>NC_138112.1:27206380-29606380 GCF_964146895.1 Miniopterus schreibersii | reverse complement strand
ACAGGATTTTCTGTGATGTAAGAAATGCTCTATATATATTGTTTAAGGTGATGGCCACTAGCAACATGTGGCTATTCAGCATTTGGAATGTGGCTTGTGTAACAGAGAGAGTGCAATTTAATTTTATTTAATGTTAAGTCATTTAAATATAAATAACCAGCCCAGATGATGTGACTCAGAGGTTGAGCATCGACCTAGGATCCAGGAGATTGAGGTTCGATTCCCGGTCAGGGCACATGCCCGGGTTGCGGGCTCTATGCCCAGCAGGGGGCGTGCAGGAGGAAGCCGATCACTGACATTCTTTCATCATTGATGTTTCTATCTCTCTCTTTCCCTCTCCCTCCCTCTCTCTGAAATCAATAAAGATCTATTAAAAAAAATATTAAGGAAAATAAATAAATATAAATAACTGCATGTCTTTACCATACTGGACAACACAGATCTGTACTTCCCTTGAAAATCTGCATGATTCCCTGCAGAGAAATGTCATTCTTATTTCATGAGCCGTAGTGACCTACTATTTGATCTGATCACTCCCACTAAGAAGCCTGGGTTTTTTGTTTGTTCATATATTACATGTAGGTTGTGTTTTTGTTGTGTGTTTGTTCTCTTTTCGGTGGAGGACAATACCCATTTCTCTCCTAAGGTAGACTGAATTACTTTTCCATCCTCAGATAATATTTTGTACATGTCCCTATCAAAATTTCTTGAACTGTGCTAAAATTATTTGTTTACTTACATAAATCCTCATTATAAATTTTTGAAGATAGGGTTCAAGTTTAATTTTTTCTATCTGTAGTGCCAGATAATGGCCTATATATAATAGAAACTCAACAAAGATAGACGTAATATAGGAATAGAGGGAGGGAGGGAGAAAAGGAGGGAGGAGGGAAGGAAGGAGGGAAGGAAGGAAAGGTTTTTTGGTGGAGAGTTGGATTATAAGGAAACAAGGAATCAACAGAAAATAAGGAACATTTATCATAGCTCTTTAAAAGCTTCTGCTCATAACACAGGTGACATCTGATACTTCTCGGGAGGTCCTCAGTCAGTCTGACACCAGAAAAATCATTGACAAAGTACACACAGTCTGCAAGGCATTTCACAATCACACCTTTGTCACTTACACTCTCTGGACCTGAATTTCTATCAGTCACTTCTTTCCCCCATAAGAAGACCAGTCTACAAAGCAGGCCTCCCCCCCCCCCCCAGGATGTGCGAGCATTAATAGACTTTCTCTTGAAATTCACTCAATAGCAGTCATGAAACCTGTAAATGTTATGTTCCTATTATTACTCACTGAACCGTAACCCCAAATAATATCTTAAAGTGTCTCCAAAAATCTCCAAAGCAATGAACTCACATAATAAAGCTTAGGTGTTGAAAAGAGAAGAACCCCAGTACGCAAAATAGACTGGAAAGATTCAGTCCTTTGACAATAATTCACTAGATACAAGCTCCTAAGAATGACAGACGTGGTATGTTTATTTTTAAAATAGTTGCATTCGCTACCTACCATGTTCAGAATAAGACTAGGCACAGGAGACATGAAGGAGAATAAGATAAAATTCCTGAGCTTCAAGAGTTCTCAGGCTAGTATGAAAAATAAAGTGGACAATTTAAATACAATATGGTAAATATGAGCATGTGGGGTGAGGGTGGAGGCTGTCATAGTACATTTCCGAAAGAAGATAAAAGCTGGCATTGAAAGGCTCTTCAAGGGTTAGAATAGGGCAGGAGATGGTAGTGGTGGAGGGTTTTGAACAGTGTTCTACTCAGAGGAAACAATATGTGCAAAGTCTTAGAAGGTATTATTCCACCAAGCATAAGGAAAAAATGAGTGAGAGACAAAGATATTGTCCTTAGGGAACTCCCAGTCTGTTTCTGCTCTACAAATGGATGAATTAAACCATGACAAGTTGAGGGCTAACACTCTGGAAAATCATAAAAAGTTTTATGAAAGACGGTAATATTTGACCTAGATCTTTGACTTTCAGATGTCCTGCTCCCAAGTGGATTCTTTTAGAAAGCTAGGCAAAGTCCCTAATATTTCTAATGCACAAGTATACCCTAACATGGTTTCAGAGTAGTTTGAAAATGAGCACACATTTCCAAAGTATGCTGAAAACAGAAGAAAGCAAAGGCCACTACTGAACCAACAGAGTGAGTAGTGAAGTATTGCTGGTTGAAGTCTGGGTCAAAATGTAAATTTGTGGAACTACAGAAGTATAAAACATTACAGTATCAGAAGTCAGTCCCTTCGCTGAGTCATTCAATTGATATTTAATGCATGCCTACTCCATCTCAGGTATTTTGGACATATGTATAAAAAAACATAGGTTAAAAAGGTAAGAACCATCCCTCAAGGCTAACACTTCCAGTGGAAACATGGAAACATGAAGTACAAAGGGACGAATAAGTGCCCTGATGGGGTATGCACAGGGGACTCACAGGCACTTAATCAAGCTTTCTGGAGTAGAGAGAAGCAGAGTTGAGCAATCATGTCAGAGAAAATTTCAGCAGGAGAGGCTAGCATAAAAAACCTGCAGTTCTGCAGGTAGCAGGTGACCAAATATGAGGTTATAAAAGAAACCTATCATTTACTGCATTCAATATTTTGGTATCTGGTATGAATATAGAGTCAGTAAGCCAGTGATCAAGGCCCTGGTAGGCAGTAAAATATTCAAGACTGTGCCTGAAGCAAGTTTCTTTTGATGGTCCTTCTCTTGAAGAAGATGATCCACAAGTTTACTCTGATAATCAGTGCCAGATATGACAAGCAGAGAGCAAAGCCTGTGGCAATGAAAGTCAAATCATATTTATTTGCATAAACAATCCCCTCCATTCACTGTTTCTCCTGAACCTTGGAGAAATGATCATTCAAAGACATTTTAAATTCTGGTATTCAGTGTTTTCAGTAGAACAAGACACCACTTAATTTGCGTGAGTCCTAGGTGTTCATTTAAGTGTAATTAGAAATACAAAATTTTATCTGTGATATTCCCCTAAAGACCATGCACAAAATGAGAAGATGGCCTTAAGTTAGTATTTATCCAAGACAAATGTTTCAGTACAGGGACTCTCTGGAGTGAGAATACAGAAAGACTTTCACTTGTTGTAGACCCACAGACTAAACCTTAACTTTTAACTTAGAGAAAACTAATCTGTTCAAAAGTCACTTCATTTAAACTAAACCTAATTAAGTATAAACTTGCACAGTAACAAACTAACTAATATTTTTATTTGTGCACTAATTTTCACATAACCTTCAGAGTCATTCTGTGACATAAGTATCTTTAGACCCATTTTATAGAGGTACAAATGAGACAAATAAGTCTCTGATAGACCAAATGACTTGTCCAAGAACACACAGATATGAAATAACAGAACTGAGATCTAAACCAAAACCTTCCTCTACCCAAAATCCAAATTGCCTCCCTGATTCAAAAGCCATCCTCCTATAGACCAAAATCACCACCAGCAGTGTTTTTTGGAACAGGGATTCCAAGTGGAATCATAATATAAAATAGCACCAACTTATCTTCTTAAGAAGTGGTTGGTAGTAAGGAAAATTAAAGTAGCAAAAATACGTTACAGGATTTAAAAATACAAGATAGCCCTAGCCAGTTTGCTCAGTGGTTAGTGTGACAGCCCTCATACTGAAGGGTTCCAGGTTCGATTCCAGCCAAGGGCACGTGCCTGGGTTGCAGGCTTGACCCCTGGCCCTCTCTCACTTCAATTTTTCTCTCTTTCTCTGCCTTCCACTCTCTCTGAAAAAAAGCAATGGAAAAAATACCCTAGGGTAAGAATTAAAAAAAAAAAATTTAAATAAATAAAAATACAAGGTAATGTTATAAGAGCAATTATAAGAGCAACAAATAAATATGTTGTTTGGACCTTTTAAAAAAGTCTATTTCAATAAAATAGAAAAGAAAAAATCAAAGCAAAGTCATGGATCTCTTGGAAAGATAATCCAAAATAATAGACTATAAATGGATATAACAATATGCAATACAAAGAACTCTTTTAAAACCTGATCTTGGTAGCATTCAAGTCCATGGGCCACTTTCTCCTACTTGAAGCCATCTCATCCCCCTTTGTGATACCACATTCCCTACTCTCCTCTTCCTCCTGGACCATTTGTTTTTAATCTCCTTATTTGGACCCCCTCTGCTCTTCCTGCTCCTTAAATGCATGTATTCTTAATTCTCTCTTGATCTGTCGCTTACTTACCACACATCATTTTGTTAATTAATGTCTTCTACTGCCAAAGTCTTAACTTAAAATGGCATGCTATCATGACCCAAATTCTCCAGCCCAAGGCTAGAATTCCAGCTCCTCTCTCTGACTCACCCTGCTGTACATGTACAATATTCTGTTTCTAGACAAAATAATAGCAGGTTGCGAATTGCACGTGGGGCTCCTAAAACCTCAGTGGGTTATTGGTAGGTGACAAAAAAGGCAGAAGCTGGACAAGACCAAGTATGAGAGGAGGGCCTCCATCATGAATTCAATGAGCCTAGACAGAGTTGGTAGAGTTTAACTTAGTGTTTTCTTTAACTGCCTCTGTCTTCTTAGTCATCTGTCCATCCTCAGCTATGGGTTGTCTACTTTAAAATAGAGCTATGGTTTCCGTTTTAAGCGATTCCTTATCTCCCCTTACATCAAAATACAGCTGTTGAACAAAGTTCCCTTTGCTTAGCCTAGGTCTCTAATTCCCTGTTCTCATTTTTCAGCTAACCAATTTCCTCTTTACCGTCTGTCTTCCACAAATACATTTGAGAAATCCTTTCTTGCAGATTGAATTAGGCCCTGCAAATTAGCACTCTGGTTTTTCTTCTTTCATGCCCATGTATCTCGTAAAGATTTTTTCAGCATATTTGCCTTTGAATCCTCCCAGTTCTTTCCATCACTGAAGAGCTGTGGTTTTCTTTTAAGGCATCCTATTCTCTAAGACCATTTTGTGGAGAATGGCAGATCAGTAAGTGTTATTGTTTTTAACTAAAGTTCATTAATTTTACACTTTAATATCAGTACCTTCAGCTTTACCATAATTAAATACATGTTAGCATACTTGTTCATTAATTCATTCAAAAACCGTTTATTGGAACTATAATGTGCTAGAGACTATATCGGATCTTAGAGATGATAAGATGAACTGCACATGAAAACTTTGAGAGAAAAAATGGAATATGCTGTGCGATAAATAATGAGCCTATTTATTAATAATAAAATTATATAGGAAGATCACATGAGAATATACTAAAAAAAGTAGTTGGGCAGAGATAATATTCTAGAAGAAGGGAATGCTTGATGTAGAGCTTTCTGTGCAGAACAAAGACAAAAGTGCATTTAAGGCGGAGGTTGCAGCATTCTTAAGCCCATGCATGTAACAGGCGACCCTTTAGGGGTGTCTCGCAGGCTCAGAACTACCCACCTTTGTCTCGGAAATGTCTCCCTACTCTATGACACTGACACAGGTGTGAACCTCTAGAGCCAAGTTTGTGCTTCAGGACCCACACCATACTCTTAGCCATAACTTCTTGGACCAGTAATACACTTTAAACTGAATTAGGCAAATACAACTTATTTCCTAAATAACTCGAATGTGGGACCTTAAGAAAGTTATGTCATTTTTCTTATGTGGCTGTAACGTTAGCACAGGGAGTCAGTAGCTCTGAAATAGCAGCCACGCCCCATGATGCTGCCTGAGGTTGCAGAGGAGGGAAAAAAAGAACAAGACACAGAGAGTAAAGCAGAAGAGAGGAGTAGGGGTCCTGGTCACCTTGTAAATATCCATTTCAGGCTTTTGGACCTAGATGTAGCCTACCTCAAAGGCTCTGGGAGATGTTACTATGTCCCTATAATAAATTTCCCCTTTTTGGCTTAGGCAGGCCTGACCTGGTTTCATTACTGATAGCTACGGTGTCCTTACTAATCCAGGAATAAAAACGTTTGAGCCAAC
Organism: Miniopterus schreibersii; assembly: GCF_964146895.1. Lineage (NCBI taxonomy): Eukaryota > Metazoa > Chordata > Mammalia > Chiroptera > Miniopteridae > Miniopterus > Miniopterus schreibersii. The sequence goes on along the minus strand of NC_138112.1, from coordinate 29,600,418 downwards.
CATTTCAAGCTCCCCACGGCCAAAGCTGGAACACGTAGAGCAACAAAATAAATAAGGTAATATTAGATTATAATATTATAAGATTCAAAGTATAAAATGAATACTCATAAGACTATGCGATATACATACATACATAATAATAAATGAGGCAAATGAGATAAATCCTCTCTACAGAGAAATTCCAAATAATATATGTTAATCATGGCCCCTCCAGGAAGTGGAACCCGGTCCTTCGCTCACCCTTGAGCACAGGCTAACATACTGACTCACGTCCAAAGAAAAGACTGTAGAAAAGGAAAACCAGTACCTTCACAGTAGAGAAACTTGGCAAACACTATCTTAACCAATAGTCAAAGTTAACATCACAGTGATAAGTCATGGTGATAGCATGTTGCCCTTGATACAATTTAATGACAAGTACATTTCACCTCCGTGGTGTTCTTCACACACACACACAACCCATAACTCCCATCTATTTGTGAGAAGAAACATTAAACAAACCCAATCGAAAGGCATTCTACAAAATGCCTGACCAGTACTTCTCAAAATTCTCAAGATCACAAGAACAACAACAAGGAGAATCCGAGGAAGTGTTACCTACCTGAGATGGCTAAGGAGACACGATGATTAAATGCAGTGTAATATCCTGGATGGAATCCTGAAATAGAAAAAAAGGGCATTAGTGGAGAAACTGGGAAATCTAAATGAAGCATAGAGTTTGATTAGTAGTAATGCACCAATGCTTGTTTTTGGTTTTGACAGATATACCATATTAATGTAAGATGCTAAGTTTTCGGGGGGGGGGGGGGGAATGGCTGGGGATTTATGTAAACTCAATTTTATCTTTGCAAATTTTCTGTAAATCTAAGATTATTCAAAAGTGAAAAGTTAAATAAAAGAGAAAATTATTCCAAAGTAAGAAGGATTTAGGTAAGACTAATGCAGGAGTCATATAGGACAAGGCTGCAAACACTGAAATCAAAGAAACAAGTGAAGACCAAATTTTAGAGAATTGTCTTTCGATAAAGGAGTGAAACTATCAAACCTGTCTTTTAGAAACAGCATTCTGCAGTCTTTGCAGAAAATATATTTAAGGGGAGGCAGGACTTGGAGAGAGAGCATAGTGGCAGAGGCATCACAGCGTCCAGGTGAAAGATTTCAGGAACTAAATTAGGGTGCCTGTTGAAATGGTACTACCCACTGAGATCCAAATAAAAGCCTATTCACTCAACCAGGCATGTCTAAAGTCACAAAAAGCAATTTTTCAAAGGCCAGAGAGACACCTGATATACAGGGACAGACTTTATTACTGACTCTGAGACTGTATTACTGGCCCTAGATCATTAAGGAGGTTTAATTTTCTTTATTGATTTATAAGAAGCATTTCAATTCACCTTTATATATTCTTCCTTTTACATCATACAATTCCCATCAAAGGTCCTCAGGGCTTTCCACGTGTTCTTGCAAAATCAACTTCCTTTAATGTTTCTTCCATTTAGCATTTAGAGCCTAATAATATTGTGGTCACTGCCATTCCCCAAAGTCTAACCCATTATCATAGTTGGCTTTTTTCCTAGGATGCGCTTAGAAGAACAACTGACAGCAGCCTAGGAAGGGCAGTCAGGCTCCCCAGTGTAAATCTAAGAGATCCAGCCCTGTTCTCAAACTCCCCTCTGCAGTTGGTTCCTAGGTGTTCTGATCAATATCTAAGTAATTAAAATTTCTCATGATCAAAGTTCTGACCTTTGCATTGGCCCTGCTTATCAGTAAAAACATGTCTTGATCTCCTTATCAGTAGCCACCTGGAGGTTTGTACAGCAGCATCTCTAAGCCCCTGCCTCCTCCCCTGTCCTTGACTTTGGTTCATGCTGTGCCTGCTGTGTCAGCCCAAACCCTGCTGTAAATGCCCTTGGCCGCCTCCGCTAATCCTCTGCGGCACCACCTCCCCTCCCTCTTCGGTAACGCTCTTCACACTCTTTCTCAGCCACCGTTTTAAATTGTCTGATATTTTGCCGGTCCGGATGTGTGTCTGGTTGGCTTTTCTTTTATGAATCCTTAAAAACATGGAATTCAAATCCAACAACCCAGGTTCGTATGTTCTTTACTAACAGAGACAGTGACAGTGCTCCCTGTGAGAACAGCAGCATCACCACTCTGTGTCTCCATCGCCCTGCCCACATAAATAACGGCTTCCTTCAGTGCGGAGATCTCTTTGACCCCCGACGGGGGTTATTACATTCAGGGGTGGGCAAAAGTAGGTTTACAGTTGTTTGTATGGAAAATGATACAATAATTAATAAACAAGAATACAAGAATAAACCCTGTTTTGTGTACTCACAACTACTTTTGCTCACCCTGTGTTCTTATTTTACACTCACCCAACAAATGCCCACTGAGTGACTTCTACCACCAGGTACTGGGAAAGGTGCCAGATTTAAAGCAACAAATTAGAGAGATATGACCGCTGTCATCGTGGGTCTAAAATGTTCATGGTGGAAACAAAGAAGTAATTGGACAATTGTAATGAAAGTTGCAGTTAACAGAGGTTTGTCCACTGCTTAACACACTGATATATAAGAACTGCCTACCTAAGACAGATAATTGGAGACTAGAGGAAGATACTGATCGATCCAAATTCTCATCTGTGTTGAAGTGCAGAAAAGCCATGGTGAGCCTGAGATCAAACAAAGACAGCCAGTCACTCAACAAGTGTCTGAGGTTCCCCTTTCCCCATACCCCAGGAACACTGAGCTTATCTTAACATTTCAGTCCACTTTCTCCATTGGATTTTTGTGCTCAAAATCCAAAACTATTTCCCTTGCCACTTTCCCCATCATCTAAATACACCAAGGTTGCTGGTTGAATCTCTAGTCAGGGCACATACAAGAAGTAACCACTGAATGCATGAATAAGTGGAACAACCGATCAATGTTTCTCTCTCTCTCAAATAAAAAATTTTTTAAAGTAATTAGTTAAAAAATGCTTACTAAGTTCAAGATACTCTCTTAAGGCTGCCCCTCCCTATCTCATTGCGTTCTGATGTATATTAAATACAATAATGGATGTAAAGAGTAGTATAAACTATTCAGCACTTAAATTATTATAATAGAATACTAGTAATTGGAATATTTAAATCATTCAACCCTCCCCCATTTCTGTCAAGGTAAGATAACACAAAGTTTCCTAAAAATATTTACGAAATAAATAAAGTAGTTAAATAATAAAAAGAATACAAAACTTCACCATAGAAATAATTTTCTCCCTGTTTTGTTTGCCCTCTTATTTCAGTGTAATTGAGTAGGCAATTTATCCACATCTACATTTCACTCAGCACAAAATAGCACACTGGAGCGTAATAAATAATATATAACAATATAATCACATCAAAGTAGAGTATGCATCAAAGCCCAAAGAAAAAGCTGTTCAGAATTTTACACAATCATATGCATCAGAGATGAAGAATCTGAGATAACTATGCTGGGAAAGCAAGCCAGAAATTTGCTCATCTGCTGTTGCACAGGCATACTGAGGGTTTGCTTCCAGACCACCACAAAAATGCAAATATCACAATAAAATGGGTCACACAGATCTTCGGTTTCCCAGTGTATATAATAGTCACGTTTACACTATACTGTAGTCTATTAACTGTACAACAGCATTATGTCTAAAAGACAATGTGCATATGTTAATTAAAAAATACTTTACTTCTAAAGAGCTACGCTCACCATCCATCATCTGAGCCTTCAGAGAGCCATAATCGTTTTTGCTGGGGAAGGGTATTGCCCGGATGTTGATGGCTGCTGACGGAAGGGTGGGGTTGCTGCGGAAGGTTGTGGAAGGTTGGAGTGGCTGTGGCAATTTCTAAATATCAGACAGCACGGAAGCTTGCCATATCGATTGACTATTCCTTTCACAAATGATTCCTCAGTAGCATGCTGTTTGGTAGCATTTTACCCACAATAGAACTTCTTTCAAAATTAAAGTCAGTCCTCTCAAACCTGCCTTTTCCCAGCACGCACACAGTTTCCATCAATTACCGAGTTGTAGCAGTTCTACCTACTAAATCTCTCTCAAATCGGCCCACTCTTCCCCATGGGAGTGCTAGCAGCCTTGTTTAGGTTGCCGTCAACATATGCCTGTGTATCAGTTTCCACGGCTGCCATGACGAGTTACCACAAACTTAGTGGCTTAAAATAGCACAAATCTATTTTCTTACAATGTTGTAGGTCAGAAGTCTGACATGGGTTCAACTAAAGGGATCAGCAGAACTGTTTCTTTCTGCAGGTTCTAGGGAAAAAGTCCATTTCTTTTCCTCTTCCACTTTCTGGAGGCCACCCAGATTCCCAGGCTTGTGTTCCCCTTCTTCCATCTTCGGAGCTGCAATCGCCATCTCTCTGCCCCAGCAGCTCTCCTCCAATACCTTTCTCTGACAAGCCAGGAAAAGTTCTCCACTTTGAAGGACCCATGTGATTATACTGGGTCACCTGGGTGATCAGGTTAATCTCCACATTTCAAGGTCCTTAATCACATCTGCAGTCTCCCTTGCCATAGAAGGTAACATAGTCACAGCTTCCCGGTGTTAGGACTTGGATATCTTTGGGGGTTATCACTCTGTCTACCACTGTCTAGATTACTCAGATAGCCTCCTAACTGCTGTTTCCACATCCACCTTTCCTCCCTCCAACACCCTCCCACATATGCTGCCAAAATACTCTTCCACAGTGCAAACACCTTGCTTTAAAATCTTTTACTAGCTTCCTACTAATCTCCAGATAAAGCACCCAGTTATGCTAAGTGGGCCAAGCCCAGTAAGAGGGAGCCCAGGTAACAGAGCCATTAGGCTCACTGTGCACACTCATATAAATTCTAATATTATTTTTGATCGCTAAATGAGACCATGCCTAGTTGCATTTCTATCATAAAACTGTAACATTGTCAGTATAAAAATTTTAAATAGAATATAAGTTTTGTAAACTTTTTTTGAATTTTTATAAAATTACTCTAGGTGCCTCAAAAATCAAAAGCCACATTAAGACATCCTGCTCCTCGTGGCTTGCCTTCAAGTCTTCCTCTGCTCAGACTGCTCACTGCCTCTCAGCCTCCCCTCTGGACCCGGCACTCTTGCCCTCCCTAAACTTTATAATGTAAAACCAGCCATCCTAAATGCCTTTCAATAGCACATGTCAAAAGAACACAGGACCTATGCAAGATGGAGCAAGCATATTTACCAGTTTTTCCCCTGTGAATTCTCTTTGCCTGAACTCAACACAGCTCCAAATCCCGAAGGGAAGACTGCAGTATGGAGAATCTCTCAAGCCCTAGGAGAAGGAGCATGGAGGGAATATCTTAACACAGAGAAATAATGCAGAAATCCCCCACTTTTCTCTCCTTTTTCTCCATTTTCTTGTGTCCCATCTCCCAACCAATCCTAGAGGACAAGCAGCCTATAATGGAAACTCACAGGAGCCAAAATTCCAAATGAGGATAATTTTCCTCTCTCTTAAGTAGGGCTGCAGTTCCAACAAGATGTGTCCCACCTGTAAGGAGGGCCCTAAGGAACTAACAAGTACTGGGAAGATTACAAAAACCAGAGGAGCTTGGGGAAGTAACTTGATAAGGTTATTTATGAACTTGGGGTTCAAACTCATGCCACAAATGCATGGATCTGATATTAATTAGCAAACTCTAAGACATTGAGAACCCAACTAATGGATAAACTACTGCCCAGGTCCCAGACTGTCCACTAGGTAGCACATATTGGAAATAGATGCAAAGCATGCTGCAAAATCTTTGACATCTGAACTGAGTTTGGAATCCCAGCCACAGAGGAAGCTTGAAAAGTGTAGCATAGCCCTAACTGGGTAAATTGCCTGCTAAAATAGAAACATCAGCATTTTTCATAGGATTTAAACGAGACCCAAAGTCTCATAACATAGTATTTTAAGTGTCCAGAATTCAATTTAAAGTTATTCAGATTGGAAGAACCTCAAAAGGTTGAAAACTACTGGAAAAAGACAATCAACTGATGACAACCTCAAGATGACACAAATATTGTGATATTGTTAAAAGTTTTAAAGTATCTCTTATAAAAAATAATCAAATGAGCAATTGCAAACATTCTTTAAACATTTTAAAATAGAAACTTTCATCAAAGAAAACCAAAATGGAAATTTAAGAACTGAAAAATACAAGAAGTGAAATTTAAAAAACTCACTGGGTAAACCCAACAGTCCAATGACAATGACAGTAAAAAGACTCAGTGGACTTGAAAATAAATTAATCTAAATCATCTAATCTAATCAACAGAGAGGAGAAAATATTTTAAAAACATGAACAGAGCCTCATGAACTTTAAAGATAATAACAAATGATCTAATATTTGTGTCACTGAAGTTCCTGAAGGAAAAGAGAGAGAGTGGAACTAAAAAAGTATTGACTGCAAACTTCCTAACAAGTTGAAAAAGTAAAAATTCATGAGTTGAGTGAGAGAGAGATCATTACCTATGGTAAAGGAGTACCAGATACTTGGAAAACAACAATCCAAATCAGGAAGACAACTAGATTTTTTTTTTGTCTTTACTGCTCTTCACTTGGCACAAAACCCACCTTTATAGAGAAAGATAGAAAATGTGTTCCTTCAGGATAGCTCCTAGATAAACTAAAAATGAAGCAGAATGGAAAGACAGAATAGGGGAGGTCAGGTTTGCATTTTAGCTCAGCTACCTGCTCGCTTTGTGGTTTGGGGGAAAGTAATTTAACCTCTCAGAGCTTCAGTGTCTACATTATGAAATGGTGCATAGGGTAATTTTTGAAAAACAAATGAAATGAAGTACCTAAAATTGTCAAACACATTACCTGTCAAAGTTGATATGTAATACATTTTAAATGAATTATTTGGATAGGGATACTCTGAAATATTTCCTCTGTAGAAATGCCCAAAAACTATCACTTTGTAGGACTTGGAAAAATTGTCACCAGTCATGAAGGAGGATAATTTATTAACCAATTAAAGAGCAAAAGTAGGGGGAAGAATAAATATTTCTGGTACTTCAGGAATGGAGTCATTTCTAGATAACAATTGCCAGTTAAAGCCCAAATTAACCCCTGCTCCTCCTTAAACTCTACTGAAATAAGGGTAAAGAATGTGTTTGAAGTCATCAACCTGTGAGCATAAAGAAGATATGAGGGAACACAAGAGCAATGAAATGTTGGAATCTGAAAAGCAAATGTACTGGGTAGTATTGATAGCAAACCTGGAAAGGTGGATCCCTAGTTAAAACTTAGAAGCAGTCTAATTTTCCTTTCAGGACTCCAAGAAGGCTCAAAACTTGGTGGTCCTGTTATCTCTAGAAATGGAGAAAAAACAGGGCTAAAATCAGCAGAATTGTCTAAAAATATGTTCAATAAATTCAACTCTAGATCCTTTCTTTTGTTCCACACAGCTGGACAACTATTTATTCCCATCCCAACAGAACTTGGGGGTCTTCTGACAATGGACTACAACCGGTCTTCAAACTGGGAAAACCAAACACAACAGAGGCTTGATTTCAGTAAAGAGGGTCATGAAGTAAAAATCCCCATAGCGGATATTAGATTTTAATACCTATGCTTTCTTCCCCCATCCAGTCCCAGAGTTCTAGCAGCCAAGATTATGTTCTACAGGTAATAATAAGTCTGACTAGTCCATGGAACATCACCTGGAGCTACTAACATCTGAGTCTCCCCAACAAATAGTACATGGGTCACTTTCTTATGAACCCCAGAGAAGTCAAGCACCACCCTCTTACCCAGATTTTTTTCATCACTTATTTTGGTGTTGCAGTCATTCCAATGAGCAGCAAGGAGCAGACAGATAACTAAGTTTAGCTATGATTGGTAATTTACCAAGTGGGTTGGAAAGAAGAGTAAGGGAGTCAAGAATATTTGTAGGGGAGCACTTGCTGTGTGGACCATGAAAACTAAATTCCTGAAAATGAAGGTTAGGAAGTGAGAGGGTGATACATAAAGAAAATGGAATATATAAAACAAGGTAGAAGTCTCTGGGCAGTGAAAGCATACTAGAGTTAGGGTTTTAGGATAATTGAGCTTGAAAGACAGGTTATGGTAGAAAATGGGATACTAAAATTTACGTCTGAGAAGTGTTGTTGGAGATGGTGGTGCATGTATGGCAATGGCCATGGTTAAACTTGAGTTATTTTGGAAGGAGGAAACTATGCTTGCAGTTAATGAGGTCATGTTGCAAGGTAGATATCTACCTTAAGCAAAACCAAACTATGTTAAGTAAACTATAATTTCATTGCCTAGTAACTGCCCACGAGTACAACTAATACCCAGGAATTGTCCCAAAAATGTCATTAAACTCAGGCACGCTCTCTTTCTTTGCTCTGCTTTACTCTGTGCTGGCTTCATTCTTAGGCAGCTGACTCCCAAAAATATGTAGTAAATGATTAAATGGATAATATAAATTATATCACCCCTCTTCCCTTTCACTTCAAAATTATTTTTCTTTTTCTCCATTGCTTCTTCTATTTGTAAAAAGAAAAAGAAAAAAAGGCATGCATGCCTTTTTCTTTCTAACCTAAAGTTCTATATGTGTAATCTAAGTTTTGTTTACTTTCCAGGGTCTTTAAAACTTTCTACGAATTGTCCTCTTGCAATTTAAGCATCACCCTCTCTACTTGATTACTCCTTGACTGAATCACATTACATTTTCTATTTCCCTATGCTGAAAACAAAAGCAATAAAAGAGTTTCTCTCAAGACTGCTACACCACCATACTCCTATTCTATCTCTCCTTTATTTACCAAACCTAAATGCAGTCTATATTTTCCACTTTTCCCTACTTTCTAATCAACTTTTCCCACATAGCCTCTTGCAATTCAACTCCAGCTCCCACTACAGTCATGAAATTGCTTTTTTTTTTGGAAAGTGAATTATGATTTGCCATATATGTTCCATGGGCCAGGTCTAACCTAAGTTTCCATCTCATAACCCCAACAAGCCTTATCCAGCTGATTTCAAATTATTATAGTTAATATCCTGTCAAATCTGCTTTCCCTTTTACTCATCCATTTCTGCCATTGGTACTTCTAATTTCCCAAGAGCACAGACGGAAAACTCAGAGTCAAATGGCAAGAATCTTACCTTTTCTTCCCTTGCCACTACTAACTAGTCAGTAGTCTCACTTCTGCCTCTAGCATCTCTCCCTTGTTTTCCTTTCTTACTTCAAATAACCCATTTTAAAGTCCTTGTGTAGCAACTAAACAGTTACATCTAGTAAACTGTCCCAAATCTAGTTCCAATTCACCCTCCACAATGCCACCAATGCATATCATTAAAGACACCCAACATCATACCTCTCTTCTCTTTAAAAATGTTCCTTAGCTCCTCAATGTCCTACAGACAAAAATTTCCAAAACTCCAAGTATCAGTAATTTTTTTTGCTATGGATTTTCCTCAGCTGCTATAAGGAAATAAAATGATTATAGAGAGTGAAGTCAGAAGACCCAGTCTCAAATCTAGTGCTAACACTTCTTTTACATACTTTTTAAATTAACATTATATAGGTAGAATAGAATAAGATATGTTATTCTTTATTTAATACTTCTCAGCTTCTATTTACACCAGGGAAAAGACAAGGACTTTTCTAATAATGCAGCTTCAAAGCGCCTAGCCAAGGGTCAGGGTCCCTCTCCAGCAATCTGACGTCTGGTGCTGCCAGATGGCTCTGCGCTGCCTGCAGGATAATGGGAGGCATGGGACTGGCACTGCTCTGTCTGCATGAGTGTTTTCCAATAAAAACTGCTCCAGCAAGTCTTGTATATACTGCTTGGGTATCTTCCCTTGTTGCTTGATAGCCATGCCATAAACAATTATATACTCCCTATGTTGTTCTAATGCTTCCCAGATGGGATACTTCTGAAAGTCACACAACCTCTTTGGACTTCAATTTCCTCACCAAAGTAAAATAAAAATACAAGGTTTTTGTGATAAAAAAAAAAGAAAAGTAACATGTATGGAAGGTGCCAGCTTCTTATTATAATATTGAATTCAAAATGGTTGTTGAATCTGAATTGAACAAAATTCAATTCTATAAAATATTTCAGATCATCAATAAAGGAAATAGAGTTTAATCAAGAAAATTAATGGACTTCTTAAATACAGGAGGTCAGAGCAGACCAAACTAACTAAAGGCAAAGAACATAATGTCAAGGTACTTACTTTCACCGCCATTAATAGAATATAAAGAAAAACAAGGGATTACTTGCATTTGTGCACAAGACACATAATGAAAAGGATGCTTTAACACAGAGTACAGGGTCATGAGTAGGCACTTATTAGTCCATGTTCGGAGTTCTTACCTCCTTTAAGCACTGTACAGACAAAACATCAAAATCACATACTAGCTGAACTAAAGAGCAAAACTTTTTATCAAATAAACACGTTTTTTATTAAAAGCCTACTTATTGTCTACATTGCCTGGGGAAGGAGTTATGAGGTATACAGATATATATGAAATATAAAAAGGGCCACATAAAAAAAAACCGCAGTGTGGCACCCCAACTTAATCTATAGATTGAGTGTAATCCCCAAGAAAATCCCAGCAAGTTATTTTGTGACTGTTGACAAACTGATTCTAAAGTTGATATAGACGGGCAAAAAAAAACACCATATAGCAAATGCAATATTGAAGGGGAAGGACACAGTTAAAGTACCAACACTACCTGACTTCAAGACTTACTATAAAAAACCCTTTTTCAAACTTCTGGTGACTAAATGATCTGCCAGTGCTGACCTCCTTGTTGGCATGATTTTGCTGAGGATAATTTGGAACATTAATGGCCTCTGTGGGAAACTTAATACCTCCCCAAATTGGCTCCTCTAAGACTTCTGCCTTCCCATTGCTTTCACTCCCCGGTCCTCTTCTTAACACCTTTCAACTTCCCTTCAGCAACCTTGGACCCTTGGGTTTGTTTCCCTTCTGGTTAAGTGCTACTGCAGCCCAGAGGAAAGAGAGGTAGAGTTAGGGAAGCCTTCAGTGAGAAGAGCGATTTGATCTATCCCTTGAGAACAGGAATAACCTGGAAATCTATAAAGAGAATTATATCGGCCAACATAGGGAATAAATCTTGTTGAAGAAGAGAGAATTTGTACAGGTAAATTATTCAGCATGGGAAAGAGACTTTTTAAGGCAACAAAAATTTATTTCTCCTTCCTGTCCCTATATCTCTTCTTATTTAATGCTTCACCTTTAGTCATACCTTTTAAAATCTTGTAAGGAGCCCTTATTTCTGACTATCTGTTCATTTATTTGTTTACATTACTCATCGAAATAATCTCATCTTCTTGCATGAGTTGCAAGGATTTATTTCTGTGATGTGTTACATTTTTTAATTTCTCTACTGATGATATAGTAAACCTTTAACTCTTATTGGTATGGTATTTTTTGTAAATGATCCTCCTTTAAAAAGAAAATAAAGAAGTAACTATTACATAGGCTCTGAGAGAGCATAGTTTTTTTTAATTTATTCAAGAATGCACTGTGACTACAATTATCAGAAGAGGGAGAATCTCTGTGTAAATACCTAGGTAAATAATGGCTATTTGTGAGGAATTGCCAAGTAATTCATGACATTTCCAAAATCAAATTCTTAGGAAAGATTTCATTTAAATAGTCTATCAGTTCTTCCAGGAGACTTTGGACAGTGAAGCATGCTTTTGTGTTGGTTTTCCCTTGAGGATGTTGTTTTCAGGAACAAATCTTTCAAAAGTTCAGAAAGAAAGAGATAAAAGAAGCCTCTTCACAGCTCACTTTCATGATTTATAGATTCGGGCAATTAAATAATAAGAATCTTCAAACTGGACTAAGTGAGTTAAGCAAGAGACAAAATGAACCAATTAAGTCAATACACAGATATGTAAATATGTGGGGGGGGACATATTTAGTAACCCACCCAGTTGGGAGGTAGATCAGTTCAATGAAAAAGCATGCATTTTCAGAGAAAAAAATTAAACTTTTTCTCCCATTCACTATGTGTGGGTTCTTACATAAATTACTTCACTACTTACTGACTTCCAGCTTTCTAACCTACAATATGAGAATAACTTCTTCATACGTTTGTGAGGGAAAATAAATAAAATTGGTGTATACAGTTGCTAGCACATAGTAATTGCTCAATAAATAATTTCCTTTTCTTTAAAGAGCCCTAAAATTTGGTTGTTCACTTAATCTACTTCAAAAAATATTTATTTGACCACTATTATGTGCAAGGCAATATATTCAGTGCTTTTCAGGTTATAAGGATTAAACTGCTATAACTTCAAGATTTTTGCACTGAGACAAAGATATCATGTTTCTATAATTCCATATAAAAGGTTGTAACAAGCTCTGTAATTGCCTCATTCTGCAGTCATTCCAACCTCCTTCTAGCTTGTACTCTTGTACTGTGGAGAGGAGAAAGGAAAAGTACCTTTCTGTTGCAGCTATAGTGCAGCATAAAACTTAGTTTCTACCACTCAGACCCGCACCCCATGATCTGGATGCAAATGACCAAGATAAGAGAATTAGTATTAGCTGGTAGTCAGAGTAAGTCCCTTAGAAAAGAAAAAGCGGCCTGACCAGGCATGGCCCAGCGATTGGGCATCGACCTAGGATCCAGGCGATCAGGGTTCAATTCCCGGTCAGGGTACAAGCCTGGGTTGTGGGCTCGATCCCCAATCGGGGGCGTGCAGGAGGCAGCCGATCAATGACTCTCTCATCATTGATGTTTCTGTCTCTCTCTCCCTCCCTCTCCTTTCCTCTCTCTGAAATCAATAAAGATATATTTTTTTAAAAAAGAAAAGAAAAAGCGAATCACATGCGTGCTACGGATGCTCGGAGAAAACCAATCTGAATAGCCATGCAATCCCACTTTCCTTTTTCCCCTAGGTTCTGTGCATTGCCAATGATATGGAACATAAAGAGATTAAATAATGCACCACTGTACAGCTGCCAAACAACAGTTAGTGGTGAAAAGCAGAAAATGGGCCTTTGGAGTATATTCAGAATACAAGACAGAAGTGAATATTATCACCTGAGAGGTTTAAAATACTCTCCACTGAATGCTCTGAAACCCAAAACTAGGATTATAGCTAAACAAAATCAGGTGTAGAGGAAGCAGAAAAGCAGAGTCAGATAGCCCTGATTTCAATCATCAGCTAGACCATAATTTCTAGTTCATTATCCTTGGGGAAGATAATTTACCTTTATGGAACTCAGTTTCATCATCTTTAAACACAGGTAGTAATGACAGTAATTACATCTACCTTCAATTAAGTGTAATAATACATAGAAAGGACTTTTTACAAAGTCTGGTAAATTCTACCACTATCAATATCACTATCATCACCAACATCATCATCACCACCATCATTATTAATATTATTTTTATTATGACCAAAAATGTTAGTGTGCATAGATATACATAGAAAACTAGAGCTATTTTCTATCATAGTTTTAATAATTCTAAGAAATCATTCATTAAATTTCCTCTTAATAAACCTTGAGGTATAGATAAACATAAATTTTGGTTAGTGCTGCTATTGAGAAACTCTGCAGGAAAATAGTGATTAAGAGAAAATTCTAGAGCCAGACTGCCTGAGCCATAACCCAAGTTTTCTACTTACTAGCTGTGTACCTTTGGGCAAGTTATTTATTTCTGTGGTTCAATCCTCTGTAAAATGGAACATAAAGAATAGCGATAATGCCTATCCAAAAGGTTGTAGTGAGAAATGCTACCACTTATAAAATGTCGGCACATAACTACCATTCAACAGTATTAGCTATTAACATTATTTTACATACATGATCTCTTTGTCTTAACCTGTGAAGTATTACTGCCCCGTGTAATTAATTAATAATAGATTCTCAGTATGTTTAAATTGTTTGCACACGCATACCTAGTCAGTGAGAGGGAGAGCAGGCTATAAATTCAGGTCTATAAATCCTCTTTACATCTAACCCAACACAGAAAATTACAATATTTTCAGATAGGTTAAATCTAGACCTGATTTTCTGATTAGAATTCAATATTAATAGGACCAATTTTAAATCTTTTTTAAAAAAATCTAACTTATTTATGGATTATCTATGTCCAAAAACACCATCACACCATTCCCTACACTACCTTTCCTCTAGAACCAAGAAATAATCAACAATTACTAATCAAATAGCCAGCAAGTAATTATTAAGCTCCTCCAGGAAGTACAACAACAAACAAAAGAAAATCAATCCAGATCAAATCAATTACCTATTTTACCAAATGAGTGAAAAATAGGAAAATTAGAAGATAGATATCAGTGATAATTGTGCAAAGGTAAAAATAAATATGCATGTCAAAAATGTAAGTGCTTAGCCATAATAAAATGGCTTTTGAATGTAAACTGAGTATGTTCAATTGTGAAAGAAAAGAATGTAAAGCATATGCCAAGTGTTGTAAATTAATGTCTGAAGAACTTTTCTAAAAGGAGCAATGTAGGTGAGGGTAAATACACAGTGTGATTTGCTCCATAGACTCATGATACAAACATGGTCCAGGAGGGCAGGGCCTGTTGGCTATTTTGTTTACTGATGTATCCCAAGTGTCCAAAATAGTGCCTGCAATGTAATGGAGTTTAGTAAATAATTGTTGGATAAATGAATTAACTAATATGGGCTTAACTCTTTTATTTTCCAAATGAATTCTTAATTTCTCCCTGGCCTAGTGTCAGAAAATCCAGTAATTCACTCCAAGGGCATGTTCCTACAAACTGCCCAGGAAGTCAGGAAAGCAGACTTGGTTCCAAAGGTCAACTGGAGAAAGAACAGTATGGTTGGTCCCATCTAGCCCCTGCCTCTTGTGTCATGCAATTCAGAACTTGAGGACTCATGTCAATCCTCTACGACTGTCAAACCCTTGGAAAGCCAACTCCCTGTCAACAAATGGGCTTCCAAATACACTCTGTTCATATTCCCATTTTTAGGTCTTGTTCCCTAAGCACAACCACTTGGCACTTTCTAATTGCAACAGTGGTCGAAATGGGAGCTGCTACAAATAGCAGCAGCAGGAGCTACAAAAACTAGGCCTACCCACAATACATTAAACTCATGTGGTAAGCCCAGTTCATCTGCTCAGACTCCCTCTGAGTTCATTATAATTCATTACACAGGGCTTATCTGCCTGCCTTCCTACGGGCTCTTAAATGCAAACACCTTGATTCACACTAAGCGATTTCCCTTTCTGAAAATGTGGGGAGTAGTAGCTTAGTTTCGATCTCTTCTCTCTCAAGAAAGTCGCATACAAAAAATCCACTTTCTACCAATAATCGGCTCTTTGCACCAGGTGATGCTAAAGCTTTTGTTCAGCAACTCAAAGAAAGTAAACACCTTGTTGCCCTCTTTTCTCAATGTTCATGGGTACTCTCTAAACCTACCTAACTACAGGTGAGCGCTTAAGAGATTCTTTGTAGAATGAATAATATCAGGAATAATCGGATGAATTAGAGTGTCCACCCCAATGTTTAAGCATAAATGACAAGGGGTTGGGGTGGTAGGGTGCTGGTAAAACTGTAACAACTAGCTCTCAAAAAAAATTTCCTGATTTGTGGCATTTACCTGTTTCCATGATATAAATATTCCCATCATGGCCTGCCAACATGACATCATGGAAATGGAGTCAGGAAGAGATGTGGACAATAAGCTTCCTCTTTAGTACAAGCCAGCGTCAGTATATCTGTTTTGAGGAATGAGGAATGTAGAAGGAAGGAATGCCAGCAGCCTCGCCAAGAAAAATTACCATGACACTGGAAATTATAATTTGACAGTGAGCATTATAAAAGCATCCCAAAACTTATATGTACAAGAAGCTCATATCTTCCTAGAGTAGAACAGATTTCTTTATAAAAAGAAAAAGGCTGGTGGTCCATATTACCTTCACAAAAAGTTCCCAAAGTTACAAAACACCTTGCAAAATGATGAACAGCTTGTATTTGCTTCCAACATTAAAATCAGCACTTTTCATTGCCTTTTCAAATAAGCCGTGCAAAATAATTTGAACAAAGAAAGATTTATAAAACTATGTTTCTTGCTTATATTTGATATTTTAACCTGTGCTTTAAAAAATTATATATACATTGCATTATACTTACCAGTAAAAATTGGATATTTAAATAATAACTTGGGGGGATATCTATATAATGTCTTAGAATGGATCTCTTACAATATTTAAATCTATTACTCATCTTTTATTTGCATCTGTGACTTTCAGACAAGGTTCCAGGAGGATATTATTATAATGAACGCAGGAGAAAGCCTACACTAGAAAACAAAGGCAGGCTAGCAGTGAGGACAGGCTTGATAATGCAGAGATCTCTAAGCACAAAGCAAGGCTGAGATATAAACCCGAGGTGTAGTAGAAGACTATAGTTTCGAAGTTGAATGGACCAGAGAAAAGGAAAAGAAAGTAGAAAGGAACCAATATTTCCTTAATTAAAAAGTGTTAAGCACTAGTTAATTTCTTTCACTCTCATTTAATCTACACTACAGCTCTTTGAATAAGGTACAATTGATCTTAGTTTACCGATTAGAGAACTCATTTTTATAAAGGATTATCTACGGTCACATAGCAGGGAATGACAGAGCAGGGATTCACCTCGGTGTGGTGACTGCAAATCCAACGTTATTTCCAATCTGCAGCGCTGCTTCAAGAGAGAAAATGACACCTTATACAGAGAATGGAGTAATGGAAAGCTATCAAGGTGGGAAACCAGGAGAGATCCTACAATGTAGAAACTCGATTTGGTAATAAGACTGGATTGAAAAGTCAGAACTAATCCAGAAACAAGAGTTCTTAATGCTGAGTCACCTGATTTTTTAATTTGATAGAGTTTCTCAAAACTCCTCTCTGCCTAATGCTAGAATTGTCCCCAGAACTTGGTTGCACTGTGAATGTTGGTTTAGTTAATGGTGAAATGGTTGGGGGGGTGTGGAGAGGCAAGCTGATATGTTGGGGCATAGCCCAGGCACATGCTGCCTCATAGTTTGTTCCAATTCTGTAATTCCAGATTTTTTGTTATTTCTGATTCCCCACTCATTGGGGGAGTGGCCTGCAATATACCAGCACTGTGCTAAATGGTGGTGAGGAAATACGTACGATAAAAGCCTTGAGACACATATAGAATGAAATATAGCCTCTGCTCCAAGCAGCGTACAAACCCACTGTGAGAAAATAACTCGCATATCTGAAACATGAAAGCCATACTTCCATAATCATTTTTATAATTAGCAAAAATTAAAAGAAGTTAAACAATAAAATACCATGTATATCTTACCAAAGTGGAAATAATACAGTTACCAGGGAGCCAGATCAACAACTAAACATGTCTCTCTGTGTCTGGACACATCTAAAGGTTTTAAATGAGTGATTGAGGAAATCATACTAATATTCCAAATAAGGGGGAAAAATCTAATAAAAAATTATGCAGCTTGTATGAAGCTGACTTCAGATATCATGACCACATTTTTCTCTTTGATGTAGAATGCCATTTTAGAATAGAAAAGAGATGTAAACCTTTAAACTAAAATTCAAAATTTCTCATTATTTGTCACTATTGATAAATTTTAGGTGCACCTAATGATGATAATTAGTTTTCAAAACCCTTTCATATATATTAACTTGATGTTTTTTTCTAAAACCCTGAACTTGGGAAAGATACCTAATCCCTGAGTTATCTGTTCCCTCCCCTCTCTGAACAAATGGGGATACAACAAAAGGCAGGGTTTACTCTGAAGGTTAGCTTTGTAACATAGATTAAAGTTCTCACCTCTCATACAATACATAATAAATAGTAGTTGACTCTAAATCTGAATTCTCAGGACTCCATTGTTGGTGCTGAGGCTTTAATTGGCTCAGTCTCCTGACTACTTTTCAAGAGCTCCTTTCTCCGCAGCACACTCATTTGACAGTCATGTACCAAGGCAGCACTGATCCTCAAATAGCTACTCAATATTAGGCAGGATCCCCAAATGCAAATGTGAACAGGGAGCAGTCAAAGGACACTTAAAAATCTTTTCTAATTTTCAAAGCAAAGTGGGATATTAAATTGTTTCAATTTGCATTTATTTGATTTCTAAGATAACTGATCATTTTTCAAGAATTCAGTAACCATTTGTACTTCCTATTTGGGGAATTATCAGGGTTACCTTTTTAATTGTGAAGGAAGACCAAGAATTTAATAACAGCGCTGAACAGACATGCTTAAAGGAGTGTCATAAGAATAGCTTCTTGAAGGATGCTTGGGATTTGGACATGCAGAGAAGATAGTAGAATATAGTTTTATTTTTTCCTTTCCTGTTCTTTGTTTTCACAGTATATGCCTGTGAACTTTCCTTATTTCTAATAATTTTTTTTCTTCTACAGGTTGCTAGCCTGTCTTCTATTTGTAGACTAATATTTTTTGGACTTTATTAAGATTCATTGTAATTGCAATCTCCTTAATTGCTTCCTAATTGGTTCCTTCCTCCCCTTGGTGTATTTTTCATGCATTATTAAATTCCAACAGGCTTTCCGGAACTCATTCTGTATTCCTTCCAGACAGCTCTTCCAAAGTTAAGCTCCTGGTCCCTTGGTCACACAGGAAAGTGTACTGAGGAAATTGAGAGGATCATTGTTTAGAAACTATGTGCTTCCTGCTATAACTAACAAAGACAAGGCAACATTATCAAGCATTCCAATCAACCATTTTTGTTCCCAAACACATTAACATACAGCAATTCATTTGATGAGTTTCTTTTTTAGTTTTTGTTTTTCAATTACAGTTGATTTAATATTACATTACTTTCCAGTGTACAGTGGTTAGATATTCACATATCTTACTAAGTGATCCCCCCAGTAAGTCTAGTACCCACCTGACACCATATATAGTTATATTACAATATTATTGACTGTATTGCCTATGCTGTATTTATATCCCCATGATTATTTTGTAACTGCCCATTTTTACTTCTTAATTCCTTCACCTTTTTCACCCTGCATCCTAAACACCCTTCCAGTTGAGAACCACCAGTTTGTTCTCTGTATCTACGAGTTTGTTTCTGCTTTGATTATTTTGTTTTTAAATTCCACCTATAAGTGGAATCCTATGCTATTTGTCTTTCTCTATCTGACAACAGTTTCTTAAAGCAGGCATTATTATTTCCACTCACCATGAGAAACAGAGCTTAAATATCTTTCCCAGAGTCAAAAAGCTGGTCTGGAACTTAAATTTAGGCCTCATGACTCTAAGTCCTGTGCTCATCCCAGCATCACTCACTGCTTGTATATTAAACTAAATGGCAGGCTTATAAGTCATTAACCTCATCAGCTCTTCTACCTATTGCACAAGATATTATTTTCCTCTTCCATCCATGAGGTCCTTTAATAGGAAAAATGTGTCACAGAAAGATGAAGTCATCTAGAGTTGGAGGTCTGATTTTGAGTAGCAACCCTTAGCTGGGAATTGCTTACCCCATCTGATCTTCAGTTTTCCCATGAGTCTCTCATGCATATTAAGTTATTTTTATAAGGATAGTATTGCTAAGAGGTAAGAGATCATTGGGCTTTAGGAATTTTAAGGTTCATTTCCAATCCAAAAGTTTATTAATCTCTTGAGTTCGCCCTCTTTAACAGAAGGCATGCCAGCAGATGCTTGAAAGACTGAATGCTTGAAATACTTTCTGAAACAAGTAAAATTTTTGAAACTAGTAAAAATCTCAAGCCAGCCAACAAAGCAATTGAGATCAGTTCTGGAACTCTGGGGAATTTCAAACTCTAAAGTCAATTGTTTATTGTATTCATATGTACATTAGCATATTTTAGTATGAATCGGTCAAAAATTCTATGAAACCCTTGTAATTCAAAATTAACCGTAGAATTTTAAGACTAATCCAAAACAATTGTCAATTCATTAGAAATTTTTAATTTTGCCAAACTATGAATTTGCATCATGCATATGCTCGCCCAATTGTTAGAGCAAGTTACTTAGGCAATTAGGTGTGTTTAAGGCCACCCTCCTCTAAAATCACTTTCGATGTTTTCCATGCGGATAGGTAGCTTCTTTACAAAGTAAACCATATTCTAAACTGGTATTGAAAACTTTTTCTGAAGTCTAAGAATATATCTTGTGCAAATGTGAAGAGTTCTGTCTATTGAGTAAATTCTGCTGCTGCCTTTTGCATTCTGAGGAGTAGAGGGGAAACGGGAAGGCAGGCCTAGACGAACAAATGCGGAGAAACGGTATGGAAACGCCACACTGTTTTTAACCAGGAAGCAGGCGAGTGACGTGATAGTAATCAACACAAATATAGCCGTAGAGGAAAGGTAAATATGGTACAGGTTCAATCCCAAATTATCTCCTACTTTCATGCTCCTCCATGCCTTTTGCTGATAGATTCCCTCCCCATATTTCCACTCATTTCTTCTCACACCATTTTTCACTGTAAAAAAAAAAAAAAGTTCTGAGTTCATCCTTTTTAACAGAAACTGTACCTATCTCACTTTTAAATAAAGGTCTTGCCTCACCTGAGGACTTCTTTGCCTTCCCCAGAGGAAACTACTCAATCACTTCTTGGGTTCAGGAGGATCTTGGTCCTCTCCTGATTCCCCATTGCCATTTCCAGATCATTGTTATTGCACCTGTCAGTCAAACCTCAACTTTTGAAACTAATCACATCTCACCTCTTCCTTTACTCACCACTATCAACTTACAACATGTTAAGAATGCTCCTTTATTCAATGAAGCCTCCAGAGTCTGTGGTACAGTTTTCTTTCTATCCCAGCTCCTGATTTCATCCTTGGAGATTTCAAAATTTATGTAACTATATCATAAAAACTGCAGCCTTAGCCTTAAGCCTCCTTAAGGCCTATGCCTTCACCTCTTCTGAACTTCAGCCCCTAATGCAGAGGGACATACAATAAATAATATCCACTGCAGATCTGTTCCACCTTAAAAGTCACCTGCTTCAATACTCTATGCTGAGCATGATTTCCTAGCCTCCTCTCTCTCATGTCCTCGTTTCCCCTCCCTCTGTACTTGCAATTCCCAGATACTTCCAGTCTACTGACCCTTCCCTTTCCTACCTGTGCTTTCCTCCCAGATCTCTTTTCTTTTCTTTAGAGCCTGGGCCCCATAAGCTTTTATTTCAATGATCTTCACACACACTGTCAACAAAAAGGTTGCTGCCACTAATCCAATGCCAACAAGAGTTCCTAATCTGGGGTACACTAAAAGGAGAAACTTTATTCAGGTGAAGAGCTTGCAAAACAGGAAAACGCAGCCTCCAGAGGAAACCTAAAGTGCACCCAGACAAGACAAAGGGGAGGCTGCTTTAAAGAGAGAGGGAGAAAGACAGAGAGAGAGGGAGAGAGACCCTGCCCTAGTCCCTGATTGATCCATTTTTATGAAAATAAGTAATCTGATTGTTCCAAATAGCTCGATCCTGATTGGTCAGAATTGCACATTCTGATTGGTTGTTATAGAGCTGCTCTGGTCAGTAAAGCTGCAAAAAGGCCATATCTATGCAGTTCTTGTTGGACCAGGCAGGCCTCCGGTCATGGACAGAGATGGTTCTAGGAACTCCTTTAGAAAGGTCCCCTCAGGCAGCAGGATCGCAGCTCAGGAGGCTTGGCAGCCCCGTCTGTGACATGCAGTGTGCATGAGAAGCCCTGTCAGCTATGGCTGCTAGGCTCCGATTATAAATCTTAGCCCATTTAACCACAAGGAGTCCTTCTTAGCAGGCATCCTCCTTCTTGAGATCAACAGCACCTACATGTTCTCATGCCCCTAGCCTTCTGTCATTGAAAAGCCTCGAACCCACTGATCTTCGTGCTGCCAATTACTTTTTAAAGCAAGTGGGTCATTTGTTATGTAAAATGTCCAATAGTTTTATTTAGCTCATTGCTTCCTGTGATGTTTAACTTTTTCCTTTATTTCTCACATTTCATTAGTAGTTAAATCTGTAGGCTTAATTGGATTTGGGGAGGGGGGTCACAAGAATATCTGAAACCTTATAGATAAACTGTACATGTCCTATTTTCTAACATTAGGAAACATGGGTTTTTTTAGAAGTGTTAAGACTTATTTTTAGGTTCAGGTGTTGTCAGTGTGATCCATCCATTATAAAGTATTCTTCACATACTGGTTTTCATACTCACTGATAATCTGCATAGAATTGTTTTTCCCACTGGAAATTTCAAGTGGAAATTTTCTAAATAAATCATTTATCCTGCATTGATTAACTATGATTTTTCTACAGATAAAAAACATTCCCTCCTCACCATTTCATTGCCATAAAATAACATTCGTACGGTAAACAGGATAATTACTTGATTTTTTTTTTTTTTACGAAGTTTCAGGTAAAGTTAGTGTCAATGTGGCTTTCAAATATAACCATTTTTTCCCTTTATGAGTTTTATTATGAAAGAAATTTTTCTAGGTTTGATATATTTTAATTAATTGAAGTCATCATTCTCTTGGATGTTTAATTTATCCCATCTTTAGCCGGGGAGAGCCCCTTTAACTAAATCTTGTTTTTAAACATCCAAACATCCCTAGGATTTTCTGAGAGCTTCTTTATTTTCTAGAACAAGAAAATATGCCAGGCTGATTGTGTATATTTTCTTCCCCAGATCCAAATCCTAGTTTCTGCTTTTCCATCATGGGAAATAGTGATTAGAGATTACAAACAAGCACTAGAAGTGATCATTCCTAAGTGGGCTTTATATTACTACTTGTAAGCCATTTTTTAAGCAGCAAAGCTAAGAAGCATCTTTAACAGAAAAATTTAAACAAAGAGTTCATGCTGATATTTCCAATTCAAATGTAAGATTATAGAAAGTTTTCTTATCTTAAATTTTTTTAGGTTTGTATTTCTTTAATCTTAAATTGAAAACCCTGGTTGCTAAGTTATTAACAAAATCACTAACCACTTGCTGCTTTATTACCAATAATAAAACTGCAAAAAAATAATATTTCTTAAACTTAAATTGTTCTTATCCTTAGCATATATCACCATGTATGCTTTATAATTATTTAAAATTATCTTTCTGTATATGATTATGCAACCAACCTGATAATTACATTTAGAATTTCAGCTTTGGGAACTGCTTTATTTTTTTTTCTAATTTAGTTTTATTTTAATTATGTAAAATATTTACGTGTTTCACTGTCTATATCCACTACCATCCTCATTTCCTTTTCTCCAGTCAATAACATGTTTCTTCTTTTAAAACAAAATCCACTGACTGTCGCTTTCTCTAGAGCACTGTTTTTATTGTCTTCTATTGCTCCATCTTCAATCTTTTCTTCAAAGGAATTCTCCCCCTTTAAAACTATACCCTGTTCTTTCTCTCTTCTTACAAAGGTGTTCATATCAATTCCAACAACAGCAACAACAAAAACAAAATAATACTCCCTTGACCCTGAAACACTCTGGGTACTTGACAAACTATTTATTACACAATTCATCAAAACAGGTCAACAGAATTCACTGCCTGCATTTCCTCACCTTCTGTGTCTTCCCCCAACTGAAATATGACTTCTAACAGGGATTTCCTTTCATTAGAGCCTGGAGGTGCCTAGCATGGCGAGAGAAACTGTATGAATGAAGTTGCCAAAATGAATCGGACGAATGAGACAAAACTCCACACCCTCCCCAATATTTTTTAGCCCAGATCTAGTCCTGCCAAAATACTGACACCCCCTTCAGGTCCTAAACATAAAAATGCACAAATTCACACACACACACACACACACACACACACACACACACACACACACACACGTTCATCCTGGCCCAAGCATGCTTTTTTATTAGCCTCCAAAATACAGAGGCTGCCATTGCAGACTGCCTTCTTCTTCCCTTTTAATTGACTGATTTTTAAAATTAATATATCTAGATACACTAGATACATGTTTATAAAGTTCACACAGCTTACATTATATCAAACAAACTGGGACATCACACACATTATACTACCTTTTTCTAGAAGAACCTCAGAGTCATCTCTTTTTGGGTTTCATGGGCCAGCATCATGTATGACTTTTCTCGTGGCTGCTTCCTCCCTAACTCAGGTATCCAAGCCTCCAATCCCATACTCCAGGGATTCAGAGAGGATCATGCCTGGGATTAGAAACCAAGGGATGAATTTACCACAGTGTACCTTCCAGAGATAAAAAATATTTTTAAACAAGTTTATCTGTTTATATGAATCAAGGATTGGGTAGAGAAAACAAATGAAGTTGCTCTACAGTCTATCAGAAATAATTCCTACTTCTATTAGAAAGGGACCTGCTAAAAATTGGTAGGACTTCTAAATGGGAAGGGCAGGGATCACTTACATAGCCTTTCTAGTCTCCCAATTCAAAGAGTAGTGGTGCTTCTGTTGAAAGATAAAAACAACAATCAAAGAACCCTCTCTTCATTGTTAAAACCATGAACTCACAGTCCCTCCTCTCTGTGTCTCTGTTCATGATATGACCCCTTCCACTGACCTCTCTATGTTCAGTCATTAGAGGATCCTACCGAAATGTGAATATGCTCCCTCAGAGGGGGAGTGAGGTGTTGTGATTTATAAAAAAACATATACTTTGTCATTCAGATGATCAAAACAATTTATCATGTGTATTTGGTCTTTGTCCACAGTTCCTGGCTCACAGGTTCCAAAATCTTTGGAATTTTCTGAACGATAAGAGCAACAGGAACATGCTTCATAGTATTTGGTCTCTTGTCCTCAGTTCCTGAAATTGCTTCAAAGCCACATCAAGGTGAAATGAATGTCTTGTTATTTATAACAACACCCTTTTCACCACACTGGGTTTATGTTAGGTGCTTTTGAAAAGCACCTAAGGATGGGGGCTGGTTACCAGGGGAACCAACCATGAATAGAGAATTGGAACTTTCGGCCCCCCCACCCTCAGTCCCCTGCAATAATATCTTAGAAGGGGAGAGGGACTGGAGGTTGAATCAATCAGCAATGTCTAATAATTTAATTAATTATGCTTATGATATGAAGCCTCCATAAAAACCCAAAGGACGGGGTTTAGAGAGCTTCCAGATTGGTAAACTAAACATTTCCATGTGTCATCATGTGGGGCTCCAAACAGAAGGACAGAAGCTCCTTTGTTAAGAAATTTGTCCCATGTATCTCTTCATCTGACTGTTGACCCTTTAATGTCCTTTGTATTAAACTAGTAGTGTATGTAGTGAGTAAACAGGTTACCTGAGTTCTGTGAGCCACTCCAAAAAATTAATAGAGCCCTAGGAGGGGGTCATGGGAACCTCTGGTTTAAAGCCAGTAACATGCTGGACTTGTGATTGGCATCTTGAAGTGAAGGGCAGTCTCATGGGACTGAGCCCTTAACATATGGAATTTGATGTCATTTCCAGGTACAGTGTCCAAGTTAATTTGAATTATAGGATACCCAGCTCATGCCGTAGAATTGCTTGTTGCTGTGGGAAGCCCACCTACACACACACTGGAATTGTTTGTTGCTTCACCATTAGAGAGTAAGATAATCTTATAATTATCAGTGATTAATATTTTATTACAAATTGACAGGTGAGTAGTATGGCCTAGTTGACTGAAGTATACAACATGGTCAAGTTTTGGCCAGAAAGAGAGAGGCTATTGTGAATGATTGCGGTTATTATCAGAGTAAAAATCATAATAATAACCACAATACACCATTGACTGAATTCTTTCTATGTGCTAGATTTTGGTGTAAGCAGTTTAACAAATTAACTTATTTAATCACAAAACACTATGAAGTAAATTTTATTATAATCCACAATGAAGCATGAAGACAGTAGGCGTGGAAAGGGGCAGACCCTGAGGAGCTCTGAGCATCCAGTCATAGCACAGGAATCTGGCACCTGAATGAAGGAAGGTGGGAAAGATGAAAGCAGCTTCTCTTTTTAGCAAAAGTTAACTTTTTACCAACCTAACAAACCTGCCAACAGAGGCTGGACTCTCAGCTAAAAGAAGTCTTGGCAATTTTTCTTGTCGAAAACTCATTTAAACTGATGCCCAGAGAAGGGAGATAATTTGTCACTGACAGCTGGGTCAGTGACAGAACCCGGACCAGAACACAGCTGTACTGACTTCCCAGGCCACTTCTAAATTCTAAATTCCTGGACCCACTTTCCCAACTCTCCATGTGCATTTTCCTGTCATCCTTCTGAATTTTATTTAGTTGGGATTTATAATCCCAATCGACAGTGTAGTATAGTAGGAAGAATGTGCTATTCAGAGGTAAGCAGACTCACATTGGACCAGGCATTCAGCATTTCTGGATGCCCCTCTTCTCATCAGGACACAAAGAATTTCATGGGATGATCATGAGACTTTATCCAATGTATGCAAATATCTATATGACTAGCATCTGATTAGAACTGAATTAATGCTTTATTACTTTTCCCTTCAGAATTCGAGTTGTTCAACTATATGAAATTTAGCAACATATCCTCCTGATAATTCCTCAAGAGAGAAAGAGGGAGACCCAAAGCCTGCTAACTTATTCTCTCCTGGTCCCTGCTTAATATCTTTTGCATCTGGAAAGACGTATGTTCCTGTCATTACCTTTGTCTTATTATCCAAGATTGTTCTCTGAAACATCTTGGTGTTTATCAGGAGAATTCCTTAATGTATGATACATTAATTGATGTCAGACCTGCTGTCCTAGTTTTGATTTCTAAATCATTTCCTTGTTTTATTTTCCAAAAGGAGGGGTTTAGGAGAGCTTCAAGAACAGGTACCAGAAGTATTCCTCCTCAATGTGATTATACTTGTCATAGAACAAAGTTCTATGCAAAGTTCTAATTTGCCTGCAAAGATAATTTGACTTAAGGTACCAAACGAGCTTCATTTCTGCACAGTTCTTGGGATCTTAAGCAGCCCCCAGCCCTAGGCCAGGCACTCATGAGAGGGACCACATCACAGCCTCACTTATAAAGCATTTCATCAGTCTTGTTCCAGTCCCTTTATTCTGTTCTCCTTCCCCAAGCTTTTAGTCTGTTTTTCCTCCTTACATTCAGCACTATTCCCCCAACTACTTCAGCCATCCTTTTTGCCCACAATTCATGGTCTGCCTTAGATGGAAGTATGCACCAACTATTTTAGTGCCTTTACCTGGGACACTAGAGCTGAAACAAGAAAAGAATTCTGAATTTATATAAAATTCAAAGTAAAGGAACTGAATTTCTTGGAGATTCTTGCCCATAACACCTAATTTCAGGCCACCATTGTTTCATTTATGTTCCTCTCTATATATTTTGAATGCCATTCCTTATTTCTTTACATAGTCAAAATTATTCATCATTAAAGATCCAGATAAGGTATAACATCTACTAAAGAAACATTCCTAAACATTTCCTACCTCTATAGAATGTATTGGTGTCTCACTTTTGCATTTCATTAACATCCTGTGCATATTTCTATTATAGGATACAACATAATTTATTGTTATTATAGTCTCATACTGGTAACATAATAGCATCACATTTCTTGCAGTAGACCATGAACTCATTGAAGATGGAGACTTGTTCTTTTTCACAGTCATACCATTTCTATCTCATTTCCTAGCACAAAGCAAATAGTCAATATTTACCAAAACTTGACTAAATTTTAATAAAAGGTCAATATGGAGAATTGGAACAGCAGGAAAGAGAAGATCCACAAACATACCAAAACATAACACAGTTAAATAGATTTCCAATTAATGCAAAAAGTTCAATTCTTGATTGAAAAGCAGAATTTAGAGAATTCCTTGATAAATCTCATTTTCTTTATCTGTAAAATAAGTATGGTGATAAATACCTTATACCAATGTTAAGGAGATTAAATGAAAGTACCATATAGGACTCAGCACAGAGTGGGTGTGTTGTGGTAGGAAATAATTGTGAGCTGTTAATCTAGCTATAATTTCTCCTATAATTTTTATTAAAGCAAAAGATATAGGAAACAAAAGTTGATACTTTTTTTAAATATGTAAAAAATTTCCTATCCAGGAAATTCTTTTTTCTTTTTTTGATATATCTTTATTGATTTCAGAGAGGGAGGGAAAGAGGGAGAGAGAGAGTTGAAACATCAGTGATGAGAGCGACTCATTGATCAGCTGCTTCCTGCACACCCCTTGCTGGGGATCGAGTCCACAACCCGGGCATGTGCCCTGACCGGGAATCGAACCTCAATCTCCTGGATCCTAGGTGCATGCTCAACCACTGAGCCACGCCCGGCTGAGCTCCAGGAAATTCTTACGAAGGGGACTACTGTCTAAAGAAATGAATCCCTGAGACATACATGAGAGACATACAAGGCTCTTGAGCATGTTACACCAGCAAAAATCCTACCAGCTTGGATTAAAAGGTACAGGGAAGGGTAAAATAAAACAAGGTTGTTAGACTCCCAAAATTCTACAGGCATGAAACAGGATGATAAAACTACTCAACTGCAAACACTTGCTACCCTTTATGAAAAAGGAAAAATTACTCAGAGGGCAGAGCTACAAGCCCAGAGAGCAAAACCACTAAGTTCAGAGAATAAAACCATGAGCCAAGAGTTTTTGGTAATTTATAACAGAAGCAGTGAGACCCTAATACCATATCAATAGCTGAAATTATTTTATTTGTTTATTTGTTCAGTGTTAGATTCTTCCTTTTAGAAAGTAAATTCCATGAGAACCAAAGACCTTGCTTGTATTGCTCTCTATTGTATCTGCAGCACCTAGAACAAATTTCAATATATTGTATATATTCAATAAATATTTGTCAAATAAATGAATTACTATATAAATGAGTGTTACGGATATTACTAGTACAAATATGGAAACAGATAAACAGGCTAAGAGTTCCATGCAGTTCTCAGATATAATTCTAAGCATTTCTCTTCATCTCTAAAGAGTATAACAAAATGCACGATTAACATAAAAATACATATAAAATAATTCTAAATTATTTAAGAGAAATCATATGCAGGTGTTAATATTTGACCATGATAAAAGATAAATGTATTATGTTCTACCTCACAATGACCTTGATACATCAGTGTGTCACACCACCAAATTTTAGTGACCTCACCTCTGGGATAAACGTCAAAAGTCATGCGCTTTCCGGAATCAATGGTATTTAAGATAACTCTGGGTTTGCTCAAAAATTCTGAAGCTATTTACTGTTGAGCTGCTGTTTTTGTTGCAGATTTTATCATAGGAAAGTTTAAAAGCTGGTGTGTCCCATTGTGAGGAACCCAGAAAAAATCTGGAAGTCAGGTCATTTGAAAACTGTGCATACTACCACCCAAATGAAATTAAAATGGGGTCTTCCAAATCCAATTTGGTTTTTTGTTTTTGTTGGGTTTTGGGGTTTTTTTTTAGTCTAGTCTCTCCATCTGTGGGCCATTACTGAAATCTGCTGCTTACAGTTTTATGCATTCAAATCACACCAGCTAATTGCCAAAATCAGGCCCAAGAACTATGCATATTTTTTTCATAAATTTTGCTCATGTAAATGGGCTCAAAGTACACCTGAGACAAGAGTAAAGTCTCAAATGGCATGTTCACCTTTTGAGGAAATTATTTGGTTGTGAAAAGTAATCTAACTGAATATCCTCCAATTATTTATGGCATGCATGGGAGAATTTTCCAAGTATATGAAGAAAAGCTGAATTTTAATAAGCTGATTTTGATTTCTGATTGTATTTTGGATTTTTTCAGATTGCTTTAAAAGAAACAGAAATGAGCGTGTATAGGCTTTTAGGAATGTAATTTACTAGCCTTTGGGAGTATTTCATTGCTAGTTCTGGTGTTCTTGTTTCTATTTTCTGAAAAGTTCTCACCGAGTATCTAACAAGTGTCCTAGACTTAGCAATACCTAGTTAAAACCCAATGATGCAAGATGTTTTTAATCCTGTGTCTCTCAATGGTATCTACTTTCAAGAACAAGTCCTTGCTAAAAAGCCAGTGGAATAAAAAAGGAATCCCTCTCAAACACATCTCTAATTTATAAGCAAGACATTGATAAATCTTGTATTAGTTACCCATGGCTATGTGAAAAATTACCCCAAGATTTAGCAGCTGAAAGCAATACACATTTGTTGTCTCATTGTTTCTGTGGTTCAGGGATTCAAGTGTGACTTAAATGAGTGCTTCTGCCTCAGGACTTCTTACAAGGCTACAGCCAAGTTGTTCATTATAGTTTCAATCACCCCAAAACTTGACTAGAGTGGACCAGCTCTCAAGCGCAATCATGTTGGTAGGTATAAGGTCCTCAATGGCTGTTGACAGCAGACATCAATCCCATGCTACGATACTCTCTACATCAGGCAGCTCACAATATAGAAGCTGGTTGCCCTCAAAGTTAACATACAAGAAAAGAAGAGAAGGCACCCAAGATGGAAACCATAGTCTTTTTTTTTAAATTATTACAAATGTCCCTTTTTCTCCCCAATGACCCATTCTACCCTGTCCCATCCCCCTCCCCAGTCCCTCTCCCCACAATTGTCCGTGTCCTTGGGTTGTGCATATATGCATATAAATTCTTTGGTTACTCTCTCCCCCTCCACCCACCCACCCTCCTCCATCCCTCTGACATTCATCAGTCTGATCCCTGCTTCCATGTCACTGAATCTATTCTGTTTATCAGTTTAAGTTCTTTAGATTCCATATGTAAGTGAGATCATGTGATGTTTGTCTTTCTCTGCCTGGCTTATTTCACTTAGCATAATATTCTCCAGGTCCATCCACACTGTCCCAAAGGGTACAAGATTCTCCTTCTTTACAGCTGTGTAGTATTCCATGGTGT
This sequence comes from Miniopterus schreibersii, assembly GCF_964146895.1. NCBI lineage: Eukaryota > Metazoa > Chordata > Mammalia > Chiroptera > Miniopteridae > Miniopterus > Miniopterus schreibersii. The sequence continues at coordinate 29,569,575 of NC_138112.1, read as the reverse complement.
GAATGTCCCACAGTTTTTTATCCACTCATCTACTGATGGGGCACTTGGGCTGTTTCCAGATCTTAGCTATTGTAAACTGTGCTGCTGTGAACATCAGGGTGCATATATTCTTTCTGATTAGTGTTTCAGGATTCTTAGGATACATTCCTAGAAGTAGGATCACTGGGTCAAATGGCAGCTCCATTTTTAATTTTTTGAGGAACCTCCATACTGTTTCCATAGTGGCTGCACCAGTCTGCATTCCCACCAGTAGTGTACTAGGGCTCCCTTTTCTCCACACCCTCACCAGCACATGTCCCTTGTTGATTTGTTGATGGAGCCATTCTGACAGGTGTGAAGTGATACCTCATTGTGGTTTTAATTTGCATCTCTCTGATGACTGGTGACATTGAACATTTTCTCATATGTCTCTTGGCCATCTGTATGTCCTCTTTGGAGAAGTGTCTATTCAGGTCCTTTGCCCATTTCTTAATTGGGTTGTTTGTCTTCCTCTTGTTGAGTTGTATGAGTTCTTTGTACACTTTGGAAATTAGCCCCTTATCAGATACATCCTTGGCAAATATGTTCTCCCACATTGTGGGGTTCCTTTGTATTTTGAGGCTGTTTTCTTTTGCTGTGCAGAAGCTTTTTAGTTTGATATAGTCCCATATGTTTATTTTTTCTTTTGTTTCTCTTGCCCTAGGAGATGTATCAGTGAAAATTCCACTATGTGAGATGTCTGTGACTTTACTGCCTATGTTTTCTTGTAACCTAATGTCTCAGTGGGCATCCAATCATTTTGCAGCATTCTACTTGTCAGAAGTAAGCCACTAGGTCTAGTGCACACTCAAAGAGGATTACACAAGGCATAGATAATAGGAAGCAGGACTCATTGGACAGCACCTTACAGGCTGCCTACCACAACTTTCTAATCAGAGGTTTGAAATTCTCATATCATGAAGGTTAATTTTATGTGTCAACTTGACTAGGGTATAGTGCCCAGTTGTTTGCTCAAACACTAGTCTAGATGTGGCTGTAAAGGTATCTTTCAATGTGATTAACATTTACAATCAGTTGACTTTAAGTATAGCAGACTACTCTCCATAATATGTGTGGACCTCATCCAATCCTTAAGAGCAAAGATTGAGGTTTCCCAAGAAAGAAGGAATTCTGCTCTCAGACTGCAGCACAGAAACCCTGCCTAAATTTCCAGCCTTCAGACTCAAGACTGCAACATTAACTCTCACGTGCATCTTCAGCCTGTTGGCTTCCCATACAGATTTCAATTACCATCCTCACAATCATGTGAGCCAATTTGTTAAAAATACCTCTCCTCTCTCTCTCTTTTTCTCTCTCTCTCATAGACAGATATAGAGATATATACATATATACATCCTATTGGTTCTTCTCTGGAGGGCCATGACATTTTATACACACACACACATATATATACATATACATATACATATACATATACATATACATATATATATATATATATATATATATATATATATATATATATATATATATATATATAGTAATACCTGATCCAGTTACCCTAAGGATTATTGTGAGGCTAAAAGATATTAGCATATTAAAAAACATCGATTTTGGAGTCAGTCACACAGATCTATGTTCTAAACCCAGCTCTCTCCCTTACATAAAAGTTTTTTGTCCTTCAGCAAACTACTTAATCTTCCTGAATTCATATGATCATCTGAAATAAAGATAATGGTACTTACACAGTAGGATCAAAATAAAACCATGCAAGAAAAAAAAAATGGCTTGAATATGATAGTCATTTCATTAAAGTTAGTTATAAATAGCAAATATAAACAACATAGTTATTTTGTTACCAAATATAAACAACATAATTATTTTTTAATATAATTATTGTTGCTACTGCTCTCATAGTTTGTCATATTCAAATAGTAAAGACTCCACATGGATAAAGGAAGTCAACACTAGTTCTCTTTTTATTATGTACAATGTGTTTCCTAACCAACTGGAAACACAAAAATTAACAGCAAATAGGGCATTTACAGGTGGAAGGAATAAATCACAGTTAAAAGCAGTCGATTAATCAGATCATTTTCCTTGAAACCAATGTGTTCTCAAATTTGTTAGTATGTTAATTATTATGAGGGTTTTTCAAAGTTGCTTAATAGATTTACCCGCATTTTGGGCCATATGTGTGTTTGCCATAATACATTTTATATGTAAATATAACAGTATTTCTTTGGGGACATTCTGGCAGTGCTATGTTTCTGCTCAGTTTAACAAAGTATTTGTTCACTTTTCCTCAGCTCAGACAGTGCTTTAGCTTGTAAATCATGACATAGTCACAGAATGGGCAGAGAGTGGGATAGTGAAAGCTATTTAGCCTACTGAACAGGGGTGAACTCCTATCTGGAGAATATATTTATGATACTTCCTTTATGAGTATAGGCTCCAAGTCCTCTATTTGGTAACTGTTGTCCAATAATATACATGACTCATTAAAAACAGCCCTCAACCCGGCTGGGCGTGGCTCGATGGTTGAGCATGGACCTAGAATCCAGGAGATTCCCCGTCAGGGCACATGCCCGGGTTGCAGGCTCGCTCCTCAGTCAGGGGCGTGCAGGAGGCAGCTGATTAATGACTCTCTGATCATTGATGTTTCTATATCTCTCTCTCCCTCTCCTTTCTTCTCTCTGAAATCAATAAAGATATATTAAAAAGAAGAAAAAAAAAGGTTACTTTGGAATGATTTCAAAATCATGATTCAGAACTAATAACTGTATTTTTAAGAACTAAAAAAAAAGATGAAATTAGAATTTCCCAATCCTATTGTGCCTCTCATGACATCTTATTTTAGCAATTGGTCATAGTCCACAGCAGCTTGAGATAAAAGATCCCACACCATTGGGGTTTTTTTCACCTTCTTACACAATACCCCCAGATCTGGTCATCCAAGTATATGAGAAATCAACTATCCTCAATATTCTAATGCACAGTCACCATCATGAAAAATTGTTATGAAGTTTAATGCTCCATTGATGAGAAGGTTTGAATGGTGTTTACAACCAGACCCCAAATTCCCTGTGCTCTTTATGGGCCTTGGGGCCTGTGTGCCAAGCATGCATTCCAGGTAGCCCTGGCCAGGCCTGGAATGGCCTCCAAGACCCCATAAGGTCTAAAATATCTAGCAAAATCCAACGCCCACTGTTAATAAAAATTCTTGAACTCGGAATAGAAGAAAATTTTCCACTCAATGAAGAACATTCACAAAAAACTCTGTGGCTAACAGCTAACATTATATTTAATGGCGAGAAAGTGGACATTTTCCCACTAAGAACAGTACATCTATTTTATTTATTTATTTATTTATTTATTTATTTATTCATTCATTCATTCATTCATTCATTCATTCATTCATTCATTCATTTATAATCCTCACCCAAGGATATGTTTATTGATTTGAGAAAGAGAGAAAAATGTGGATTGGTTGCCTCCCATATGTGTTCTGACCAGGGACTGAAATCACAACCTAGGTATGTGCTCTAACTGGGAATTGAACCTACAGCCTTTTGGTGTACAGGACGACACTCCAGCCAACTGAGCCACCCCGCTGGGCAGTCCTGACCTAGGTCTTTGTCTCTTCCTTTAGCAATATGCTAGTTAATAGACCACAGTACTGAAAAATAACTCCTTCATCTATGGCAGAAGACTTATGAAACAAATTGCCATAAGAATTGAAATGTTCTTAAAAGTTCAAGAAAACCTCTAAGCAGATGTTGCCTAAAGAGCAAGAAAATAAAAGTTAATGTACACCAAGAAAGAACAGCTTTAGACAAACACTCAAGGGCATTAGGTGAGCCATATGAAGTTGCTGATTTTAAACTTTTTGCTCTGCAAAAACAGCAGTTTTATGCGGTGTAACCAGAGAGATCCTGAAATTGTTTTAACATAGGATAATGTAGTAAAACCTGCCTATCATATTGGTCTATATATTAAAACGGCACTGTTACCGGAGACTCAAACTCCCCTGTCACTCATGGGGGCGAGGTGGAGGTTTTTGGGGCATGGATGAAATAAGAATTTGCAGAAGCCTCCTTGGGAGGATGGGATGCGTAAGACTGCTTTACTTGCGTGAAGTTACATTTCTTGGGTTCCAAAGTCCGCTGCCCCTTAAGCCAGTCCTGGAAAAGGTGCAGCTGGGGTTCCAACAGAGCCAGAAACAAGGCCAGTGTCCAGAGTTTCTGTTCCATGTTGCAGCCTGGTGTAGTTCAGTATTTAGGCCAGACAAAAATCCATCAGTCCATAGTGTGGAGCAGCCCCACATGGCCATGAGCCACATGGGTGCAGGGGAGTGCAGCCCCCTGCTGAAGGAGTCACAGGAGCAGGGCACCCCGGAGCCAAGAGAAAATGGGTCCTTTGTCTAGAAGTTTATATATTTAGATTCCTTGAGCTAGCAGGAGCCATGCCATCCTGGCCACTGACTGGTTCCTAGGTATGACTGGCAGACAGGTAGGCACCAGCCCCTTCCCCCATCAGAGTGGGGAACAGACTTGGAGAACTTTAAAGGCAGCTCTTTGTCAAAGCTGTATAAATGGCATGCCTAGATCTAGCCTTCCCTTTAGTCCTTTCCTGTTAAATAATAACCAGGTTGTTACAATGGCATCAGTACCAATTTCACGGAACTTTATCTATGTATTTAAAACAGCATTTAGCACTGGCTTGCGTGGCTTAGTTGGTTGAGCACCATCCCATGCACCCAGAGTTTGCCAGTTTGATTCCCAGTCAGGACTCATACCCAGGTTTCAGGCTCAATCCCCAGTGGGGGGCGGGGGTGGGGGATTGTGCAGGAGGCAGCCAACCTTTAAAAATCAATCAAAACATTTTTTTTTAAAAAAGAATTAATTCAAATTCTTCACAAACTTTAAAAAACAGCATTTATTCATTTATTCATTCATTTAGTAAATATTCATTGAGCATTTTCTATGTAAGGCACTGAGTCTCATGTTTTTAGGATTACAAGGATCAAATATGAACCCTGGGCTCAAGGAGAATATGAATCTAGGATATGCATCTATTAGGACAAAATATGGACATTTTCGTCATAAAACAATAGCTCCTTTTCATTAATCAAAATGTAAGAGGAACTATATTTTATCCTCACATGGATCTTATTTTAACTCTCTAACAGTCCTCAGGTTAGACCAATATTATCTCCTTCTCCAAATGAGGAAACTGAGTCTCAAAAAAATAAAAAGACTCAAGCAAATCACAAAGTTTATAAGCGCCAGAGACAGTGTCTGAACTCAGATCGACCCTCCTCCAAAACTTGTATTAATTCTCTTAGTCACGTTGATTTTGTTGATAAAATGTAGAAGGTGTTGTTGTTGACAAATAAAATGCTTCTACACTACTGAGGGGAGTCCAAATGGGAAAATGTTGGTCAATATTTATTCAATCTGAGCATGCACATACTCAAAATTTTATTTTATATTTTTCATAATCAACTTTACCTTAGGTTTGTCTATTTTTTTAAAACTTTACAGAAAGAAAGAATGGATTTTTAGTTTTGCTTAGTCTCTTTGGTTTTTTATTACATTAACTTCTGCTTTTGTGTTTATTAACTTTTCTTTGGGTTTAATCTGTTATGCTTTTATAAATCTTAAGTTGAATGTTTGCAAAAAGTTTTCAGTTAATATAGGCATTTATGGCTAACATTTTTTCTCAAAGTAACATTTTGATTATATCCACAGGGTCTGATTTGTAATATTTTTGTTAGTATTCATTTCTAAGTGTTTTCTAATTTATTTAGGATTGCTTCTTTGACTTCAGATTAATGTAAAAATGTGTTTTTAAATCTCCAACTGTTAGAGGTATATTTTCATTTAAATCGTTTGATTTTTAATTTAATTTCATTGTGGTCAAAGAATACAGTCTAAATGGAAAAGTCTGATACCGAAGCAGTACAAACATTCATGGCAGTGACTGCCTTCGGCTGGTCGGTATCAGGAAGAAAGAACAGTCATCTATGAAATCCAGAAAGGGAGGTTAAGTTCGGCGGAAACCCTGGAAATTGTTCGCTAGGTTAGCCAGTTTCTGAATTAGAAGCCAGGACAGAGCTTCAGTCTTAGTTGGAGTTCTCTTAAAAAGCAGAGCACGGGACCAAAATATTCATGCTTTTAGTTTATTGGGGAATGTGATCCCAAGGAGCTAGAATACAGGACAGGGGAAGCGAAAAAGGAAGGAAGGGAGAAAAGGCAATACTGAAACATGTGCCAGCTTGGCTGCCCCCAGGGCCTCTGTCAGCCTCCTGTGGGGACTTTCATAAGATTCCTCAAAACCCATGAACACTGTTGGTGGGAAAGTAAATTGCACAGTCACTATGGAAAACTGCATAGAGGCTTATCAAAAAATTAAATTAAAAATTAAACTACCATATCCAGCAATACTACTTCTGGGTATATAGGAAAAGGAAAGGAAATCAGGATCTCAAAGAGATATCTGTACAACCATGTTCATTACAACATTATTCATAAGAGCCGAAATACAGAAACAACATAAGTGTCCATTGACCGATTAGTGGATAAAGAAATGTGAGATGTGTATATATATATATGTGTGTGTGTGTATATATATATCATGTGATATATATAGATATATAATAAAATGGAATATTATTCATTTTTAAAAAAAGAAGGAAAACATCCCATTTGTGACAACATGGATGAACGTGTAGGACATTATACTAAGGAAAATAAGCCAGACACAGAAAGACAAATATTATGTGATCTAACTTATATGTGGAATCTAAAAAAGTCAAACTCACAGAACCAGAGAGTAGAATGGTCGCCAAGGACAGCAAAATGGAGAGGTGTTGGACAAAGTGTACAAAATTTAAGTTATAAGATGAGTAAGTTCTGGGGAATTTAATATAGAGATTGTTGAATATTGCTAATAATATTGTACTGTATACTTGAAATTTGCTAAGAGAATAGATTTAAGTGTTTTCATCCCACACACATAAAAATGATAGCTATTTGAGGAAATGGATTTGCTAATTAACTTAATTATGGTAATCATTTCACAGTGTATACATATTTTGAATCACCATGCTATATACCATTAAAAATTACATTGTACAAGCAAAATTTATATAATATTTATTTGTCAGTCATATCTCAATAAAGTTGAAAAAAACAAATACATAACAAAAAAAATCAAGCAAGCAAACCAACCAACCCTCCCTTGGAAAATTGTTTTAGAATTGTCGGCCTCAGTAGACTAATGGAGGAGTACTTATCTATTGCCCATGCCCACCTTGGTCAAAGACAGTCCAATGACATTAACTCCCTACACTTCCAGTTTGCACGTGCATGGATGCAAAAGATATCCTAGGTTGTCAGAGAAGGAAAGATGCCAGGTACCGGCATGAGCCAAGGCACTGCCTCATTGCTCCTGCAAAAGTCTGGTCAAAAACCTCAAGATATCAGTTGCCAACACATTCCTGGGTAATAGGTGTGGTTGAGGGTACACTGAAGTGCCACAAAAGAGATGTCTAATGTGCTCCTAAAGGTAAGTAAATTTCACTTTGCTTTGCTTTGTCTTTCTTGTGCTTATGATTTCTATGATTCAACCTGAGGAGAAAGGCTGGTTAGACTTAAGAATCCAACTATCCCTAGGTCCTCTGGCTAGTTACGTCTTGGCAATTCAAATGTAATCATGTCATCTCCCCAGTGAAACAATTTAATAGATTTCCATTTCTCTGGGAATAAAGACCAGAATCCTTTATAGCCTTCCTTCCTCAGCCAAGCCTCATTTTGTGCCAAACCTCCTATCTCTCTGTGCTCCAACCACACTGATCTTTCTTACCCCAAGAGCCATGCTTTTTTCCCTCAGAACCTTCATGCATTCTGGTTAACTTTTAAACCTTTCAAATATTATCTCAAATATCTAAAAATCATCCTCCAAGAATTCACTTCTGTTTCCATGCACTTTTCTAGGTCCTCCAGTTGGCATATGCCCATATGCCCTCAGGGTATTTAACACTATTCTAAGCTGTGTTTATTTCAATGCTTATGGAACCCATAGCTTACCTCATCCATTAAACTGTTAACATCATCAGCATAAGAAGGGGGTTTACAATTCATCATAATACACCTACTGCCTGCAACTTACTTATTTGTACATCAGAAGAGCAGAAATAGTCATGGACTCAAAGGTTTCTTAGAAAATAATCATTTTCCTTCCCATCCCTACTGGGTATAATCTAATGTTCATGACCCTTATCATTCAGTAATCCTTTCTGGGAAACTTCATGTGCTCAGATTGCTTTCACTGTGGTTACCTTGAATATACTTGTTAGTTTCTACCTTTAAACCTTCCTTCTCATTGTGTTTCCTCCATAGTTGCCATGTTCCTCTGTGCTCTACCCATCATAATTTTTCTACACTTTGAGGCCCAGCCCATGTCCCTTCTCTCAGGCTCCTAGGGATTAATCTTCCCACAGAATTCTTAAAGCTATTTTTATCTCTTTTGGGTGTGTGTTTTTTGTGTGTGTATGCACCTCTGCATTGTCAGTTCTCACACCTGATGGACAAAATTTATTTTAGAACAAAGGCCAGAGGTCTCCAGTAATCAGCCTGCAGATTGGAGTAAGTCCATTATTATCTTTTGTTGAATCCAACACACTCTATTGACAAATTCCAATAATAGATAAGAATTGGCAGAAATACCTGATATATAAAAATGGGAACAAACCAAAGATAATTTGCTTATCTAATTTTATAAAATAAAATCAGCATAGTCAGGGTACTTGGCAGATAAATTAGCCACAGTCTCCAACCCAGAGAGACATGTGTAGATAACCAAAGCCTCTCCGTTGCAGATGACAACATCTATATGAGCAAGAATAACATCAGAACTCTTGAAAGCATAGCAATCACCTTTGGTGCATAAACAAATCATCATTTGTGCCAAGGACCACCTCATCTTGGCCTGGAGCACCTATCAATCTCAAAGCTCTACAACTAACAATCTAACTATGAGCTGTACAATATATAGCCAAGCTCTCACACACCACACTCATATTCTCCAGGCTAAATCAAAGCTGGTCTGATAACATTCCAGACCTCAGTGCCATGGAACCAGGAAAGAAATCAGTTTGCCAGACATCTTTGGGAAATGATACCAGGCTCCACTCATTCTATGTGTCTATATATCGCTTTGTCGTTGCTACGATTATTATTGTCTTTTTAGTTTTTATTATCTAAAAATAAGAAGAAAACAAAAAAATTCAGATTTCCTGTTTCTCTTAAAAATTCAGAAGGCAACAGCAGGCACAGCTTCTCCCATAGCTACAAAGTTGCAACTGTACATTTAAAAGAAAAATGCATTCTCCAGTTTATCCATTTCCCACCACCCACTATTACATCTCCATGAACAGCTGCATTCATTTCCTTTGCCTACCAGGAGGCTATAGGCCTTCGCCTCTTTGAATCCTGATCTAAATTATAAGCTCTTTGTGGTCAGGAGCCTTGCTTTTGTTAGTTCAGCTTTTTCCACATCACCTAACACATGGTGTTACCTATAAGCACTAGAAAAAGTAGACTTTGGTAAGAGCAGCAGGCATGGAGTTCAAATTCCAGTTCTTCCCCTTGGTATTTTTAAGGTCAAGGGACTGTTTCTTCATTTGTCAAGTAGAAATTGCCGTAACATCCATTTGATAGGGTTACTGTGAACTAGATAACATTATGCAAATCTCAGAAATATAGTAGGCACTCCATAGATGTTCATTTATCATTTTCATTCTTACTTGATTGATAGTGGAAAACATGCAAAGAAAAATGAAGACTAGATCATCGGGCCAGCAAGAGACACATTAGACAGATGGCAAGGCACAAGAAGATGAGGCATGAGAGAGCAACTTGAAGAAGTCAGGAATGGTGCAGTTTAATCAATATGAAAATGCAAGAACGGAAGAGCCTGGATGATGCTGAATATATTTTCTTCCCCAATAATGAGGACACACGCCACCCCAGCAGGCTGTGCAGGTTTCCTAGTTTATAATGCCAGGTCTGTGCTATCCTGTAATTTACATGGCAGTTGAGGAATTTAAATGAAAGTCAGGTCTGAGATAGGAACATAGGGCCTGCTGAGGCTGGTGTACTCTCATAGGCCAGGTAGGCCAACCTATTTGCAACACAAAATCATAGATTCATCTTTTTCCTATCTGCTGATTATGAGGACAATAATCTCAAAAGCACAATAATTATATTTGATTAGTTACTATCACTTATTAAAGATGTATTGCTTAGTTATATCGGGTACTTGCTGTGAGTTAGGCTTTATAATAAATGCTTTACAGAATTGCCACAACTAATTCTCAACACAACTCTATAAAATATGGTGGAATGTGAACTATTATTAGCCCTCTTGTATAAATAAAGAATCTGAAGTTCATCGGAATTAAATAACTTGAAACTTCTCATATGAATGGCAAGTACTGGAGCCACAGATTGAACCAACATCTAATTTCAGAGCCCTTTCTCTTAACTATGAAAGAGAGAAAGAGAAAGAAAGAAAAAAAGAAAAGGAAGAAGGCAGGAAGGCAGGAAGGCAGGAAGGCAGGGAGAGAGGGAGGGAGGGAGGGAGGGAGGGAGGGAGGGAGGGAGGGAGGGAGGAAGGAAGGAAGGAAGGAAGGAAGGAAGGAAGGAAGGAAGGAAGGAAGGAAGGAGGGAGGGAGGGAGGGAGGAAGGAAGGAAGGAAGGAGGGAGGAAGGAGGGAGGAAGGGGGAGAGAGGGAGGGAGGGAGGGAGGGAGGGAGGGAGGGAGGGAGGGAGGGAGGAAGGAAGGAAGGAAGGAAGGAAGGAAGGAAGGAAGGAAGGAAGGAAGGAGGGAGGGAGGGAGGGAGGGAGGGAGGGAGGGAGGGAGGGAGGGAGGGAGGGAGGGAGGGAGGGAGGGAGGGAGGGAGGGAGGGAGGGAGGGGGAGAGAGGGAGGGAGGGAGGGAGGGAGGAAGGGGGAGAGAGGGAGGGAGGGAGGGAGGGAGGGAGGGAGGGAGGGAGGGAGGGAGGGAGGGAGGGAGGGAGGGAGAACCAGGGCACCCAGGGCTAATTCTAGCTGTCTATGAGTCATTTAAATTTTAATTTACATTTTCTAATTTTTAAGAATAGACATGAGTTGTATATTCATAACTTTTAAGAACCAATAATTATTTTTAAACCCTTTTCATCACTGACATCATCAGCATCAGTGCCATAACTGTCATTACTGTTCAGAGATAACAGTTTAGTCACTGCCCTTAATTGGTTTGTGATATACTAAGAAAAAGCATGGATATAAAAAAGTGGCTATATGACTATCTTGTCTTTAATCAATATTAATGGGCATATTGTTTTGGTATCTTTTTTGTCTTCCTAACCCTATAAAGGCAGGTAAGAGAATCAGTTAACCTAAAGCCAACTAAAATAAAAACCCAAGGCATTTGTCCCCTAGTGTAACACTCCAACCAGTGTTCCTCCAACTATAACATTACTACTGACAGAGAACATACCACCTGCCGATGCCGGCTAGCTATTGCTAGAAAGCTCTGACTTCTAAAAAGCACTTTATAAAGTTGGGACAAAGCCTTTCCCCATACTTCCGTCCACTAATGCCTGTCCTGCTTCCTAGAGTTTCACAGATCAACCCTCAGTGCACTGAAGTGGAAAGAAAGAGGTGCCTAAACTAGAGCAATCCCTAAAAAGCTACTGCCTTTTGCAAATCAACCAAGAGTACCGCATTTCTAGTGGCCTTCTGTAGGCACTGGTTGGAGCAAGCAAATAGTTATTTAGACAACCACTTTGAATTGTTTGACTTTGAAGACACTGAACAGGTCAAAATTGAGTCTGCAATTCAATATTATTGCCTGATTTTCACTCTTCTTCCCAGCTACAGGCACTAATGTCCCCAATATTTCAAATATGTCCCCTTCCTAGAACGACCGTGCAGTGAGCACATCAGTAGACATTAATTCACTTATCAACAAATATTTATTGTGTCAATCATGTGCCAGGTACTGTGATACATGCTGGCAAGGGAACAGTTAAAAAGGAAAATTCCTGCCATTGTTAGAATTTACATTCTGAGAGGGTAGACTAACAATAAATAAGAAATGTTTCATTTGATAGGTGCTACAGGAGAGAATAAAGCATGCAAAGAGATGGAAAGAGATGAGGACAGGAAATGACACTTTACAGGGTATCATAGAAACTTCCCTTTGATGAGTCAACATTTGAGCAAGTACTTGCAGGGGCAGAGAAAGTTCTGAGTAACTCCAGGCAGAACGAATGGGAATGGACATTTCCTGAGGTGGGAGAGAGCTTGGAGTACTTGAACCCAGGAAGGAGAAAGGAGGAAGCCAAGGGGAGGGTGGTGAAAGATAATGAGAGGCCTGAACCTAGAAGGGAGTGGAGACAAAGCGCATAAGGCCTATAATTCCGAGTGAGAACTTTATATTTTATTCGGGGAAGCGATGGCAAGGTTTTGAGCCTAGGAGAACCCTCTGGCTGCTGCAGAGAAGTGATTGAAAAGAGAAAAAATGAAAGTCAGGATTTCTGCTGAGAAGATATTCATGTAGCCAAGTAAAAGTTGTGATGACTTGGACCATAATAGGAACATAGGAGATGGTGGGAAATAATCAGATTGGGGGAATAGGTTTTAAACCAGAGACCAAAGAATGTGCAAAAGAAGACAGATTGGATGTTATGTCAGTCTTCCCAGGCTGTGTGATAAAACTCCACAGACTGCGTAGCTTAAACAGAATTTTCTTCTCTCACAGATCTGGAGGGTGAAGGTCCAAAATTAAGGTGATGGCAGGACTGGTTCTTCCGAGGCTCCTTCTTTGGCTTGCAGATGGCCATCTTCTCCCCGTGTCCTCACATGGTCTTCGCTCTATGTGGATCTGTATTCTGATCCCGTCTTCTTTTCACTACAGCAGTCGTACTGAATTAGGGTCTACCCACATGACCTCATTTTACCTTAATTACCTCTTAAAATAAAAATATAGTCACGGTTGAGAGAAAGCCGGATGGCAGTGTAGGTAAACACGGTACCACGCTGCCTCCCGCAAACACATCCAAATCACAACTAAAATACAGAACCACCGTCACTCAGGGCCTCCTGAAATCTCGCTGAACAGAAGCCCCACAACCAGGGACCTGAAGCAGCACCGAGACCGGGAGGAGGGGTGGAGACGCGGGCGGGTCGGGGCTGAATCGTAGAGACCGGGCCGCAGGCCCACACCAGGTGCCGCCGGTAAAACCCGGGAGGGAATCTCGGCGGTGGGGGTTTCCCGGCGGAGTCAGGGGTCCCAGCCCACAGAAGGCCCAGCCCAGGGCTCGGGGGCCTGGAAGAGACATCCCCATAGCTCCAGGCTGTGAAACCAGCAGGGACTGTCCCTGAGGGTCGCGGAGGCTGCGGGAGGCCCAGCAGCTCCTCTTAAGGGCCCGGCACGGACTCACTGGGATTCGCTCCCTCTGAGCCCAGCGCCGGGCAGCAGCTGAAAGGACCCGGGACACTCGGGGAGGAACTAACCTGCCTGAGATCCGGGCGAGAGGTGGAGGGGCGGCTTCCTCCCAGGCAGAAGGGCTGGCAGACACCATTGCTCCCGTGGCGAGTCCTCTGCACACAGCCGGCAGGCAGGCGCCATATTTGAATCGCCAGCACCTGACTCACTCCTCCCATGATTCCCGGAGGCCCCGCCCCTCCCACCTGCAGTTCATCCAGGCCATTTCCAGGGGCTTTTCTGTGCAAGTGGCCTCTCAAGCCCCATGCTTAGGACTTTTCTAAAATCTCTCAAACAAGCTTCAATGTGCCCCATTTTGCTTGAAAAGTGTTCCCAGGCCTGGCACTAGCAGCAGCCTGCATTGGCTCATAGCTTGGCCTCTCCCAAGCCCAGCCCAGCACAAGTAGCAGCCAACTACGGTTTGCTGTGTAGCTCATGCTGGGTGGCCCTGGGCAAGGCACAGGCAGAGGCTGACTTTGCACCTCCCGGGAGGCCAAAGAGATAGTGCACCTGGTGGTCAGACTCGACCACGCTGGATTACAACCCTACCACAGCCACGAGTGACACACTCAAGGGGCGCACTCAGTGAACACCAAAGCTCCACTGAAATAAATCCTGCTCCATAGGGATGCCTTCAGCACAGCAGTTCTTCAGCTGTAGTTACAGCTGGTCCTCACAGCCGATTAGCCTGGGGGGTCAATTCCTCCCAGTGATGCCAACAGCAACCAAGGCTCAACTACAACAGGACAGTGCACACAGCCCACACCAGGGAGTGTCTAGAATGCCCAGCTCAGGTGACTGGGAAGGCTGAGCCATTGGGCCCTACAAGACACCTACTACACAAAGCCACTCTACAAATTCCAGGAGACATAGTATCTCTACCTAATACATAGAAACAAACACTTGGACGCAGCCAAAATGCAAAGGCAAAGAAAGATGTCACAAAGGAAAGAACAGAAGAAATCTCCAGAAAAGGAACTAAATGAAATAGAGCCAAGCAAGCTACGAGATACAGAGTTCAGAATTATGGTTATAATGCTCAAGGATCTTAGTAAAACTATTAAGGAAACTAGTGAGACCATCAATGGCATAATAAAGTACCAATCAGAAATGAAGCTTACATGAACTGAAATGAAGAATAATTTACAGGGAATCAACAGTAGAGTAGAGGACGCTGAGCATCAAATCAGCAATTTGGAACATGAGGAAACAAAAAACACCCAACCAGAAGAGCAAAAGGAAAAAAGAATCCAGAAATATGAAGATAGAATAAGGAGCCTCTGGGACAACTTCAAGCAGCCCAAAATTTGTATTATTGGGTTACCAGAGGAGAGGAAAGAGAGCAAGAAATTGAAAGCCTATTTGAAAAAGTAATGACAGAAAACTTCCCCTACCTGGGGAAAGAAATAGACTTACAAGACCAGGAAGCACAGAAAGTCCCAAACAAGAGGACCCCAAAGAAGCCCACACCAAGATACATCATAATTAAAATGCCAAAGGTTAAAAACAAAGAGAGAATCTTAAAAGCAGCAAGAGGAAAGCAATTAGTTACCTATAAGAGAGCACCCATACGACTGTCAGCTGATTTCTCAACAGAAACTTTGCAGGCCAGAAGGGAGTGGCAAGAAATATTCAAAGTGATGAAACACATGGAACTACAACCAAGATTACTCTACCCAGCAAACCTATCATTTAGAATTGAAGGTCAGATAAAGAGCTTCACAGATAAGAAAAAGCTAAAAGAGTTCATCACCACCAGACCAGTATTACATGAAATGTTGAAGGGTCTTCTTTAAGGAGAAGCTAATGAACAAAAGAATCTGATAAACAAAATAGACCAAGAGACATTGAAGCATGCAACAGATGGTTTTATCTCAGAGGGAAGATGGAAGGTGGTTGGGGGGTGGGAAGAGATTAACTGAAGAAGTTATATTCATATGTGCATAACCCATGGTACAGACTATAATGAGGTGAAGGCCTGGGGAGGGGGTGGGAGTAAGGTGAAGGGGGTAAATGGGGGAAAAAATGGGATACCTGTAATACTTCCAACAATAAAGATTATATATATGTATATATGTGTGTGTGTGTGTGTGTGTGTGTGTGTGTGTGTATATATATAGTCACATTCTCAAATACTGGGAGTTAGGGTTTTCACACAAGAATTTTTGTGGAGACACAGTTCAGCCCATAACAGATGTAGAATGTCAAAGAGAGGATGCCAGAATAAACATATTTTTTTCTATCCTAGCACTATGGAGTTGCAATTTACTGAGAAAGGGAGACTAGGGAACAAGTTTGAAGGAAAAAAATCACCTAAGCGGCAAGCTGAGTAGGCAGTTGGATATGATAATGAATTTAAGGAAATGTCAATGATGAAGAAGATATGCCTAGAGATGTGTGTCAGAAAATATATGGTATTTAAAACATGGGATGGTTGAAATTGCCTAGAGAGTGTGTTTGTATAGAGAATAAAATAAGTATGCAGACAGAGACCTAAGCCATTCCAATATTAAAAAAAGTGCTACCATAAAGTGACCATTGAGGTAGAAAGATGACTCAGAGAGTATGCACCTGAGAAACATAGTAATCAAAAGATTTCAAGAAGGAGAGACGGACCAAACTTATCAAAGTTTGAAAATAAAAAGTACAAGTGAGGACTGAGAGTAGACCACTGTCTTCCTCTACCTGAAGGTTATTAATGACTTTGACAAAAGCCATATTGGTGACATGGTAGAGATGAAATCTTAATTCCCTACATATAACAGGTGGTTTCTACAATTAATTCTGCTATGTTACTCCCGGCATCTAGAGCATGTGGAGTAGACAGCAATTAACTGCATGTCCACCTGGGCTCATTATCTTCTGACTCCTCTATGATTAGGCTCCTCAACTTCATTAGAGACCTGATAGTTCACCTGCCTCCTACTACCTTATCCTTGCCATGAGATGAACACAACTGCTGCTTGGGGTCTTCCTCTAAACCAAATTAACCACCCAAACCACAATTCTTTCACAGCCTCAGACCGAGAATCCCAGCTACCTGAATAGAAATTCCTGTACGTCTCAAGAATTACCTATAGGTCATGCAGGCAGAAAACGACTCCTGATAAAATAAGTTACTACATATCTAGGAGGCTGATATTCGCAATCATCCATTTTATAAGTTAAGTTATTTCAAAACAACTATTATTTGCTACTGTGCATGTTATATGAAAATAATTAGATCTACTTAGGCTGTGAATAACCCATTGATAATGCCATGGAGATTATCTATTACATGGATATCATAGCAATGATTTCTCACTGATAACACATTAATTGTGGCTATTAGTGGCCATTTTGTGTTCCAGCCAATAAAATCTCTTTTGGAAAATAAATTTCAATCATGCAAGTATGCACAAATTATATGATTTTTTAACACACAGGGCTTATGTAATGCACACATGCTCTGTAGGCATATTTCATAACTGCCACTTCAACACTGTTTCTAAATCACAAAGTAGTTATCACTCAGTGGTTCTATGTCAACCACATATAAGATTAAAATAAAAATCTAGACTTCATTTAAAGTCCAAATTTATGCCTCTTCCCAGTTTAGACTTGCTGTAAATGTGTGTGTTTGGTTTATTTTTACTTCTTCTATGCTTGTATTCTTTTTTCCCCATTTACCTCGTTTCTTCTGGTACGTCCAGGGCTGAATACAAAGGAGGTAGAAGAGTTTGGGAGGCAGAAAGGATCTTATTTGACTGGTACTCTGCCAAGTCCAGGAGACGCAGGAGCTGTACCTAATACATGGAAGCACACACAGGGAGTCTGCCAAAATGGAGAGACAAACAGGTCCCAAATGAAAGAACAGAACAGAGCTCCAGAAAAAAAAACTAAACAGAATGGAGACAAGCAATCAACTAGATGCAGAGTTCAAAACACTGGTTATAAGGATGTTCAGTGAACTTAGGAAGACAGCAGATGAACGTAGTGAGAACTTCAATGAAGAGATGGGAAACAAAAAAAGAACCAGTCAGACATGAAGAATACATGAACTGAAATGAAGAAATCATTACAGGGGATCAACAGTGGAGTAGATGAAGCAGAGGATCAATTTAGAGATTTGGAAGATAAGGAAGCAGAAAACACCCAGTCAGAACAGTAAAAAGAATCCAAAAAAGTGAGGATAATGTTAGGAGCCTCTGGGACAACTTCAAGCACACTAACATTCACATCATGGGGGAGGGGGTGCCAGAAAAAGAAGAGAGAGCAGGAATTAAAAACCTGTGTAAAAAAATAATAACGGAAAAATTCCCAAAACCTCCTGAAGGAAATAGACATACAAGTCCAGGAAGTGCAGAGAATTTCAAACAAGATCAATCCAAAGAGGCCCACACCAAGACACATCATAATTGAAATGCCAAAGGTTAAAGACAAAGAGAAAATCTTAAAAGCAGCAAGAGAAAAGCAATTAGTTATCTCAATGGGAACTTCCATAAGACAGCCAGCTGACTTTTCAACAGAAACTTTGCAGGCTGGAAGGGAGTGAAAAGAAGTAGTCAAAATAATGAAAAGTAAGGGCCTGCAACCAAGATTACTCTACCCAGCAAACCTATCATTTAGAATTAAAGAACAGATAAAGAGCTTACCAGACAAGAAAAAGCTAAAGGATTTCGTCACCACCAAACCAGTATTACAAGAAATGTTAAAGGGTTTTCTTTAAGATGGGAGGGAGGAGGGGAATGGGAGAAAAAGGTGAAAGGATTAAAAGAAATACAAATTGGTAGTTACAGAATAGTCGCCCAGATGTAAAGTACAACAAAGGGAATATAATCAATAATATTGTAATAATTACATATGGTGTCAGATGGATACTAGATTTATCAAGGTGATAACTTAGTAAGTTATATAATGTCTAATCATTGGGTTGTACACCTGAAACTAAAGTAATATTGTATGTCAACTGTAATTGGAAAATAAAAAATTATGTAAAGGAAAAAAATAGCCTAGTTATACAATAAAATACTAATCAGCAAAAAAATGAATGAACAAGAGAGATACATCCAACAAGACGGATGCATCTCAAAAACACTTTACTGAGCACAGGAAGCCAGACATAAAATAGTACATATTTATCTGTGCATTTGTATGAAACTCTAGAAAAGACAAATCTACATCTTTAGTGACAGAAAGCATATCAGTGATGGTTTAGAGTGTCTGTGGGGGTTTCATTAAAATGAGACAAGAAATTTGGCAGTGACAGAAATGCTTGCAGTGAATGTATGGATATGTGGGTCTATAATTTTGTCAAAAGTCATTAAATATACACTTTATATGGCCATTTATAAATTTTATGTAAATTTAAAAATACATATATACATACATATGTATATTTACACACACACATGTACATACATATCTAAAGTAAAGGTGAAGACTGCACACCTGGACTGTATCATATTTGCTCTCATAGAACTGTTTTCATTGAATTGTTTTATAATTTTATGTTTTGTCATAAAATCCCCACAGAATATAGTGAAAAGTAGCTTCACCAGTACAGCTGTATTTTCTGGAGGCATGCTTGAATGAGTTGATTACCATGTTATATGATATTCTTTCTGAGGAAAAACAAGAGAAATTTCAGTTATATGTGAGCTACTTGATTACAATGTGTTTGTTTTCACACTGAATCACATAAAGGATCATGTTTCCCTCTCTCAGGTTACTTGTACCAAACTCAGAGCTTTGAAAGCTATGGGTTTTACGGCATGCAATCTGTATAACAACACACCTATTTAGTTCTCTTTATTTTTCTCACTGAGCTTAAACTCTCCTGTGTTGGCATTGATTTATTATTGCAGAAGGAATAAAGAAAGTTAAGTAAGAAGCAGATTCTTGAAAACATATCAACCAAAGGGAAATGCTATAAAGGCAACTAGACCAATAATTAAAATTCAAATGCAATCCCTCTCTGTACATGTAAGGCACAGAAAGTAAAACCTATTTTATGCTACGACCGTTGCTGAGAAATCTGAGCTGTGGGTCAAGGGGAGACAACCTAAGGAAATAATGCTACTGGGAATACTCAGAACCTTGTCTTGCAAATCAAAGGAAATAATTATTAGAAAGTAAGTTCAATTTTATTAACTGGAAAAAGAAAGATTAAAAAAGTGTTTATTTCACTATGTTGTTTTAAGTATTAATTAAAATAATGTGTATAGGAAAGCCTATTAGTCTTGGTGTTTAAAAAAAGTTAGTGAAAATTAAATTATACAAATAATGTCTAAGAATACAATGCTGATGGCTTCTTAATGAGGATAGAGTCCGACAAGTAGCGTGTGCATGCCATGTACAGCTGCCTTTCAGACAATAGGGGCTTGAGATGAAAAACAACATAAAACGATTACAGTATTTTCTCCTTCTGGCAATTTCCAATTGTTATTGTTCTGTGCTCATCCTTCCACAGCTGTTCTCAAGTTCACTAGCAATCTTGTATTTTATCCTGTCAACATGTTCCTCCCATCCCCTTCCATCTCCCCTTCTCAAGCATTCCCAGTAGAATCCATACACAAGCAACATTGTCTTCACATTTTCCTTTTCTTTCTAGCTTGCGCCCAGCATGTCTTCCCTGGGAGAGGGAGAGCACTGCCAAGGCCCTCTCCAACCCGAGTGAGGAAAACTGCTAAGCATGTTTCAGTTTTCCCTCTAGGTCCACAGGAGGTAAATCCTGTACGTTCATCTCCTGGCTCGTTTGACAGGGAGTAATTGTACATCTTCTATGTGCTAACTGCTCTGTAGCCAAGGGTTGCAAAGTGAGTTCACAAACACTATATTGACAGTCCTCAGCATCATCTTGAGGTGGCCTTATTAGTGTCTCCATTTCACATAAGAAAAACTACGTGAGGCTAAATGAGGTGGGGGTAACATTCCCAGTCTAGAGATGAGGCTCTCATCTGTCACTTTCTGCAGTATGGCAGCCTAGAATGATGCTCTCAGGACAATATAACTAATTTTTTTTTTTTTTTAGAGAGAGAGGACGGGAGACAGAAAGAGAGAGAGAAATATCAATTTGTTGTTCACTTATTTATGCATCCATTGGTTGCTTCTTGTATGTGCCCTGAGTGGAGATTGAGCCCGCAACCTTGGTATCAGGACAATGCTTTAACCAACTGAGCTACCCGGCCAGGACTATAACTAATTTTTTGATGTATTAAAACAAACTTCATAATAAATTGCAAACATATAATAAAGTGGGGGAGAAGGAGGAGGAAAATGAGGGAAGGAAGGAAAGAAGGCAGGCAGGCCAATAACAACAGCAACAGGAAGCTAAAACAAGATTTGAGAGTAGTGGGCAGTGAGAGAATGTGGAAGCCAGGCTACTTCAGGATAAATTCCTAATCAGTGCTGTGCTGTCTTCAGCTCACATGAATTTGGAGAAGATGAATCTGGAAGTCTCCCAATCTAAGAGGACTAATGTGGTACTAAATCAGCAGTGCCCACAGTTCCAATAGAAACAAATGAAACACTCTGGAGGAAAGCATGATCAATTTATACCCTCAGGGGTGCACTCAGATTAAATTGAACCAATAAAATATTAACTAAGACTAAGGAAACAAACCACCACATGATTCAGCAGAAATAACAAAAAATAAATTTCTTTAGATGACCAAAGATCTCCCATATGAAATTTAACAGTATAAAAAAATGTGTATTCAATATTTTTAAAAAAAGGTAAGTTGGAATTAAGAACCTAGAAATTTGCCTGGCTGGCATGGCTCAGCGGTTGCACATCGACCTATGATCAAGGAGATCAAGGTTCGATTCCCAGTCAGGGCACATGCCCTGGTTGTGGGCTCGATCCCCAGCAGGGGGCGTGCAGGAGGCAGCCGATCAATGACTCATCACTGATGTTTCTATCTCTCTCCCTCTCCCTTCTTCTCTCTGAAATCAATAAAAATATATTTTTTTAAAAATAGCCTAGAAAATAAAACTAATGTACTCCAAAGAAAGAGAAGTGGCAGCAAAGGTGGTACTGGAAGGTCAAGAAGGTGATGGGGGAGGACATGCCCACAGAGGCAATGGCATGCCCATGGCTGAGGTAGCTGAGCAGGTGGCAATGAGGTGGCGAGGAAGGAGGGACGACCATAGATACCTCAGCAAACCCAGTAGCCTTTAGCACATATTGCAGTGCACATATTCCAATGACACATCCTTCCAACTTTTGTGTATTTGAAAATGTTTATATCTCACTTTTATTTTTCAAAAATGTTTTCATGAATATAGAATTTTAAGTTAACAAATTATATGTTTTCAGCATCGTAATAATGACATTTCACTGTTTCTGTCATCCAATTTTTCTTATGAGAAATCACATTTCATTTGGTTGTTCCCTTGTGTCTAGTTTCTGTTTTCTCTGGTTGTCGCTAAGACATATTCTTTATCTTTGATTTTAAACTCTTTGATTGTTATATGGTTTTATTTACTCAGCTTAGTTTTCATTGACTTTCCTGGAGCTGGGTCTGGCTTTGTTGTTTTTATAATCAAATTTGAAAAATGTTAGGTGAATAATTTTTCAAATAAGTTGCCCTAGCAAGTCCACTCTTTGGTAATAACCCAAAGGAAATGATAACATAACTCCACCAAAAAAAAAACTATACACTAGCATTGTAATAGCACAGATCTGCAAATGATGCAGATGTCCATTACCAGATGAATGAATGAACACACTGTTGTATATTCAAACGATGGAATGCTAGTCAAAATGAAAAAAAGAATTAAGTACTGATAAACACAGTAGTATGTATAAATCTGAAAAATATGATGCTCAGTCTAAGTACCTAGTTATAAAATAATAGACACCATATGATACCACTTAAATACAATTTCAGAGCAGAACAAACAAAATTAAGTTTTCATTGTGGATAACATTGGGGGCTGGTGAGGGGATCACTGATGGGAAAGCAGCAAAACAGAACTTAGAGTTAGTTTACTGGGATATGGAAGCATTTCAGATCCTAATTGGGGTGGTGATTACATGAGTGTATATGTCTGCCCAAACTCATCAAACCAAACACTTAACATGTTTGGATTACTTGGTAGGGATTTTTGGTGGGGAGAGGGATTATATGTACCCTCTCCCCACCAAAAATAATAACAACAGCAATAATGGGATGGCTGAACAACTGGTGAAGCATATGTCAAGAGAACTACCGAGAAGTGGAATGTTGATCAAAAGAAATGACACAACGTGAAGCACAGAAAGAGCAAGAAAGGGAAACTATAAAAGATAGTTCAGAGGCAGAGGGGTTTTCGCTTTCTGTTAATTTGATAGGCCCTGTATTTGTATCAACCTCTACTAACAAATAATTAATAATTCAGGTTAAAATATTTTTTAAATCTTCCTAAAATAAGTCTGACAAGACACTTATGAATCATTACACCAAAATCTAAGCAAAAGCAGGAATCCAAGGAGGTGAGTAGAGAACTAAAACCACTTTTGTCTGAGAGCTTTTGCCACCTGTGGGAAACTTAGATGTTCCTCAGTCTCCCAGGGCTTCGAGTGATAAAACTTAGGAGCAATACAATGTGTCTCAAAGGGCAATTCCCTCGGGTAAGAATGAGCTAAATAAGCCCACCTAACCCTGTCCCAGTACTAAAACTGATTTAAAAAATTACCTTGCCTATCAAATTAACAGAAAGAGTAAATGGCTTCTATTTCTTAAGTTTTGTAGTTTCCCTGTCTTGCACTTTCTGTGCTTCACATTGTGTAATTTCTTCTCACCAAGTTTTCATTTCTCAACTTTTCTCTTAGGATGTGTTTAATCAGTTGTTCAGTTTTCCTATTGGTCCCACCATTGGTGGAAATATTAATGGTGCAGGCACTATGGAAATCATTATGGAGGGTCCTCAAAACATTAAAAATAAATGACCAGCCCTGGCTGGTGTGGCTCAGTTGGTTGGGCATCATCCGTGCACAGAGAGGTTGCCAGTTGGATTCCCAGTCAGGGAACATGCCAGGGTTGCAAGTTCAATCCCTGGTATGCGGTGTTCAGCAGGCAGCTGATCAGTGTTTCACTCTCACATTGATGTTTCTCTCTCTCTCCCCCTTCCCCATCCTCTCTCTCTAAAAATCAATATATATATATATTGATTATATATATATATATATATATATATATATATATATATATATAGCCATATGATCCAGCAATCCCATTTCTAGGAATATATCTAAAGGAATTAAAATATGGATCTCAAAGAGGTAGCTGTACTCTTGTGTTCACTATAGCATTATTCAAAATTGCCAAATTATGGAAACAACCTAAGTGTCCATCAATGGACAGATGGATGAAGAGCATGCGGTATATGTAGACAATGGAATATAATTCATCCTTTAAAAAGAAGGAAACTCTGCCATTTACAACAACATGAATCGACCTGGAGGACATTATGCTAAGTGAAATAAGTCAGACACAGAAAAACAAATACTGCATGATTCCAGTTATATGTGAAATCTAAAATAGTCCCTTCAATCTTAATTGCAGTGCTCAATTATTTTTATCCCAAGCAATATTGCTTAACAATATAGTTGATGTTCTACCCTTATCAGATTACCAAGAGAACAGAGATAGAAAGTTTGATAAAGACCAAATTTTCCTTACCCACCATATTAAGTTACCATTTTTATAAGTCTAGACTGGTCGAATATTAGAAAAAAAATTATATGGGTCAACTTAATATTATGCGTTTAATTAACAAACACATGGCTATCAAATTTAATTAAACTGAACTGAACTTACAAACTCAGGGTTTGAATAGTTAGATATCAAACAATGTAAACTAGGAAAGAGCATAAGATACAAATGTTGGCTTTACTGGAGGGGGCAAGGAAGAGCAGGCTTAGGGATCTAGCCCAGTTAGTCGGCTGAGCTTCTCACACACTGAAGATAATTAGAAGAAATTCACCGCAGTGGAGGACAGGTATCAAACTCAGGGGAAAAAATAATTATTTAACAAACATTTACTGCTGTGGAAGATCCCAGTTCAGTTCAGGTAGTTTAAACAAAATTGCTGGCACACTCACAAGATACTAGAAAATGTGGAAAAAACTAGAATGTATAAGGCATGGTGCCTGACCTCAATAAGCCACTGTGCTTACATTTATTGAACTTCCGTTACACGTCCAACAACATGCTTATAGCTAAGGAGAGAGTGATAAATGAGGCACACTCTCTGCAGGTAAGCTATTTATATACAAATGTAAATAGACAAAAATTACCAGTTAATATACAAGGCAGAGAGTGGCAGAGGTGAGGCTGAAGAGGCAAGAAGGGAACAAATAATAAGGAAACTTGAAAGTCGTGCTAAGGAAGTCAAAGGAAAGTCATTGAAAGTTTTCATCAGGACAGTAGCATGATCGGAAATATAATCCCTGCTGCTGTGTAAAAGACGGTATAAGGGACGTGAAGGTAGGGCTAGAAAGATAAGCCTTTACGGAGAAGAGTGAATTAAGGTGGTGACAGAAGAATGAACACTTCCTTTACTTCAGCTTCTGCTCAGAGACGTGCAAACCAATCCAGCAGCGCCACAGCCCTCACTCACTATAAACCAGCATTGCCACCTTGGCCTCCCCCCCCCCCATCACCGCCTCCCCCCGGCGGCAAAGGCCCCTCACACGATTCAACCAGGCGACTTTCTGCCCAGTGCCTGGTAAACAGCAGACACCCGAGACATTTGTGTTTGCCTGACCACATGAGTGAGGGAAGCTGCTGCACAGGGAGGGGACTCATGCCTTGCCTCCTGTTTTGTTGGCTTCCTCCTAACTTGGCAACAGTCTGTGGCCTTGCGAAGAAGGGACTTGGGCTAAAAAATCATGAGGAGCATCTGTGCTCTGTGTACACAGCACTGTTTTGAAATTTCCTGTCCCTGCTTCAAAGAGCCTGACAGCAGCCAGAACCAACTGTTTGGTTAATGAAAGTACAAAAGCTAAAGGAAAAAGAAACCAAACAACCTACAACTTCTTTTCAAAATAGTCAGTGTTCGGAACTCACTTTATTGCTAAGAAATCCTGTCATGACTCAGTTATTTCAATACCTACTATGTACAAGATGCTGTAGGACAAGACGAATCAAATATACTTCGCACCTTGGATGAACTCGTATTTCAATCAGTAATAAAAAGATGATAAATAGGTGACAGATGATGATAAGTAGACAGATGATGATGGTGATGTTGATGGTGATGGTGATGATGACAACGATGATGGTGGGGAAAGACAAATCTTACTTGTTCCTATAACCTTCATCCTATTTCTGGATCATCATAGTACATTTTGGCTACTCAGAGTTCCCAAGGATAAAGACTATATGAAGTTTTACCCTCTCACACTCTATCAATCAAATGGTTCTGGGAGACACCACATCTTTTTCAGAGAAAATAGAATCTGTTTTTCTAGGCTATTAGTGCATTAAGAGTGGAGGTAATACAAGAAGTTTTCATCATAAACTCATTAAAACCTTTTGTTTTTTTTCTACTTGCGATGATCAACATCTCTTAATTCCAATGTAGAAATTGTCATAAAATCTTGGGCACAACTTTGGCAAACTTAGCAAGGCCCCTACTGTGTGGGTGGTATGGGATCTGCACCATGAGTCTCCAGATAGGTCTTTCAGTCCAGCCGCAGATGGTGTGACAGCTCTAGTGCTGTCAACTGACCAGCCATGTGCTAAACCTAAAATGTAAGTAACATCTCCGTGATGACCAGAGAGTCCTTCTTTGGTAGTCAAATGTCCTGCAGCCCACTTATCAACATGGTCAGCCAGCTCTTCATGAATATAACATTAAAATTTTATTTAAAATTTTCAAATCAGCACACATTATTTTACCACTGTAAAAACAACAGAGAATTGTTCCAGTCACTTGGAAAATAGAATAAAATTCAAGGATGCTATACCCAACAGTGAGGTGATAGGATTCACTGAGACATAAAATCAGCCTGCCAGCATTCACCTCTCACTCACATACAAGACACACGAGGGAATTGTTCCAGAGACTTTGAAGGTATTTGGGTATTTTCCCCAATGGTCACTGAGGGAAACTCAGCTGGCAGAAGGTACCCTGCTCATGCTCTCTGATGTGGCTGTCGCCCACTGGGGGGATCGAACACATTGCCTCTTGGCCTTGAATGCAGCTTTCAATATATGCTCTGTGATGAACAACAAAATTCCTTCAAGCATTTCTCCTTTGAAGTGAGAAGGATGTTACGCTTTCTCAGTACAGGGTGCTGAGGGACACTGCAGGAGGAAGAGGTTTTCCTGTAATTTCCACCAAGAAGAGTCAGCGGTGGGAGGTATGGGTGTGATGTCTTTTAGTACAGCACTGCCCCAAACACTGGCCCAGATTACTGTCCCTCTGACACCATGCAGCTTACCAGGTTGTAATTATTCTACAGTCCTCTCTACTGAAAACCAGTGTCCCACTCAGCCCACATGCTCTAAAGACCTCTTGTCTACACCTGCACTGGGATTCCCATCTTCTGCCATCCCGCTTACACTCTGGAAGGTTTCCTACTGCTCACCAGCCACTACCACCAGCTTCAGATTGGCTAAACGGAAACTTACCTGCTATCCAGTGGGCTGACCATTCCTTCTCCTGCAAGAAAGCCTGAACCCCTTACAAGTTGTCCTTCCTGGGGTACTCTCCCTTAATTCTAGGGTACCCTATATTTTCCTTTTATCTTACAGTTGCTCTTTTATCAGACTTAATTATTCTTTATAGCAAAGTCCATTTGTTTAACCTACTGTGTAATTTCTATCTCCTGGTTAGACCCAGATGGCTACAGTCATTGGTCTAATCTATAATTATACAAATCCGGTTAAACCTTCAGCCACTGGCCTCTCTCTCCCCTTCCCAATCCTCTCCAACTCTGGAGGAGCCATATCAGCCCAATGAGGGGAGATGAGAAGGGTGGTGGGAAGCAGTAGAGAAAGTTGATGAAATAAAGAAAACACAAGTCTTCTTCAATCACTGTGGGCCTGATTCAATACACTACCTGATCAATTATCTTACTGTGAGATGGGGATTTCACAGAACTATTAGAATTGCACTCTGCTAACCTGTAAGCTACAGGAACTGTGCCAAGTAAAAAAATGTATTAAGCAAAGGACATTCCCTGACAAATAATCACAAAATTTTACTGTGTTAGACTCAGAATATCCTTTGGTCTTTAAGCCCTTTCCTGAAATTTAAATTCATTCTGAAACATCCCTATTGGTTATTTTCAAACAAAGAGTAAACAGGGAACCCGTCCTCTCCCAAAAGAGCTCATCCCAATTTCAGAGTACAAAGAATCAGAAAACGATCCCTGTAATTGAGTCAGGCAAAGCACAAAAAGGCAAAGTCCCCTTTCCTCGTGAGAGCCCTTCAAATGCTTGAAGGTGGTTATTATATCCCTGGAGATGTTCTTTTCTCTAAGCTGAAGAGCCAACGTTTTATTTTTCATAGGGCTTGGTTTGTTTTCTCACTGTCCTTGTCACTCTCCTCTGAACACACACCAGTTATAACTGTCTGTTTCTATTTCTTCTACTTATCTTCCTCTACATGTAATGAGATCCTCACACTCCAGTTGGTGCATTATATGAGCTACATGGCAGAACAGAGCCAGACTATCATCTCCAAGGCTCAATATAATCCACTTCGATGAGAGTAACCAAGTCACCTTACCCTCGGCTCATGCTCCCTGAGCAAGCTCATTAGCTTTGGGAGTTTTTAAGCACCACAAATATGAGCCCTGCATGCCTGGTCCATGTCATCAGCTCAGGACTCTCCCAAAGCTTCTGATGCAATTACCCTACTATCTGTGCATCATCACTCCTGGGTAGCCCAAAGATGCCTCAACTTCAACAGGCTGAACTCTAAAATCTCCATACTTCCCCCGAAATGTGCTCTTCCTCCTGGATTCCCCATCTCAGTCAAGAGCACTATCATCACCACAGCCACACTGGCCAGGGTGCACCACACAGAGGCAAATATTCGACATACGTTTTCTCTAGTAAGTATTTCTCTTTTCCCTTCCATGCGGTTCATTACCCACATTCTTCACATTGTTTCCTGCCTTTCCTACTAACCGCCCACATTGCTGTTTCCTGTGCCTCGTTCAGTACTCCACCCAGGCGTCATCTCTTCCTAGAAGCTCAGCGGGAGCAAAGCACAGGTTGGCTGAATCCAAGGTACAAATACAGACATTTTTATGGTTTATTTCTACCACATCCCTCTCCAAACCAGCCTCCCCTGGCAAATACACAGCACCCACTCCTCTCACTTCACACTGAAATGCATTTGATTTCTTTGATTTTGGACCAATTCTTTTTTCTTTTTCTGTCAGTATTTTCTAAGTCTTATCTTAGTTCCTTGTTACTTCCTTCATCCAAAATGAGATACCCTTTCCCCATTCATTTCATAAAACTTATCTCCTACCTATGTTCTTGACCCAAAGAAACTGGCAACCTTTGACAACTAGACAACTATGTTCTCATCAAATCTCAGGCAGAAAAGGTCTCTTTCTGGTATTATGGGGACTAACGTCCTAAATTGCAGAGATCCCATAACTCCTAGTACATGCATCCACTCACCTGGGCATCAAAAAAGATTTAGAGCCCGGCCGGGCGTGGCTCAGTAGTTGAGTGTCTACCTGGGATCCAGACAATCGGGGTTCGATTCCCGGTCAGGGCACATGCCCGGGTTGCGGGCTTGATCAATGACTCTCTCATCATTGATGTTTCTATCTCTGTCTCTCCCTCTCCTTTCCTCTCTGAAATCAATGAAGATATATTTAAAAAAGAAAGAAAGAAAGAAAGAAAGAAAGAAAGAAAGAAAGAAGAGAAGGAAGGAAGGAAGGAAGGAAGGAAGGAAGGAAGGAAGGAAGGAAGGAAGGAAGGAAGGAAGGAAGGAAGGAAGGAAGGAGAAAGAAAGAAAGAAAGAAAGAAAGAAAGAAAGAAAGAAAGAAAGAAAGAAGGAAGGAAGGAAGGAAGGAAGGAAGGAAGGAAGGAAGGAAGGAAGGAAGGAAGGAAGGAAGAAAGGAAGAAAGGAAGAAAGGAAGAAAGGAAGAAAGGAAGAAAGGAAGAAAGGAAGAAAGACTTAGAAATACTTCAGAGACACACAGCAAGTAGGTTTAGGGCCCTTAGAAATCAGCAACTCCAACTCAGGCCCTCTCTTGACATCTCAGGGAATGAGATTAACTGTGCAAGAGCCCTGGATTCATTCCTTATAACTGTGTTTCTAAGCAAGTGCCTTAACTTCTTTAAGATTCAGTTTCTTCACCTACAAAACTGGTACAATAATAGTACTTACCTCACAAGATTTTAATGAGTATTATATGTGATATAAAGTACTAGTGCACAGCTCAAAAGTATTAACTATCAGATATGCTCAAAAACAGGAAACTAGTGGGGCATTTAACTCAGGCTTTGTCTAGGACGTTCTTGTTAATAGCCATGCTACCTTTAGAAATGTCTGGTCTATTTAGAAAAACAGATACATGGCAAAAAACTGGTACTGGCCCTTTGTGAATTTTCCTTTGCATGATTGCTTCAGTTACAATTTAAAAGACTTGTCAAAATTTCTCAAGAAAATTGACCAACCAGAAACATGATATCGGGCTATAAAATATGGTCCATACAGTCCATAGTCCACCAAACTATTGAAAAGGAATAAATCTTTAATGAGCATAAACCTTCTTCATAAACCTCCCTGAGCCTTCCCTCCTTTGCCTTGGTCTCTTTAAGATGTAATTGTTAGAAGAAAACCCTGCTGACTTAGATCCTTCTTTGTGTTTTTTTCATGTTTTCATATGTTTTGCCTCATTAAAAAAAAAAAAACAAAAAAACAGGGTTTGTATAACAGCAGTATTCCTTAGACTTTTCTGGTCTTTTCAACATTTTTATTTTTATTTTTCACAGTTCAATAGTTTATGAAATATTCATTTAACACCTACCATAGGCTAAGCACTGTGGTAGGTAATGGTTTAGATATAGTCACTGATCCAGAAGAATCACAGCTAAGTGGGGTAGATGGTGATGTCATAAAAAAGTAGTGCAGGTTTTAATTACTTATTTCACTCATTTTAGCCATTTTGATCAAATTAGCTACATTACCATTAAGGTCATAGTTATCTTTCTTATTTGAAGTTATCTTTAGCAACCCCAAAATAAAAATGTTACACTCTAAAAGAGACCACTGTACATGTTATAGTTTTACATTAAAAACTGCATATAACTTTTGAAATGTGTCATCTGATTTGTCTCAGTTCCACTAACATTTGAACCCCAATTCTGTGCAAGGCATTATGCTAGGTCCTATACTTCTTCCTTGAGGTTGTACAGTGTTTGAAACAAAGACATGCTGAAAGTATTGTTGTCAGTATGATTAACACATAGCAAACCCCAAGAGGTTTAAATAATATGAGAAAGATTTGCACTTGGCACTCAAGAATTTTTCAATCTAATAATGGAAATGAAGATACAGTAAAACAAGACCAATTAATACAAGTGCTAAATTATGGCATAAGCAAGTAGCTCCAGGAAAGAAAACAGACTAATTTTATTTAGGTAATAAAGTATTTCTAAAGCAAGGGATATTTAAAATGGGCCTCAAAGGTGGAAAGGAATGGACAGGTCGATGGAGGTAAAAAGCTTTTAGATAAGAGGAATAGAATAAATATAAGCTCATGACCTTGAAAGTATATGGAACTAGTGAATGGACTAGTGGGAGGAGATACCCTTATAGGAACCCGGACCCCAGAGCTTACTATAATAGATCTATATTCTGTTCATCTTTGGGTAACTGAAGCCTGTCACATGTCTGGCACCTGCTCCACAGTTGATGGCAAAGGAAAGAAAGAAAGGTTAGCTATAAAGAGATGGAGGGAAGGTGGGAGAGAAGGAAGCAGAGAGAGAGGGTAGAGAGATATCCTGAGTAAGCACCAACCAGATCATAGGTCCCAAATATGTGGACTTTGAATCTTGGTTCAAACAAATCAACTTGAAAAAGAAGAAAAGAAATATGAGTATCTGAGAAATATGAACACATTGTCTCTACAGTTGACCCTTGAACAATGTAGGGTTAGGGGCGCCAGCCCCAGCGTGGTGAAAAGTCCACATCTCACTACAGTCAGCCCTTAGCAGCTGCAGATTCCCAATGGCAGATGGAAAGGACTATATAATGATTTTTAAGGAATTGTTCACTCTGTGTGATAATAGTATTGTGGTTATGTTTTAAAAGCCCTTATGTTATAGAGATTCATGCTAAAACATCTATAGATAAAGTGAGATAATGTTGGGTAATACGTCAAAATAATCCAATGGTGAAGGGCAAAAAGTGGGTGGGGAAGAATAAATGAAACTGTGGGCCATGTATTAATGACTGTTCAAAGGACTGATGTATATACACATAGAGGTTCACATTATATTTCTTTACTTATGTAAAAGTCTGAAATATTATATAGCAAATGTTAACAAAAAGAATAAATGCCTTTAGAAGACTTTCAATTTTTAAAAGCTCTATAATAAGTTCTATAATAAAATAAGAATTTCTACAATAGTTTCACCATGAAAAGCTATACCTTATATAAATGATACCAGCAGGCTTTATTCTTACCTGTTGTATTTTATTTTTATAAAACACTTCCATCCCCTAGCCGATTTTGCTCAGTGGTTAGAGTGTCAGCAAGCGGACTGAAGGGTCACGGGTTTGATTCCAGTCAGTTGCAGGCTTGATCCCCAGCCCCTGTTGGGCCACAAGTGGGAGGCAACCAATCGATGTGTCTCTCTCACATTGATGTTTCTTTCTCTGTCTCTGCCCCTCCCTTCCACTCTCTCTAAAAAACCAATGGAAAAAATATCCTCTAATAAGGATTAACCAAAAAAACAACAACAAAAACACTTCTATGACTTCCATGTATTATTTTTTACATGATAAACATTTAATATTAGAAAATAAACTACCCAATCTGAAATTGTCATGTCACCTTTACTCCAAAACATTCCTCTACCTTCTTTACATATATTTTTTAATATACAGGTAATTAAATTATATTTTGGCCTCAGTCAATAACATTCACTCAATAAATATTTATAACACTTTCTACCTGCCAACTACCTGCACCATTTATGAATAAGACATAGTTCCTAGCCTTAAGGAATCCATCACATAGCGGAAGAGCTTGGTGTCTACTTGTCAATTATAGGTTTACTTATTTTAATGGCTAGATTGAGCATGCCCCTAGATTCTTACAGTGGTAATCAGAAAATATGGTATTAATAGAGATTAGTTATCAGAATCAAATGAATGTCATCTTTTAGTGAAACTCATGAATCAGATATCTAGAGAAACTTCCAAAAGCATATAGGTGGTCATTTCAACCTATAAAGTAAGCAAGATGTGGCCATTAAAGAGATATTTTTAGAAATGTTCAGGATATTTCTTAGGTTGCTTTTATGTGAAAGGTGGTATTTTAGGCCTGACAAACTCAAACAGACATCCATACAAAAACCAAAAATTAAACACTGAATGATATTACTTTCCTAATTTAATTTTCACAGCTTTGGGAAAGTTTATGATTTTAGTTCAAGTATTTTGAGGTGAAATTATTCTTTCTAAAAGAAAGGGGTAAAAATAAAGGCTATCAAAACCCAAATGTTCCTGTTGTTCCAAATCCTATACAGAATTTCAGAATTTAATAGTATGTCCCTAGCTCCCTGTCTGCCTTTTTTATCTCCCTTAAGAAAAAATAACCTGTGATATGTTTAAAAAAAAAAAAAAATGTCCTTCAGCATGTTAATTCGGAGGCACCACAATTCAGAGTGATTCATTGCAGCCGTGAATAAGGAATGTCCCCAAAATAGTGAGATGGCCTGAACCACTTTAGAAATTAATGGACTGACTGTGATATACTGGCGCCTCTTTCATGCATCTGTAATTGGAGTGCCAATTTATCCCCAATCATTTTAAGCACTGTAATTATAGCGCATCATCGTTGCCTGTTTAACATTCATATGGGAAGCTGTCACAAGAATGCTGGCCAGGGACCAATATTTTGCAACTGAGATACATGAACTCTATAAGGAAATATAAATAGGTCTGGTTTGTTTTTCAAGGCCTGAGCCTTGGCCAAGGTGGGAAGAATTGAATAAGGCAGTAGAGCTGCTGATATATATATATTTTTAATTAAATTTATTGGGGTGACACTGGGAAGCCTCTTGTAAACATATCGTCATTCAATATGGGAAGAAACAAAATTTTAAAATGACAACAGGCAATTGTAGTTGCACTGATTCGGCGATGATTATTCAAAGGCATTTCTTGAGCACCTGCTATTTGCCAGGCTTCTGCTAGACACTGGAAATTCTGAGATAAAAAGGAAGCAACACACACACACATATTCAGAACAAGGTCAGCATAGGTATTGCACAGCAGGAGGGTACTTTTAAAGTGGTATCTGCTCGATACTATTGTTTTCATTTCAAATCTGCTGATGTGAAGGCATGGACTGCATAAACGGAGTACTTGCCAAATGTTTTTCATAATTCTGAATGCCAAAAATAGTTTGAAACTTCAGGCTCAAACAAAGTGTTAACAAAAGAAATATTTAGACCAACCTAGGAGCACTGCTAGAGGCCGAGGTGCCCCCTCATTTGTTTCCATAAAAGCAGCCTGTCTTAACCTCTGTTAAGACTCTTACATCATATCACTTCCACTTCACACAACTCTACAGCACAATTTTCAACCTTTTTCATCTCATGGCACACATCTACTAATTACTAAAATTCTGCAGCACACCAAAAAATATATATTTTGCCAATCTGACCAAAAAAAAAAACACGTAGGCATAATTTGGATTCATTTACACTGAATGGCTATTGCTATGCGGGCTGTTGTCATTTTTTTTAGTTGACAATCTAAGGGAAAAGAGGTCAGTGCCCCTGACTAAATAGTGAGGTACTGCATGTCTTAAAAAATTGTCGTGGCACATTGGTTCAAAATTGCTGCTCTAAAGCAAGCAAAGGAACATGTCTTAATCACTGGAATAAATTTAATGCCAATCATAGCACCAAGCTCGACAATTGTTTTTCTGAAAACTGAATTCCTAAGTACATGAATGAAATTCCCTTTGTCACACCATTCACATTTTTCAGTTTCTTCCCATCCCATTTCTAGCATTTAGATAAGCTCTTTAGCCTGACTGCCCTCCTCTAGGTAGGAACCTAGGCCCTAGTGAAAGATTAAATCTTCCCAGAACGTCTTTATGCTCACCACAGAGCTTTCTCTAAAGCTTCTGACTATCTTCCATTGTACGGAAGATAAAATATCTCCTTAGCCTGCTAGTCAGAGCCCTTCATCATTCATTTGCGATCTACCTCTACTTCTATAACCTTATCCTTGCTATCGTGGAATAAATGTTGTTCTGCAAAAATCAATTAATAACAAGTGTTAGTTTTGAGTTACGATATTTGCAGAATTTTAGTTCCAATTCATCAAAGAGCAGCACCGTGAGTCCCATTTTTATACTCATTATGAAAGTTTTAATTATGGGAGCTTTATTGCTACATAAAAATTATAATAACTGCTTTGACAGTGAGTTAGAAAATAATTACATGTTATTAAAGCAACAAGAAAAGAGAAAACTTATAGGAGTGGGTATGAAATAGAAAAGGTTGCCAGAGGACATGCAGAAGGGGGGAAAGTGTGTTGGCCAAGCTGCAAGGCCAAAGCGCTCACTCCTCCCTGGGGACAGTGAGATGGACTCACACTCCGACCGGGTCACGGCGACTGGGAGGACAGCACAAGCTTTCTCTTGGATCTGGCTGCTGATCACCGACCTGTGTGAGCATTTCAGAGCTGAGCCATTCGCACGGACTAGGTGGTGGCAGATTTATACGGGCAATTGCGACAGTGATTGTGGATATCACTTATATGAGGGTTTTTATTATAACTATAAGCAAAACGCAATGGCAGTTATGAAGTGTGATTAATACGAGCAAATCTGTAATAGAACTTAGACTGATGGCCTATTTAGAAAAGAAAGTCTGAAGTTATGAATTTGCTGTGGGAGGGGGAGAGAAACGAAACTAACAACTACTTAGCCTTCCTCGTGTGCCCCCCAACCCTGCTACATACTTTGCATGTGTCATTTTACTTTACCCTCACAAAATTCCTAAAATAAGTATTATTATCAGAGATGAGTAAAAAGGCTCAGGAAAGCCCATTTGCCCAATGGCAGTTGGCTGGTACAGTCACAGCCGGGATCTGAACCCGAGTCTCCCAGACTCAAGTTATATGTCTTTCATTTCACTAACCTTTGGAGAGGAGGGAAAAAAATGAGGGAAAAAAAGATAAAAAGTGAAATTTGGAAATCTCACATTTTGTGCAATAGTAAGCATGAGAAGTAAAGCATTTTATAAAGAAGAACCTTGAAAGGAACCCGTTGTTTGAGCCCTGCATCCACTGGCCCTGCCACCGAAGCTTCCAACTGTCCCAACTGGAAACACCACGTGAATCTGGTAAGATTGAGCTATCAGTGCAAAGGAGGCCGTTTTGGGACTAGATGTAGACGTGAGTGTGAATGCACCTACAGGTGAAAACAAGGAAAGCAGCAAGTGCTGAAAATCAGAATTCTAAATAGTTCTACCTCTTAATCTATGCCTTCTTCTTCAAGGTATTGCATTCCTAAAATAAAATTTTTTACTTGACATGTATGTATTATATATTCTAATTTTCCAAAACAGGAAAGAACTAATAGAGCACAGAGCATCTTTGGGCACAAACATAGACTCTGTAAAAAAAAAAAAAAAAAAAAAGAAGAAGAAAAAAAGAAAAGAGAGAGAGAGAGAAACAAGAAATTAGTAGTTACTTGCATAAAAAAGTATTAAAAAGTCGAGTTCCTGTGTTCACTAGAAAAAAATTCTGTTTTAAGCAATCCTTATTATGAAAGTCTGATAAGACTAGGAGAAAGGGAATACCCTTAACTGATATTCCGCCCTGATGTCCATTACGTCTCTCATGCTATATTGTTAACATGACATAATATGAAAGGATAAATAAATAAATGACCACATTTAGAGTGTTAATTAACATATTTATATACAATTGGGTTATAAATATGTCTCTGCTGGTTCTTTGCTGGTCAAATTTTTTTAACCAACCACTGGAAAAAAATTCAGAAGACAAGATTATCAAACAAATTAGGAGAACACTACCAAGGACAAGAGAATCAAACATCTCAGCAGCCTCGTAAGACAGGCCAACTTGCCATGATGAAATTTAATGAAGATAAATGTAAACAACCCACTGAGACTAAAAATCAAATACACAAGTACATGATGATTAAGATATTAAGTAATTGCCAGTTATGTAAAAAAAATGGCCTAGACAAAAGCTGACAGCAAACTCAATATGAGTCGATACTGTGACATTGAAACACTTATTTATTTTTAGACTACACTACTAGAAGTGCAGTATCCAAATAAAAGAGATGACAGCCCCACTGTGCTTTCAGCTGATTGAATACAAAGTATTATTTCCACTTACGGACAAAAGATTAAGTGAGACACATCGAAAACAACACCTAGAAACAAGATCAAAGAACAAATCATTGAAGAATCCCTAAGAAAAATGCTAGAGCTATTCTCACATATTAGGAAGAACGCAGCACGGAATCCAGACTGGAGGGAGCCTAAGACTAGAGAAGACATGAAAGGAAACTTGGACATTGGACATTCTCATGCAATAGTAAGTTTAAAGTCTTTTATAGAGAAAAACCTTGAACTAAACCCCTTCGTGTGGACCATACATCCTTCCACACTACCAACAGGAGGGGACACGTTTCAATGGACTCTTTCTAGAGGCAGTGAATTCCCAGGCATTGGCGCAGCTGGACAGCCCCAGGCTTCGCTCACAGGGGCAGGGCCTGCCCTAGAAAGCTGACCACCAGAGAGGGCAATCCATAAAAAGCTGTCTGCAGGCAGGTGGGAGGGCCGTGTAGCCTACAGCGTCCTTGCCCCATTCTTAGGGCTGCTCAAAAATCCCAGCTTTTCAGTTCTACTTCTTGGGAGGCAAAGGAAATCTCAGCTGCTTTTCTTACACCTCAGAGGAGCCTGTGGGATTCTGCTAGCCTGTTCTCAGGTTCACTCACGGGTACACTTTCCTCAGCCATTGTTTCTCGAAGCCTCCGAGATCTTATCAGACCCAAACCTTTCCCGAGAGGCTTTCATTCCACCCAGGCTTATATCCGAGAATGCAGGATACCAGTCCCTGTGTTTTAGACTCCCTGCAAACTTCACAGAGTCTGTACCCACCTTCCCTAATCTCTTGTTCTCCTTCCTGTGTGACAGGAACTTGCTTGTGTCACACCTTTACCTTTCTTAAATTATGATTTTGTTCGTTGAAAGAAAGAAAGAATGAAAGAAACCTGTGCTACAGAATTTCTGGCTTGACTTCTTAGATAAACTTCAACATTGGAAGAGAGGAGAATTTTTTTCTCTATCAACAAAACTATCCCCCTAGGAGAAATATAAGACAGGTAAGTGAAAATAAAGAAAAAAAATAAATAAAGAAGAAAGACTTTGCCTTTAGTCTACTAGATTCCCATTAAGGATTTTTAAAACTCACCTTACTCTTGATTTATGTTCTATCTTTGCAGTAAACAAATGAATGCTACTGATGCAATGATTGGGTAAGCAGTGATATGACAGTAGGAATTAGGGATTTTTAGAAATATCGGATAAATATTTGCATTATATAAAGGGGTTAGATTCTATCAAATGTTTTTCTCTACATATATTGAGGTAATCATAGGGATTTTTGTCTTTTATATAAACATGTTAAATTACATTAATTGATTTTTTAAATGTTTAAGCCAAATTTACATTCCTGAAATAAATCCCAGATAATCATGATATATTATCTTTTTTATGTATTACTAATCTCAACGTATTACCTAGTATAGGATTTCTGCTTCTGTTGTTGTTGTTGTTTTTAATTCTCACAATACAATATAAGCCAGGTTCTCTTATTCCCCTTTTATATAGAAGGG
Organism: Miniopterus schreibersii; assembly: GCF_964146895.1. Classification (NCBI taxonomy): domain Eukaryota; kingdom Metazoa; phylum Chordata; class Mammalia; order Chiroptera; family Miniopteridae; genus Miniopterus; species Miniopterus schreibersii. The sequence goes on along the minus strand of NC_138112.1, from coordinate 29,530,987 downwards.
ATCTGAGGCTTCCGAGGTTATTAAGCAATTTTCAAGGTCACACACCAAGCAAGTGCAGCACCTAGACTTTAATCTAGATTTGTCTGATTCCAAGACTTGGGTTCTTTCGGCTCTATTACACATCAGCCACCATTTTTCTGATTCTAGAAAGGTCAAAAATAAATCAAGTGTATATTCTTTACTCAAGACACTCACAACATACCTCAATTCTATTTTCCGGTGTGTTCCTACAAGGTCACAATACATGTCAACTGAAAGATAGAATGGTTAATGTATGGAGCAGGGACACTGGGCTTTTGAATTCTGGCTTTGTCCCTAAGTAGCCATGTGATATTAGCCTCACTGAGCCTCAATTTTTTCATCTACAAAATGGAACTAAGATTCCCAGTTTCTAAGCCGGGATGCAAAAAGCTTAGAAGTCATCACTCTGTCCTAACAATAATAAAAAGCTGAACAAACTGGAAGATCATCAGCTCTCCTTAGATCCATCAGAAAAGTGAAGTCATGAAGCAAAACTACTGCCCTCAAAATTGAAATGACAATCAGGTGGATACACGGTATCACAACTTACCACCCTAGAAACAGAAAATATATTTAAAGTAATAATGGCTGAGAACTTCCCCAGATTAATGTCAGACATCAAATCATAGATCACTAAGCTTAGAGAACATCATATAAGATAAATGCTTAAAAAAAACAACAGCTAAGCATGTGATATTCAAACTACAGAAAATCAAAGATAAAGAAAATATCTTGGAAGAAGCCAGAGGAAAATAAACATGGAGCAAAGAAAAAAAAAAAAGACATTTGGTTTCTCTTTAGAAAACAACATGCAAGCAAAAAGTATAGAGTAAAAATATTTAAAGTTTTGAGAGAAAAATAATCTAGAATTCTATATTTTGTGCAATTATTCTTCAAAATTGAAAGAGAAATAAAGTCTGCCCTAGATTAAAAAAAAAATTGATGGAATTTATTTCCAGTAAATCTGCCTTGCAGGAAATAGTAAAAGTTCTTCAGAGAGAAGAAAAACGGTCTAGTTCAGAAATCCGGATGTGCAGAAAGAGAGCAAGTGTCAAAGAGGGAACAAGAGAAACACATTTATTTTTTTTTACTCTTAATTGATGTAAGATAACAGTTTCTTCAAAACCATAACAGCACAAAAAAATGTAAAAACTGATAGAATGGCAAGGAGAAGTAGATGAATCTATGGTAGTTGGACGTGTCACCCTCTGTCAGAAATGGACAGATCCAACCGACAAAAAATTAGGACGTCGTTGAACTTGACAGCACCTTCAATCATTGACCTGCGTAGACTACTTCATTCAGCAACAGCAAAATACACATTCTTCTCAAGCCTGCACGGAACATTCACCAAGACAGACCACAGCCTGACCTTGACAAATTTAAAAGAACGATGTCCTTTGAAAATGGAGGAAGAGACCACATGTCAAAGAGTAAAGACCAGAAGCTGAAGAAGGCAAGGAAACCGGTTCCCCTCAGAGCCTCCAGGAAGGAACCGTTCGACCTGCACCTTGACTTTCACTCCAGGGAAACTGATTTCAGACTTCTGACCTCCAGAACTGCAAGTCAATAAATTTGTGTTGTTTTAAGGCCCCTAAGTATTCGTTATAATGGCAAAAGGTTGCCCATACACCTTTCATTTTGAAACAAGGTTCTTACACAATGAAACATAAAGTCCAACAAGCAAAACAATGCAATGGCGATTGGAGAAATCCCATTTAGGGTTTAAGAAATGATGAAATCTGGCTTGATCACATATCTCTCTCAGAATAGAAGGAATGTTCCCACTACTAGTCCATTGTGGAGTGGGAGGCCCTGGGGATCCCTGCATTACCTAAAGAAAAGAGGAATGTCTCTGTAAAGTTAACCTGTGATACATAATTGATTTTATTTGTTTTTAGCTGAAGCTAATTTGAATTGTCTACATCAACAGAAGAGCTCATATTGATTTCTTTAAAATTTAAATGCACCTCCTGTGTACCCTCTAGGTTTCTTAAAATCTGAGATGAATATTGTTCTTTTATCTGTTTGCAAAGAAAGGGGTAAATAATGATTTGGGGATTTTATGGTTTGAGATTAAAATATGGCTAGCATGTGCAAATATTAAAAGCCAATTAAATCTATTTACTTTACAATAATGGAATGCTTGTCTTGTAAATACCAGTTGCTTTGCTCCAGCATTTAAGGTCTGATGTGATCTGAAATGTACCCCATCTCATCCTGCTTGGTATTCTATACCCTAGGCTATCCAAAGAGTTTCAATTTCTCAAATGTATTCTACATTTCTTGCTTCCATGTTTTTGTAAATACTGTGCTTCCTCCTTGGAATTTTCTTTTCTCTCCCTCCACCCCGCATTAGTAGAACAGAGGATGCCTGTTGATTATTTAGGACCCAAACATAAAGTGTCAACAACTCTGTAAGCTTCTCCAGTTCAATATTCCCTCCTTTGTGTCCTGCTGTATTGCATACACATTAGATTTCTTATTATTATTTTATTTTCAGTTACAATTTATACTGAATATTATTCTGTATTAGTTTCAGGTGTATAGCATAGTGGTTAGACCATCATATACTTTACAAAGTGCCCCCCTAATATTTCCAATACCCACTTAGCACCAAATGCAGTTATGACAATATTATTGACTATCCCCTTTGCTGTACTTGACATCCCGGTGACTATTCTGTAACTACCAATTTGTACTTAATCCCTTCACTTTTTCCACCCTGTCCCCCAAACCCCTCCCCTCTGGCAACCATCAGTCTGATCTTTGTATTTATGAGTCTGTTTCAATTTTGTTTGTTTATTTTGTTCATTAGAGTCCACATATAAGTGAAATCATATGGTGTTTGTCTTTCTCTGACAGACTTGGGTTCACTTCTGGTTCTTCTCCACTTAGTGCTATGGGTTGTCTGACCACTGGCCAATAAAAAGGGGCATCAAGAGACGTCTAGGAAGGTTGCCACCTGCAGAAGTGAGACATGGATATGTTTGGTTCTATACAAAAATGCACTCAGTGAAGGATAGTCTGGTTGGTCCTGTTAAGCATGTTCCCTACTCTTTCATTCATGTAATCTACTATTCTGTCAGTTTCCTCATTTGATTTCCCTCCACAAAGTTTCACTAACATCTATATTCCTTTTATTCCAGATTTACCGACAATTCATTTTATTTCTGCTAACACTGACAGCTTCCCTCTCTCTCCTCCTATCAAATAAATTTTCCCACTGAATTTCTCCCCTAGTCAATACTGCACACTCAACATTCTTCTAGCTTTTATATGTGTGTCTCAAATTGTCTTTTCCTCCTTTCAAAAAAAAACCCTACATTCACTACTTTTTATACCCATATGTTCTGGTCAGAATGCCTCTCCTTTCTCATTTGCCCGTCATTTGTGGTTGATCATCCAATTGTTCTGAACTCTAGAATTTACGTTTCTCCATATATAGCATATTCATGAAAACATTGGAAAACTCATCTTTAACCCATCTTCTGTTACTTTTCCTGTTTTGCTTTATCATGAATTCATGAATTATTCAAAAGATTCAATTTAACCTTATTGACTGTAATCAGTTTCTTTTTCTCACATTAGAATTGTCCATGAGAATTCTAATGGTTTTCAGGGTGATTTCCCCCCTCACACACAAAAAAAAACAAGATGACTTAGACTCATCTTGATATTTTCTGCTTCAAGATGTGAAAATTGATTCATAAAATATGAGTTTTTTTAAGTAGAAAAATGATACAACTGGCCCAAATCTGTGGGCCAGAGGTGCACATGACACTGTTCCACACCGTTTCTGGTGGGCAGCTAGAACAGCAGAGGAGAGCCTGCTGACGCCTCTAAGTGACAGAGGAGAGATTCCTTAAAAAGAGAGGAGGAGTTCATACGCTTATGTTGATGTCTCAAATTGATCCTTTTATTATTAACTTTATTCTAAAACAAGAGTATGTAAAATCCATTTTGTCCTTTTGAGAACTAGCCACCAGTTTTGTCCATATCTTATAGAGAGATGTCACAGGGGTATTCTTACCCCCAAACGCATCGAGTTGTATAGATTAAATATATACAGCTTTTTACATGTCAAACATCATTAAAGTTTTAAAAGAAAGTTTAAAAAAAATTTTCTGTGACAACGGGAAAGTTCTATGGTACAGAACACTGTAACCCAAGACAGTAGCCACTAACCACGTGTGACTACTGAGCATGGGAAATAGGACTAGTGTGACGACAATGAGGACGTGTTTTTTATTTTATGTAATTTTAATTAATTTCCATTTAATAAGTTACTTGTAGTTAGTGGCTACTGTGTTGGACAACAAAACCAAAAAAAAATAGTTCCACAGCTCACTTAAGTGAGAACATAGCATTTTCACTGATAAACTCTTAAATATCATCTAACTGAACTTTATTTATGAAATGTGTGTGTGGTGACTATCCCTGGCTAGATGGTTACCTGTGTGAAAATTTGAAAAATTAAAGATTCATTATTTTCAGGAAGGTTCATAGTTCCCTAAAACACTACTAAACCGATGATTTCAGGGCATTTTAATGAGAATATTATCATGTCTTAAGCTCAATTTGATATCACAATATTTTGTTTCAGGTACACATTTGTACTGTGAGTGACAAATTTGCTGAATTAGAGATAATAGAGATTAGGAGTGGGTGGGAAAGATTAAAATATACCAAGAACAATAACTATTAGACCTCTTTCTCTGAAAACATAAGTTTTGAAAGGAAAAAAAAAATCTTTGGGGTTATTTAGAGCTTATCTGGGAGGTGTGACTCTGTCTGCCGTTGAGTCGCTTAGTTTTTTCCAGCCCTGAACTCCTCCATGAAGATCATTAGTCCAGAGTCTGAAAGCCAGGACTCAAGGAATCTGCCAGAATCTACACTTTACGGTTTGTACATTACCCTCCTGCTCTCACAACACTGCCTCAGCTGGTTTTTCATCCTGGGTTGACAACTACACCCTTCAGAAGTCAGAATATAAGAACAGAGACATATACCTCTTGGCCTTTAGAGCTCCCATAAGACTTGTACCATTCTCCCCCAAGGGGATGTTATTGTTTCAGTTAGCCCTCCTAATCTTTCTCTTAGATTCAGCACAAGCTCCTCTTGAAACTGGTTGGATGGCTACTGGGTTTACAAAGCTGCTACCAGCAGGGTACTCATCTCTGGCTTCCTTGTCTTGCAGTAATTCTTGGCCCATTCTAGATACTGTCTTGTCCAAATCCTGCAGACAGATCCTGTTACCTTCCTGCCGTCCATCTCCACCCCATCCACGTATTGAAGACTTTCTACTCCCTCAAAGAAGATTATAAATCTGTCCATGGAATTAACTCCTTGCAGGTTTCTTTATGGACATGAAAAACTACATGCATTTCCAAAACCAAGTATGTGTTAAGTCAGACATATATGGCTTCATTCCCGTGTGGGTTCCGCTGGAGTCATTCCTGAAGGACCTGCATTCCGTTCAGCTGCATCCGCAGCGGCTCAGGTTAGTTGAGCTGGGGTCACAGTCTCTCCTTGGTGATCAGCTCACCCCTTACCTCAAGTACCGAAGCATTTACCCCAGGACCTAACCATACATCCCTATCCAGATATCAGCCTGCCAGGACCAAAGTAAGGGATAAAGGAATCAATATAAATAATAGGCTGCTAAAAGTGATGATTTCCCAAACAAACTGTACAGGAGTAACATCCCAGAACCGTTCAGACCTTCTGTGTTCCCAGGTCCATTCCAGGTACCAAGGCAGGAGCACATAAATATATATTTTACCTGATTTACTGACCTCCATGTACCAAATCAGCAGGAGAAATAACAAAGAAACACTATTCATAAAAGCCTTCTAGTGGTTAATCAAAGTCTAACCTTTTAATATATATTCACATTCTTTCCTGTCAACAGTTCATGTCAGACTTGCCCGAAAGGAGAGCTACCTTTAACACCTGACTCCACTCTCCGGTAGTCTTCATTTGCATCTCTTTTTTCTTATTTTATTATTATTATTATAAGTTTCAGGGCCCAGGGCCAGGGCAATCAAGAATGGTGAATGGCAATTCGGGGATTATTTAATTCTTAACTCTAGTGGGTAACACTCTCATCTTGTCCCCTCCATTCATCCAGTTTAAAGAATGCAAGACATCCTTTCAGCTTTGTTTTTATCTGCCTTTCTTGTCAACCTGTTCATCTTTTTAACTTACTAACTTAATTCATTTTATTTCTAAAAGCAATTATCTCTCTGAATTCCCTCACGGATCAATACAATATAGTCAACTTCTGTCCCCAACTGAACATCTGTTACAAATTGGTTTTGTGGATTGCTGGTCTAGGAACAACATAATAAGAAGGGTCATGCCTTATCCTTGTTTATATAAATAATGCTCAAAATTGATATTTAAAAATATTTTAATGTCTTAATTAGTTAAGTAGCTAATTTTCTAGAACTGTGGTAGTGGGTGCAGTGGTAGTGAAAGATCCTAATGTAAAATTTATAGGAGGTACAATATTTTCACAGTTCACAAACTCAGGGATGGATGCAAAAATTTACACTTTACTTTCCCAGTTCTAAACTTGATTTTTATCTCAAGTCCCTATTTGACTAAAGGTGAAGAATGAGTCTTGGGAATTCATTTTCCCAGTGAATTCGGGATTCGAATGGCAAGTCGAAATCCCCTCTATCCAATCTGCTCTGAATTGCATCTAAGCTGTGGGAGGAATGGGTGAGAGACTTTCAAATATCAAGGCATTGGAGGCAGACGGTGTCTGACCTGAACCTACTCTGTCCACATGGATGTTCACTGAGATGTAGATCATCTCATCCGGTTTTTGGCTGTCATCTGCTCACTCTGGCATCTGCAGAGGTGTCTGCCTTTGCATCTGGTCAATGGTCATTATGTTTGCCCTGGCATTGAACTCTTCCCCTTGTCCTGACCAAGAACTCTCAGACCAGCAACTCTTAGCAGCCTATGTCTGCTCTGCTCAAGGCTACACAATGTAGGAAGGGGTGGTGCAGGGCCCCTTCGTGGAGACAGACACGGGCATTTAATGACCTTCCTTTCTTCTGGGCGCAAGAGAAAGAACTAGTCAGGGGACAATAATAGATGTTTCAAGGGGAAAAAATCTTCTCTGCACAAATAAATTTGTCAGTTTAAGCATTAACCAAATTCTCTTTGTTGTGATATTGCTTAGGAGCTTTAAAAGGCTGGTGTCCATCATGAATCTCCAAGAAGGGATGTACTGATGCAGCAAGTAGCGATTTTATTTGAGCAGCACCCCTAGAACCAGCGGTGCCTGGAATTCTATGGGAGGAACAGCGTTCAACGTGCTGTGCAGTCACTGCTGTTGTGGCCTCGTCACCCACGCATCGCAGGGTGCAGACTGGGTGTGAGGGGAGCTTGACAACTCTGTGTCTGGGGCTTTGGCATTTCACTGCAATTTAGTCTAAGTTCTTCTTCATACCACCTCAAACAATATTCAAATGTAAACTTCCAGGGATAGATTAAACGGGGCAGGTTGAACAAACTTCCAGCCTCTCCAGGCTCCTCTTTTTCTGACCGCACGTGTGAAGCTGGAGCACTGCTGCTTATTTAACAGGCTTCTGAGGGGGGTTGAGAAGGAGTGCTGGGCCGGAGCAGAGTATCCCGTCCTGGCTCGGCCACTGCCTAGCTCTGCGGCTTTGGTTAATGCACTTCACCTCTCTGGGCCTTCGTCTCCTCATTTCATATTGGCGATTTCTGAGTAAAGAAAGGAGAGGCTGGGCTTACCTTTCCATTCTAACAACACTCTGTCTAGTGATCATCATCACCAGGTGGATGTATCCAGCAAACTGGCAGGTAGGAATTCATTTCTCACAGTGAATCAGCAGCAGGAGACATTAATATTCACAGCCCCATATCGCATTTGCAGTGATTCAGCTTTTTCACAACTATTGCTTTATTTGATCCTTAGAAGAGCCGATGCACAGCAGGGATTGTTATTCTTCTTTCAGACAAGGAAACCAAGTTTCAGATATTTGCCCAAAGTCACCTGGCAGTTAAGTGATAGAACGGGGCTTGAACTCTGGCCTTGCCCCTTAGGGTCACTTGTGAATTTAATGATAGAGTTTCCATTCTGAAACCCCAGCAGGGAGTAATTCAGCTTCAGCCTCCATTGCTGCCAGGCAATAACTCTAGGGAAAGCGCTACTACTTCGAAAGGAAAAAACACAATGTTAACTCAGACAACATAATAATTTTATGGGTTGAATGAAAAAAATTTTTTGCTCCTGTCAAATTCAATTTATATCACAAGAATAAATAAAAATTTTTATGTACTGGGTGAAGGAAAAATAGAGAGAAAAATGTCCCGAGTGGATGAGCTTAAATTATCTCCCATTTGAATGAGTTCATTTCCCAGAGAGAATTTCATCAGGCTTTTTAATTATGAGCAAATTGTTCATCTAGAGTCAGTAATTTGCCAGTGACCTCTTCTTAACACTCCCATCTAAAGCGGCAGAAATGACAATGGGACTTGCAAATTAAAAATATCAAGCTCTCACAGTTACTGGCCCCTTCGGTTCAGCAACTGAGTCAGGGAAAAGAGTTGACTTGGGGAAACAATGACATTTTTTCCAAATTTCTCCCCTAAAATAAAGACTAGAGATGTTTAAGAGGTCTTAAGCTTGGCAAAAAATAACATTGGAAATTGATGACATCCTGTAGCATGTATAAACAAGTACATGTATGAAACTTTATAAATACAGCATATCTGTGTGTGTTTACATAACATTATATGAGCACGGGAAGATTTCAACAAAATGCTTCCTAAGTTATCAATGCGATGTTATTGCAGCAGTAGATGGACGTGGGGTAGAGGGATGGGATGGTGGAAACAGGGAGAGCAAAAGAAAGAGAGGGAAACGGAAGTAAAATAGACAGCATAAATGATATGATACCTTTTATCTTTTGTGTGCTCTTTTATATAAGTGCGTACAAGTAAAAATGTTAAGGGAAACAATGCCCAATACCACAGGAGGTTTAAAATGCCAATTTTTGCCAAACTAAAGCATTTGAGAGCTCTGAAGAACAAATACTGGCAGGGAGGTGAGGCTAGAAACCTGGGCAGAGGCTGGGAAGGAGGCCTAACTGCAGGATGTTGACTAGCCCAGACTTTCTCCCGGGGTCAAGGGAGAGCCACAGGGGGCTTGTGAATAGGAGAGTGACTGGTTCAAACTCGGGTGTTAAGCATGTCGTTCTGTCAGTGGTGTTGTGGTTGGACAGGGCGGGAGAGAAGGGAACTAATGATCGAAGAGATGATGGGTTCTCACACCAGGGCAGTGGTAATGGGATTGGTTGGAGCATAGAATTCAGGAAATTTAGGTGCTACGACCATCGTTTCCATGAGCAGTACTTTGCACATATCCTATTGCTACACTATTCCTACCACTATTACTGAACTGCTACAATTCAATCAACACTCACTGTGGACCAGGAGCTGCGGCAAGAACTGTGAAAAATAGGCACCTGGCTGCTGCTGACTGTACAGAGCACCAGGCGAGGCAGGAGATAGTAACCCTGCAAATAAAAGAATCAAACAGATACCACAATCCACAAGACAAACAAGGCTTGCAAACCAAACTACCTAAACTCATATTGTTTTAACACTAACTCATTCAAACCCAAATGTCTCCAGAAAGGACCTTTGACAGTAAACCCCACAGATTCATGCATTCCCAAGGTAAGATCTCTAACTCTTCCGGCAGCTCACCCAGCTTACAAATTCCAGTGCTGCCCGGACATACACGTACTTATCAATTTAAACCATGAAACCATTTCTTAACTCCAGCCTCTAAAACCTCTAAGCCCATCACTAATCACTAGAGACATTCAAATCAAAACAGCTGTGAGATATCACTTCACAGCCCCTAGGATGGCTATTGTCAAAAAAAGAAACAGAAAATAATAAGTGTTAGCAAGGATGTGGAGAACTTGGAACACTTGTGCCCTGTTGGTGGAATGCGAGCTGTTGCAACCACTACATGGCTGGAATATTATTCAGCCTTAAAGAAGAAGGAAATCCTGCCACGTGCTACACCATGAATGAACTGGTGAATTTCATGTTAGGTGTTCTTTCCTGCAATTAAAAATTTTTAAACAATAATAACCCTCTACACCCCTTTCTTTCTTTTTTTAATGTATGTGGGGGAGCGGTGAATTGTATTAGACATTGTCTCTTTTAAATATGTTTTCATTCATTTTAGAGAGAGAGAGGAAGGGAGAGGGCAGAAAACATCAATCAGCTGCCTTCTGCACACTCCCCACTGGGGATCGAGCCTGCAGCCGGGGCATGTGGCCTGACCTGTAATCAAACAGGCCACCTTTTGGTGCATGGGACAAAGCTCAACCAACTGAGCCACACCAGCCCGAGCTAAGCCGCTTTCTGTAACCTTCTTTGGAGCCACTACTGAGACTCAAGATCGTGCTCTCCAGTGTTCAACAAGCTTCTAAACCCAGCTCTGTGTGATCAGCACACTTCCCTAATGGTCTTTGAGAGACTTAGAAACTATACCAAGTACACCCTGCAGGTCACAAGTCCTCAAGTGCAGTGGCCAAGAACATGGGCTTTGAAGTCAGACGCACTAGAGGCTTGGAGCCCTGGCTCTGCCACTCACTATCTGTAAAGTTTGGGGAAATGTATGAAAACTCTCTGACCCTCATTTCTTCTCTTACGGACCTGGAATAGGAGTACTTATTTCATAGGTCGACCATGGGAGTTAACAATAAAATAAATGAAAATATGTGTCACAGAACCTGACACACAGTAAGTAGATGCTTAATAAATGCAGCTGGCGATATTGCTCCATGCCCATGAGCACCATTCCTCCCACCCTCCATCATCCTGAAGGAAAACCCAAAAGGATGCTTGCCACCTCCACCCTGACGCTCCCTTTCTGTTTATTTCCTTAACCATCGTTTATTAAGCTCCTACTAAACGCCAGACTCTGGACTAGGCATTGGGAGTGCAATACAGAGAAGCTGCGCTGCAAGGAGTTTCCCTTGTGGGAGAAGAGGCAAAGGAGCCCCCAAATAATACAAGGAACAAATTGGAAGCGTGGGGTGGCGATGAAGTGTCCTGAGTGGAGCGAACACAAGACTGTTCACCTTCACGGTTCCAAATTCAAGCACCCGTCTTCTAGAGGTGTTTGTTTTTGTGGGGCTTTTGTTTGTTGTTTAACAAATGGGGTGGAATATAATCTTTATTTACAGGACAGTGCAAGATATTAAATTCTACATAGAAATAAGAAACCCACAGAGAAGAAAAACTTCTCTATATAGTAGGTATAGTTTTATATAGTAGGTATAGTTTGCAACTGTTCAAGTATAGTTTTCTCATAAAAAGTGCTACAATAACAAACCACACTTAAAAAGAGTTCTTAGTAGAGAAACAGTAAGACAAACTTAGTTCGTCTCCTGCAACATGGTGATGCAGAAGTGTCAGCAGATCGCTGCTGGGCCGTTGCCTGCCGTACTGATGGTCCAAATGAACAGACTGGAATGATCGTGAAATCAGGAGCTACGCTCCACCCTGTGAAGCTCCTAGGACGATACTGAATTGCCAGCTGTGACTCCTGCGCTAAGAGCCATAGGAAATATTGTCACCAGGGCAGATGAACACACTTGGGTTGTCCTACAAGTGTTCTTGAGCCCCATCGGCAGAAAGTTAATAATAAACAATAATAATGATAAATTGATTTTTTCTGGGAGCCTGAAAATAAGCTGAATAATGGGGCCAAAGGCTCTACTTCTTCACACCTTTGTTCTTTCAAAAAATAATTCGATCCCACCAGTTCAAATCCTTGCTGCGAAGGGGATCCGGAAACAGAGCGTGACTGACCTTGAGACTTTCTTTCTCTCTTCTCCCAAAAGAGGGAAGAAGGAAAACAAAACCAACTAATTGCGTGCACAGTGCCAAGTACTTTTACAGGTGATAGCTCCTGTCCCCTCACAGCGTCTCTGCACATTGCAACCAGCGTTCTCACTGTCAGGACGACGGCAACGCCTGAGGCTCAGAGGGGTTCTGCAGCTGCTCCCTCTCACGGCTGCTGGGCGAGAACTCAGACCCGATGACCCCGAACCCCCTGTGAGCCCCGGTCTCCCACCCTGGCAGGGGCTGGAGGTGTCTAATTAGTCTCAGCTTCCTCAGAAAGAGACTAGATCCAAGGATATCGTTTTCTGGAGACTCTTTTTCAAATTGGAAAGCGGGGGTACTCAATGGCCCAAAGAATGTTGACTCTGCAAGCTTCTCAAGTTCTTATAACGAAAGAGATCACAGGAGAAAATCTGTTATTATAAGTATTCCAAGCTCAGCTTTCTTTCAGGACAGTTTCTGAATTCTGTGCCCACGGACACTGAGGCCGTGGAAACAGCAATGGGCATCCATGCAGCGCCGCGTTAACATTCACTGCTCATCCTCTCCCCCGCTTCAGTGGTGGAAAAGATGAATGTCATTTGGTTAATACAGAGTGTAATTTATTTCCAGAGTGCTGTGTTTCCTTTACAGCATCGAACCTGGCCGCTCTGTGCAAGCGCTGTTCTGTCAACGGCGATGATGCCTTTAATGAACTTGTCTCTGGAATATCACGTGTAATCTGCTGCACAACACGCAACCCTACTGCTGAGGCCCTCTTCTGACCTACTGGCTTCCACACTAAGAAAGAAAGAAAAAATGAAAAAGAAAGAATGCATTTGGGAGCCTTGACCTCAACAAAGTGCAGACCGGCCATGAGAATCTGCAAGATCTGTCTCAGTTGGCTCCTGTCCCGCCCTGCAGTTCTGCGACCCTAAGCACTCGAGGGTGCAGAAGACAGAAATTCTTCACCAGCCCTGAAGGGGTGAAGGGGAGGAGGCCCCTGGGCATGCGATACTCTCCAGGGCCAAGGAACTCCAGCTGCTTCCCCCAAAAAGAAGACCAGGGTCTCGGGGAATCTTAACTCCCTCTCCTGGGCCCTCACTGGGTAATGTTTAGAAGCTGCAAAGCCAACCCCTTGGCCCTAAACTAGGCTTTGCCGGCCTGCCCTGTTGCCCCTGTCCCCTAAGAGAATTTATCCACCTCGCCATAGTGCTTCCGAAAACCAACAAAGGCAGCCCAGAAGCATCTGCCCGGCCACGAGCAATAAACCCAGGCCTCTGCCTCCACGTAATTCATTCCCTAGCTGCTCTCCTTCTGAGACTTTTCCCACCTAGACCTCAAGATTTGCCTGTGGCTCCTGGGACGTGAACTTTGTGTCGCTGTCTGATCTCTCCCGGTGGAACCTCAGGTTCACCTGAGGACTGTACAAATTTGGGTTATCTAACTCATTTAACAAACATCTTACCGAATACTTACATATGCCTGCATTATTTTAGGTGCAAAGAACAACAAAGAACAGAGCAGGGGAAAAAATACATATTTCTCTCACGGAGCTTACAATCTGTGGGATGGAGCAGATAATAAATCCAATGAATAACTAAGTTCTAAAAAGCGATGCTAACGAGATCTAAAGTAGGAAAGTGGGTGGGGCGGATCACTCAAATGTAAACGGGTCTTCCAAGAAGAACTCCCTCTGGAAGTTGTGTTTCAACAAAGACACGGGTGAAGCGGAGGCGCAGGGTGCTGGCTGGGCTGCCTCGGGTGAGAGTAACCTGCCCGACGGAAGAGCCTGGGAGAGCACGAGTGCCCAAGGCAGGCGGCCCTACCGCTTGCTGGTTTAGAGAGGATCAGCATGTTACTTATCTTCTCTGAGCTGCAATGCTCTCAACTAAAACAGAGCCAACAGTGCCCTTCTCAAAGGACTTTTTAATGTTTTTATTTATTTTATTTTTTTTTATTGTTGAGAGTATTACAGATGTCCCCCATTTTCCCCCCTCAGCCCCTCCACCCGTCTCCCACCCCTCCCCAGGCCCCAGCCTGTCCATTGTCTGTGGCCGTGGGGCCCTTCCTATAAGCTTAGTTCTTCGGTTAATCTCTTCCCTCCCTCCTTCCCACCTTCCCTCTGAGATCTGTCTGTCTGCTCCGTGCTTCCATGTCTGCGGTCCTATCTTGTTCATCAATTTATTCCGTTCCTTAGATTCCACATATGAGTGAGATCATGTGGTACTTCTCTTTCTCTGACTGGCTTATTTCACTCAAAGGATTTTTGAGATTTCAATGAGATAACCTATATAAAAGACCTGTCATTCTGTATCAGCTCAATCAATGTTAACTACGTGTGTGTGTGTGTGTGTGTGTGTGTGTATGTGTGTGTGTGTGTACATTCAGGGAGATGGGCACATTGAAAATAGGATATGATAAATTAGGATAGGATTATAGGGTTAGATAGAAGAGGAAGGATAGGAGAGGATGGGCACATACATAGCCAGAGAGGAAACAGATATCTAGGCCCACAGACACCATCCTTAGTACTTGCCCACCCTTCGGCTGGGCACCTTGCTACTGCATCCGTAATTTAGGTAGATTTTTTTATTGCGTCCTAGACTTAGCCCTAACACTAAAACTTAGTGTAACCTTAGGCAAGTCACTCAGTGTTTCCAGGTTTTACGTTCCTCATCATTTAAAGGGAGCAAGGTATACGAAATAATTGCTATGCCTTCTCCAGCTCTATCACTGTATGTTCTAATAAGATCCAAAATTCATTTTTATGGGCTTTAGCACAGCTAAATAAAGAAGTCATATTATTTATCCATAGGATGCAGGTTTTTCATTTCTTAAAAACAATGAGCTATTTAACATTTTCTGAACACCAGCTATATCCATAACCTCTTTGTGGGAGAATAGGACAAATCAAAACAAAGAAACACACAACAGTAAAAACAGAAAACATTATTTTAAACAGAAATATATGATCCAAGGCCTGAAAACATTAGGTATTTAAAATCTATGGTCCCGGGCTGGTGTGGCCCAGCAGTTAAACACCAACTTACGATCCAGGAAATCGTGGTTCGATTCTCGGTCAAGGCACATTCCCGGGTTGAGGGCTGGATCTCCAGTGGGGGGCATGCAGGAGGCAGCCAGTCAATGACTCTCTCATCATTGATGTTTCTATCTCTCTCTCCTTCTTTCCTTTTTCTGAAATCAATAAAGACATATTTTTAAAAAGTAAAAATAAATAAAACCTATGGCAATCTTCGCCTCTGATATTTGTAAAATTCAGCATTTGAAAAATATCTTCTATATCAATTTTTGTTACTCCTACAAATATAAAATTACTTTAATTTCAATTTTAAAAAATTTATTCCAAGCAATAAAAATTAATTCCATTCGATTCTAATGTTATCCTATAAAAATTTTGAATGAATATGCAAAATATGAAATGAATGAAAAAATATGCAAGCCCATTTCTCTGACATCCATGAGATGACATACTGTAATTTATAAACTGATGAACTTTTATTCATTCATACATTTGGGAGCAATTATTGAGAGACCAACTTGTACCAGGTACTGTGTCTGCATGCAGGGAACATAAATATATCGAGGACTGTGTCTTGCAAAAGCACAATTTAGTGGAAGAGACAGAGAAAAAAATTGCTAGAGCACTGAATGATAAATGAATAAGCAATATGAATACATGATATAGATATACCATAATAGAGAGGTATATTAATCACCCCATGGGCAATCAAAGACTTCAAAGAAGAAATGCATTCAAGGAGTTTTAAGGAATGAATTTTTCAGGAAGACAATTTTTCAACAATGTGTATCACACTCATCATCAGGAAAAAAAGTGATAGTCATTATTTCAAGGTGATGGGGTTAGAGGTAATTACTTTTCTCTTTGTCTTCTTTTTTGGATTGTGTCCAAATTATGTTTTATATCTATAATCAGAAAGCAATGCAATATTAATACTGCAAAATGAACTATGTGTTGTTTATGGTTCAGGTTCCTATGCTTTATAAAGCTAGAGCTAACTTTTCTCTAATTGATCAAAAGTGACAGCAATCTGGTGATTAAAAAATGTAATCTTTAGTTTCCTGGTAGAGATAATATAGTCAACATTTACTTCCTAGAAAGCTGTCCAGAAACAATTGCAAGTTCCCATAAGCAACAGCGCTTGAAGAGTGGTCAGGCTTTATGCGCAGGTGTAAGTCACTCCCGCCTCTCCATCTCTCTCCTCCGCCTCACACAGCCCATGCCCCTCACGCGTCGGGGCATCTCTGCATGCACCATACTGATGGGTGCTGTGTCCTACACTTGCCCTTCCTTGACTGTTTACTAAACTTTTCTACACAATTCAATACCTATCTTCTGACATTTCTTCACTGATGCCTTCTAATAGAAAAAAAGGAAATAAAAAGACGTATCTATTAGGTTTCTTTTCAAAAAGAAAATCAAAGGGTTTGAAGAAAGGGCATATCTACTGTTACGGCCTCCTCAGCTTAGGCCCTCCTTGCCTTACTGAGCCCTTTGGACATGTTACTCCTGCAGTTCTGCCCTCAAAGATCCCTCCTCAATATACAGCTATTCACTTCTTGTCTTCCTCAATTTCAGTTATTAGTAAGATACACTCATCCATTGGCCTGGTTTCATGGATCCCTTAGATACCTAAGCTTCCCACTAAAACAGAGGCACTGGGCAACTTTAGCCCAAGAATATTGATTCTACGCAGTGATATTGATTCTATCATACTGACCAGAATCTTTGTCTGGCTGGAAAATAATTTAGAGTTATTTTAATTCATGACTTCTTATATAGGTCATCAATAAAAGTGGGGAAAACTGTAGTTATTATTTGATAAATACAATTTGTGAAACAAAATGTTTTTGAGATGTAGTCAGCAAATTTTATTGAATTCTTATTATATGCCAGGTGCTACACTTCATGGAGCTTGTGTTCTAATATAGGAAACAGAGTAAGTACTTCTAAATAAAATTTTTAAAAAAGGTGATAAACTGCTAGATAAAGAACTGGCCCTGACATGAAAAGTGAATACTCTCTGTATTCTGAAGAAACTCTTCAGGGTTTAATTCATAACTGCCATCTTGACAATACCAGTCACTATGCTCCCAAGGGAGCACATTTCTTATTACTTTGAAGTTATCTATTCATTTTTCTATCTTTTCTATTACTGTGATCTTCTCAAGGTCAGGGGTCAGAGCTCATATCATTTTTTGGATTTAGCATAAATTAATCATCCAGCAACATGTCATAAAAGCAAATATACAATGACTATAAACCATCAAAATCATTTACAATAGTAGAATTTTGTCCCAGGCTCTGCAAAAATGTCCATAAACCTCTCCAAATATTGGTTAAACATGTAGCCTAAAAAAAGACTGTGGGGGGGAAAAAAGATACAGCACACAAAAAATTAACAAATATCGACCTAAATTATCAGAGCTGAGTACAAAGAGGAACTCTCTGGTCAATTCTCTTTAAGCTTCCTCTCTCATACTAGCTTTCAAACAGGGATACAGCTACCTACAAAAACCTACAAGAATATGCACAAGAAATAATTTTTTAAAAAAAAAGATAAACGGGGTAATTCTTCCTGTACCTAGAAATTCACACTAATTTCAAAATAGAGTAGAATTCAAAGTTTGAGTAGAATTCAGTTTGCATACATTTTGAAGATAAACTGGAGATTTCAAAATAGTCATGTTTTCATGGGATCACATTGAATCACATCGTTCAAAGAATGATGTTGAGGATTTGAGGATAGAAATGGGGAAGAACCACAATATACTCTGCCACTGAGGGAACTCTGGAGAAAAAAAATGAAGAAAGATCCTCTGGTCAGAACTCATGGGGAGTTCAGAATAGGACCAAATTAAGAGGGAAAGTGTGAGTTTCTTTTTTGGCCTGTTGACTTTGAGCTACTTTGGTTATATACAGTCTTTGAAAACAAATGGACAATGGAGTATAAGGATCTGGAATTCAGATAGATGGTCTTGACTGTAAATATATATTAATCTATTACCTAAAAGCAGATAAGCATTGAAACTGTAGCTATAAATGAAATAGCTTGTAGAAAAAGTGTAGAACAAGAAAGGCTACAAGCCTAGGGTGGAGACTTGAGAGGCCCAGCCTGCTGGCCAGAGCGCAAGAGAGTGCAGGAAGCAAGAAGCAGTCAAGGGGGTGGGAAGAAAGCAAAGAGACTTCCACGTCAAAATAAAAAGGCAAGAGAGGGGGCACTTCAGGGAGGAAGAAGCAGCCAATGGTATTGAGACTGCTGAGAATTTAGGTGAGGATTGGAAAATAAGTTGGGATATTTGAGAATATCTAAAATGCAGCATAACACGGTAAAGACTCTGGAGCTGACGGCAGGTATCAAATCTAAGCTCTACCACTTACCAGCTATGTGACCTCAGGCAAAACCATTAAGTTCTGTGTCCAGTTTCTTTACCAATAAAATGATAACAATAATACTACTTACTTCAGAGGGTAGCAGTAAGGATGAAATGAGTTAATTGTGCAAATCACCTTAGACCATGTCTGTCACACAGTCAGAGCTATGTGTTAGTTACTCTTATTGTTATTTCTAATGAGAAGCTAGTTCAGAGAATGAGGTTGAATATAAATGGAAGAGAAGAAATCGTAATTTAAGATTTTTGAGAGGTGGAAGGGGTGGATGCAAACTGTAAGTGGAGGGATTAGCCTGAACTAGGTGTACTATTAATGTCTCTAAAAAGAAAGGAAGATGGATGCAGATATACAAAGGTCCATACCTTGTGCTGGCAAATAAAATAGATCCATTCTGATAACTTAAATATTTTCTCTATTATAAATAGGTGCTAAGGTCATCTGCTGAAAGTGTGGAGAGAGGAGTGTTTAAAATAGTTATTGTGGGGAGTAGAGGGTTAGTTGACCAGAAAAACATATGATTGTCCTGAAATACCAAAGGCCCATTTGGTGAGACTGATGAACTTAGCTTTATAAATAAATAAATCTGTGTCTAGTGGTAATTTCTTTAGGATCATTAGCTGCTCAGATGTAGGCATGGGGAAAAACAAATGATAGGGTTTGTGTGATACCTAGAAAAAGCATACAGAGCAGAAACATAAAGTCCCTTCTAAATCTGATGCTCCATCATTTGAATGACTTAACATGTCTTTTGAGATGAATGAGTTTAATAAGCTTGACCATTCTCCATGGTCCTAGAAAAATCTAGGCCCAGACATTTCCTGAGGCCCTTAATAACACAATTGATAATGCTTCAATGAAACATCCTCAAAAACAGAATGAACGTCATAGAAACTTGTATGCCACTTAATTTTCTGGTTATCCTTTGTCATCACACACTGCAGAGTTTAATTCTTCGTTGGACTATTTTCAAAACCATAAGTTGAAAGAGAAGAAATTTGATCTTGGTCCACTGAAGAAAATGATTCTGCACCCAGAATTAGATTCCTTACTTTGCATAATTCCTATTTTGTAGTAGTGAATTAATTATCCATAAAAAGAAATGAGTAACTTCAATCCCGTTTTAAAGTTTGATATACCCTCACCCGCACTGGAAATTGAAAAGATTAATCTTGCAACAAATGGGAAATTGTCTTCAAACCATAAAAGATGTTTTTAGAATGATTGAGTATCTCAAGGAGACACGAGAAGGGGGGAAAAGGTGAGTGGAATGTCACAGCAAATTGGCACTTGCCCCATATTTTTCTGGATCATGATCTTATACAAGGAAAGAATTTTTTAACTTTTTTTTATCAATCTCTAGATTCTAGAGGCTTTGAAAGTTATCATGGTTCATTTCATTCAAAGACCTTCATACTCAGAGAATATAACAGATATTGGTTGCATTTTTGCCATCAAAAATCCACCCACCCTAACTCATATTTGAGGAGTCCGTTCTCCTAGGCCACATGCTTCAGATGGAGCCTCTTGTAGTTTACCTCCCGTGAGACTTTGAGCAAGTCCCATAACTTCATTTTCCTCATTGTAGTAAAATGAGATTAATAATCCCTACCCCGTAATAATTTTGAGATGATTAAATGAAATAATATAAGTGAAAGAGTGTTCTGGAAATTCTTTAACATTGTGTCAGTAATTATAATTAATGCTTTGAATTAATGAGGAAAGGATTCATTCTCTTCTTTTACCTTGGATACAATTGATCAAAATCTTTAACTTTCAAATTTATTATTTATTTTCAACAGTTGAAAAAATTGCATGCATGAGTCACCAACAATTAGCATAGACACTGACACACACAAAAAAGTATAGGATACATGTTTGCTGAATTGAATGAAATTCAGCATGTGTTAATCACATATTATAAATTAGAAAATATTGGGTGCTTTACATATGTTGTTTACTTTCATCCTCAAAACAACCCAATGAAATAAATAATTATTTTTACCATTTTAAAATTCAAAAAACTAGGGCTTAAAATAACCCAAAGTTCATTCCATAATCTTCTGGATGAGCTAAATTTCAAACCTATGCTCATTAATAAGAATATGAATTATAGAAACCTAAGACCTATACAGTTCTCATTTTTATCACTATGATCTGCAAATAACCACTGAGATTAATAAAGACCATTCTCAATTCTATGTGCCTGCCTAGACCTGTTGATTAGCCAAAAAAAGAACTATCATTTATCAGATTTTATGCCATTGAAAGTCTGATCACTCCAAACTGCACTGAAGGAGCTATTTCTGAGAGAGTAGAGCAAATAAATGTAAGTATAGAAGCTCTATCTAAAAAATCTAAAAGCTAGTCATGTCCTTTTATCTATAGGAGAAGAGCAGTAGTTAATCAATTTTAGCTAGAAGCTACAGGACCAAGGCTCACCAATAAAATAATGGTACCCATGGCAATAGAGCCAAGAATGAAGCATGGGGCAGTAAAAGATAAGAAAGACATATTCAGATAACAGAACTGTAATTATAAATGACTTTTAGCCTCAGCAAAATTAATTGAGAAGCTCTTGATAGATGTTTAAGACCGAACCCTAAATGACATTGACTGTAAGTTATGGCTTTCTGGTACAAAATCGTGAGAGAATTTCCCTGAAGTGAGTCAAAGCTACATCTATTCCAATGATAATGCAAGAGATAAATAGGAAATGTGTCAACTGATTGATCAGATGCTTGACCGCAGGGTTGTTGACTATAATTTTTAAAAATTGAAAGGCAGTTTTTACAAGAAATTTGGCTCTAAACTAAATCACCTAGAAAGGAAAAAGGAAGGTCACGGAGAATAGGTAGTTTTGATAAGAAGTGATTCATTAGTCTCGGAATTAAGTTTTTAATTTCTGCCTGACGGCTGATCATCACCACCTTCCGATCATCCAATCCGACCTCCACATTGCCACCAGAATTACCATTTTCAAACACAGAACTACTTTAAATATTTTACAGTTCTCGGTTTCCCACAGGATAAAGCCCATCTATGTCATGTTTGTCCTTCATGATGTGGACCAGAGAGATTTATATTTGCAATGCTAGCTCCTTCATTCCAAAAAAAATTTATACTCTTTAAAAATATATAGCACCCTTTGCATGCTATTTCAGAGATGCTTTTCCCCTTTGTGCTTTTTGGTGAATCCTAGTATCCCTCAAGACCTACCTCAAGTGTTGCCTCTTCTCATAATGCCTCTCCAGTGTTCCTAGGTAGGATAGTGATGTCATCTGAACACTCACCTGTATAGCACTATGCCCCTCCAAATGGCAAGCAGAGACCATGATTTATTAACTTTTGCATATATTCCAGGGCCTAATACCTGATATTGTGGGAACCATCATGTTCTCTAGACCCTGGAATACAATACTAAGCAAAACATATCTTTGCTTAATTACATGGTAGTAAGGAAGAAAAGTATAAAACAAACAAATATGTGCCAGATGATGATAACTGGTATAAAGAAAAATAACAGAGAAAAAGAAGATAAAAGTGACAGAAGGGTGATGCTACTTTAATTTACATAGTCAGGAAAGATCTTCTGAAAAAATGATACTTGGTATTTATGCAGAGATATTTCAACAGAGACATTGGGAATATTAGCCAGAGCATGCCAATATCTACATGGTGCCCAAACAGGGGAGTACCTTAGCAGAGTTATTCAGTGTTCAGGAAAAAGAAAAGCTGGGTGGAGAAAATAAAACACATCCTAGGAAGGGCTGAAGGTCAAAGTGGGGGAATTAGCATAGTTTAGAAAGATTTGACTCTGGTGTCCAACCAACCCAAGTTGGTATCTTAGCAACACCAGCTGTCAGCTGTGTGTGTGTGTGTGTGTGTGTGTACTGCAGATACCCCTAGAATTCTGAACTTCTAGTCAAACTCAGAGTACAAATAGATTTGAATAACAGTCTACACTTGAATTTTATTTTCCTGTGTCCAGTACCACAGTCAATTCCACATGGGAGCTCAAGGCTGGGGATAAGCGAGGATCAGAATCCCTGTAGTCAAGGGTTTCTCAATAGTGGCACTAATGACACTTGGAACAAGATAATTCCTTGTGTGTGTGTGTGTGTGTGTGTGTGTGTGTGTGTGTGTGTGTGTCTGTTGAAGGCTGTCCTGTGCATTGGGAGATGTTTAAAGGCTATTGGCATTGCTGGCCTCTATCCAGTCTCCAAATGTTGCCAAATGGAACCTGGGAAGAGAAGAACAAAACTGCCCCAAGCTAAGAAACACTGCTGTAGACAAAGGGAATAGAGTACAGAGAGGCTATGGTAGCCATAAGGACACAACCACGCACCATTAAAGCAAACAGGCTTGCAGCGTCTAAAGCACATTTTTATTTGAGTTCTCATTTATGAGATAGGTACAGGTAACCAGAAATATTTTCATGATCATGTATGACCCCTTAAAAATCTTTAAGAGTCAGTCATGCCTATTTCACCAAACCAAGCAAATAAAAATAATTTATTGATTTTAGGATTTAGAAGGGTTTTGAACAAATAGTTTTGAAAGGATAACAGGCATTCACCGAATCTCTTTCTGACATATTACAATTAATCAAAATTGTGTTGGCTTGTAATAAATGTTGTTTGTTTTTGTATTCCTAAGGATTGGACTTTTTTAATGTGTTAATTTTATTCCTTCATCAGATAGCCTATACTGAGTGATTACACTGTGTTTATACATTAAGTGCTCAATAGAAAGAAGATATAGTCTCTGGCCTTTAGGATACACAATAAAAAAAGACAGCTATGTATTTGGAGACATTTTATTTCTGATTAGTTCATAAGTTGAGGTGAAATAGTATTTACTGCTGACTTACTTTCTTGAGTCCTGAATTAGAAATGCCATAGAAGTGATAGGGAAGTTGGAAGATCCCAGATGCTAACCTAAAATCTACGAACATTCCTGGGTAGACAAAGTGTCTAGGTTGCTTTGGAGTGTGAGTGTGTGTGTGTGTCTAGGTTACTTTGGAGTGTGTGTATTGATATATTTAACATCAATATAGATAGATATTAAACCCTAATTGTACAGTGAAAATGAAATAAAAATATATTTTAGTATGCTATGACATATGAAACTTTAAACATATATATAAACATATATAATCTTTACGAATTTGTACATAACTAAGGAGATAAATTCACCAGAGTAACTGTTCATGTTGGGCGGAGATTAAGAGTAAAAAGCTGGGATGGATAATGAAATAATAAAGTAAAACAAAAGGAAAGGGCATGATGATTTAACCCCATGATTGAATGAATATGATTTAATCACTCTATGGACCTGGTAAAAAATAAATTACATTGTTTTGAAAGGACAGATTTAGAAAAAATTAGTTATATAGGGGATGGGAGATAAATGTTTCACAGAGGCAAGAACAACTAAACTGAGTCTTCAAGAAGAAGTAGGACTATACTGGTTGAAAAACGCAGGGAGGGAATCTTCCCAAGAACATGATCAAGAAAGAGACCATAATATTCTCTTGAAGGAAGTAGTCTGTTGGGTTTAGATTATGAGTCAGTGGATTGGGGAAGATAGGTGGAGGCATAGAAGATGCATGACTAGTGTCAAGGCCAGAGTGATAGATTGGGTCCAGATTGTGAAGCCCCTCATATGTCCTACTAGGAAGCCACCAAAATCTACAGAGGTGGGAATAAGGGATAGATTGACCCTTGGTGGCTTGTGAAAACCACGCGAAGAATTTCCAAGCTGTCACAAACTAGCCAAGCTGTCAAGATTCCAGAGCTGCAGCTGAGTAAAGCAGTTAGCTAAAATGAGGCTCCCATGAAGAATGTCCCTGTCACTCTGTCTGGGGTGGCATCTGCTGTAACTAGAGACTAGCAAGTCAACAGACACTTTGATCGTCAAATGATTTATGTCAGCCATCATGTGTCGGAGTGGCAGCCACACATCTGTCATCAGGACAATGTTGTATAAAAGTGATTTTAATTGCCTCTGGATTACAAATAAAATGAGCAGAACCTCACAGAGATAAATTATGGAATCACAGCTAATTTGCAGATTGTATTATGAAGGACAAAGTAAACCCCCCAATGGGCTGGTAGGAAAAAAAGTTATTTCACCGATAGGAGGTGTAGGCAGGAGTGTTTTAATAACAAATGGCAACATTCATCCTATGACAGGGAACTCGACTCAGAAAAATGTCAAGGTGATGTATTCTGTTTTCTGTCCTGGATTTAATCAACTGCAGAAGGTATTGATGGAAAAAGAAGACTGTAAGAAAAGGACTTGTGAATGTCAAGTGTTGAAAGAAATTTAGAGTTTTAGGTAATCTCTTCCAGTTCGCTCAGCATACGGGCCACAATTTAATGTCTCCACACTGCTTTTCACCTGCCTCTCTCTGACATTTCCCTCCCTGTTGCTTCTGCCCTCATGTTAACCTTATTTTCCTCTTCCTCACTTGTGTGTCTCTCCTGTCACTGCAGAATGAATCCTCCTGAAGCAAGACTCAGGTTATCCAAGTCCCTTGCCAGAAACTCCTTTAGGCTGACCACTACCTACAGAATCCAGTTTCTACTCTTCTTGAGGTCAAGGCCATTCAAGATACCCATTCATTTATTCATTCAGTAAATATCTATTGAATACCTACCGCATTCTAGGCGGTAGGTACCTGATCTGAACATGTGGGGCATATCTGTGAACAAAACTTGACAAATAACCTGCAATTATGGAGCTTACAGTCTATAGGGAAAACAATTTCCCAGCAGACCATGAAGAAAACACAAACTAGGTTACTCAGAAACTCTCAAACACTTTCCCAGCTTTCTACTTTTGCTCGATTTTTATTTATATATACAATAAAGACTTATTTTCTATTAAATGTGTCTTTGACATCTGTGTAATTCCTTGAGTTCAGTTCCTCAACTTTTTCTTCAAAAATCCCTTTTCTTTTTCTAATTTCTGAAACAGGTGCTGAGATCATTAATTTTCAACTTTCTTTTCTATTCCATGTATATAAAGCCATTTATTTCTTTCACTCATGGCTTTAGCTATAGTCTATAAGCCTACAACTCTACACATTTCAATGTCATTTTTTTATTATTACTTAGTTCACCGTATTTTTTCTTTTCATTATGACTTCTTCTTTGACCATGGGTTATTTTGAAAAATATTCCTTGATTTCTATAATATAGAGTTATTTTCTACATATATTTTTATTACTGACTTCTAGTTTCCTCTACTATGAAGAGAAAGCATGCTCTTTATAATTTCAATCTATAAAAATATGTTTTAAATTGTTTTACAGTCCAGCAAAAGGTCAATTTTGGTAAAGTCTATGGGTACTTAAGAAATACACATATTCTTCAGTGTGCTGTGCATGTAAACTAAGTCACATTTATTCAAGTGCGGTTCAGAACTTCTCTATCTGATGGATCATTTTTCTCTGTCTTCTCTATCAATTACAGAGGAATAACTTGAAAATCTCCCCAACATTTATGGATTTGTTTCTTTTTCTTTTTAGCTTTGTTGTGTTTTACTTTAAATATTGAGGTTATTTCATTGGATGCATACGAGTTTAAAACTGTTATATCATCATAATGTATTAAACCTTTTCTCTCATTATAGAACATTTCTACTTATATCTTATAATTTTTGCCTTAAGGCTCTCTTTGATATTAATATAGCTATAAAAACACTCTTTCACTTAGTGTTTATATAGTACACATTATTTCATCATTTTATTTTCTAAGATTTTGTCTCCTTGTGTTTTTATAGAACAGCTAAAATTGAGTATGTTAAATCTATTTTTGATTCAATCTAAAAATCTGTATATTTTTTGGAACATTTAGACCACTTACATTAAAAATAATTACAGATATATAGGGACTTAATTGCTAAGTAATTTATATTTGTTCTGCTAATTCCATATTTCTATTTATCAGTTTATCTTTATTCTGTTGGATTAGTAATTTCATCATTTCATCCCACCTCACAAGTTTGCAATTTTGAATTATCTTAGTAGTTATAGAAATTATAATATGCATCTTTAATGTATAAAGCATAATACTGATGAATATACTATCTTTAAATCAGAAAAGTCAATGTGGGTAAATCATTCTGATGACCTTCATTCAATCTTCAGTTATAGCTTTGAGTTGATTAACTTACATTTTCCTTATGTTGCTTTGTAATAATTGAATTGAAAAAGAAAAAATGCATTTAATGTATTAGGCCACCGGGTCAAGAATTTACACAAATATGGAACATTTAAAAGGTCCCAATATTCTGTATTATATATTCTATCATTCTAATTTTAAAGATGAGAAAAATAAATAATAATAATTGTGTATAAAAGAGTCAGGATTTTAGTCTGTTTTCCAAGGCCAAAAACGGGTTTCCTCCCACTGCTCTATCGTTACTTCCAGAAGTAGAAGAATGGGACCTGTAAGTCTCTAAACAGTGTTTAGTGAAAGAGAAGAAAAAAATTAGAGGACTGATGCTACTTTATTTCAAGGCTTACTATAAAGCTACAGTAATTAATACAGTGTGGTATTGGTAAAATAATAGACAAATAAATCAATGGAACAGATTAGAGAGCCCAAAAATAGACGTCCGTAAATATAATCAATTGACTTTTGACAAGGGAGAAAAGGCAATGCAATGGAGCAGAGACAGCCTCTTCAACAAATGGTACTAAAACAGCCAGACATCACATGCAAAAAATAAAATTAAAAAATTAAAAAGAATCTAGACACCCAGAACTTACATTCTTTACAAAAATTAGCTCAAAAATGGATCACAGACCTAAATGTAAAATGCAAAGTTATAAAACATCTAGGAGATAATATAAGGGAACCTAAATGACCTTGGGTATGGTAATACCTTTTAAGATACAACATCAAAAACGCAGCCCATGAAAGGAATAATTGAAAAGCTGTACTTCATTAAAATTTTAAAAATCTGCTCTACAAAAGATAATAGCAAGAGAATTAGAAGACAAGCAACAGATTTGGAGAAAATATTTGCAAAAGACACATCTGATAAAGGACTGTTATTCAAAATATACAAGTAAATCTTAAAACTCAACAATAATAAAACAAATAACTTGATCAAAAAATGGCCAAAGGGGGGAAAAATCAAGTGGCAAATGTACCCTTAAAAAAAATGGCCAAAGACTTTAACAGATACCTCATCTAAGAATATATATAGATAGCAAATGATCATATTCTCAACAGCATAAGTCATCAGGTAAATGTAAAGTAAAACAACAAGATACACTAAACATCTATTAAAATGGCCAAACCCTTGAACACTGACAACACTAAACGCTGCTGAGGATAGAGAAGTAACAGGAATTCTCGTTTATGGCTGGTAGGAATGCAAAATGGTACAGCTACTTTGGAAGACAGTTTGGTGATTTCTTAAAAAATTGAACATACTCTTATCATATGATACAGCTATCACACTCTTGGTATCTACCCAAAGTAGTTTAAAACTTATGCCACTTGGAACTGGGCCTTTGAATAAGCCCTTAAGCCTAAGGGATGTTCAAATTCTTCTCAGCAGCAACCAACTGCCCTCAGCCAACCGATGGCCTCCCTTCTGCACCTTTGTTCTCCTTCTAGGATGCTTCTTCCTTACCTTCTAACCAACAGTGGCATCTGGACAGACTCTGCCCTAGAAAAAATGCCTGGCTCAGGCCCTTCTCATGCCTCATATAGGATTCTGAGGGAGTCCTTTGAGACAATTCACAGCTTCAGAAGGATGCAACTCTTTATTTATATATATAAAATGGTACATAGTACCTGCCAAAACTAGGGTATATTAGTGGTTTCCTAGGGCAGGAGGATGTATGTAATATGGGGGATAGGAGCATAAGGAGTGACTGCTAAGAATATGGAGTTTTTTTGGGGGGGCAGTGATGAAAATGTTCTAAATTTATTGTGGTATTAATTGCATGACCTTATGAACATACTAAAAATCATTGAATTTCACAGGTGAAAATTATGGTATGTGAATTATATCTCAATACAGATATTTTTAAGAGCTCGCTTATGTATACTCTATTTTTGCTTCCTTGAGTATCCATCTACTGCTGTTCTTATCTTTAGATCCCAAGCATCTTTTTCATTCATTCAATAAGTATTTCCTGAATGCCTGCTGCTTGTCAGATACCATGCTAGTCACTAGGGATATAAAGAGAACAAGGAAGCCATGGGCCCCACATCTATAGCTTACAATCTCATAAAAAATGAATTAAACAAGTGATAATAAAGAGAATAAATTAGGTCTTCTGAGAGGCAGTGTACAGAGGGTTATGTCTGACCCAACAGTAGTCTCTGTAGTAGTTACCATGGTGATCACCACAGCAGTTACTCAATAAATGTGGAGAAAATGTTGTCACTCATATCCACAATCAATTCTAACTCTGTTTTTTGTGTATTTTTCCTTCTCCCCAGGTCTTGGCAATCTTCGTACAGACACCTGGATATCTTTATCACTGCCAGAGATCTGATGTGGCTCTGTGAGTTCAGAAAATAACCTCAGGCACAATTTTTTCATTGGCTGATACATAACTCCTGGCCTCTCACAAAGTCTTAGGTTTTCCCATGTAAATTCTCATTATTTGAGAAGAACACCTTTTCAGAAGATAATTCCCTTTCAACATTACCAAAATAAATAAAAAAAAAACAAGCTCAATATATCCCATGTTGCTGTACAAGTCAAATCCCAGTGCTTTGGCATGAGCTGTTTCCTCCTGACACTGTTTCAAAACACAGCATTGACTTCTTGTTCAAGGGGAAAAAAGATATGTTCTCAACACAATCATCAGAAAACAGAATCTTTCACTTCAAAGAGGACTGAGAGACCAGAGGATTCAGGAATAGAGTTCTTCCCGAACAAATGCTACACTTATGAGATTTGAGGCAGTTTTCAAACACCAGCATCAAGGTGCCCCTAAGTCATTTCATTCAATTCCAATTAGTGAAGAAAACCATACTGAAGTCTCGTGTTGCCTCTCTAGATGTGTTCCGCTGTGTGACCTTATTTATGAACATTTTTAGCTGTAGTTTGAGGCGTGTGTTTTGTTTGTTTTCTCTTTATTGGCTTCTTCTCAGCTGGTGGAAATCAATAAGGAGATGCTTAACAAAATCCTCAAGAAATTAATCACAATTCATCTAAGCCACCCTTGTAGCCTGTTTTACTCAACAAGAGCATATGATTGTTGAGACATTAAAACATGCTAAAGGAGGCAGCCATACTCTGGTGGGAAAACATCAGAAATTGGGACCAAAGACCTGTGGTTGAATCTGGCCTTAGCAAAGCACTGCTCCTCTCTGGGCCTCATAAAAACGTACAGGTGTCTGTAAAGCACTGTGCAAAATATAAAGTTTTATTATGAAGATATTTTAACAATTCAAAGTGTTTTGATATTATTTCATGCTGATTTCCCAGACACAGTGTTATATACATGGAATTACTGGTAAATGTTCACATTTAATATTATGCTATTGGACTACGAAGTAAAGACTGCCCCCTTTGTGACCTGAAAACTTTACTCTGGCTCATCCTTTATTCTTATCAGTCCAGTTTCTTCCCTGCCACTGTTTTCTACTGCCTCCCTTCCATACCCCAATCTTTGTGTTTGTACTTTTGCTGTTCTCCCTGCCTTCCCTCCTCCTTGGCCCTGATCTTTTCCACATTTATTCCTCCAAGTCCAAAATAGACCCTACCTTATCCATGATACCTTTTTTAGCTTCTCTAATAGGTATAGTTCTTTACTTTTTCTAACTTCTTTTGACAAAAAAAGAAAAATACCACACCCACACATATGTATGCCTTCTCAATGTCTCCTGTTTGTGTTGTTCTCCAAATAGATTAAGATGCTGCTTGGAGGGAGTGGTGGAGAGCAAGCCTGGAGAGGTCAGCTGGGATGACATTGTGGAAGGACTCGAATTTCAGGCCTCTCTAAGCACCTTAGAGATACTAAAAGATAGTAAGCAGAAGAGTGGCGTGACGGGGCTGTGTTCAATGAAATCAAAGAGTTTAGCAGCAGCCAGGAGGCTTCTGCAGCAGTCTAGACAGGAGGTGATGGGGACAATAACTAGACCCCTGACAGTGGAAGTGTGGAGAGGCTAATGGTGAAAAGGACAGGCATGGGGTTCTGTGATAATGTCCTGTGTGTTCCTCATCACCCCATGAAACCTGCTCCCACTGAGTGCCCTCTGTCTCGGGAACTGAGGTCATCATCCTCCCAATCATAGAGGACAGAAAAACAGCCCTACTAGATATCTCCTGGTCCCTCACTCCACATCCCATCACATCACCAAGTTACACCAATTCAGCCTTCTAGATTGCATCATCTACTTCTCTCCAGCCATTTACCACCACCAGGGACCAGGTCTTTGGCATCTCCAACCTAGGTTACCTTTACCTGTTATTCCTCTACCAGGCCTATCCTTCCAATCTATTCTCCAATTCTCTGTCAGACAGGTCTAGCTGAACTGCTATTGTGATCCTTTCAATTTCATGCTTACATGTCAATGATGTCCCGTTGCCTACGACATTAATTCCAATTACATTAAAATGACTGATAACGCCCAATGTGATCTGGGTCTTTGTCAATCCCCCAGACTCTTCCCTCACCTCTCTGTGTTCTACTCCTTCAACCCAAACTTTTCTCAACCTGAATAGGATCTGGTGTTGAAAATCTCTATGCCTTGGTGCATGCATTCTCTTTCCCCTTCCCTGTTTTCTCTCTCTCAAAATTATTTCAAAATCACTTTATTCCTTGAGTATTCATGGAAGCACTCATCCTTGGTTGGAAATCTTCCATAGCCTTTCCCTGTGCTCAAAGAGCACCATTATGATGCCAGCTGACTTCACAAAACACTATAAATTGTAATGATCTCTAGGTGACTCTCTTTGATTCAGAGTTCCTTAAGGACAAAGACTGAGATCTTTATCCTATTGCCCTCAGCTCCTATTACAATTGCAAGGCACACAGCAAGACATGACAGAAATGTTGAGCAAATCAACAAACAAATCAGTGGTTGTATAAGATGGTGCTCCCAAAATGGAAAGGTAGAAAACAAGCCAAATGTATAAAGCCCCAGATGTTCATGACCTGATCCAGGTCCAGACTCATGCCTGAGTCAGGGCTGGGTCTTAATCAAAGGTAAGGACTCCCACTGAGATCAGAGCTGGTGTTTTTCAAGCTAAATTTATGAATTCAGCAGTGTTGTTGATTTTGAAGAAGGATCCAAAGTGCTGGAGTGAGCTTGGCCTACTTGTAAAGCAGAAAAATCATTGGACTTATTATCAGAAATCCTGAAATCTCCAGTTCATTCCTGATCCTGCCTCTTACTAGTCTGTAAATGAAACTTATCATTTTTGTGACTAAGTTTCGTCGTCTTTAAATGAAGAGGATAATCATATGCACTTTACAGAACTTACATGAAATTTAAACCAGGTATACAAAGTGCCTATTACAGTGGCTCCAAAGGATAGATGGAAATTATAATAAGTATTACTGTCATGTGAGAATTTCAGGCACAGTGAATACTCTGCATGTGTTTGTTTTTAAGGAGCATGGACAGTTCCAGGGTCATTTAATTCTAATGAACCCTATTCTGCAAAGGATTCTAGCTTAAGCTTAACCCATATTAGAGATTCATCTTGATTGGTTGGTGATTCACTTTCAAAAAGTGAATGCTGCTCTCCAGTACTAGCCACCAACTATAGAAAAATGGCTGTATGTCAGATGCCATAAGTGCATTAATGCCTTTAATCTTCTTCACAATTGTAGAAGGAAGATGTTATTATCCCCATGTTACAAATGAGGAAAGTAATGTTCCAAGATGGTAAGTAATATGTCTAAAGTCACACAAAAGTGGCAAAACCATGATTTGAAATGGGTCTGTTGGCTCTCAAACCCATGTGTTTTCTATTCATGCTGCTTTTTTCACTGAACTTTATCTTGTAGTTTGTGGGACACAAAGCACTTTCATATACATGATGCCCTTTGACCTGACCCAACATCCTATGAAGTAATCAAATAAACAAAAAACTGAGACTCAGGACAGTTAAGTTGCTTATGCAAGGTCACAAAACCAGCACACAATAGCCCTGGAACTCAAACTCCTATCTCCTGACTGTTCGCCACTGCACTTTCTTACAGTGAGGTGACTACCATCTGGTCAGACTGAAGAACTTGGGGATAATAAGGAGAGAAAGGCCTCTTCCCAAACCTAGTGTATAAATTTACATAAAACTTCCTCCTGGTGGAGTAGTTACGCAAGCTATACTCATGTGAAAAAAAAATTGTAACACATTATACATAAATTTCTTCCCAACTTCCTCCTATTACTAGAAGAAATTAACTAATATATGCAAAACCATGCATTTACCAAAGAGCACACCTGGGATTGAAGGAATCTGCTCATAGATCTTGAGGCTGTAATCTTTTTAAATGGGGTTTTATTTATTCAGAAGATGAAACTTTATGAAAAACTACAGAGATTTGGATCAAAATATAAACACCTGTTAAGTGCAGTTTTAGTGATCTGTGTTAAGTGAATTGAAAAATTGAATATTCAAAAACAGCTTCTATTGTTTTTAGTGGCTTTTCCATACAAATGGACTGTTTTGATTCATGCTTCAGACTTCCCTAAAATTTCTCAAACAAGCAGTATCTTGGCTTGGCGTGTCCCATACCTCTCACTTAGAGGCCCCAGGCCTGGCATTTGTGGCAGCTGACCTTGGTTCACAGGTTGGTCTTTCCTAGACATCTCCAAGCCCAGCAAAAGTAGCAGCCATCTGCAAATCATTTTGTAGCATATGCCAGGTGGCCCCTGCCAGAACATAGGTGGTAGCTGACCTTGGTCTGCAACTCCCGGGAGGCCCCAGAGCGAGCACACCTGGTGGATAGCTTCAGAACTCATAGAAGCACCACCCAACCACCTCCACAAGCGTCACACTCAAGGGGCAGACTAAGGGAGCACCAGAGCTCCACTGAAATAAGTCCTGCTCAGTGGGGTCAACCACCTGGTGGTCAGAGCCAGTCTTTGCAGCCCAGCAGCTTGGTGGTAAATCCCTAAATCCCTCCCCTTGAGCAATCAAGGCTTAACTACAATACAGCCCATGGGGGGAGGGGCACACCTGGAGTGTCCAGCTTGGGTAAATGGGGAAGCTGTGCCACTGAACCCTACAGGACACCTACTATATAAGACCACTCTACCAAGTTCAGTGGATGTAGCAGCTCTACTTAATACATAGAAACAAACACAGGGAGGTTGCCAAAATGGAGAGACAAAGAAACATGCTTCAAGTGGGAAAAAAAACACCAGAATAAAACTCCAGAAAAAAATGAACATAATGGAGACAAGCAAGCTCCTGGATACAAAGTTCAAACACTGGTTATAAGGATACTCAATGAACTTAGGAGGAGAGTAGATGAACTTAGTGAGAACGTCAACAAAGAGATAGGAGACATAAAATGGAACTAGAAAACATAAAAAAGAACTAGTCGGACATGAAGAATACATGAAGTGAAATGAAGGATACATTACAGGGAATTGACAGTGGAGTAGGTGAAGCAGAGGATCAATTTAGAAATTTGGAAGATGAGGAAGCAGAAAACATCCAATCAGAATAGCAACAAGAAAATAGAATGCAAAAAAATGAAGATAGTATCAAGAGCCTCTGGGACACCTTCAAGCAGCCCAACATTCCCATCATGGAGGGGATAACATAAAAAGAAGAGAGAATGCAAAGAATTAAAAACCTATGTAAAAAATAATGCTGGAAAAATCCCCTACACCTGGTAAAAGAAATAGACATACAATCCCAGAAAGTGCAGGAAGTCCCAAACAAGGTAAACCCAAAGAGGCCCACACCAAGACACGTCATAATTAAAACACTAAAGGTTAAAGACAAAGAGAGAATCTTAAAAGCAACAAGAGTCCATGAACTGGTCACTGGGGCACTGATTTGGTGCTCCTAAAAGGAGCTTCTGGGGAGCTGCACACATTCTCTGCTCCCTGCCTCTGCAGAGCCCACAGGGGAGGAGAAGAGTCTCAGAAAGAAATACCTGCTACATGGTAGAATGATGTCATTGAGCTAATAGACTCAGGAGTCCTGTCCTCACCTGATTTTGGCTACATTTACTCAGCACTGGGAAATATTCTCTATGGAAGATTTTATAATTCTCTTTTTTTTTTAATATATCTTTATTGACTTCAGAGAGAGAGGGAGAGAGAGAGAGAGAGAGAGGGAGGGAGAGAGAGAGAGAGAAACATCAACGATGAGACAGTCATTGATCGGCTGCCTCCTGCACACCCCCGACTGGGAACCGAGGCTGCCTCCCAGGCATGTGCCCTGACCCAGAATTGAACCCCAATCTCCTGGATCTTAGGTCGATGCTCAACGGCTGAGCCATGCCAGCCAGGCTTGTCCTCTCTTTTTTAAAGATACATATGCTTCTCAAATTACAAGGGGGTTATGTCCCATAAACCCATCATAAATTGAAGTCAATCAAAAGTGCATTTAATACACCTAACCTACTGAACGTCATAGCTTAGCCCCTCCTACCTTAAATATGCTCAGAACATTTACATTAGCTTACAGTTGGGCAATTATCTTGAGTTTCATCTCAACAGTAATTGTCTTCCATCTCTTCTTTTCACCAGATACAGGAAGCACAGATGGGCATTTTGTAGACATAATGGTAAGCAAAAACACAAACACAATAGCCAATAAATACTGCTTACCTTCGGGACTGTGCAGCTAACTAGGAACTGAGGCTAACTAGGAACTGAGGCTCGCTGCTGCTACCCAGCATCACAGTAGATTATTACACTGCCTATCACTAGCACAGGAGAAGTCTAGAGTTCAAAGTACAGTTTCTACTGAGTAGGTGTCACTTTCATACCATCATAAGTCAAAAAACTGTAAGTTGAACCATCATAAGGTGGGGACCTTCTATAGTTGTTCCTGTGCATGCTGCCTTGCTTGAGCAACGAGGTAGGAAACAGGCAGAATGAAGTAACAAGTGACAGTAGCAAGTGGCCGGTCATAAAACACAACTGCTAACATACTGGCAAACACTCATCATCTTGACTGTGATGTTATCCAAAAAAACAGCAATAATTGGTACAAAGGTGAAAATTATGACCAGGTGCAAAAGCCCTTAAGGACCTGAGGTTAAGAGACTACAATTTACCTCCCTTCCTTGGAAAGGAGAATTGGCACTCGTTGAGGGTTACTTTCATGGCTGTGGCGAGTGAGTAGCAGCAGCTATGACAGATTCAGAGGCTCAGTTTCCTTATAGGCAAGTGGAAAGTATAAAACATACATGGTAGGGCTGTTTTGGGGATTAGATGAGATAATATGTAGAAAAATTCTTTGCAAAATGCTGAACACTTTGAAGATTCCTGAATCTGACAAGGCAGAACATATATTTTTATATAACTATTCTCTCTATACTTCATTTCAATCCCACAGATGGCCAATGACTTGAAATGGTTTTTGTGGAGCCTAATATTCCAAAATAATTTCTCATTCAGCCATCTTTTAACCTTTCCCAATTAATTCTTACCTCTCTATATATTAATTCTAAATCTTTAGTTCTCTCTAGCTAACAGTTGCATCATTCATTCCCAAAACTAGCATATAAATGCTAGCAAATACAACATAACCCATGTGTATATATTAAAACTTGTGTGCATGTTACAGTGGGAAATTAATTTTCCCTCTATTACCCTAAACTCATCTGTTGCTTGTTTTCAATTTGCCTTGTCCATGGATTTTTAAACCAATTTACTGATGTGTCACCATCATTCTAGAAAGTAAAGGCTTAAAAAAAAACAAAAAAATGCTTTTCTATAAATTGAAAATAAAACTTGCATCAAGAGTTTTTGTGAAGATTCAAAGGAATCATGTAACTGTCTAATTAAATGCCTATCACATGGTTGGAGCTCAATATTATTATTAAAATAATTTTTTGCTTTTGACATAAGGCAAAAGGTAGACTATGAGTTTTGATCTCTGAAAAACACGAGTTAAAATCAGGGCTCTGCCCTTTACCAGCCATATGGCCCCAGTCAAGTTATTCAAGGTCTGTAAGCCTTACTCCCTCAATCATGACATGAAGCTAATAATGCTGACTGCACAGGGTCATTGTGGAAATAAAAATTAGACAACATCTGAAAAGAGCCCATAATACATTATACATAATACATTATAGCTACTCAATAAAAATTTTTAATAAGACTACATAGTTTTTTAACTCCATATTTTTTTCAAACATTTTGGAGATTTTTATTTTCCATTTGAATCCCATAGAACAGCAAGTCCATCTTTCCATGATTAGTATAAACTTGCATTTTTGAGTAGCCCTTTCCCCAATGTGGTAGAAATGACAACTTTGTCAAGGTCCATATTGGTTTAGAGACTTAAACCATCTCTCAAAAAACATCCTGAAAGGTTTCATTATTTTTTTTTACTTTGCTCTTTTTAATCAATAGTGATACCTTGCATAAGTACAGTAATTTTTACTTCTACAAAATGCTTTCAAAAAAATCAACTTATAATATTTACATAGCACTTCCTAAGGATGAGGTAGGACATATATTATCATCTTCATTCTAGAGATAAGGAACTAAGAATCAGAAATTAATTAATCAAGGTCAAATAGTTGTTAAGTGCCAGAGCTGGGATTTGAATCTGGTTTTTCCAACTCCATGGGCCATGTTCTTTTCACACAAGGAGTTAGAATGGCAGAGTCCAAATTATACTATATCTCCAAATTCTCGCTCCATGGATTGTTCTGTTAGATCATAGCTGCCTCTCGCATTAACTAATAGTATTTTTAGAGTGCTAACTTTTCCTATGTGACACCACTAAGTTCAAGTCATGGTAATGCATTTCTATTATAGAGTCATAAAGTCAAAGAATGTCAAAAATAGAAGAACCCATAAAAAGCATCTAGTTCAACCTTAGGGCAAAAAAACAAGTCTAAGAAATGTTAGAAAACTTGTTCAAGATTATACTTATTAATGTCAAGTCAGAGCCAACCATGAGTTTCTGACTTCTGGTCCACTGTCCCTTTCAGCCATTCCATACTGATCTTCCAGACAAGGACAAGAATAACATTGAATTTATTTTGTCTCTTTATTGAAATACTTGTTTTCTCAGGATTCCTGAAATAATTTTATCTGCTATTAACTTAAAATAAGATTGTCAGTAGAGAAACCAGATATTTCACTTAAATGTGTTTAGCATTATCATTAAGGATTGTTCAATGTGTAAAGAAGGAGCATTGTTCATTTAAACATATCACTTTTATTCTATAAGTTCAGATTTAAATGAATACCCTATTTTAATTAGAAAGAAAAAAAAATGAGAGCAACTCCCTATCATACCCAAGGTTTAAAATTAGATTTTTTCTATTGATTATTTTAGAGAGAGTGGAAGAGAGGTGGTGAGACAGAGAGAGAAACATCTTTGTGACAGAAACACACCAACTGGTTGCCTCTGCAGGTGTCCTGACCAGGGCCTGGGATTGAGCCCTTGACTGGAATCCAACCCACAACCCTTCAGTCCATGGGCCAAGGCTCTCACCACTGAATCAAACTGGCTAGGGTCTGAGGTTTAAACTTATTTGCTTAAAGCAAATTTCACTTTAGAAGTAAAATCTGAGGCACTCTGTCTTGATTCCACAAGTAATATAAAATTTTTCCAATTATTCTGTCATTACAAATGTATTAACTAGACACATTTGACACTGTCATGATATATGATTGTAACTATAACTATTAATACATCAGAATCTGTTGCAACATTCCCACCTTAGCAGTTATTTTCCTTTCTTTTCACTTTCTTATCAAAACAATGGAACTTCAATCCAGACATAAAAATTCATTCTTTTTTACCTGCATATTTGAAACACTTGTTCATACAGTTGTCCTTTCTTGTAACAGTTATTTTCTTATGCTTGGAGAAAGCTTTTGGGCCCTGACATATACCATCTCTCTTCTTTTGGGGCAATTTAAACTTTAGAGTTGACTTAACACAAAGCTCAGGTTACAACGTATAAGGGTATTACTGCCCTAGGAGGTAGGATACACAAAGGAAACTGTTGGCTTTCAAGTCAGACACGTGGGGATTTAAGCCCTAATTCCTCCACATATAAACCTTGTGACCTTGAGTAAGCTTTAATTTCCACATATTTAGACCATAAATAATAAAATCTACCTTACAGAGAAGTTGTAATCATTAAAAAAGATGAGGTTTAGAAATAATCTAATACAATATTTAGTATATATCCATAGTGGCCTTCAAGAGATGTTGAAATAAAATAATGGTAATGAAAAGCTGACATTCTAAAGGAGACATTCACTAAATTTAAAACATTGGGGTCAGATTATGCTGCCAGTTATTATTACCTTTTTCTAAGTTTGAAGCAAATCATTCAAAAGAGGGGAATAAATAATGGGGAGAGGGTCCCCATTCTTTAATTATTCAATAGTAATTAATGAGGGTATCCTATGAGCCAGGCACTGTGCAAGACAAGACATAGCCGTGAGTTCAAACACATTGTCCTCATGAATCTCCTAAGTGTGTAACAAGTAAAAGAACAAGAAAGAAAAATGATTAATGAGGGCATATAGTTGGGTTTCCATTGAAAGGAGACCCTGAAATAAGAATTTGGCTACAAGTAAATTACTTGGTACATGGCCCCAGGAAACAAGGTGAGAGAGTAGGGAAGAAAGAAAGCCAATAAAGAATGCCTTAAACAATACTGTATTGTATGCTTGAAATTTGCTGAGAGTATTCTCAACACACACCGCAACTATGTGAGGTGATGAATGTGTTAATTAGCTTGATTGTGGTAAGGATTTCACAATGGATATGTATTTCAAATCATCACTTTATACACCTTAAATATATATAATTTTTATTTGTCAGATTTCAATAAAGCTGGGGGGATTCAAACTGTGCGCCCCCCTCAAAAAATGCCTGGATGAATAGATTACCATGTGTGCTACTGAGAATAAACCCCTCTGTAGACTCGCAGAGAGACAGTGTAGTACATACCTTGGAATTTTTCCATCAAGAGCTGGGATTTACCTGGTACATGGAATTTTTCTACCTTTTCAGGCTGGGTAGTGTATCCACTGAATCCTGCCCCTAATTGGTTGAAGTTTGCTCTTAGGGCAGTAATTCTAGTCCTTCCATTCCTTGCCACCCATAAGCCAAACAAATACTTGTGGCCTAAGAAAAATCTTCCTGCAAAGAGCCACAAATGCTTCAGATAGCAAGCTAGATGCATGTACAAGAAATTGTCCATCAAAGCTGCAGAAGACTTCTCAGGCAGGCTCAGAAGATATAGGTGGGCTCCAACAGCATTTTCTATAGATGAATTGCCTCTCAAGATAGGGCAATCAACAAAGTCCTTTCTAAGAAATCTGATAAGAGACACAAAGTAAGGAAGTGGCTATGCGCAGATCTAGGTATAGAGCATTCTAAGCAAAGGGAAAACAGTTTTAAAGACCCTGCGGCAGATGCAAGCTTGACATATTCAAGAAATCTTGGGTGATTGGAGTAAAATGCACAAGAAGAGAGCGAGGAGGGAGAGGTAAGAGACGACCTGCCAAGAGCCAGATCTTCCAGGGCCTTGTAAGCCATAGTACAGAGTTTGCACTTTATTCTAGATAAAATGAAGATCCACTGAAGGGGGTGCTGAGCAAAAGAATGATATAAATCAACTTACATTTTAAATTTGAATTCTAGCTTCTACTTGGAAAATGGACTCTAGGGTGGTAAGAGTGTAAGGAGGGAGAACAGTTAGGAGGTTAATACAATCTTCCAGAAGGATGAGTTTAGTATCAGTAAAAATGGTGAGTAGAAAATAGATTTGGGATATATTTCATATAGTAGAGCAAACAGGTCTTTCTAACAACAATAACAAAAAGTCAGAGTTCTATGATTTAAAAAAGTCAAAGAAATAAAAGCCAAAAGAAGAATTTTTTGGTCATTGAGAAACAAAAAGTAGCTCCCATTTGTGATGAAAGTTCCAGAACTGGCTATATCAAGCACTGTTGAAAAAATAACGGAGAAAATACAAAACTGCAGAGCTGCGTCACAGAGAGGCAGTCATCTCTCCAGATCAATGCCTGCAGCATGAGAACCTGGAGGTTACCCAGACCATGAGGGCACCCATTCCAATAGGTACCAAGGAAGAAATAAGGGTAGAAGTGGTTTGTCCTTAAATAGGGGAGTATGTTATCACTGACACTGGTTAGAATTGCTGACCCATGGTGTTGAGAAAAGGCAGACAATTTTCAGTCACTTTTATTATTGTTATATATTCTTGCAATGCATGACTTCATTGCCTGTGCCAGGAGTCCACTACTGACAGCAATGT
The DNA here is from genome assembly GCF_964146895.1 of Miniopterus schreibersii. Taxonomy (NCBI): domain Eukaryota; kingdom Metazoa; phylum Chordata; class Mammalia; order Chiroptera; family Miniopteridae; genus Miniopterus; species Miniopterus schreibersii. Next base: position 29,490,197 of record NC_138112.1, on the reverse strand, counting down.
TCCTCGGTAGCTACTGCTGACACCCAGAAAATAGAATGAGTGTAAGAGAGAATAATAACAAATAACCTTTATTAGATGTTACCCAGGTGCCAGAAGCTCTAAGTGGTTTACACTTTATAAACAATATTTAATCCCCTATTTAATTACTTCTTATAACACTAAGTTGGAGGTCCAGTTACTATTCCCAGTTCACAAATGAGAAAATCTAAGATTAGAAGACTCTAAGAAACTTAACCAACGTCACACAATTGCTAAATGGCAGGGCCAGGGATTCAAACCCGGGTCTGACTAACTCTAAAACACAAGCTCTTAACCACTATTGATTTAATTTAGAATAACACAGCATGATTTAATGATTGAAAATTAACCATTTCAGCTTCCCACTAGCGAGCCCCATATTGTGGTTATGTTTAATACTGCTGAGGCATGAATTTAATCACATGTGTGAGGGTTGTGTAGGTGAGACAACCTTACTTCTCACATGAATGAGCCTGGTTCCCCCCACTCCCCATGGCCCAACTCAAGGAGAAGATGGCCATCATTACTCATCTTGCTTAACAAATAAGTTGTGTGAAGTGACACTAACTTTGCTTCTTTAACGGGGGGAAAAAATGGACTCCCAAAGAAGACAACTGCTTTTGTTGTCAACAAAATTTAAAAGGAATTGAAAATATCTAAGTAACAGTTCACCAAAAAATGGACATTTTGAGTAGCTTGAAGAATGTACAATGCTGCATCCAATGGTGTTCACATCTGGGGCAGGAACAATGGTAGCTGGCCCATCTAAAATTTAGAGGCATAAAGTAATGCATCCAAGGCTGAGGAGCTGTTAAGAAACAGCGACACACAGACAACTGTATTTTCTCAGATGAAATGACGAACAGAGTTAAATTGGTAGGTTGGCAGTAAGCCTTCCACAACTGTGCAGGCATCTTCCCCTCCCCAGCCACATTCCTGCACTTTCCTTTCCATGGGAAAAGTAACTAATATAATTGTTCAGAGTCCCAGAAACTATGAGGGGCCACTGCATTTTAACATGAATAGAGTAGCAGCCTGGCCCTGGGCTGCTTTCTATATCTATCTGCTAAAACAACACAGACCCTGTTTGTTCTGGCTCTCACCTCCTCCACACAGTCAGTAGGTTGGGTACAGTTTAGCCAAAATCTACACCATTCACACATTCCTGCAGTCCACAGAAGAGGTGATAAGAGCCTCACCCAGGGTCTCAGGCCTAAGCCAGAAGTTCCTACCTAATCTTTACCAGAGGTTTATACTAGGGAATCACGTACCTGTGCAGCTGACCACAACGTGGCACTTTGCGTCTCAATTTGCTTTATCCCCTGTGTGTACAGCCCCTTCAGGAGCCTCACAGGAGAAGGGTCAATTGGTGGTCCAGGATTCATAATATAATCCCATGAACATCAACCCCAAATTATAAAGCCAATGGGACAGATTGTTTACCAAGTTACAACCAAATGCCAAAAGTTAAGTTAGTGATAATTACTGCTTATGATACCACCAAGGAAACATTGATAATTACGTGGTGAGGCAACCATGTTATCTCCCCTGCACCTGGTTATAATACCTGTCATCACAGTGGCAACGAGAGGGATTCGGCTTCTCTCTGCTCCAATGCTCTCCCAGTGATGTTTTCATCTATTGGATAAAAAGGTTTCTGTCATTTTAATAATATAGCTGTACAGGCTTTAAGAGCTCTGAAGGCTGATGCTGTGCCTTTTCATATCACCCTTTCATTCTGAAAAGGTTGGAGGTGTTTTTCCCAGGGCAAGCATGGAAAAACAAAACTGATGACACAGGAGACCCTTTCTGTAGAGCCTCAGGTAGTGAATAGACTTCAGTGACTGATTCCAAATCTGGGCTCTGTCACTTGCCAGCTGAAAGACCTTGGACAGGTAGCTAGTGGGCCTTGTCATCTCACCTCTCCAAGTCTCATCTCTCAGTTATAATAACTACCTTATGGGATCACGGTAAAGATTAAATGAGATTATGCATCATACAAAGCCTCACACAGAGTGGGTGCTCACAAGATTAATATTACTATAATGGCTTTGCTCCAGACCTTAGGAGAAACCCCCATTGCCCCTTCTCTTCCTTGGTGTATTTTTCTCAAATTCATACAAAATCTAAACAGCCAAGAAAGTCAATCTCTGGGCTCAGGGAAAAGAGAGGTAGAAGGCCACTTTGCCTGCTCCAAGGAGACCTAAGACCTGCCTCAGCTGCAATGACAGTATTCCTCATGGTTCTGCGTGGGCCGGCTCAGCTCACCAGGAGACATGTATGGGTTGAACTTGAAACTGCACTCCAGCTAGTGATTAAAAACATTACCACCGCCAAGCATTCACTTGGCCTTGTCTTCCATGTGGCACCTCATAGCTCGAAGCAAGGGATTTGAGATCTCTGGCAATGAACATCTTGAATTACCGTTTACCAACAAGTCCCTTCATTTAAACCGTATTACAAGACTGAGATTGAACATTATGATCCTCCTTGCACAGGGATGAGAAACCTGAGATTCAGAGAAGTTATAACAAACCCAAGGTCACACTATCAGGAAACTGAGGTTTAACCCAGTCTTCTGTTTACAAACCCAAGTCCTTCCTTGGCTGCTCATCCTACAAGACTCACATCAAAGAGGTGGATGCACTGACCAAGCCAAAGGCTTAGGTCATTGTCAGTAAAAGGAATCCCATTGTCCTTACAAAGCCACTCTAATGCAGAATGTTTTTTTAAAAATATATATGTTTTTATTGATTTTAAAGAGAGAGGGAGGGAGAGAGATATAAAAACACTGATGGCAGAGAATCAACATTAATCGGCTGCCTCTTGCACGCCCCCTACTGGGGACTGAGCCCACAACCCCACCATGTGCCCTGACGGGAAATCAAACCAGTGATCTCTTGGTGCAGAGGTCTACTCTCAACCACTTAGTCACACTGGCCGGCCAGCCAGAATGTTTGTTTTTAATGATCATAAACAACAAAAAGCTGAAATTACATTTTAAGTTTAAATAAAGCAGGTTTTTAACACCTTTGAACTAAAACATAAAACAACATTTAGTTCAAGTATTTACATCTACGCTGGTTCTAGACTCTGTTTATGAGCCAAATCAGAGCAGCAGGGCTCAGTGGCAGAAGCAGCGTAATTGGCCTCCTGTTCCCTCTTTATGGGTTTCCACATCCCCATCATCCAGCCAGAGTCCATTTCCCCTCCTCCCCAAAGAAGTGAACGATGAGCGTTTCATCAAAGACCTTTCACATTGTGCTGTTTCTCTGGGCATTTTCTGCCACTGTTATAGGTTATGCACCACTGAAATCTGTAGGCCTATAGGTCATAGAAATATGGTCGGGGGAATATGATGTTTGCTCAGAAGTGGACCTGATTTATCAAGCTGATAGGTTTAGGTAGAATTATACAGTTCTGGAAACGTCCTTAGGTATAACCTGAATGGTTTTAAAAAGCAATGCCATTTTCATTTCCAATTATTTCCTAAGCCTCTCTCCTTCAAGAGCCAGATCTCTAACACCTGCTTTATAAAGCCCCTGTTCACCACCCGGCAGAAGAGACCACTCTCCTTCTGGGAGAGGGTCTTCCTGCTTCTTTGTCTTACCTGAAGCCAGGCCTCCCCTAGTTTGTCTGCCAGAGCAAGGGCCCAAATTAGGGTTTGGCAAAAGTAGGTTTACAGTTTTACAGTTGTTCATATGAAAAATAATACAATAATTAATAAATATTAATACAAAAATAAACTTTGTATTTCACATGCTCACAAATGTAAAACCTACTTTTGCCCCACCCTGTGTATATAAGAATAAATGTAGTAGGAAAAAATCAGACTGGGAATGTGTATCTGGCAAATTTGATAAAATGCTAGGACTGGATACCTGGGGTTCACCTCTGACTTTGTACCCATTGAAATCTAGGAATTTTGTGAATTTTCATAACATTTTATTCACCCACTATTTCAGCAAACATGTATTAAGTGTGCAGTGTTTAAAAGATCCTGTGGCAAGGCTGAAGAATACAAAAATGTAGAAATAAAGGAGCAAAGTTTCTGACACTGGTGTTTACAGTTTACAGATGGTGATAGGTAGGGAGCAGAAAGGGTTAAAAAGAGATGTAAATAGCCCTAGCCAGTTTGGCTCAGTGGTTAGAGCGTCAGCCCAAGGACTGAAGGGCCCCGGGTTCGATTCCAGACAAGGGCACGCACCTCAGTTGCAGGCTCGATCCCCAACCTTGGTCGGGGCTCACGTGGGAGGCAACCAATCAATGTGTCTCTCTCACATCGATGTTTCTCTCTCTCTCTCTCTCTGTCTCTCTTTCCCTCTCTCTTTCTCTCCCTTAAACTCTCTTTGAAAAGCAATGGAAAAAAATGTCCTCGGGGAAGATAAAAAAAAAAAAAAAGAAGTGTAAATAAACGTGGTAATGTGGTAAATGCTAAACAGAATGAGCTGTAAGATGTCATGGGATTTCAAAGATGAATAAATATGAGCAAGAAGATATTACTATCTTTCTGATAATTAGTATTACCTGCCTGGGACATGGCAGAGCTCTCCTTTTATTATTTTCTCTTGCTTCTCCCATTGAGGCTACATAATTCGTTTCCATTTAAAAACACCTATTGTATTTTAGAAGAAAATATAAAGTATAAATATAGAAGTAATAGGCAATGTGGGGGTGGGGCCATTGGCTAGTTTCATGAGTTGTTGGTTGTTTTTTTTAGTAATTTCCAAGCTTTATATTAATAGAATATAAGTAAAAAATGCAATTGATTGTTGCAGGTTTGTTGCATGTCCTATATCTCCTGTCTTATAGTTTTCAATAATTTTGGTTGAATATTTAGGTGTACAAGCATAGGTATCTGCCAAAATGACTCATTTGTTTTCTACGGTCATTTTTTTCTATCACTACAAACACTTTACTGACTGCCAAGTATGTGCTAGACACATCGGATACATGCTATTCTCTGCTAGACACAAAAGACTCCAAAACAAACAACAACAACAATAAAAGGCAGCCCTTGAATTGTCCAGCACCTAAAAAAAACAAACAAAAAAAACCACATAAGCAAGCCAGTAACTGAAAGCACAGGATGGTAAGGAGAGTTCATTGTTAAGTACAGGATGTAATGTATTTTCTTCAGGAAAGAAGCTACCAACATCCTGGACCAGCATCTGCAAGAAAAAGACGACCAGCTGTTTTAATACCAGTTAACTTCTTATACAAAGCCCGTGGGTGCTGAGGGGCACCAGCAGGAACAGCAGTGGGCGGCCCGGGGGCTCACTGCTGAGTCCCTCCGCAGGGATCGCCCTCACTAAAATGAGCTGCCTCACCCCTCCCTGGTTCCCCCCTGTTCGCATCAATGCCTGGATGATGAAAGGCACGAAAGCTGCAGTGTGGGGCACCCCTGACGGAGGACGCCCGCCCTAGAGCCTCAGGTAGGACTGAGCAAAGCCTGCATTGTCATTGGTCTCAGTGCCACTTCTCCCCTGCTCCCTCCTGCTCCCTCACTCCCTCACCTGCAGGTGGGCCTACAAGCATATCTCCATTCCAGAGCCTTCCCCAGGATTCTGTCCTATCTTAGTTATATAGTTGTTGTTCCTTTTTTCCCTTTGCTTTTGTTTTTGTTTTATTCTGTCTCTCTTCTCAGGCATAGAAGCAGGGCCCTTCCCTGTCATTACACTTCTATGCCCCCAAGACCTAGTCTAGTACTCGGCACAAAGGTGGTGCACAGTAAACATCTCCTGAGTGAAAGAACAGAACTGGGACCCTCCCTTGCTTTTCCTACTTACACCAAAGGCTGGATCCTTACCCCCGATTCTCAGAAGGCAGCTGAGAGCCGCTGCCTAACAGACCTGCTGGAGACTGCCAGCTACCCCTCTGTGCAGGCCCCTGAGCATCGCCTGCTCCTAGGCTCCCATTGCTTGAGGGGCCTTTATTACCTCCTGTTTGATCTCCCTGCTGCTGACACTTGCCAGGGCCTGAAGTGGGTGCCCTTCTCTCTAGTTACCCTTTTCCTTCTTGCTTGTAATCTGCCCCATCACCTAGCTGCTTCCTCCCTACCTGCACCCACCTCCAGTAAGTGGCTGAGGCAAGATTCGGACCCAGAGGCATCTGATTTCATAATTACATTCTGTCCACTTTGCCATGCTGCCACTCAAGACACAGCAATTACAGTAAGCCGTGCTTCTCACAAGCATCTGCATGCCACTCGCAGTTCACCAAGCGCGGGCATCTCGCAGCTAGGCCAACGCGGAGCAGCATTAATTGCATGGCCTGTGACCCTTCTTGTCAATGTTGCCTCATCCACCCCTCTGAGAAATACCTGACAAGTTGGAAGTCTTTTCTAACTACCAATTTACCTCAAAACAAATATCATTAAAATTCAGAAATCATAAATTCCAATAACCAAGTTGGTAGGGTCCCCCAGACCCGAAGATTCTGCCTAAACTTTGGTCGGTAGCTGCCCTTCACTTCGCTCAGAGGGCTGAGGAGAGAAGCCGCCTCCGGGGTCATTTTCCCAGAGCCTCGGTTTTAGGCGCCATCTAGATTCCTCTTGCCACAGGTCTCCTTGCTTACTGTCTGTGACATGGCCTCAGCTGTGTACGTGGTTCCAGGAGTCATTCTGGAATCTGCTGCTCTCCCGTCATATTCTCTTCGTGAAAGAAACAGGGAGTAGCTGCGGTCCTTTTGCCTTCTGCGGTCACCCTGCTGTTCTTAGCTCATTGCCATCTTCCTCCTCTGCAGCTGTTCCCCTTCTCTAGGCAGTCACCTCGGCTTCCTTTGTATTGGTTTTTCCCAATAAGATGTTCACCCTTTCAATCGCATCTCTGAATCACAGCCATGCTAGACCATCCCCAACAGAATGATCCTCCAAGGAGGCTGGTGCAGGAATTATTATCATACTAATCAGCATTTAGAAAAGAGAAAACTTGGTAGTTTACCCTAATTCACATTGTCACTAAGTGACAGAACAAGAACCTGATCTAGATCTTTTGGCCCAACCACAACACCCTGACATGTAACAGGAGCAGCAACAGCAGCAGCCATGGTCACTGTGTGCTTAACACTGGCCTACGCTGCTCTCACACACTAGCCCATTGAACCCGCCAGGCAATTCTGCTTTCCTGGAGTAGGTAAATGATATCCCACATCTTACCTCTAAGGAAACTGCGGTTCAGGGAGTTATGTGCGATCTGCAGTCGGGTCACATAATCAGGAGCTGAGATCTGACCTAGTCCCAGGTGATTGCCCCACCATGGTACAAAATGTAGCTGCTATTCCAACAGGAGTCACTCTCAGTTCTTGGTTTCATTTGTGATATTTTATGTTCACAGGATGCACTGTCCAGAGTCACCATGACTATATGGTACTTGTCTCCCATTGTCACCTGCCACTTTATAAAACACAGTTACTTCTCTATTCATCCTTGTTTTCTCAAGTAATATGGAAACATTTTTTTCAGACAAATTCTCAGTTGAAAACTCTCTCACAGTCACCACAGGTCATCTGCCATTATCTTCAATCCAGCAGCATATTAAAAAGAGGAATGAAACTAGTAGTTATTGTATGTTCACCTTGCAGCAACTACCACATAGGATTCATGTAGTATAAACAACAACTCCTTAAATATGTGTCATAAACCCATCTGACTCCTAGTAGAATGCTTTCCCCCCACCACACACGAATCTAATACAACTGTACTGGGAACTGCCTTTTAAGCAACAACACAAAATTTCTAGACTATCTTTTACATTTTGTCAAGATTGCACTTTTTCTCCCCAAGACCTCACAGGACCACATGGACATTCTTCTCTGTGAAGCAGACACATTTTGAATATTAGTAATAATTTTAAAAGTCAAATATACATAAACTCCAAAGTACCAGAAAGCAGACATTAGAATTCATCTAATTTGTTAGAAAGACTATTTGTTACCTTGTACTGAGAAATCATGTTTACTGTGTATATTGCTGGGGGCAAACTAAGAAGATTTCAAAGTTAATTTCCCCTCATAAATAATACATGGCCAAGCCTAACACACACACACACACACACACACACACACACACACACACACACACACACAGAGGCCTTTGTCTTAGGACTTTATTTATGGGCTACTGGCGCCATCTATCGGGCCCTGTGCAGCTCGCAGCAGCTCCTGGCTGTGAGAACGGTCAGTGAGTCCCAGCACGCACCTTAGCCTAGTGTGACTGTGGCTCGCTGGACCAGAAAAGAATGAAACTTAATGTCACACCAGATGTCCTTTACCAGGATTCATCTCAAAAGACTGCTCTTGTTTTTTTTTTTCAAAAATTATGGCTTGTTTCTAATATAGTGGCCATAAGGCAGGGACATCTCCCCACAGAAGACAAGAACAGTAAAAATGTGATTCTACCACAAAAATGTAGGCAGAAAAAAACAGGAGTCAGAAAAGGATGCTTTGAAATTAGTAAAAGAAGAATGAAAGCACAGTGTTCTGCAATACAGCCAGTGCAAGCGCAGTACATCCTGATGGAAAGTGTAATCCACCAGGCAACATGTGAGGCACTTTTCCATCTTCAGGGCTCTCAGCCTGCTTCCTAGATGGACTTTTAGGACACTGTGGACCCTCTGAAATTTAATGCAAAATGGCTTTCGTGTGTGTTTTTTTAATTTCACAATGCATATTTATAAGTTCACTAGTTGTTCATCAAAGTACCAACACACTAAAGGATTATGAACCCTCACCACTGTTACCCCAGGAGACAAAATCATGTAGGCAAAGAGCATGGTCTGTGGAGTTATACAGGCTAACTGTGAGTCTCCTTTGCCACTGTTTAGCTGCATGACCTTGAACATGCACATGCAGACACACTTTAATTCTCTACCTCTCAGTTTCCTCATTTAGAGATTCAGATAAACATCACCTGGGAGAAGGGAAATGACCTGTCAGAGGTTAGATACCAGGGGATATTGGAGCCAGAGCTCTAAGCACGTGCCTTCTCGAGCCTAGCAACTGTTCTGCTAGTTTCCATGTTCTTCACTGAGAACTCTGCTATGCTTGGTTCATGGTCAACACTAAAGGAGAGTTCCTTAAATAGAGCCAGATTCATGAGCTTGCAACCTGGGCATTTTGTGTGAGGCTCCATGCTCAGAAAGGCTCCTGCACCTGGGATTTAATGCTCTGCAGTCATCATCTTGAAATTCTTAATAATTTTGTCTTTGAATTTATGTTTTGTAAGCAATGTCTGATGGAACAATGGAGCATGGGGAATGGAAGGGTCTTGGAGCCTCGGCTCACACATGGTCCTGCCTCTTACCACCTCCCCACCTCCCCCAACAAGCTCTTAGCCTCCCTCCCCAGTCCCCATGTTTCCACCTCACCTCCTTCCCTGCCCTAGCCAGCTGCAGGCAGAGCTCAGCCAGGATGTCACCCACCAGATCCCAAGGCCTAGTTTTTCTGTCCCCTCCCTTCACCTCCTTCTTAGGGCCTGGCAAGAGAAAGGGGAGGGTACAAGTAGTAGAGATCTGGGGGTGAGGCAAAATAACACCCATCCCTGCCAAGGGCTAAGAACACCACAGTGAGTTTTCTGAGCAATTCAAAAGGGGTCTCTCACCCTTCCCCAATCCCAGCACCAGGCAAGTCCCTGCTTGGGAGGTAGCAAATCCTTGGGTGTTGCTCTTTGCCATGAAGGATTAGAACAGGGGATCCATGGGAAAAGGAGATTGACTACTTAGCCCTGCCAGGGCCTCACATTTTCATTTTGCATTGAGCCCCACAGATTATGTAGCTGGCCTTGTCCTTAAAGAAAAATATATGTATATTTTAATATTGGGGAATAAATGCTAATAAGCTGCTACTACTTGAACTCATCTTTAAACTTCTTTCTGCTAAATCCTCTGTCTGCTGGCATTCGCACTCTGGCCTCACATTTTTACATCATCAATTATTTGGGGTTGAAAGGGCGAACAAATAAAAATTCAATTTAACAAAAAAAGAAACTATATATAACATTCCACTAAAGATGTCCTATCATATGGAACCATATGGTATGTCTATTTTAAAAACTGAGGGCAGAGAAATAAGCCAGTTGGGATAATTCTAATATTTTTCCTTGCCTGGACCGTCCTGTACTAGAGCTCTGTTCTGGCAGTTAGCACCGACAGGAAACCTACTGGGGATTAGTTCACTTTATGGACTAAATAGCTAAAAAGATTTCTTTCTTCTTTCCATGTTTTTTTCTTGAGGAAATCGGCTGCAAGCTGTAATTTCTGGTCTCAGTCAGAGTGCTCATTCCACAGCATTTAATAAATAATATGCAACCATTCATATCTCAGGGGAAACATAAAGATTTACCCACTTTCTCCTTTCCTTTTACCCAAAGCACACGTGAGTGACTTGTTCAGGCAAAATTAGAAACAGAAGTTGCTTTCATGTCCCCAGTCTCCCAGTTCCAGATTAGTCTTTGCTACCTCAGATCTCCATCCATATTACTACCAGGGCGAGCACCTTAAACACAAATATAATCATCTCACTCCTGTGATTACAAACTGAGTGCTTAAGGAATCTGTGACCGCGCACAGAACCCATCCTGCCCCTGCATTCAGAGTCCTGGGACAACTCACTGCAAGGCAAGCAGAATACAGATTTTATTAATTTCATTATGAGATAGATACATACACACCTACATACACACTCCACAGGAGATAAGTGATGTCACAGGCCAAACCTAACTCAAAGACAAAGGCCTTCACAAAAACATCACAATCTGCCAGTGTGTGTGTGTGTGTGTGTGTATAATCCTTACCTGAGGACATTTTTCCCCATTGATTTTTTTACAGAAAGTGGAAGGGAGGGACAGGGAGAGGAAGAGAGAGGGAGAGGGAGAGGGAGAGGGAGAGGGAGAGGGAGAGGGAGAGGGAGAGGGAGAGGGAGAGGGAGAGGGAGAGGGAGAGGGAGAGGGAGAGGGAGAGGGAGAGGGAGAGGGAGAGGGAGAGGGAGAGGGAGAGGGAGAGGGAGAGGGAGAGGGAGAGGAACATCAATGTGAAACACACATCGCTTGGTTGCCTCCCGCATGCTCCCCAACAAGGCCGGGGAATCAAACCTGCAACCCAGGTACATGCCCTAGGCAGGAAATCAAACCCATGACCCTTCAGTCTACAGGCCGACGCTATCACCACTGAAGACATGGGCCAGGGCCAATAGCCCCTTTTGTACTCCCCCCAAATCCATGGAATGAAAGTGTCAAGAGGGGGGCTGCTGATCCTATCCTTTTACTATCAGAGACATTTAACACCTTCGCTTTATTTTTGAAAGGCAAAGTAAACTTTCAGTGTCCACTTCAAGGAGACCTAGTTCCTCAGTAGGAGTAGTAGAGATAACACAAGCTAATTAAAGCAATTAGCTGGGACAGGAGACGGGACAGAGAAGCTTGTGCGCAGAGGTCTGGCGTTAGCTATCCAGCCTGGAGTGAGACAAAGGGAAGATAGGCTGATAAGAGGACATCAAAGGTATCAGCAGTAATTACAGCCTGCTAGGGACACCCAAGGGAAATCTCCTTAGTAGTTCCATTATAACACCCATCATACTCTATTACACTTGCAGGCTTAATTGTCTATGGCTCCTACTAGGCTGTGAACTCCTTCAGGGCAGAGACTCTGCTCACTTCTTTCTGCCCCATGCCTGTGATAAGTGTAAGTCTCCACTCCCAACTATGGATGGGGGCAGAAAGGGCTTGAGAATATACATCTTTATTTGAAATCTGGGCCACTGAATTTTCTTAAGGCTGGTTCCCCCGGAGATTTAAATCATATTAACAGTGTTCTTTCCCTTTCGTACAGTTTCCCAACCACCAATCTTAAGAGCAGCAAGTTTGTCCCTAGTACCTAGAACAGAGCCTGACCCACACATGTTCTCCCCTTTTCAGCATCAATTCTTATCAATAGGACTAGCCCCAAATTACCAAATTCTAGGACTGTTCAAGAGAAAGGACCATGACCTCCAGAAGCTTCAACCAATTCCACAGCCCCACTCGACTGCACCCTCTGTCAGTTCTGATGAACAAGCTGGCACATTTCATCGCCAGTCCATCTCCGCCAGCCTCCCTCCACCCGAGACAGCCTACCCTGAAAAACAGGACAAATGGGGCTCCAGTGTATAGCTCCCTCTTTCCCATGATTTCTGCCAGAAATACCAATAGAGACCAACTGTCCAATTCTCCATGATCCACACTACAACTGGGGAACATTCCACCTGCCATCTGTCACTTTTTCTCTGTCAGTTTTCTCACAAAGCAAAGGAAACTGATTGTGTTTTACATATAAATTAAATTGATGCTGGTGATAAAACACCTGACTGAGTTGTGTGACTTTATAAAGGCAGCCTGTTCAGGATGCCTGTGTCTGCACAAGATGAAGCGGCAGTCATCTATCAGGAGCCACAGGCCCGACCGTCAGCCTGGGCCCAACTCGGAGCGGACCTCGGTGGGCCACAGAATGTCTACGTTTCTCTGTCCTACATGTCTGTTCCTCTGGGGCGTGACTGCTGTGGGGATGCCAAACCTTGTAGAGAGCCTGCTCTTGGGCAGGCTGTGAAGTGTGGTGAGAAGAGCACCCACTTTGGGGCCAGGCAGACTTGGGTAAGGACCCCCATTCTGATTCCTGATAGTAGGGTATGTACGCTTAGACAATTCACTGCTCTTCTCTAAGCCTCGGCTTCCTCAGTATGTCATACACCTCTTGCAATCCCTACCTTTGAAGGTTCTCATGGGATTAGAAATATGGCCTATAAATAAAGCGCCTGGCTTGCCACTGGCTATCCATCAATGGAAGTCAGTAGCAGAACATAAAAACTCATTTGTGTCAACCTCCACTAAAAAACTATGTCTGTATTATTATTGTTGTTGCTATTATTTTTAATCATTTCAGTAGATTATTTGGGAGTACAGGAGGTTTTTCTAGAATGAGATAAGCAGGATTAGAATGGCAAAGCAATATCCACCTGGAGGAATAAAATACAACTAAGAAGCATCACTCAACTGTTGCTTAGGCAGCTTTCCTCCTATGTGAGCCAGGTCTCCTTACTCTGCTTAGCTCATTCTAATTACCTTACCTCCAAAAGGAAATGAAGACTATGGGAATTTCAACAGCAGAACCAGAGCACACCTAGGATATTGCTAAAAGCCTGGAAGATCATTCAGGATTCAACAGAGCTCTGGCGACCAAGGTTTCCTGTGGCTCCCTCAGCAACCTGGTCCACGGGCCCCGATACTGCGCTGTTAGTGACTCAACACTCGCCTTACCTTCTGCTCCTGCTCTGCTATTTGGTGCTCTGTCCCCTTGCTGGCTCTCTCACGGCTTCTGCTTACCCATGGCCTCTGCGTACTCGTGGCTCCTTGCTCGTGACTCCTACTGTTTCACGAAGCCTGTTTGCCTGTCTCATGGTGCCCCCTGTGTTCTCCACGTCCACAGACAGCTGCTGACTCTCACCTCATGGTCAACTCGGTGGAGAACTTTATGGTTCAGTTTATCACTGCCGAAGATAATCCCCATCACCCAAGTGGGGAGCAGCTCTTGCGCCAGGCTACCACAATTCAGATACCTACCTGCATCCATCCAATTACGGCCAGGACCTCAGGATCAAAATTCTCCCTATGCATGGGGACCCCCTAAGGCTACTTCCATCTGCAGCAGGCTGTGTGCTTGTCAGGCAGTCAGCACAACAGATTCCTCTCCAAAATATCTCTTTCCTCGGGCATTTTCAGTCCAGGAAGGCTTGTTACATGAGACGGAGAATTGATCGCTGCACCGGAGGTGGCACTTATTACATGGGACTGCTCTTTTCAGAAACTTCAGAGTAACCAGAACAACAAAGCATCGCACCTGAGCTATGTCCCTTGGAACAGAAAGCTTTGAATCATAGAAGACTTTGTATTTATTTGCAAATGCAACCAAGGTAACACAAAATCCATTTTCAGAGCTTGGATAAGATGTTCATAATATTATCAGGATAACTGGAAAATTTTCAAGACACCCCCTGAAATAACAGCCGTGTTCCAGAAGCAGGGTGTGACAGCTGACTCACTCTGATTGTTAATCCTGTATTTCGGAGCACCTCCATTCACTCACAGGACACATACTACCAAAAAGCAACTGCTTACTGACTGTTTTAATACCTATGGATGACCAGGGACAGTCTCGAAATAACTTTGGTGAATGCCAGGTGGCGAGCCTTGTAAAAACTGGTAAAACAATTCTCTTTCATGCCTGAAATTCACACCTCTAATTGTGATGTTCCACTGTTTTATTTCTTGGCAACGCATCCTTAACTCATTCCCTTGCCGCATTAAAGACTAACAATTCAATAAAGCCAACCCTCTTAGCTTGTAATCTGGATGAATTCCTTTTTTATTGTGTTGAGAAAAAGGGTGCGGGGTGGGGGGTGGGGGACACGTTGGCCAAACCAGGAACCTCTGTTTTTAATGTTTGGGAGCTTCATACTGTACTTTATGGCAGATCAAGGCAATGTGTGTGTCTTTGTTCAATGATGAAAAGCAAAGTAGCATTGCGTTATGAGGGACCACGAGGTGAGAGGGCTCAGGGGTGGTATAGAGCAGCAGGAACGTTCTCGCCTGTGAAATGCTGCTGAGCAGTTACCCAGCTGTCCTTCCTGCAATAGAGTCAGTTCCACAGTTTCATGCCTCACGCCAGCTGGACCGACCATATCCGAGCAGCCCCAGGGCGGTGCTCTGGAAATGTAGAATTCATTGAACGAAAGGAGGGGAGATGCTTAGTAGGTACCTCCATGGTTCCCAGGCAAAGGAAATCTTTTGCTTAGAAGAATATATAGACATGATCTATTTAAGGGGCTGTCTCTCCAGTTAGAGGACAGAGCCCTTCATCTCTCTGCCTCAGTACCTAGCACAGAGTAAACAGTCAATGAAAGCTTGTTGGGTTCAATGGGGCCAGTCTTATCCAGCTCAGACATCTCTTTGAGGGATTGCTGATGATGCTTTGAAACAAAAGAGGAGTATTAGCTAAGGATGACTTACTGGGATGATGTTATATATTATATATTATTATATATTATATAACATATATGTTATATGTTATATATTATATATGTACATATATAATATGTGTATATGTGTGTGTATATATGTATATAAACATACATATATCAGAAAGACTATACAGTGGGTTCTGGTATCAACCAGAATGATTAAGAGTTTATTTGGGAGTCAGCCCAAACTGGGTTGGAAAGAACAGAGCCTTGGAAGACATCAGCCAAGGACTTATGTCCAACCTGTCCCTAGTTACTGAACTTCCTTAAGTCTCAATTACTTCTCTGAAACAAGCACAATAATAGTAGCTATCTGTTAGGGGTATAGTGCAGATTAAATGAGATGTGTGTAAAGTACTTAATACAGTTTGGGGCATATAATAAATTCTTTGAAAGCAGTGGTTACTTTCATAAACCATTTTTTCACATTATTTTCTTCCCTGAATGTTCTGAGTTATGCACCACGGGGCAGAATCCCCTTCTGCTCCTGGTGTTGACTGGCTGCAGGGAGGGTGAAGCTGGCTTCATCAGCCTGAGCACTGAAAGCAGAGCCTCTCCCAGGCATAGATCGCCTGAGATTTATTCTCTAATATTATTAAAAGCCCCATTCCTAATCATGTAACTATTTCAAACTCAACATGGTATGGGCCACATTTTTACAGTCTTAGAAAATGGTATTATTGTCATATAATCTCTTAATTTACAAATGAGAAGACAAGGTCTTAAACTCTGTGTGACTCCTAGGGAGAGTGACTCAGATTCTCTGAGTCAACCTAAACCTCAAACCCCAAGGACTGTTATCCTCGAATAGTTCCTTGGCAGATATTAAAATTGTG
The DNA here is from genome assembly GCF_964146895.1 of Miniopterus schreibersii. Taxonomy (NCBI): domain Eukaryota; kingdom Metazoa; phylum Chordata; class Mammalia; order Chiroptera; family Miniopteridae; genus Miniopterus; species Miniopterus schreibersii. Next base: position 29,474,301 of record NC_138112.1, on the reverse strand, counting down.
CCTTTTCTGCATAAAATGCTGTGCTGAGTCTCTCCCTGATGTCCCAGGTTGGTTTGGCTGCCTGTTCTGTGTCCCATAGAAACCAGCAGGTATCCAAACTAGCCTGTCACACACACTGTATCAAACTGCCTGTTTACTTGTCTGACACTCTCTTTATGTAACAACAACTCTTACAAACAATCTCTACTTAATCAACTCTGAATTAAGCATCACTTCTACAGCCTGCTGGCTGAGGACCGCTGGAGCTGTTTAGGACTCATAGGTGACTCGAAACAGGCTCACACATTTTCTGCTTCCAACAGCTAGGTTGTGAATGTGCCAAGAGCCACTGGTGTTTGTTCCCAAATTTTGGGTGCTTTAGTTGATATTGTAATTATGTCATTTAATTAACTATGATGTAAACTCATTAAATATGACTGTGAAAAGAGAGCTGTTACACCAATAGCACAAAATAGGAGAGTCATTTTTTCAAAAAATTGGGAGACAAAACTATAAAAATGTTAAAAGATGTTGTGATTGGTTTGCTTTCAAGTACTTAAGTTTTAGCTCCACTTTAAAGAAATCAATCTGGTCACTGTAAGCAATGCAATATGGGTAGGGTTTATGTAAGTGAAATGACTGGGACCTTCCACCAGCAGACTCATAATCAAGGAAAAAAATGTGAGCCTATATTAAAAGATTGATGATTAAATATTCTCTTGACTGTTACAAGTTAAAATAAAATGCTTAAGGTATATACATCATTTCCTTGGTACTTTAAGCAATTTTCTCAATTAACTAAACAGTAACTAAAATGAATCACATGATCTCACATTGCCTTGGTTATACAATGTATCCCAAGACTAACATAGTTGAAACATAGCAGACCATTAGTAAAAGCTAGAAGGAGGGAAGGAAGGAAGGAAGGAAGGAAGGAAGGAAGGAAGGAAGGAAGGAAGGAAGGAAGGAAGGAAGGGAGGGAGGGAGGGAGGGAGGGAGGGGAGGGGAGGGGAGGGGAGGGGAGGGGAGGGGAGGGGAGGGGAGGGGAGGGGAGGGGAGGGGAGGGGAGGGGAGGGGAGGGGAGGGGAGGGGAGGGGAGGGGAGGGAAGGGGAGGGAAGGGAAGGGAGGGAAGGGAAGGGAAGGGAAGGGAGGGAAGGGAAGGGAAGGGAAGGGAAGGGAAGGGAAGGGAAGGGAAGGGAAGGGAAGGGAAGGGAAGGGAAGGGAAGGGAAGGGAAGGGAAGGGAAGGGAAGGGAAGGGAAGGGAAGGGAAGGGAAGGGAAGGGAAGGGAAGGGAAGGGAAGGGAAGGGAAGGGAAGGGAAGGGAAGGGAAGGGAAGGGAAGGGAAGGGAAGGGAAGGGAAGGGAAGGGAAGGGAAGGGAAGGGAAGGGAAGGGAAGGGAAGGGAAGGGAAGGGAAGGGAAGGGAAGGGAAGGGAAGGGAAGGGAAGGGAAGGGAAGGGAAGGGAAGGGAAGGGAAGGGAAGGGAAGGGAAGGGAAGGGAAGGGAAAAAGAAAAAAAGGAAGGAAGAAGAAAGGATTGAATGATTGGCTTTGGGTGATTTAAGTGAAAATTCAGTTCTTAGGCTACCAAAATGGCAAGTCAGGAAGGTGTAATAACTTAAAAGTGCATCACAAGGTGAGAAGGGTTTAGTTTGCCCCCTACTCTCCCTGCAAAACCCCTTTCAATTAAAAATTTTGTTTTTTCCTGCTGGCAGTAGGTTCATTATCTAAACCAAGTTCCCAAGAAATTTAAGAAGATCTCACAGGCTACTGTTCTCCTGCATTTCACATTTATGCTCTTCCTCTCAAAGTTTGCAAATTAGTCTATTGAGCATGCAGGAGGAGTTGTATTTTACACATCTCCACGGCCAGCCGAATGTGAGGGCACAGTCTAAAACTAGCAGGAGGAGGTAATTCCGACCTGACAATGTCCAGCTCCAGGTGCATCTAAGGTCAGGAAGTTTCTATTTTATGCATAATTGTTGGAAAGACTGTTCTATAAGAGAATAGGAAACTAAAGAAAAATAACACTGATTAAGCCCCAGCAAGCCCCGTGCCGATCCTTGACTTATTTAATCCTACAGTGATGCTGTCAGGGGAGCATTGTCACCCTCATTTTACAGAGAGGAAAACAGACGTTTAGAAGCCAAGCCATTGGCTCAGGATCACAGCTGGAAAGGGAAGGCATTCCCGCTGCCCTGCCCCCACCGCACCTTGACCTCCAGCGTTTTATTCTGGGATACTTGTGCTGTTTAGAATTGGTTTGCATTAAGTACCGAACCCACAGGAAAGTCTAGAGGTTTAAAGTTTCATCTAGTCATAACTGAGGGCAGAAACCTACAGAAAGAAACTGTTAAGTGCACCCAGTGTCTCCATCGTCATCACAATGCAAGTCGCATACCCGGCTGGCACTCCAAATTATGCGAGGCGTGGAGCAGCACTTGAGGACACTGGAGGGTCCTTGTACACGTTTGGGTAATTAGGCCTGGGATTCTTCTAGCCACTCATTGACCAAAGCAATTCTCACACAGAAGCTTCTGCTCACATATCTTTTTTTTTTTTTTTTTTCCTTTAAGTCTGCTTGAAACTATTTCCCAGGGTAAGAGTTCCACCTGGAGGATGACAGAGAACCTGGACCACCCTCCACGAGATCATAAAGGAGATAAACTGTATGAGGCTGAATGCAGAACAAATGCTCAAGAAATTGTGCTAAGTATGAACATTATGACATGATCACATTTAATCCTCAAGTGCAGCTCTGAGACAGATACTATTATTACCCCCATTTTGTTGATGAGATAATTGAGGTTCTAAAGCCACTGATTTTCTGAATTCACTCAGCTATTAAGTAATGAAGAGGGAATTAAAACTCAGGTTTCCTTGAACAAATTTTGGACCCTTACCCTTAGGAGTATTACATACTGAATCTCTAAGCAACACAAACACTAAAAGGTTTACTAATGGACTCAGAAGTCAAAACATTATCCTTTGCCTCTAATCCCAACCCTCATTCTCTCCCTCTCTTCCTCTGTCTTTAAAATTCAATAAAAACATATCCTCAGGTGAGGATTTAAAAACACACACACAAGATATCACCTCACACCTGCCATGATGGCTATTATCAAAAAGACAAGAAATAACAAGTGTTGGGGAAGAGGTGGAGAAACAGGTCCCCTCGGGCACTGCTGGTGGGAATGCAAATTGATGCAGCCCCTGTGGAAAACAATATGAACATTCCTCAAAAGATTTTAAATAGAGCTCCCATATGATCCAGCAGTTCCACATCTGGGTATTTATCCAAAGGAAACAAAAACAGTAACTTGAAGAGATAGATGCACCCTTATGTTCACTGAAGCATTATTTACGATAGTCAAGACATGAGAACAACTGAAGTGTCCACCGAGAAAGAAAATGTGGTGCTACATCCTATGCCAAGGGGCCCGGGAGGGGTCTCACCCGCCTGTGCCTTAAGAAATAGGCAGACAGACCTCAGTTCCAGCTTCGACCCTGATGTAATCTGACAACGGCCCTGGGCCCTCTCCACTGAGGTCCAGGAACCCCTGGAGAGCACTGCCTGAGACCTACGGATGGGAGATCCTCTGTGGAAGTCCAGGTTCCCAGAGTAGAGGCCCCACGAAGCTGGAGCAAACGTTATATATATATAATATCATTTTAGAGGCATTGAAGTGGGCTGCATAGCCGAAGGCCAAGAGAGAGCTTTGCAGCCACAGGTGTAGGGGAAAGGGAGAGAATGTGAGTGACACCAGCTTCCCCAGCTGTGCTGACACTGCCAAGGAGGTTCATTTCTCTCTTACTCCATGACTGGTGGAAGGGACAGGGGTGTGTCTGGGAAACTACATAAGATTCCCAGAGGGTATTAAAGGGACTCAGCTTATACTAACTGAGTGATGGAATCCACCAAATAGCCTGCCCACAAGCTGCTAGAGAGCCCCACCGGATCCACACACTCCCAGCACACCACATGCCATTAGTACACACACAGCCACTCTGCCGCGAGTTACCTGCACCTTCCTGAGGGTGGCAGCCAGGGAGCGATGGAAGACTAGTGAGCATGGCAGGAAGCACGCCTAAATCTGTGGGTCAGGAGGAGACCGCAAACTTGAGCTGTAACACCACCTTGGGGAAAACAAAAGGCAGGCTGTCAGCACTCCAAGTGCCTAGTGCGTTGCAACTTCCAGCGAAGGCATCAAAGCTTTAAAAATTCCACCACAAGAGGGTGCAGGAAGCCTGGAGCAGGCATGTCTGATAGAAGGTCTGAGAAAGCCTCAGAATCTAGCAGAGCAGTCCAGATGGAGAAGTAGGTAAATGTGGTACTTGCCTCCTCTCATGACCACATCAAAATTACAACCAACTACAGAACAACCATCATTGACAGCCTACTGAAGACTAGCTGAACGAAAGTCCTATAACTAAGCACATATAGCAGAAGCCACCTCAAGGCTGTAGGTGGAGCCAAGACCACCAAACAAGCCGGTCCCATACCCACGCATGGCAGTTAAAAAGCAGGAGGGAAGATCTCCTCTGAGGAGGTCCCCACTGAAGAGCGACCACACCTCCCAGCCCAGGGTTCCAGTGCTGAGAAGAGACGTTCCATAACTTCTGGCTGTGAAAAACAGCAGGGATGTGGCTGAGTGAGGCAGAGGGCTACTGGAGTTCCAGACAGTTCCTCTTAAAAGGCCCATGCACATAGACTTAATGATGGACTCACTTGCTCTGAGCTCCAGCACTGGGGCAGCAGCTGGAAAGGCACCAGGTACATATGGGGAAGAACTGAATCGTCAGGCTTCAGGGCTAGGACTGGAGATGCAACTTTCTCCCAGACGGAAGTGCTGGCAGAGGCCATTGTTTCTTTGCTGAGCCCTCCTCCATCACATGTACAGAGGTGGTAGGCAGGGCACCATATCTGAGTCTCCAGCATCCTGGCCAACACTGTTCACCTCATCCTGGTGATTCCTTGAGACTCCACCCCACCCAACTTGCAGACCCACCCAAGCCACTTTCAGTGGCTTTTCCATACAATTGGTATGTCTTGGCTCATGTTGATGACTTTCCTAAAATCTTTCAACAACTCACAAACCAGAGCCCCTGCCAAGAGGTTCCAGAACCAACATACACATGTGACACCTCCAGACCACACCAGAACACCATCCACAAATGACACCCAAAGGGCAGACTTGGCAGGCAAGAAATATTCAAAGTGATGAAACCCAAGGACCTACAACCAAGATTACTCTACCCAGCAAACCTATCGTTCAGATTTGTTCAGAGATAACAAAATTGTTGAACTCTAGTTTAAACAGACATAACCAGCATTTCATAGAAGTACAAACAAGCAGTCAATCAACAATTGAAGGGGCAATAAACATTAGAATTAAGAAAATATAAATTAAAGCCAGAAATATGAACAATCTCACGCCCATTAAATTGGCCGAAATTATAAAATCTGACAATGCCAAGAAAGCCGGGTGGGCCAAGCATTGCTGAAGATATAGAACAAAGAAACTTCTTATTCAGTACTGGTTTTCCACCTTGGAATCGACTACCATTATTGATCCTTGCCCTCTAATCTCATCTCTCTCTGGGACAATAGCAAGAACAGAGGGCGTGCTTGGGCATTATACTGAAGAGCTAGACATCAGTAACCTGTGTCATACTCAGATTTGTTCAGAGATAACAAAATAGTAGGAACAAAATTGTTGAACTCTAGTTTAAACAGGAAGCCTGTACTTTAGGGCAGTGGTTCTCAAGTTTTATCATGTACCACAATCACCTGAAGAAGTCCACAGATTACTTAGCTTTACCCTCAGAGTTTGTGATACAGGAGGCTGTGATGGGGTCCGAGAATTTGCATTTCTAACAAGCCTCCACATGATGCTGATGCTTGGTTGTCTGGTGAACACATTTTGAGAATGTTTCCTCCAGAGAACAAACTTTGATCTATTACAGCCTGAGAAGAAAGGAATGATGTAATGGAAGGTGACTGGGCATTTATTTGGGGCCCACTATGTACCAAGCTTTTAAATAAATTACTTTAATAGTCACAGTAAATCCATAAAGCAGATGTTAATAATCCCATTCTGCAGACAAGGAAACTAAGGCTCTTGAAGTTTAAGTAATTTGTCTAGTATCCCACAGGTAATACACAACAGAGGAGAGATTAAAATATAGGCCTATGTGACTAAATTCTGAAACTCTTTTGCTCCATACCCCATGACTCTCAATGAGACAGAACATCCTCTACTATTGATATCATCACATAAAATGTGAGCATGATAGCTGCCTGATATGGGTAAATACATAGTATGTCTGTGTGTGTGTGTGTGTGTGTGTGTCTGTGTGTCTGTGTGTCTGTGTGTAAAACCAATATACCAGTGGAAAAAAATACTAGCCCAGCCCTAAGGGCCTTCCTAACACCATAATGAAGCGAGAAAGAACATTATAGGTACTTCTTTATTTTTTTTTCCTGTTTTATAAAGAACTATGAGCATACTATTATGCTTATTAAAGCTATAAACCTATTGCATACAACTCATTTCAGTTATGTTAACTTCTTAGCAAATACTTAGGCTCTTTGTATAAGGTGCAAAAAAAAAAAGATTCCAACAGAGATCCTTAAGAAGACATCCCTCAGTGGAATGGACTCAACATTTTTAACCAGTTCCTCTCTAATTGGAGCATTGACCAAATCAAAAAATTAAAACAAATGAGCAAACAAAATCAACTCTTACTTTTAATGTCCAGTGTTTCCACAACCATAGGAGCTATGGAATACAAGAAGGAGTAACTGTTTATGCCAGGTTCCTCAGATTCTTCTTAAAATTTAACTAGAAACCCCTCCTCGGGGATGTTTGACGTTGGAGCTGACAGCCAGAGCTCTGTAAGGTGCCTGTGGTTTCTGAATAGGATGACACCACACATTGGTGTGTGGCTAGCATTTCAGAAGAGACAAGGCATTGAACATGCAAACATTGATTACTATTTAAGCTTTATGTTAATATCACTTATATCTCGGCAAATCGACAAAAATTCAAAAGGATCAAGAAGCTCACTTGGCCCGGCTGGGCGTGACTCAGCGGTTGAGTATTGACCTAGGATCCAGGTAATCGGGGTTCGATTCCCGGTCAGGGTACATGCCGGGGTTGCAGGCTCGATCCCCAGTCGGGGGCATGCAGGAGACAGCCGATCAATGACAACTCTCTCATCACTGATGTTTCTATCTCTCTCTCCCTCTCCCTCCCTCTCTCTGAAATCAATAAAGATATATTAAGAAGAAGAAAAAATTTTTTTTAAAAAGCTCACTTGAATTTGTAGTGCCTGCTAGCATGAATATCTCTCTACTTCTACATTATCTCTTTAAGGCAGAAAAAAATGCCAAGGCTTCCCATGTAGACAAACCCCAGACTTACAATGAAGCACAAAATAGCAAATTGCTACTCAGCAGAATTAGTCTAGGCTGCCATAGGAGTCCAGGAACAGATGCTAAAGTAATCAGCTAGTTACACTGTAAATGGGTGCTCTGATCAATTCCAGTGGGGGGGGGGGAGGTGCAAGGAACTCCCCACACCAACAAGCAATGCTCAGGACACCAGCTAGATGTCCCCTAACTCAACTCTCTGACACTGTCTACCAGGACATAACTTCAGATTCCACAGGCTGAAGGCTGAGTCCCCCACCCCGCATCAGGTGCTGTTGCAACCCCAGGTTGTGACCTATGTTTCTCACTGACTGGCTATAGATCAGAGGTTCCCATGTCTCCTTCCTTGGGTTTGATTAATTTTATAAAATGTCTCACTAAACTCCAGAAACTTGTTTACTCACAAGATTACCAATTTATTATAAAAAGATATAACTCCGGGACAGCCAGACGGAAGAGATGCAAAGCACAAGGTATCAGAAAAGGGCTGAGTTTCCACGCTCTCTGAGAGCACCACTCTCCCCCAATTTCCATGCGTTCACCAACCCAAAAGCCCTCTGAACCAGTCCTTGGGGGTTTTTATGGAGGCTTCATTACATTGGCATGGCTGATTAAATCACTGCCCAGTAGTAATTAATTCAACCTCCAGCCCCTTTCCTCTTCCCAAAGATCAGGGATACGGGACTTAAAACCTCAGCCCTCTAGGTTCATTCTTCTGGTGACCAGCCCCCATCCCTACGTGGTGTAGGGGTATCCCAAGAGTCACCTCATTAATATGACAGAAGACACCTTTATCACTCTCACCACTTGAACTTCCAATCCATCTCATGTGGTTTTCTTCCTTTCCCGCTGCCTTCTATTTTTCCAGCATTATTGTCTTTTCCAAAGAACCCCGCCTGCTCCGACGTGGTGGAAGCAGGGTGGCTTTGGTTTTATCATTTTGCCTCCAGCGACATTTCAGGCCTCATGTGCTCTAGGACCCACTTGTTCGTCTCTCTGGCAGCCCAGGGTATCCACAGGGTTCTCCTCCAACACCTTAGTTCAAATGAATCATTTTTTTTTTCCTGTCAGCCTTCTTCCCTGCCCAACTTTCACATCCGTACAAAGTAATTGGGAATACGTGAGAGTGTGGATGATCTTTGCTCTTGGTGAGCTTTCCTAATACTTCCATCGCTGCTCTTTCAAGTTTCGGCCTTCTCTTGACTTCTTGGCTTCAGTCTCCATTTGAACGGATGATCTGACCCACCCTCTCTGAGCTCCAGTGCCGGGACAACAGCTCGAAAGGCACCAGGGACACACGGGGAGGAACTGAGTTGTCTGGCATCAGGGTGAGAGCAGGGGGCGTTTCTGCCTACTGTCCCCACCTTAAATACAGTGTTGGTCTACCTGAATTTTCAATAACCTTGACCTGTACCATGCTATAACATTCAAATTACCTTTCAGCATTGAGTGCTTAGTCACGGGTAAGCATCATATCCCTTGAGTACACAATCAAATAAAAAATAAAAGAACACATAAACATAAAGGCTAAGTAATTTTTTTAAATTCATAAAGCTAGGAAATGGATATGATCCTAAACCAAATCTATCTGATAAGGGAGCCATGAGCTTTCAAGGAGAACAAACTTCCTTGATGTTTCTGCTTAACTTAATCATATTTATGAATGTGAGTATAAAAATCCCAAATAAATAGTGGCAAATGGAATCCAGAATACATCATAACAAAGTAGAATCTATATCAGGAATGCAAGAATGGTTTAAAATTAGGAAATTCATTAATACAATTAATTATATTACCTGATTAATAGTGATATGCCAGTACCAGAGATGCTGAAGTTTAAAAAAAAAAAATTAATACCATTCATAGTAACAACCTAAATGTTCAATGGTAGTAAAAGGGTTATAAATTATGCTCTATCCACTCTATAAGTACAGGGAATCAATAATAACACCTTTTCTTTTTAAGAGCTATGTTATAACCTAAAAATGCTTAAGATATTTTTATTGGAAAAATCAGTGAATGAAATTCTATGTAAGATTACAATAAAACAAGAGGACAAGCATAGAATTTTTAAAAAATGGAAACACACAAACCAAAATGTTAAAAGTGATATAATAATGTAGAAGTAGTTTGGGTGTTTTTACTTCTTTTCCAGGTATTGGTTCTAATATTTCAAAATGAAAAATATAATCTAATATACGTAATATACGTAAATGACTTTGATCATAACTATAGAAAATGTGCTCAAGCCACTTTCATCTTTCTTCCGAATACTTGTATTCATTTCCTTCCTCACCCGCAGAGCGATTTGGCATTTCAAGGATTCGTGTTTCCCAGTACTTGCAAATGTCTCCTTCTGCACGTCACCTGTTTCATACCTCGTCAGGGGGCTGCGTGGGGTGCGGGCACTGTTTATGCATACTGGCCTTTTAATAGTGGTCACCTGGATAAAAGCATTTTATCTTCTGTTATACTTAGTTATTTCTGGAAATAAAATTACATTCTGAATATAAGATTTACCAGCTTTCCTTTGGATGGGAAACCAGCTTTTTGGTTAAAAGAGATTTTAAATTGATTTTCTTTTCTCATTCCAAACCTCAAAACTCCCATGGCCTCATGATCTGTAAGAATATAAGCCAATGTATTATATGCTTTCCCATGTGTCATTCAGCCTGTCTTTTCTCTTACAGAAACTATGAGCAAGATTTTTTTTTTTATGTTTTATAAATCTACTTTTACCCGAAACAAAGGATGCTACCCATGGATCATACATTTAAGGCATCATTGTATGGACTCCCACTGACATATTTATTCAGTAGGCAGGAAACTCAAAGGCCACCCGCAGACAATGCTTTCTCAACTACTTTATTCCAGCCTCCTCCTGTCTAGCCCCTCTGAGTTCCTCTCCTTTCTCCCAAATTTATATCAATAATCCTGGAAGATCCCAGAAGCCAATCCTCATAGGGAGCACTATATCTTAGAAGGAGGGAGGGATTCTCTACTCAGAGAGAGAGACATTGAGCCACTAGCTGTGTGACCCTGGACAAGTTGTGTTCTCTCTCACAGTGTCATCAGGAGTACCAATGTCAGCTCATAAGATTGTCTCTGTGAGGCTCGCACACAGAGGGGCCTCAAATGATACATGCTGAAGGTTAAAGTAGTACTTAAACAAATATCCTCACAGCAGGAGAAGTAAAATGAAAGCAGTATCCAAGTGGAAGGGTGAGATGGTAAAACTAGTTGCCCATTTGTCTAGATTTGGGACCCACACCCTTCTCCGACATTAGCTGTGTGACTCTGGGGCAAAACCTTTCCCTCTGTGGGCACCAGTTTCTGTGTAAAGTACTGAATTAGATTGAATGATCTCTTGCATTCTTTTCTGCTTTAATAAGCTCTATTCTTTTGTTTTCTTCCTTTTATTAATCATGCCAAATGCACAGCTCTCAAACTCTGCTCACTTCCCCGAGAGAAATCCTTGGCTCTTTTCTTTTCACCTGATGTTTTGCATCAGCTGTCACTTCCTACACAGGGCTATGGAAAGGGCTTGTCATAGCCCCAAGCAAGGTATGTTGCTGTTTGAATAGGGCAAATTCTCTAACCTCCCCACCTTGAGCAGTGCAGCAACACACAGGGTTTGATCAGACAAAGCTTTCTCCAGTCCTTCAGCCCAGAGCTCCCTGTGTGTTCAACCAGTCACTCATGTTCTTGTTACAACTTCCCCACGAGCCACCAGCAAATTGGAGCCAAAGGGTCTGAGTGCTTTGTGCATGTGGGAGCCTTGCACCTGGTTCGATTCCCGGTCAGGGCACATGCCCCGGTTGTGGGCTTGATCAATGACTCTCCCATCATTGATATTCTATCTCTCTCTCTCTCCTCTCCTTTCCTCTCTCTGAAATCAATAAAGATATATTTTTAAAAAAAAAAAGAAATATCTAGCTGCATAGAGAGCTGTACCTCAACACTAGGTTGAGCAGATCTGGGCTACCTTCATATCTCATGAAATAAAAAGTTTCCCTTGAACTTGTTACATGCAGAAAGCCTCAAGATGTACTTAGAAATAACTGTTATCATTTATTGAATAACTACTACAATTCAATAACCATGTGTGGTAGATGTTACTGTCTCCCTTTTCCAGATGAGGAAAATGAGTGAGTCACTTTACCTAAAATTAGACATTAGTAAGTTGTCCTAGATCAAGCTCCCTCTTCTTGAGATGAGAATTCTGTGCAAGCAATTTATGAAGGAGGAGCTCCCAGGACAAACCAGTAATTGAGTGCGCCCAAGAGGGACAGAAGAGGGAAGGAGATGAAGACAAGCAACGGTGAGGTTTTAGGCCAGGTCCTGAGCCGAGAGGAGAGCAGCGCATGGCTGATTTTGCCTCCGCCATACCACCCAGAGCAAGGGACCCAGGTGACGCAGTCATTGGTTAGGGGCCTCCAGATGGTTGTACTTCCAGCACTTGGCAAAGTGGCCATCCGCTGAAGAAGAGTCACAGGTGTAAGCCTTCAGTCACAAAAGCAGACCCAATCTGGGAGAGGAACACTGAAATTATAGAAAGTGTCCGTCCGAGAAGGCCTGGGCAGGGCGCAGGCAGAGTACACTGCACAAGTACACACAGGAGGCCTCCAGCTCAGCCTCGGCTTCATCCTAAACCCTGTGGCCACAGTTTCATCTGTTCTCGACAGCCACTTTGGGGAAAAGAGAGAACCGCATGCATTTCTGTCACTATTTAACAGACAGGAAAAATGACACTCAGATTAAGTAACCAGTCCAAAGCCATGTAGCTGGTAAGTGGCCAACTAGCACACACACCCCAATTCTCTGACTCCAGATCCCCTTCTTTTTTCTTTACACCAGGCTTCTTTGTGGAACAAAGAAAGGGAATGGCTTAGTGGTATCACATAAGGGGTAATTGAAGGCATCCTTGCCACCAAATATTCCTCCACTGGAGTGCTTATAAATCCACATCTAGAAATATATTCCTTTGGGTGAATACTGCCTGTTGAAATGCCACCGTTGCACTGAAGACATTTCCTGAATATGCACATTGTTCTCAGGAGAATGCAGGCAGGACTGAGACGTGTGCTGAAGGAGCTGAAGTCCCTGAGGGAGGACACTGTGTGTAGAGCACTTAGATGCTCACATAGCCATATGCACTTCAGGGGGAGGAGCTTTATTCTCATTTTATGGTTGAGAAAACCAAGTCTGACAAAGGTGACTTCTCAAAGTGACGTAATATAGAGTAGAAGAGCTAGGGGGGAAAGCTCTCAATTGTCTTATCCATCTGACTTATCTATGGAACTTCTGAGCATAGCATAACATCTCTGGGTTCTCCCTGTGCCGAATTCTCTACTTGTCTCCTGTTTCTCAACAGTAGCGCTTAATTTCTCTTGAAGAACAACACCCTCCCGTCCCATATGTCTTGGCAGGAGTGGGAAATTAGTGGGGGAGGGACTTCCACCACGACACACTGGGTCTTGATCCCAGGTGCCAAATCAGGGTACCCTATTCAAGCTAGATTTGCTTACAGGAGAGCACATGACTCAAGCAATACAAATCAGACTATTGATTTGGATGCTAGGAGAGAGGGTTTCTTTACTGCTGAGATTGTAAATACTAAGAGGCATGTAAATTTCAATCTTCCAAAACCATCTTTCAAACCAGAGAAAGAGACCCTGCCTGGAAATGAAGCCAATGCAGAAGAAAAGAGAGACAATGAGGTAGGAGATGGGGGGAGGCAAGGATGGAGGGATGAGAAGAGGAAGGGAAGGAAGGGAGAAAGAGAGAAATAGAATTGTTGGGATCTCCTGGACCTAGCCAAGGTTGAAAGGAACCCTAACCCCCTTAGACTTCCTAATTACGTGAAACATTACGTTCTCTTGTTTTTTAAATAAGTTTAAGGTCAGTTCCTGTCATTTCCAACCAAAAGGGTGATTACAAATATGATGTTAAATAATTTTTAGCCATATATAGATATATCCACATATTTATCTATGGATATAGTATCAACATAGTAATAGGCCCAATCAATTGTAAAGAAATATTTTTAAAAGAATCATTTCTTTGAACTACATGGTGAATTACAGACTGAGAAAACTACTATTCACACTGAGCAATAGTAAAAAGTGTTAAGCATGACTTCCAAAGATGTGACTCCAGCTTCAAGAGCGTAGAAGACGGAGAACTTGGCGCGAGAGCCAGCTCCCCCACATTCCAGCTCTGCCACCTTGGACAAATCTTTCCATCTCTCTAAGGGTCAGTCTTCTCATCTGCAAAATAGGACATCTGCTTGTCTCTCTCACACACTAGATGTGAGAATTTTTAGGAAAAAGTAGTAAAGGTGTTATATCAACTTTAAAATACTGCATAGATATGAGGGATTGATTACTGAGGCTACCTTGCTGAATAACTGAATAAGTGGGGTGTGTGTGTGTGTGTGTGTGTGTGTGTGTGTACCCACATAGATGAGTGTGCTGTGGGTATAAATACAGAATGAAGTACATTTCAATGATTGGTCTCTCTTGTCACTCCTTATCCTTGATGGATTAAGTACCCGAGGTGTTTGTTGGTTTGCACTGGTGCTTCATGAATGATTTCCCCCATCAGGCATCACAGCAGAAAAACAGTAATGGACTTTGACAGACTCTGAGTTAAAGCTGTCTGGGTTGTTCAATGCAAAACTCAATTCTGTATGTACTATTTCATCCTCAAATGCAAATGCTCCTGACAGCATGTCCTAGTGGCTTTTAAAGGTTCTGCAAAATGCATGAGGTCTGTTGGACTCATCCTCTTTAAAATCCAGGTTACTGAGACAGTAACTGGGGTGTCATCATCTCTTCCTCAACCCCACGTCTCATCAATCTGCCAGCCTTGCCAGTCCCGCTTCATCGCTCCTGCCCCATCAGCGTTGCCAATTCCAAACTCAGTCCTTCATCATGGCAGGGCTCCAACATCAGAATGATTTGTTTCTACAGCAACTATCTGACCATGATACTCTCCCACTAAAAATTCTGTAATAACTCCCTCTTATATACAACCGATCAAGCATTAATCTCTTAGTGTATAAACAAGACTCTTCATGAGTTGGCCCCAACTTTATCTCTTTAACCTTTTTTCTCTTACTTCCACCCCATAAGCACCTCCTGTACTACCATATAAAATTTTAATTTAAGACTTCCAAAACTGCCAGACTTTCTCACAATTCTATGCTCTTACACAATTGTTTCTTCTTCGTGGAACTCCTCACACTCTTCTCAACCATAGCTTCTTTGTTTGGAAAATTTCAAATCAATGAAAGAGAATGAACTCAAGCATTAGCTTCCTTGTGAAGCTTTTCCTGAACATGCCATCTCTTCACTCCAGCCCTTTAGAGCTCAACTCCCTACATTATATCATCATAGCTAACATTCATAGAATGCTTACCATGTTCCAACTACAGTACTAAGCCCCTTACAAAAGCTAATCTCATTTAATCTTCTCAACAACACTATGAAGTAGATATTATTTTTATTCCCATTCTACAGATGGGGAAAATAAAATGTGGGGATATTATTTAATTTCCTGAAATTAGTGAGAGAAGGTCAAGACAGTACATGGATTACAGGGTGAGCATACATCCTGAACAAAGTCAAAACACTTGACAACTGACGAAGCATAATAATTAAGAGTATGAACTTTGCCATCCGAAAATCTGGGTTCCAATTCTGGTTCTATCACTTCTTATCCTTGTGAACTGGAAAACATAAATTGACCTCTCTAAGTTATATCCCCAATAGAAATGATAGTAATACCTGACTCAGAGAGCCACTGCAAGGATAAAATGAGATAATAAATATAAAACTTCTGGAACATGTAAAGGCTTTTTAAAAGTTGGATATTTTTAATACTATCATTGTCTAGAAAAACATGTTTTTTCCTGGTGTTAAATTTGTTTCATATCCTTAAGAGTATAAAAATTACATTATTTCTGTGGTCTGTTTAATAAACTATATTGAAAGTATAAAATTAAATGAAATTCAGATTTATGTAGAAAATACTGTATTTTGTGAACAACAAAGGAGAGTGAAATGCATTGAAAGGTGAAAATGGTAAAAAGCTAACATCAACCAAAAATTTCTGAGCACTTACGATGCCTTGTATGCCAACACAGGTAACTACTAGTTCTTAATTGCCCTGTATACCCTAGATCAAGAACCATGCTGAATCAACCCAAATCACAGAGGGGCTTTTTTTCCATAATAAAGTAAATACCACTTCCACTTATAATAATAGCTCAGGAAAGAGGAAACCTAAACCTCAGAGGAGTTTCCTCAAGTCCAGAGCAGAAAGAAAAGCCTTCTAGTATACTAAGAGAGTGGGGATTTCTATTCACAAGGAAAGGCAAGCAGGCAGATAACATGTCAAAAAGTCAACATCTCAGGGGCAGGCGACGTGGATCATGCTCAGGTCTCCATTTAAAACTAGAGGACAGTGTGAGAGGCAACACACACGGTAGTCCCTCCGCAGCATGGGGTAAAAATAGACACAAAATTGGGAGAGCCTGAGTCAGCATTTCCGAAGCTCCCCCAGCTCCAATGTGAGAAATCCAGAGTTTCCCCTTTGGCCCAGGGGTTACTCTGTGGCCAGAGGAAAGCAACTCCGTAGATGAGGGCTCCAGAGGGGCTGCTTCAACAGTGAGCCAGGAGCGTCCTCAGCATCAGTGAAAAAGGGCCGAGACAGCCAGGGAGCAGGAGAACCGCCAGACCCTGCCAGAGGCCAGAGAATACACCAGCCATAAACTCTGGCCTCTGTGCCAATGGCAGGGCAAAACAACAACAACAACAACATTGCCGTGGAGATGAGAAGAGCCTGAAGGCAGCAAAAGAGGCTGTGGGAGTGAGGTCCCTTCCACAGGTGACGCCAGCCCCAATCTCACACACTTAGAGAACATCTTGAAGAACAGGGGGAGGCTGGATTTAAAGGAGGAGCATTACCCGAAAAGACTAAATCCCCCAAAGCCATTATTTAAACTGGAGAGGACTGAAAGGTCAGTAATTAGAAATTTTGAGGCCCCCTCCCACACAAACACACACATGCACATACACACTTCTTTCCAGCTTCCCAATAACATGGGGCGTTTGAGGAAGATTAAATCAGTTATAAAAAATAAAGTTTATATTCTCTAATAGAAAAAATAAAATCATGAACTTGAACACATGTAGCATCTCATCTATTCTTTACAACAGGCCGGTGAGATGGACACTATACTACTCTTATTTTACAGAAGAGTCATTGAAGCTTTATGAGCTTTATTTAGTAAGTGGCCCAATGTCAACAACTCTGGACTCCATCCCATATCTGACTGATGCCAAAGTGATCTTCCTAACCACTATGCCAAACTAAAGGTTAAACTCCAACTGTGGAAGATATTGAATATCAGTCTATGAACTTTGAACTTCACTTTATAGAAATAGAGAGAAATAAAAAGTTTTGCAGTGGGAAGGAGATTATTATATTTGAGGTTTAGAGGAATCACTCTCAAGGCAATGTATGGAAGAGATTAAATGAGTAGAGACTAAAGCATGAAATCCAGCTAAGAGGTTTACAAAAAGTAGAGTGAAGATTAAAATTCAGGCCTCTTTGATGTAAATATCAGTGTATTTCCTCTGGTCCAGCCTGCCTCAGAAAGATGACTTCCAGATTTGGAGAAAGAAGGAATGCAAGTATGGTGGTACCATCTACTCAGTGATGGGAGGTGTCACTATAGAAAGATAATACTCAAACTCATTTTGAATACTTGCTTTTCTTAATCATCAGTCTCCTTGGAAATAAATAGTATTCCATAAATTTCAAGAAACCACTTCCAAACCTCTTGATATTTGAAAAGAGCCTCATCATTATTATGATATATGCCTCAATTAATATTTTCTCAGCATGACTCTTTATTGTATTGTTTCAATTACTTTTAAACTTTAAAACATAAAGGTCCTATTTAACACAGCTCACGAACTTAACTAAAAGGGTTTGTAAAATTCTTATAATCACTTTGGAAAGGTAGAAAAATATTTTTAGCAGATAGATGTCCGACTTTAGATAAGTCCTAGGAAATGAGCTTTTGTAGTTATTAATAAAGCCAAGACATACACAACTAAAATTATGAACAGGAAAGCAAAGATATTGATAAATTAATCACTTGGTTCAATTCGATCCAATTAAATAAATTGTTATTGAACACCTACTTCACGCAGGGCACTCTGCTAGGTAATGGGATTACGAGAAGGCTTGAGATGAAGTATCTGTCCCCTAGGACTCAGAAACCTATCTTGATACAGAAAGAACATGGCTTTTACAGCCACACTGTCCTGGTTTTGAATCCTGGCTCTGAAGTCCTCACTTCTCCTTAAAAGCAGTCAAAGTGATAGACTACATCCAACTTTCACAGTTACTATGAAAATTCTAAGGAAGTAGGTAAATCCCAATGAATATAAGCTATTAGTTAGCCTTGGTAAATAAGACTAGTTTATCAACAACTATAACAAATGACCCGGTAATAGAAAAGTTATATTTTTTAAAAGAAGCAGAGATATGATGCTTTTATTTTAAAGGAGGCATTTTTGCCCTGGCCAGTGTGGCTCAGTTGGTTGAAGCTTCATCCCACCCACTGAGAGGTCAGCTGTTCACTTACTGGCCAGGGCACATAGGTTGAGGGGCTCGACTCCATCCCTAGTAGCGGGCATGCAGGAGGCAGCAGCTGATGGATGTTTCTCCTGCCTTCCTCACTCTCTAAAATCAATAAACATAGTTTTTAAAAGGGGCATTTGTAAGAGAAGAAATTGGGTAGAAATTGAAAGGTTTTTTTCAGTCATCCAATACACGTTTTTAGATAACAGACAATCCAACTAAAAAAGGAAACTAGACATTTATCAAACCAACTACATTCTCATATGTTGCATTATTTGATCCTAACAGAACCCCACGAAGACATATCATTTTGTCTATTTTACATATAAGGAAACAGACTCAGAGAGATTAGATGACCTCCAAGACCACACAGCTATCAAGTAGCAGAACTAGAACCCAAACGTCTCTGTACCCAGCGCCTTGCATCCCTGCACCTCCCCCCAGCCTATCTGGAGATGCCTGTACAAAGGAGCTGATAGACGGTGTTCCATAAACATTTGCTGATCAGGGTGGAGTTGAAGGAGCAAGATGGATGTAAAAGGAGTGTAGAGAAGCTGTCTGGCTAGAGAGGTTGGAGAGTTCAGCAGGATTTGGAGATCTTTGGCATAAAGAAGGCAGGAAGTCACAAGGGCCTGAGGTGGATATGAAGGGAACCCACCCACCTCCAAGCTGCAAGTTTGGAATGTTGGTGAATCGATGCTTCTATAAGCCTTTTTCAAAGGCAGAAAAGAGAGTAAAATTGTTTTTTAGTATACACGTCTAGTTTCTTCAAATGTTTCCAGGAGGCCAGCTTCTGAGCCCTCCCGCTATCCTGATTTAGCTCTGCACATGTTCCTTCAGAATACGCTATATCCTTCTTAGAAATCAAAGCCCCCAGAGAAAACGCAAAGATCAAAGCTGTGGTCAGTTTAAAATAAGCTGAAAAGCACCATAGCCACTCTTACATTAAAGGCTATCAAAATTGACATGGCCTGCCTGGCCAGGAGTGGCTTAGCAGTTAAGCATCGACCTAGGATCTGGGAGATCACAGTTCGATTCCCGGTCAGGGCACATGCCTGGGTTGGGGACATGCAGGAGGCGGCTGATCAATGACAACTCTCATTATTGATGTTTCTATCTCTCTTTCTCCTTCTCTGCTCCTCTCTCTAAAATCAATAAAGATATATTTTTTAAAAATTAAAGTGGCCTAAGATGATATAGGTATTTTTTTTGTTTTGTTTCTAGCAGCCATGTACCATTTACTGACCCTGATAGTCCATGTAAGTTTTACTTAATCAACACATTTTTAATTGGGGAAAAAAAAAAAAAAAAAAAAAAAAACAGCAATCCTGGTATTTTCCATTCTTTAAGAAAGACTCCCAGAGAAGACTTGGTACTTCAGGCTGTGACTAGGGTTAAAGAGGTTTCAGAATCACAATATTGTTTCCTAAACAGGGATGACAAGTAAAATGTCTTTTCTTTGGTGATTCAAAAGGAAACAAGTGACTGTCTAAAGAACAAATCTATCCTCAGTGTGGCAGCTCTTTTCTTCCCCATTTGTTTTAATTCTGTCTGCATCACAAATTGGATACAATTTTCATAGGCAAGTTCTCTAGGAAAGAAAACTGATTAAAATGGAAAGATTTCCCAAGAAAGAAACGCTTCTACTGGGGTCACAATTTTTTTAAAGAAAAATAAATGAATAAATCACTCCACGGATCTGCATTGCTAGTTTAATATTTCTGAACTGTGGCTTTCTGAGATTTTGTCAAGTTTTGTTAAAAAGCTTTAATCTATGAGAGCCATCTACCTGCATGGTCTGTGGCTCCTTCTTAGGAAATGGCCTTAGTAACAGAGTGAAGAGGGTGCTCTTTATCCCCAAAGGAGGCTCCTGCAGAAACACACTGTGAACCAGAACTACACAGAACATGAGCCTCGTCATCTGCAAAGCAAGGATAAATAAACACCTAAGTGGCTATGTAAGAGAATTAATTCCAAATCCTTAACTGCAGGCAGGGGTAGGAATAAATATAAGGAAAGAACGAAGCTATTAAATTAAGGCAAAACGCTTAGAACCAAAATAACAGCTTTTCTCTTCATATTCAGGATTAAAATAAATATAATAGACATTCTTTAACTAGTCCAATCATGCACTAAATTTTCCTAGGATCCTGTCTTCAAAAATTAATCATTTGTTGAGCACCTACTCATGGCAAGGAAGTAACTAAGTATTGGGAATACAAAGAAAAATGAGACGTTTCCTGACTCTTGTAGCTCTAATTTGAGAGCGATATAAACCAACAAATGATAACATGGCATATTTGCCAGTAGGTGTGTCTGGCTCCAAAGGCTCTTTCCATGAAAAACCTGTACAGTTTGTCTTCAGGTTTCTCTACTTTTTCTTGCATGTATTATTTTCCTCTTCTCAACCATCACCTTCCCTCAGACTCCCAAAACTCTCAGTTGTAACATGGGAGAATTGGACCACCACATGATGAGCAGATATCCAATTTGCAGTCACAATTCCCAGGCTGTAATCCTGGATTTATCACTAAAAAGCTGTGTGATTATGAACAAGTCATTTTTTTCTCTCTGGACTTTTATTTCCTCTCTAGTAAAATAGAGGGAAGGTCTGAAGAGTCTTCAGGGGCCCTTCCAGGCCTCACATTCCATGATAGGCTGGCTCAGGACCCACCAGGAGCATTTGAAGAGAAACAGCAATGCTGGACCCAAAAGCAGTGACTCTCTCATAATGGAATTCCAGACGCTGCTGTCCCTTGGGGAAATAGATTTGAGACTGAGGGTACTAGGTTTATGTGATCCAAATCAATTCAATAGGCATTTGAAGAGGGTCCACTATGATGGAGAAATAGCTTCTGACTTCAAGGAGCTTTGGGTTCAGTGGCAGAAGCAGATCTGTAAATAGATAATGGCTGTATGGAAGGCTAAGTACTGCGAGAGAGGGAAGCACAAAGCATGGGGTGGATACAGAGAACATAGAGTTTCAGGAAAGGCTTTCCAAAGGGCATGACAATTAAGTTGAAAAAAGAAGGGAGAGGAAAGATTTCCTAGGAGAAAAAGGGTGAATGGAGATGTCTCCCAGGCAGAAGCAGTTGATAAAAGGCTTAGAAGTTCGAATCAGCAGGCTGCCTCTCTAGAAATGGCAAGTGACTCAGTGTGGCTACAGCCCAAGGTCTCAATTGCAAAGAAGCAGTGCACAAGTTGAATATGGAAAAGCAGGCAGGAGCCAGAAAACCAAGAACCTTTGTTTCATGCTAAGGAATTCAGACATAATCCTGTGGCTCTCAAGGGACAATTAAAGGTTGAAGCAGAGATGGGTTTTCCATAAGTAACTGCTCCTTCATTCCCACCTTGGACCAGTTAGTCTCGCTCAGACAAACCTACAGTTTGGGATCGGTCTGCTTGCCCTTTCCAGTCTGTTCTTGAGACGCTTCTGTGCTGCACCTTCCATAACCACATCCCTAAGGTTCTGTTATGCGGGCCTCTGGAGAATTCACTCAGTGCGAGCTAAGCGTTTCTGCACTGGCTGCTTCCCGAGCAAGAGAGCCGAAGCCTCAGCACAAGCTCCGAACAAACTCCGCAGCTCCTGAATTATTCAGGGGGCTATTAAAATGAGACTCACAACTCACAGGGCAAATTAATTTTAATTTTTAAACAGGCAACATTTTAAAGTGTTCATTTCCTTGAAATGTATCCACCCTGGCATTTTTATCATCAGAAGAGTAAGCAAAGCTCATAGCGGAAAGAGAGAAGAGAGCTGGCACGCCCTAGAATGGGACCCCCAACGCCCAGGAAGGAGCCCTCGCGGTGAGCCAGCCACGCCGTCTATTCTCGGAGGGCGTGTGTCTCGAAACTCCAGTGTCAGCCTAAGAAATTCACTGCTAGAAAAGCCAGTCCTCTCTCTGCTTTTGTCATAAAAACATGTGGTCGGTAGCCTGAAACTCCAGCACCTGCAGCCAGGGGGCTTGAACTCTGCAGCTATTTCCACACAAAAGCAGAAAGAGAGTGAAGTCCAAGTCTATGGCCTCAGTGCTGAGGCCTAAGAACGTTCCTCTGAACTGTAAACTGTTCTCTAGGACAAGGACTGTGTTGCTGTCCTTGCTGGCCTGAATTCGCTATGGAAAACCCTCATCAAACAGGGGATAATGATATCCTCTATGTTTTTTCTTTTCTTCTGTACTATCTCTGCTCCCGATGACTAGTAGTGTCACTGTCCTTGGGATGCCCAGTGGCCCCAAGAGCAAAATTAAATGTCACCACTGCTACCTAAACTCCTCAAAAATGACCAGATTCTGATTCTCGTCATTTAGACCTTCGAGAAGATCGGTGTGGCTGCCTAAACTGCCTAACCTGGAATTGAGGAGTCCAAGTTAAGGACAGGTTAAGACTGGTACCCAGGCTTTATCTCTCCCAATCCTGGGCTTTTACCACCACACTCCATGGCCCGATGGAATCAGAAAGTCTCTCAGATGCTCACCTGGCTTCCTTCCTCACCCTTTCCTTCCTGGTTGCTAGGAATCACAGAATAAAGAAAATAATAAATGTTTTTGAAATCTCTCATTAATGGCTCACTACTCTGATAGGCATTTTATATACACTCTAATATTACATCCTTTCAATAAGTCTGTGAGGAAGATTTTTTTAATTGACATATAATGACATAAATTAGTTTAAGATGAATAACATAAGGATTTGATATATGTATATATTGTGAAATGATCGCCACAAATACATTATATCCATTACCATACATAGTTACTAATTTTTTTCTTGTGATGAAAAATTTTAAGATCTATTCTCTTAGCAACTTTAAAATATATAATACAGTATTTTTAACTATAATCACCATGCTGTATATTACATCCCCAGAATTTATTTATCTTATAAGTGGAAGTTTATACTTTTTTGACCCCTTCACCCCATTTTGCCCACTCCCTGGCCCCCAACTGGCAACCACCAATCTATTCTTTGTATCTATAAGTTTGTTTTTATTTTTACTTTTTAGATCCCACATATAAGTGAGATCAGACTCATTTCACTTAGTATGATGCCAGGAAGAATTTTTTATACCTATTTTATATCTAAGAAAAACTGAGGCTGAGCAGGATTAATTAATGAAGCTTAGGCCACACAGAAAACCAGTGATAGTGCTAAGATTTTAATCTTTGTATGTCTAACTCCACAGTTATTATTCTTTCTACTCTACTGAGGAGGTTTCTGGCGGTTGGTGTGAACCTTCTGAATGAGTAGGGAGTCTTTCATCTCACAGCTCCTACTCAGGCTCACAGCCTGTGTGATATTTCTTGGCAGTGGTGTTCCCCCACCTCTAAGCACAAAAGATTTCTCATTCTCTGCCCATCTGTGCCTCATTCCCATTTCTCAGACTCACCAAAGCTCTTCCCATGGCACCACAGGACTGACATTCACTAGCATTTTGGAAAGGGTTCCAGTATCCAGAAAGGCAACGCTGTTCATTTGTATTCTACCGACTCAGCTCTGCTCTCATTTCCAGATCCTGACATGGTCTTAACTAAGGGTCCATCATCTCTCATACTTGACAGCTTCCTAATTTGCCTTTTTGCTTCCTGTCTTTCCCTCTTTCGAACTGTACTCCACATTAATTTCAAAGATGTGGCTCCAAAAAGTACATATGATCATGATCATGTCACTTACTTGCTTAAAACCCCTCAGCTACTTGATCACACCCTAATGTTAGTCAGGGTGTGTAAGGCTCTCCTGGTTCTGGCCTCTGGCTCCTCCCTTATCCCTTGCTGCTTTCCCTGAAGCACACTTGTAAATTTTACACATACTGCAACACACACACACACACACACACACACACACACATCTTCAACTAGCAATTTCCTAATCATTCCTCAAATCCAAGATTATGTGTAGTTCTTCCATGAAACTTTCCATGATCATTGGAGAAGATTACCACTCAGCTTCGGGGACCCATGTTCTTTGTACATCCTTAAACTACAAAACCTATCCTATATCAATCTGTCATTTCACATCTCTCTTTACTCTTCCTCATGAGGCTGCGTGTTCCTTAGGGGGGGGGGGGGGAGATGATGTCTTACTCACCTTCACCTTTGAATCCTTTTTGAGCATACCAAGCATTCAACAAGCATCTGAGAAACGAATGGGCTGAATAAAAAAGTTAATAATTAATATAACAAGCAATGGTATCAGGGTAGCTATATTCTACTCTCAATTCTCCCAGTTACTTTTTGTGCTAAAAATCAGTCTTTTAAATATTTACATTTCCCATCTAAACAATTTTCTATATGGAAAAAAAACAGCTCCCACTTCCCCTGTCCTCCAGGCCCTGGTGACCATCATTCTACTCTCTGTGTCTCTAAATTCAGCGTTTTCAGAGTCCACATATAAGTGATATCATATAATATTTGTCTTTGTCTGTTTGATTTACCTCACTTAGCATAATGCTCTCAGAGTCCATCCATGATGGAGGTGTTAGCTAACACTACAAGTGATAATCACATTGCAATACATATATGTGTATCAAATCAACACAGTGTATGCCTTAAACTTCCACAACATTATATGTCAATTATATCTCAGTCAAGTTGTAGACATAAAGTATAATAAAAATTTTAAAAATAAAACCAGTAAGTATTGCAGACACTGAAGTAGGGGCTGACAATACTGGTGTCAAAAAATATGACCCCACCTGGTTGGTGTGGCTCAGTGGTTGAGCAGTGACCCAGGAACCAAGAAGTCACTGGTTCGATTCCCAGTAGAGCACATGCCTGGGTTGCAGGCTCAGCCCGCTGTAGGGGGCATGCAGGAGGCAGCTAATCGATGATGTTTCTCTCTCATTGATGTTTCTATCTCTCCCTTCTTCTCTCTCTAAAAAATCAATTAAAATATTTTAATAAATAAATATGACCTTGCCTTCAGGGTCTGTTGGGAGAAATGAACTTTTAATTAATTAAAGATATTAAGTTGAGTCAAAGGGAGTTGACAAAGAGCAGTGGTCACACAAGAGAAGACATTGCATATGCACAGATAGTTGCCCTAGGAAGGTCAGAAAGGCTTCAAAGAGGAGGTGATATGGGAGCTGAATCCAGAAGGACAAATAAGTGTTTTCCAGACAGGGAAGAGCATTCCAGGCAAGGTGAAGAGCATGGACAAATACTCAGTTATGTCTCTTAATCCAAAACCTATAGAGATGTAGGAGCATAAAGAAAAAGAAAAATATTCTCTGGTTCTCCTGAGGCTCATCACAAGTCTCTCAAAAGACAGTAACCCTCACCACAAGCCCCAGCCATTTCTTATCTACACTGCTGAATTAGTTCAGGTTTCCTGGTCAAAGAGGTGATGAGACACCTCTCATTCCTGACATGCTGCATTCTCGCTGCTACTTCTTTGCATGAGAAGCTGAGCAGCCCAGCAAACAAGGCCCTCCTCCTCCTCAGAGGCCCCAGTGTCCCAGTGGAGCTCTTCGCAGAAAAGCAATCTTTCCATAATAATTCTTTGTAGTGATAGACACTAAGCTGTTGGTTTAACATATTCCGTAAACTGCCTCTAAACAAAGTGAAGGAAATAAACACTTACTGCATTAATTGTTAAACTTTTTATTAACATTTATAACTTTCTGTAGCCTCAAGTTGAAGTCTGAAAGTAGGAAGCTGAAAAAGAAATTAAAAATGAAATCCACTGTTTACATAGCACTTACTGTGTTCTGGTTATATCTGTAACTGCCTCATGAGCATTAACTCACTTGGTCCTCACAATAGCCCAATGAGGCAAGCTGGTTATTGTCCTACTTCACAGGAGAAGAAACTGAGGCTCAGCGAGCTGGTTCCTCACCTATTTTCTAATAAGTGGTAAAAACTGACATTTGAACTCAGGCAGGAAATTCTGCAGACTTTGCTGTTAAGAGTATGACAGACGACCTCATGATACCATAGACGCAATCGCTCTGTAGTATTATGTGCCCAATGCTATATGTGCCCCATATAAGGGCACAACATGGCCAACAGGGCTCCTCCAAGAAGTCTCCACCCCTTTCTTGGAAAGATCCTGAATATTCCTCCCTCTCATGAATGCTCTACCCTACAATTAAATGAGCCTTAATAAAAAAAAGTAAATCCCACTATGGAGGGGTTACTCTGCCTATGGAGTAGCCATTCTCTGTCCCACTGCTTTACTAATAAACTCATTTCACTTTAAACTCTATGCTGCTGGCTCCTGTTTGAATTATTTCCTGTGCAAAGCCAAGAACCAGGAGTAGCTCACAAACCCCTGGGTCCCCAACTCCCGAATGCCTGCATCAATTTAATCTTCGTGACAACCTATATTATGAATTAAACACTGAGGCTTTGAGAGGATAGCTGACCTAATGTGGTACAGCTGGTAAGTGAAAGACTTAGACTTTTATTTCAAGGCTGTCTGACTTAAAACTCATGCCACTGTGTCTGTCTCTATAAATGCTGGAGGCTTGCACAGAAGGAAGAGAACCGTATACAAAGCAGAAGGCCTGACTTCCCTGAATGACATTATCTAATAGAGTTGAAAAAATCTGAAACTGAGACTTCTTTACACAGTGAGGAGTTTTGTCTGGATCGGTGGTTGTCAAATGGTGCTCCTTGAAGACCCAGGGGCTTCTTCATTGGGGGAACTTCAAGTTATTCACACAATTCCCTATGTTAATCAGCTTTTGCATCAGCAACAAACAATTCTAAATATCTTCACAACAACAAATCTTTATATCTCACTCACCTTACATATGGTCTGGACCATAAAATTACCAGAAACTATATCAACTCTAAAATTATAAATTCTCGATCTCCTACTAACCAACCACAAGTCTTTACCCTCTTTCAGCTCATTTGCTTTAGTGCCCCCATATCAATTATTATTCAACCTTATCAAGATCACCAATCCACTGACTCCTCCTTTTCGATATAATGCCAGCCTTCCATCATGTAGACCATAACCCAGATCCATAGCCCATGGTTATTATCAAGCTCATATTAGTACCCTTAATTCCCTTGTCTCCATCTCCCTAAGTTGTGCTCATCCCAGTAATCACTGAATGAACCTAACCCTCTGCTTTCTCATTGCCTCATTTAAGCAGCTAAATTTTCTGAAGACCATCACATAACTGAAAAAACTGCTTTCGCCATATCTTCATGATCAACAACCCCAAATACAACACTGCCTGGCAATGTTACTGCATTCTAATAAACTCAGTCTTCTACCCTACACAAAATTCTCCAGCTTCTTCAAAGATCCCATATTTCACCCATATTTATAATATTGTATAAATACTAGATTTATCTTAATAAAATAAGGTAAGATCAATATAGTATTATTGACCCAATGGAGTAGATATCAATATAGTATTATTGATCTTACCTTATTTTATTAAGAAAAAAAGAAGCCACTTTCCTACCCTCAAATCTACAAAAATACCTAATCTTCAGCCATTTTTTCCTTCCTTCCTGTTTAACCATGAAACATGCCTTCTGCTGGCAATGGTCACTCCCTCTACCTTTACATATGCTTTGGATATTTTTCTTCTCGTGTCCCCAGGTATTCTTTTCTCCCTTGCATCTTTTGTCTCTCATTCTCTAATAGATGTTTACATCTTCATTAAATCTGTTACTATATCTCCCATACTTATAAAAATAATCCTCTCTAGCTTCCAAACCCCTTTCTAGCTACTGTCTTACTTTTCTGCCTAACAAAACTTCTCAAAAAAGTTAAAAATGGTATCTACTACAATTCAGTGTGAAGACATAAACCAACATATATAAAGCACCTTTTACTAGGTCTGTATATGCCAGATGTTCAATAAATAATTATTAAAACAGTAGTAAAAACTGTAATAAAAATGATAATTGCAACTGACAGAAAAATTTTCTTACATGCCAGCACAGCCCTTAGCATTAGATTATCTCCATTTGCTCCTACAATGACCCTATGGAGTAGATATTAATTTTATCCCAACTTTATAGATGATGTATCTGAAGCTTTAAAAAGTTAATTTGCCCAAGGTCACAAAGCTAAAAGAACATATGACCAGGAGGATTTCCTTCCAAATCTGACTCAATAACCAGAGATTATCACCCTCTAAATCACCCCTGCCTTCTGTTCCTCTAACACTCTCTATATATCTCTACTTCATAAGAACAGAGACAATTTTCCCCAAGAGCAGAGGATTAACAGTCAAGAAGCACCTCGGTGAAACTGGATGATGCTGGCGTTACCTCCAAATCCTTTGGGTGTCAGTACATGAACAGATCTACTAGAAAAATTCCAAGGAAAGTGTTTTTATGAGGGAATACCAGGTTTAACTCACAAGAATGATGGAGGAAACATTCTGTGGATAGTTAAAGATGTTGAAGCATTTCTAATGGGGAGAATATAAAATTAGGGAAGTTTAGAGTGGAATTTCACCACTGGCCTTCCTCGGCCTCTAGCTTATGGATGACAGATCATGGGACTTCTCAGTTTCCATAATCACATGAGTCGATCCCTCACAACAAATGTCTCCCGGTGTATATTCTATTGGTTCTGTTTCTATGGATAGGTGGCTAATAAATGCCAGTTATTATTATTATTACTATTATTATTATTTAATAAATATCTCAACAATCCCATGTGTCAGATCTCCCATTTTATCAATGGAAAAGTGAAGCTACAAGGGTAAGTAATTTGCCCAAGGTTTTATGTTACAAAGTAGTTATAGACCCCTAAGTTTGTTTGATTGTAAATTCTGAAAAATGCTGTATTTTACTATAAAAGAAAGGCTGAATTTCTCCAGTCCAAAGGACAAAGATTACATAGCATAGCTGGAGAAATGTGAATATGGACAACTGTTATTATTAAGAAATGGCCTAATTATAATGGGAAAAGTTTAATTCAAATTTTAGGCAAATCAACCTACATAGAATATTTTACTATAAATTTTTACTCTTTGTTTTTTTAAATATATTTTTATTGGTTTCAGAGAGAGAGGAAGGGAGAGAGAGAGAGAGAAACATCAATGATGAAAGTGATTGACCAGCTGCCTCCTGCATGTCCCCTGCTGGGGATCGAGCCCACAACCCAGGCATGTGCCCTGACCGGGAATCAAACTGTGATCTCCGGGATCCTAGGTCAATGCTCAACTGCTGAGTCACTCTGGCCAGGCAATTTTTACTCTTATTTAAGAACCAGATCACTGTTTCATGGCACAAAAGAGAAAGAAATGAACATATATTCAGAGCACTTCAATAAATATATACACACTATAGTGACTATGATAAATATTAAGAGTGGGAAATACAGTGTTAGAATATCAAATCCCAAGGCATAACATTCATTTTTTTTAAAAGATGATCTATTTTACCCTCTTTACTTCTCTCTAATTAAATAATATGGTAATCATCTTCAAATATTTGAACTTCTTTGCGGTGAAAGGTGAATTAGATTTGTTAGCAGAGAATAGCACCAGATGCTGGACCTCAGCTCAGCAAACTCAGTTCTTGAGTTTTGGCTAGGAAAGAATTCAGAGCCAATGAACTCAAATTACAAGAGAAAATTTATTTAGAATGTCACAGAGGTAGAAAAGATGAGCCAGCTGGGCTGCATGGGCTTAGGAAACCAGTTACAGAGGCAAAAGGAGGGCCCTTGGAGCTTAGGAAAAAGAAAGGCAGAGAGAACGCACCTGGGGGAAGAAGAGGGAGAGAGAAAGACAGAGGCGTGCTCCAGAGACAGAAAGAGCATGTGCTATGTCTTTTGTCCTAAAGGTTTTTATCCCCTCTCTAAAGGAGGTCCTGGGGACATTATCAATAGAATATCCATTTGCTTTCCAGGTGTGTTCTTTCAGGATGGTAGTCTCCACTGATTAGTCTGCAACAGGGCAGGGTGTCATTAGTTATCTCAGCTGGTTCTGATGTCAGCCAAGGCATGCCCTGCCTGAACTTGCTGCTTTTCTGGGCCTGGAGCTGAAACACAACTAAAGCCTACATGTTATCTCAAGGGCTTAATACTTAAGAGGGTGGTCTTGTAAGGGCTTGTACCAGAGTCCTATGGGCTATTCTCCCACCCACCTGTTCCTCCTCTAAGGCGGTCAACCACAGGACTAGCAACATGAAAGGGGAGGAAAGGTTAGGGGACGGTCTAAACCACATAACCAGAGATATGCTAGGGGAGGAAATGTCACCCTGAGTGGAGGTCCTTGTTTTCCCAGTTCTGCCTGTTGCTAGGCACCCAGGGTTTTCCACCCTGGCCCATTGTCCTTGCTCTGCTCATGTCTTTCTAACTGCCTACCAAATATTATTTTGCAAGTTAAGGATTAAGTAAAAGATTATTCCAAGAAAGTGGATCTAAGTGTGCGGTAGAAAACTGAACTGAAAGATTTTTTTGTTTCTCCAGCCATGTAATTCAGAAACTCTATTTCCCTTATTCCAAATAATGCCAACAGTTCCTAAAGCAATTAAAACAGAAGGAACTGTGACTTCAGCTACCTGATTTTTTTCCTTTCCCCATATCTATACTCCCTCCCCTATTCAATATGCTAATTTGAATTAGTTTTGATGCCACTCAAAATTGAGAAGTGAAATTCAGGCATCCCTACCGAGCCCTTTACAAGTGATGCTGAAACTTCAAGCTGTGATACAGCATGAATTGCCCATCTCCCAAGTTTTTCATATGCTCTCACTACCATTTCATCAGGGAAGGGAGATTATCTATTTTTCTGCTTGAAATCATCATTTCATTTCCTGTCTTCAGGCTAGATAATCTATTTTGATAACAAAAGATAGAAATACCGCTTTTGTTTGCTCAGTCTACCAAACATTAGGAGACATTTCCTCTACTAATTACTTAGCAAATTGAAAGGGGTAAGACAAGTGCCAACTCAAAATATAGGAAGGGATTTTTTTCTATTGTGGTAAAAACACCTAAAGTAAGAGCTACCTGATTCACAAATTTTTAAGTGCACAATGCGGTATTGTTAACTATAGGCACAGTGCTGTACAGCAGATTGCTAGAAGTTACTCATATTTCATAACTGAAAGTTTATACATTTTGAATAGCAACTCCCATTTCCCCCTCCCTCCAGCCCCTGGCAGCCATCATTTTACTTTCTGCTTCTATGAGTTTCACTATGTCAGATACCTCATAAGTGAACTCATGCAGCATTTTTCTTTCTGCGACTGACTTGTTTCACTTAGTAGAATGTGCTACAGGTTTATCCAGGTTGTCGCAAAGGACAGGGTTTCCTTCTTTGTTAGCATAGGGTGGGGCAAAAGAAGGTTTACAGTTGTGAGTATGCGAAAGTTTATTTTTGTATTATTATTTCTTAATTATGGTATTATTTTTCCATATAAACAACTGCAAACCAACTTCTTTCCCCAACCTGCATATGCTATGTAATTAGAAAAAAAGTTTTCTATATCTAAATTTTGTAACAAAGGTTTTTTTTAATTTCTTTAAAAATCTCCATGCTTTAATGCTTAGCTACATCAAAGTTAACTTGCCACATTCAAAAGCACTACAATCCAAGGCATTTTTTTAAAACCATTACATCACTGTCAGCCTTTATTAATTGTAAGTTGTACTAAATCAATTTTTTGGATGTTTCAGAAATGGTGACTAAACACTCTCAAAATTCTGTGTGCCAGTTCTTCCTTTTCTGTGCTATTTTCCTCACTTACCATATATGACATTACGAAATACTACTTAAGTTCCAGTCAATTTTATATATGGCCTTGCATTTTTTAAGACTTCAGTAAAAAGGAATATTTGCAGTTCCTATTTGTAAAAAAGACAATGTTTTTGTCATGTTTTTATGAGTTCTTTCAAAATTGTAATTTGCCATTAACCTTTTTCTCATTCTGAATAAATATTGACTACCATGTCTTTAAAAAAGACAAGCATCAACCTTCAACCTTCAGTATCTGATTCTCTCGTAAAAGTCTATTGAATTGTTCAATTATAGACTTTGGGAAGAGTTTTATACCTAAAGTGGTTTTGAAGAAAATCATTCATGGTTATTTTCACATTATGCAGATTCTGGCAAGGCTACATCCACAAAGAAGGCTGATTCCATAGTCATCAGACTTTATTTACTCTGTAAGTTTGACTGGAAAATGGCAATTGATTATTAAAGGTTGGCCAATAGGCATTTTGATCCAATTTGTGTTTCATGAGACAAGTGTAGGTCACACCATAATAATAAAAAAGCAAGACAGCACCCTGCGTGGTAATGAAAAAGACTTAAATGTTCAAGAATTCCACCATCCCCTAAAGTGGCTTTGCATCATATTGGTCCATCTTTGGACTTTCTAATTCAGATCCAGGGTGAGCCCTGATATCAGAAATGTATCTGAAGTCTCCATCTGAGTCTGATGTGTACCCCCAGTGGAGAACCAGTAATTTGCTTGGTAAAATCCAAAGTCCTTAGCATGGTTAGTAGAGTCATGTTGACTAGCTCCTGCTTACATACCAGCCTCATCTCTAAACTACTTCAATACTTATGCCTAAGTAGTACTGAGCTACCTGTGGTTTCTTGGAAGCATCGTACATTTGCTCATGATGTTCTCCTCCCTGGAATAAACTTTTCCCCTCATATAGTTAGAGCATTCTATTCCTATTTCAGGACCAAACCTGAGAATTGTCATGTTTTTCACGCTTTGCTAGTGACCCCCAAGAAAAATTAATCACACTCTGTTCTAAGTCTCCAGCCTGCCCTACCTTGTAACTAAATATGTATATACATTACTGTAATTAACACACAGTGTTGTCACTATTTGTTTAGATTTCTATCTTCCATGCTATGCTATGAGCTCCTAGAAGACCACTAACTTATTCATCTTTTTATTGATAGTGCTTAAAACAGGGCCCTGCCAATCCCAGGTACTAAATTAATATTTGTTGTATAAATTTTTAAAGAATGAATCAGTGAATGGCATCACCAGTCATCTAAACTTTCAGGCCTGAAACTTGAACCCTGGATTCTTCTCTGCTTGTTTGGTTGCCACAGTCCAGATTCCATGGCTATAATATTTGTTCTAATGGTAGTTTACTCTTCTCCCCTGAAAATACATAATTTTTTTCCACACACTAGGGCCACCTTAATGTCCTTCTATACCCCATAATCTTCAGCAAAAAGTATGAACACCCTATCAAGCCACACAAGGCCATTTCTGCTCTTTGTCTGCCTGCCTCTAAGCCCCACTTTCTACCATTCCCACAAACACAACCTATATTCAAGTGAAGCTACTCAGTCCTCCAAAATGGGCCATTAATCTCTCTTACATCTGCGTTTTTGTATATATTTCTTTCCTTCTTAGAAATTCCTCTTTCTTCTCTGCCTGGATAGATTCTACCCACCGTAACCCAGTGCATCCTTCTAGACCCAGATTATTGCAATCACTGACTTGTATGTCTTTCCCGGTAGACTAAGAAATTTTCCAAGGAAGAGACTTTGGCACCTAGTGCAAGCATGTTTCCTATGATTCTAACTATCCACCAGCTGTATCTGGAACGTAACTCAAGGGTTACCTCACGTCAATTTGTTTAAAATGTTTTTAGTCTAAAGGATGGAAATAAAGTATGATGTTTCTTAAATTGATATCACATGAAAAGCATTGTAATGAGAGATGCTTACATTCTAATGAGACATGAAGTTTGAGAATTAAAAATCAAGAGCCATTTTATCAAGAAAATGTCTTTTAAGGGGACTTTTGCAGAATGCACCTGCAGAATTGGGACTTTTCCGATCTAATCAGAGTGCTAGGCAAAGGAGATCCAAAGATGACTGAGACATGATTCCTGCCCTAAAGGGTTTGGCAAGCTCAATTCAGTAATTAACTAAATAAGAAATAAAATCATCAGTGTTGATCAACATTCTGTAGGCATAAATGTGTGATCAGAAGCAATTTTTGTGCTGAGCCATACATACAAGTCCTTGCCTCTTTTTTTTTATGACTATAAATCCTGCTTGATTAAAAAGATGCTTCCACACAATACTTTAATTCACTTGTTCATTCATTCACTTAATAAATATTTCCTGACATATCCCATATCGGGCATTTTGCCAAGCACAGATGTTACAAAAAAACACACAATAAGATAAATACTTTCCCTTAGAGGCATTTTTAATGAAAACAGATAAATACTATAAACATAGTAAACCAAAAGCAAAGTAAATTTAGCACTGCATGAGGCTGATGACAGGGTGCTCAGTGAGGATCATGTTTAACTGGGCTTTGAGGCAAGAGGTGAAATTTGCCAGAAGTTTTATTCTTAGAAGCAGCCATAAAGTTGACTACGAAATTTGTTTTCACCATGCACACTAACCAATGTGAGCCTCTAGCCGTGCACACACAATTAACAGCTCAAGAAGGGGACTGCTTTCCTGCGGACAGGTGTGCTACCATTCTCCTGGCTACAGACCCTTACACTATTTTCCCTGGCACATGAATTTAAAGAGAAGCTCTCTCAATGTAGATTCCCTAAGAGTGCTAAGTTCCAAATTATTCATTTTCTATATTTTACACACACTGACTAAAGGATTTTCAACAAACTTTTGTATGAGTATATGTGTGAGGAACACTCAACAGTTTTCTATGCCATAACAACTTTGGCTTGAGAATAAATTTATTGCCTCCAGATTTTGCAAACATAGGGTTTTGGGTGCCTTCCAAACAGTGAACTGTGGGGATTCATGGGGTAGAAAAAGTTTCACAATACTTTCAAAAAATAGAAGACACTTCAGCCAACAGTCAACGTATTTTATTTATTTATTTTTAAAAAGATATCTTTATTGATTTCAGAGAGAGGGAAGGAGAGGGAGAGAGAGAGAGAAACATCAATGATGAGAGAGTCATTGATCGAGCCCGCAACCTGGGCATGTGCCCTGATCGGGAATCGAACCCCGATCGCCTGGATCCCAGGTCAATGCTCAACTGCTGAGCCACGCCCGGCTGGGCAAGTATTACAATCTTGGTTTTACAGTAAAGAAAAAGAGTCTTAAAAAAACCTAGAGACACGGGAAACGCCAGATGACAAACTGAAGAGGTCTGACTCCAAAGCCCTCACACTTAATCATCTTCCATCAGGCCACCCCACCTCATCTACTTGCATATTTTCCACCTTTTCTTAATTATTAACTCATTTAAATAATATTTAATTAAACATTTGTTCCAGGCACTGAACTAGGTGCTGAGGGTATAGAAGTAAGTGCTGTCTCTGCCATCAGAGAATCTGTATTCTAGTGAAAATGGTAGACATTGCACAAATAATTATAAATGTGACGAGTGTAATAAAGGAAAGGTGTGGAGTGGTTTGGGAGCTTATAACTGAGGGCCCGAATCTATGCCGGTGAATCACAGAATGCTTCCCCAATGCCATCAATCTATGTACTCATTACACATAGTTGAGTCATACCATTTCTGAATTTTCAGCATTACTTAGTTCATCTAACACTATGTCCTAAGCATTTCCTGAGTAATTAAATGTTTTTGTTTTAAATGCTTACATAATATTTGGTCATAGGAATGCATCATTAACTATTTTTTATTATTAGATATTTTTGGTAGTTTTCTATTTTTCTTTGTTATAAACAATAATATAATTAAAATCATTATGCATAAAGTTTTTTCTATGTCAGAGTATTTCCTCGAGGAAAAGAATTCTTAAAATGAAGAACTGCAGATACCTAGAGTATTATAAGATTTCAGAAAATACATTTGTTGAATATATGAGTGAATAAATAAAAAGCAAAAAAGAAAATTATCACCATTTCAATTTGAAAGAGACATATGGTAGTTCTGGGAGGGGTGGAGGGCAAAAGGGTCTCTGAACAGTTCTTGTGATAACTAAACTTCAAGTTGTTATTATTGACAGCAAAAATAGGAAAAGCAGTTGACACCTTCATCAATTACACTTCTATTTGTAATTCTGTGCAGAACCTCATTTCTTCATTAGCGTAAGATCAGACCCTCCTCCTTGATCATCACTGATCAGCGTACAAACTCTGAGTTACTCATAACCAGCAACAGAAAATGCTAACTGTGAGTTTCACGGACACTCTCTGTTACCCCCACCAAGTGACAAACTTCTATGACCAGCTATATGACTATGGACATATTTCTTAACTCCTTGGGTACAAATTTCCGCGTCTAAGCAATGAGGAACATTATCACTGGTTTCGTGGCCAGGAGTATTAAAAGACAAAAAAAGAAATGGTAGCCCTGGCCAGGTGGTTCAGTTGGTTGGAGCGTCATCCCGTACACCAAAAGGTTGTGGGTTCAGTTCCAGATCAGGGCGCATAAGGGAAGCAACCAACCAACGTTTCTCTTTCACGTCAAAGCTCCTCTCTCTCTCTCTCCCTTCCCCTTCTCTAAAATCAATAAACATATCCTTGGGTGATAATTTAAAAATAAATAAAAAAGGAATGGTGTATACATGCTACAGACCAACTGTGCATCAGGTACTATGTAAGATCTTTCATGTGTTATATATAATATTTAACAGTGTGACTTAGCCTTCAGGTCATTTGTCAAGAAAAAAAAATAAAATGGGCAACGGCAGGTAAGGGGACAAGAGCTAAAGATACAAGTTCCTCCCTGAGGTCAACCAAATAGGACAGGAATTTTAAAAAGCAGAAAATATGGGGCAACCCTTATTCAGGATTACACCTGTTATAATTTCAGTAAAGAATAATTAGATATTAATCCAGTCTTAGAAGACCAGAAAAGGGGGAAATCCATCAGGGGGTTAAGAAATAACCTTTTCAATGACTTTAGTCAACATCCGGGAGTAGATCCATAGGCAGGTGCTTCTGCTGCACTATTCTCATTTTGTATGAGCTAAAAATTCCAGACTTGGTTATCAACAAATACAGAATGGGAAACAGTTCTCCTAACAAACCCTTAGCATTTGCCTAAACAAATTAAGAGTGTCTTAAAAACAGAGTAAGGCCCTAAAACAAGTT
The DNA here is from genome assembly GCF_964146895.1 of Miniopterus schreibersii. NCBI lineage: Eukaryota > Metazoa > Chordata > Mammalia > Chiroptera > Miniopteridae > Miniopterus > Miniopterus schreibersii. Next base: position 29,437,269 of record NC_138112.1, on the reverse strand, counting down.
AATGGCTTTGAAAAATAAAACAATTGAATGTCTCCATGACATTTTGGATCCCTCAAGTTAAAAAAAAACAAAAAAAAAACCCATGCACAAACAGCATAATAGGTATTTGGAATTATTCATGATTCAGGATGCTTTGAAAAGAGTAATTCTTTCCAAACACGAGATGAATCTCGATTAAAAAAAAGATGAAGTAGCCAAGGAATTTCTGGATGCCCTAATGCTGACAAAAGAAGCAGTTTTTCTAAAGGCAAAAATTCTCTGTAAAATAAATAATCTAGAAACTAACAGACTCTGGCTCACTATTATGTCAAGCAGATAGTCCTTATAGAGATGTCTGGCCCTGTAGTGCCTCCCAAATAAGCCATCATAGAAAATTCAGCCTCAAATTCAAAGAACAAATACTGGAAATTATATGCATGTAAGTTATATAACGATACTGTCTGGGATTCCCAGGATAGCTGGCTGATAGCACCAGATAACTTCTACTGGATCCTTGCTAAGATCCTTCATGAAACCCACACTACAGCAAAAACAGCCTGGTCACCATTAAACACCAACACTGTCGGAGGAACTTAGGGAAAATAGCTAAAGACGCCTCGGCTGCAGGCCTTACCTATGACGACCTAACCCTGGCAAAACTGTAAAGGTGGGGCATGAATGGCATAAATTAACTCCAAGGTCTATTTGACTCTTAAGATGGAATTTTATTTTTTTTTATTCTGGTTGCTGGATGCTTGCTTTCAGGGTCATTAAAGCTTTTCCCTGTCAAAGAGCAACTATCTTGACAGCATCAGAAAGCTACTTCATTTGTATTTCTTACTTGGGGAATCACAATTACTTTTTAAGTAATAACTGTACTTATTATACTAAGACAACCATCAAAAAGCTTTTCAAGGCATTAAACTTATTTTGAGGTATCAGTACATTTTAGGCAAAATAAGAAGGACAAATAAAATTATCTAATAAATTAAACTTAGTCAAATTTTCAAAAACACTTGAATTTTATGAGCCAATGTACTGCCTTTAGCCTGGACAATAATATCAACTCCCTTTGAAATTCATCACTCTCTTGTGACTTAATAACAAGCCAACCATGCACTAGAAGTATAACTTGTAATCTTAGACTCTGCCCTGATGCAAGTAAATATGGTGAAAATACTACAAGGCACTCATGCAGTACATTCAGTTTTATCCACACATGCGGTCATCCCTCCTTAAATTCCATCCAGCAATCACTGCATGACCTAAAACCTGAAGAATTTGTCTTCCGAAATATCAGAGAAAGACATCCTTCAATCCTCAATAGGAAGGACAATATCAAGTTCTGTTAATTACCAAAGCAGTAAAATTCCAAGGGGTGGATCTTTGGATCCATGTCTAATAATTAAAAAGTCACAAATTATCCTCAAAACATGGATAGACCATCCCAACTGGCACTCTCAAGTTAAGAATTCTTAAGAATCCTCCAGAAGCATACACTCTTCAAAAGTGCTAACCCAAGACATTTAGGTCAAGCTCTCAACAGCGTCATGTAGACAGCTTCCACCCAAGATCTTTGGGAGTAAACCAACCGGATGCCCAGAGGCACAGGGTAACACGTTACCCTTTGTCTAGCACTGTTACTTTAGTATTCACCTGTTTCTTTTCACTTGGCTGATCTTCAATCATAAACTGCTGATAAAAGAACTTCGGGAACATAGCCATGTTGAAGAGACTTCCTCTAACTATATGCATACACCATTTTGCTCTAGATAGAATTATCAGCTCTATCGTAAGATTCTTACAGATTTTGGCCATAGTCCTAACCAAAACTGACGTGAGTTTTCCCAGTACTTCAGATAAAACTTTAATCATTATCCATCTAAACATTCAGAGTTATTTTACAGAACACTTCTGGTACCTCAACTATCATCACAGAATTAACTATAACATCTAGTCATAAAAATTGGACTTGGCTGCATAACTGGCAGGAGTATTGCCAAAACCTTTTTTAAAAAGCATGTTTTTATTAATATCAGAGAGAGGAAGAGAGATAGAAACATTATTAATGAGAGTTATTGATCGGCTGCCTCTTGCATGCCCCCCCTACTGGGGATGGAGCCTGCAACCCGGGCATGTGCCCTGACCGCAAATCCTGGTTCATAGGTTGAAGCTCAAACACTGAGCCACGCCGGCAGGCCACCAAAAGCTTTATGGAAATATTCTACCAGAGCTGAGAATCACAGTAAGGTTTTTCATACATTTTAATGCAACAATTCCCTTTGGAGGACTCTGCTCTTAAGGAATTTTTTAAAGCCCATTTATAAACAATATTCAGCACAGCATTATTTAAAAGAATGAAAGTTCAGAAACAACTTTAGTATCCAGTCATAGGAGAATAGCTACATTAGTGATAGAAGATTAAACTCAAATCATTTGTAGATAACCAACATTTCTTAATACTTTCATAAATGTTGGCAATTTTTTACATTAGAATTTCTACCTCCTGATGCAGAAGTAAGAAACTAACATCTCTAGACTCCCCGTAATGGGCCACAGGCATGTGATCGTGCGCTCCCGGGAGACCTGAAGTGGGAAATGAGCATCAAGAGTAGGCTGCAATGCATATGGGAAATCAATCTCGTCGCAAACTCAGTTGTGGGGCTGCTCAATGCTTCCGGGGTGGTAGCAATGGGGAAGAAAAGCAGCTTTGAAATAAACAGTTTAATTCAGTTAGGCTTCTCCAAACAGATTCCAGATAATCTGATTATGCACCCGCTGGAAAGAGACTCTGAATTACTTTGGAATAATTGGAACCATTTAGCATTAACTCCAAAATTGGCCCATTTACTTCTTTTTAATCTCCTTGAATTCTCATAACAGCTCTTACTCATTCAGGTTTATTGCTCCCTATGTAAGTAACCAGAATAGTTCATGAAACACGTATCAGAAGACACTCAGCCAACTGAAGAACTTTGACTTAGGTTATAAATGGGAGAGAAGGAAAGACTATCAGGGATTCAAGCACCTACTATGTTGAGTTTAAAGAGCATTTGGCCCATTACGTTTTATCATTAAATTGAAGCTGAGGAAGGCTAAATAATCTGCTAACAGTTACTTCTTTTAATGTAAAGATTATTTTCTTTTTTAATCTTTACAATTATACCCATTTTCCCAGGTGAAGAAAGAAAGGCAAAATAGGGCTTTGAACATTTTTGCCGTTGTCACTACTTAGTGTGGTGACACACACAGAGCAAGCTATCAATTCCTGATAGTTTTTATTATTATTAAGATTTGAACTGCTGTAAAGAAGAAGGATCTCGTACCCTTTGGGACAGTATGGATGGACCTGGAGAATATTATGCTAAGCAAAATAAGCCAGGCAGAGAAAGACAAACATCACATGATCTCACTTATATGGGGAATCTAAAGAACTTAATAAACTGATGAACAGAATAGGTTCAATGACATGGAAGCATAGATGAGACTGACAAATGTCAGAGGGATGGAGGAGGGCGGGTGGGGGGAGGGGGAGAGAGTAACCAAAGAATTTATATGCATATGTGCACAACCCAAGGACACGGACAATGGTGGGGAGAGGAACTGGGGAGGGGGATGGGACAGGATGGGACAGGTCATTGGGGAGAAAAAGGGACATCTGTAATATTTTAAACAAAAACAACAAACAATATGCAAAGGAACAACTGGGGGAAAAAGATTTGAACTAATATTTGTCAGGCTCTAAAGTCTACCTACTTTAGACTCTTTCATACTGCCTCCTAAACTTCATCCAGGTTGGTAGATACACACATGTTCTCAGAAATAAAAATATCCATAGATTTAATGCCATTTGGAAATTGATATAGCTTCAGTCCTAGATTGAAGTCATTTGTATTCAGGATTATACTGAAATTACATAGGAATGGCAAGATGATACATTATAAACGACTTATTCTAAACTTCACCTTCCATGCTAAATGAAATGCAAATAATCTTTAGCTGGTAATTTATTATTGTTAATTTACCTTACCAGTATTTTACAAATACTGAGTGGGACAAAAGTAGGTTCACAGTTGTTCATTTGGAAAATAATACCATAACTAATGAATAATAATACATGAATAAACTCTGTATTATTATTTTTTAATTATGGTATTATTTTTCATACTCACAACTGTAAACCTACTTTTTTGCCTCACCCTGTATGTACTGAATAATCCTAAATTAACAATTTGCTCTAAATAAAAGGATGACTGATATTTTTCAAAACCATACAATCAATTTTTTATTTCCTGCCTCAAACTCAATGACACCATGTCACAGGTTGATTTGCACTGACGTAAAGGTCAGTTTCATGAAGTTCCACAGAGATGCGTGCAGGACTGGCACCTAGTTGAATAGCCTGTGCTTCAGGGTGCGGCAATAGAACCAGGTACACCCGGCAATGTCAAAAAGCCTCCGTCAGCAGCATTTGAGAGGCAGTAAAGCATGATAGTTAAGAAGAGATTCTGGAGCCAGGCTGCTTGAATTCAAATCTCAACTCTATAACATTACTAGCTGTGTGACCTTGGACATAACCTCTCAGGTCTAGGATGAAGATAATAGTACCTTCATAGGTTTATAATGTTTAAAGAGCTAAAATTTCTAAAGCACATAGAAGAGGGCCTGGCATGTAGAAAATATGACGTAAGGATTACCTAACACAGCTGCCACTTTCCATCAAAAGACTTTGGGGGTGTGGAATTTATACTGCTACACATACACCCGTGTATGTCCAGAAGGTTTATTTCAATGGTGTGAACCTTGATGTGCAAAAACTTGATGTGGGGAACCCTTTTATAATGTACACACATATCAACTCATTGCATTGTACTTTAGAAATATATTGCGATTTTATTTGTACCTCAGTAAGGCTGGGAGACGGGAAAGCACGGGAAGAGGTCAGGTAAACAAAGCAAAGCAGAAACTGGAAAGCAGCTGGCTCCTCAGCTGTGTCTCCACAGGGTTCTGTGAGTTTTCCTTGAATACTTGTGATTACTCTCTCCTTTTTTTTTTCATCTACTTTGGTTCCATGCATCCTGAAGATCCTAAGACAGTCACCTTTTTAAAAAGCAGACAAAAAGAAAAAAGAGATCAGCAAGAGCTGTGAATGAAGCCTGTGCCCAGCCATTGGAAACAGGCTTTTCCATGCCTTTAGTGGACCCAAAACAGTTCCTTCCACCTCCCCAGTGTGTTACCTCACACTTTCCCAGCACAGGTGTCCAAATGTTAAACCAAATTATTTGGTAGACCCTGAAACCATAGCCCTTGCTGATATGTAGAAATTCGGAGAAGGTGCATTAGAAGCTTGAGTTGACATGTGGATTGAAGTTTTTATTAATAACTAATTGAAGGTTAGAAGATGAAAAACTACCTTAACACTTAATTCGATTTACTGCAATGTGGAGAGTCAATTAGAAAATATAGTAGATGTAACCTTTATTCCTCCAAGAAAGGGCATGAGAGCCACAGCAGGCCAATCTTCCAGGCCCAGAGAAGTAATGAATTTCAAGAGTCCATCAAGATTTTCTAACTACTACATTGAAGGATTGTTTTTTGTGTTATATTTATTTAAATTCAGTTTCTTCCTGCCACAATATTTTCTATGGCCTTCCCTGTTTTGTATTGTGTGTATGTTTTTCTAAGAGGGGAGGATTTCAGATGAGTTGACACATCCTTCTGGGTTCTGTAATATGATTCCTCCTAATGAAAGAATAGACCTTAAATGTTCTCATCACACACACACAAAATAAAAAAAGGTAATTATGTGACAGGATGAAGGGGTAGCTGATGCTATGGAGATAATTACTTTGCACTATATAAATGCATTAAATCAACACATTCCACACCTTATTCCCACACAGTGTTATATGTCAATTATATCTCAAGAAAGCTGAAAAAGTGCTTTCTAACACTGTTCAGAATGCACATCAAATAGTAACTAAACAAATGAAGATACAAAATATCCTATGGATTTCTATTACAATAATATAAAACAAAAACATATGAACATTTTCTGGAATGAAATACACCAAGTAATACCAATAATGACAATAATAACAACATAAAAATCAAGCTAAGCACATAAAGATCCATTCCACTCAAATTAACACAAGCCCACACCCAAAGAGCCGTTAAGATATTAGGCCCTACAAATGAATGAGATAAATAAGCAAATAAATCTGCCTTTAAATATGTAAGTATTTGAAAACATAATGAAAAGATGGCTCAATATTTCCACAGGCCACAGACACTTTCTGTGGTAAAAGCAGAAAGAATAGAAGGCGTCTATGAAAAAGTTGATTTATGGCAAGAAAAAAGCGTAACACAGGCTGCCTTTTAAAAGTTTGCAAAAATGATATTTTATTACAAATTACCTAGAGTCTGGCTCAGTAAAGCACCCCAGGTTTTACCAAGCCCCAGTCTCTCATAACAATGTGAAATTCATCTTTCTACAGTCTGTTAATCTTTCATCACTGGCTCTCAGTAAAGATAAAGTTACAGTCTTTCATAAAGCCATAAATGCTCTATCAATAATATAGTGTGATGTTATAGCAGAATATTTTATATTATTTAAAACCAAACCTGATGGTAGCTACATCTGCCATCTGAAAATGTGGGTAAGGCACATAAATCATATTAATGGAGAAAATATCTCTACCCTAGTTCCTCCCATGTACCATGAATAGGAGAATTAACCCACGATTTCCTATTTTGCACCACTGTTAAAGAGTAAGACGCAGGGCATATGATTCTTTTTCAGCAGAGTTCCTCAATTAGTTTTTGGTTCTGGAAAGTATGCCTGGAAATGAATAAGGAAATGGAAAATCAAATTGTTCTGAAAAACTATTTTGAGAACTTAAGGTATAATTGTGTCTCGAAGAAGTCAGGAGAGAAGTCAGCCTGGCAGAAGGCGGGAGCTCACTGGGAAACTGGGTCAATTCCTGGGGGGGGAGGGGTGAAAGAAAGTTTAAGAAAGGAGGTGTCTAATATTGAATTTTGTGATATTTTCACTTTCTGCATTGTAAAAACTTCTCTATAGATAAAGTCTACCTCAAGATAAATGCTTCTGTGAATGGTCTGAGGGGAAATTAAGAAAAGGAAGACTATGTTCCTTATTTGAACTAAGCAAGAAACTGGTAAGTAAGAAGGTAGAGGAACGTAGAGCATCTATGGAGCTGCAAGCCCTGCAAAGGCAGGGACTCATCTGTCTCACTCATCTCTGCCTAGAGATTGAGCCCGTGACTGAGCAGATCTCCAATAGACATGTGCTGAAGGAATTCACCAATTATGTCATCAATATGTAAACATTAAACACAGTAGGGTGAGAACATATGGAAGAAAGTACTTACCTCTTCCCAGAGATTTTAGCACAAGATTTCTGGAGGAGTTTAATTGGAGCAATTGGAATAAAATTTTGAGTTTGCCAGAAAACAGCAGGGTGAGGGATTTCTAGCCAATGGGGACAGCGTGCACAGGAGCACAGAGGCATGAAATGGCCCGGCGTGCCTGGGGATCTGCAGATTGTGTGATGTGGCTCACTATCAGAGCGCATGTGGGAGAGCGCTGGGAGGAAAATCCAAAAGGAAGCCAGGCCAAAGCCTGCAGGCACAATGTGGTCCACCATGACGCAGAGTTCAGACATTTTACTGCAGGGAGGGGACTCTGTGTGTATGCAAAGAATAGACCTGTTATCTTGTGCAGGACAACACACTCTCAGGAAGACAACTTGCTAAAATAACCTGTGGCGGGGAAACAAGATGACGGTGTAGGTAACAGCTGCCCCCGCCGCCTCCTGCAACCACATCAAAACCACAACTAAAATACAGAACCACCGTCACTCAGAGCCTCCTGAGATCTGGCTGCACAGAAGCCCCACAACCAGGGACCTGAAGCAGCACCGAGACCGGGAGGAGGGGCGGAGACGCGGGCGGATGGGGCTGAATCGCAGAGAAGGGACCGCGGGCCCACACCCGGTGCCGAGGTTGAAACCTGGGAGGGAATCTCAGCGGAGTTTTCCCGGAGGAGTGAGGGGGTCCCAGCCCCACAGCAGCCCCCAGCTCAGGGCTCCAGGCCGGGAAGAGACGCCCCCACAACTCCGGGCTGTGAAACCAGCGGGGACTGTCCCTGAGGGTCGCGGAGGCCGCGGGAGCCCCAGCAGCTCCTCCTAAAGGGCCCGGCACGGACTCACTCGGACGCTCCCTCTGAGCCCAGCGCCAGGCAGCAGCCGGAAAGGACCCGGGACACTCGGGGGGAACTAACCTGCCTGAAGTCGGGGCGAGAGCTGGAGGGGCGGCTTCCTCCCAGGCAGAGGAGCTGGCAGAGGCTGGTGCTCCTTTAGCGAGCCCTGCCCGCACACAGCCGGCAGGCAGGCGCCATATTTGAATCGCCAGCACCTGACTCACGCCTTTGGCCCCGCCCCGTGATTCCCGGAGGCCCCGCCCCTCCCCACCTGCAGGCTCATCCAGGCCATTTCCAGGGGCTTTTCTATGCAAGTGGCCTCTCGAGCCTCATGCTTAGGACTTTCCTAAAATCTCTCAAACAAGCAGCAGCGGGTCCCATGCAGCTTGATAAGTGCCCCCAGGCCTGGCACTAGCGGCAGCCTACAATGGCTCATAGCTTGGCCTCTCCTGGGCACCTCCAAGCCCAGCACAAGTAGCAGCCAACTACGGTTTGCTGTGTCGCTCATGCTGGGTGGCCCTGGGCAAGGCACAGGCAGAGGCTGACTTTGCACCTCCCGGGAGGCCCCAGAGACAGTGCACCTGGTGGTCAGACTCCACCAGGCTGGATTACAACCCTACCACACCCACGAGTGACACTCACGGGGCGCACTTGGTGAACACCAAAGCTCCACTGAAGTAACTCTTGCTCCATAGGGGTGTCTCCAGCACAGAAGCTCTCTGGCTGTAGCTGCAGCTGGTCCTCACAGCTGATTGGCCTGGGGGTCAGTTCCTCCCAGGGACGCCAACAGCAACCAAGGCTCAACTACAACAGGACAGTGCACACAGCCCACACAGGAGAGCACCTAAGAGGCCCAGCTCAGGTGACTGGGGAGGCTGAGCCACTGGTCCCTACAGGACACCTACTACACAAAGCCACTCTACAAATCCCAGGAGACATAGCAGCTCTACCTAATACATAGAAACAAACACCAGGAAGCAACCAAAATGCAGAGGCAAAGAAACATGTCACAAAGGAAAGAGCAGGAGAAATCTCTAGAAGAGGAACTAAATGAAATAGATCCAAGCAAGCTAACAGATAGAGAGTTCAGAATTTTGGTTATAAGGATGTTTAAGCAAATGGTTAGGAAAATAACTGAGAAAATCGATAACATAATAAAGTACCAATTTGAAATGAAGGCTACAGGAACTGAAATGAAGAATAATTTACAGGGAATCAACAGTAGAGTAGAGGACACTGAGAATCAAATGAGCAATTTGTAACATGAGGAAACAAAAAACACCCATCCAGAAGAGCAAAAAGAAAAAAGAATCCAGAAATATGAAAATAGTATAAGGAGCCTCTGGGACAACTTCAAGAGGCCCAACATTCGTATTATTGGGGTACCAGAAGAGGCAGAAAGAGACCAAGGAATTGAAAACCTATTTGAAAAAATAATTACAGAAAACTTCCCCTACCTGGGAAAAGAAACTGACTTTCAAGTCCAGGAAGCACAGAGGGTCCCAAAGAAGAGAAACCCAAAGAGACTCACAGCAAGACACATCATAATTAAAATGCCAAAGGTTAAAGACAATGAGATAATCTTAAAAGCAGCAAGAGAAAAGCAATTAGTTACCTACAAGGGAGCACCCACACTACTGTCAGCTGATTTCTCAACAGAAACCTTGCAGGCCAGAAAGGGAGTGGCAAGAAATATTCAAAGTGATGAAAAACATGGAACTACAACCAAGATTGCTCTACCCAGCAAAGCTATCATTTAGAATTGAAGGTCAAATAAAGAGCTTCACAGATAAGAAAACGCTAAAGGAGTTCATCACCACCAGACCAGCACTACAGGAAATGTTGAAGGGTCTTCCTTAAGAAGAAGCTAATGAACAAAAGAATCTGACGAACTAAACAGATCCAGAGACATTGACACATGCAACAGACAATCATACTTCAGAGGAAAGAGGTAAGGGGGGTGGAGGGTGGGAAGAGATTAACCAAAGAAGTTATATGCATATATGTATGCATAACCCATGGGCACAGTCAGTAACGGGGTGAAGGCCTGGGGAGGGGGTGGGAGCGAAGTGGAGGGGGTCAGTTGCGGGGGGAAATGGTATACCTATAATACTGTCAACAATAAAGATAAATTTAAAAAGTAAAAAAAATAAATAAATAAAATAACCTGTGTGGCAATTTGGAGATGCACTCTTTTGTCCATGTTAACTGAGGAAGGCAGCAGTTTGCACCCCAGATGCATTCATTTAGAGATGCATTTCCAGAGGTGTGGAAGCTTCCAGCTCACATAACTTCAGAGACAACACACCACACTGAACACTGAGGCCAGAAGACACTCCCTGCCTGTCATTGCTGAACTGACAAAGCTCAGATGATCCGTGAGATAAGATGGCATTCTTTTCTATTCAAAAATTGACACAGCCCAGACCTCATGGTTCAGGGATTGAACTTCGACCCATGAAGCAGGAGATCATGGTTTGATTCCAGTCAAGGTATATGCCCGGTTTGCGGGCTTGATCCCCAGTGGGGGGGGAGGGAATGCAGGAGGCAGCCCATCAATGACTCTCTCTCATCATTGAAGTTTCTACCTCTCTCTCCCTCTCCCTTCCTCTCTCTGAAATCAATAAAAACATAAAAAATTCATACACATACAATCATAATTGAAATCCTAACACATATGGGAGAAAAAAGCCTAAGAATGTGCTTTGGAAATAGGACTGGAATATACGAAGATTGTGAAAAGGACCTCCCGGGTCTTTTGATTATCATATGCCTAAAATCTGCATATCCATGCTCATCTGGGAAGCTAGCAGGAGCTACGTAGCCCCTTATGCTCCATCTGCAATTGCCATCTTCCTTTCCGCACCCACACTCCCACTAAATAACTGGGGTATTTTAAAGGCAAGAAATGGCAAGGATAGGAAAGCAAAATTTTATTACTCTATTTTGTAGCCATAAGCCAAAAATAATAGGTCAAGCTTCCTTATTTTTATAGATACTGTTAATTCATCCTGTTATTAGTGACATTCCAAGATATTTAGACAAAACTATATGGCCATAAGGAAGGCGCAAAGGACAGGTCACAGTGGTCTAGTAAAGAGAACAGGAAGAGACTACAGCTGACAGGAAGTCCTAGGACAGGGACTTCATTTGGGTCCCGCGGACCACCAAGAAGACTATAAAGAGAATTCTGGGGTACATGAATTTAGGTGTGAAAACATATTGCATATTATTTTTGCTTACTTTAACTGAAATTTAGCATTCCCTTAAACTATGAATATAAGAATAATGCACAGTGATATTAGCAGTACTTATGACTTTGTTTCCAAGATAAACGACAGATATTTTCATATAACATTTCAGTTCTTGCAAATATATCATTTATACACATCACTAATGTGAAATTACAGTAGTATTTAGACTCACCCTTAATCGCAGTCTTCCTATCTATAGATATTGGCCCAACTATAGGACAACTGTACCCTGAGTAGTCAGTTAAACCCTAATAATGAAGCTGTGTGCTCCCACATTAGTAACCAAGATATGGCATTGCTTTCCAATGCACTCTCTCTAAAATTGTTTATTAGTTAATAAACTGAAAGGTGTGAGTCATGATAATATTTAATCCCTTTATTTCAGTATAATTGTTAGCCTCTGTAATTTTGTGTATTTTATTACATGCATTAAAATCATCATTTTGAGAATTGGTCTATAAGCTTCTCCAGACTGCCAAAACCAAATATTAAACAAAAAGAAATTGTTTTTCATTCCTTGGCCTATCTCATATTGCCTTCTGGAAATGAGGAAACATCAAAACTTATCTTTCTCCCTTTCATAATTCAACCTGATGTCATTCAACGGTGGATTCTGGGATATGGGGGACATGTGGTGGCCTCCACTATTTAAATTAAAAGAGTAGGACTTCTGGCTTTCATGTCAGGAAAGAATAGTCTGGAAGCCAAACTGAGAGCTTTCCAAGGTTCTGAAACTTGTTCATTTGCTTATATTCATTACTTAAAATTATTTGCATTCCATAGGTATCAGCAACACCCTGAAGCCAGAAAGACCTGTGGATTTCCCTTCAGAGACAAATACGAAGGAAAGCACTAAAACAAGACGAGACTCGACCAACAGAGTAGGTGACATGACAGGTATGTGGTGGAGAAGGTAGCTTCCAAGAGATGAGTGCACTGAGATGCCTGGGCATGTCGCAGGAAGAGAAGGGGGCACACACAAGGACCTATCCTCTCAACTTTTCTCAGGAAATTTTAAGGACATAGAAAATTTTCTGAGGAGCCACTGTGTGTAATTGTTAGGGGTACTTTCCTGTTCTGATGCAAAGATCTGTTAAAGGCCCCTGCACAAGTTGAGCACTGTGGTCCCCTTCTAATTCTGGAATATGATCCCTGATTTTAGAAATCAAAAGCCCTGTGCCCCCACCACCACATTGCCCACCTCCCACTAAGTACTACCAAAGGGACAAAGCATCTCCACCCTGCATAAAATGTTGATTTTCCAGGAAACAGAACTTAGTAGGTCCCATTTTCAAGAATAGTAGGTCTCTGAAGAGAGAGGTAGAAAGGAGTCAGCATTTCCTCAGTGCCAAGCCTTGTGCTGGATATTCATTTTATTTACTCTTCAAGGCACTAATTTAAAGTAAGTAACACTAACCAATTTCCCAGCAAACTAAAACTCAGAGAGATTCATTAATTTACTGAAGTTCATATAAAATTGTCAAGGCTGCTTAACTCTAAACCTATCCTATGTTTACCACACTGTGCTGTGCGGGATCATAAACAAGAGCTTACGCTATGGAACCAAATCCAAGCTTCTTCAGCTTAATAGTGCTGTGATTTTGATCAGTTTCTTTACCTCTCTGTGACTCAATTTCTGCATTCATAAAATGTGGATAGTAGTATCTACTTCACTTAGAACCATGCAATTGGCACATAATAAGTAGACAATAGAAGTTATTTTCATCATGACACAGGAGAAAGTACAAAACTCAAAAAGGAAAGGCAACCAGAAAATAAAGCCAGCAAGGCCTGGCCCAGTGTCTCACATGGCTTGCACAGTATTTTGACTCTCCATTTATACTGTGAGCCCCATACAAGCAAAACTGTTTAGCTGTCATTATCTTTCCAGTGTCTATCCCAATGCTCTGAACACAAAAGTTACTTAAATGTTCCATAAAAAAAAGGCGGGAAAGAGGGAAGCCGGGAGAAAAGAGACAGTGGAGAAGGAAGGTGGAAGAGCAGGACTAAATAAAAAGAGCTAAGTGTGTGTTGCTTTAATCCACTAGATTAGAGCCATTGGTTATACAGTATAAGTTATGATTATACCACTTCTGGGCTGACAGCTAAGTCATTAAAAAAAAAAAAAAAAATCAGCTAGCCCTGGCTGGTGTGGTTCAGTGGTTAGAGTGTCAGCCAGTGCACAAAAAGGTCATGAGTTCTATCCCTGGACTGGTCTGGGCGCATGTGGGAGTCAACTTATCGATGTGTCTCCCTCAATCTATGTCTCTCTCTCTCCCTCCCTCTCTCTCTCTCTCTCTCTTTCTCTTCCCCCCCTTCCTCCCCTCCTTATACTCTCTCTAAAAAATCAATGGAAAAATATCCTCCTGTGAGGATTAACAGCAACAACAACAAAATCAGCTACCCAGTATAGATCCACTATGACCTGGTGTATCTTCTGTCCAAGAAACACAAATAAAATCCATAACAGCTCATCAGGCTAATTTGTGAGCTATAGGATATGCCATGTGCATTTGTACCTATATCTCTGTGAAAGACCATGTATTTGGGCCCAGGTATCTTGTGTTTATTGGGCCAGTTTGTTCAAACTTCAATTCTGGCCCTTATATACACAACATCAGTGAGGAAGGTTGATGCAACAAAGAGAGAGACAAAATATACAAGCATATTTTGGGTAGTGTGGTCCATGCATCTCTCTTGCATCTTAGCCTGAGTATATTAACATGATCCCCTCCCTTTTAAATTGATTTGATAAATTAGGCAATTAAAACACCTTATTTGGTCTATGAAACCTTCTGTCCCATGACCTCTGAGACAGCTAGCCTGGTTGTATAACTGGAGGCTGCCGTTGCTTCAAGGTGATTTCCTGCATGTCAGAAGTTGTGTATATTAGAAGTTGTGTAAAGGAAAGGATAGTTCCTTTCCTTTTCTATCTTACTGAAAGATAACAAAATGCAGTACATTTTGGAATGGGTATGGTTTAATTACATTTTTCTAGTGACTCTACTTATACAAATATGTTTATCATTGCAAGTTCCACTCATAATTCCTGTTGTGTAAACCTCAGCGCACACAAAGCCACCTCTCTGGCAGTAGTGCGTTGTAACGGGGTGGACTAATCCACTACCAGATAACCATTGGCTGGCCAGGGGACTCACACTTGGGAGATATGATTCAGAAAGACACTCTCAGTCAGTCAGATAATGAGGTTGAGAATTTGGACCTGAGACACTGAAGCTAGAATCAGCTGTAAAGAGGCAACTAACGAGGGCAGGCCTTGCTGTACCCAAGAGCTGGTGTGGAAAGTGGATGGGTGGATGGAGGTGAATGGGGCTCTATTGGCCACATGCAAGATAACAATGAGAGAGGAAGAGAGTGCTAGTCTATGAAAAAGGGACCAAAGCAGATGCACATTTGGAAGAAGCAGAGGTAGCCCTGAAGAGTGACCATGAATTTTCCCAGGAGACATAGGGATGGGAAATATGCCTTAGTTGAAGCTTTCCATTGCCAGCTTCAGTAAGGTCCAGCTATTTAGAAGTTTCCATCTTCGGTCCCCCACACCAGTACAGTTTATAAGAAGCTTCCATTTACATTGTAGTACTTGTTTTCTGTTTCTGTTTCTCACAACCAAATAAATAAAAGCTGCCATTAGAATATTACTTGTTCATTTTAATGTTCCCAAATAACCTTATTTAGAAGCCACTTACACATCTTATTTTAAAAGTATATATTGATGGTAAAACTATGTGATTCAAGTAATATGGTGTCTCTTGTATGTTGAAGCGCCACACTCAGTTAGTATATCACAAAGACACCAGCTGTGCAGACCCTAGTAAATTTGGGTACTTGCTGATGACATCGAAGCATCCAACAGAGCCCTGGCTCCCTGACACCTAAACCATCTAAAAAAATTAATCCCACCAAGCTTCTGAGTCTCATGCTACTAGACAAGCTAATGATAGAGCAAAAAAATAACATGTCCTCAAACTCATCCAATTTATAGAAATGCCAACAAAAATTGTCATCAATTAGCAAACTGAGTATGAGAATAGTAATGTTGCTTCTCCAGAAAATGTATTCCATTTGATAGTTGGATCACATTTGGCCTACAGGTAATTATTTCTTGGTGAAAAATTAATTAGAAAAAAAACCCTAATCTACTTGTCTCCTGATTTTATGGGAAATGAACTGTCAGAGCTTGACAAGGTTCCATAAAAATTTGTAAGCATGTCACAATCAAGAACCTAAAAGTTAATTTCTCAGCCAAAGTTTTATTATACATGTATCAACCATTGAACTGATTTCCAGCTCTAAAAATTATTTCTAACTCAAAAAATTATTTTAAATGGGAGTTTTAATGTTGCTTTAACTCCATTTCCCCTCTATTATATCCCAAGCACCATGCCAAGGGTTTTTTACAGATTGTTATCCCCATATAAAAGAGAGTAAACTGAGATTCAGAGCAATAATATGACTTGCTCAGGGATACACAGCAAGTAAATTACAGAGCCCATATTCTAATTAAACTATGTCTAGTTCCAAACCTAGCATTTTTATGTCATCATGCTGCTTCAACTCAATAAAAATGTGTTAAATTGATTCTATTTAAGCAATAAAATGTGTTTTACTTCAATCATTTTTATGGACAAATGTTTGATTAGCTTTAGTCTTATTTAAACACAATAAACAGTTTAGGCTCTTTTACTGACTTGGAGAGATCATTAGGATCACTGTCACTATAAAAAGTATAAAAAGATGCCAGTCTGGAGGTCGCCAAGAAGACAGAATTTGTTATCCCTAAAAGAAGTTGCCTTCAGTCATCAAAGAGGCTGTCCACTCTACGTTTGTTAAATGAATATATGAAAGAGTCCATCAGGCACCTGAAACTCAGTATCTCCAAAATGAAATCCAATTTTGGTAAGTTTGCCCTTTCAAAAAATATAATATTAATAAACTGATCTGTCTTGTACTTTCCTACATCAATGAGTGAGATCTCCACCCAGCCTGTTTCTCCACTGGAATTCCAGAAGTTATCCTGACTCGTTTCTGACCCCTGCATTCAGTGTTACTGTGCTAGATACCTTCCAGACCCTCTCTCCAGAACCACTTTGTTCTCATTTCTTCTTTAAGTCAGCTCAGTCTGGAGGGCATCAGGGGAATTTCATTCGGCCCATGAGGTTGGAATAGATATGCCCATGGATCCATCCCTGCTAGGGCACCGTGAGATGGCTGTGACCTTTAACCAAAGGTCACAAACCCTGTCAGCTTTTCTGTAGGGTTCTTTCTCACCAGGTTCTGGTAACTACTCTCTCCTCTTGCAATTTAAGTCTATGGGTGGAAATAACTTCCCATTGAATCAATCTTCCTTACAGCAAACCTATGTTCCACCCTCACCTTTGTAAATAGTTACTTGACTAAAATTCACCTCAGAATAACTAGTGAGTGTCCTCCATTTCTTGAATTTTGACTAATACAATAACATAATCCTGTTTACTCTAGATATTTCTTGAATCTGTCCACTTCTTTTCCCCAATGCCTTTGCCTTAATTTGGAACTTCACCTTTTATTTCCTGGATTTCTGCAATGCCCACTTGACCGATCTCCAATTCATTCTCCATATTCTAATTAGTGACATCTTTTTAGAAAATTCAGGTCACCAAATCATGGCCTTTTTAAAAATCCTTCAGTGACTGACTCCTCTTTGTACCATAGTAACTCCAAACCCTCGAGATGTCCTACAAGCTGCTTTATTATCTGAACCATGTGCAGCTCATTGGACTCATGGCACAACACTCCATCCCCTTGAACTCTGTGTTAGCCATGTTTCTTAGCAGTTTAGCAGGCCTCCATAATGCATTGCGCTCTATCCCACAGACTCAGTCCGGTCTTGCACAATTCAATTCCTCCACCCAAATCAGCCTTCCTACTCAGTTTCCACTAGCACACTTCTACTTCCCCTGCAGAACAGGCTTGGGCTTCATTGTCTCTGGGAAGCCTTCACTGAGATCTCTTCCTGTTCTAGGTTATTGTTATTTCTCTGTGTTCCCATATGCCTTCCTTTGCCTTAACACTAATCACACTCTTTGTCCTCACTAGACAAGAGTTTCCTTGAAGGCGATAACCCAGTCTATTATCTCTGTATCCATAGCCCCAGGAAAGTACTTGACACAGAATAGGTACTCAATAAAAGTTTGTTGAATGATTTAAGTAGGCCCTGTGAACATTCCTCCCAGCAAAACACAAACCTTACAAAGCGTACTTTTCCTATATTCTCTTTATCAAGGTGTCTTTGGTACAGAAGTATTTGTGATGTGCGTGTATCTGAAATATGAGATGCTATTGATTTGTATGTATATTTATATTCCAGGCAGTTACATTATGCCATGCTTTGGTAATAGCTGTATAATTCTCCCACTGGGAGAGCAGTTTCTATAATCGCAGTTGATGATTTCTTTTTATAGACTTTATATTTTATGCACTGCCTTTTATTGTCAGAAATCAAATTAAGAAAGAGATTTCTTCTGAAATGGGGTTTCTGGTCCTGAAAACTATAAATCCAAAGGTAGAAACATGTATTCCAATGAAATGCCAGGTAAATTACCACCAGACATTGCAAACTGCTTGAGAAAATAGTTTTAAATGCACCAACAGAGAGTAGGATTTAAAATCAGAAAAATATATGATATGGAGAGAAAGACTCATAGAACCTAGGATCTTGAACTTTGTAGATCTAATTGCTGAGATACTACAAAGAAACCACACCTCCATCAATTACGAATATCAGTATTACAGTTAATTTTTTTCCTCCTCTGCTCTTTTTGTTCATGAAAGGACTCCATAATTGTAGATTACAGGAAACAAGGCATAATTGTTTAGCCTTCCTTCATGTATAACAGAACACTCCTTGTTATAGCATCTCTGACACACTTCCATTGCCCTTTTGTCACAGAGACCATAGCTTCCCATTTTGTGGGAACGTATTCTTCCCCATTTGTCAGTTATCTACTGCTGCATGACATACCACGACAATTTAGTAATGGTTCCATTTATTCTACCACAGTTCTATGAGCTGCTCATGTGGGCTGGTTCAGCTGGGTGATACTTTTGCTGGACTCACCCATGTGGTAAATGGTGAGCTGTTGTCAGCTGGGCCGGTTAGATTATGAGGACCACCCCTGAGACAGCTGGGATGAATGGAGCCTCTCTCCATGTACTGCCTCACTCTCCATCAGGATACCTGCCCTTGCCCACATGGAGGTCATCGAGTTCCAAGAGTAGAAGGGGAGCGCAAGCCCCAAAGCACAAGCACTTTTCAACCAAAGCAAAGCACATAGCCAAACCCAGAGTCAATGTGAGAGAAGAGTAGTGAATGTTGTAGATACAGGAAGGCATGAACAAATTGGGGGCCATTACTGCATATTCAACCATACCATTCCTGATATTTGCTTCATATGATGGAGGCTCATTATGCAATGCCCCTGGCTTCTTCCTACTGCTTTACTACATCATCCCCAAGAGAGTGAGAGTAATTTTTTTTTCTTGGAAATGTGTATGAGCATAAAGCAAGCATGCTCAGTGAATTCTTCTTTTTTCCTACTTGGAGTGGGCCTACCCACAGGGAACATGCATTTTTCCTGCACCCTAAGAGTTGCCTGTGTTTATTGAATTTAGGGGTTCAGTTATAGAAAATCCCTTTGTCTACAGAAAAAGGTCATATTCTCCAATACCTAGACTATGCCAATTAAGAAATGTGGGGTCTTATTTAGTTTTCTGTCTTATTTCTCAATTTGGTCAGAAATCAGTCAAAGAAGATCCTATCCATTCCATCCTAATCCTCTCCAAGGACACACACACACACACACACAATAGCATTTGAATAAGAAACTTCAGTTATTATGCCAAAATGACAGCTTTCTTAACTGAAAAAAAGAAAGAAAAGAAAATTGTTAAGAATTCCTGGGAATGGTTATAGATTATAGAAACTCCTTCATCAAACAATGGGGAACTTGATGAAGCAAAGTTTTTGAGAAAAGACTTCAGCTTCAAGCATAGGGAGAATAGAACAAAACTTGAGAAGACCTAATGCATTGCAGAACCCAAAAAAAGATAATAAACCAGTGCTCTGAGGCAGGAGAAAAGTGAAAGCCAAGGACTCCCTTGAAGTGATGGTGACTAAGGCTGAGTTTATCAAAATAATTGGCATTGGGAATAAAGACAAAATTAACAAGAGTGGGCTGGCAGCACCTGCATGTGTATAAATGAAGATCGTGGTAAACCAAGGAAGAAGAGTGGCACATTTTTCACTTTCTACTTCTCAAATCTTAAGTAGTTTATATACTTCAGCCTTAATCAAAATAACAACCCTAGCAATCACATATGACTAATCTCATTCTATACATAAGGGAATAGGGATAAAAGAAAATTAAGGGACTTCTCAAGCCTGTTATAAAGAATTTAATCTTACCCCCAAATAAGTCTGGCTTTAGTCCTGGCCTACTGGGAGATAAAGCATCTGTATTTGCTTGAGGGCCTTGAGCTAGCCAAATAATAGCAATGTGAGTTTAAGTGGGTGTTTTGACCCACACCAACCATATGATTTTGGATAGGAGCTTTAGAGTTCACCTGGACAGGCCAGAGACCAGAGACTAAGATCATCTATCTGGATGACCAACCAATCAATCATAACTATGTAATGGAGCCCCAGTATGAACACCAAAGCTTGTGTGAGCTTCCCTGGTTGGCAATACTCTATGCATAATGTCACACATCATTGCCAGGAGAGTAACACAAATGCCAGGATAGTAATGATGGAACCTTCATGTTTGGAACATTGGTGGACTCTACTTTAGGTATTTCTTCCTTTGGCTGATCTTAATCTCTGTAATAAACAATCACTGTGAGTGCAACAGCTTTCAGTGTGTTCTGTGAGTCTTTCTAGCAAATGATCAAACCTGAGAGTAGGTTTGAGAATGACCCCCCACTCCGGAATTTGCA
The DNA here is from genome assembly GCF_964146895.1 of Miniopterus schreibersii. Lineage (NCBI taxonomy): Eukaryota > Metazoa > Chordata > Mammalia > Chiroptera > Miniopteridae > Miniopterus > Miniopterus schreibersii. Next base: position 29,416,822 of record NC_138112.1, on the reverse strand, counting down.
TTTGGTGTCTGGAGTGAGAGTAGTCTTATGGAGGACTATAAGACCCTGACCTCTCACACAAAGATAACCCACGAGGCACCATGTGTGACTGCAATTTACACACTGAAAACTCTAGAATTTGCCATTTACTCAGAGTACAATTAATACCACCAAGTGAAATGGATAAAAATGCTACTTAGTAGATCTTTTAAATAACAGATACCTTCACTCTTCTTATTAGAGCTGAAGACTATATGGATAATGAAAAATACAATATTAATTGTTCAGAATATTGAAAAGCCTTATTAGTAATAAGCTTTAAGCCAAATAAAAGTCTAGACAATCAAAATCTGGCATGACAAAATCAAATATCATAGAGCCACTGTGCAATACTTAACGATTCCTAGAGTTGTATGCATGTCTGTATGTGATTATTCTGTTAACTCATCTCAGAAGAGGTAAAGTCGATTCAAACCAAATCCTGGCATAAAATCAAATTGGTACTAAAAACCAAGGTGAAAATAAGTCTATATGAGAGAACTTAACAAAATAAAATAAATGTGGGGCCCTGTTGGTGTGGCTCAGAGGTTGTGTATCGACTGATCTAGGTGATTGTGGTTCGATTCCCAGTTAAGGCATATGCCCTGATTGTGGGCTCAGTCCCCAGTAGGGGTCATGCAGGAAGGAGCTGATCCATGGCTCTCTCATCATTGATGTTTCTATCTCTGTCTCTCCTTTTCCCTTCCTCTCTCTGAAATCAATAAAGATATATTTAAAAATAAAAATAAAAAGATAAAACAAGTGTGGGGATAGTTCCTATTCAGAAGGTTTGTGCTTTGTAGAGCTTAAAGTTAAATTATGAAAGATCCTAGGGAAAGACTACTATTCCCAAGATGGACTGATAATCTGCTATGGTGTCTATGGCTGGAAATTTCTTGGAGCACCTCAAATTACTGCCTGAGAAAATGCCTGGAGTATATCTACCCATTGCACAGAGAAGTTAGTGAAAGCCAATAAGTTAAACATTCAACAAATAAAAAATAAATAAATGTTAATGTGTTTAGTTATTGGCACCTAGGGGATGAAAAAATAGTAAATCTCTCTGCCAAGAGGATTTTAAACACAATTTCTAAAAGTCAGGACCTATGTCTTATTCTTTATTGTTTGTCCAACTTCTAGCACAGGGATAGGACATAGTACTCAATAAAGGATTGCCAGATTTGTTAAATTAATAAAAACAAATGGAAAAGGGTACTCTAATCAGAGCCCTACTGAGATAAGGTATGTGGCAAAAGAGCTGCAATCCATAAAAGCTACAGGAGCTGTCAAGAAGGAAGACCACCCCACACCAGATTTATGACTTAAACCTGGCAGATACCAGCTCAATCCAACATGGCAACTAATTTCACCTTATGGTAACCCCTAGCCTCATTAAACTCTCATTGTAATATATCAACATGCTAAACAACACACTGCAATCGTCGTGATCAGAAATGGAAAACCCATATAAGGACACAAAATGGCCAACAGGGCTCTTCCAAGAAGTCTCCACCCCTTTCCCTGGAAAGATTCTGAATATGCCTCCCCTTCATTTAATGCCCTACCCCCTGATTAAATAAACTTCAATAAAGGAAGCAAATCTGCTAAAGGGGTGCTGCTCTGTCTGTGGAGTAGCCCATCCTCTGACCCACTGCTTCACTAATAAACACACTTTCACTTTAAACTCTGTGCTGGCTTGTATTTGAATTCTTTCCTACCCAAAGCCATTAACCCACAGTGAGTCTGGACCCTGGGTCCCCAACCTCAGAATGCTGACATCACTACTGCCTGAAAGACTCTTCTCCCTCTCTGCCCTCTACTATTAGTGACCAACTCCCTCTCAGTTAGGGAATGGAACAAGATGGGATGGGGTGGGACAGGAATGAAAAATAATAAAAAGAATATTAATCCCTAGTATTCTTTCAGACCTAGAAGCATAGTGATTCTGATTCTCTGTCTTCTGTTTATATTATAGGTGAAAAAGAAAAAAATCCATAAAATAGACTTCTTAAAATAATTGAGATCCTCGTTGTTTTTATTATAGATGATGAAAGGAAGCAATTATGGGATATTGGTTAAAAATCACCTTGACCTGTTCAACATAAAATTATAATAGCAATTTTTCTGATCACATAATAGTCTTACTGGTAATAAGCACTAAGTCAGATATAATCCAGGGCTGTGCAAAGCAAAACTTTGCACCCATGATCAAGTCTCTTGAGGCAGCTGTGCAAAACTTGACATTTAATTTAAAAAGCATAGAGGCGTGATGGAAAAGCATCTCTGTGTGGAGAGTGGAGAGCAGTGGTGCATTTTATTTGACATGGTGGATTTGCTTTCCTTTATTTTCATATTTTAATAAGTTCAACTCATGAAAGCATAATGAAAATAGAAAGATCAGCTATAATCAGGATGCATGGACATTTGGGGATCTTGATTTAAAAAGCAGTTGCCTTTCTAAGTCTTTCAACAAAATGTAAATTAAACAGATGAAATTGCCTAAAACATCACTGATTCCCAAGGGAATGTAATCATACTTAAATGCCAACACTAAATTAATCAGAGGAACAGAATGTGAAGATGAGAAATTTCATTTTAAGCAGCTTCGTGTTTCATTAAAGTAAGTGGACATGGCAGGTCAGGTTAAGACTTTGCAAAGAGTGATTTGAAAAGCAGAAGGTAAAGGTTTCTATCTCAAAACTATGCAGCAGAAAGCCTATTCAAATAGAAATAAATGTTAATTCATGTGCATTGAATGCTCCATAGTTGATCATTTCCCAAGATACGGCTTTTTCCTCAGTGCAGAATTCTGGAAAAAATATATTAATATTTGTGTATCTTAAATTCTTAAAATAGTTTAGTTACAGTTTATGTATTATACTTACATTGCTAATAAACAATCACAGTCTTCTACATTGAACTGGGCTACTAAAATAAATTGAGCTGCCAATCAAAACATGGTATGTATTTAACTTAGAATAAGCAGAGAAAAGGATTTGTACGAGATGGTAAATGGACAACAATTGCTTCAGAATTCATTTATTTATTCAACAAAGACTTACTGAGTCTCAGCCTGTTCTATACCAGGCACTGTTTTAAATGCTTGGCATGTACAGCAAACACACACACATCTTTAAATTTAAAAAAGTAAATTTTGTGGTATAGTATAATATAATAACTAGAATTTTAAAAATGTAGGTTGAGCCTGGCTGTTGTGGCTCAGTGGTTGAACATCAACCCACACACTGAGAGGTCACCAGTTCCATTCCCCATCAGGAAACATGCCTGGGTTGCGGGCCTGATACCCAGTAGGGGGCGTGCAGGAGGCAGCCAATCGATGATGTTTCTATCTCTCTCACCTTCTTCCTCTCTCTCTCAAATCAATAAAAATATATTTTTTTAAAATGTAGATTGAGATAAGGCTAAAAAGAAGTACATGGTTGAGGCAAGGAGGCAAATCATAATATCAAAGAGGGTTATGAGGGCAGGCCTCATTGTAAAGGGAATTTAAAAGAAGAGACACCTGTAAGATCATTCCAGAGAGAGGAAATAGTCAGTTCAAAGGCCCTGAGGCTGGTGTATACTTTTGAATTGAATTAAATATGGGATGCAAAAAAAAAAGACTTCAAAGATGACTTCAAGATTTTTGGCATGAGATGGAAGAAGTTGTCATCAACTGTGATAAAGAATATTGTGAGTATGAAAAGCTTATGGTTGCGGAAAGATAAGTTCAATTTTAGACAAGTTGAGTTTGAGATGTCTGGTAGAAATTCAAATCGAGATATGGAGAAAGCGATTAGATATGCTAGTTTAGAATCCAAGAGAGAGATCTGAGCTGGAGATATAAATTTGGTGATTCTTAATGTATAGATGATAAAGCCATAATAATGAAGACCTTGAAGATTAAAATTCACTCATTCAGACTGCCATGAAATGTACACTTTCCTAATTTTTAGTCTTTGTCTTTTGCTCTTTCTCTTTTTTCTCTTTTGATCTTTTCCCTCTACATCACATCTCACCTGTTAAAGTTAACTCATCCAGTTCAAGTAAAATTTCCTCTAAAAAGCTTTACTCTATATTGAGGTTAACATCTATTCTTGTTGGGCTATTTCCATTGTATCTAGTCTATCTTACAGCACAGCTCTTATGCTCACATCTCCTCTGCTTGACTGTGAGACGGTTTGAAACAGAGATTTATTTTAGTCATTGTTGTTTCTACCCCAATGCCTAGCCTAGTGCCTAACACAGTGTCTAATGCAGTAAGTATTAAGTTAATATATTAGGTCAAATTCAGTTACTAAGTCATCAGGTTAAAATGGAAAATCATTTAAGTGAAAAAAAGAAGAGAAAGAGAGAAGTTTCTATATACATGAGTGCATTCTTCAACTGGGGAACATACAAAATTTTTAGCACTTTCTCTGTGTGAAGAAGTTTAAATATGTTAGCTCATCTTATTTATTCAATAAGCTTATATAGTTGGTAGAATTAGCCCTATTTTATAAGTAAGCAGACTGAGCAGTAAATAGAAAAAGAGGAATTCAATCCCAGATATGTTTGGCTCAAGAACTCATGTTCCCTCCATTGTCCCACTGCTGTGCCTGGGGTTATCAGAGCGCTGAGCCTCACAGCATGGGTCCACAGGCACCAGGGGACATTTTTAGACTTCTGCCATTCAGACTGAAGCAGCGCCCTCAACTGTTTTCAAGCTGAGACATCATCACCCTCCCCAACATCCCACCTTTACTGCTCACCTTGAAAGGTTCCACGGTTTATGAGGACAAAGAAAACTTAAAGTCAAAAAATGATGAAAAGGGCAACTCAGAGAGCTGGCCAGCCCTGAGATCTCCCCCACACTTGACTATGTCTTTTGTTCAGGCTTCTGTGGCCCAGGCCACCACCAGGCCTTATCACCTAGGGCTCAAAGTTCTAGTTGGAGAAATTTTTATTGGATTAGTTTATGACCAGTAGAGGAAGTCAATTTGGTCTTAACATCAACCCGTAGCAATCAGTCAGCTAGAGACGATGTGCACCATAAATCAAGAGATGGATCTACAGGCAGATAACGGGGGTTCAAATACCAGTCTTGCCACATATATAGTTGTGGGCCTCACAGAAATCATCTAAATTCTCTGAGCCTCAATTTCTACATCAGGAAAAAGAAGGCAGTAAATCGGCCCTGCCTGTGTCACAGGACTGTTGTGAGACTGGAAGAGATAACAGCGGATAAAGTGCTTCAGAATTTAGGAATATTATTCTAGCTTGATTTATCTACCTAGATTCATGGTGACTATTTCTGAGGTCTGATTTGCATAAGTTCTGTGTACAGTGCATGAGAGGCGTTAAAAAGGATCTGGGTTTTTCCTCAAGGCATTTAGGTATCTGAAGTAAGACTGAGGAGTGACTCAGAAATGAGTAAGAGGTTTAATACAATTACTCCATTGGAGTGTTCTTTTAAGCACAGGATTATTTGATGGACTTCAAATGGATGAAAGCAAATCCTTAAAACAAATAAAACCACAAAGGACACCTATGGTAGGTTGCAAAAACTGCCTCAATTAGTTGCAGCTTCTCCTGTCAATGGTGGCATATATTTCTCCACCCTTAAATCTGCCTGGGCTGTGACTTGCTTTGAGGAAGAGCACACAGTGAACATGGCCTCATGCAAGTTCTGAGCCTGAGCATCAAGAGGCTTCACAATTTTCTGTCTGCTCCCTTGGATCCTGGCCACAGCTACCATGTGCAAGTCTAGGCTTGTCTGATGATGGGACCATGTGGGATTAAGACAAACTGTCCCACCCGGCCGGGCGTGGCTCAGCGGTTGAGCATCGACCTAGGATCCAGGCGATCGGGGTTCAATTCCCGGTCAGGGCACATGCCCCGGTTGTGGGCTCGATCAATGACTCTCTCATCATTGATGTTTCTGTCTCTCTCTTTTCCTCTCTCTGAAATCAATATAGATATATTTAAAAAAAAAAAAAAGACAAGCTGTCCCACTAAGCCATCTTGGACCAGCCAGCCTCCAACCAACTCTGCTCACCAATAAACATTTGCCGAGAATTTCTCCCCTCCTCAAGCAATGAGTTTACTGCTTGGATTCTGGCTGGATTTGCCCCTCTTTACATTCCTTGCCCATAAATACACCCCACCCCAAACCTTCAGAGGACACATCTGTAGCTTGCTACAGCTTACATTTCCAGAACTACAATTCCTGCTATTCCCAAATAAACTCAATTTCTGGTAATTTGAGCTTGCCTCAGTTTACCTTATGATTTAGGTTGACACAGTGCTCTTTGCTATCTGGCTCCTACTCTTCTTCCTCCACACACCACAAGTGTAATGAACTACCGAGTGGTCCCCATGCCTGCCGGGCTATTTCATGCCTCTCTGCATTTGTTCATGCCATTTCCTCCATATTTCTCAAAGGGCGATTCATGAAATACTAGTCCCTTAAGATGCTCTATGAGGCAAATGACTCTTAATCAAATAACTTTAGAACAACTGCATACCTTTTTTCCCCTGAAGGCTCTTTAGACTCTTAGAAGTCTTATAATCAGAAATTGCATTTAACTTGGTTTAATCCTTATGATACTGTGATTTATAATAAGAAATATACTTGGCTTTCCACCCATTCCTGGGACAGAGCCCCTAAAACTCTTGCTATTTCCTGTACTAAGAGCAATAAAAGTGTCTTTTATTATGTTAATAGGGTGACTTTTAGAAAGCCCTTAGGTAACCTAAAAATGGAGCTAGTTGCCAGGGGAACCAACTGATTAGAGGGTTGAAACTTTTAGTCTCACCCCCACCTTCCAGAAGGGAAGAGGGGCTGCAGGTCGAACCCACCTCCACTCGCCAATGATTTGATCATGACTATGTAATGAAACCTCTATAAAAGTCCAAATGGTCTGGGTTCAGAGAGCTTTCAGGTTAGTGAACACATGAAGAGGTACTAGGAGAGTGGCTCTGAGTCCTTTCCCATACCTAGCCCTTTGCATCTCCTCCATCTGGCTGTTCCTGAGTTATAACCTTTTAAAATAAAACATTAGTCGAGTAAGCAAAATGTTTCTCTGAGTTCTATGAGCCGCTGTAGCAAAGTAATCAAACTGAGGAAGGGTTCTTGGGAACCTCTGATTTACCACCAGTTGCTCAGAACAACCTGCACTTTCAACTGGCATCTGAAGTCCCAGGAGAAGGTCTTTAGGAACCTCCAGACTGTAGCTGGTTGCTCAGAAGCACAGGTAACAGCCTGGGCTTTTGACTCACGCCTGCAGTACGTGTGGGGAGGGAGGTCTTGGAGAACCGAACTCAACCTGTGGAACCTGATGCTACCCCAGATAGTGTCACAAGTGAGTTGAAGTGTAGGACACTATGCTAGTGCCCCAAGAATTGCTTGCTGGTGTGGAGAACCACCCCCCAATTGGAATTGGTACCAGAACCTATTTACACCTTCATAAAAGTATTTAATAATAGAGCTCTTTTTTTTTTTTTAAATAGAATTTCCTGGGACTTACATACACCAGAAGAAGCATTTTGTGAAATATTTCTTGAGAACTCCATTCCTGTACATGAGTGGTTATGTGTGTGATAGTTTCATCAGTCCTTCACCCTTTTGGCTTCTGAGCCTGATAAATATTTAATGTTTTTATTTTGGGGAAATAATAGAACTTTGGCTCTAATTTTATTAATTCCACCTGTCATAGAATTAGATGGATTTTGCAAAATCCAAGAAAGCACATATCAGACTTGAGCTTTGCTAACCATAACAGTATGTTTTTAAGATTGATGCATTGATAATTCTTTACATCAGAGAAGCAGTGAAACGTGAGAAATATCCCTTGTTATTTATATGCGCTCAAATCTTCTACTCCGATTTGAGAATTTACCTTCTGTGTCATTTGTTTGATAACCTCATTAACTTCAGTGGAACATTCAAATCCAAATCAAATTAACTATTGCCTGCTACTGTCCTTTCCATCAGTCATTTTGCCTTTCCTTTGCATAGTGGACAGGGCTATAGAAGTGATGTTTGCTAACATTAGGAGAACTCAGAGAAGCCAGATGCTGAGTGTTATAACTGAATCTGAGCCCCTCCCCCCAAAAGATTGAAATATTGAGCCTCTTCAATTCAGCCTCATTCACATAGTCAGCACATCTTATTGGGGTGGGAATTGGGGGGCTCAGAGAGAACAGATGGAGAACAAATAAGACACCCCTCAATGTGGAAAAACGGGGACCTAAAACCAGGAAAACTAGCTTATTAGTTGTATGACCCTAAATTTCTTAATCTCTATGAACTCAGTTTCCTCACTGTAAAAACTGGAGTAATAATACAAACCTTGCCATGTTACCTCAAGCTGTAAATAAGAAAACACGCATGAAACACCTATAACATACTGTAACTTAGTAGTATCTATAACATTCTGAAACATAGTAGATACTAGTAAATATTAGATTTTTTTTCTTTTCTTCTCTAATCTACCTATAATTCCCACTGATATTGGCCTAGATCTTCATTCTACTATAGACGTCTTTATCTTTGTCCCCAAAATGCACTTAATTTTGCTCTATATTCTGTGAATCACAAATGCATAATCACAAATTATTTTCCTTTTTAATCCCATAATAAAGATTCTTTATTAAATTTTAGCAACCCATTGAGCTGACAGGAGTTATAGAAGAGGGTTATACAAACCACATACCTTCTCCCTGGCCTCCACCAAAACCAGAAGATGTGAGTTTGAAAGTATCTGCAAGGAGGGGGAGAGAAAGAAAATCCCACCTTTTGCCTGGGAAAACAAATAAAGAGGAGCTGTTTTTGTTTACATTTGACCCCCCCAAATTCACCCAAAGTAGGTATGCAGGCAGGCCAGACACCTGGTAACTACTCTCCATCCATTCTGCTCAGATGGTATACGTGGAGAAAGTGTTTAAAATGGCCTATTATTCCTCAGTTGGGAAACCGAGGTGTTGAGGGATAACTTTTAAATATTTAGACATATGGTATATGGGCCTCCATTTTTACCCTTGCCTTAGACCTTGCAAATGTTAGGGGAGGATCTGTTCTCATGTCACCTCCCAGTCAGAGCACCCACCTCTGAGTTCCCTTGCAGATGGATCTGGGCCACCAACGACGACACCTCTGGAACAAGCAGGATGCAGTGACTGAGATCATGGTGGCTTTCCCATCATGACGGCCACATGAGCCACCTGTGCTGACACATACACCTTCGTAACATGCATCCTATGATTTAACAGCAATCCATCCCCTCTCAGCTAAATGTCAGATTAGGGTTATAAACTTTGCTTTTAGTAAACCTCTAAGAGGAAATATGAATTCACATCATCTAGAGAGTCAAATACTAATAGCGAAATCTAATTTGATACAAGCAGACCACAAACATACACTGGAAAAATGTGAACCTCTGAATTTCTGTGATCAAAAAAAATATGTTGCTTTCTTCTTGAATCCAGAAGTGAGGTGTGTGTTTTTTAAGTACTAAAAGATACCCATATACAAGCATAAAATACCTTGAAGGTGGGCAGCGGGGGGAAAAAGAACAAAAATCAGTATGTTTAAAATAAACTGCTTTGTACTTTCATGTATGTCCTTAGTTATCAATTAATTGATCAGTGCAGTGAGATCCAGAAAGCTTAACTGAAGAAAATTAGCCCTTAGGAAGTTAGTCCCTGCAAAAGGATCCTGCTGCCAGAGGGCTAAGGCTTCCAGCTGCCGCTGCCTCCGTGGGCTCAGGGAGTCAGAGCGGAACCAGGTACGAGGCTGGCACAGGAAACTGACACGCGGAAGGTTACAGACAGGTATTTAAACAACTCATTTCTTGATCCTAAGAGTGGGTCTGCCAAGAGGAGGAGAGCACTTTTAGAAGGGAATGAAAATTTGAGAAATTTTTTCCGAAATATTTTCATACTATTGGAGATGCATTTGATAGGCCTGCCAGGGAGTTTTTAAAAGGGTATTTTGAATTATGCAATGTCTTTTGCTTGAGTTTTGTTCAATTCAGCAAACACCTTTTTGAATACAAACCAAGTGGCTAGCTAAGGTCCTGGACTTTGCATTTCAAGCATGAGTAACATAAGCCCCTGCCTGCAAGGAATTCATAATCTAACAGAAGGCGAATTAGTCCATTGCTAATATCCCAAATTAAGGTCATCTAACTTAGTCTGAGTTCTTGTTCTTGTCATATGAAAAATCCAGGCTTGAGCTTGATACTGTTGGTGTGGCAGAATAAACTGGCCAGCCTTCCTCTATACCTCCCATCCTCCAGCTTTTATCAGAAAGACACTTGGAATAAAAAAATGTAATCAGATCCAGGAAATCCAAGGTGGCACCATCCCCCTTCTTCCTTAAGGTAGTGAAGAGAATGTCCATTAGAAGTGAGCAAGGAGTGTTTATTTAATAAGATCAAGGGCAAAACACTGCTGACAGGAGAAATATATTTTGCTTCGTATGGAATTATACTGCATAATCTCTAAAAATCTTAAATTCACAACAGAAACATAAAACTGGAATAAAAGATCCATTAGAAAACGTGTCTTCAGATTGATGATAAATGCTTCCCACATCACTTTTATTGCCAGATTCAAATGATTACCAGATGGGTTTTAGCAATTAATTTGCATTCAGTGCACCAGTATTGCACAGTTAACATGCACTCAGTGCTTTTTTTCTTCAATAGTTTCTCAATAAAGCAAATGTGGGTTTAAATAATCTGTGCTCTGTTTTTATTCCCCAAAATTATACCCCCCAAAGACCTACTCTTTAAATTAATCTTTCTCTTCATCTTCTTTTCCTCCTTCTAATTTGAAATGAATGTTTTAGATGAAGGTTTTCATTCATAGTCCCTTTGGTGTGTCTTCTAACCCCAGTTCTTCTATTTGGTAGTTATGTGACACTGAAGAGTTGAACTAAGTTCTCTGAAACACAGGACTTCATTGGTAAGATGTGGATAAATAACACATGCATTTTAAGCAATTTTAAGGATTTTAAAAAGACAAAGGATATAAATCACATAGCACAATGCCTTGCTGGATACTTAAAAAACATTGGTTCTTTTCCCTAATAGCTATTAAACTGCTATCACATATCAGGCACTCTTCTATACACTTCCACGTGTGCATTTCACTGCATGCATGTTTTATACAGTCTGTGTGCAGAGGCATCTGGAGGGAGCCTGCTGTAGGTATTCACAGTAGTGGTGGGAATTTGGTGAGGATGGTAGGGGTCAGCTAAGGGTTCTGCTTCCTGCATATTGGTATATATTTGAATTCAGCCTTGGGGCTGAAATCCATAATCTAATATAAGGAACAAAAGCTTTCTCCGACCACTCAGAGAGAATCTCAGATAGACAACAGATTTGTCCTGCAGCAAGAAATAGCTAAATTGGTTAGAGTCAGTAGAAGTGTACTTACTAAGTATAAGTGAGAAGGGACACTTCAGAGTAGGAGGCCATTGGTGTCACTAGCATTATCTTACCACCAATCACAGGGAGAATTTGTTTTAGTCCTGATTTTCTTAGTCCGTTTGGGCTGCTATAAGAAAAATACTATAGACTATGTAGCTCATAAATGACAGGAATTTATTTCTCACAGTTCTGAAGATTGAGAAGTCTAAAATCAAGTTTCAGGCAGAGTCACTGTCTGGTGAGGGCCCACTCCCTGACCATAGACAGCTGTCTTCTCACTGTAACCTCACACGGTGGAAGGGGCCGGGGACTCTCTGTGGCATCTGTTATGAGGGAGTCAATCCCATTCATGAAGGCTCCACCCTCAATGACCTAATTACCTCCCAAAGACTCCAACTCCTAATACGATCACACTGGGCATTAGGATTTAACATATGAATTTTGTGGGACCTGAACATTCAGACCTTAGCATGGATATATGGGACTCTTTTAAAAATGCAAAAGCAATAAAAACTTAATCAAATAAAACCTGAAACAGTAGGACATTGTAGGAAACAGAAAGTAATCATTCTCTATTAAAAACCAAAGAAAGGTCCAGGCTGGTGTTGCTCAGAGGTTGAGCATCGACCTATGAACCAGGAGGTCACCATTTCAATTCCCAGTCAGGGCACATGCCTTGGTTTCAGGCTCGATCCCCAGTAGGGGACATGCAGGAGGCAGCCAATCGATGTTTCTCTCTCATCGATGTTTCTCTCTCTATCCCTCTCCCTTCCTCTCTCTCTCAAATCAATAAAAACATATTTTAAAAAAAAAAGATAATGTCAGCACAGACAAGGCCATTGCTTGGTCTCAGTAAGAGCAATTATTAGAACAAGAAAGTGGGAAGGATCACACAGACCTCAGAGGAATGGTGACAGGCTGGCAACTGGGGAGGGGGGGAGGAACAGCCCACCCTCACAGGGACTGCAGAAGCACTGTCATCTCAACTACCATTTGAGGAACCAAGAAGCAACAATGGGAGCCTCGGCCAAGATCAGGAGGTGACATTACCAGGAAGTAAGGCTACCAAGGTGAGGGTACAAGCCACTCCAAAACACTGCTAGGGGAAGTGAAGAATTTCAGTCCCCCTGAGGCTCCAGGGAGCTCACTAATAGAGACCTCACCGTGCCCCACTCTCTCCCACCAATTACCTTCACCAAGTTGTTGGCTGCAGGATGAACAGACAGCCTCAGTTTCAGAAGAACGCGTGATAATATACTTATTACTGCAGTAGATAATTCCTCTTTAATAAAATAAACATTCACTAAGCAACTGCTATGTATTGACCCTGCTGGGTGGAAAGGATGCAAAATGACATAGATATATGGACAATAAGCTATGATAATATAAAGTGATAAATAAAAATTAGCAGGTGGAAAAGAAGAAAGGGGGAATAGTGGGTTTCAAGTTGCCAGGTAGAAGTCTGTTGTTATTAACTGCACATATATTAAAAGAATAAAATATTTACATTTACATTCAATAATTTCTTAATTTTTTTTCCTTCAGCTATGAACTCCATACACATACTGAATTTTGAGGCTGCCTGGCCTATTTCCCCCACTTAGTATCCAGAACTCTAGAAGCCAGGCTTATACCATCGTATTGGACAATGCAGTGGACCACTTAGATCCCCCTTCAGGACTGTAATAGTCAAAGTTCTTCAAAGAAGTGTGTGCGTGTGTGCGTGTGTATGTGTGTATACATAGAAAAAGAGTGAGAGAGAGAGATTAAGAATTGGTTCACACTATTATAGAGACCAAGAAATTCCATGATTTGCTATCTGTAAGCTGGAGAACCAAGAATGCTGGTAGTATAATTTAGTCTGAGTCCAAAGGCATTCATTACTCATGGTGAAAAGACATAAAAACATCCTTCAATAGATGATGGGATAAAGAAGAAGTGGTGCATGTATACAATGGAATACTCCTCAGCCATAATAAAAGATGAAATACTACCATTTGCAACAACATGGATGGACCTTGAGAATATCATGCTAAGCCAAATAAGTCAGAGAGAAAAAGTTAAAAGCCATATGACCTCACTCATATGCGGGATATACAACTGAAAGCAACAAATGAACAAACAAGAACAACAAACAAACAATCATAGACGCAGACAACAATATGGTGGTTACCAGGGGGAAGGGGGGCAGGGGTAGTAAAGGGTAAAGGGGGTCAAATATATGGTGACAAAAAATGATTTGACTTTGGGTGGTGGGCACACAATGCAATATACAAGTCATGTATCCTAGAAATGTACACTTAAAACCTACATAATCTTATTAACCAATGGCTCCCCAATAAATTTTTTAAATAAAAATAAAAAGTTGGGGTAAAATTAAAAAAAAAAAAAAAAAAGATACATTTGTCATAGACTCTGAGCTGTTAAAAAAAATAGAAAGAAAGAAAACGTGAAGATCCAGGCCAAAAAATTGGTTTTTCTGTCATTGAACAAAAGGGGTGAACAGTTGTAACAGCCTCAATAAAGACCCTAAAAATCTATAAAGACAACCTTTGGGAAGATAAATTCCAGGAAAACATGGGAAACCAAAAGGAACAATATGGGAATATTTGGCACCGTGGTCTGGAATGAGCAGGAATATGAGGAGATTGTGTTCTTTAAGGTAACGAACTATGCCTAAGCCTTTCCAAACTTTGTGTGATGATGACAGAACTACAGTCTGTATATAAAAAGTATCCTCATGTTAATTACTTGATTGTGGTAATCATTTCATAATGTTTATATATATTAAACCATCATCTGTACATCCTAAAAAAAAGACAGATCTGAGGAGGCTAAGGAGACATGATTAAATGTAATGTCGGATCCTCAATGGAATCCTGGAACAGAAAAAGGACAGTAGTGAAAAACTAGGGAAATCTGAATAAAGTCTGAAGTTTAGTTAGTAATAATGTACCAATGTTGACTTTTGGGTTTTGATATATGTACAGTGATTATGTAAGATGATAATATTAGGGGAATCTGGGTGATAGTATAATGGAACTCTCTGTACTATATATACTCTCTGTAAATCTAAAACTCTTCCAAAATAAAAACTTTAAAAAAATGATAATAATAAAAATAAAAATAAAAAGTATCCTCAGCCTGGAACTCCAAAATTAGTAGCCTGGGTCCAACTTTAGTTTCCCACCTTCCCATCACATAATTCCAGAAACACTAAATACTCATGTTTTCCTCAGATGTACCATGTACGCACTGCCACCTCCAAAACTCAACTCCACTCGTCCTTTACCTGTGCTGCCCACCCCCAAAACAGTCCTCAAAATCCAGCTCAAATGTTGGCTCTGCTATGAAGTTTCCCCAACTCCTCCAGTCAGAAACCATCTTCCTTCCTTTTGCTGAGCCCCAATAGTCTTTAATTTGTTGTCATTAGCATAGTTATAGTATATTGATTTGGTTCTTTTAATCAATGATGAATAAACCTATAACTTCTTTATTATTTACAAAGAATTTTATACCCAATATCCTTTTTGCTCCCACTCAGCAACAGTGTTATAAGGCAGAGTGATTGTCTTACTTTAGAGTTTTTAGAGAAAGATAGCAGATGATTGTCCAAAGTCACCAGCTAATACATTGGTAAACCTGGGATTTAAATCCAAATTCTTTGACACCAAATGATTTGTTCCTTCTATTATTTCAAGTTGATGTCTTTATTTTCTGTCCTGTCATGCACATAAGTGTGCACATGTCTTAGCTTCCCCTTCTAAATTATAAAGTCTTTGAGAAAAAGACATGGATCTGATTTTCCTCTGTAGGTGCTTGATGAAAGCTGATGAATTGACTGGTGATACACACAGAAGGTTCTAAGAAACCTGAGTCCAAAAAGCATTGACTCCAGAAGGCATTTTCTTGATATCTTGATTTCACTGCCATAGGAAAACTGCCTCCAAAGCCATTGTGAACATCCAGCATATGGGTGAAATCTCAGGGCTTCAAGTACATTAGGCCTCTGGACACACTTTTAGGTTGTTCATCAAAGGCAACGAGAAAAGCTAAGTTGTTACTCCAGGGGGAAGCAGAGAGAAGCTTTTAATATGACAGGTTCTCATTAACAGACAATTACCTAGGTACTTCCATTTAAAGAGAAATTAGTTAGCCATAAGCATGCATCGGGCCCTATATTAGTCATATACTGCTGTGTAACAAATTACCCTTAATGTAGCAACTAAAAACAGTTTCAGTGGGTCAGGAATTTGAGCATGGCTTAGTGGGGTGCCTCTGACTTAGAGCTCTTCAATAGGCTGCAATTAAGTTCTTGGCTAGGGCTGCAGTCTCACCTCAAGTGTCAAATGGGGGAAGATTTCCTTCCAGTCTCATTCGTGTGTCTACTGGCATTCCTTAGGTCCTCACTCCAGTTAGCCACAGATACCAGGTCTTTGCTAAGTGGGCCATTCCATGGAGCTATGCACAGCATGCAGCTTGCTTCTCCCAGAATGAGAACAGAGAGATGGCAAAATGGAAGTCACAGTATTTTTATAACTGAATCTTAACAATGAAAACTGATCACTTTTGCCACATTCTGTTCTCTAGAATTAAGTCCCTAGGTCCAGTCCACACTCAAGAGGCAAATACTAGTAGGGATCATAGGGGACCATTTAGAGACTGCCTATCACAGACCCTGAGCTAAATAACACCTTACCTCATTTGATCTTCACAACTGTACTAACAAGGTATGTATAATAATCTCCGCTTTACAGTTGAGGAAATTAAGGCTCAGAGAGACTAAACATAGTAGCCCCTCTTTATCCATGGGGGATACATTCCAAGACCCCCAGTTGATGCCTGAAACCACAGATAATATCTATTATGTACTATGTTTTTTTCCTATACATGCATTCCTATGATAAAGTTTACTTTATAAATTAGGCACAATAAGAAATTAACAGCAATAACTAATGATAAAATAGAATAATGATAATAATGTACAGTAATAGAAGTTATGTAAAAGTGGCATTATTAAGTAAAATAAGGGTTATCTGAACACAAGCACTACAATACTGAGACAGTCAAACTGATAGCCAAGATAGCGGCTACTAAGTGACCAATAGGTGGGGAGTGGATACAGAGTGGATGCACTAGACAAAAAGGTGATTCATGTCCCAGAAGGGATGGGGCAGGAGGGCATGAGATTTCATCACACTCCTCAGAATGGGGTGCAATTTAAAACTTATGAATTGTTTATTTCTAGAATTTTCCATTTAATCTTTTCCAACCCTGGTTGACTATGGGTAACTGAAACAGTGGAAAATGAAACTGTGGATGGGGGGGGGGGGGGGAGACTATTGTAATTTATTAAAAGCTAATAAAAATAGAGTAGAAATATAAATCCAAAATTGATCCAAAGCCAGTTATCAGAGTGATCAATGTATCCCTGGGACCATTTCAGTGTATGCCTATTATCACAATGTAATTATTAAAGGCACATAATTTTACCCTTAGAAAAGCCAGGTTTGGATGATAAATTGTAGAGCTATCTTAGCTGTAGGTGTTCCATGGAGGCCCATTTCAAAACACTTCTCCTCCTGGACCTTTCTCTGGTCCTCTAAGGCAAGGTCTCCCACGGAATGTGTGTTCAATCCTGATCAATTGAACTGAATCAAACTGATTTCTTAATTCAACTAAACTTAAAACACTTAGAAAACTTCAATTGACGTATTAATTAATAAAATAGGTGATCCTAGTAGAAAGGCAAAGGAAAGATTAGATAACATTCATTCTTTCTACAAATATTTCTTGAACATCTACGTTGAGCTAGGTGTCGTGCAGAAGTTAATATGCGTTTCTTCTCTTAAGGACAAGGTATCGAGCAACAGCCTAGGGTTCTGTAACCCAGGGAATTTCTGTAATGATATCCTACCATGATTTTATACCTCCATGCCTTTGCCTCTGCCTGTCTAGAATTCTCTTACTCCAACTATTCACCCACCTGATAGGTTCCTAATTATCTTTTAAATCAACTGAAGTATCATCTCCTCTGAGTCTTCCCCTTTCCCCATCCCTCCAACAGGGTGGGTCATTCCCTCCTCTGTTTTCCTGCATGTTTTATCCTGATCTCTATTATCCTTATTAACGCCACACTGCAAGGACCGGCTGACAGAGCTGCCTCCCCTGTCACTGGACTAAGCTCCTCCATAGCAGGGACCATAATTTATGCCAGAATGTAATATGTGCTCAACAAATTTCTATGTTGAACTGAACTAAGCAGAAGGCTAAACATTTATGACTGTCATCATCAGCCAGCGTGGACTGCCTCCCACATCCAGAGCTAAGCCTGCTGAACTATCCTTCTTTTTTTTACCAAATTTAAAACTGCACAGAGTAAATGATCTAGAGCCTTCATCTTACATGTCAGTTCTGATTAGCTGGAAGTGGCTACTTCGAGGATTTAGTGAGTAGGATTCTGGAGCTGGATCAGATTCAACAAGATACAAAATCATGGTTAATGAGCTATATCTGAGGAAGGAGCACCTGAACCTATATTCCCCAGCCCTGGCATACAGTTACTTCTGTTACAACACCACAGAAGTATCCATATATTTACACTAAAACACACACACACGCACACACATTACATGCACACATATACACACAGAGAGAAACTGCAAAGGGAGCTACTTTTCCAGAATCTTCAAATTAAATATCTCAGAAATGTTATAAATAGCATTCAGAAGCCCTTAAGCACGATGAGAGGAGGGGGTTTTGTCAGTTTTATTTATTGCTGTGTCCTCTGGCTGCCATACAGCTAGAACAGGGGCAGGTGCTCAAGGAATATTTGTTGAACATGACACTACAGTTGAAATTGCGCTGTTAATTATTTTAGATACATTATTACTAATATAAAAATTTTGGCTACTCTGGAAACCTAAGCAACATTTCTTATACTGAGACCAAAAGAAAAAGCAGTCTGAGTGTTTAACAAAAAATTATGGAGAGATTTTGGGGATGCTTTTGAGAGATTTTGCACATGCTTCCCCTTGTTTGGGATGTTCTCTCCCCTTCTCACCTCTAGGCATCCTTCAAGGGAAGGGGACCCCTATGTGAAACCTTTCCAGATTCTCCCGAGCAGAGCTCATACTAACTCTTCTACGTGCCGTTAGCAAGTGTTGACTTGTATACTTCCCAAGAAGCTGTGTCTCCGACGCTAGTGAGATAAAACCTTTTTCAATGAAGGCAATCCTTTAAATGGTTCCCCGTTTCCCTTTCAAAAGCACAAAATGCCTCAGACACATTCCTGAACATCATCAGGAGAGAAGAAAACCAACTAAAAGCTTTCACGAGATGCCTTTTCTCACTGCATGGCAGAGGGTAGAGTCAGTCCTTGCTATTCCGTGGACAGACAGCCCTTTTCTGCCTCCTGGGTTCCGCAGCTCAGTCCTTCCCATGGTCATGAACCATGGCACAGCGTGTTACTCACACACAGAAATTACTTTTTCAGAAGAAGCCCTCGGGCTGCCCTTGTAAAGGTGATGCCTCCGGTCTGTGAGGGTCAGTTTGCTGAGGGCAAGGTCATACGGCCATCTCCTCGGGCATCCCGGGGCCCACCCATCCCCTACATGTTCAGACTGCACATAAAAGCCTGGGTTAGTGCTTATGACTGGAGAAATGGCATCTGACCAGACCCCCATCAATGACAAGGAAAGAGGAAAGGAAAGGGCAGGGGCGTGATTAAAGCCAGCCCGTTGAGCGAGTTCTTTGAGCTCTAAGACTCCCCTCCGATGGCGTGACCCTGTAGCTGTCCAACAGAAGAGTGACACTAGCTGACTTGCTCAAAACCAAGGTGGATCTCAATTTCCCGAACGGTTCCATTCCTTCTTCACTGTTACGTTGACATATCTATCTCCCTAAAGTGCAGAAGGCATTACACTTACAATCAGAATTTTTCTTTGTTTTGGTTTAATCCAGGTGGAGCTGTTCAAACCTTAAAAAGGTAGAGAAGGCCCCTCCCATCATTTCCCTGTTCTTTAGCCATAACCCAAGTTGGTCACGAGACATGCTAAACCTTAATGATGATTTAAAAAAAAAAAAAAAAAGAATGGAGGAAGCCATTCTTACTGTTCACAGGAGCTTGGAAAACTCAGGTCTGATCCAGGCTCGCATCAGTTGGAGAAGGGTCCGATTTTATAGGATGGGATACAGCAGCTGGAGCCTATGGTCATTATGATATTTATTGTCTCTATTTACCTGTTATATCCAGTTGTAGCTTGACAGCAGATTTATGAGTGGAGAATTTAGATCGAAGCCCCAGGCCACAGGAGTTGTCCAGGGTTAGCTATCTAGAGATTTATATCCTTGAGGGTTCAAGAGACCTCATGGGAAATAACTAGTCCAAAGGAGAGAAAGTTCGTAGTGTGGTCAGTCATAACGTCCGAGCGCACACAGGGGTAAGGAAGGGGGAATGCACTACAGCCATGTCCAGTCCCAAATCTTATTCCAAGCACAACATATAAAAGATGGGGGCAAGAGCACCAAGTCCAAACTCCACTTGCGTTTAGTAAGGAAAATTTTAGCACAGCACTATGCTTGGCACCCATCATCTCACATCCAAGAGGTGCTGAGCCTAGAGGCTCAGTATCTTCAGTACCTTATCCCAGCTGCTCCAGAACAGGGTCTGATCCCCGACCCTTGTGGCAGGTAAAGCCATTAATCCCACCAGTTGAGCTTCTCAAAATGGATTCATAAATGGATATGTCTCAGTATCTTTTGGGATGGGTAACTTTGTGTGTCAATTTGGGCTCAGGGATGCCCAGATCTTTGATAAAACATTATTTCTGAGTATGTCTACAAGGATGTTCCTGGAAGAGATTAGCACTTGATTCAGTAGACTGAGTAAACAGACCAGCCTTGACCAACGTCGGTGAGTATCACCCAATCCATGGAGGGCCCAAATGGAACAAAAGGATGAAGGATAAGTCATTTCTCTCTCTCTTCTTCAGCTGGGGCACCCATCTTTTCCTGTCCTTCAACTTCGAAGCTCCAGATCCTTAAGTCTTTGGACCCTAACTGAATCATACCACAGGATTCCTGATTCTCCAGCTGGCACATGGCAGATTGTCTGACTTCTTGGCCTCCATAGTCATGTGAACCAATTCCTATAACAAAATTTCCATATATATGTGTATATTATATACAGGGTGTCCCAAAAAAAATGTATCACTTTAACAGCTGATTACTCAATTTTGAAAATGAAATGATTTTAATACATACTGCTTTCATAATTATTCAAAGTGTGTATGTATATCTTTGGGATACCCTGTATGTATGTATATGTATATGTATATATCATATTTATTTTCTGGAGAACCATGACTAATACACATTCAGCAAGAATATACTGAATATACAATGTAGCAGACACTCTGCTAAACTCTCAGTTACAGAGACATAATTCTTCCTTCAGAGTTTACAGGTTATTTGGAAACACAAGGAACAAAGAAATAATTATAATACAATGTGATGAATGCAATATGAGATTATGCAGAATATTATAGCTGTGTATTAAAGAGGTTCCTAACTCAACTTGGAGAGTTTAAGGATGTCTACATAACTAAAGTCGTTCAAGAATACTCTTTTTTATTTAATTTAAATATTTTATTTGAGTATGCTGGCTGGGTACTAAACAGTGGGTAGGAGTTAGTGAAGAGAAGTGCAGGGAATGGGCAGTCCAGACAGAGAGTGGTCTAAGTAAAAACAAAGGCAAGAAAACAGCCGTGTGCACTAGAAATTACAAGCAGTTCCATGGTGCTGGAACACAATGCATGAGGCAGAAAGGGGAGGGGACGAAAGGTAAATGGAAGCCAGAAGGTGGAAGACCCTGCATACCGTGCCGGAAATCTTGGACTTAACCTGGTGGGAGATGGGGAGCCCTTATGATCCTTAATCAGCAGCATAGCTAGTCAGACTGGTACTGAAAACAAGTAAGAACACATATTCTTATTTCTCTGGAATCAGCGTTTGATCCTAAATGACTCCATGATTTACTGTGTGGTTTTAGAAAACTCAATTAACTTTTCTAAGTCTCATTTTCTCCGTCTCTAAAACAAGGGTCACAATACCTGACAAAGTTTTTGCCAGGATTAAATGATCTAAAACATTTAAATGTGGTGGAGTCAGAACACAAACCCAGTACATAATCAAGACCCTTGCCAACTGTGACCACTACCTCCTCTGTGAGTTTTATTGGCTAATAAAACAGCCTTCATAGAAAAGATCGCTAATGGAGACCTTCTTCTTCATCGCCTTGCTTTATTGAACACAAAAATAAAGCGAGGTCATCCTCCCTGACAGCTTCATCTGTAGGTCATCCTTACCTCCTACAGCAGGATATCAATAACTTGCAGTATATGGGACCTGACTGACGAAAAGTTATATTTAATTGGGAAATCAATGAAGGGGAAGAGGGCACTGAGGTCTCAGAGACTGTATAGTCTTGACCAGCCTCGCTCCCTTGCCCTTTCTCTGGGTCTTCTATCATCGTATCACACTTGCCAGTCCCTCAGTAGTCTTAATTATGGACACAGCCATTTGTCTTCAAATATCACAGCTCTGTGAAATCTATGCATCGATAAATACAGATCAAAAGCTGTTTTCCACACTGCTGGAGAGTTAATTGCTTCTGTGGTTAAAGCAAATGTGGTCATTCTTTACCTTTGAAGGGAATTTTCAAGGTCTCCAAGTAGCTGGAGGCTTCCTGTAAAGTCGGAATAAATAACACCATAATTTTAGGGCCTGACATTGTGTCTCAAAAAATCTACGCTTTTCAGATTAGCTCTCCATGGCCAAGAAGTAGCAAACTGGGCTTCCAGGATTAAACAAAGCCAGATGATCGATTCTATGTCTCAAAAGGCATCTTCTTTGTACCAACTATCATTCCTATATCCATTTTTCCCTTTCAGAAAGCATTTACTGGGTATGCTTGTGTCAGGTATTTGGAGCAGGAACAGACAAAAATAAGAAATGGCATCTATCCTCAAGACTGGCGGAGGAGGCAAATAGGGTCAAAAAAATTCAAAGCAAGCATCAGGACATTATGACAAAAATCCCCCTCAAAGAGCGGGGGATTCATTCTACTACAAGACGGGGGTCCGGCGAAGCACCACAGAGGAGGCGAAACTTGAACCGAATCTCAAGACGAATGTGTATTTGCCTGGCAGTCGGGAGTGGGAATTAAGAATGAAAAGGCTTGTCATACAAACACAGCAGAATAAATACAGGGACAGAAACATGCTGAAAGCATAAGACCAACCAAGGGCCTGTAAGTCATGTGGTCTGAATAGCACGTGGGGCAGGAATAGAGGCTGAGAGAGAAGGGAGGCCAGGAAGGGAGGCAGGACCCAGATCACAGAGTGTCTTACACAGTTTTAAAAAGCTACAAGGGTCGTTGATGGGCTTTAACAGGAAAATGACATACTCCCACATATTTTAGAAAAATCATCCCATCAGTGTGGGCAACGAATTGTAGGGGAGACCCGAGGCAGGAAGGAAGACCCATTAGGGGGCAGTGGCTGTCCCTTGAGAAAGCCTGAGAGCAGCCTGAGGCCGCGGCGGTAAGGACACCGGGGAGCGGCCGGCGCGACGTGAGGCGAACTGTCCCACAGGCGTGGCTGGGGCAGACAGAGCCTCTTTTCAAGGGCAGTTGAGCACAGACTTGGAAATCAACAAGGTGGACACTGACCAGAGCAAAAGGATGGTGAGATAAGAGGGTGGGAAATTAATTCCATTAAATTCACCTGGTTTTTATTGAACATCCAGGTACATCCAGAACTGTGATACACGTTCTCCCCCCGCGCAGACATGAACAAGACAGGCCTCTGCCTCACAGCACAGCAGGAATCTCACGGGCTGGGGGGCTGGCAGCGACCAGATGGCCCTAAGGGAAGCGCAACCCTCCCCCCACTACCCTGCTTTACTTTTCTTATTCTGTTGAGTTTATTGTCCATTTCTCCCCACCGTCAACCAGAATGTAAGCTCTGTGAGGTAGAAGGTTTTGTCCAGTCGTTGGTTCAGCATCTACAAGGGTCTTTGTGTCTAACAGGCGCTCATTACTTATTTTCTGAATTAATGAATCAGTTTATCCTGATCAGGACCTGTGTGCTCTTTCAGCTTATAGATCCATGTATTTAATTCTGGAAATTCTGTCATTATTGCATAAATTCAATATTGCCTCTGTCCTATCCTCTCCATCTGTTTGTTACTTCTATTATGTTGACTCTCTGGCTTCCACGTCTCAATTTCTTATATTTTCTATCTCTATATTTTCCATGATCTAGCTTCAAAATCATTGTTTCTCTCTTCATCTGTCAGTCGAGTGCTTTATTTAATAATCTTTTCTTCACTTAGGTTACACTTCAGTTCTGTTTCAAATCTACCTGTGATTTTTCAAATTATCCTGTTGTGCCTCACTTTCTACACCTTTTTCATCTTTTACCTCTTGGATCACTTTAAATCTGTCTCATGTAGATTGTTCTATTGTTTCTATTTCTTGAGATGATGCTTAGTTTAACTGCTGGTATTTGTTTCACCTGCTAATTTCTCTCATGGCAATTGATTCCTTTGTGTGATTTTTAATATTTGATTGTGCGCTTATTTTCAACAGCACTGTGGGAGTCTTGGTGCTTTAGAAGCGTCCCTAAAGGGTTTATGGTGGCCTCTGTTCATCTCTGTGGTCAGCCTAGTTTTATGTTATCTTTTTGGTTTGCTATTCATCCTATACCAGTACTACTTTGAGCCTTAGTCCACACTCCTGTGGGTTACAGACCTGGGGTTATTTCCAACTGCTGATCTGTTTGCCAGACACAGCCTCAGGTGGATTACACACTTCTTTTCTGCCTCCCAGAAGGTGGGCCAGGTTTATCTGGTCTTCATTCCAGAAATGGGTAGATCTTCATGGCTCTTGCCTTTAGACAGGTAGTTCATCTACACGAAGGGTGGGGAACCTTTTCTCTGCCAAGGGCCATTTGGATATTTATAACATCATTCGAGGGCCATACAAAAGTATTGTTGCTATGAAAAAAGCTCCCAGACTTATTGAATTTTGAGTCCAGCCTATGCTTGCCTTGGCAGGGCCAGACCAAATGATTTCACAGGCCTTATATGGCCTGCAGGCCGGACATTCCCCACCCCTCAGCTATATACCATGAGCTTGAAGTCTGAGGCCCTAAATATGCTCCTGATGCTAATATCAGAGAGTCTTAATACCCAGTCCCCCAACATTCAATTCTGTGTGATGTTACGGTAACCATAGAAGCTTTTTCAGCTTTCCTGCTCTGACACTGAGCTTCCTCTTTGTTTTCACACTTGGGCATTTTCTGTTCCTGGTTTACTCTTTGGCTATGTGTGCAAAAACTCTTTTGTATTATTTTATCCAATATTTTTTAACCTTGAAGTATGAAGAGCAATCATTCCATTTCAACTCAATTTGCCGTATTCATGACTCCATAATCCTGAAACCAACTATTCTAACGTCAATCTTAATCGTGCAAGTTGCAAGAACTTATATCCACTCTCCTTAATTGAATCTTTTCCTGATATAACCTAAAGTGATTTATTCATTTCTGGGTACCAACGTTTGGGAAGGAAATTGAAAACGTGATGCACTTTTGGAAAAGATTGAACATAATGAAGAATCTGGAAACTCTTCCATGATGGAAATGTTTGACCAATGAAAGGCTACTTAGCCTGAAGAGGAGGAGACCCGGGGCACGGGAGCACTGTCGCCAAATATTTAAAGGGCTGTCATGTGGAAGGAGATTAGCCTTTTCTCATGTAGTTCCAGAGAACAAATCCAAGATTGTGCTGGAGAGCCGGGACAGTGGTGAAGGAGCTCTGACACTGATTCATCACATAACAACCTTGGACACATCACTTCCCCCTTATAACCCCAGGGTACCCATCTGTTAAATGAGAAGGCTGAGTCACACGCATGCCGGGTTCCTTCAGCTCTCACAGACTCTGGTTCATTTCTCACCAAAGGTAATGATCAGGATTTTTCCAGCAGTGAATCAGTGGACACACTTGATGGATGATCCTGACCTTCCTTATTTCATCCCGACTCAAAATAATGTATTGCTTTTTTTTTTCTCTCTATCAAGACTACGTATCTCAAACTAAGCTTTCATAATCCCCTTTGGGCCAGAAATTATAGTTTAGAAATGCCTGAATGGCAGAGTGGTATGGGGGAAAGACTGTGGATTTTTGGTGTACATAAGGACCTGAGTACAAAGCCAAACTTTTACCCTATAAGCTCTGTATCCCTGGAGCACCATTTAACTTCTTTGAATATGATTCCTCTCCCATAAAGTGAAATAGCTATATATACCTCAATGGCACTCATGATTGTTGAGAATTTTAAAGCCAAATAGAAGTGTCTGATACATGGTATGCATTCAGTAAATGTTAGTAAAATCAAAAATGAAAGCCAAATGCTATAGATTGACGGGGGATGAAATAGTGCCTATAAGAAGAGGGTGTATTTTAATCCTTCCAGCATGTTACACCATGATGCCTTCACATTGCAAAATGTCTACTATCCCCATCACAATTTGCATGCATTTCATATTCTCGTGATTATTTTTATACAAGAAACAGTTATCTGAATTACTCCAATACCTTGGGCATTTTAGAAAATTATCTTTCCCTTGAATTGTTAAACCATGGGTAATCAAATCCCAGTCTCATAAATATTTGATTTAGCAAAAAACAATTGTTATCCCCTCTTGGTAACCAGAGTTTCTTCTAATTCATCTCTGGCCTCCTTCATTGTCTCTTAGCATGGAGGGATTCCAGCTTCTTGTATTTCTGCTATTACACTGGAGCTATACTTTATGAGCTGACATCTACCCATCTATCTCCTGACATCTGAGAGGGTCTTAACTTGGTAAACGATACGACTGGATTCATTAAAAGTTTCTGGCTCATAGCAACTCCATGAAAATTTCCTCTGTCTTTCTGATGAGATTTCTTTCCTGGGCTCCTTTGTCTTGAGGGTTTCAATATGGTGAACTTATTTCTGTCTCTGAAAAGAAGGGGGAATTAAAATAATCTACACACCCTAGATATATAGGAGTGACTATTATTGAATCATATGTTCTTTCAATTTAGTGTTTGGGGGTTTTTCAGATATATACCTAGAAGTGGAATCACTAAGTCAAAACGCAGTTCCATTTGTAATATTTTGAGGACCCTCCATACTGTTTTCCATAGTTGCTCCACCAATCAGCATTCCCACCAATAGTGCCCACTGTATTTCTGTTGCTTCCATTAAAGCAAGCTAAGATTGCATCAATCAACCCACAGTTTTACATACTTCGTGGCTAGCAGGAACCTGAGCATGAGCACTGCTCCGAGCTCCCAGGTACTGGTAGTAAAGGCACTGGCCTGGGATCCAGGAGCCCTAAGTTCTAGTCCTGACTGCTTCTACCTCACTGTGAGACCTTGGGCCTTCCTGCATTCCCTTGCTCTGGGTTTCAGTTTTCTAGTATATTAAATTATTGAGTTGAAACAAATCCTTGCCAAGGTTCCTTCCAACACTAATGATCTATGCTCTGAGTATATTATAAAAACACATCAGACTTCTTCTTTCTATTTTTTCTTCTCATTGTTTCCTTTAGGATGAGATAGTCTTCTGTGTTAAGCAGGGAGGCAGGATCAGATCAAACTTCTGGTTTTGCCTTCCATCTGGGGCACTGAAAGTCAAGACTGCTGGGATAAAGCTATAGAGTCAAGTGACAAGATCATTTCAAACCTGAGGTTCTTCTCAGAAACTCCTTTCCAAATCTGGATGTCTGTGCAATGAAAGCTCATCCTCCGAATACTGCCACAGTAGCATGTCCCATAGGCAAACAGGACAGAGAAAAACTAGAAAGGTCACTGTGTCTACGCTCCTCACTTTACATGTGAGGTACTTGAGGCCCAGAGAGGGGATGTGACTCCCCCAAAGTCCCACCATGAGCCACCCATTGAGGTTAGTGCCCCTGTGTTCTCACTTAAGCTTGTGATCTTTCTACAGTATCACACCATCCACTTGAGGAACAAGATTGTTGAAAAGAAAGAAAAAGCACTGGACTGGGAGTTCAAGGGATGGGTTTGAGTCCTAGCTACTCTGCTTTCCAATTACCTGTCCTTCATGAAGTGTTGAAAGTGAAGATCGCCTGAGACAGTTATGTGTAAGGGCCTAAGTGCCTAGTAACCAAACCCAACACATAGTGGGTGTTTAATAATAAATGCTTTTCAAATCTGAATGCCCCAAGGTTGTGTAGTAAGATCTGGTTGAGATAAGTCATGTAAACATATTATATAAAATGTAGAGTGGTGTAGAAATGGAAAGAATTGTTGTATTTTTCTATAGTAAAACAAACTTTTTTAGACAGGACTGAAATGGATGAAGGAAGTTATTACTTTCCATCTCATGGACAAGTTACAGCAATATTTATGCTCTTAAACTACCAATGCTTGCGATTCTGCAGCCAAACTCTGAGTCTTGGACATAAGTATTTATCTTGACTTGAAAATAAAACCATTCTATCTGTACCAACAAGAAAGATGAAGTGCATAGCAAATATAATGAAATAAATAGCTTAAATGTCAGCTATCCCTTGCTGAATACAGCCAACTGAGCCGGCCTGTCTCCAGAAATAATTCAAGATGCCCTTGAAATAAGAAAACTTTACTTAAAATACTCCTAAATATTTCATGGATACCAAAATAAAATACATGGAGGCTATAGTAAAGTCTTATTTCCTTAATGGTTATGGGGAAAAACCTGTGAAAATACCTGTTAACCTCTCATGGGGAATGGCAGTTGGGAGAGAGAACTAATGCTACAGAAGCCAGAATGTCAGGTATTCTGATAGAAATATGACTTATACTTTCTCATTTAATTCTCTCTTTTTGCCCTATTATTAGCCCCATTTTAGAGGGGTTGTCAATTTTTCCTGGACTTAAGTCCAGGTCTATCTTTCTACTGCATACACTCAACCCAGGAGGAAACACACTCTCACATGTATCACAGGATGTACCTTTCTAATGGGTCAGGTCTAAAAGCCAGTGCTAAGCCCTGACCAGTGTGGCTTGGTTGGTTGGAGCATTATCTTGTGCACGGAAAGGCTGAGGTTCGATTCTGGGTCAGGGCACATACCGAGGTCGCAGGTTCAATCTCCAGGGAGCATACTGGAGGCAACTGATCAATGTTCTCGCTCACGTCTCTCTCTTTCTCTCTCCCTCCCTCCCTTTCCCCTCTCTCTAAAATCAATAAGCATATCTGCAAGTGAGGATTAAAAAATTTAATTTAATTTTTTAAAAATTTTTAAAGCCAAAGCTAAGATCTAAACCCTTAAAACACTCTTTGGGAGTTTAAAAGTCCACTCGAACAACTACATTTCTTTTTCTTTCTCTTAATAAAAAGATAATAATACCTGACTATGTAAAGAACTTTACAAAGTATTTTTTTATAAATGGCATATCTAAGATTTAAATCCAAATTTTCTGACTCCAAGTCCAGCCCTCTTCCCACCAGAGCCTGTCTTGAGGGATCTAAGCCAGAGTTCAGGTACTTGAAAGTTGACAGCAGAGTCCTCCAAACTGTGAAACTTCCTTACTTACTGAGTAAATTTCCAGGGAAGAAAACAATTCCAACAGTAGCATCTCCAGGATGGGGCCATTGTAGAAGCTGTGCCTTGATGAGAGAATTAACAAGCTAAGATAGTGATCTATTGTTTTCTAACTTCCCAACTCTACAATGTATATTAGCCACTTGATGGAACCATCCCAAGCCATAAACAGGAGCAAAAAAAATGGAACCATATTTAATGAATTATGAAAGACTTTTAAAAATCCAGTGGAAACACTCTTGGGAACTGATAATAGTCTGGGGTGAAGAAAGATGCCTGAATAAAAATCTGCACGTGCACAGACATTTACTGCTATGCCATTTAAACCGTAAAACATTGGAAATAACCTACAAATCCAAAAATAAGGGAATTGTTTAATGAACTGTGGTACACCAACTAGATGGTATTTTATATAACTGTTAAATATAACATTTCTAAACATGAGACGGTTAAAGCTAAAAAATGGAGCATATATTAAATTAAAAGAGAAAAATATTGCTATGCCATGCAAAAATAGCATGCATATAAGCAAAGAGCAGAAGAGAACATTAAAATGACAACTATTGATTTGCAGGGGTGACAGGATTATAGATGTTTCCAGTCTTCATTTTTCCATTTCCAGTACATTTATTGTAATATAACTTATTCCAAGTAGAGCTTAACATTATTCAAAACTGACTTTATTTTAGCCAAGTAACAGAAAAAGACAAGACATTTACAATCTCTTTGGGGAATCAGTGATTTTTTTTTATCCACGGTGTGAAAGTTCTTGTAATTGATCTTTGTCATTTAATTCAATGTCACCCAAATTTACAGATCTTTGTTTCAAGGTGATGTGGATAAATGAGGCCCGTGTTAGACTATTGACATTATCTTGGCACCTGCGCAGGTCAGCACTTTGGGTGTTTGATTAACACGTAATCCCGGCTTGGAAAAGCTGAGAACCTGGTGTAAGACGTTATCTCTCGTTTTTTCTAATTTGTGTGGCAGCAGAGAGGAGCACTGGATTTAGAACTGAGAGACTTACAATCTATTCAGTACCGGCTCTATAGCGCACTCGCTACATAAATCAGTTCGCTCTTGGGTGCCGAGTCGCTCACCTCTGACCCGCGAGGGTGAAGGTCCAGCCCCACTCACCGCCCAGGCCATGATGAGGCATGGGTTCTCTGAAAGGCACACGCGTGTTCCGATGGGTCTCTGAAAGGCACACACGTGTCCCGATGAGTTCTCTGAAAGGCACACACGTGTTCCGATGAGTTCTCTGAAAGGCACACACGTGTTCCGATGAGTTCTCTAAAAGGCACACACGTGTCCCGATGAGTTCTCTGAAAGGCACACACATGTTCCGATGGGTTCTCTGAAAGGCACACGTGTTTCGATGGGTTCTCTGAAAGGCACACACGTGTTTCGATGGGTTCTCTGAAAGGCACACACGTGTTTCACAGGGCTCTGGGCAGGGCACTCAAGACAGAGCTTTTCCGATGTTTCACAAATAATCAAAACCACCATTGACTCAACATTGTCTACATGCCAGGCACTATGATCAGGACTTTACATGCATCATTCATTTATTTTAAAAATATGTCTTGTGCATCTACTATGTAACATGCTGGTACATGCTAGGCACATGGAAGAAATCAATTCTTTACCCCCATGGAGCTGACATTTCTGTGGGAAGGACAATGAACAGCAAACATAATTTAAATAGTAAATTATATAATGTGCTAGAGGATGATTTGGAAAAAAAATAAAAGTAGAATTGAGTAAAGGAGGTCCTGAGCCCAGGGAGAGGGGGCACAGGAGACTTTAAATGGGGTGGTCTGGGATAGGCATTACTGGGACATTTGAGGAAAAATGTGAAGCAGGAGCAGTTGGTCATGCAGACATCAGCGAGAAGACCCCTCAGGCAGAGGGCATTCAGGGCAGAGAGACAAGGGCTGGAGCTTGCTTGAGATGTTTGTCAAAAATGAAGGGGCTTTCAGTGGCTGGAGTAAAGTGAAGAGAGAGGAAGCACTCGGAAATGAGCTCAGAGAGGGAACAGGGACTCTGACGGCGCAGGACCTTGTAAAAGACATTGTACGGACTTTGGTTTTTATTCTGAGAAAAATGGGGAGCCATTGGAGGGTTTGATCAGAGGAGTAACATGAACAATTTGCATTTTAATTTATTGAGGATAAACTATGTGGGCAAGAGTAGAACCAGAGGAACCAGTTAGGAAGCTATGACAAAAATAGCGAACTATCGCTACAGGCCCGTGAACACTACAGACGGCACAAGCCAGGAGAGCAGTAGAGGAGTCGGTGAGGGGTGGGTGGATTCTGTATTTGTCTGGAAAGTGAAGCAAACAGAATTTGCCGAGGCACTGAATGTGGGGTACAAGAGAAAGAGAGCAGTCGAGGATAACTGCGCGGCCTCTGGCCTGAGAAGGTGGAAGAATCAAGCTGCCATCACAAGAAGAACAATGATATTGTCGGGCTTGATGGTCCTCACCATAAACCTAGGCTATAGCTAATGTCTGCATGTCACAGATAAGAAAGCTGCTGCCTATATGGTTAAGTGACTTACCCAAAGTCACACAACTTTCCAGCAGTCGAGCCAGGATGGAAGCCCTGGTCCCTCTGACCCCAAAGTCTACGCACTTAAACCCTGAATGTTGCTGCTTTGCAAAGTGAAAGCCAGGAGTATCCAAGTTTCCCTGATCATCAGTGGCCACGTGATTAGAATCCCATAAGTGTGCAGACATATGAATATTTTATTGATAATAGTGGTAAGTGGAGAGGGGTTTCTAACACTGGGCATGTTGACAATCAAGTACGCAAAGAACCTTGACTGACTCCTGTTTATCCTTTAGTCAGGGAGCCTCCATGTGCCCATGATGTACACTCAGAATTATATGTGAATCCTGTTCAGCCTCAATTATAATAATGAATGGGTCTTAACATGCTGGCTCACCACCTGGAAGTAGTTGTTACATGGCTGATTCCCACTGGGATCATCTAGGATGTCTTTTTAAAATACAGATTACAAGCCCTCATCTCCTCACTTATAGAAATAGAATCTCCTGAGATGGATTCAAGAATCTTTGTTTCACAATGGATTCTGCAGTCATACAGGCATCAGTTGGTTAAATGGTGCTTGCGAACTTCTGAGTAAAGCCAGAGCAGTAGAGAAGAGGTGGGGCAGGCCTTACTGACTTAATAGGTTAGATGTCCTAGGTAAGAGTAAAAGTGTCACTGTTCAAAATATGGCCCCTGAGTAGTAGCAGCAGCATCACTTGGGAGATTGTTAGAAATGCAGAATCTCAAGTCCCACTCTTGACCTACTGAATCTGAACTTGCATTTTAGCAGGGTTACTGGATGCTCTGTAGGTGCAGTGAAGCTTGAAAATCGCTGTAACATACTTAACAACAATGCTTGAGTGGACCCTGCCCTTTGGCAGGTGAGCTCATTGGTTATTTATTACACAGTCAACATTTATGTACAGCTCGGTTGATACTAGACTGGATGCTTTAAACACATTATCTTACTCCTCAAGGCAACCCTACAAAGTGGATATTACTATCCCCACTTTATAGGTGAGAAAACCAAGGCTAAATGAGTTATAGTAACTCACCAAAGGCCATTCATTTTCGAAGAAGCTGGAACTTGAACCCAAGTCTGTCCATGTCTAAAGCACATGCTCCCCCCACTGTACCATAGCAAATCAAAGGCTCAGCCAAATTTAGGAAAACTCATAAGGGCAATCAGGTGAAAAAATGGAGTTTGCTGTCCAAGAAAGCCTGTAGTGGGATTCAGAACAACATGTCGTTGAATTGGGCTTGTTCACCCAAGCCTTAATCACATCAGATAACTGCCGTTACATTTTCATAAGACAGCAGGCCCGGCTATTCTCTATTGCACACATAGTGTGGCATCTGGCGTCGGGCTGGCTCTTGGGATGGTGTAGGCTGTGTTCTACATTAAGTGGGAGGCACCCTGTGCTATTTGTAATGAGTAAACTATTTCTTTGGAGTAAACTGGTCACCCATGTGTGGTAAACAGAACCTGAACAGCTGCTTCAGGGTGAGCCAAGCAGTGTCTTTATGTAGCAACCGGTTCCCTAGAATTTTGCAGGTAGCAATGACAATCATAGCAAACTCTGGTAGAGTTCTTTGGCGTCTGGAAAGAGCATTGACGTTTATAGTTTCTTTTGACTCTTAGAGAAGTCCCAAAAGTTAGATATTTTACTGATGAGAAAACAGATTCAGAAAAATTGATGACTTCTCCAAGACAACACAGCTAGCAAATGGCCAGGCATGTACTCAAACCCTTGTCTTCTGATTTTAAGTCTTTTGTTGTTAACCCAAGGGAGTGAGTTTAAAATAGTTTAAGAGTTGAGCCCCAGAGCTCCAGGAAACAGGGAGGATTTTCGATATGGATGTACTAGAAGTTGTCACCCAATGGGAGAAATTTATAACTGAGAACCAGAATCTAAACATGACTCTTTTAGGAAAGACAAACCTTTGGTTTCCAATCCAGGGAACATCATTCGTTCATTTCCTGAGGTCTTCACAATGAGCTAGTTTGAATGAACAGAGGTGAGGGTTCCACTGATAGCCATGTTGGTTCACAAACTCCCTGGCTTATCAGGAGGCTTATCAGGGTTATTTTCTTTGTTACATGAACAAGTAAGTGCCCTCCCACTCCTTCCTGGCCTTCCCTATAATGTGTAAAGCAGTTGACAACATCCTTCTACCAGCCCTATAAGCCAAGCAGACTTCACTGGACAACTCTGGGAACACAGGGGGTCCTGTGCCCTCTGCTGCTCCTCTGCATGTATGTCACTCTCAGATCTTCTCATAGTTAACACCGTGTGTCGTTAGTGGTGTGGGTTACTGTACACCATGCACAAAGTGGAATCCAGTGTGGTGAGGTCATTCATTCCAGCGTCAGGGGATTTGGGAAGTGGGGAAAGATTTCAACCAGGCCACTGCAATTGGACAACCTCACCACTGGGGGCAGCAGCAGGCTACCAGCCAAGTGGGACGGTCATTGACCGAGAGCTGCCCATCCAGTTAGGCCTTTAAAGGTGGAAGCTGTAGAGCAGCGGATCTGCAGTTAAAAGGCATCCAAAAAATATAAGAATGCTCAAAACATGAGCATTTTACTAACTTGGAAGTCTTTTCGAGCCATAAGGAGGAGTAGCAATGATAGATTATCCTGGAGACAGAGAGGCAGGGAGTCCCACCCCCCTACAGGACTTTGATACAGTTAACAGGGCAGTTGACTCCCTTGGAAACAGGGAAAGCACATCATCCAGAGAGAAAGCAGAACAGGCTCCCGTTATGGTTCTCTTAGAGCCATAGCGAGATGTGAAATAGTTACTGTGTGGCGTATCTAACAGGGGCCGGAGGAAAACATCAGCAGAGGCAAATGTGTTCATGCACAAAACTGGAGTTAGACAGTCTCCAGGGTGGTCATCACAAGTCTCCAAGCCAGAGGACTCTTTAAAGGTTTGAATGGTTCGTTTGCATGAAGAAGTGTGCCATCGGCCTTGTTCAATGAAGCTCAATGGCCTGCTATAGGGACTCTCCTGTGACTCCCACCGAGAACAAGCTCTCTGGGTTGACTAAGAATAATGGGGAAAGCATTCCTGTCTTGAACTGGGTACTTGGAATTGTGTATACCTATCCCATCGAGGGTACTTCCCAGAAGCAGTGGCAGTAATGAAAGGACACAACGCTGTACCACCCTGGGATGGTTTGCTCTCCTTGCATGGTGATAACAAGACTTCAGCACGACTCTCAAGCCCCCTACTGCCCCGCTTTGGGGCACTGCACTCAGTCACTGCTCCTTGTAGACACAAGTGCACCCCTGGAGCCCCTTCCCTGTAGTCACAGGCACTTCCAAAGGACAAAGGAAATCTTTAGCTTGGAGTATAGTTACCAGAGGGAAGTTTAGCACAAAGTTGCAACAGCCCAGAGGTGTGGAGGAAAGGCTTAAAACACAGCGCGATTGTGGTTGTTCCAGATGTTATCACTTGCGTCAGGATGACCAAAACCTGCCACGAAGCTGTCTCCATGCTCACAGAGGCCCTCCCCGCGTCTGCCCTGCACACGCCCACTGGTGTCATCCGCACGTCCCTGCCTCGCCCACCTGCATCACCCACTGCCAGCCTGTGGGAGTGAGAGCACAGAATAATCACTTATAGTTTCATTCACCCACTGGTTCGAAACTTTGGTGACTCCCTCATCACTACTACCCAGATTTTCAGTCTTTGTTTTCACCTGTAGAGACCTTTGTTAAAATGAATTCTGGGGAGGAACCCTCAAATGCACAGGAAATAAGGGAGGGCTGCCCCGGTGACTAGGCCGAGGGGCCCCGGAGCCTTTCCTCTAGCAATGGCCTCGGAGGAGGGGAAGGAAAGCCCCTGAAAAATGCCTTGAGAATCACATACTTACAGGACCAAAGCTCACTTCTGAGGCCCTTCATACTGGTCCCAGGGGCTTCGCCCTTCCTGAACGCTTGGCTGCCAGCATTTTCTGCGCAACGAATTGGCTATAAATCGGTGAGCAAACCACCTTTCATAGCCGACTCCTCTTTCCCCATCACACCCCCTCAGCCCCCATGTTCCTCCCACCTTCCAATAAACTGACTGCCCGGGACTCCTTGGCTCGAGGTCTGCTTCTAGGCAACCCAAACCCAAAACACCGAAGCCATGGATCTATTCATAGGAGTCCTCGGAGCGGGCCCGTGTCAACAGCAATGCTCGGAGACAGTGTGGCCGAGTACACATGTGCTGGCCGCCTTCCCTGTCACGGGAAGCATCGCAGGGAGTATTTTTAAAATATCACCCCTGCTACACACAGAGCCAAGCTGTCTGTGGAGCAATAGCACGTTTCCATGCTTTACCCCAGAAGCTGCAGGTCCCTCTTCCTCCTGCCAGGCAAGAAGAGCAGAGCCGAGCAGAAGATACAAACCGCTCATGCTGTCCCAGGGTTATGTGGACGCTTTTCTCCGACCCTTCTCCTGGGTGGCTTCTGCTCACACACAGCAAGCATGTCCCAGGGTGCCTCCTCTGACCCCTTCCTTTCTCTCCCTCTTGCTCCAGCAGGGCCCTCTACCTCGGCGACCAGCCAGCTGCCTTCGTAACTGTCACTCTCTGAACCCTCCACTAGGCTGTAAGTTCAGTGGAGACAGGGACTGTGTTTTATCTTTGTATTTACTCTCAAAATATAACATGGGGTCTGGCACAGAACAAGTGCTCAAAAATTAATTTTTGCATGAATGAGTGAATGAATGAATGCAGCTTTCCAAATATCTGTGTTAATCCTGGTTATTTCTGATCTGGGATGACATTCTCCTCTACCCACATGAGTGGCTGACCTAAACACAGAGGATATTTGAGATACAAGGACCCCAGCAATCCCTTAGGAGGTCATTTTCACAGATAAGGAAACTCAGACCCAGTACATTACAAGGCCAGGATTCAGGAAACCTGGCTTCAACCACTTTTAGGTGAGTGACCCTGAGCAAATCTCAAATTAATTATCTCATTTAACAAACCACCTGAATCTGTTGCCCCATGTATATAGATGAAATAATTGAACTTGCCTTACATACTTCAAAGAACAGTTTTTCTCCTTTCAATATTTATTGAGTACTCACTACGAGCCAGGCCTTGTACCAGGGACTGAAAATATAGCCCTCAGCACTCAGACGTGCTCAAGGGGCTGACACTGGCGATGAGAGTGAGACAGTGAACGCCTCCCGCAGAGGTAGACATTGAGATCCAGAAAGGTATGTCACCTGCCCGAGTTCACACAGCTGGTTAACCAAACAACCAAATTTCCAACACAACTTTATTCTAAACACAATGCTGCCTTCCCACAGCTGCAGCTTCAGTTCCCCTCCTCCACCGCCTCCAGGGTGAGGCTCGCAGGCTCCTGCCTTTGCAGGACTTAGACTTTAGTGTCACATTATATCTCAGTGGACAATCTAATTTTAGCAACAAGCTGGGTATGGCCAAAGGTAACTAAATAATAGGAATAAAGGAATAAAATGTTAGGCACTCAACAAGAACTGGCCACATTGCATCAGATTGAACCGTTTCAGTAACTTGGTTACACGACCCCTGGAGCATCCAAAGACCTGGACCACTTCGAGCACCCCTGGTGTACATAACCGGTTCCCTCTGTTCCATTCTGCTCAGTAAGTTTTCACTGACTGCCTGTGGCGGCAGGACACTGCATTAAAACGGGTGATACAAGGATCAGCCTGGAAGACTAAAGAATACTTACTAAGGCTAATCTGAAATAAAAGCGGCTGCCGCCGTGCCTGGTGCTTAGATGCTGTCTGGTCAGTGCTTGTTGAGTGAATAAATGACCGAGTTCTCATATTCCAATGATATTTGCCTTCTCAAAAGAGCAGATGCTCTGAGTCACAGAGATGTTTATTGGAATCCTAGCGGAGCCGCTTAGTACTGGCTGTAACCTGGAGCAAGTGCGTAGCTCCTCTCAGTTTCTCATCTGTAAAGGTGATAACCCTGCGTGCACCCCTCCCCTTTTTTTAAGTAGTCTCTTGAACAGTTACAGGAACCAAATTCTTGAGAAAGTAAGAGGGAGTTTGGTGCTGGGTGCACCACCCACAGACTTTAAAGTTCTCTCTGCACCCCTTAGGCCCAGGTCTTTGAGATTGGTCCTTGGAGCAAGGACTGGGACAGCTGACCTGCCCTGTGACCTGCCTTTATCCTTGTAAGATTTACTTTCTTCATCTATAAAATGTGGACAATACCTGTAGCTAACACAGGGTTATTGTGAGAAATAAATAAGATAAGAGGGGGAAGCTCCCTCTCAGTGCCTGGCATGCAGTAGGCCTTCAGTAAATACTAGCTCCTTCCCTGACGCGCTCCCTCCCTGCTCCCAGCACACCGGGGTCTCACGGTTTACAACCCACTTCTCACCTTCCCATCAGGACCTTCCAGTCCGCCTTTGGTAGATGCTCCTTGCCTGCACCACAGCAAAAGCAGTAACAGAAAGGCCTCCCTGCACCTGAAATCTACCACCCGTCTTAACTGGGGGTGCAACCACCCAACAGCACGGGAGCCCCCTCCTGGGCCACCTAATCATCAAGGAGATAGATCCTGTCCCAGCTCCAGGTCAGAAAAAGGAGTGGGATCACACCGGGCCCTCTTTAACCCCAAAGAGAACCAACACAGCTGTGCCACCGCTGACAGAGTTCAGAGTAAGCTTAAAGGGAAATCCCACCGTCTGGAGGGATGATGAATTGGCGCCCAGTTCCCCCAGGCACCCTTGGGCTCAAGGTGGGTGCCGCCGGGAGCCTGAGTCCATTGGTGAGCTCGCAGTGCCACCTGGTGGGAAGTCTGTGCAATCACAGCTCCTTTAATCCCAAGGTCAAAGCCATCAGGTTCTGGAGCCCAACAGCTCAGCGACAACTTTTACAGGTTTGTACCATGACTGTCCACCAAGGGCAAGAAATCCATTACCCACTTTTTTAACTAGTCAGGAACCTAGTTAACTACCCATCAGACCTTCCCCGCCGGGGAGCTGCAGTGCGGGAAGTACATGGCCAAAGCTGTTGTTACATGGACCTGGGTCAAATCTTTGAGTTCAAAGGCTACTGACTTGCAGGAGGCCTAAGGAAACTTACCACTTAGTTTCCACGTCTTCAACATGGAGATAAATGTGCTGCTCTGTCAAGGTTTGGGGGAGAATTAAATCAGTTACTGTACGTAGAACACCTCGAATTTAGTAAATATCTGTTCTTTCCCTCCCTATCACTAACATAATGTGAGTGCCTTGTGCAGATAACAAGGAAGGCTGATGTCAAATTAGTCTGCGGGCCCCAACTTTCGTAAAGCTCTTTGAGTGTTTAAATAACACCTTCCTGTCACTGCCTTCACAACCCTCTTCCCCTGAGAGGTCCTGGACACCCGAGTGAAGAACCGCTGACTAAGACACTTTTATTTCCTTCTGCCTCACTACCATGGGCCACACGGACTTTAAGTAGGAGAGAGCTTGTTTTTTCAAAGGTTCAAACATGATGATTTCAGGAAGAAAGGTAACAGTAAAGGTGACTCAAGCACAGCCCTGGCAGCAGAGCCCAGGCACTGATGCCAGGTAAGCCCGTGCCAACAATGGGTTAAAAAAGACCCAAGAGGGAGAAGAATCTGATATCACCATGGAATTGTGGCATCGAAGTGCAGTGTTCAGGCTCGAAGAGGACTCATCTCCCCCAACCCTTCACTTACAGGGGAGTAAACTAAGACCCATGAGTTCAGAGCTTTGCAAAGATTCCAGAGAAATTAGTGGCAGAGCTGGAGACTAAACCCAGGCCTCCTAGGCCGAGAGAACACAACCCTTTGGTACGATGCTTTTCAAACCAGCAGGGGAAAGAGGAATCAGCCAATAAATGGCATTGGGTGTCTGGGATAACTGGCTGTCCGTTTTAGAAAAGAAATGGAGTTCAAGTCTCACTTCACTCCTTATACCAAAATCAATTCCAGACAGATTTTTTTTTTTAATTACATGAAAAGTTGAAGAAATAAAATCATAGAAGTAAAAGGAAAAAATGGGTTAATAGTTTTATAACCTTAGAGTAAGGGAACACCTTTCTGAGCATGACATAAATCCAAGCAGCCCTGAGGGGAAAGATTGCTAATCTGACTACGTAAAATGTTTATACTTCTGCACAGGAAAACGAAGCTAAAAGGACACAGAATTTAGGAGAATATCAGCCATTCATGTGCTAGACAAAGGACCAACTTCCTTACTATAAAAGGAGCTTTTACAAATCAATAAGGGAAAGCCACACAACCCAATAGAAATGCTAATGTCCAATAGGTAGATTCTGATATGCTCAATTACACCCATAATTAAGAAAATACAAATTAAACCAACATTGGGATCTCACTTTATATCCCTATCAGTTTGGCAAAATAATTAAAGTTTAACAATACTGTTGTCACGGATGAGAGAAAATAGGCTCTTTTATACACTGTGGAAGCATAAATTTGTCCTAGTTTTTTAAAGGACAATCTGGGAAAGTCTACTTACTCCCCCAGTGCAAGGTGCGCAGAACAGCATTTTTTTATATATATACACAGTTGCTCTCATGTCAGAATTTGCTTCCTAAGGCCCTGCCCCAATTTTCTAGAGGTCCAAGGGCTTCTCAATCAGAAAGAGAGGGTGACTGTGAGCCCCACTCACAACTTCCAGCAGCAAGCAGATCTGGAAAGTTAGATGCGTCTGCTCCTGTGGCCGCTTCTCATTCGCCACGGCGCCAACTCACTGAGGAAGGCTTGTTCTGGCTCTGAGCCCTTAAGGCCCCTGCCTCAGCCACTGGGATTCCTCCAGAGTAGATGTCCACCTCCAAGTGTCAGGCCAGCGACAGGCTCCTCATGACACTGGGCCCTCGAGGTCGCAGCTCTTGGGTTTTCCCACACGGCTCTTCCACTGCCCGGGGGCTGCAGGATGCCTCGCAGTGCAGGGGTGCGGGTCGCCGGTCTGGCCTGTCCCTTACAGGCTGGGAGGGGTGGAGCTGGCACCAGTGGGAAGATGCCCCAGAGGGCTTGGAGCTGGAGAAGGCAGTGCCCCAAGGGTGATGACAGACCTGGACCCCGCCAGCATGGTTGGTGTGGGACCCTCTTCCTTCTGCTTAAATGCAGAAATATGTCGGACCATGGGGAACTGTGCCCCAAATAAGCTAGACCATCCCACACCATTATGAATTCACATGTAGCTGAGTCCACTTGAGGTGAGGGTTGACTGGATAATTGAAAGACCTGAGAATTAACTTCCATGTATATTATAATTTTCAATAAAGGATAAGCAACAAAAAATGTACTAGATGAAGCATATACGTGTAAGTATATTAAAATCATTCAAACTCCACAATACCCACAGCAAAGGCCTCCCCCCTCGCCCAGGGACAGATATTTTGTAACTGACATTTTTAGAATTGCTAGTTTATGGTAATAATGGAAAGTAAACCAATTTCCAGACAGCTTTTTTACCATTTGCAAGTCCTCCACAGAAAATGTACCTTTTATTGCTTACACACGCAACCGATACACCAACAGCCCCCCCCCCCATCGCACCGCTATTGTGGGCCACTGTTTTTGGATTACTGCTTTGTGCCATGAAGTATTAATCCTCACAACAGTCTTGTAAGGTGAGTTAATATACTCAGGACAGCACAAAGCACACAGTGAGGCTTCAAAAAATGTTCGTTTTCATCTTCTTCATCACCATTAATCTCACTAAACTACTTAAGTGAGGCTCAGAGAGGCTAAGTCCCTCGCCCAATGTGACCCAGCTAGTAAAGAGCAGAACTGAACCAGAATTTATCTTCCAATCTACCAGACTTCAAAAGGGGCTCCGTCCACAGTGCCATTTGGTAAACATCTGCAGGCTAGATATTGCCTAGCAGACAGAGCACCTGCCCGCCTGGGAGTGATTCAGGAAGTTCCAGAAACCTCCGCCTGCAGTTAACTCCCTCTCACACTAACCTTTCATAATACCTGACCGTGGTATTGTGATTTACAATAAGAAATATATATTTGGTCTCTGTCCAGTTTCCAGCACAAAGCTCCTAAAACCCCCTGGGGGGGTTTACATGATAAGAGCTTTTAAAGGTGTCTTTTGTTATGTCAATGAGGCTCCCTTTGGATCGAGCCTGGGCGATGGGAGCTGGTGGCCAGGGGAACCCAGCCCGGCACTTAGAGGGTTGGAATTTCAGTCCCACACCCTGACCCGCTGGTAAGTGAAAGGAGCTGGAGGTCGAGTCCATTGCCACTGGCCGACGATTTAATCAAGCCAGCTCATGTCACAAAGCCTCCATAAAAATCCAAACGGACTGGGTTCGGAGCCCCTGGGTCAGTGAACCTGTGGAGATTCGGGGAGAGAAGTGCACATGGAGAGGGCACGGACGCTCTGTGCCCTTCCCCACACCTTGCCTGATGTATCCCTTCCATCTGGCTACGCCTGAGTTACATCCTTTTATAACAAATGGGTAATCTAGTAAGTTAAATGTTTCTCTGAGTTCTGTGAGCCACTCAGGCAAATTAACTGAACCCAAGGCGGGGGTCCTGGAAAGCTCCGATTCAGCTAGAGGTACAGGGGACAGCCTGAGCTTGTGACTGGGGGAGGCGGGGGGGGGGTAATTTTGTAGAACTGAGCCATTAACCTGTAGGGTCCAATGCTGTCACCAAGCAGGTGCATCAGAATTGAGTTGAATGGTAGGACGCCCACCTGGCCCTGAGCATTCCTTGCTGATGAGGGGAAACCCACCGGCCACATTGGAATGGGTACCAGAACCTATTGACTGCCATTCAGCCATTCATCTGTCTTTTTAGTGTAAGGAACATGCATAGCATCTATTAGAGTGTGAAGTTAAACACGTCTGTAATAACTGGGTACGTGTGTGTCTCCCTTGGGCTGACAGCTGCAAGAGGGCAGGGTAGGACCACGCCTGCTTTGCTCCCAGAGTGTCTCCAGCACCTACCATAGGTCCTAGAACATCATAGGCATCAAAAATGCAAAAGTTGCATGAAAAAAACTGAGTGACTGGAAGGGTTCTTTCAGGTATATTTTCAGATCAAACTCAATCTTCACAACAGGACCATGAGGGGACATTTTTAAGTGAAAAATAAAATAAACAAGGTTGAAAAAAATAGAAGATCCCATCCCAAGGTTCTTCACTTAAGTCACTTTCTTGACATTGTCCTCAAGGCCGGACCCCTGGACCTTCCTTCAAACCTGTGTGGCACCCTCATTAGTCCACTGCCTGACTCCTTGGCCCCCTGTGCTTGGCTGTTGGTTCGTTGCCTGGATTCCCATCTAGGCTGTGGGCTTTTTAAGTACAGGGACGGTGTCTTGCTGACTAGCTTAGTACACTATCTTCTGTATGTACTACATGTAACACATAGTATATGCAAAACAAATATGGGCATAAGTACAACTCTATGTATAATAAATAATAAAATAGTCTGAATTTGAGCCTCAAGTCTGCCTCCTGCTAGCTGTGTGCCCTTGGAAAAGCGAACACTCTGAACTCAGTTTACTCATCTATAAAGTGGGGATAATAATACCTCTTTCATCAAGTTGCCATTAAGAATTAACAATGCTGGAATGCCTCGAATAGAGCCTGACACCTGGTGAGAAACCAACAAATGCTCAATGCTTGTTTTCCTTGCCCTGTCCAGCTGCAGGCATGGAGGGCCTTCTAACCATGGGGTCGGAAGCTGCAGCTCCTGAGCTGACGCTGAGAAACCCTCTTCCCTCTCCCCTCTCCCCCCCTGCAGTGGGGAAAGCTCTGCGGTCGCTCTTCCTTCCCTGAGTCTGGCACCCAGTGTTCTGGGGTGAGTGAGAGCCGCCCTGTGCACACCCTCCAAAGCCCTTTCTGTCCTGTTTTATATGCTCCTGCTGATTCTTGGTTTCTGCTGATTCGGACCCTGGTTTCTGCTCTGTGTTCCCTCTGTGTGTCTCCTGACACACCCACTAAAATGGGAACCCATTTTACAGATCTCCTCGCAGATCTACCCTGTGCAAGTTGCCAGGGCGGGTGGAAAGGTGAATAAGGCCCAGACCTGTGTTTGAGGAGCTCACAACCTGGTGGCGGAGGCAGCCATGTAATTACACCGAGACACCGCAATTCAGAAGGGTAAGTGCTGTAGGGGCTCAAAGGACAGGGCAACCACAGGCTTCTTCCCTCTGCTCTGAGGACGCTGTGCTGTAAGCACACTGGGGCCTGGGGACGGGCGGTGAACTTGGCTGTTTTCGATGGAAAGAGAAATTTTTTGATGGGGGTCCAAGCTCAAAAGAGGCTCCTCACCTGCACTGGGTAGAAACATGGCAAAAGTGTTAATACGTTAATATTGACACAGTAGTTGCAGGCTTTTGCCCTCAACCCGTCAGTCACACTCCCCAAGAGGAGGAAGAGCCCCCAGAAGGGGGCAAAAGCCAAAAAAGGAGGCCTCAGGACATAAATAGGCCACCAGGATAAAAAAGATGGTGTCTGATGGGACCGGACAAGTCCTTTCTTAGCCCCACCCATACCTCTATGGGCCTCTCTCTCTCTCTCCCTTCCTCTCTCTCTCTCTCTCTCTCTCTCTCTCTCTCCCTTCCTCTTTCTCTCTCTCTCCCTCCCTCCCTCCCTCTCTCCCTCCCTCCCTCCCTCTCTCCCTCCTCCCAGTT
The DNA here is from genome assembly GCF_964146895.1 of Miniopterus schreibersii. Classification (NCBI taxonomy): domain Eukaryota; kingdom Metazoa; phylum Chordata; class Mammalia; order Chiroptera; family Miniopteridae; genus Miniopterus; species Miniopterus schreibersii. The sequence continues at coordinate 29,372,530 of NC_138112.1, read as the reverse complement.
CCCCAGGTTGCTGGTATGATGTGAGGGGCCTGGTGCTTGATACAGCTTCTGTCCTACAAAGACGCCAACATGGGAGAGGTTAGAAAGCAGGAAAAGCGAACAGGGCAGGCTGCTCAGACCTGCCTCCAGTCTGGGCGAAAGGAACCCCCAACACTGTTAGGTAGTTTGACCCAAGCAGGGTAGATTCACAAAGGAATTTAGGGACCACAGCTCAGGTGGTAACAAGACTATTAAAAGGGAAAGAAATCAGCATCTATTGTGTTGAATCATTATGTGTGGGGGTCTTCTTGTTGCCAGAACCTGGCCCACACACACCAATTTTAAAACTGACTATAATACAAGGCAGAATGAAGTAAATGCTCGGTGGAGATATGAGTCATGTGCTTAGAAGAGAACAGGTAAAGAAACGATTCTATTTTCTACTTACTATGTATTGTCCAGCACAGCAGACTGTATCCTCACAATAACAGGCTTTGTAAAGCTCAGGAGACTGAACTTAGAAAAGTGAGGGAACTTCTCCACCATCATAGAACGACTAGTGGAAGGGAATGCAAATTTAAATGCCACTTCAAAACCTATACTCTTTCCACGATTCCATGTTACCCCTTGTAACACGGAGGCCAAAGGTGGTTTGACAGTGGCTGGTGTAGACCTGAAACAATGAACAGAGTATAAAAACCAAGTATTGGAAGCAGCCTAACGTATCCCACAGATACCACACTCTTATGAAATTAGGCTGGGCCGAAGTGACCCAGAGGTAAATCATGGTGGCCACAACATTGGAAACAAAATTTGATTAATTCATAAAGTGACTTTTTGGAGAGTTAATTAATATTCTTGATTTGAGCATGCATTTTCCCTCTTTATGCAGGTACACAAGTCACTGCGATGATGGGCCCGTCTACCATCTGTCTGAGTAAATAACTGCCAAAAACTGGGGGCTGAAGCTCTTAGCAGAGTGAGGACACTTGGTCTTGGCAGTTGGCTTACATCTCCCCATGTAGAACACGCCAATTAAGGGGGCTATTAGGCTGCCATTAGGTCCCAGTGGGGTTCATTAGAAGAAAATCTTGTAGACTATTTCATCCCAGAATATGTATTGGGATAACCCAGAAGAGTGATTTAATTAGAGGATTAAAAGCTCATTGAAGTGGATTCCAGAATGAAATTGTTTAATTGTTTCTGTCAAAACTACACGGAGATCACTGTCCTGGAGGGAGGAAAAAAAAAAAAAAAAATCACTCCAAAGTATCCCCCGCCCTCCTTTTTAATGGGCAGCTGGCTGCAGTGAGTCATGGCTTAATCACTTTGGGTCCAAACATATAAGACTAATTTTCATTGAGCCTTTCTTGCCATGATGAAACCATATTCCTATTCTAGATCTCAATTCCCCCTCCCAGTGTTGCAAAACTATAGTCATTGTGGGCCAGGATCCCGCGGCAAAAGCCATGTTCAGTTAGGCAGCCAGCAGGACAGAGTGAAGACAGGCTTCAGCTTTGGGACGGGGAGTGTGCAGGAGAGAGTTGGTGGGTGGGGAGGGGGAGGGGCCGGGGGCCGGGAGGACTGATCTAGAGCAAAGTCACAGCCCCTGCCCTCAAGCAATCCAGAGGCCGTGGAGCCCACCATGCCATGTGGTGCACAGGTGGGGACCCGGTGGCTCACTCCCTCCCGCCACCTCGGCGTCGCCTGGGGATGTGTGGGAACACTGCCAGCCCAGTGGGCTACACTGCGTAAGTGTCCTATGGCTGCTGCAACAAATCACCACATTCAGTGTCTCAGGTATGATCTGGAAAAAAGTTTCTTTCTACTCACTTCTTGAAATCAGAATAATTGGTATTGTTTTCCTCCTCTTAGGTATTGCTTTTGTTTGATATTCTGTTACCTTTATCTATATATTCTCTCAATTGTTTGAAAATAACTAAATTTAAGTTTGTCAAAATGAGGTCAAGTCAGAAGTTTGTAATTTCCCCTTTATTGAAATGTCCCAAAATATCTTTTGGAAGTTCAGTTGAAGTACTATAATAGCATTTCATCCATTAAGCTATTCCATCATCAAAAAGGGGAGGGAGGTATGAGATGTGTTTAGAATTATATAGGCTTTAAAAAAAGTACTAAGTGTATTTCTGACAAGAGGGAAATTCAATTTTCACAAAGCATCAATAAGAACTACTCTGCTAACAATTTTATGCATCTAACGGATTACAATAAACTTCTACAGACTACCTTATGACAAATACATTTCAAGCCTTGTTTCTCCTCTGCTGCTCACATTCCTCCTGGACCAGTCACTTTACAACAGGTTAAACTGCAGTACAGCCTCCGACCCTGCACCTTCTTTTAACCACACACAGCAAGTGTATGAGGATTCCTGGAAACCGTTCTTAGGGTTTCCAGGAATCCTGGACAGCTAGCAATAACATCTCTGCATGAAAGAGATGTAAAACAGCGTAAATACATCCACTAAACTCAAACTAAATGGATCTCCACTTAACTTCCCGTTAGCTGCATGTGAAAAATTCCCAAGGCCTCTCCAATAGCAACCAACACCAAGGAAAGTGTGATGGCCGGCCGTTGGAGAGCAAGGAGACAGATGTTCCAGCCAGTTGCATGGAGCTAAAAGTATCTTGCTTTTGACAGACAACAGAATGGTGGTCCTGGAGGGGAGGGAGAGTAGGGGAGGGCAAACTGGGTGAAGGGGTCAAATGAAAGGAAACTAGACTTTTGGTGGCGAGGGAGTAAGAGTATACAGATATTGAATTGTAATGTACAACTGAAATTTATATAATGTTATTAACCAGCGTTACCTCAATAAATGTAATTTTAAAATAATAAAAATACGTATCTTACTTTTGCAAATTTCATAAAACATAACTATATGAAGACATTGCCAGGGGACCGACCACATACACACATGCACACCCTGGGCCTCCGGAAGGGGCCTGTGCAAATGAGGAGCCCTAAAGATGGAGCTTCACGGCTTCCTGGTAAATCTGCCCAATTCCCGCTGAGGATCTGATTAGCCACAACCCACACTGGTATCGGTTAAGGTAACCAACTTCTGTAACACACGAACACAGAGGTATGTCATGGCTCAAACGTGATAGAGGTTTATTTCTTGCTCATGTAAATTCCAGAAGAGGTTTTCTCCACTGACCAGTGCTCTCCTCTAAATGAGGACTTGGAGACCCAGGTTTCTTCCATCTTTTGGCTCCACTTTCAACACATCTCTATCAAACCACAAAAGTAGAAAAAGCATGGAGGATCACACGAGGGAACTTGTATGGACCCAACCCACAAGCAAAGCATACCACTTCCATTCACAGTCCAGCACGGAAAACTGACCCATGTGGACGTGTCTGCCTGCAAGCCAGGACCCAAGAGTGGGAGCAGTTCAGGCCTGCAGAGGTTCCCGGTTTTCATCCTGCGTCACTTCGAAGTCCAGTGTACAGGCAGACAAGATAGACAGTCACAGCAATCTCCATTTGGTGGTTGCTGGGGCAGGCACACGTTTAAGAGAGGAAGAAAACAAATCCATTCCTATCACCTCTGCGCCAATGAAGTGACCAGCAAAAGACCATGGAGTCATTCTCGGGTGTCACGACTAGATGGCGCTTTGCGTCTTTGTATTCCTCCGGCTCTGCTCTAAGTTGCTTCTCAGTGGAGCAAGATAAAAGGATTTTCCAGTCATCTGAGCAGCAATACAAATGGCCCTATTCTTCCTGGCCTCACCCAAAGAACGGGTCTGGGCCTGCCTGCATCCCCGGGCAGATTAACAACCCAGAGAAAAGGGAAGTCAGCGCTGTTAAACAGGGCAGGAGGGGCGTCCACTGGAGGCGGAGACCCTGAGCACACAGGGCCTGGCCAGAGCCCCAGCTCGGCCCTGAACACCAGCGGGACACTGCCTCACACAGACTCCGTTTCACCATCTGTGAAATGGAGACTATAGTACTATTGTCACTTAATATAGGCTTCCTGCTTTTTCAAGTTCTTTCACAAACACCCCCTACTTTCCCCCCCATGGCACCCTGGTGCGGCCAGCATGAGGCGTTACTGGTCCCTCTTTGCAGGGACTGAATGGAAAACTAACTTGCCTGATGTCACAAGGTAAGCTAGGGGTAGATGCGGGAATCAAGATTCCTGGAATTGTTCCCTTTCTATAAAACTCCTTGCCCCTCACTTGGGCGTAATGAGGTAAGCAGAACAAGTAATGTCATCGGTATACTCATTTTATATAGTGGGAAAGTCTAAAATTCAGGGGCAGAAGCAACCTGCTCATTTTGACAGGGCTAAGGCTGTAACTTACATTTTCAAATTTCCTCTTTTCAACATCAACCACTTTTATTGGCCAAAAGGACTGATTTTTCTCCACTTGCTGCCACATTAAGTATAAATATTTAAATTCTTTTTAAATGTGTACAAAAGACCTTATTCCTCTCTCCCATCAAATATGATCCTGTGATTTTGGCCATTGTCAAGTTAGCCCTACCTTTCACATGCTCTAGTTGGACATTTTGACAACTTTGTGAGGCAGGGGGCAAAAAACATAAAGACAAAACAGGTGATAACAGCGGGACAAGCAGCCAGTCCCCCCATGCCTCTGTACGAAGCACATGGCACAGAGAGGAGATTTGCACACTGGGCCCCAAACCGGCCCAGCTGCACCAGCCACTTCAGCGGGGCCTGTTTTGGAGTTGGGGCTGTTTCTCAAGCCCTCCCCTCACCTAAGGTGATACTGAAACAGCCAGGCTTGAGGACCATTCTGCTCTCCAAGGTAAGAAGGGTTCTAAAAGCCTATGGATTTGCTCTTCCGTTTGAAACTTTTACCTTAGCCGAAAGGAAATGAAAATCTCACTCAGAAGAAATTATATCAACCTGTCCTAAAAGTCAGCTACTAGTATTAGCTTAGAATTGAAAACCATCTGTGGAATCTTCCACAGATTCCAGATGAAATTCACAGCTAGAGAGAGGATTGTGTTCTCCAACCACGTGATTTTCAGACTCGCTAATGCCTGCACGTGGCAGACACTGTGCTGGGGGCTGTTTAAATTCCAGTGCCTCTCATGACCACCGTGTGGAGATACCAGGGCCCTCGTCTTATAGATGATAACACTGATACTCAAAAATGGTCCACTGGCTGACTTACCCATTGCTTGTAAATAACATAGTTCGTTACATCCAGCTCTTAGAAATAAGGACTCCGGCCACTGCCTGGGAGTCTGCTCTGTGTCTGGCCTATTGTCAGTGGTATATACATGATTTCTAATCCTCATGCTAACCCTGGAACACAGGGAATATTATTACTCCCGCTCTCCATATGGGAACACCAACACTTAGAACGGTTCAGAGACTCTACCAATGGCATCGCTAGCAGAAGGCAGTGCAGTGTGGCAGTGTGGCAATGCCAGGTCCAGGGTCGCTGTTGTAGCTCTGGTCGTCTCCCCATTTTCCGACTTGCTCTGGGCAGTTGGTGGGTGATAACAGACAGGAGCTGGCAAGGCCTTCCCAGCTGAATCTTGGCCCTGCTCACAGAGAGGACAGTAATTAGAGTCACGCTGCAGCGCTTCCTGTTTCCTCAGACCATTGTGTGGACTGGCCTTGCGGAGAATGGCTTTTCTTACGATGTTCTGGCAGCAGCCCATGACCCTGGCCTGTGCCAAGGTGATTCAGATTCTGTCCGAGTTCTGGGCTACCGTTCAAATGTGTCCCGAGTTTCTCTGGGCCACTCTCTCCCCTGCCACGCATTGAAATCCCGTTGTTATGGGCAGAATTGATTAAGAGATCGGATTGTGAGCAGAGCTGGGCACCGGGGACTCCGCGTCCTGGGACCCCCCACAGGCCTGCTCCTGCAGGGGGACCTGGGAGCTGCACCGCGTCTGCCCAGCCACCAGGCCCTTTGTGCAGGGTTTTGTTTTGTCTTCTGCAGTAAAGGCTCCCTCCGCCAGTGCTCCTTACAAACAGCTCAAAATAGCTAGGGTGAAGGGGCCGGTTAGTCACGGATTCCAAGTCATTGTGGCGGGATGGGGTGTTTTCAGTGCTGAAGCTTCCACTGACCTTTTAAATCCTGAGATTAAAATCCTGGGGCATCCACAGTCCTTCTTCCCTGGACCCAGAGAAGGGAGGGACCAGGCAATCTGGGACTCTTTTCCTGATCTCTGCTGAGGCTTCTTTGGGCAATAATGGTAACAATAATAGTTAATTTTAAAAGAGTCTTTATACAATGCTGGGCCTCTACATGCAGTCACTACCCCATGCGATATCACTATTGCCCTTTGACAGAAGAGAAAACGGGGGCTCTGGTGTAGTAATCTGCAACATTCACACCACCTAACTAAAATAGGCAGGGCCCACCCACAGTGGCCTCTACCGGAAGGTAGGGAGTTATGGTCTAGTAACAAAAGTTGCCACCTAGACTAGGACAGTCAGGAATAGGAAATAAACTGCGAACACCGAGGGAGCCTCCCTTAAAAGTAAGGATCCCCTTTGTCTTAGCCAGCTCAGGCTGCTACAACAATTACCACAACTGGGGTCTTAGGAGACATTTATTTCTCACAGTTCTGCAGGCTGAAAATCCAACATCAGGTTGCCAGCATGGGTGGTTCTTGGTGAGGGCCCCTTCCTGGTCTGCAGATGGCTGTCCTCTTTCTGTCCTCACCTGGCAGAAAGACTGAGCTAGCTCTCTGGCTTCTTCTTATAAGGGCGCTAATCCCATTCATGAGAGCTGCACCCTCCTGACCTAATCACCTCGCAAAGGTCTCACCTCCAAATGCTGTCACATTGGGGATTAGGGTTTCAATATATGAATTTTGAGGGAACATAAACATTCAGCCCATAAGACCCATAGTTCAGGGACAGGGTTTAAAAGAAAAAGCTGATGACTCAGGTAGATCCTAGAAAGAGAGGAACGGGAACATTGGTGATGCTGGGTCCCTGAGGTGACAGGTGCCAGGACCAGTCCTGACCCAGTGCTCCTTCCTGGACCCTGGTCCTGAGGGAGGAGATCATCTTCCCACAGTGCACATGGGTTCTTCTCAGCAAATGGGAGCAGCTGCACTAGCATGTCTATTCTTCTGAGTAGGACCAGTTTTCTGTGGTGACCCTCAGGGTCACAGCTACTTATGCCGTGTCTGTGTGCACATTTTAAAAACAAGACATCCCCTTCCTTGTGTGCAGTGCTTGGCAGCACTAGAGTAAGCATAGGCTGGATTTCAGTTTGCACTCATCTCCTTGGCTGTGCAGGCTCCAGGGTGTGTACAATCTGTACAGTTCTGTGATCCTGAGTTGCATGACCAACAATGACAGCAGCAGGTTTATCAGGCGCCAGCTCTAGACCCACCTGAATGGCAAAACCAGCCTGAGTTCCCTTTGGGGGCCATACGTCTCTTGGACTGTAAAAGCTCCCAGGGTTCTGTCAGGCTCTGGGAAGAGGGGGAGACTCTATGGGTAGAGATACTAAGACTTTACGCAAATAAGGCAGTTGGTGCTTGAGCAATTAATTGAACATAAAAGAAGCCTAGCCTCAGTTGTCCCCAAATTATGGAGTTGTTCCTGCGAGTTATACTACTTCTGCTCACCTCATGCTGCTCTGATTTTCGTGTCTTTTGTGTAGGTAGATACGAGGGATCCTCCTGGTCAGGCAGAACTGATTTAGGTTTATGTCTCTGCTGCATGTTGGCAAGAGGACTTATGGTTTATACTTGGGAACTTGGACTGTGTGAGTCAGTCTCCCAACATTGGATCAGTTCTGAGACAATGACCAAATACCAGATGGAAAGCAGGCTTTCACCTGGGCAAACGGAAATAGATAGATTCAGGCTCGGAGGGCAAGAGTGCCCTGTTGAATTGGCAGTGTCGTCCCTGGCTCACATCAAATTTCTGCAAATGTTTGTTTCGTCCGGCTCTCCCTTTTCTATAGGGCACATGCCACTCTCTGCACTCTCCTCACACACTCTCGCTGTTGCTTGAAGCTAACCACTAGCTCTGTTGAGGCAGGGCTGCTGCATGTTTCCAGGTCCATCCTTCCCATCATCATATCCCACCGCTTGGCACAGTACCTGCCCTCAGGAGGGACTTAATAAAAATGCCTAACTGTCCCAGTTTGCCCAGGACTGGGGGATGTTTCTTGGTATGTGGAACTTTCAGTGGTAAAACTGAGACAGTCCTAGGCAAGCTGGGATAGTTGGCCACCCTAAGACTCAAAATAGTTAAGGTTTAAATAGCAGGTGAGATGGAGGAAAATGTGTGGATTCCTTCCCTGAGAGACTCGACTCTAAATAGAAGATATAGGCTATCTAGAAAGGAAAAACAGGGTTGAATTATTCAGTTTTCTATCCACCCCCTTTCTTATTTTTAAACCATTCTAAAGGTTTATTTCTACGATGGGAGAAAAAGTGAGCCTAGAGATAAAGGAGACTTAGGATAACTGAAGGAGCAGCATCTTGTCCTCAAGAAGTGGGAGGGGCAGGATGCTGAGCTGTGCGGGGCAGGAGCAGTTCCTGCCTGTGGAGAGAAAAAATCCTGTGTGTTGAGGGGGCTTGCATTACAACAGATGTTCTCCATGCTCTGAGGACACATGAGCAGAGGGAAGGGTGGAGGCTCGAGTGGAGATGAGTAAAGGCTTGGGACAACCATTAGGGAACGCAGGAAGACACTGAAACACACTCCAGGCACCAAGGGATGCCCGGCTGAGCTGGAGCATCATGAGTATGCACCATGTGGTATAATCGCTAACGAGGCTAAGATGCCCCGCCCGTCTAAAGTGACACAATCACAAGCCGATTACAACACATTGCTGGTCTTGAAAAATATCTACCATTGCACCTAAAAAGAATAGTCGATGGCAAGTATGGGGTAAACAAAAGACAAAAATACTTTCTAACAGGCTGCAGCAGAAAATGACACATGAAGAGAAGCAACAGTCCATTGAGCCCTTGGCAGGACTGTTATTAACGAGCAATACTTACTGTCCCGTAAGTAAGTGGCATGGTCAGACACACGTGCTCAGACTGGAAGGCAACGTGGGGAGAAGAGGAATGAGAGGTGGCGGGATAGGGAGGTACGCAGGGCCGAACACATTCCTGCCGCCCTGGGTAGCAGGGTGGCTGGGAACCTCGACGTAACGCCAAGCCTCGGCTGCCTGGGATTAGAACTGCTCTCTCCCTCTTGGTGGGAACTTATGCGTACCCTGTTCGACTCCCCATGATAACCATTTGTGATAGTTTCCCAATTTTACCAATGGAAAGACTGCATCTTTTTTTTTTTTTTAACATATCTTTATTGATTTCAGAGAGAGGAAAGGAGAGGGAGAGCTAGAAACATCAATGATGAGAGAGTCATTGATCGGCTGCCTCCCGCTACCCGGGCATGTGCCCTGACCGGGAATCGAACCCTGATCGCCTGGATCCTAGGTCTACGCTTAACTGCTGAGCCACGCCCGGCTGGGCAAGACTGCGTCTTAATACAGCTAAGTAACTGGCCTGTGGCTGGTGAATTAGCAGAAATGAGATGCAACTAAGTGGATTGATGCAGCCCCTCTCCTTGCCCTTCTTTTCACCTATAGAAAAATAAAGAAGATACCTGAGCACAGGCCTTGGTAAGAATGAAAGGAGATCGTGTGTGAACATTCCAGGCACCTCACTGACGCTGCTTATATATTCTTCTAGCATAGTGGTTCTCAACTGGCAGCAATTTCGCCCTCTAGGCGAAACGGGGATTTTTTATTTTATTTTTTTATTGTCCCAACTAGGGGAGTGCTATTGGTATCTAGTGGGTAGAGGCCAGAGACGCTGCTAAACATTTGACTATGCACTAAACAGCCCCCACAGCAAAGAATTATCCCGCCCAAGATGTCAATACTGGTAAAGTTGAGAAGTCCTATCATGGGACTTAGAAGATAGAGCACTATCTAGAAAAGGGAAGCAGGATTGAGAGAGTTGCAGGGGACCGGGAACCCTACACAGCAAAGCCTTGCAAGCAATAGGCAGGTCTTGGTGTTAGGACACTTGTAGATCTGGATCTTGAGCCCACGATGTGCTTTCAGTAAGTTATTTAACCTGTCTGAGCCTCACTTTCCAAATGGGAATAATAACAGTACCTACCTCACAGGACTGTCAAGAGACTCAATGAGTTGGTGACCAGCTTGGTGCTCGCACATGGAAACATGGTGTCGGCGTTATTATTACTAATGAAAGGGCACGGCAAGCAAGGTGCCGGGAGAGGGACGCCTTGTTTTACTAAACAAGGAAAGAAGAGGAAATTGAGGAGCCTTGCAGTGACACTACAGCCTTCGGAACTGTCCCAGGGTTCTTGTCTTCTTACTGTGCAGCTCTATCCTGGATGGTACTCGTTACCAAATAATTTTGATAAATTAAACGATGGTTGAATAATAATCTGCTAGCACAATGGAATTAATCAGCTTCACCGCTTTGAAAGAAATTCTATGGACACCAAGTTTCTGGAATTGTAAAAGTTATTTTCATCCTTAATAAGACTCATCGCCCTATTTCCCTGTGGTGCTTTCTTACGAAACGTTTTGTTCAGAAGTGATTTAGCGATGGCATTTTAAGTTGTATTCGGTGGCTTGATCCCATTTACTCCCCCCCCCACCTCCCCCACCCCCCCCCCCCACACAAGTTCCTTTCTGAAGGTGTTGCAGTACTTTTGATTTGTGCAAACACCGACCTGGATTTTAAAATCTTCTGCAGTAACACTGAGGTTTTGACTTTCTCCCGTGCAGACAGTCCTATAATCTACCTTGGCTGCCTTGAGCAGAGGCAGCTCTCCTCTGCAGCGGAACCAACAGGCAACATCTTATGTTTTCTGGGTGCTGGTCTCTCTGCATTTTCATCGGGGGGTCTGCAGAACGGAAGCCCCCCTTTCCTCTCCAGCCGCTCACTTCCCACCCAGCCTTCCCTCCCCTGCCCTGGCCATCCCATCCCACCCTGCCGGGCGCCCTCTCTGCCGCTTCAGGGCCGAGTAAAACATCTCCCTGACTTTTCTCATGGAACAGCTCAGCCTCCTCGCTCCGGGGCGCCCTTCAGATGCCATTCACCGAGCCTGCTCTTCGGGGAACTTCACCCCCTTCGTCATTGCTTCCAGCGGGGAGAGTGGACAGAGGGAGGGAGGGAGCACCGGGAGCAGGACGGAACAGGGGGGCGCCGGAATGGGGGGGGGCGCAGGGCTCTTAAAAAGGGGGGGGGGGGCAATCACCAGGCAGCAAATAGATGAGCCAGAAAAAGCGCAGGAGGCGCAGAATTCTAAGGGCCCCGCACAGGGAAACCGTCGGTGCGCATGCTGAATGTGCTTCAAGGCGCTTTGCGTGTGCCCCCCGGCCGCCCAGCGCGCCGCGAGGTGAGGCGGGGACCGCGGCCGCGCGCCTCGCGGGTGCGGAGAGGGCATCGCGCGCCCCGCGCGCCCCGCTGGGGGGGGGGGGGAGAAACGCACCCCAGGGCTGCCAAACTCCAGCCTCCTGCGTGAGAGAACTGCAAGGAAAGCCGACAGAAGCCAAAGTATCAGAGAGCAGGAAAGACAAGGCAGAGGAGGAGGAACGTAGACGGTGGCACGGATGGGAGTGGGAGGGTCAGACGCGGGAGGGGCGCAGGGGAGCTTCGGGGGGCGGCGGGGCGGCGCCCGCCCCGGGGAGGTCAGCGCGGGGCGAGGGAAGCCGTCTTTTTTTAAAAAACTCCACCCAAATCAGCAACGTACCTGCGCTCCGGCCTTCCCAGCACAGGCGGGAATCGCGGGCTCCCGGGCGGAGGGGGACCCGGCGCGGCTCGGGCGGGGCAGGGACGCTGACATAACCGCCCTTTGCCGACCGTCACCCAAGCCCCGTCTAGGTTTCGGGGCTCCTCTGTTCCAGGGAGAACCTACCAACGGCCCTTTTTTTTTAAACCACCTGAGGCTGGGATTAAAACAACCCTCAACTCCTCTTCGTCTCTTTTTCTTAAGTTTCCTTTATTAATTGAAACCTTTAATCCCGTTTCATCTCCATGTGCATTTTCCAGTAGCTCTTCAGTCTTGGGGACCCGGAGCCCCCGCAGCAGCCTCGGACGCGGGGGAGGGGCGCCCCGAGTCAGTCCCGGCGCGCCCCCGGCCCCCCCGGCGCCCCTTCCCAAGCCCCGTCGGGTCGCCAGAGGCTGGAGAAGGCGGCGCGGCCGTAGCCCGCGCTGTACTCGTAGGACATCTGGGGGGCGGGCGGCGGCGGGGGCAGCGCACAGTCTGAGAAAAACGGGGCGAAGGAGGCCAAGGGGCCGGGCCCGCCCTCCCCGCCCGGAGAGTCCGCGGCGGCGGGGTACGGGCGGCGCAAGGGCTCGGTCAAGGTCGAGCCGCCGCGGGGGACAGCCAGGGGCGACTTCTGGGTCGGGGGGCAGGCCGGGGTGCTCCAGGACTCGGGGTACAGGAGGCTTCCCACCATCGCCGGCAGCGGCTCAAAGAGGCCGGGCTCCAGCTCCGGGGGTCCCCGCAGGGCCGTGGCTCCGGTGGGGAACACATCCAGAGGCTCCGCGGCCAGCAGGACGCCCTCCTCGGTGCCGGCGCCGTAGTCGGGCCCCAGCAGCTCCAGGAACTCCAGGGCCTCGGGGCCCTTCTCCAGGGCGCACGAGCCCGCGCCCGCGCCCGGGGGGCCGCCCCCGCCGCCGCTCGCGCGGGACGGCTCCGTGAAGAAGGAAGGGGGCAGGTTGCGCGCGCGCAGCGGGACCTTCCCGGCGCCCGGGGCCGCCGTGCCCCCCGCGGGGCCGGCCGCGTCCCCGCCGGCGCCCCCGGAGCCCGCTCCGCCGAGCCCCGCTGCGGGCGCCGCCGAGCCCCGGGCCGGGTCGGCGCCCCCGGGCCCGTGGCGCAGCGAGTCGAAGAGCGCGGCCAGGCTCCGGCTCTGCAGGCTGGCGGCCTGCGACGCGTCCCGCCGCGGGGCGGCCTTGCCGTGGGCCGGGGCGGCGGCCGGAGCGCCGGGGGAGCCCAGCGCCCGCCGGGCCGGGGCGTCGGCGGCGCCCGGGGAGGGCGGGCCCGGGGGCGCGGCGCCCATGAGACCGCTGCAGCGCTTGATCTGCTTCTGCAGGTACTTGCGGTGGTTCACCTTCCGCTTCGACTTGCCCGGCTTGTCCAGGGCCAGCTTGATGTTGCTGGACGCCGAGTCGATAAAGCTGAGCAGGTCGCGGGTGGCCTCGCGCGCGTCCCCGCCCTCGGCGCCCGCCAGCAGCGCGCCCGCCCGCGCCCCGGCCTCATCGTCCTCGAAGCAGCAGCCCTTGTCCAGGGCTCCGAAGGCGCCCCCCAGCCCGTCCGGGGAGCCCCCGAAGCCGAAGGGGACGAAGGGGTGCGCGCTGAGGAGCGCCGCCTGCACCGCCATCGCCGCGTCTCCGCCGCAGCCCGCAGCGCGGCCGGTGCGCCCCGCGCGTCCCCGCCGGCCGCCCGCGCCCGGATCCCGCCCCGGCGCTCGCGGTGCGCGGCGCAGCCTCCGCGGTCTGGGCCCGGCTGGCCGCGCGGCCTCCGGGGGAGCTCATTAGATCTTGTAGGGGCGGGGGGCGAGGGAGGGGGCCGGCGGCCGCCCGGTGGCCGGGGCGGGGCCTGCTCCGCGCGGCTGGAGGGGTGAGGGGTCCGCTTCCCCAGCTTTCCGGGCTTTCCCGTGCTCGTCGCCTTAACCCTTCGTTTCCCTGCGCCCCGCGCTTCCTCGCGTCCAGCTCCCGGCGCGGGGGTGAGGGCGGGATGGCCCCGCCGCAGACCCGGCTTCACTCGCGGCCCTGCGCTGTCCGTACATCGCCTCATTTAATGCTTGAACAACGGTCCGAATGAAGTACATGTTGTTATCACCATCTAACAAATGAAGAAACTGAGCCTCGGAGAGTTTCAGGGAGCTGGTCAAAGCCACAGCCAGTCTAGCCTGACACCAGAGCCATTCTACGCCCTTGACAAAACTTTTGGTCTCTCTTGGTCTTGGTTTTTTTCACCTGTAAGTTGGGGGAAGGACACTTGTGTCTCTTCAAGCTCTAGCCTTGGTGCTAAGATTCTAACTGGCGTTTCCACAGGACTCTCAGCTTTGGTGCTCTTTCTTCCACCCATTGGTTGTCAGAAGTAACAGCTTATAGTACACTGAGGCCAGCACCTGGCTCGTTTTTATTAGTAGTAGGTGGCAGGAGGCGAGGGAGAAAGGAGTTGCTCCCACTAAGCCAGCTGGTGCTTGAGAAAGAGCCCTGCATGTGTGTAAACTCTCAGCATCTTAGGACAAAATGTGGACTGGAATCCTCAAGTCATACCATTTACACTGTCCTTCTGGAGCTTCTGTTGCATTTCAAGAATCACTTTGAAGTTCACTTAGACCCAGTTTCACCTGGGCAATCCTGGGATAGAGAAAATGAACAATATGGTAAAACGTAGATGATTCAGAAAAAACTTGGGTTCTGGCCTTAGACCCACCCCTATTCAATATCAATGTGACTTGGGTGGAAATCCTTGCTCTGATGAGGACAGATTTGGGCAAACCAGCCCATCTCTCTGTGCCTTAGCTTACTCATGTTAAATGCAGGTAAGGTCGCCCAACTCACAGGGCACTTGTGATATTTAAAGGGAACATCCTGTGAAAAATTCTCATCTGTTGACTGTCCCATAGACTGTGATGAATGTTTGCCTTTATTTCTCTAAAACACAAAAAGGTGACTCTCTTCCCTTATGTGTCTCCTCTATCACATGGTGTTCATGAGGATTAAAGGAGGTCCCATATATGAAGACACTCTTTGTGTGATAAAGTGTTCTCTAATAAGTTTACGTAGCTTAGGTGCAGACAGAGTCTGCATGGGGGAAATATAAACCATCTCTTTCAAAACTCTTTTCTTTAAGCCCCATTTTTCAGGATGTAGCAAAACCATTAGTGAGCACAAGGCACAACCTTACCAAAGAAGAAAGGCGAGGTGAACATTTCGTTTAGGAGATGAAGTGGACCTTCCCAAACCATCATAGCTGAAGCAAACTCTTTGCTTTTTAAATTCAAGGTGGCTCAGTTATAATGTACTTTTCGTTTAAATCACACACACAAGGCCTTGTCCTCCATGATTGCACTATTTCATTTTTGGTGACATTTGCACTCAGAAAAATTGTGTGGGCCTATCCTTGAAATGTATTTCTCCTCTATATCCTTCAGATGTGGATGTCAGCTCTTCCCTTCTCTTGCAGATAGGACCATTCCATAGAGCCCAAAGTCTGGCAGCCAAGAGCACTAACTCTTTTTTTTTTTTTTTTTACCTTCTTTCAACTGAGCAGCTCTTGCAAATCCCCAGACACAGATTTCATGGGACAATACATTTCATTGACATCTTTAGTCTGAAATATCTCTCTTAAAACCCAGAGAGTTAGCTGAGCACTAATATAATCATATTCAAAAATCAATGGCATATGAAAAGATTCATATGTGAAAGTCTCTACATTTCCAGATCATTTGTGTTCTAAGCATCAAAGTTGATTTGGAGTTAGATGAGGCAGCGCTCAGATTCTGGCCTGCCGCTTGCCAGATGAGTGTCCTTGGATAAGTCAGTTCATCTTTCCAAGGCTCGGTTTCCTCACCTGAAAACTGGGAATGGTCATAACTGTTCTCAGAGTCTTGTGAGAATTACATGACACAACAGGCAAATAATACCTCCGAGTCTTTACTTTTTCTATCTGTACAATGGAGGTCATCTCAACTCCTCAAAGTTGTTTTGAAATGTTATATATGAAAGATCCTGGCACAAAATAGGGGCTCCACAAATGTCCTTGGTTTTGATTCCTTAGGCCCCATCCATTCCTTACCAACACATCACCCTATAAAATCAGCATCAATTGTTCTTTCCCCAACAAAGTGAGTGACTATTTTCAAGTGCATGAAAGTACCTATACTTGCCAGTTGTAAACACTTAGAAAAAGGTAGTGTAATATAGTAGAGAGAGTGATGAAATTAGAGCCAGAGATTGAGACCAGAAAGCAATCTAACTCTTTATTATCCAATTGACTATAGAAAAGTCACTTAATCCTCTGGACCTCAATGTTCCCATCTGGAAAATGGGAATAATAGTGAGTGTGAGTCTATTTGACCAGGCTATTGTGAAAATCAATGAGATAATGGAAGGGGAAGTTCTTTGTCAACCATAAATCTCCATGTACAAATATAAGTTTTTCATGGCTTTGAAGTTCTATAACCTGATTTATAAAATTGATTCTTGCACATAAATATCCATCCAGTCATTCATTCAACTGAAAGATATTGACACCAACAATGTGCTCAGCACTATACTAATGTGATGAATTCAGAGATAAGAAGCCATGATTTCTACCCTTTCTGGTGGAAAGACAGGCCTGCAAACAAGTCACTATAATGTAATGTGATACTTCTCATTACATTAAATTAAAGGTAAAATAGTTGATGGCACAAAAGGACAGCCAGTTCAGCCGAGAGAACTTGGGGAAGGCTGCATAGATAGGTAGCATTTGAGCTAAGACTTTGTGCCAAGTAAACAAGCAATATCTCTGGGAACAGCCTGGGCAGAGGCATGGTCATATCAAAGCAATGGTGTTTATGGAAACTATAGATGAAAAGGCAACAAAGAAAACCACTGGAAATAGCTCTATACCTATGACCAAAAGAAATTCTTAAAGTTTGCATTATCTAACGAAATTGTGCATATGGACCCCAGCTCATGGTCTCAATTGCTTTCTTCCTTGACCTTTCCTTTAGGGAAGAGCTCTGTCTGGGATGAAATTAGCTTCAACCAAGTCAGTGGCCAGCTCCTGCCAGGCCCTCAGACCCTCCTCCTCCACCCGGAGTGAGCTCACTCACTTGAGTGGCTTTGACATCAATACGTTTCACTTCCTGTGAGGCAGAAGGACCGCGCCTCCGCCTGCACCGGGCCTCTCCCAAGAGCTCCAAACTAGAGCTCTTTTGCTCCAGTGATACCTAATGCTGAGCAAGTGGGATTAGTCTCCTTGGGAACCGAGTCCCCCGGGGGCTCAAGGGCTGAACTCGCCCCAAACCGTTTGGGAGAATTGAGATTTCACGTTGTTCTTTTACACTTGGATTTCAGGACATTACCTAGACAAAAGCCCACCTGAGAGCTGCCTCCTTTCTTGTGGGTAAATATAGCAGCAGGATCAAAAGCTGACTTACTTATTTTGTTTTCCTCTTTGTAACTTTAATCACATTCCCTGCAGGACAATCTTAGTCCTCAGAGATGTCAGGAATGCACATGCTTAAAGGGAGAAATAATTAGGCATCTTCCCCCCACCCCTCTCTCCCCATACCAATTTCCTGTCACTCACTAGTTTGAAGCCTCAGATACAACAAATCAATCCCTCAGTTTCACAATTTATAAAGTATCGATCTCATCAAAAATGTTACCTTACAAATAGTACACCTCAAAAAAATGTAGCTCTTGTATTTTGCTGTTACTTTTTCCCTTCATCCTTTCCTCCTGCAAACCACATTGTACTAACACTAGGTCTTATTTTCCATCTTAAAATATTAGATGTTATTCTGGTCACCTATAGTTGTATAACAAAGAACTCCTGAATAGAGTAGCTTAAAACAACAACTATTTTATTATAACTCAAATGTTATTGGTCAGTTATTTGAGCAATGCCTGGCTGGATAGAAAATACTATCAAAGAAATATATATATATTTTTTAATTGTAGAACTGAAGGATTCTACAAACTGAGGGATTCAGGGCTAAATACATAAGGAAATCTATTGCTTCTATTTATTTTTCTTTCTTGGAGGCATCCCCTCCTTCTCCAGGATTCCCCATCCTCCTGTTCAATAAATGTGGGTTGTCACTAGGCCTGCTGTATACTGTTATTGCGAGTCTTCTCTTAGTCATCATCCGGGGACTTCTCTGTGCTTCTCTTCCATGATGTCTCCCCTGATTTTTGGATATCCCCTTTTTTCTATTTTCTTCATTATTCTATGGGTCTGGAAGCATCTCCAGATTGAAAGAACCCATAAATGTCTAGCAAACTTAATGAAAAGAGAAAAAAAATGATCCACACCAAAGCCCATAATTATGAATGTTTGGAATATCAAGGAATAAATAAAAGTTTCCAGGGAGAGAAACAAAACAGAGGAACATCTGACCTCTCATTAACAACTCTGGACCTTGGAAAGTTCCAAGAGCAATGTCCTTAAAAATCTGAAAGAAAATGATTCCCTACCTAGCATTCTATACCAAACCCAATGATCAGTCAAACTTGAGGGTAGAATACCAATATTTTTAGACATATGATATCTTATAAAGTTGTCTCTCAATAAACTTTGACCAGGGAACCACTGAACAACCTACCCCACAAGTACCCTGGGAGGCCTGGGAGAGGGAAGCAGGGAGTACCCCACAGATGGAAAAGGCGTCAGTGCTCTGTAAGTAATAGAGTGTTCAGGACAAGTGGGTTTTTGAGGGGTAGCACTTACGAAAGGTAAAAGGGAGAGAAAGCAGAATTGGCCAAGGAAAGCCTTCCAGGTACAACGCAAACCTAAGACCTGTGAAAGGAAAAGTGGGAATCAAGTCCAGCAAGGAAGGCCTCAGTGTTGTAGATGTGACAAAAGTCTCTTCAAGGCTGGGGGGGACCTCTAGAGCACAGAGGACTCATTCAAGGACTACTGCACACGACACTAGGCAGAAGTGGCCAGGCCTCTGTAGCTCTGCCTTGCCCAGTCACAGATGGTGTCGCCTCAAGAAGAGTGTGGCCTCAGCTTGGAGGAGAAGGGACACCTGCCCAAGTTAACACCTGAAGGCTGCCAGCCATACTCCTAGCAGCTGGGTAAACAGTTCTTTCTAGAAGAGGATTCCGAGCAGTGTGTCTCCATGTCTGCCACATAAGATTTTCAGACATGTAGGTAAAATAAAAAGAAGAAATAGTTTTTTGTGGTTTGTTTGTTTTTAATTGATTTCAGAGAGAGGAAGGGAGAGGGGGAGAGAGAGAGAGAGAGAGAAACATCAATGATGAGAGTCATTGATCTGCTGCCTCCTGCCTGCCCCCTACTGGGGATCGAGCCTGCAACCTGCAACCCCGGCAGGTGCCCTGACTGGAATCGAACTGTGACCTCCTGGTTCATGGGTCAATGCTCAACCACTGAGCCACGCCAGCTGGGCAAGGAGTAGTTTTTAAATGTTTAAAGTGAGAGTCAAAAATAGGGCTAACGTGGGAGAAAATTGTAATACACCACTATTTTCCTTTCTAAACTGTGCAAGTATTTATTTTAATAACAAATTTAAATTTAAAAAGTCATTCTCCAGGAGCTTTTTCACTTACTTCACAATTACTCTGTTCCTAGTAGAAATAATAACAGTATAGTTCTAATAAGGATATTGTAACAACGCCAAGGATATTTCTCAAGTGCCTTATCTTAGCAGCATATTCAGTATCCCAAATAGCCAGGACTAACCACTGTAGAGACGAAATCTCAAGATTGTTGTATGTGGAGGGTAAGGTAACAGGAATTTTAGGAATAGCACTGTGGTGAAAGCAACTTGATTACCTAAGATTTGATTTTCTTTCCTTTCAGGCGATGATTCACATCTACCCAAGAAAGAAATTAAAGGCATATTACTGACAAATATTCCAAGACCACATCAACATGCTGCAATGGAGCACTGAAAAGTACTTGCTAGAACCAAATGCAGCCAAAAGCGGAATTGGAAGTGCCTTCACCAAATTAAGTGTCATCTACCAAATTAAAATATCCAAGCGTGTTATGCTTCTGAAATTAATATCTGAGGGGATGTGAGTTAGAAATCTTTATAATTGGACTATTGGTCATAGAAAACCAGATAGATTAGATGATGATAGATAGATGATAGATAGATACAGATAGATGATGATAGATAGATGATATAGATAGATAGATGATGATACATAGATAGATGATAGATAGATGATAGATGATAGATAGATAGATAGATAGATAGATAGATGATAGATGATAGATAGATAGATAGATAGATAGATAGATAGATAGATAGATAGATAGATAGATGATAGATAGATAGATGATAGATAGATGATAGATAGATGATGATAGATAGATAGATAGATGATAGAGATAGATGATGATAGACAGATAGATGATAGATAAAGATAGATGATGATAGATAGATAGATGATAGATAGATGATAGATAGATAGATAGATGATAGATAGATAGATAGATAGATAGATAGATAGATAGATGATAGATAGATAGATGATGATAGATAGATAGGTAGATAGATAGATAGATAGATAGATAGATAGATAGATAGATAGATAGATAGATGATAGATAGATAGATAGATAGATAGATAGATAGATAGATAGATAGATAGATGAGAGATGAGAGATGATAGAGACAGATGAGAGATGGATAAGAGAGACATCCTAACGTGAGCAATTTCTGTTGCCAGTTCAGCTGTTTATTGTTACCACAATGAGCCCGGACTCTATTTTTATGTTTCATCTTCCTTGATATATTAATTATCCTTAACTGGGTGCCTTGTGGTTGCAAGATGGCTGAATCACTTCCAGACATCACAGCCCTGTTCCAAAAGGGCAAAGTTTCTTTTCCTGGGGATGCTTTGATTTTATACAGAAAGAAGCCCTCCCCAGAAAAAAAAAAATCTCATAGCCAAAACTAGATTATATGCTTACCCTTGCACCACTCGATTAAAATGGGAAAGGATATTATTATGACTTGTTTAGACCAATCATAATTTACCTCCTGGAGCTGGGTAGGTATCTACACTTACTGAGATGGAGGGATCTCTGCCCCACACCTAAGCAGATCAGTGTTCAGTTTGCAGGAAGAAGGGGGAAGGATGGCTGTTGGGCGAATAAAGGGCAAGGTGCCTTGTTTGATTCAGATATCCAGAACTGTCCGACAGAACCACCAAGCATTTGCTGTCATTCCCAACAACCCATAATTGCGAGTTAGAACTTCTAATTTAATACAAATAGACAGTAAGAAGAAAAGTTGCTTAGTTATAGAACCTGGCCTATGGCGGAAACAATCTGATACTGCTCTAGATACCTGCATATAACCTGAAAAATGGCATAAAATTTTACCCGTCCGGCTGATAGGAATGATTTTTATTACTCCTTAAAGCTGTGTTCTCTTGTTATAATCTATGGTTATTTTTTAAGATTTTATTTTCTTTGCCTAAAATTGGTAATCTGTGGCATTTCTTTTTGAGGTGATAAAAATGTTCTGGAATTAGGTAGTGGTGATGGTTATACAACATTGTGAATATACCAGAAACCACTGAATCACACACTTGAAAAAGTAGATTTTTATGATATATGAATTATATCTCAAAAAAAAATTGGTGGCATGCATGTGTGCTGAGTTCTCATTAAGAGGTTCTCAGATGTCGAAAGTTTGAGAAAGAGCCCCCTAGGCAATCTAGAGGTGAGCACAAGATCTCTGAAGAGATGGAGTCAGCAGTGAGGCAACAGGCCTCGACTGCCCGCTTCCTTCCAGGCAATTTTAGGACAGTGATGAGACAGACCCTGATTCACGTGGATTGTTAAAGCCGTTCTACATAAGGCTGAACAACCGGATTCATCAATTCAACCAATGATACGCTCAATTTGCTGTCTTAAAATCCTCTTCACAGAGCACAACACTGTTCTGATCCTAGAACTTCCAAGAGAGGCTGTGCATTATCCCATTTGCAAGGACCTCAGCATCCAGTCTGTAACTGAGGCGAGGATAGGGGTTGTGGCAACGCAGAGGACAGAGGAACAACTGGCTGGGAGGTGAAGATGGCTTCACACAGGCCTGAAGGCTGGGGAGGAACCTGCTACGGAGGAAAGGGGGCAAAGGACATTTCAGGTGAGGACACAGGCCGACCAGAAACACAGAAGTGGGAGAGAGAACAGTTAGCAGAACAGTGAGAAGTTCACATGGACTGTGGTTTGCATGGACAGGACTGGCTGGAGACAAGGCCATAGCCAGAGGAGAAGGTATTTGAATGTGATACCAAAAGTGTTGGCATTATTATATAAGCAAGGGGAACTCTGAATGCTTTTAAGCCCAGAGAATGGTCAGTTCTTTATTTTAGAAATTCTATTCCATGATATTATGGAATGGAATATATTTGGTAATTAAAAAAGAACAAACTACCATGCAACAACATTGATGAATCTCATAAACATTATGTTGGGCCCAATAAGCCAGACATAAAGGAGTACGTACTGTAGATTCCATTTGTATGAAATCCTAGACCAGGAAAACTAATTTATGGTGCTGGAAATCAGAACAGTGGTTGCCTATGGGGGAAGGGGTTGACCGAAAGGGGCCCGTGTTGGTTACAGGGTGTGTGCATTCATCAGAACTCAAGGAGCTGTACACTTAAGATATGTCACGTCTGTGTTTGTACATTATGCATAAAACACAAAAAGAAAGAAATCTCACTCTGGCGTCAGTGTGCAGGATGGGTTGGCAGAGAGCAAGTTTGAAGGAGATGAACCTGCCTTTCAATTGTTTTCTCTTCCATTATAATTCACTCAGACCCTGTTCAGTCGTGTTGATCAGTCAACTGCAGGCCTAAGCACATGAGTCCAGGAGGGAGCCAAGGAGGGAGCTGAAAGACCTGATTTCCAAATAGTGCTTGTACTAGCAGTGGGAAAAATTACACAAGACCCTCTACATGGAATCTTTTCTGTTCAGACTTCACTCAAGTACCTGGTATCTTTCTCCTCTTAGAAACACCAGACTTAAGTTGAGTCGATGGGGAATGATTCCATCAGAACACAGTTGAAGGCTGCTCTGAGCCCACAGAGGTTTACACCAAAATGAGAGAAGTGCGGACACCAGAGAGAGCCAGGGCCTCGGCAAGGCAGGCTAACTGGAGCAGCCCTCAGCCCAATATCCGGTGTGGCAGACAGAAACGCTTAAAGACCTAGATCCTATTATGCAAGGTTGAATTCATTCAATTAAACAGCTAAGTAGCTCGCTCAGCCGCTGGAACACTTCTCTGCCGAGCGCTAAAACAATGGCCTGAGGGGCAGCTGAGGGTGGCTTTCTCTTGTGTGAGGCCAGCTGGAGTCGCCTCGCACAGGCGGAGCAGGGGAGGGCCAGCAGCGCATAATTGCATTAAACCTGCCCGTTCTTTCCGGCAGGAAAGCACTTTCTGACCACATCCAGGAGGAAATGCGTTAAGGGGAGCTTTCAAACAGTAGGCTACCACACCTGTCTCTCAATCCCCCTGCCTCGACCCCTCAAAAACATAGAGAATCTGAGAAACTGGCTAGGGCTAGTTTTGCTGTATCACACTTGGCCTCTCCTCATTATCAAAGTGACTGTTGCTGGGCACAGCATTTGGGGCAGAAGGAAATAGAGTATATTTCTATATGGTAGAACCAGGGTATCACTAATTCTGTTGTACTTTCTGAGGATCCTATTCTGTTTTCAAAATCCACATTAAGTAGCAGTGGTTCTCAAAAATCCTCCCGATCTTTGTTACCACCAGCTCAGGCTGTCGTATCTCCTTCGCTTCCTCATGCTTCCTTGACGTTTTATCTTTTTCATGGACTTCTTCATTCATCTGTCCATTCCCTTAACATTCCACTTACTGAGTTCCCATCTTATATTGGAAGCATCTTATATTGGCACCTTCACATTTATTCATTTAATCTTCACACTAACCCTTTCAGGTCATTAATATCATCCCCATTTTATTGAAGACACCTAAACTCACAGAGCTTAGAAGCTTACTGAAGGTCAGACAGCTGGTACTGAAAGTGTTTAGCTTCAAATCTGAATCCTATGCCCAGCCAGCTTTAAATCACCCAGTACTTGTCTATCACTATCACTTAGTAAATATCTATTGAGGCCTACAATGTATTAGGCACCACCCTAAGCACTAAGGATACTCACATAATTAAGTCCTAAGAAGATAGACATATTCCAATAGTCATGTCATTTATTTATTCATTCAGCAGATGTTTGTGGAGCACCTGCTATATCCTATGTACACCGTGCTCAAGGCTTGGAGAAATGGCATAGACATGCTTCCTGTCCTCAGGACAGTGTTTGAATAGAGGCACAAGCAGACTGTCACTGGAGCACACAAGAGAGGGTAAATTGTTGTGTATGGAAAGTTTGGAGAAGGCTTCACAATGGAGATGCCATTGAGTTGGGCCATAAAGGATTAGGAGAGCTTTTGATAAGTTAAAACAAACAGAAAAAGCAGGGGTGGGGGAGGGAATCCTAGAGGGAGTCCTTATGAGCCAGGACATGGAAGTATAAAGCTGCAGGGCAGTGTCAGGGTCATTTAAATGTACTGCGCAGAGTGTGAGGCAGGGAGTAGAGGAAGATAAGATTGGGAAGGGTACCTTGAATTCTGTGCAAAAGAGTCTAGACTTCATCTTATGGAAATGGAGAGAAACATCAGAGGTTTCTGAGCAGAGGAGCTTATTTATTCTCATGCTCCATGGCATGTGGCACACTCATTGCCTTATTCTTGGTAGCAGTTTTTAGCATTTGTCATTTTCCTGGCACCAGGAAGGACTCTGGCCCCCAACCTGGTGCTCTGCTCTGTTTACACAGGCAAAATAATGCCCAAGCTCTTGCATATAGCAATTTTCTCGCCAGCTCCTCTGCCAAGGCATTCCAGATCTGAGAGCAATTTTTCTCTTTTATCCAAGGCCAAATTGCTGCCTCCATGATGTTGTCACCACTACAGACTCCGCTAATTTCTCCTTGGAGAGCAGAAGTTGGTTCAGTAGAAGATATACTAGACTGAGAAGCTGAAGGAACCAGGGTCCTGATCCCTGTTCTACAAGTACCTAGAATGTAACCTTGGCCTATTCTCATCTATAAAATGGATAGGTGATCTCAGACGAAGTCTCTGATTTTAATTTCAGGGTCAACATGCTTTTTGTTAGGCAAGACAGTGTCTATATCTGAGCAGTTCTGCTTTAACATGTGGCTAAATAATTTTCTACTATTGCAATCTGCAATCTGTTTTATTCACCCTGTACTTGGCCTCACACCTCCAGACTCTACCTCCTTCTTGCCCATTTCAGAGAGGTTACCAGGGATGTTGGCATCGATGCCTCAGGAGAGCTTTGTGTTGCTAAGCTAAGAACAGAACTTTCTAAAGAAAATCCTCTCTGCCAAAGACGGTCTTCTTTGAAATCTTAAAGGCAGTGAGGATACCAGGCCGCTTGTCCCAAATAGGATGCAAAGAGAAAGGAGTACTTTTCAGAATAGACAGGAATCGCAAGATTGAGAAGAACTTCTTTCTTAGCATGGTCATAAAATTGATCTTTTGTGGGAAGACATTTTGTAGATCAAAGGTAACATTACTTATTAATAATTACACTGGAAGTGCAGGCATAAACCAGGATTGTCCAAGGCAAACTGTGTGCTGTACTCACCCTACACCACCATTAAATCCAAGAAGTGTGGCAGCACAGCCCACTGTCCTACAGAAATCACTCACCAATCCCCACTCTCTTTCTACTGAGCCCAGGTGAGCTTAGAACCCTTTTCAACATAGTGCTCCTGACGCTATTAATCTATCAGTGTTGGCCCTTGAGTTGAAATCTTTTTATTACAGTTAACCTTGTAATAAAAACAAGACATAGTGGATACCGCGGTGCTATGCCCAGATCCCCTCCGGGGGCTGATGAATCCATTCCTCCGCAGCTGAATCTGTCTGATGACAGCTGACAGCTTGACCCCTCGCCAAGCATTGCCCACAGGTGAAGGAAACTGCTTTGCCTAAGGTCATATCCTCTCCCGAGCACACTGGAGACCAATGACTGGCTGGGTGATGCAGGGATACAAAGGTCAGACCCACCTTGCTTCAATCTGAGTCAAGTCTGAAAGGCCATTTCAGCCCCAGAGCTTCCCATGAGATCAGTGGAGGCTCACGGCAAGCCAGCCTCTCCTTCTGCCCAGCCTTGGCTTCCTCACTTTCCTACAGATGGATCTGTCTAGAATCTTCTCAATCAACCGTCTGCACACAACTGTCCATCTGAAAGTCTGTTTCCAGGGATCCCTATTTAAGGAACCAAACTACCTCTGTGCTGTTAGTAAGAAGTAAACCCCTGGACATACAGATGGCCAACAGACATATGAAAAGGTGCTCAACACCACTAATCATCAGGGAAATGCAAATTAAAACCACAGTTAGATATCACCTCACATCTATCAGGATAGCTATTATCAATAAATGAAAAAACAACAGGTGTTGGCAAGGATGGAGAGAAAGGGAACCCTCATGCACCGTTGGTGGGATTGTAAATTGATGCAGCCATTATGGAAAACAGTACGGAGGGCCCTCAAAAAAATTAAAACTACCATATAACCAACCCAGCAATTCTATTTCTGGGTATTTTCCAAATAAATCCAAAACACTAATTTAAAAAGATATATGTACCCCTATGTTCATTGCTGTGTTATTTACAGTAGCCAAGATACAGAAGCATCTAAGTGTCCCTTGATAGGTGAGTGGGGAAAGAAGATGTGGTATATTTATACAATGGAATATTACTTGACCATAAAAAAGAATGAAATCTTGCCATTTGTGGCAACATGGATAGAACTAGAGGGCATTATGGTAAGTGAAATAAATCAGACAGAGAAAGGCAAATACTGTATGATTTCACTCATATGTGGGATCTAAAAAACAAAATAAATGCACAAACAAAACAGAGAACAAATTGATGTTTTCCAGATGGGAAGGGGTTTGGGAGGATGAGTGAAAAAGATGAAGAGGTTAAGAAATATAAATTTCAAGTTATAAAAACAGTCACAAGGATGTAAAGTACAGCATAAGGAATGCAGTCAATAATGTTTTAATAACTATGTATGGTATAAAATGGGTACTAGACTTATCGGGGTGATCACTTTTTAAGTTATATAAATATCTAATCGCTATGTTATAGGTATAAAACAAATATAATATTGTTTGTCAACTGTTACTAAAAAAAAATTTTAAAAGAAGTAAACTCCAAGGTGAACTTTTTACTTTATATCTTACTAAAATGGGTCAATTAGCAAATTTTCTTGTTTCCACATTTAATTGATCTTAATATAAAAGCTGCCCTAGAAAATACATGTTCCTTCCATCTTTGCAATCTGAAAAGTGCAAGTCTTTTTTTTCTCTGGTCTCTAGTGGAAGAAACAGGATTGCTATGTGCTTCCACAGCAATAAAGTGGAGCAAATATTTTTAGGAAGACAGGAGATCTGGTTTTAGTTCTGGCGTTGCCAGCAACTCACTATGATGTGGGCAAATCATTTACTTTCTCTAGGTAGGTCCAAATTTACTTGTCTATAAAACAGAGGACTTAACAGAAAAAGTATTCAAAACTTGGAAATAAAGCAGAAAGAGGGCTCCCACATTCTTTCAATGTTATGGGGAACAAAGACCAGGGATTGCCCAGATAAATGTATTTAATTTCTCTCTCTGTTTGCTGTTGATTAAAGGTGCCAGATTTAGTAAAGTTGCTTATGACCTGGTAGAGTTTTGTCCAGTAGATATAAAAACAGATAATCTCAAAGATTTATAGCCTAGTTGGGTTTTTTTAATCCAGTAAACTTATCCTTTCGATGCTTAATAGATACACTTGGCTTCTTAAATGTTCTTTGAACCAATCATCATCTTAGTGATTCTCAAGCTAATTCATGAGTTAAATAAGATCTCTTACATGTGGCTCATTTTATATTGTCTGAGAGTCATGATTTACCTTTTTAAAAATTATACCTCATCAGGCTTGATCTGCTCCATGATATCAGAAGAAAACCCATCCACACACCCCTCTCGAGAATTCAGGGATCTTGCAGTTTTAACGTAACACAAAGGCATCTAGTACTCCTTTCTGCAGCAATCCTCTGGACCATGTTTCCTCTGAAGAGCAGTGAGCAATACCAGAGTTACCAGATCCACCATCCATCACTGTGCAGCTGGGGTGGAGGCTGGGGAAAGAGCAGCACAGCCAAGGCTTAGAGAGAGGGACTTTCCCAAGGTCTGAAAGGTACTAAAGTTACGTGTTGTCAGGGCTGGGACTCGCAGCAGGTTTGTCTTGCACTAAAGGCAGGACCGTAGCTACCTACACTCCTCACACATTCATGCCATGTCTCATCTGCCTCTATCCTCAATGTATATCACATATGCATCGTGCATAGTAAGCACTCAGTATATATTCCATGCAATTAAAAACTTTTAAGTATTCCTAGTGACTGGAGCTTGGATGTTTCCAAAGGGCCAATTCTATCAATTAGCCTCACTTCAGAGCACTAGAAAAGACAGACGCCAGGAGCCAGACAGGCCCATGTTCTGTCCCATCATTGCCATTTCGTGGCCAATTTAGCAGTGTAACTCAAAGCAAAAATGAAATTATGTGAGCCTCAGTTTCCTCCCCATCATATGTGGATAATCCTCATATTTTTGATGATTAATCCTTGCTCTGAGGATTGAAATAGAAAAAGGAAAGGAAAGCACTTAGCACAACGCCCATCCCCATGGTTCCCCCACCAGAAATGGTCTTCTGGTCCTTCCCTCCCCTCCCCTCTCAGCAGACCCTGGAAGGCTCTGACGCCTTGGCTGTGTGGCTGCTCCTACCAGCCCCCTCCCCAGCCACACAGTGATCAACGGATGGGAAAATCGCTCTGTTCAAACAGGTGTCACTGTTCTAAACCTAGAGTCTCATTTCCTGATCGTGTCTTAATCTGCTCGTCGGTGGTGAAAGTTGATTTCTTGCGCATTCTTATATCAGTGGGAATGTCTGCCCTGGGCTGACAGGCATTATGGGCTGGCTTTGACATACAGCCCTACAGGGCCTGAACAGCCCCTATTCTTTCCCAGTCCTGAAAGGGAGCTTTGTGCCAAGGATTCATTAAACTGCACCGCACAGCCCCTTCATAAATGGGGCTCAATAATGAACAGTCGATTTAACTGGAAAAGCTGCTGGAGCTGTTAAATTAAAGGGAAATAAAGTGCACTTTAGACTCAGTCTGCCAGAAGAAATGGTGACCTAAAAGGAAAATCTTAATTTTTACTGAATTGAAGTTTTTAAAAAGTTTAATATGTCCAGGAAGCTTCCTCGTGACAGGCAATGAGATGGAAAGACTCAGAACGCAGGCTCGAGATGGTGTGTTTTTTACTCACCACTGTCGTCCCCAAGTGAGTGTAGGGCACCTAAAGGAATGATCTAAATTTGAGAAAGAAATATCAGGGGCCTCTGCAACGGGCCACACAAAATATAGGTTTTTAAATTGTTTTAAAGTGTTTTAAGACCAGGCTTTCTCTTTCACTCTTTGAACACTGAAGGACCAAGAGCCATGCTTTTCCCTTACTCTGCTCTTTCAGGGAGGAGCCCCAGTTGTTTCTCCTGATAGTCCAGGTGAGTTATATTCGATTTGAGCAGCGAGCTCTGGCATCTGACTCAGCAGCCTCTCCTTTCGGTGTGAGATTTTCGGAAGTACGCATAAGTGCCCCAAAGAACTTTCTCTTCAGCCTTGTCTTCTGCGGGATAGAGCTTCTTAGCATAGTAAGCTAGAACTTCTACTCAGCTATGCTGGGATGTTATTGTTTTTAATAGCCCTCACACACAAAAAGCAAACGCCCCTGCGCTTTGGCAGGTGCAATGGCCATATGGTCGCCTTACCTTTTCTCTGCTAAGCTGCTGTGAGCTAGGGACTCTCAGCATGTCCCTCTTTCCTCTTTGTAGTCACATCTTTATATAGAATCTGCTCCTGGGTATGTTACAGGCGTCACAGTCCTAGCCAAGGCCTTTTCTGGTTTTCATCTGAAGCATTGTTTTACCATCAAAAACGATGAAGTCGCTCATCTCAGAATTTGAAGAGAAGTCTGAAAGGCAATGTGAAATAAATGAAGGCCCACTTCCACCATCGTTGTTCAGGGTCACGGGAATCCAGACACAGATTTTCAGTTGCAAAGATGTATAGGAAAGGCAAGGCTTCCTAAGAAGTTTTATGTTCTCTTTCTGAATTATACTTTATTTTTCATGTTGAAATCTAAGCCATCTGTTTACTTTTTTAGGACTCTGCGTTAGGCAATTGAAAGCTACCTTGAAAATATCCTGAAGTTGAAAACTATAAGTCTGTGTGTGTATTCATTTTTAATAGTAACTATGGTGACCCACTAAATAGTATTTTATTTTTTGTCCATCCACCACTAATGAGTCACAGTTGACCAAAATAAGTCACAGGTTCTCCATGCCATGAAATTCTGTGTTAATAATAAAACTGCGGCCTATGACTGACTACTCCTGCGATGGACTTTGCCCAGTGTGAGCCCTGATAGTTATTAGAGTCTACACCCTCATCAGACCAAACAAAGTTTCGTTCACCTTTCATTAAAGATTTGCCAGAGTCCAAATTGGCTAAGCCATCCTCTGTGGATTGTGTGGTCCTGATTACATTTAGCAGTGGGGTACATATTCATTAAGAAATACATATTAGACCAGGCCAACTTTTACACATGGCATCAGCCATTCCAATGCAGTCTTCTACTCATGAGTTATCTCTTCTCAGACAATTACAACCTATTCAAAAGACATTTAGCTGTAAAGATGAGAGATAAGAGGACTTTCTGGATCTGCTTAGACCAGAGGCAGACTGTAAGTGAAGGAGAATGTTGATATATTACAACTTATCTAAAGGAAAAGCCCCGGGAAAGTGATGGTGATCAAAATCAAAGTACAGCGGAAAGTATGTTTCTAAAGGATTCAGAAAATTCCTTAATTCTTCCATTTGCTTTATTGACTAAAATTTTATGTGCCTTTTTCCCTACCAGTGTGTAATCTTTCTGAGGAAAGGAAAAATGCCTGTAGGACAATTACAAAAGATATAAACATAAGTGTAATGAAATACCAGAAGGAAAGAAAGGGAGAAAGGAACAGAAGAAATATTTGAAATGATAATGTCTGAGAATTTCTCCCAAATTAATGTCAGCATCAAATCACAGATCCAGGAAGAGCAGAGAACACCAAGCAGGATAAAACAAAAACAAAAACAAACACACACACACACACAAAAAAAAAAAAAACCTGACAATAACAAAATACTACACTTAGGCCTATCATTTTGAAACTACAAAAAATGAAAGATAAACAAAAATTCCTGAAAGAACCCAGAAGAAAAAAACACCTTACTATGCTAACACTAACCAAAAGAAAGTGGGAGTCGCTATGTTAATTTCACACAGAGAAGACTGACAGAAATGTTATCGGGGATAAATAGGGGCATTGCATAATAATAAAGGGGTCAATTCTCTAAGAAGACATAACAGTCCTTAAAGTGTATACATCTAACAACACAGTGTCAAAATACATGAGTTAAAAATTGGTACTACTGCAAGGAGAAAAGAATACATTCACTATTATACTTTGAGGGTTCAACATCCCTCTATCAGTAATGGACAGATGCAGCAGACAGAAAATCAGTAAGAACACAGTTGAATTCAATGACATCATCAATCAATTGGATATAATGAACGTCTACAGACTACTTCACCCAACAATAGCAGAATGCATATTTTTCTCAAGCTTACATGGAGCATCCACCAAGATAGACCATATTATGGGCCATAAAATGCACCTTAACAAATTTAAAAGAATAAAAATCATATAATGTCTGCTCTCAGGCCTAATGGAATTAAACTAAAAATCAATAACAGAAAGATAGCTGGAAAATCCCCAAATACTTGGAGATTAAACAATGCACTTTTAAATAAAATATGGGCCAAAGAAGAAATCTCAAGAAACCTTAAAGAATACTTTGAACTGAAAAATAAAACACAATCTATCAAAAGTTGTAGTATACAGCAAAAACAGTGCATAGAAGGAAATTTATAGCATTGAATGCATTTATTGGCAAACTAGAAAGATCTAAAATCAATCATCTAAGATTTTATCTTAGGAAACTAGAAAAAAAAAAAAGAGGAAATTAAGTCCAAAGTAAACAGAAGAAAATAAATAATAAAAATTAGATATATCCAAAGAAAATCAAAACACTCATTTGAAAAATATGCGCCCCTATGATTATTGCAGCGTTATTTACAATATCCAAGATTTGGAAGCAGCCCAAGTATACATCAGTAGGTGAGTGGATAAAAAAGCTGTGATACATTTACACAATGGAATACTACTCAGCTATAAAAAAGAAGGAAATCTTACCTTTCTGACAGCACTGATGAACCTAGAGGGTATTACGCTAAGTGAAATAAGCCAGTCAGAGAAAGGCAAATACCATATGATTTCATTGATATGGAATCTAATGAACGAAATAAACAAAACAAAGTAGAAACAGACTCATAGATACAGAGAACAGACTGACAGCTTTCAGGGGCTGAGAGTTTGGGGAACTAAGCGAAATAGGTAAAGAGATTAAGCAAAACTAAAATCTCACAGACAGAGACATCAGTATGGTGATTACCAGATGGAAGAGGAGTGGGGCAGGTAGATGAGAATAAAGGGGGAATAAATGATGATGGGAAGAGACTAGACTATAAGTGGTAAACACACAATACAATATATAGATGATATATTATAGAATTGTATACTTGAAACTTATTTAACTAACCAATGTAACTCCAATAAATTCAATCAAAATATATAATTTTTGAAAAATGGAGCAAGAAATTAATGAAATTGAAAACAGGAAATCAATAGAGAAATACAATGAAACTTAAAGCATATTCCTTGGAAAGATTAATAAAATTGGTAAGCCTATAGCCAAGTTAACTAAGAAAAAAAGAGAGAGGACACGAATTATTAAAATCAGAAATGAAATAAGAGACATCATTGCAGATCCCATGGATATTAAAAAGGATAATGAAGAAAGACTATGAACAACTCTATGACCACAAATTTAATTACCAAAATAAAAATGGATCAATTCCTTAAAAGATACAATCTATCAGAACTCATGCAAGAAGAAATAGGCCATCTAAATAGGCCTATATCTAGTAAAGAAATTGAATCAATAATTAATAATCTTCCCAAACAAGAACCACCAATCTGATATGGAACATTCACCCTACATGATGATGAATGATGCAGGCAGGTCCAAGTAGAACACAAAGAACAGACAAAAAGTTTGTATCTAGAAAAGCTGTCATCAGTGGTTTTGCCAAAGATGAATAGAATCACAGAAGCCTACCTTGGGAAGACTGTTACCAATGCTGTGGTCACAGTATCACCTTACTTTAATGACTCTTCGTCACTGGAATCATTGCCAGTCTCAATGATCTTAGAATAATCAAGGAGTAAACTATATTATTGCTTAGAGCTGTTGCTATTGCTTATAGCTTAAACAAAAAAGTTAGAGCTGAAAGAAATGAGCTGATCTCTGACTGAGGAGATGGCACTTTTGATTGTCAAACCTCAATATTGAAGGAGGAATCCTATCTTTGAGGTTAAGGCTACAGCTGGACACAGCCACTTAGGTGGAAAGAACTTTGATGACAAAATGGTCAACCATTTTATGGCAGAGTTCAAGGGCAAGCATAAGAAGGATATCTGTGAGAACAAGAGGACTGTCCATGGCCTCTGTATGTGCTAAGTGTACTTTCTCTTCTAACACCCAGGCAACTATTAAGATTGAGCCACTCTATGAAAGAACCAACTTCTATACCTCCATTTCCCATGCACAATTTGAAGAATTGAATGCTCACTTATTCTGTGGCACACTGGACACTATACAGAAAGCCCTTCAGGATGCCAAGCTAGACAAGTCCCAGATCCATGATATTGTCCTAGAGGGTAGGCATACTTGTATTCTCGATATTTGGAAACTTCTACAGGACTTCTTCAATGGAAAGGAACTGGATAAGAGCATTAACCCTGACGAGGCTGTTGCTTACAGGCATCCATCCTATCTGGAGACAAATCTGAAAACATTGGAGATTTGATGGCCTTGGATATTACTCCTTTTTCTCTTGGCATTGAAACTGCCTGCAGAGTCATGACTATATTCATCAAGCTCAACACTACCAATCCTACCAGGCAGATGCAGACCTTCACTACCTACTCTGACCACCAGCCCCATGTGCTCATTTAGGTTTATGAAGACAGGTGCACCATAACCGAGGATAACAACCTACTTGGCAGGTTTGAACCCACAGGCATACCACCTGCACTCTGTGGTGTTCCTCAGATTGAAGTCACTCTTGATATTGATGCCAGTGTCACCTTCATTGTCTTTGCTGTGGATAAGAGCACAGGAAGGAGAACAAGATTACCATCACTAACCACAAGGACCATTTGACCAAGGAAGGCAGGGAACACGTGGTCCAAGAAGCTGAGAAGTACAAAGCTGAAGGTGAGAAACAGTGGGACAAGCTATCTTCCAAAAATTCACTTGAATTCTTTGCAATCAACATAAAACAACTGCCAAAAATGAGAAACTTCAAGTTAAGCTCAATGGTGAAGATAAACAGAATATTCTTGTGAAATGTAATTAAATAATCAAATGGATTGATAAGAGTCAGACTGCAGAGAAGGAAGAATTTGAACAGCAGCAGAAAGAGCTGGAGAAAGGCTGAAACCCTATTATTCCCAAACTGTCCCAGAGTGCAGGAGGTGAGCCAGGAAGAACACCTGGGGCTTCCCTAGCGATGGAGCTCCTCCATCTGGTGGTTCCTCTTCTGGGCCCACCAGTGAAGAGGTTGATCAAGGCAACCTGAACATACACTTTGTTTTTGTTCCTTAAAAACATTGAGAGACCCAGATTTGTAGCAAATTCCATGGCACTTCTAAGGGTGAGCTGATATGGTAAGTAACTGGCATCCTCGATACTTGAATATGGAATATGTGTAGATGGAAAGGAAACAACCTTGCACTTTCTATGCACTGCATTGTAAGTGGAAAACCAATGTCTTAAGTCAAACTATATTTGAAATTGGCACACACACACAAAAGAACCCCAAAACACCACAATACAAACCACGTACTTTTACTGCATTCAGATACAGTTTTGTTCTAAGGATATAGGACAAAAATATGGAGGTAATGTTTCCCTGGGGCCTGAATAGTGTTAATTATGAGAGTGGATGTTTGGTGGCACATGTACTGAGCATTGATTACCAAGTGATAGTATTGTTTGCATTTCCTTTAATAAATGCATTTTGTGTGTATTTATGATATGTGAGGCCTCTAAAATGTGGGACTCAAGACAGGGCCCATCTTTCCCAGACGTTTTAGGCATTATTACTAAACCCATTTAACAGATGAGAAAACTGAGACTTGAGTGTATCAGTCAGCATAACATGTAGGAAATAGAAACATCTCTAGAGAGTTCAAGCAGAACAGAATTCAATACACAAATTATGAGTTCACAAAATGAAAACAAGTCCTAGGACATGGAGATAAAAAGCTACTTTCTACTTTACAACAGAAAAGGAGAAATTTCAGACAGATGATGTTGGGCTTTGTTTGGGCGGAGTGGGTATGTGTATGTAGATTTGATGTAGAGGAGATGAAAGGTTTCCATTTAATGGTGTCTTTTGGTCAATAAAATGAGGCAGCTGAGAAGGCCAGCAGAGTGAGGTAGGAGGTTTTAGAAGAAAGCAATGTATGAAACTGAATGTGGAGCATGTTCAAAGTAACTAGTGTGATTGCCAGACAGCTTTCAGATTCAGTTGCTGATGTTAATCATTAATTTATAGGCAAACAATTTTCCTAGTTACCTGCTCTTTAGGTTTAGGACATTTACCAAGGTAATGTCTGATTATCAGTATCATATTCCAAATGAGTTGGGAAAAAATGCTCATAATATTGCTTTGTGAAACTTAGCACTTGTTTCCACCCTACATATGCCACACATACAGTCCCAGCCCAAGTCCAAAGTCCATCAGAGAATGTATCTCAGTCTCACGAAGTTCCTCTCCTTTCAGCACCTCCGAACACACCTTCCTCTAACCCAGACCACCTCCAGCTCTCAGCCCCAAACTCCTGAGACAAAAATCTACAACCAGAGTAACCACAGATCATGAAAGACTCAGTCACACTGCAGAGGCAAAGGTAAGTCTGGAGCCCCTGCCTGAGGAGGGAGTCAGTCCCCAAGCTGGAGGAAGAGGCAGTTTGAAACAAGGACCCTGTTAGTGTTCTGTGAAAGCTTCTACAGCGAAGAGGAGGTGTGGATGGAGACAGGTGTGCTTCTTGACAGGAAAGTGGGATGTTAGAAGACAGAAAAAGGGAAAGGGGAGTAGAACTATACAGGTTAGGGCAAAATAATTATGGTAATTAAAAATCTTGGGGGCCTGCTTGCCAGGATCCTAGGTGGGAAGTCTCTTTCTAGGTGCTTGCTTTCTGTTACTAACTTATGATGCCTAGATCAGCAGTCTTCAAAATAGAGTGTACATACACCTGAGGGTGTGAAAAGACTGCACAAGATACTCAGGTAGGAGTAGTGCTAACAAGATAAATGTTCATACCCGCAGACCCCACATGGACTCTTTCTTAAAGTTTGTTGGAGAGGCTTATTTCCCATTCCATCTCTCAAAGTTGTCTTTCTTTTACTTTAAAAAGCAAAGGATAACCATCCCCTCCTTTCCCATTCCTTTTTTCTCTTTCTATTTCTTGCTCTTCCCTTGTCTTCCTGAACAACCCAGTGTTAAAGTGTTTGGGGAAAGCAGAGCAAAGTCCTACCTGTGCTGGCAGTCAGTGGGGACAGGGTGTCGAAGGGGAACTGAGGTGGCCCACAGCAAGGGGTCAGAGCCCAAGCAGTGAAGGGAAACCAACCCATGGAGCAGCCTGACCTGGGGGAGGTGGAAGTCCATGGGTGGAGGGAGCTTTCAGATGAACGTCAGAGCCAGAGCACAGTGAGGAAAGGGGCAGAACATGCCAGAGCCCAGACAAGGTAAAGAAGCAACCCTATGGAGAGAATGCCCAGCATAGTGCTGGAGAGGGATGGGGAGGGCATTCATGCAGGAGAAGGGGCAGAGACAGGGGTGAGAAATTGGCTTCATACAGGAGGGTTGATCTAATTATATACAAACATGTTAAGGATCAAGAGTCAGTGTTCTCACTTTGAGAAAAAAGTTACAAATACTAAAGGAG
This sequence comes from Miniopterus schreibersii, assembly GCF_964146895.1. Classification (NCBI taxonomy): domain Eukaryota; kingdom Metazoa; phylum Chordata; class Mammalia; order Chiroptera; family Miniopteridae; genus Miniopterus; species Miniopterus schreibersii. The sequence goes on along the minus strand of NC_138112.1, from coordinate 29,335,519 downwards.
TGGAGGGAGACTGAAATGAAATCGCTAGCTGGTGATCTCAGGGCAGCCTGAGGAAGTAGCCAAGGTGGACCCGAGGAAATCCTGAAGGAATTTACCAAGAACATCAGACTGATCCTGCAAAGTGTGATTGACAGCTGGCAAAGTACTCCAAGTCCCTGCCCTTAGGAAGTGAGACCCTAACCAAGGCCGCTTGCTCTGCTGCTTGAGAGCTGCCTGGCAGAAAACCAAACTGCCACGTCATGGCCAGCTCCTCCTGCGGCTAACACACTTTAAAGAACAACGCTTTGTTCCTGCTTTCCTTTTTCAACATCATTTCCTTTGGGTTCAACCATAAATATAACGCATGTAATGTAGAAGAAGTACAAAGGCACAATTGGAGAAATTGCCACGGACTTTTTAATTTTGCAACAAATGTTTATAAAGATGCTTTTGTCGAGTTACCTATGTGAAGAGCTTAGCACTAATAGCACCAAACTCTTTGCTAAGATCCTCTCCACGTTCCTCTATCAGTTGTCTCAACAGCTTCTTAGGTCTCTGCCTTAGGTTTCCCCAGTGTCCTCTCCCTGCCGTTAGTGGGGAGCCGGCTGTGTCCTGGGTGGGGCACCAGAGAAGTTTCTCTTGCCCAAGTGACACAGTTGCCATAAAATTTTGTCCCTAACCTGTCATCTCCTACACTTTCAAGAGATTTGGAAACAGACCCCCACTTAGTTGAAGATGCCATGTACCAGTACAGATACTAGTAGGACTTCATGTTTCCTCCTTAAACACATCTTATACCTATTTTCCCACCAGTTGGGTCCTTCAGATGGCTTTGCAAGAGGAGCAGCAAATGGGAAAAGCAACTTCTGACAACCTCTGTTCGGTGGCAGCAACTGCACACTCTGCCTGATCAACTACCTAGATTTAGCCTTCAGCCAACTGCACCAAATGCTGCTGCCCCTCAGGAAAAGGACCCAGAGAGCACCAGAAACAGTTCAAAATGCAGGTGCTCAAGGAGCCCAACTGCGGCCCCACCAGGAGTGGGCTGGAGGGACAAAGAGGCCAGGCAGGGGCCCCTGCAGGAGCTCAGAGCAGCAGCACCCAGACTGTCCTCACTGACAGCAGATAGTTTTTGTCAACTTGTAGTTGATATGTGCCCAGTAACTGCGAAGTGATGATGTTAACATCGCAGGCAGTCTGCAGAGTAAAACTCCTTATTTTGAAACATTGGGTGAAAAATAATTCAATTGGATTTTCAATCCATTCAAGCTTTTACAAGGAATTTCCACATTACATTTGTAAAAAAAAAAAAAAAAAAAGAAAGAAAGAAAGGGAAAGGGAGGGAGGGAGGGAGGGAGGGAGGGAGGGAGGGAGGGAGGGAGGGAGGAAAGAGAGAGAGGAAGGAAGGAAGGAAGGAAGGAAGGAAGGAAGGAAGGAAGGAAGGAAGGAAGGAAGGAAGGAAGGAAGGAAGGAAGGAAACAGAGCTTTTAGTTTCTTTAAATGCAGTTTCAGAGAATGGCAGTGCTCTTGCAGGTGTGGTTCCTCTGGTTGGGTGTTGTCCTGTGCACTGGGGGGTGCCTGTTTGATTCCAGGTCGGGGCACATGCCCAGATTGTGGGCTTGATCCCTGGTGGAGGGCTTGCTGGAGGCAGCTGATCAGTGTTTCTCTCTCATATCGATTCTTCTTTCTCTCTCTTCCTCTCTCTAAAAATCAATACAAAAATGTTTAAAAAATAAGAGAAAGCGAATGAAAAGATTTTAAAATTTTTATTACCTACTTATGCAACTGAAATATCTCACCAATGGTGCCTATGAAGAAATTGAAGAGATCATCATTAATAATCATAATTGCACGTTGATAATTATCTGCAGTCATTTCAAGTATACAATTGGAAATAAAAAATCTATATTTATTCAAAATGATGAATATTTTTCAAAATGTGTTAATGTGGCTAACACACCTTTGAAATAAGCCATACCACTCTCAAGAAAGCATATAATCTTTGTAACTAACCTGTAATCCAATCCTCACCTTGCTTTCTTCCACCTCCATGTAATCTTCCTTACTTCCCCTCCTTAGTTTCAAATGAATAAAAGAAGCTGTAGAACTTATTCTAGGGAGTATCTGATATCTGGCTCCCCAGCATACATCATCAGTTTGGTTCAAATAAACTCATATAGAATTTTCCTTTCAAAGTCTATATTTATTCAAGCAAATTAAAAAATTATAAAAACTTAAGATTTGTAGGTATCTTCCTTCTAAATTTCTATTTAACATATTTCTTAATAAATTATATTTTATTCTTTTTATAATTACACGATATAAAGAAATGTCATTTTTTTCAATGAAGCCAATATTGCCTATCAGCTTACTACAGTGTGCCCAACAAATAAAATCATTTTCTCTCTGTGCCATGATATTAAAAATGTTGAGAAGTGCTGCCTAATCCATGGAGAAGTAACCTGTGCTCCATCTCTGCAGTTGCTTCCATGGTCCTTAAGAACTTGCGCAATTAAATACCACATCCCTCTACCAGCTCAGGATCCATTCCCAGACATATAAAGCTCATTTCCCCTCCACCTAAAGAGAACATGGCCTTTGGAATGTCTTCCCCTCCTTTCTTTTGGCCAACTCTTCTTAGACACTCTCTGAGCAGCAAGATCTCTGAGCCCCGAGGCTTGGGCAGCAAACTTCACAGGAATTTGCAAGTTGTCATGGTTATTGAGATGTGTTACAACCCCTTTCTTACTACTACTACTAATTTAAAAGTTCTAGAAGGGGACATCAGAAGCCTGCCTTGGCCAGGCTGGGGAGGGAGTGATGCGGCAAATGCTAGAAGCAACCTGCTTTTTCTTTCGGCCCAAGGCAGAGGGCCATTAAGCTCCTGGTCCCTGTAGAAGCAAGGTCCTGTCCCTGGATCACCAGACATTATGTACAGAAGATGAACATTTGGGAATGAGCCATCAGCATGGAGAAGGTAGTTGGAACCATGAGTGCCCAACAAACTCCTAAAAATCAAGGGTCTCAAAACTTGTAGAAACGGAGCAAGAATCTTACTCTGCCCCTCGCCTTACCCCCATAGATGACATGTGCCCCTTACCTGCTCAGGAGTGAGATTCCTGCATTCCTTTCTTTTGTGCCCCTAGACTTAAGCCTCAGAGTTCTCTTTTTCTCTCTCTCCTCATTACAGTGTTTTCCTCATGTTCCAATGAGTCGTCAGCACAATGCCTTGGGATCGCCCTGCCTCAGTCACCCTAGGAGGCAGCGAGTCTCTGCAATATATCATGGCAGCTTCATCTCACTTTACCTCTGCCTCCAGACGCTCATGTTGGCTGCAGGTAGGAATCGTTGTGAGGCTCTGATTCTCTGATGTGTAAGGGGAAGGAAAGGAAAAGGGAGGAAGCTGGAAGGGAAAGTTTGACAAAAATACAAATGCTATGAGACCCTGGGGAAAGTTAAGAAGTTAACTTTATTCCACTTACTAAGTACCAGGCAGTGTACTAGGCATTTTTACTGGTATCTCCTGGTCCAGGCCTGCTGGGGTGTGTGTGTGTGTGTGTGTGTGTGTGTGTGTGTGTGTGTGTGTACACCTGAGTGCAAATATGCATTCTGTGGGGCAAAGATTGAGAGAAAATAATAGAGCCCTGATGGTAATAAAGAAGCATAAGTTCTGAGAGCTTCAAAATAATCTAGAATATGAGTGGCAAAAACTAGCTTATATGCTCCCATTTTCTCATCTCATGCTCATGGTAAATATTATTCATGATTCTCAAACATCTTTACCACTGAGCTGGTCCACATTCTTTCTCAACACGGTTATCCAACTATCCATCCAGAGCCATCAGAGTTCCTGTGTGATCCCTCCCTCCTCAGGACCTGACCTGCAGGAGCTAGCATGTCTATTCCCCATGTCCTGCAGTCACATTCCTCAGGTCCCTCTCCTCCGGGTGAGTTAAATGAGGAGCCCAGGGCCCAAATATTCAAGAGCTTCTTGCTCTCAGGATCTTGCTTACTATGCACCTGTACCCTGAAAGTGAGTGTGTCCTCAAAATTTGTGCCCTAAGTCTTTGTTTGGCTCACCTTAGCCAGGCCTAGACTTCCTATGTCCAACATCTCCTACTTCCTCCTAGCTCTGGGTGAATGTTAAGGTCAGAAAAGAGACCCCCTCCCCCCAAGATCCAGCAACTGTTTTCACACTTTGTTCCCAGGATATGTTAGCATGGAAATAGCCAATCATGTGTGTAATCAATCCCCCTTCATCTGCCAAAATCCTGCCCCCAGCCCACCCTGACTCTACCTCTGCTCTCTTTTCAGGAGCATTCCAAGTCCAGGGGCCCCATGAACCGGTGGTGGCCCTGCTGGGGGGTGAAGCTGAGCTTCCCTGTTTCCTCTTGCCTCGTCAAAGTATTAAAAATATGAAAATAAGCTGGATTCGATCCCTACCCTCCCAGGTGGTGCACCTGTATGAGGATGGGAGGGACAGGCCTTATGAAGCCATGGAGGAGTATTCTGGGAGGACAGAGCTTATGAAAAATGCCATGTATAAAGGGATGGTGGTCCTGAGAATCCTCAATGTCCGACCCTCTGACAATGGGCAGTATCGCTGTGGGTTCCGGTATGGCTCCTTCTACAGTGATACAATGATTGAGCTCAAAGTGGCAGGTAATGGCCCACATTTATCCCCTTAACACCCTACGGGGGTGAGTTTATTCTGGGATGGGCTCCTTCCTCTGATGCAATTTTCCTGAGAAATATGAAGAAGTCACAGGAGAAAGGGTGATGGCCATTACTCTACTCACCCTATTACTCCATAGAGCACTGCTTGGGGCTGAATAAAAGATAATGAAGAGACTCATAGTGGGTGTCAAGAAATAGGCAGGGCCATTGGTGTTGGATTGCTTTGCACCTCTCTCTCCTAAGAGGCTAGGTCCCCATCTTTTGTTGTCAGGACTTCTTCAGAGCCTCAGTTTCCTGTTCTGCACAGAGGTCTAGTCAGCAGCAAAAACTCTCCTGAAGCAGGGGAGGGATATGTGTGTAGGAAAATGAGCTTAGGATCTGACTTCTGTCTCTTCCACTTCCCAGTTCTTGGCTCACATCCTCAGTTCCATGTGGAAGTCACTAAGTCCAAACAAATGCAAGTAGTGTGCATATCAGAGGGCTGGTTCCCTCAGCCGAAGGTCCAGTGGATGGACTCTGAGGGAGCAGAAATTCCAGCTGAGTCTGAGACTCATACCCAGGACAAAGGTGGCTTGTTCCATGTAACAACGTCACTGCTCCTCAGAGAACCTTCTCAGAAGAATCTGACATGTTCTGTCTGGAACCCAGTCCTGAATCAGAAAAAGGAAGAACGTTTGTCCACAGCAGGTCAGTGTTCTCTCTCCCCTCACCATGCCCACAAAATGGGTTTGATGCTCACACTCCATGGTGGTGGCAGCTCTAAGCACATAGGCTTGGTTCAGTCTCTTCATCACACCCACACCAGTCTTGCTGCCGGGACCCAGCTTTCCTCCTTTTTTCCTACCTTCTCCCATCCTTTCCTGACAAACGTTCCAGTCTCCACCTACTTAACCTTTCCATGGAATTGGACCTTCTTGTCTTAGGCCATTCAAGCTGGTGTAAAAACATACCACAGACTAGATGGCTTATAAATAACAAAAATTTATTTCTCACAGTTCTGAAAGCTAGAAGTTCAAGATCAGGGTGTCAGCACAGTTGATACTGGTAAAGGTCCTCTTTCAGGTTGAGACACTCAAACTCTCCTCATGTCCTCACATGCTAGAAGGAGCTAGGGAGCTTGAGGGGGATAAGGGGTAGTCTCTTTTATAAGGACACTAATCCCATTCGTGAGCTTAAGATCTCACATTGGGCATTTGGATTTCAACATATGAATTTTGAGGGGACACATTCAAACCTTAGCACTCTTCCACAAAAAACACAGACTTTCTCCTTACTGGTCCTCCACTAGGCCAATCTCTCCTGATTCTCATTTTACAACATTTCTCCTCAGCCTTTTGACCTGTTGCAAAAATACTATGAGCCTAAACAAAATCAACTTCCTATTGACATGCAGTTCAAATTTCATTATATCTTGCTGCGTATACTGTATATTCTACCTCATTCCTGATTTCTTGCCAGGCCCTGTTGTCATGCCACTATTTTCTTGGATGTTTGTATTTCTGCTTTGTGGTATTTCTTCACAGAGGCTACTATTCATCAATATTTTTAAAATTCATGGCTAAATATTGGGCTAGAATATTTATCTCTTCTCTGGCAGCATTTTTCCAGTGAGTCTTGATTAACTTTTTCCTCATTTTTCCATGTATCATCTGTGTGCTGCTGCTATGCCAGCCTATCGTCTTACTCATTATTACATCCACTGGATTTTCCTGGGCCAGCTATTTCCACAAATTTCTTGTGAGGCTGGGAGGCTAGTGTATCTTCTAGTGTAGCTGATTCTCACAGTCCAACTGCTGCCACAGAGACAGGCTTCTTCCTACAAATATGGCTCCTGTGTGTGAAGATCTGCAATCCCATGCCCCCTGCTTCTTTCTAAACAAAAATATCTAGGATGCCAACCTCGGTTCCTGCACCATTTGTTACAAATAAGCATGTAGCTTTTGATCTGCTATGTAGGCCCATCTCTGCAGTAAGGACATTTTTGCCAGTACTTTCTGACACTTGCTATCACATGGTCTTCTCACCTTTCTCCACACCTCTCTTCATTTTTCTCCCACGTGGTGTCTCTGTGATCATAGCTGCTTTTATTTATTTATTTTTTTTTAAATATATCTTTATTGATCTCAAAGAGAGGCAAGGAGAGGGAGAGAGAGAGAGACAGAAACATCAATGATGAGAGTCATTGATCAAGCTTGCAACCCGGGAATGTGCCCTGATCAGGAATTGAACCCTGATCGCGGAGCCTAGGTCAACACTCAACCGCTGAGCCACTCCCGGCCGGGCCATAGCTGCTTTTAGCAACCTTTGCACCTGCTTTAAAGTCTGGTGTTTTTAGTTTCTTTATTTGGTTCTCTTTTATTGCTGGTATTTTATTTCCAAGAAGAGAAGAGTAACTGACTTGTGTAGCCACAGTCATAGTGGAAATCTAAAAGTTTGAATTTGTGTCAGAGGTGGGGCGATTCTAGGTGATGACAAGTCCAGAAATGGCCATGATAGCAAGTGGAGAAAAGTGAAGACAAAGTGAAGACCCATGTAATTTCCCCTCTCTCTAGCTAGCAAACTTCACCCTTGTTTATCTCCCTCTCTCTCACTGAGCCCTGGCCACACTGGCGTTGACCAGGTCCTCAAAGGCACCAAGATTTTTCTTACATCTGGCCTTTTCATTTGTTGCTGCCTCTGACTGGAACATGCCATTCTGACTTTCTTCTTAGTACAGTGGTACCTCGGTTTTCTAATGGAATCCATTCTGGAAGACCGGTCGCGTTCTGAAATGTTGGAAAACCGAGGGGTTCACAGCCAACAGGTGGGCCTCAGGATCCTGCCCTCAGCTGAAGCTGTGTGGCATGTGTGACTTCCGAGGTGTGTTTGAAAACTGAAGCATTTACTTTGGGTTTACGGCATTCATAAACCTAAATGTTCGTCAATGTAGACGTTCGAAAAACCGAGGTATCACTGTATCATTTATTTAAAATTTGAGAGTGTGACGCAGTGGGGTCACACCACAATCCTGCTCCAGTCTTCCTCTTCTCTATCCACACTCTCCCTTTATTGCTTCATCCCTTCCATTCTGAACTGTCTTACAGCTCCCATTACACACACACACACACACACACACACACACACACACACACATTGAATTATTTCATTTCATTATAAAGGAAAATTCAACCTTCTTTTACTCCTACCTCAAAATTTGCCTGTCCAGACCCATCAAAGCCTCAGCTGTACAAAGGAGGGCCTTTCATGTAGCAACCATAGCTATTAAATGAGGCTAAAATGAAAGTGCAATGACAATAATGTGTCTCTCTCAATACAATATCTGCATCCATTCCAAAGAGAAAGTCAGAGGAAACTGACATGTAAACACGGAATAAGGCTTCTCTAAGGCAATTTGTCCATCCAAACGAGCCGGAGCTGAGCACTAAACTCATCAAATTCAAGTTCTCAGTCTCTAACCCACAACTAATTTCAGAGAAAGGGACATTAGCTGGCTTCAAGTTCGGGAGCTACAGAGAGAGCAAATCACATAGGTTTTCACTTTGATTCCACTTTTCTCCACCTGCTTTTGTGGCTGTTTCTGGACTTGTCTTCACCTAGAATTGCCCCACATCTGACTTAAACTCAAACACTTAGATTTCCAATTGAATATGGCTGCATAACTCAGTGTGTCTCCAGAGCATTGTACCCCATTTCTGTGGTACAATTATTCTCTCCATTCTCCACCTGGGTAACTACTACTTATCCTCTAACACACTAGCATCTCAGCTCCATGATGCCACATTTCCACCATTACACATTCATACACACATTTATCCAACAAATATTTATTGAGCAACTTTTGTGGGCCAGCACAATGCTTAACACTGAGAATGTCATCATGGCTAAGACATAGTCTATACTTATGATACAGTCATTTAGCAGGAGGAAAAGACTGTGCAAAAGAAAAACCTTTGAAGGCTAGACCATGCCTGCCTTGTTCAGCAGTTTCACTAACACCTGTCACTGCAGGTGGTGCCTGACAGGAACTCAGTACATTTTCTTTGAATGAATAAAATTCAGATATAATACAATGTATGGAGTAAGCCCAGGATGCCATGAAAACACAAAGGAGAGAAAGATTTTAGAAAGAGAAAGAGAAAAAGTCAAAGGGCAGTTTTCAAAATGTCAAAAATGTAATTCTCATAAAAATACATAGAGACCGGGTGCCATAATCTTACTTAACTCTTAAGTGAGAAAGTGGACAACAAGGCTGGTTCAGAATCAGAGAAAAATTCCATCCTAAGATGAGGCTGCTAAGTTAATGTTCTAAAGGTCAATGACACTACAATAAAGTTTTCTTTCCCTATATCAGATGATCCTTAGATAAATTTATAGATAATATTTTAGCATGATAGTAAAAAGACATAGAATCTGTTTTTGCCTTATTTCTGTATTTTAGGCCCTTTTTCTCAACAAAGGCTTCTTTGAGATAACATTGCACCTGATGGCTGAAGAGAGAGGAGAAGTTGTCCAGTAGGAATGGCAAAGAAAAGGCACCGAGTGTCCCAGGAGTAGGGAAAGTGCAGAGACCCACCGCACTTCCATCACCCCGGCCACTGTCAGACCTTGGGCCTGATCCAAAAGTGAACATGTTTTGGTTATAAAACGTTAAACCCCAATGTCTTGCTTTTTGAGACAACTTTCAATTCTTTCAACTTTATACTTTATCTCTTTTTACACAGGCTCTTCAGCCTCATAGAGACCTCAGGCCCCTTGATTCTTTCATGCCTCCCAGGTACCAGCTTCAGTCTCATCTAATCTCCATGGGTCACCTCCCTGACTACTCTTTTGTCAAGACTCTCAATTCTGTTACACACTGTTACATTGCTGCTCTTCCGTGGAAGAAATGAATTTATTTGCTTAAATCTACTTTCTGAACAAGTAAGCTGAGTAAGATAGTGTTTGAATGGAGGCTGGAACTTATTAATTAACCATAATTTGAGAGGAAATGGAGGTAGAGGGAGGATCCGCAACTGAATACTGTTAGAGGGATTATGATTCGGGATCCACTGAGCAAGACGTGAATGTGGGACACTCTCTTCATGAAACTGATTGGGGGACATCTGTATTTCAGTTGCTGAGCCCGTCAGTGTGACAGTCATCATAGCAGTTACAGCTTTGGTAACATTTCTGATAATGCTGATTCTTCTCATACTCGTTGGACTTTATTTAAACAGAAAGAGGATCAAAAACTGGCACAAAAACAGGTAAAGCCATTTTTTTTCCCAAGATATAAATGTACATTCTCAGAGGTATCTGTCCTTCACCTTTCTGCTTAGGAACAAGATCAAAGTCAGCAAAGGCTCTGCTCAGAGCAAGTCACACCAGTGAGACTCTAATACCTCAACTGTAACATATGGAAAATAATACTTTATTTCTAGAACTCCTGTGTGGATTACAGAAATAATTTACATGAAGTATCCCTGCCTTACACCAACACGAAGGCCTTCAATGAGAGGCTATTATTATTGTTGTTATTATTATTAATGTTGTGGGAGAAAGAGGAGGAAGAGAGAACAGGACGGAAAGGTGATAGAAGGACTGAATATTCGTGGTGCACTGACTATGCCCGAGGCATAGAAGCACTCATGTGTGAGGCCTTAAATTGACCACCATGGGTAATACTCATTTCGACATCATTCATCTTTTGCCCAAGAAATACAAGTAAAATTTATAGCTGCTCATTAGACCAACAAAGAGTTACAACTATGCTGGGTATACTTCCAATGTGTTGCAAGTATAACACATTACTGAGCCCCCCTGTTCAAGATCACTTTAGTCTTTAAAACCACACAATCAGCAAAGAGGGTTATGAGGCAGAGAAAAGCAAGACATGTGACCACTGCTCAGTGCAGGGTGTGCATAGTGTGCTTGCAAACTCTCCTAGAGTGTTCGTCTAAACCATCTCTTTCCCTTGACTTCTTGCTCTATCTTAAATTGACTCAATAAACTCTGTATTCTGAACTTCTTAATTTGGCATAGAGTTGTCTAAAACATTTCCTTATTACTCTTCTAATGTCTGAAGATCTGTAGTAATGTCCTCTCACTCCTGACACGGGAATTTTGTGTGTTTTATCTTTCTTCCTTGATCAGTGCACCTATAAATTTATCAATCTTTTAATCGTATCAAAGAACTATCTTTTGATTTCATTGAACTTTTCACTGTTTGCAAATAGTCTTTCATTGACGTTTGTTCTTAATTTAATTATATCCTTTCTCCTTTGTGTTTAAATTGCTCCTCTGTTGCTAGTTTCTTGAGGTAGAAGCTTCTTAAATGATTGGTTTTTTACATTTCTACTTTCCTAATATAAATATTTAAACATTTAATACTGTTACTTTCTCTCTAGAACGGTATTATGCTAAGTGAAATAAGTCACACAGAGAATTACAAATACCATATGATTTCACTTATATGTGGAATCTAAAGAACAAAATAAATGAAATGAACAAGCAAAACAGAAGCAGACTCATAGACATTGTGCACAAACTGATGGTTGCCAGATGGGAAGGGGGTTGAATGGATGGATGAAAAAGTGAAGGGATTAAGAAGTACAAATTGGTAGTTACAAAATAGTCATAGGAATGTAAAGTACAGCATAGGGAATATAGTCAATAATATTGTAATAACTACATATGGTGTCAGATGGGTACTAGATCTTTCAGGGTGATCACTTTGCAAGTTATATAAATGTCTAACCACTATGCTATACACCTGAAACTAATATAAAATAATACTGAAGGTCAAAAAAGAACTTTAACATTGGAGCTATCAGAACCTTCCATTTTAGATGAGTTTGTGAATAAATAAATTATTCCACAGTAGTTGACCAATTTTTCTCTCCAATATCCAAAACTATCTTTTAAAATTCTATCATTAAAAAATCTTCAAACTCAATTCAAAATAAAGTTAATAAAATGTACTGTTTGTATTTTAGTTTATCATTTAAAAATCTTTGAACCCAATTCAAAATAAGGTGAATAAAATGTAAAAATAAAATTTCCTCTGGAGACTGCTTTAGCTGTACCTCATAAAATGTAATGTATTATATTTTTATTATACAGTTCAAACATTTTCTAATTTTACTTGTTATTTCTTCTTTGATCCATGGATTATTTATGAATGTGTTATTTAATGCCCAGATGTTTGGGAATGTTCCAGATATTTCTAGTTTAATTCCATTGTGGTCAAAGAACATGACTTTCTATTATTTTAATCCTTTTAAGTCTATTGAGACTTGTTTCCTTGCCCAGCATATGGTCAATCTTAGTAAATGTATTAAGTGCACTTATAAAGAATTTTTATTCTGCCCAGCTGGTGTGGCTCAGCAGTTGAGCATTGACCTATGATCCAGGAGATGTAGGTTCTATTCCAGGTCCGGGTACATGCCTGGGTTACTGGCTCGATCCCCAGCAGACGGCATGCAGGAGGCAGCTGATCAAAGACTCATCATTGATGTTTTTATCTCTCTCCCCCTCTCTCTTCCTCTCTCTGAAATCAATAAAAACATATTTCAAATATATGTATAAGGCACATATGTAATTTTAAACTACATGGTATCTACATTTGAAAATAAATTAACATTGAAAATTAATGTTAACAATGTATTTTTGTACAATATATCAAAAATATTATTTCAAAATTGATTAACAAGTTAATTTACATCATTCATTTTTGTATCATATTCAAAATTTAATATGCATTTATACTTACAGCTCATCTCAATTTAGACACTAAGTATTTTTCAGAAATAATTGACTTGTATTTAGATTTCATAAAACTTATAGTTGAAAAAGTACATTCACATACCCAAGTTGTTCTAAGCTTACTTAAAATACTTGAAAGATTTCCATAATTGGAGTATCCATTTTTATTTTATATATATGTGTGAATATATATATGTATATTATTGAATCTACTTGGGTGACATTGGTTCTCAAAACCATACAGGTTTCAAGAGTACAACTCAGCAAAACATCTGCAAACTGCATCATGTGCTCATGACCCCAAGCAATGTGTCTTTCTGTCCAATTTCCCCAGCTTTGCCCACCTCCACCTACTCCCTACCCCTTCTCCCCTTTCCCTGTGGCTATCATCACACTGTTGTCTATGTCTTTGTGTGATATATATATATATATATTTTTTTTTTTTTTGCTTAGTCACATCATGTTTTTTCATCCAGCCCCCCAAAGCCCCTCCCCTCTGACAGCTGTGTGTTCCATGTATCCATGCCTCTGTTTCTATTTTGCATATGAATTTATTTTGTTCATTAGATTCCACATATAAATGAGATCATACGGTATTTGTCCTTCCCTAACTGGCTTATTTCTCTTAGCATAATAATCTCCAGGTCCATTCATGTTATCACAAAACGTACAGTTCCTTCTTTTACAGCCAAGTAGTATTCCTTGGGTAAATGTCCCACAGCTTTTTTATCCACTCATCTACTGATGGGCACTTGGGCTGTTTCCAGATCTTAGCTATTGTAAATAATGCTGCAATGAACATAGGGGTGCATATATTCTTTCAAATTAATGTATCGGGTTTCTTCAGATATATTCCCAGAAGTGGGATTGTTGGGTCAAAAGGCAGTTCTATTTTTAATTTTTTTGAAGAAATGGAGTATCCATTTTTAAATTTAAATTAATTAAAAACAAATAAATATTTAAAATTTAGTACCTCATTGCCCTAAGCATATTTCAGATACTCAATGGCCACATATGGCTAGTAGCTACTGTATTGGACAGCACAGGTTTAGGCCATTGACATGGTGAGAGTTAAATTTACCATTGTGCTATTTATTGACAATTAGTTATTTATTTCTTGTTTTCTTTTTTGCTTGCCTTCTTTTGGTTTAATTATGTATTTTTATTATCTCATCTTTAATATTGACCTACTCACTCTACTTTTTTGTTTCATTTCTTTAGTGATTGTTCTGGGGTTTACAATATGCATCTCTAACTTGTCCCTTTCGACCCTGAACCAATATTATGATACTTTATGACCAGCATAAGTATGTTACAATGAAATGCTTTCATTCCCCTGTTCTTTGCCCTATTTTTGTCATACATTTTACATCTATATGTTATATATATTACGTTTTCCTTTTAACAGCCAATTATCTTTTAAAGACATTTATAAATAAGAAAAAATAGCCTTTTAAAATGTACTCACACTGCCATTTCCAGCACTCTTTATTACTTTGTCTAGATCCATATTTCCATCTGATATCATTGCCCATCTACCTGAAGAAACTTTTTAACCCTTCCTGTTATGTGCTTCTGCTGTTAACAAATTCTCTTGCTTTTGTTTGTCAGAGAAGTTTTATTTTCCTCTTTCTTTTCTTTTTCTAAGATTGTTTCCACTGGACACAGAGCAAGTCTAGAGTAGCCTTTATTGGTAAAACTAGTTTAGTCCTATTTTCATCAGAATCTTTCTGGGCTCTCTACTAAAAAACAAGGTATCTCTACTCTAATGTCTTTCAGTTCTGTGTGAGCTCTAGGAATGGTCCAGCTTACGGCTCCCATCAGTACTTTGCCTGATCTTGTATATTCAGCAGCCAGTTCAAGAGAATCCCTGTGTAGATTTCTGGAGCTCTCTTTTTGCCTCACTTATTTTTCTCTGATATTCTGCCCCCCAAGTTCTAACCACCTCAGCCTCTCTGAACTCTGATCTCTGTCTCTGCATCTTCATAAGGCAGATCTGCCCATGGGGTTCTCCTCTCTGCTCTGCAATCTAGAAATAGTCTCAACACAGTAGGTTGGAAAATTGTATTGTTTCTCTTTGCTGCAGGACCACAACCCTGTGCTGGCTGTTATTTAATGTCTGAAACAGTTGTTTTTTAAATTTATTATGTCTGATTTTATTATTGTTTATTCCAGGAGGGCACATCTACTCCCAGTTACTTCATTGTAGCTGGAAGTATGTCTATTACTCTCTTTCCACAGATGAAAATTTTCTTTTGACTTCTATGACCCTGTTCAAGGTCATCCTGCCCTTAGAGACCTGGGCTATGAGAGGCAGTCTGTCATGGGCCCTGAGTGTCCCCGCACTTGTTCCATGACTAAGGTGATGTAAACGAGGTGCCCAAGACACAAAATTTAGAGAGGCACTAACTCTCCTCTTTATAAAAATGCTGCCCCTGTTCTTGCCTGACCCTGAGAGTAAATGCCTCCCTGAACTTTGGGTCCAGGTGCTTCACTTGCCCACCCCAGTCCCAGCTCTGCCCTGCACACTCTTGCTAAGTATGCCAAGGATGCAATGCCCGGAATTCTCTTTACTTGGATGATTTCTCAAGGTTGAGTTTCCAGGGACAACCTTGAGAAATGAAATAATTTCTTTTCTGGACAAAGAATAAACTTGTTTCCTCATATTATAAAAACAGGACATCCCGGGGCGTCCCTTGCCATCGCACCGCTCCAGCCACCACTGCCTGTGATGCCGCCCTCTGCCCTGCAGACCCAGACCCCGCCGCCGCCAGAGTCTACACGACAGGGGCCGCCCCGGCCAAGACAAAGGGGCAGCAGTGTGATGAGGCATCAACATCACGTGCTTGGAAAAGCAGGACCAGAACTTAGATGATGCCACCATGAAGGCGGGCCAGTGCGTCACTGTGCTCCAGAAGGACACCAACAAGTGTGCCAACCAGTCGGGCATGCCGACATATGGCATAAGAAAGCCTATGTCTACCACCCCAAAACCGTATCCTGCCACCCATGGACCACTCAACAATCAGCTTGCAAATGGCCACCACCAAGAGTGCCAACCCGACAGTATGACAGCTCCCAGGACCCGGCAGTACATCTATGACACCAGGCAGGGCACCACCAAGTGTGACAACTCCTCCAGGTCTCGGCAGATGGACCACACTCAGGTGTCAACCAGAGCAGCCAGTCTTTCACTTCGGCCAGGAGCCAGGAGTTGCGTGGCTGAGGCAAAGCCAGACACTGCCCCCTCCACAGTGCTGCCTCTCCCCCACCAAGTACCGCACAGGACACCCCCACCCCTGCAAGGAGGCCCTCCCTGGGAACAGCCCCACCCAGGAGCCCTGGGACCAAGAGATACTGTGAAATACCAACTGTGGACCCAAGGCAATAAAATCTCTTTTGGGAGGGGGAAGAAGTAAATCCCCCAAATTCAGTTTTCCATCTATCATAGTGCAACATCTGCATAAGCTGAAATCCATTAAGGCCTCTTGGATTCACCCTCCTTGGTACCAAGGGACATGGCAGATGGATGCAAATGAACACCAGCCTGCGGTTACTACTTTGCCATGAGTAATAAAGTGCATTGTCTCTGACCCAGCAGTTTTGTTTCTTGTTAGCATCCAGGAAACAGTAACAGGCTAACTTATTGGCTTATAAGTAAGTGAAAGGCTGGGCCCTGCACCCTTCTTGGAGACTTTTATACAAGGTAATATATTCTTTCCCTTTTGACTTCATGTTTCCCTGAAGTTACGGGAGGAAACTCTGAGACTGAGATTCGGCCCATACTGAAATGTGTAAGATTAATAATTCTTGATTTTTATACTATTGAATTGGGGAGTAAAAAAACAGCCACCTCATTTTTCTCCTGCCAATCCCACTCCTATCACATGTGTCCCATTTCACATTGGCCACACACCCATGTTTCTCTATTTCTGGGGAACTGAAGAAACTGTTGAAAGATCACAGTTTCTCATGCTCCTCAAACACACCTTCTCCCTGTCTCTGGGTATTTCATTTTCTGTCTGTCTCTCTGTGCCCTCTCCATGTCTGTCCCATTGCCAGCATATGTCTCCTCCCTCTCTTGAGCCTTAGTTGTGTGTCTATGTGTGACCTTGGAGCCAGCCCATCTTTCTCTTGATGCCCTAAAACTTTGAAGATCTCATCTCCTGGCAGAGATCTGGGACAGCAGAGCTCAGGATCTGGATGTTCATGGGGAGAGGGGAACATGTTGGTACAGTGTGAGGTGTTCATAATCAGTCACCCTGCACCAGTGACTATAGTGTCCAGTTACCGGGTCAAACACCAGTGGGGATGTTTCTGTGAAGGTATTTTTAGATGTGAATAACATTTAAATCAGCAGACTTTGAGTAGAGCTGACTACTAACTATAATGTGGGTGGGCCTCATTCCAATCAAAGGCCTTAAAAGATTGAGATCCCTCAAAGAGGAAGGAATTCCACATCCAGACTGCCTTCAGACTCAATACTGCAACATCTACTCTGGATTTTACAAATACCTTCTGGAATTTTCAGCCTGTGGCTAAATCTGAACATTTCAGACTTACCAGTTCTCACAATAGCCACAAAACACAATTCTCTGGAAAAAAACTAATATATGGGGTGATGACTAAGGTGTGTTTCTCTTTGAAAAATGAAAAGTTTCTGAAATGTATTATTGTGTTGAATACACAACTCTAGGCATATAATAAAAAGCATTGAATTATACAGTTTTAAAGGGTGAATTGTATGGTATGTGAATTATATCTCATATTGGTAAAAGTATTTACAACTGCAAAATAAACATATTTAAACTATATTAATTAAAGATATGAAGGTAACATCCAAGAAAAAAGACTGTAAGAGATTATATTGTTTAATTGATGAACAGAAATTGCAGATGAAACCTCAGCCATTATCTCTTCAAATATTTATCCTGCCTGATCGATCTCTCCCTCTCTCTTTCCTTCTTCCCCATTCCTCCCTCCCCCTCCCCTCTTGGGATTCTAATTTCATATATGTGTGCTAGAATTTTTTTTTAAATCTTTTCACATTTCTGGATGTTCTATTTAGGTTTTTGGTGTGTGTGGTTATTGTTTTTTCTTTTCATTCATTTTGCTCCTTGCATTTCACTTTAAGTCATTTCTCCTAACTAGTGAGTCTATACTTTGTTGTGTCCAGTCTACTACAAGCCTGTAAAAAGAATTCTTTATCTTTGACATTATGGTTTTTATTTTTAACTTTGTTGTCTCCATCACTCCTCAAGAAATTCTCTGTCAGAGGGAAGAGAGAGCATCATTGGTTGCACTCTCCATCCACCGTGATTCCACAGGCAGGAGCACAATCCAGGCACTCTGGCTGGCCCACCAAGGCCGTCCCAGTACATTTCCAGCCCCAGACCCACACCAGCACCGTGGCTTGCCCCCAAGACTCTCCATAGCCCATGCCCTCTCCAGGCATAGCTCCGGGCACCCCAGAAAAAGGGCTATATGAAACAGAGACAGCAATGCAGATAAAGAGCTCAGAACATTGGTGATAAGCCCTGGCCGTCTGGCTCAGTTGGTTGAAGCATCATCCCCTACACCAAAAGTGTTCAGGTTTGATTCCTAATTTGGGCACATACCTAGGTTGTGGTTCAAATCCAGGTCCTGACGCATACAGAAGGCAACCAATTGATGTTTCTCTCCCACATCAATGTTTCTCTCTCTCCCTAAAATCAATTTTTTTTAAAAATTGCCAAAAAACATTGGTGATAAACATGGTCAATGAACTTGGGAGAAGAATAGGTAAACTCAGTGAGAACTTCAACAGAGACATAGAGCTATAGAGAGATATATGTATGTAAATTATTTATTTATGGAATTTTCCTTTTAATATCCTTGTGCTATAGTTAGCCACGTAAAACTGAAACTGGGTAAAGTGAAACCATTGATAAAGGAGGACTCGTGTAGTTCTTATTCATTGCATATTATGTGATAGGCACTACTTATTTTTACAATGGGGAAAAAAGTGTCTCTTCACTAAAAGGTGTTGGAAAAACTTTTGTGCAGTAAAGGAACCATCAAGACAAAAAGGCAACCTACTCAATAGGAAAAGATATTTGCAAATGATATATCCAATAAGAGGTTAATATCCGAAGTTCATGAATTACTCATACACTCAACATTTTTTTAAAAAATCTAATTTAAAAATGAGCAGAGGACCTGCATAGACATTGCTCCAAAGAAGACATACAGAGGGCCAATAGACACATTAAAAGATGTTCAACCTCACTAATCATCAGGGAAATACAAATCAAAACCACAGTCAGATATCACCTCGCACTTCACACCTGTCAAAAAGACAACAAGTAGCAAGTGCTGGAGAGGATGGGAGAAAAAAGAATCTCCACACGCTGTTGGTGGGATTGTACACTGGTACAGCTACTATGGAAAATAGTGTGGATATTCCTAAGATATTAAAACAGAACTACCATACAATCCAGCAATTCTACTCCTGGGTATCTATTTGAAGAAAACCAAAACAGTAACTCATAAAGATATATGCACCCCAATGTTCACTGCGGCATCGTTTACAATAGCCAAGACAAGGAAACAATTAGGTGCCCATCAATAGATGAATAGATAAAGAAGGTGCAGTGTGTGAGTGAGTGTGTGTGTGTGTGTGTGTGTGTGTGTGTGTGTGTGTGTGTGTAGATATATATAATGGACTATTACTCAGCCATAAAAAAGAATGAAATCTTATCATTTGCAACAATATAGATAGACCTTAGAGAGTATTATGTTAAGTGAAGTAAGTTGGACAGAGAAAGACAAATACCATAAGATTTCACTTATATGTGGAACCTCAAAACAAAACTAATAAACAAAAAAATGAAACAAAAGCAAACTCATAGATAAGGAGAACAAACAGATGGTTGCCAGAGGGTAGTGGTGTGGGAGGATGGATGAAAAACAGAAAGGGATTAAGAAGTACAAACTTCCAGCCCTGCCAGGCATGGCTCAGTGGTTGAGCATCGACCTCGGATCCAGGAGATCACAGTTCGATTCCCGGTCAGGGCACATGCCTGGGTTGTGGACTCGATCCCCAGTCAGGAGCGTGCAGGAGGCAGCCGATCAATGACTTGTCATCATTGATGTTTCTATCTCTCTATCCCTCTCCTTTCCTCTCTCTGAAATCAATAAAAATATCTTCAAAAAAAAAAAAAGAAGTACAAACTTCCAGGTCCTAAGTCCTGTCCTGTTGTGGTTGTGCCACTGCTGGCTGCTGACCCTGACCAGCATGGAAGAGACAGACAATAGTAGACCCCACCACATCAGCTGTCTTGCTGGAGCATTGTCATTTCTCTCAGGTCATCTTTAACAATGTGGAGCTCTATGTTCCTGGAAGGTATGTCACATGTTATTACACCCTCACCTAGCATCTCATTCCCCATCAAAAGGATTGGATTGGAATCTTTAGAGTGGGCTGGAAGACAACCCATGAGTATTACAGCTTCATGTGGGTTACTTTGCCTGTTGACCTAAACAGCAAATTGACCAAACACAGGAAGTCCATTTCAAAGCTTATTACCTGACCAAGGATTATGAATATCACCAGTTCTACAGCTATGTGGATCAGGATGGTGTGGTCTGGGAAGCAAGTATGCCTTTCCAGTTCTGTCCAGAAAACAAGAAGGGCACCTGATTGTTACTACTCAGGGTGAGGTGGACGAGACTGAGCAGCACAACAGTGAGCTTTGCAAAGAAAACCAGGAACTGAAGGACAGCTGTGTCAGCCTCCAGAAGCAGAACTCAGACAAGCAGGCTGAGCTCCAAAAGAAGCAGAAGGATCTAGAAACCGTAAAGAGCAACAACACGAAGTTGGAATAGAAAGTGAAAGAACAGAAGGACAGTTGGGAGACAGCTTCTTCAACTGAAAGAACAAAGCCAGAAGATGTCCTCAGAAAATGAGGATATGGAAGTCAGAGTGGGTCAGCTTCAGGCACAGATGTCAACTCAAGAGAAAGAAATGGAGAAGCTTGTTCAGGAAGATCAAGATTAGACAGAGCAGTTGGAGCATCTGAAAAAGGAAAATGATGAGCTCTTTCTTAGTTTAACTGAACCAGAAGAAGCTCCAGCAGATAGTGGTAGAGCTGAACCAGAAAGAAGCTACTGCTAGGAAGAAATCGCAGGAGTTAATGGACCAGAACTTCAACCTGTCAAAAAGACTGCATGAGAACAATATCATACGTAATAAACTGCACAGAAAGAATGGAAAGAGTAAAATGATCTTTGGAAGAGGTAGAACAGCAGATTGATGAGTTACATGAGTCTGTATTTTCACTCTGCCATGTCAAGCACCTACTTCAGATCAAGGAGGTGCAGGACAAAACCCAGGACTGGTCTGTGGAAACCTATATTCTGGCATTCAAGAAAGTTCTGGCCCCAGCCTGCTCTCCATCAAGAAATGCTCCACCTGCAAATTAGACTTTGCTGATGATATTTTTGACCACACCTTGGAGCAGCAGCACATTCAGACCTTTTATATGAATTGTCTGATTTGTGACAAGAGCTTCTCAGCAAAAGAAAAGCAAATCTTTAAAGAACATGTGTTCTGCCACAGTCTATAAGTGTCCTCCTTTTGGATCTATACATAGATTTTATAGAGTAGAACCTATAGTTTCTACTATGAGTTATGACCCAAGATCCTGCCTAACCTGAAATTATTAGGGATTTTCTCAGTCCCACTGCTCTAAAGGTGCAATCATGTTGATAATCTAAAGGATAGTGTTAAGGGCTGTTACTTCCATTCCTGTGGGTTACCAGCTTTTAAATCACATAATGCTCAGCCTATGATGCCTATTCTTCCGAGGATCTCCAGTACAAGGGCCCTAGGATGGAAGCGACCTGGCTATTCACAACAGGCTTGACTCAAATACTGAGAGACTAGTTTTCCAAGTTGTCCCACAGCCATTCCAGGTCAAGCCTTGAGCATATTTGTACTCAGTCCTCAGCCCTACCCTTGGGACTGGGTTGAAAATTTTTTCCTCCCCTTCATCAGGCCTCTTTCTCAAACTCGTTGTATTAGACTAACCAAAAACGGCATGTCAGAGAACTCAGGCATTCAATTTTGACACCAAAGTTTTCTCATCTTTTTGTTGTTGTTGTTGTTTAAAATATTACAAATGTCCCTTTTTCTCCCCTATGACCCATTCCACCTCATCCCATCCCCCTCCACAGTCCCTCTCCCCACCATTGTCCTTGTCCTTGGGTTGTGCATATATGCATATAAATCCTTTGGTTACTTTCTCTCCCTCCACCCACCTTCCCTCCCCCATCCCTCTGAGATTCGTCAGTCTCATCTATGTTTCCATGTCATTGAATCTATTCTGTTCATCAGGTTTATTAAGTTCTTTAGATTCCACATATGAGTGAGATCATGTGATATTTGTCTTTCTCTGCCTGGCTTATTTCACTTAGCATAATTTTCTCCAGGTCCATCCATACTGTCCCAAAGGGTACGAGATTCTTCTTCTTTACAGCTGCATAGTATTCCATGGTGTAAATGTCCCACAGCTTTTTACCCACTCATCTACTGATGGGCACTTGGGCTGTTTCCAGATCTTAGCTATTGTAAATTGTGCTGCTGTGAACATAGGGGTGCATATATTCTTTCTGATTAGTGTTTCAGGATTCTTAGGATATATTCCTAGAAGTGGGATCACTGGGTCAAATGGCAGCTCCATTTTTAATTTCTTGAGGAAACTCTATACTGTTTTCCATAGTGGCTGCACCAGTCTGCATTCCCACCAGCAGTTGTACTAGGGTTCCCCTTCCTCCACACCCTCGCCAGCACAAGTCATTTATTGGTTTGTTGATTTGTTGATGGCAGACATTCTGACACGTGTGAAGTGATACCTCATTGTGGTTTTAATTTGCATCTCTCTGATGATTAGTGATGTTGAGCATTTTCTCATATGTCTCTTGGCCATCTGTATGTCCTCTTTGGAAAAGTGTCTACTCAGGTCCTTTGCCCATTTCTTTTTCTTTTTTTTTAAATATATCTTTATTTTTATTTTTTTTTAAATACATCTTTACTGATTTCAGGGAGAGGATAAGAGAGGGAGAGAGATAGAAACATCACTGATGAGAGTGTCATTATTGGCCACCTCCTGCATGCTGCCAACTGGGAATCGAACCCCCAACCAGAGCATGTGCCCTGACTGAGAATCGAATCCCGATTGCCTGGATCCTAGGTAGACGCTCAACCGCTGAGCCACACCTGGCCGGGCCCTTTGCCCATTTCTTAATTGGGCTGTTTGTCTTCCTCTTGCTAAGTAGTATGAGTTCTTTGTACACTTTGGAAATTAGCCCCTTATCAGATACATCCTTGGCAAATATGTTTTCCCAGACTGTGGGGTTCCTTTGTATTTTGAGGCTGTTTTCTTTTGCTGTGCAGAAGCTTTTTAGTTTGATAAAGTCCCATATGTTTATTTTTTTCTTTTGTTTCTCTTGCCCTAGGAGATGTATCAGTGAAAATTCCACTACATGGGATGTCTGTGACTTTACTGCCTATGTTTTCTTCCAAGATTTTTATGGTTTCGTGACTTACATTTAAGTCTTTTATCCATTTTGAGTTTATTTTTGTGTATGGTAAAAGTTGGTGGTCTAGTTTCACTTTTTTGCATGTAGCTGTCCAATTTTTCCAACACCACTTATTGAAGAGACTGTCTTTATTCCACTGGATGCTCTTGCCTTCTTTGTCAAATATTAACTGACCATAATGGTGTGGCTCTATTTCTGGGGACTCTGTTATGTTCCACTGATCCAATACCAGGCCGTTTTGATTACAATGGCTTTGTAGTACAGTTTGATGTCCAGCAAAGTGATCCCTCCCACTCTGTTCTTTTTTCTCAAGATGGCTGCAGCTATTCGGGGTCTTTTTTGGTTCCATATAAATTTTCGAAATGTTTGTTCTAGCTCCGTGAAATATGCTGTTGGTATTTTAATAGGAATTGCATTGAATTTATAAATTGCTTTGGGTAGTATGGACATTTTAATGATATTAATTCTCCCGATCCATGAGCATGATATATTCTTCCACTTGTTTAAATCTTCCTCTGTTTCTTTTTTCAGTGTCCCATAGTTTTCCAAGTACAGGTCTTTTACATCCTTGGTTAAGTTTATACCTTGGTATCTTATTTTTTTTGGTTGCAATGGTAAATGGTATTGCATTTTTAGTTTCTCTCTCTGAAAGTTCATTGTTGGTGTATAAGAATGCCATTGATTTCTGGATGTTGATTTTGTATCCAGCTACCTTGCCAAATTCGTTTATCAAATCTAGTAGTACTTTGATGGAGTCTTTAGGGTTTTCTATGTACAATATCATGTCATCTTCAAATAATGACAGTTTTACTTCCGCCTTTCCAATTTGGATACCTTTTGTGTTTTCTTCCTGTCTGGTGGCTATGGCGAGGACTTCCACTACTATGTTGAATAAGAGTGGTGAAAGTGGACATCCCTGTCTTGTTCCTGTTTTTAAGAGAAATGGTTTTAGTTTTTGCCCATTGAGTATGATGTTGGTTGTAGGTTTGTCATATATGGCTTTTAGTATGTTGAGGTATGATCCCTCTATTCCCACTCTGCTGAGAATTTTTATCAGAAATGGATGCTGGATTTTGTTGAATGCTTTTTCTGCATCTACTGATATGATCATATTATTTTTGTCCATTTTGTTTATGTGATGTGTCACATTTATTGATTTGCGGATGTTGTACCAGCCTTGCATCCCCAGCATAAATCCCACTTGGTCATGGTGTATGATCTTTTTAATGTACTGCTGGATCCAGTTTGCTAGTATTTTAGTGAGGATTTTAGCATCTATGTTCATCAGGGATATTGGCCTGTAATTTTCTTTCTTTGTTGTATCTTTATCTGGTTTTGGGATTAGGATGATGCTGGCCTCATAAAGAGAGTTTGGAAGTTTTCCCTCCTCTTGAGTTTCCTGGAATAGTTTGAATAGAATAGGTGTTAATTCTTCTTTGAATGTTTGGTAAAACTCACCTGTAAATCCATCTGGTCCAGGACTTTTGTTTACTGAGAGTTTTTTTATTACTGCTTCAATTTCATTAGTTGTTATCTGCCTATTCAGGTTTTCTGCCTCTTCTTGATTCAGCTTTGGAAGGCTGTATGCTTCTAGGAATTTGTCCATTTCATCCATGTTGTCCAATTTGTTGGCATATAGTTGCTCACAGTATTTTCTTACAATCCTTTGTATTTCTGTTGGGTCAGTTGTTATATCGCTTCTTTCATTTTCTGATTTTATTTATTTGGGTCCTCTCTCTTTGTTTCTTGATGAGTTTGGTTAAAGGTACATCAATCTTATTTATCTTTTCAAAGAACAAGCTCTTGGTTTCATTGATTTTTTTTTGTACTGTTTTTTTAGTCTCTATGTCATTAATTTCTGCTCTGATCTTTATTATTTCCTTCCTTCTACTTCCTCGGGGCTTTTCTTGCTGTTCTCGTTCCAGTTCTTTTAGTTGTTGTGTTAGATGGTTCATTAGATCTTTTTCTTGTTTCTTGAGATAAGCCTGTAATGCTATGAATTTTCTTCTCAGCACTCCTTTTGCTGTGTCCCATAGATTTTGGGTAGTTGTTTGGTCATTTTCGTTTTTTTCCATCAAATGTTTGATTTCTTCCTTGATCTCATTGGTAACTCATTCACTGTTTAATAGCATGCTATTTAGCTTCCATGTGTTAGAATATTTTTGAGTTTTTTATAGTGGTTGATTTCTAGTTTCATGGCATTGTGATCCAAGAAGATGCTTGATATGATTTCAATCTTCTTGTATTTGTAGAGACTTGCCCTGTGCCCTAACATGTGGTCTATTTTTGAGAATGTTCCATGTGCATTTGAGAAGAATGTGTATTCTGCTGCTTTGGGATAAAATGTTCTGTAAATGTCAATTAAATCCATTAGGTCTAGTGAGTCATTTAAGGTCTGTGTTTCCCTGTTTATTTTTTGTCCTGATTACCTGTCTAGTGCTGACAGTGGGGTGTTAAAGTCCCCCACTGTGATTGTGTTGCTGTCAATCTCCCCCTTGAAGTCCACCAAGAAATTTTTTATATATTTAGGTGCTCCTATATTGGTGCATAAATGTTTATAAGGGTTATTTCCTCCTGTTGGGTTGATCCCTTTAGTATTATGTAGTGACCATCTTTGTCTCTTGTTATGGTCTTTATTTTGAAGTCAGAAATAAGAATTGCTACTCCAGCTTTCTTTTCCTTTCCATTTGCATGGAATATTTTATTCCATCCCTTCACTTTTAGCCTGCGTGAATCTTTTGCTCTCAGGTGGGTCTCTTGTAAACAGCGTATATTTGGGTCCTGTTTTCTTATCCATTCAGCTACTCTATGTCTCTTGATTGGACGGTTTATTCTGTTTACATTTAAGGTTACTATTGATATAAACTTATTTAATGCCATTTTCCCCCTTTATGCTGAAGTACCTTTCTCTCACTATTCTTTCTTTTTCTTAGAGCAGTCCTTTTAGCATTTCTCGCAATGCTGGTTTGGTGGTACTGAACTCCTCTAGCCTTTTTTTGTCTGGAAAGCTCTTTATTTCACAGTCAATTTTAAATGATAGCCTTGCTGGATAAAGCAATCTTGGTGGCATGCACTTGCTTTTCATTACTTTGAGAACTTCATGCCACTCCCTTCTGGCCTGAAGAGTCTCTGTTGAGAAATCAGCTGTCAGCCTTATGGGGGTTCCCTTGTAAGTCACTGCTTGTCTCTCTCTTGCAGCCCTTACTATTTTGTCTTTGTCCTTGACATTTGCCATCTTAATTATGATGTGTCTTGGAGTGGGCCTCTTTGGGTCCCTCTTGTTTGGAACCCTCTGTGCTTCCTGAATTTGTGTGGCTTTCTCCCTCGCCAGCATAGGGAAGTTTTCTGTCATTATTTCCTCCACCAAGTTCTCTATCCCTTGCTCTCTTTCCTCCCACTCTGGCTTTCCTATAATGCAAATGTTATTTCACTTCATGTTGTCCCAAAGCTCCCTTAGACTGTCCTCATGCTTTTTAAGTGTTTTTTCTTTTTGTTGCTCTGATTGAGTAATTTTTTCTATCTTGTCGTCTAAGTCACTTATTCTATCTTCTGCTTCATTGAGCCTGCTTTTAATTCCTTCCAGTGCATTTTTGATATCAGATACAGCATTCTTTATCTCTGTCTGAGTTTTGTTT
Source organism: Miniopterus schreibersii (assembly GCF_964146895.1). Classification (NCBI taxonomy): domain Eukaryota; kingdom Metazoa; phylum Chordata; class Mammalia; order Chiroptera; family Miniopteridae; genus Miniopterus; species Miniopterus schreibersii. The sequence continues at coordinate 29,308,904 of NC_138112.1, read as the reverse complement.
ATGGTATGTATCTCTTTTTTCACGTTTTCACTAAGGTCCCCGATCTTATCATCTAGTGTCTTCTTAAGTTCCTTGAACATCTTCATAATTAATACTCTGAACTCTGTTTCTGATAACTTGCTTAACTCCATCTCATCAAAGTCTTTTTCTGGCAATTTTTCCCTTTCTTTAATTTGGGGGTTCTTTCTTTCTCTCCCCATTTTGGTAGGTCTTAGTGTTTGTATCTATATATTAGGTATATTTGCTCTCTCCCAGTCTTGTGGGGAGGATTTTGTATTGTGAGACCAGTGGAGACCAGAGGTGTGTTTTCCTTATACTTCTGAGCTCTTTGGTCTAGGCATGCCCCTTTTGTGGGTGTCCCTTTTGTGTGTTCTTTGGGTTCTCCTGTTGTGGTTAGGTCTAGAGTGTTGTTGACCAGTTCTTGGGAGGACTCTCCTCGCACGTTGGCTAACTGTGTGTCTCAGCCCCAACCTTGTCATGTAAGCTATTGTGGCAAGGATGTGGAAAAAAGAGAACCCAAGTACACTGTTGCTGGGAATGCAGACTAGTGCACCCACTATGGAAAACAGTGTGAAGTTTCCTCAAAAAAATTAAAAATGGAATTGTCTTTTGACCCAATGATCCCACTTCTAGGTATATATCCTAGTAATCAGGAAACACCAATCTGAAATAATATATGTGTCCCTATGTTCAAAGCAGTGTTAATTACAATAGCCAAGATTTGGAAATAAACCATGTGCCCATCAGCAGATGAATGGATCAAAAAGCTGTGGTACATTTACCCAGTAGAATACTACATGGCTATAAAAAAGAAGCAACTCTTACACTTTGTCAGAATAGATGAACCTGGAGATTATTATGCTAAGCAAAATAAGGCAGTCAGAGAAAGACAAATATCATATGATCTCACTAATATATAGAATCTAATGAACAAAATAAACTGACAAGAAATACAGGACCAGAGGCATGGATACGTGGAACAGACTGACAGATCTCAGAGGAGAGTGGGACCAGTGGAACTGGAAGAGATTAACCAGAAAATATATATGCATATATGCATAGGTCATGGACATAGGCACCCCCGGGGTGGGGCGGGGCTGGGTGGAGGCTCAAAAATTGGGGGGAGGGAGAATGGGGGACATCTGTAATACTGTCAACAATAAAAAAGAAACCAAATCAATAATTAATAACATTCCTAAATAGGAACCACCAGTCTGATATAAAGCATGAGCCCTGCATGATGCTAAATGATGCAGATCCAAGTAGAATGCAAGGGAGAGACAAAAAGCTTCTATCTAGAAAAGCTGTTAACTGTGGTTTTGACAAAAATGAAGAGAATCACAGAAACCTACCTTGGGAAGACTGTTACCAATGCTGTTGTCACAGAATCACCTTACTTTAATGATTCTCTGCATCACTGAAATCATTGCTGATCTTAATGAACTTAGAATCACCCAGGATCCAACTGCTGTTGCCATTGCTTATAGCTTCAACAAAAAGGTTAGAGCTGAAAGAAATGAGCTGATCTTTGACTGAGGAGGTAGCACTCTTGATTGTCAAACATCACTATTGAAAATGGGATCTTTGAGGTGAAGCCTACAGCTGGAGACAACCACTTAGGTAGAAAAGATTCTGACAACTGAATGGTCCACAATTTTAATGCAGAGTTCAAGTTCAAACCAAAGAAGGATATCAGTGAGAACAAGAGGGTGCCCAACCCTTCTGTTCTGCTTGCAAACCTACTAAGTATACTCTCTCTTCCAGGACCCAGGTCAGTATTGAAGTGGAGTCTCTCTATGAAGGAATCAACTTCTATACCTCCATTACCTGTGCCCAATTTGAAGAACTGAATACTCACTTATTCTGTGGCACACTGGACACTGTAGAGAAAGCCCTTCATGATGCTAAGCTAGAAAATCCAAGATCCATCACATTGTCCTAGTGGGTAGTTCTACTCGTATTCTCAAGATTCAGAAACTTCTACAGGACTTCTTCAATGGAAGGGAACTGGATAAGAGCATTAACCCTAAGGCTGTTGCTTGCTGTGCATCTGTCCAAACAGCCATCTGATCTGGAGACGAATCTGAAAACATTGGAGATTAGATGATCTCAGATATTACTCCTTTTTTTCTTGGCATTGAAACTGCGGGCAGGATCATGACTGTCCTCAGCAAGTACAACACTACCAATCCTACCAGGCAGATGCAGACCTTCACTACCTACTCTGACCACCAGCCCCATGTGTTCATTTAGGTTTATGAAGACAGGTGCACCATAACCAAGGATAACAACCTACTTGGCAGGTTTGAACCCACAGGCATATCACCTGCACTCTGTGGTGTTCCTCAGATTGAAGTCACTCTTGATATTGATGCCAGTGTCACCTTCATTGTCTTTGCTGTGGATAAGAGCACAGGAAGGAGAACAAGATTACCATCACTAACCACAAGGACTGTTTGACCAAGGAAGGCAGGGAACACGTGGTCCAAGAAGCTGAGAAGTAGAAAGCTGAAGGTGAGAAGCAGTGGGACAAGGTATCTTCCAAAAAGTCACTTGAATTCTTTGCAATCAACATAAAACAACTGCCAAAAATGAGAAACTTCAAGTTAAGCTCAATGGTTAAGGAAAAACAGAATATTCTTGTGAAATGTAATTAAATAATCAAATGGACTGATAAGAATCAGACTGCAGAGAAGGAAGAATTTGAGCATCAGCAGAAAGAGCTGGAGAAAGGCTGAAACCCTATTATTCCCAAACTGTCCCAGAGTGCAGGAGGTGAGCCAGGAGGAATGCCTGGGGCTTCCCTAGCGATGGAGCTCCTCCATCTGGTGGTTCCTCTTCTGGGCCCACCAATGAAGAGGTTGATCAAGGCAACCTGAACATACATTTCATTTTTGTTCCTTAAAAACATTGAGAGACCCAGATTTGTAGCAAATTCCATGGCACTTCTAAGGGTGAGCTGATATGGTAAATAACTGGCATCCTCGATACTTGAATATGGAATATGTGTAGATGGAAAGGAAACAACCTTGCACTTTCTATGCACTGCATTGTAAGTGGAAAACCAATGTCTTAAGTCAAACTATATTTGAAATTGGCACACACACACAAAAGAACCCCAAAACACCACAATACAAACCACGTACTTTTACTGCATTCAGATACAGTTTTGTTTAAAGGACATAGGACAAAAATATGGAGGTAATGTTTCCCTGGAGCCTAAATGGTGTTCATTATGAAAGTGGATGTTTGGTGGTACATGTACTGAGTGCTGATTACCAAGTGACAGTGCTGTCTACATTTTCTTTAATAAATGCATTTTGTACGTTTTTATGATATGTGAGGCCTCTAAAATGTGAGACCCAAGAAAGGACCCATCTTTCCCATATGCTGTGGATATTATTATTAAGTCCATTTAACAGAAGAGAAAATTGGGACTTTAGTCTATCAGTCAGCATAACATGTAGGAAATAGAAACATCTCTAGAGAGTTCAAGTAGAACAGGATTTAATACACAAATTATGAATTGACAAAATGGTAGAAAGGCCCAGGGTATGGAGATGGAAATCTACTTTCTCCTTATAACAGAAAAGGAGAAATTACAGACAGATGAAGTTGTGTTTTGTTTGGGGAGAGTGGGTATAGGTATGTAGATCTGATGTACAGGAGGCGATAATGTTTCTGTCCAATGGTTTCTTTTGGTCAATAAAGTGAGGCAGCTGAGAAGAGTAGCAGAGTGAGGTGGAGGTTTGAGAAGAGAGAAAAGTTATGATAGTGGGTGTGGAGCATGTTCAAGGAAACTAGTGTGACTGCCAGACAATGTTTCAGTTTCAGTTGGTGATGTTAATCATTAATTTATAGGCAATCTGTATAGTTAGGTGCTCTTTATGTTCATGACCTTTACCAAGTTATAAGTCTTATATTTAGTTTCATAGCTTAAAGTAGAGAGATAAAAAGCCCTCATAACACTGCTTTGTGAAACTTTTTTTTAAGTTTCTTTATCTTTATTGTTGAGAATATTACAGATGTCCCCTTTTTACCCCCTTTGATGCCCTCCAGCCAGTATCCACCCCACCCCCAGGCCTTCCCCATATCAATGTCTGTGTCTATGGGTTATGCTTATAAACATAAAAGTTCTTTAATTAATCTCTCTCCACCCACTACCCACTCCCCGCCTTCCCTCTGAGATTCCTCAACCTGTTCCAAGCTTCTGTGTTCTGGATCTACTTTGTTCATCAGTTTATTTTATTATATTCCACATATAAGTGAGATCATATGGTACTTGTCTTTCTCTGACTGGCTTATTTCACTTAGTATAATACTTTCTAGTTCCCTCCATGCTGTGCCAAAGGAAAAAAATATCCTTCTTTTTGACAACTGCATAGTATTCCATGGTGTAAATGTGCCACAGCTTTTTTATCCACTCATCTACTGATGAGCACTTGGGCTGTTTCCAAATCTTAGCTACTGTGAATTGCACTACTATGAACATAGGGGTGCATAAGTTCTTTGTGTTTGGTGTTTGGGGTTCCTTAGGATATATTCCTAGAAGTAGGATCACTGGGTCAAATGGCAGGTAAATTTTTAATCTTTTGAGGAAGCTCCATACTGCTTTCCATAGTGGCTGCCCCAGTCTGCATTCCCACCAGCAGTGTACTAGGTGCCCTTTTCTCCACACCCTCAACAGCACTTGTAGTTCGTTGACTTGTTGATGGAGCCATTCTGACAGGTGTGAAGTGATACCTCATTGTGGTTTTAATTTGCATCTCTCTGATGATTAGCGACGTTGAGCATTTTTTCATATGTCTCTTTGGAGAAGTGTCTATTTAGGTCCTTTGCCCATTTTTTAATTGGATTGTTTGTCTTCCTTTTCTTAAGTTGTATGAGTTCCTTATATATTTTGGATATTAACCCTTTGATGTGTCATTGGAAAATATGTTCTCCCATACAGTGGGCTCCCTTTTCATTTTGTTGATGGTTTCTTTTGCTGTACAGAAGCTTTTTATTTTCATGCAGTCCCATTTGTTTATTTTCTCCTTAGATTCTCTTGCCCTAGGAGATGTATCAGCAAACATATTGTTACGAGAGATATCTGAGATATTACTGCTTATGTTTTCCTCTAGGATTTTTATGGTTTCATGTCTTACATTTAAGTCTTTTATCCATTTTGAATTTACTTTTGTGTATGGTATAAGTTGGTGGTCTAGTTTCATCTTTTTGCATGTACCTGTCCAATTTTCCCAGCACCATTTGTTGAAGATACTGTCTTTACTCCATTGTATATTCTTGTCTCCTTTGACCACAACGGCTTGGGTTGATTTCAGGGTTCTCTGTTCTGTTCCACTGATCTATATGTCTGTTCTTGTGCCAGTACCAGGCTGTTTTGATTACAGTGGCTTTGTAGTATAACTTGATATCTGGTATTGTGATTCCTCCAACTTTGTTCTTCTTTCTCAAGATTGCCATAGCTATTTGGGGTGTTTTTTGGTTCCATATAAGTTTTTGAAATGTTTTTTCTAGATCTGTGAAATATCCTGTGGGTATTTTATAGGGATTGCATTGAATCTATAGATTGCTTTGGGCAGTATGGGCATTTTAATGATTTTAATTCTTCCAATCCATTAACATGGTATATTTTTCCATTTGTTTATATCTTCCTCTGTTTCCTTTTTCAGTGTCCTGTAGTTTTCCTGCTTAGTGAAACTTAGCATTTGTTTCCACCCTACATATGCCACACATACAGTCCCAGCCCAAGTCCAAAGTCTATCAGAGAATGTACCTCAGTCTCATGAAGTTTCTCTCCTTTCAGCACCTCCAGACATCCTTTCTCTAACCCAGACCACCTCCAGCTTCCATCCCTGAGCTCCTAAGAGAAAATCTCTACCCAGAGCTACAACAGATCATGAGAGACACAGCTCCAGAGCAGAGGCAAAGGTAAGTCTGGAGCCCCTGCCTAAGGAGAGAGTCAATCCCAAAGTTGAAATAGGAAGCAGTTTGAAGAAAGGGCCAAGTTAGTGTTCTGTGAAAGGTTCTACTGCAAAAAGGTGTGGGTGGAGAGAACTGTGTTTCTTGACAGGAAAGTGGGATGAAAGAGGACAGAAGGAGGGAAAAGGGGTTAGAAGTGTAGAGGTCAGGGTAAAATAATAATGGTAATTAAGAGGACTTGTTTGCCAGGATTCTGAGGTGGGAAGTTTATTCCTAGGAGTTTGCTTTCTATTACTAACCTGTGATGCCTAGATCGGCGGTCTTCAAAATAGAGTGTACATAGACCTGAGGGTGTGAAAAGACTCTTCAAGATACTCAGATGGGAGTAGTGCTAACAAGGTGAATGTTTGTACCCGCAGACCCCATGTGGACTCTTTCTTAAAGTTGGTTGGAGAGGCTTATTTCCCATTCCATCTCTCAGAGTTGTCTTTCTTTTACTTTAAAAAGCAAGGGATAACCATCCCCTCCTTTCCCATTCCTTTTTTCTCTTTCTATTTCTTGCCCTTCTCTCTCCTTCCTGAACAACCCAGTCTTAAAGTGTTCGGGGAAAATAGAGCAAAGTCCTACCTGTGCTGGCAGTCAGTGGGGACAGGGTGTCGAAGGGGAACTGAGGTGGCCCACAGCAAGGGGTCAGAGCCCAGGCAGTGAAGGGAAACCAACCCATGGAGCAGCCTGACCTGGGGGAGGTGGAAGTCCATGGGTGGAGGGAGCTTTCAGATGAACGTCAGAGCCAGAGCACAGTGAGGAAAGGGGCAGAACATGCCAGAGCCCAGACAAGGTAAAGAAGCAACCCTATGGAGAGAATGCCCAGCATAGTGCTGGAGAGGGATGGGGAGGGCATTCATGCAGGAGAAGGGGTAGAGACAGGGGTGAGAAATTGGCTTCATGCAGGGAAGGTTTATTAAATGATATATAAACATATTGAAAATCAAGAGCCAGGATTCTCACTTTCAGAAAAAGTTACAAATACTAAAGGAGTGGAGGGAGACTGAAATGAAATTGCTAGCTGGTGATTTCAGTGTAGCCTGAGGAAGTAGCCAAGGTGGAACCAAGGAAATCCTGAAGGAATTTACCAAGAACATCAGACTGATCCAGCAAAGTGTGATTGACAGCTGGGAAAGTACTCCAAATCCCTGCTCTTAGAAAGTGAGACCCCAGCTATAGCTGGGGTGCTGCCACTTGAGCCTGAGTGAACTCTAACTGCCACATCATTCTCCAGCTCCTCCTGAGACTTTACAGAACAAGAAGTCTTGTTCCTGCTTCCTTATTTCAAAACCATTTCCTTTGGGTTCTACCATAGATGTATCATGTGTGGTGTGGAAAAAGTACAAAGGAACTATCAGAATGTTGTATTGAACATTTTAATTTTGCAGCAAGTTTCTATAAAGAGATATTGGTCAAGAGTTACCTATGTGAAGAGCTCAGCACTAACAGCCTGGAGCTCTGCTAAGATCCTCCCCACCTTTCTTTATCAGCTCTCTCAACAGCTTCTTAGTGCCCCCTTCTTGCCATTGGTGGGGAGCTGGCTCTGTGTTGTGTGGAGGAGGTGTGGGGGGGACCAGTTAAGTTTCTCTTGCCCAAGCGAGAAAGTTGCCATAAAATTTTGTCCTAACCTGTCATCTCCTACACTTTCAAGAGATTTGGAAACAGACTCCCACTTAGTTGAAGATGCCATGTACCAGTACAGATACTAGTAGAACTTCATGTTTCCTTCTTAACACATCTTATACCTATTTTCCCACCAGTTGGGTCCTTCAGATGGCTTTGCAAGAGGAGCAGCAAATGGGAAAAGCAACTTCTGGCAACCTCTGTTCGGTGGCAGCAACTGCACACTCTGCCTGATCAACTACCTAGATTTAGCCTTCAGCCAACTGCACCGAATGCTGCTGCCCCTCAGGAAAAGGACCCAGAGAGCACCAGAAACAGTTCAAAATGCAGGTGCTCAAGGAGCCCAACTGCGGCCCCACCAGGAGTGGGCTGGAGGGACAAAGAGGCCAGGCAGGGGCCCCTGCAGGAGCTCAGAGCAGCAGCACCCAGACTGTCCTCACTGACAGCAGACAGTTTTTGTCAATTTGTAGTTGATATGTGCAAAGTAACTGCAAAGTGATGATGTTAACATCACAGGCAGTCTGCAGAGTAAAACTCCTTATTTTGAAACATTGGGTGAGAAAAAAATTGAATTTGGTTTTAAATCTATTTAAATTTTTACAAGAAATTTTAACATTACATTTGTAAATGAAAGAAAAAAAGGAGATGTCAGGTTCTTCAAAACAATTTAAAAGAATGGGAATAAAAAGGATTTTACAATTTGGATTACCTACTTATGCAACTGAAATTTCTCACCAATGGTGACTATCGAGAAATTGAAAAGATCATAATTGATAATTATAATTGAACTTTGATAATTATCTGTAGTTATTTCAAGTATAAAATTGGAAATCAAAAAGATATATTTACTCAAGCAAATTCAAAAATTATAAAAATTTAAGATTTTTGGTGTATTCTTCAACACTTATATTTAACATTTCTTAGAATTTCTATTACATTTTTAAAATTGTATAATATAGAGAACATGTCATTTTTTTCCCGTGAAGCCCATATAGCCTAATCCCCTACCAGTCTACTACAGTGTGCCCAACAAATAACATCATTTTCTCTGTGTCCATGATATTTAAATGCTTGAGAAGTGCTGCCTAATCCATAGAGAAGTAATATATGATCCATCTCTGCAGTTGTTTCCATGGTCTTGAAGACCCTGCACAATTACATGCCGCATCCCTCTACCAGCTCAGGATCCATCCCCCCACATATAAAGCGCATTTCCCCTCCATCTAAAGAGAACATGGCCTTTGGAATGTCTTCCCCTCCATTCTTTCAGCCAACCCTTCCTAAACCCTCACTCTCTGAGCAGCAAGATCTCTGAGCCCTGGGCCCTGGGCACCTAACTTCACAGCCATGGCCAACAAATTCCAAGTTATAGTGGTTGTTGAGGTGTGTTACAGCCCCTTCCTCACTACTACTACTAATTTACATGTTCTAAGAGGGGCAAGGCTGGGGGACAGAGTGAGGTAGGAAATGACAGAAGCCGCCTGCTTTTTCTGTTGGTCCACTGCAAAAGGGCCCTTAAGCGCCTGGTCCCTTTAGAAGCAGGGTCCTGCCACTGGATCACCAGACATTATGTACAGAATATGTACATTTGGGAATGAGCCATCAGCATGGAGATGGTAACTAGAGTCATGAGTTCCCTACAAACCCCTGAAAGTCAAAAGTCCCAAACTTGTAGAAAGGAACAAGAATCTTACTCTGCCCCTCGCCTTACTCCCATAGATGACATGTGCCCCTTACCTGCTCGGGAGTGAGATTCCTGCATTCCTTTCTTTTGTGCCCCTTGACTTAAGCCTCACAGTTCTCTTTTTCTCTCTCTCCTCATTACAGTGTTTTCCTCATGTTTCAATGAGTCATCAGCACAAAGCCTTGGATCACCTTGCCTCAGTCACCCTAGGAGGCAGCGAGTCTCTACAATATATCATGGCAGCCTCATCTCGCTCTGCCTCTGCCTCCAGACGCTCATGTTGGCTGCAAGTAGGAATCGTTGTGAGGCTCTGATTCTCTGATATGTAAGGGGAAGGAAAAGGAAAAGGGAGGGAAGCTGGAAGGAAAAGTTTGACAAAAATACAAACGCTATGAGATCCTGGGGAAAGTTAAGAAGTTAACTTTATTCCAATTACTAAGTACCAGGCAGTGTACTAGGCATTTTTACTGGTATTTCCTGGTCTACACCTGCTGGTGTGTGTGTGTGTCTGTGTGTACACCTGAGTACAAAGTTGGATGCAGTGGCAGAGAAAGTAAAGGAGCCCTAGATGGTAATAAAGAAGCTTAAGTTCTTGGAGCCTTAAGATTATGCACAAAAAGATTGGCAAAAATTAGCTTGTAGCTACCATTTTCTCATCCCATGCTCATGGCAAACAGTGTTAATGATTCTCAAACATCTTTACCACTGAGCTGCTTCAGATTCTTTTTCACCACAAGGACAAGGTCAGAACTCGACCTGCAGGAGCTAGATGTCTATTCCCCACATCCTGCAGTCACATCCCTCAGGTCCCTCCCCTCAGGGTGAGGTAAGTGAGGACCTAGGGCCCAAAATTTAAAGAGGCCCTTCCTCTCAGGTCTTGCCAAACCTATACCTATAACCTGAAAGTGAGTGTCTCCTCAAAATTTGTTCCCTAAGTTTTTTGCTTGCCTCACCTTATCCAGGCCTACACCTCCTACTTCCAACATCTCTGCTTCCTCCTAGCTCTGTGTGTATGTTCATGTCAGAAAAAAGACCCCCCAAGACACAGCAAATATGCCCTTTCAGACCTTATCCCCAGGACTTTGTTAGGATGAAAATAGCCAATCATGTGTGTAATCAATACCCCTTCATCTGCCGAAATCCTGCCCGAAACCCACCCTGACTCCATCTATGATCTCTTTCCAGGAGCATTTCAAGTCCAAGGGCCCCATGAACCCTTGGTGGCCACACTGGGTGGTGATGCTGAGCTGCCTTGCTTACTCTTACCTCCTCAGAGTGTTAAAAATATGAAAATAACCTGGACCCGATTCCTACCCTCCGATGTGGTGCATCTGTATGAGGATGGGAGGGACAAGCTCGAGGACGCCATGGTGGAGTATTTCGGGAGGACACAGCTTGTGACAGATTATATGTATAAGGGGGTTGTGATCCTGCGAATCTTCAATGTCCAACCCTCTGACAGTGGCCGATATCGCTGTGCATTCCAACATGACTCCTTCTACAGTGATACATTTATTATACTGAAAATGGCAGGTAATGGCCCACATTTATCCTTTTGACACCCCACAGGGGTGAGTTTATTCTGGGATGGGCTCCTTCCACTGATCCAATTTTCCTGGGAAATATGAAGAAGTCACAGGAGAAAGGGCGATGGCTATTACTCTACTCACCCCATTACTCCATAGAGCACTGCTTGGGGCTGAATAAAAGATAATGAAGAGACTCATAGTGGGTGTCAAGAAATAGGCAGGGCCATTGGTGTTGGGTTGCGTTGGACCTGTCTCTAGTCCAGGTGTCTAGGTCCCCATCTTTTTTTGCTAAGACTTCTTCAGAGCCTCAGTTTCCTGTTCTGCACATTGAGGTCTAGTCAGCAGCAAAAACTCTCCTGAAGCAGGGGAGGGATATGTGTGTAGGAAAATGAGCTTAGGACCTGACTTCTCTCTCTTCCACTTCCCAGTTCTTGGCTCACATCCTCAGTTCCATGTGGAAGTCACTAAGTCTGGACAAAAGCAAGTAGTGTGCACATCAGAGGGCTGGTTCCCTCAGCCTAAGGTCCAGTGGATGGACTCTGAGGGAGCAGAAATTCCAGCTGAGTCTGAGACTCATACCCAGGACAAAGGTGGCTTGTTCCATGTAACAACATCACTGCTCCTCAGAGAACCTTCTCAGAAAAATCTGACATGTTCTGTCTGGAACCCAGTCCTGAATCAGAAAAGGGAAGAACAATTATCCATAGCAGGTCAGTCTTCTTTCTCCCCTCACCATGCCCACAAAATGGATTTAATGCTCACACTCCACGATGGTGGCAGCTCTAAGCACACAGGCTTGGTTCTGTCTCTTCACCACACCCACACCAGTCTTGCTTCCAAGACTCAAGTTCCTTGCTGTTTTATCTACCCTCTCCTATCTTTTCCTGACTTATTTTCCAGTCTTCGCCTACTAATTCTCTCCATGTAATTGGACCTTCTTGTCTTAGTCCATTCAGGTTAATGTAACAAAATACCACAGACTGGATGGTTTATAAACAACAAAAATTTATTTCTCACAATTCTGCAGGCTGATGTTCAAGATCAGGGTGTCAGCATAGTAGGTTCTTGTAAAAGCCCTCTTTCAGCTTGTGACAGTCAAACTCTCCTTGTGTCCTCACATGGTAGAAGGGGTAGGGAGGAGTTTGGGGGGGCGGTCTCTTTTATAAGAACACTAATCCCATTCATGTGCATTTTGAGGGGATAGAAACACTCAAATCATAGCACTTTTTACCAAATACCAGTTACAGACTTTCTCCTACTAACCCTCCTATAGGTCAATCTCTCCTGCTTCTCATTTTACAGTGTTTCTCCTCAAACTTTTTGTTTAAATCCTCACCCGAGGATATGATATGTATATTAATTTTGAGAGAGAGAGAGAGAATCATCCATGTGAAAGAGAAACACTGATCAGTTGCTACCTGTATGCACCCTAACCCAAGATTGAACCCACAACATAGGTATGTGCTATGACCGGGAATCAAACCTGCAACCTTATAGTGCATGGGATGACACTTCAGCCAACTGAGCCACCTCGCCAGGGCTTTCCTCTGCCTTTTTTTGCTGGATCATCCCTCTAACTAGATGACCTGTTGCTAAAATACTATGAGCCTAAACGAAGATCAACTTCCCGACTTCCAGTTAACATACAGTTATGAACATGATATATTTTGCCATATATATATATATGATATAACTTGCCATATATAATTTCACTTCTTTCCTGACTAATTCTAGGCCCAGATATCTTGCTACATTTTTTTTTTAATTCTTTTTTCTTTAAGATTTTTTTAAATTGATTTTTAGAGAGAGAGAGCGAGAGACACATTAATGCAAGAGGGAAACTTTGGTAGGCCATCTCCTACTTGCCACCCACCAGGTATCAAGCCCACAACCTGGGCATGTGCCCTGACCAGGAATCAAACCGACAACCTCTCAGATCACAGAACAATGCCCAACCAACTGGGCGACACCAGCCACTGCTTAAATTTTTTATTTCTGCTTTGTGGTGGTCTATCATAGAGGCTATTATTCATCAATAGTTTTTAAATTCCTGGTTAAACGTTTGGCTACAATGTTCATCTATTCTATGGCAGAATTTTTCTTGTAAATCTTCATTATCCTTTTTCTCCTTTTCTGAGTATAATCTTTGCACTGTTGCTAGGCCAGCTTATCGTCTTACTCATTATTACATGCACTGGATTTTCCTGGGCCAGCTATTTCCACAAGTTTCTTGTGAGGCAAGGAGGCTAGTATGTTTTCCAGAGTAGCTGATTCTCACAGTCCAACTGCTGCCACAGAGACAGGCTTCTTCCTACCAATGTGGCTCCTGTGTGTGAAGATCTGCATATCCCATGCCCTCTACTTCTCCAAACAAGAGTAGGTCTAGGATGCACATCTCAGTTCCTGAACCATTTGTTACAAACAAGCATGTAGCTTTTGATCTTTAAGGTATGTCCCTCATCTTCAGGAAGTATATTTTTGCTAGGGCTTTTCGATATTTGCCATTGTGTGGTCTTCTCACCATTCTCCACACCTCTCTGCACTTTCTCCCACATGGCTTCTGTGTGATCACAGGTGCTTTTAGCAACATTTACATATATTTTAAACTGTGGTGCTTGCTGTGTTTTAATTTTGTTGTTGTTGTTTTTAGCTGGCATTTTATTTTATTTTTTAAAAAGAGGAACACATAAACTTATGCAGCCATATTCGTATCGGAAATCTTAATGTTTGAATTTAAATAAGAGGTGAGACAATTCTAAGTATTAACAAGTCATGAGAGTTAGTAGAAAAAGGTGGAGTCAAGGTGAAGATCTACATCATTTTCCCTCTCTCTAGCTCTCAGACTTTCTCCCAGTTTATCTCCCTCTCTCTCACTGAGTTCTGGTCACACTGGCTTTGACCAGGTCCTCAAAGTCACCAAGCTTTTTCTTACATTGGCCCTTCCCACTTGCTCCCTCCTCTAACTGGAACACTCTATTCTGGCTTTCTTCTTAGCAGAACTTATTTACAATTTGAGAGGGTGACATGGTGGGGCAACACTAAAATCCTGCTATGTCCTCTACTCCAGTCTTCCTCTTCTCCTTTCATATTCACTCTCCTTTATTTCATCCCTTCCTTTCTCAGCTGTGTCTTACACCCCTCAACACACACACAATGAATGATTTCATTCTATTATAGAGGAAAATTCAACGTTCTTTTACTCTTACCTTCAAATTTGCCTGTCTAGACCCATCAAAGCCTCAGTTGAATGAAGGAGGGTCTTTTATCTAGTAGCCATAGCCCTTAACATGAGGTTAAAATAAAAGTGCAATGAAAATAATGTGTATCTCCCAATACAATATCCACATACATTCCAAAGAAAAGTCACGGGAAACTGACATGTAGACAGGGAATAAGGCTTCTTTAAGGCAATTTGTCCATCCAAATGAGCTATAGTTCTCACTCTCTTACCCCAGAACTACTTTCATAGAAAAAGAGATTAGCTGGGACCAAGTTTGGGAACTACGGAGAGGGCAAATCACATGGGTCTTCACTCTGACTCCACTTTTCTCCACTTGTTCTCATGGCTGTTTCTGGACTTGTCTTCACCAAGAATTGCCACACCTCTGACTTACAGTCAAACTTTAGATTCCAGTGTGAACATAGCTGCACATAACTCAGTGTGTCCCCCAGAGCATTGTACCCTATTTCGATTTCTAGGGGTAGTGTTTCAATTATTCTCTCTACTCTCCATCTGGGTAACTACTACTACTCCCTAGTCTTGGATGAAATATTACCACCTTAGAGTCTTTCTTTTACTGCCCTTCAGGCTGAATTAGTTTCCAGAATCATTGTTATAGTAGCCTGTTGTTTTCATAACATTGGTATAAAAGCAGATGCAATTATACATATAATTTCCTTTTGTATTTATATTTATTGTCAGTGCCACTCAATATGCAGTAATATTCTTGAAGATGGGGATGTGATATTTTTTAATCATTCTAACCCCACTGCCTAATATAGTACAAGGGACAAAGAAAGCATTCAATAAGCATTTGTTGTTAAAAAAGTCAGTAAAGAGAAAGACAAGGGTTTTGAATGGCTTCTCAATGTGGACCCTGAAGTCACTAAGGATAATGACAGACCTTGGCCTAGAGAGCGGCATGGGAGACAGGGGCTGGTGCATCGATGAATGGGGAGAATGACCATGAGACCAGGCAGGGGGAGATAAAGGTAGTGCTATGAAACAAAGTGCAAAGAGAAAAAATTTTTATGTGATCAAGTTTTAAGTTGTAATACAGGCTACTCACCCCCATTCATCCTCTAATTTGAATAAATGTCCCACTGTTCCCGGTTCCCACAACCCAAACTTTTCCTCTGGGCCCTCTAGAAGTTTATTCCATTGAAAATATCTTCCCAAGACCTTTTCCATCCCTTCCTTCAAATTCCATCTATCTTCTTGCCTTAATTAAAACCTAAGATTCCCCTACATTCACCTAAGGATCCTACATTCCTGGCATTGCATTCAGTTCCCACGGCCAATTCCAGCCCTTCCTCCTTTTCCAATCATGTAAGTACTTCCTGGTTTTTAGGGTTTTGCCACAAGCCAGTCACTCCTCTCCATTTACTTAGGACTGAGGTACAGTCAGCCTTGCCACCCCAATACCTGCCATCACCTCAAATTTCTTCCAGTCCAAGGAGACCGTTCATCTAACACACTAGCATCTCAGCTCCATGATGCCACGGTTCCACCTTTATACATTCACACACAATTTATCCAACAAATATTTATTATCAACTTCTGTGGGCCAGCACAATGCTTAACATGGAGAATACCATAATGGCTAGGACATAGTCTGTACTTATGAAGAAAAGACTGTGCAGAAGAAAAACCTTTGAGGGCTAGGCCATGTCTGCCTTGTTCACCACAGTTTCACTAACACCTGTCACTGTGTGTGGCACCTCAAAAGAATTCAATACATATTCTTTGAATGAATTCAACTCCATTATCACACAATGCATGGAGCAATCACAGGATGCCATGATAACTGAAAGGAAAGATAAATTATGGAAAGAGGAAGAGAAGAAAGCAAAGTACAATTTTAAAAATATTAAAAATATAACTCATAAAAATACATAGAAATCAGGAATCATAATTTTAATTAACTCATAAGTGAAAGAGTGGATAACAAAGCTGGTTCAAAATCACTGAAAAAAATTCATTCCTACAATAAAACTGAAAGTTAATGTTCAACAGGTCAATCAAACCATAATAAAGTTTTATTTCCCTAAGTCAGATGATCCTTAGATAAATTTATAAATAATAGTTTAGCATGATAGTAAAAAGACATGGAATTTGTTTTTGCCTTATTTCTGTATTTTAGGCCCTTTTTCTCAACAAAGTTTTCTTTGAGATAATATTGCACTTGATGGCTGAAGAGAGAGGAGAAGTTGTCCAGTAGGAATGGCAAAGGAAAGGCACCGAGTGTCCCAGGAGTAGGGAATGTGCAGAGACCCACCGCACTTCCATCACCCCGGCCACTGTCAGACCTTGGGCCTGATCCAAAAGTGAACATGTTTCAGTTTAAAATATTAAATCCCAATGTCTCCCCTTTTTAGGACAACTTCCAATTTTTCCAGCTTTATACTTTATCTCTTTTTACACAGGCTCTTCAGCCTCATAGAGACCTCAGGCCCCTTGATTCTTTCATGCCTCCCAGGTACCAGCTTCAGTGTCATCTAATCTCCATGGGTCACCTCCCTGACTACTCTTTTGTCAATATCTCAGTTCTGTTACTTCCTGTTACATACCTGCTCTTCCATGGAAAAAATGAATTTATTTGCTTAAATCTACTTTCTGAACAAGTAAGCTGAGTAAGATAGTATTTGAATGGAGGCTGGAACTTACTAATTAACCATAATTTGAGAGGCAATGGAGGTAGAGGGAGGATCCGCAACTGAATACTGTTAGAGGGATTATGATTCGGGATCCACTGAGCAAGAAGTGAATGTGGGACACTCTCTTCATGAAACTGATTGGGGGACATCTGTATTTCAGTTGCTGAGCCCGTTAGTGTGACAGTCATCATAGTGGTTACAGCTTCGGTAATACTGATAATGCTGATTCTTCTCACACTCATTGGACTTTATTTAAACAGGTAAAGCCATTCTTTTTTTCAAGATATAAATGTATATTCTCAGAAGTATCTGTCCTCCACCTTTCTGCTTAGGAGCAAGATCAAAGTCAGCAAAGGCTCTGCTCAGAGCAAGTCACACCAGTGAGACTCTAATACCTCAACTGTAACATATGGAAAATAATACTTTATTTCTAGAACTCCTGTGTGGATTACAGAAATAATTTACATGAAGCATCCTTGCCTTACACCAACACGAAGGCCTTCAATGAGAGGCTATTATTATTGTTGTTATTATTATTAATGTTGTGGGAGAAAGAGGAGGAAGAGAGAACAGGACGGAAAGGTGATAGAAGGACTGAATATTCGTGGTGCACTGACTATGCCCGAGGCATAGAAGCACTCATGTGTGAGGCCTTAAATTGACCACCATGGGTAATACTCATTTCGACATCATTCATCTTTTGCCCAAGAAATACAAGTAAAATTTATAGCTGCTCATTAGACCAACAAAGAGTTACAACTATGCTGGGTATACTTGCAATGTGTTGGCCCCGGATAACACATTACTGAGCCCCCGTGTTCAAGATCACTTTAGTCTTTAAAACCACACAATCAGCAAAGAGGGTTATGAGGCAGAGAAAAGCAAGACATGTGACCACTGCTCAGTGCAGGGTGTGCATAGTGTGCTTGCAAACTCTCCTAGAGTGTTCGTCTAAACCATCTCTTTCCCTTGACTTCTTGTTCTGTCTTAAATTGACTCAATAAACTCTGTATTCTGAACTTCTTAATTTGGCATAGAGTTGTTTAAAACATTTTCTTACTACTCTTTTATTGTCTGAAGGATCTGTAATAATGTTCTCTCATTCCTGATATTGAAATTTTTGTTTTATCTTTCCTCCTCCTAAAAATTTATCAATTTTATTCATCTATTCAAGGAATTATCTTTGATTTCATTGAATTTTTTATTTTATACTAATAAACTTTCATTGACTTTTGCTCTTAATTTAACTATAGCCTTTGAACTTTGTGTTTAATTTGCTCTTATTTGCTAGCTTCTTGAGGTAGAAACTTCTTAAGTGATTAGTTTTTTTCCTTTTCTTCTTTCCTAATATAAATATTTAAACATTTAATACTATAAATTTCTCTCCAGAAGGGTATTATGCTAAGTGAAATAAGTGACACAGAGAATGACAAATACAATATGATTTCACTTATATGTGGAATCTAAAGAACAAAATAAATAAACAAGCAAAAGAGAAGCAGACTCATAGACATTGTGCACAAACTGATGGTTGCCAGATGGGAAGGGGGTTGAATGGATAGGTGAAAAAGTGAAGGGATTAAGAAGTACAAATTGGTAGTTAGAAAACAGTCGTAGGAATGTAAAGTACAGCATAGGGAATATTGTCAATAATATTATATGGTGTCAGATGGGTAGTGAATTTATTGGGGTAATCACTTTGCAAATTATATAAATGTTTAACCACTATGCTATACACCTTTCTCCTAAAAATCAATAAAAATATATCCTCAGATGAGGATTAAAAATATACATATATCTTTAAAAGTACTTTAACATTGGGGCTATCAGAACCTTCCAAAGTAGATGAGTTCATGAATAAATTAGACTATTCCACAGTGGTTGACCAATTCTTCTCTCTAATATCCACAACTGTCACTTAAGTGTCTATCATTTTAAAAATCTCCAAACCCAATGCAAAATAAAGTTAGTAAAAAGTACTATGTGTATTTTTAGTCTATCATTAAAAAATCTTTGAACCCAATTCAAAATAATGAAATAAAATGTCCAAATAAAATTTCCTCCATAGACTACTTTAGCTGTACCTCATGAATTTTAATGTATTATATTTTATTATTCATTCAGATAATTTCTAGTTTTCCTTGTTATTTCTTCTTTGATCAATGAGTTATTTATAAATGTGTTATTTAATTTCCAGATATTTGGGAATATTCAAGATATTTCTAGTTTAATTCCATTGTAGTCAAAGAACATCATTTTCTATTATTTTAATCCCATTAAGTCTACTGAGACTTGTTTTCTTGCCCAGCATATGGTTTATCTTAGTAAATATATTATGTGCACTTACAAAGAATTTGTATTCTACTATTGTTGGGTGGATTGCTCTGCAATATCAGTTAGGCAAAATAGGTTGATTGTATTACTGAAAATCCTTTCTGATTTTCTGTCAACTGGTTTCAGCAGTTTCTAAGAATGGAGTATTGAGATTTCAAAGTATAATTGTGCATTAGTCTATTTCTCCTTCTCAGTTTGGTCAGTGTGCTCTATTTATTTTGTTTCATGTTATAAGGCATATACACATTTAGGAATTTTATGTCTTCTTAATGAATTGACCCTTTTTGTCACTATAAAATGCCCCTCTTTCTCCCTGGCCATATTTCTTGTCCTCAATTCTACTTTATCTAATAGCAATATAACCGCTTTAGCTTCCTTATGATTAATGTTTACATAGTGTATCTTTCCCCATTCATTTACTTTTAATCTACACATAAGTGGATTTCTTACAGAAAGCTTATATGGATCTTACTTTTTATCTAGTTGAATTATTTCCGTCTCTGAACTAGATTGTTTAGGTCAGCACTTTCCAATTGAAATAAAATGTAATCTTAAACTATATAATATGTAATTTAAAACTATGTAGTATCTACATTTAAAAATAAAAATGAACATTGGAAATTAATGTTAACAATATATTTTTGTATAATTTATCAAAAGTATTATTTCAAAATTTATTAACAAGTTAGTTTACATCATTTTGTATCAATTCTTCAAAATTCAGTATGCATTTATACTTACAGCTCATCTCAATGTAAACATTAAGTATTTTTCAGAAATAATTGATTTAGAGTTCAAAAATTTATAGTTGAAAGAGTAGATTCACATACCCAAGTTGTTCTAAGCATACTTGAAGGATTTCCATGATTGGAGTATCCATTTTTATTTTATCTTATTTTTTGTTGTTGAATTTTTGGGAGTGACATTGGTTCACAAAACCATACAGATTTCAAGTTACAACTCAATAAAACATCACCTGCATACTTCATCATGTGCCCATCGCCCCAAGCTAAGTGTCTTTATGTCCCCATTCCCCTACTTTGCCCACCTCCACCTACTCCCTCTCCCTCTGGCTATCATTACACTGTTGTGTGTGTCTACGTGTTTTATATATATATTATGTGTATATACATATATATGGTTTTTGTTTAATCCCTTCACCTTCTTTCATCTAGCCCCCCAATGCCCCTCCCTTCTGACAGCTGTTAGTCTGTTCCACATATCCATGCCTCTGTTTCTGTTTTGTTCATAAATTTATTTTGTTCATTAGATTCCACCTATGTTAGATCATAAAGCATTTGTCCTCTAACTGGCTTATTTCACTTAGCATAATAATCTTCAGGTTCATCCATGTTATCACAAAAGGTAAGACTTCTTTCTTTTTTAAGGCCAAATAGAATTCCATGGTGTACATGTCCCACAGCTTTTATATCTTCTCATCTACTGATGGGCACTTGGGCTGTTTCCAGATCTTAGCTATTGTAAATAATGCTGCAGTGAACATAGGGGTGCATATATTCTTTCAAATTAGTGTTTCAGGTTTCTTGGGATATATTCTCAAAAGTGAGATCATTGGGTCAAAAGGCAGTTTCATTTTTAATTTTTTGAGGAAATAGAGTATCCATTTTTAAATTTAAATTAATTACAAGTAAATAAAGATTTAAAATTTAGTTCCTCAATTGCACTAACCATATTTCAGATGCTCAATTGCCACATGTGGCTAGTAGCTACCGTATTTGACTGTACTGTTTAGACCATTGATTTGGTTAGGTTTAAATTTACCATTGTGCTATTTATTGGCAATTAGTTATTTGTTCCTTATTTTCTTTTTGGCCTGCCTTATTTTGGCTTAATTACATATTTTTATTATTTCATCTTTAATATTGACCTATTAATTATAACTTTTTGTTTCATTTCTTTAGTGGTTACTCTGGGGGTTACAATATTCATCTTTAACTTGTCCTATTTGACCTTGAACCAATATTATAATACTTTACAACTAGCATAAGAATGTTACAATGAGATGCTTTAATTTCGCTGTTCATTGTGCTACTTTTGTCATAGATTTTACTTCTACATGTTATATATATATATTTTTCTTTAAACAGCTCATTATATTTAAAAGACATTTAAAAATAAGGAGGAAAAGCCCAGCCAGCGTCGCTCAGCGGTTGAGCATCGACCTATGATCCAGGAGATCGAGGCTCCGGGTCAGGGCACATGCCCCAGTTGTGGGCTCAATCCTTAGTAGGGGGCGTGCAGGAGGCAGCCAATCAATGACTCTCTCATTATTGATGTTTCTATCTCTCTCCCCCTCTCCCTTCCTCTCTCTGAAATAAATGAAGACATTAAAAACAATTAATTAAACAAAATAAGGGGGAAAATGTAGCCTTTTAAATTACACCCACACTGCCATTTCCACTACTCTTTTATTCCCTTGTGTAGATCTACATTTCCATCTGGAGAAACTTTGCACTTCCTGTTCTGTGTGAATGCTGCTAACAAATTCTCTTGGATTTTATTTGTCAAAGAAGCCTTTTTTTCACTTTTCATTCTCTTTCTTTCTTTCTCTTTCTTTCTTTCTTTCTTTCTTTCTTTCTTTCTTTCTTTCTTTCTTTCTTTCTTTCTCTCTCTCTCTCTCTCTCTCTCTCTCTCTCTCTCTCTCTCTCTTCTTTCTTTCTTTCTTTCTTTCTTTCTTTCTTTCATTTTTAAGGCTAATTCCACTGGATACAGAGCAAGTCTAGAGTAGCCTTACTGTTAAAGCTAGTTTAGCCCTATTCATGTCATAATCTTTCTGGGCTCTCTACTAAAAAACAAGGTATCTCCACTCTGAGTAGCTGGAACTCTAATGTCTTCCAGTTCTGTGTGAGCCTTGAGAATGGTCCAGCTTATGGCTCCCATCAGTACTTTGCCTCACCTCGTATATTCAGCATTGTATTCAGCAACCAGTTCAAGAGAATCCCTGTGTAGATTTCTGGAGCTCTCTTTTTGCCTCACTTACTTTTCTCTGATATTCTGCCCCCAAAATTCTAACCACCTCAGCCTGTCTGAACTCTGATCTCTGTCTCTTCATCTTCATAAGGCAGATCTGCCCATGGGGTTCTCCTGTCTGCTCTGCAATCTAGAAATAGTCTCAACACAGTAGGTTGGAAAATTGTATTGTTTCTCTTTGCTGCAGGACCACAACCCTGTGCTGGCTATTATTTAATGTCTGAAACAGTTGTTTTTTAAATTTATTATGTCTGATTTTATTATTGTTTATTCCAGGAGGGCACATCTACTCCCAGTTACTTCATTGTAGCTGGAAGTATGTCTATTACTCTCTTTCTACAGATGAAAATTTTCTTTTGACTTCTATGACCCTGTTCAAGGTCATCCTGCCCTTAGAGACCTGGGCTATGAGAGGCAGTCTGTCATGGGCCCTGAGTGTCCCCGCACTTGTTCCATGACTAAGGTGATGTAAACGAGATGCCCAAGACACAAAATTTAGAGAGGCACTAACTCTCCTCTTTATAAAAATGCTGCCCCTGTTCTTGCCTGACCCTGAGAGTAAATGCCTCCCTGAACTTTGGGTCCAGGTGCTTCACCTGCCCACCCCAGTCCCAGCTCTGCCCTGCACATTCTTGCTAAGTATGCCAAGGATGCAATGTCCGAAATTCTCTTTATTTGGATGATTTCTCAAGGTTGAGTTTCCAGGGACAACCTTGAGAAATGAAATAATTTCTTTCCTGGACAAAGAGCAAACTTGATTCCTCTTGTTATAAAAGCAGGACATCCCGATGCGTCTCAGGCAATAGCACACGTAACACCGACAGTCCGGACAGCACTGCCTACGCTGCGGTCCCCGCCAACCCAGAACCCAACTGCAACCCTGATGCGTCCAGTGCTGATCGCCTCCAGGCCGCCAACCCTGACCACGACGCTGCCAGCACTGACCAGCGCGGGGCCAGCCCCACCGAGGCCTCCAGCCCTGACCAGGGCTCCGCCAGCACTGACCAGCGCGGGGCCAGCCCCACCGAGGCCTCCAGCCCTGACCAGGACACTGCCAGCTCTGACCCGCCCCTGACTGCCCCCGGAGACGCAGAAACCCCCGGTGCCACCGATGTTGATGCCAGTGTCAAGCGCTGGCACCAGTCCAAATATGACACTCAGGAGGCAGAGCTCCGCAGCTGGATCGAGGGACTCACGGGCGTGCCTATCGGTCCCGACTTCCAGGCGGGTCTGAAGGATGGAACCATCCTGTGCACACTCATGAATAAGCTGCAGCCGGGCTCCGTCCCCAAGATCAACAGGGCCACGCAAAACCGGTCCCAGCAAGCAAACCTCTCCAACTTCATCCAGGCCATGGCCAGCTATGGCGTAAACTCCATGGACCTGTTCTCGCCCAGTGACCTGTCTGAGAGTCGGAACATGATGCGGGTGCAGGCGTCTCTTCTGGCTCTGAATCGGAAGGCTGGGACCAAGGGGCAGCAGGGGGGGCATGGACTTGGAGGAGCAGGACGGGGAGCTTCCATCACGCCACCATGAGGGATGGCCAGTGGGTGCTCAGGCTCCACGTGGGCACCAACAAATGTGCCAGCCAGTGGGCACGATGGCCCCCAGGACCTCGCGGTACATCTATGACAACAAGCTGGGGACCACCAAGTGTGACAACTCCTCCAGGTCTGCAGATGGGCTGCACTCAGTTCACCACCCAGAGCAGCCAGGTCTTTCACTTCGGCCAGGGCACAGGAGTTGCGTGGCTGAGGCAAAGCCAGACACTGCCCCCTCCACATTGCTGCCTCTCCCCCACCAAGTACCGCACAGGACACCCCCACCCCTGCAAGGAGGCCCTCCCTGGGAACAGCCCCACCCAGGAGCCCTGGGACCAAGAGATACTGTGAAATACCAACTGTAGCCTAAAGGCAATAAAAATCTCTTTCCGGGGGAAAAAAAAGATGTAAATCCCCAAAATTCAGTTTTTCATCTTATGATCATAGTGCAACCACTGTATATGGAGAAATCCATTAAGGGGTTTCTGAAAGACATGGCAGATGGACGCAAATGAACACGAGCCTGCGGTTACTCCTTTGCCATGAGTAATAAAGTGCATTGTCTCTGACCCAGCAGTTTTGTTTCTTGTTAGCATCCAGGGAACAGTAACAGGCTAACTTATTGGCTTATAAGTAAGTGAAAGGCTGGGCCCTGCACCCTTCTTGGAGACTTTTATACAAGGTAATGTACTCTTTCCCTTTTAATTTCATGTTTCCCAGAAGTTACGGGAGGAAACTCTGAGACTGAGTTTCTGCCCATACTGAAATGTTTAAGATTAGTTATTCCTGATTTTTATATTCTTGAACTTGGGAAGTAAGGAAACAGCCACTTCAGTTTTTCTCCTGCCAATCCCACTCCTACCACACGTGTCCCATTCCACATTGGCCATATACCATGTTTTCTTCTAGGAGTTTTATGGTTTTGAGACATTTAAGCCTTTAATCCATTTTGAGTTTATTCTTGTGTATGGTGTAAGAATGTGGTCTAGTTTCATTTTTTCATGTGTCTGTCCAATTTTCCCAACACCATTTATTGAATAAACTGTCTTATGTTCTTGCTTCCTTTGTCATATATTAATTGACCATATGGGCAGGGGTTTATTTCTGGGCTCTCTATCTGTGTCTGTTTTTATACCAGTCCCATGCTATTTTAATTACTATAGTCTTATACTATAGTTTAATATCAGGTAGCATGATTCCTCCAGTTTTGTTCTCTTTTCTCAAGATTGCTGTAGCTATTTGGGATCCTTTCTGGTTCCATAGAAATTTTTAGATTATTTGTTCTAGTTCTGTGAAAAATGCCATTGTTTTCTTATAGGGATTGTATTAAATCTATAGATTGTTGTATGAACATTTTTAACAATGTTCACTCCTCCTATCCTTGAGCACAACATGTGCTTCTGTTATTTGTATCTTCTTCAATTTCTTTCTTATAATTTTCTGAATACAGGTCTTTTAACTCCTTGGTTAAATTTAGTTCTAGGTATTTTATGTTTATTAGGCAATTGTAAATAAGATTTTTTTCTTAGTTTCCATTTCTGATAGTTCATTATTAGTGTATAAAAATGCAACCAATTTCTAAATGTTAATTTTGTATCCTGCTACTTTACTGGATTCACTCATCAGTTCTAGTTTTTTGGTGATGTTTTTAGGGTTCTCTATATATAGTATTATGTCATCTGCAGATAATAACAGTTTTACTTCTTTCTTTCAAATTTGGATGCCTTTTATGTCTTCTTCTTGTCTGATTGCTGTGGCCAGGACTACCAGTAGTATTTTAAATAAGAGTGGTGAAAGTGGACACCCCTGACTTGTTCCTGTTCATAAGGGAAATACTCTTAGATTTTCCCCATTGAGTATAATGTTAGCTGTGGGTTTGTCATATATGGCCTTTACCATGTTCCCTGCATTCCCACTTGGCTGAGAATTTTTATCAGAAATAGATGCTGGATTTTGTCAACGTTTTTTCTGTACCTGTTGATATGATCATATGATTTTGATTCTTCATTCTGTGTATGTGATGTATCATGATAATTGATTTGTGGCAATCGTACCAACCTTGCATCCCAGGGATAAATCTCACTTTATCGTAGTTAATTGAATATCCCTGCTTGATGCTTCCAAGTTATGGTCATTACCTTGTTTAGTTTTGTTCACTGCTTTATTTCTCAATAATTCATTTTTTCTTGCTTTGTGCATGTCTCGTAAGTTTTGAGGAAATAATGGACTTTGTATGGAAAAGAACAGGAGAAATGAGAGAAATAGGATTTAAACATTTAAATACCACACTTTGCCATCTGTCAAGCCACTAGTGTGTGGAATTGAGTCAATGTAGTCAGTATTGAGCTGGGTGTTGGTGTTTTTCTTGCTGTAACAACGTAAAGTGCACCACAGACAACATTAATCTAGGTTTAATGTGAGGCATGAAGGGCCAAGAATCTTTCTGAGTGTCCACTTTCAGCTTTTAGCAGGCCCTATGCACCTTTGCCACACAGGGGGTCTCTCTTCTTGGTCTTGGAGTAGGCTGATATGGTTTGTGGTTTTTTGTAAGATGTCTGCTGAGGGCACTGGAAGCTCTTGGTTTCCCTGCTTCAGCCTCAGTCTTAGACCAGCCCTATGCACTTAAACTACAGAAATGGACCTTTCTCAGCATTTCTTCCCCTTCCCACTGTGGCAGGTGGATACTGCTTTGTAAGTGGTCTTATATGGGTAATTTTCCTGCCCCTCTCTTAATGAAGAAAGCCCTTGATTTCCTATAATGCAGGATCCCTAGTGCAAGGGAGTTCCTACCCCTTCCCACCAGTATAAAATGTCTTTTGCTTCTACTTATTTCCCAGGAGAAACCCTATACAAGGTCAATAAGGTTTCCTACTCAATCCAGTGGCTGACAGCTTTTACTTCATATTAGAGAAGGGTCGGGGAAGTGGATGGGATTTTGTGCCTATATTCCAAAGGTTACACTTTCAGGCCTCCTACCCCACCTCCATCTTTTTCATGAACACTGGTGAGAACCTGTAGAAAAGAGCTGGTAAGCGAGTACAGACTCCTGTTGTGTATGAGTCTTCCAAGAATTCCAAACTGTCTTATTAATACACACTCAATCTTCAATAATTTATTAAAATCCTAGCCTTTCTTTTCTTCTCTTTGTGTTCTGTCAACAGCAAAACAGTTTGTGTGTCCTATCTTCCCTTGAGAGGCCTGTCACCTTCTGGAACTCATTTCACCTAGCTGCCTCTTTACCTAGCTCTCTGAAGGGCTCAGAAAAAGCTTATGGTTTTATAGATCACCCTGATTTTCCTGGTTGTTTTGGTATAAGTGACATTCTCTTGTGGCATTTATAAATGGAAGCAGGACTCAGCATTTTTTAAAGAACTGAAACTTTTTGACTGGTGCCTGTCAGTCCATTCAACCTTTGTAATACCTGTGGGTCCAGGTACAAAATCCTTCACTATACAACTCTTCCATAAGCTCTATCACTCCTCTAAAAATTCTCTGTCAGAGGCACCAGAAAGCATCATTTGTTGCACTCCCTGTCCACCTTTATTGCACAAGAAAGCATAATCCAGGCACTTCAGCTGCCCCACCAAGGCCGTCTTAGTACATGGCAAGCCCCAGACCCACACCAGCACCCTGGCTTGCTTCCAGGACTTTCCATAGCCCATGCCCTCTCCAGGAACAGATATGGGCCCAATATCAGCTTGCCCTGGGGACTTCCTATAACCTCTGCTCACCCCAGGACTCCCTATGGCTCAGAACCACTCCAGTTTCAGCTCTGGACCCCAGCATGGTTTTCTCCTGGGACTCACAACAGTTCATGTCAGCTCCAACTACAGCTCCTGCCTGGTTAGGCTTATCTCCTGGACTTTAAACAGACTATGCCCCCTTCCGCTATAAGTCCAGGCCCTCGCACAGCTTGCTCCCAGCATTCCCATCAGCTCCAGCTCCAGTTCCAACCAGCTTGCCAAGGTGGCCCTGGTGCAACTTGCCCCAAAGTCTCTGTGCAACCCATGCCAACTCCAGCTGCAGCTGCAGCTGGCCAAAGACATCTGGTACACACAGTCTACAAAGGGGAAGCTACTACACAAGGCCACTCTTAGACTGGGAGTGGTTTCACCTGATTCATAGAAACAAACAGAGAGACTGCCAAACTAAGAAAGCAGAGAAACATTTTCCAAGCAAAGAACAGGATAAAACCACAGAAAAAGAACTAAATGAAATTGAATAAGCAATATAACATTGGTTACAAAAATGTTCAACGAACTTGAGAGAAGAATAGATAAACTCAGTGAGAACTTCAACAAATATACAGGGTGTACCAAAAAATGTATACACATTTATTATACATTATTAATTACAGTGGGCTACGCCTGAAAAGAAAGAAACATCAATTGAGCTATCAGTTCTTTAAGTGTGTATGCATTTTGGGGGACACCCTGTATATATACAAATTATTTATTTATGTAATTTTCCGTTTAATATTTTTGTGCCACATTTGACCATGTGTAACTGAAATTGCATAAAGCAAAACCATGGGTAAGGGGGGATTAATGTAGGTCTTATTTATTGATCACTATGTGATAGCCACTATTTATTTTTACAATGGAAAAAAGATGGTCTCTTTACTAAATAGTGTTGGCAAAGCTTTTGCACAGTGAAGAAATCCATCAACAAAACAAAAAGGCAACCTACTGAATAAGACAAGATATTTGCAAATGATATATCCAATAAGGGGTTAATATCCAAAATACATGAAGTACTCATACATTCAACATCAAAAAAACAAACAATCTAATTTAAAAACAGGCAGAGAATCTACATTAGACATTTCTCCAAAGAAGACATACTGATGGCCAACAAACACATTAAAAGATGATCCCAAACAAACAAAGATGCTCAACCTCACTAATCATCATGGAAATGCAAATCAAAACAATGATATATTACCTCAGACTTGTCAGAATGCTATTATCAAAAAGACAACAAATAACAGTGTTGGCAAGGATGGGAGAAAAGGGAACCTTCACGCACTCTTGGTGAGGTTGTAAACTGGTGCAGCTACCATGGAAAATAGTATGGAGTGACCAGTCAGAAATGAAGAATGACATAGCAGAAATAAAGGATACATTGGAAGGAATAAACAGCAGATTACAAGAAGCTGAGGATTGGATCAGCAAATTAAAAGACAGGGTAGAAAAAATAACTCAATCAGAGAACCTAAAAGAAAAAAAACAATTAAAAAACAGGAGGACAGTGTAAGGGAGCTGTGGGACAACATGAAATGTAACAATATTCACATCATAGGATGTCAGAAGAGGTTGAAAGTAAGCAAGGTTTAGAGAATCTATTTGAAGAAATAATGGCAGAAAACTTCCCTAACCTGGTCAAAGAAAAAGTCACACAAGTTCAGAAGATACAGAGAGTCCAAGGAAGAAGAATCCCAAGAGGCCCACGCCCAAGCACATCATAATTAAAATGCCAAGAATTCAAGACAAAGAGAGGATATTAAAGGCAGCTAGAGAAAAGCGATCTGTTACCTACAAAGGAGCTCCCATAAGGCTGTCAGCTGACTTCTCATCAGAAACTTTACAGGCCAGAGGGAATGGCATGAAGTATTCAAGGTAATGCAAAATAAGAATCTGAAACCAAGACTACTCTTTCCAGCAAGGATATCATTCAAAATAGATGGTGAAATAAAGAGCATCCCAGACGAAAAAAAAAAAAAAAGGTTAAAGGAGTTTATCACCACCAAACCAGCATGGCAGGAAATGTTAAAGGGACTGCTGTAGTAGAAAGAGCACAAAAGGGAAATATAGGCATAAATAATTTAAACGGCAATAGATAAGTATTTATCAATAATAACCTTAAAAGGAAATGGATTAAATGCTCCAGTAAAATGACATAGGGTGACTACGTGTATAAGTAAATATGACCCAAATAAATGCTGTCTATAAGAGACCCACCTTACAACAAAAGACTCACACAGGATGAGAGTGAAGGGATGGGAAAAAATTTTCCATGCAAATGGGAATGAAAAGAAAACTGGGGTAGTAATACTGATATCTGACAAAATAGACTTCAAAATGAAGACCATAATGAGAGACAAGAAAGATCACTACATAATACTAAAGGGATCGATCCAACAAGAGGATATAACCCTGATAAATATATATGCACCCAATAAAGGAGCAACTAAATTCATAAAAAAAACTTCTGGAGGATTTTAAAGGACAGCTCGACAGCAATACAGTCATAGTAGGGGACTTTAACACCCCACTGACTTCACTAGACAGGTCTTCAAGACAAAAAATAATCACATACTGGTAAACATTTTACATTTACTAATGTCCCCACCAATCATTAGAAGTACTTATAAATCCTGTGCTATTTCACTACCATTGCATAGAAATTTAAATTGATTCTGGGTCTTTTCCAAGGTTAAGCAGGCATCTTTAAGCTACAGTTTAACCACCCTTAACCCAGAAGTGAGTGTATCTACAATAAAATTTTTAAATACTTTAATATTTGATTCCAGTTTTCTACCCATGTTGGACTAAATACTACAATTTGCAACATTACTTTGATTTATTAGTAGTAAAGTCTACTTGATTAAACTATCATTTATTTTTAATTGGACATAATCACATTCAGGGGAGAGAAAAATCAAAGTCTATTTTTGTTAACAAACAAAAAACTAACAAAATATGCCACCAAATAGAGTCTTATTTTTATGTTCATGTTGACAATGGTATGAAACCTGATTCTAATATCACGATTTAAACCCTATTAAAAAATGAAAATTGAGGCCCTGGCTGGGTTCCTCAGTTGGTTAGAGCTTCATCACGATATGCCAAGGTTGTGGGTTCGATCCCCAGTCAGGGTACATACAAGAATCAGCCAATAAATACTTAAATAAGTGGAACAACAATTTGATGTTTCTCTCTCTCTCTCTCTCTCTCTCTCAAATAAATAAATAAATAATAGAAAACTGAGAGGTGGTGGTGAAGAGTAGATGTAGAGGAGAACAGAAAATATGATAGTATCAAAAAGAAGGAAATTTCTTTGTTTTGGCTGATTCTTGTTAAACCCAACCTCCTATTTGATCTAAGTGTCATTCAGCATTTCTACTCTTCTTTCTGTCAAAAGGTAGCCTGTGGGTAGTAATCACTACTTAGCACCAAATGGGAGTACATTAGAGAGAAAAACTGGACATTATCAATAAATCGGCACAAATGGCAGACATATATCAAGACTGTTCCAGGCACATAAGAACACGTGGTTCCTCCTACTTAGCTATGGGACTCTAATAGCTCCCTCTGAAGGCATAAGACTTATGTTGATCTATTGTACTCTCTACACAAGCATCAATTCAAAATAGATCATAGCCTATATTAAAAACTTAAACTATAAAACTTTTAGAAGAACACAGAGGAGACTATCATAACACTGGGAGAAGCAAAGATTTCAAATCGGTTCATTTAACCTCCCAAACTGTATAGGTATAAGTCACAAAGCATTCTTTCTCTTTCCCTTCCAGCAAGATAATTTTTCTTAATCTTCAGTCTAAATAACAAAAATGAGCCATCCAAGTGGTTTTTCTTGGGATAAAATCTGCTTTAATGCAACTTTTTATTTTTGCCTAGAGTAGAAGTTTTAAAAACCCTGCGTTATAACCCTGCATTGATTGGTATTCAATGTCCCTAAACTACTTCTTTTGTGGATCAACATTCCTCTCACTGTAAAGCCGTTAACCCAGCACTGATGAATACTGAAAGGTGTTCAGACTCTGTCAGCTACCAATGTCTCTGCCAAGATCCTTTGTTTTCCCTCCATTGTCCAAATCATCCAAGCACCGTATACCGGATGACTGCTCTTCTGTGGAAACTGTGGGCATCGCCCTGTAACAGGGAAGGAAATAGCTGACTGCCTCCCTTCATTTAGTCAGGATAACTGCCTTGCTCTAGGAAGCATATTTAAAACACTCTCACTGTGTTATACTTACAATCTCTCCCTTCCTTTATTATGAGTGTGTGTGTGCACAGAAATATACTTTATGTAAAATATCTTGTATTTTCTCCCTTGGACAGAATAAATTTCTTTCAACATGACCTGGGTATCAATTAAAATATTAAAATGACTTATCGCTCACTTACTGTCACAGTGAGATAAGGGGATTGTGAGACCTGTGACTGACCAATTAGAGAAGCAGCAAGAACAGCAGAAAGAAGAGGAAGATTCTGGGGCTAAGAGAAAGTCAGCAGAATCCTACAGAATCAAGGAAGATCTGTTTCCAGGTACAGCCATGTAAGAGACTGCCTTCAAGCAATGTAATAGAAAAAAGCAAGATCTATGTCCTGCTAAGGGATGATCTCTAGGACATTGCTGAGTAAGGTAAAGTGTGGTGCAGACAAGTGTGCATAACATAATAAAATGTGTGTTTTCAAAATAATATAACAAAAAAAATAGTATGGCAATTCCTAAAAAATAAAAAATTATGATCCAGGAATTCCACTCCTGGGAATTTATTTGAAGAAACAAAAACAATAATTCAAAAAGATATATGCACCCCTATGCTCATTGCAGCTTAGAAAAGGAAGCAATTAGGTGTCCACGATAGATGAATGGATAAAGAAGATGTGGTGTTTGTATATACATATAATGGAATATTACTCAGCCATAAAAAAGAATGAAATCTTAACCATTTGCTACAATATACATGGACCTAGAGAGTATTACTTTAAATGAAATAAGTTGGACAGAGAAAGACAAATACCATATGATTTACCATGACTTCCTCCAAAACTTCACTCTGGAAAACTCTTTAAGGTTTTTGTTAGCTCTAGCTCTTTGATAAGCCCTAAGCAGAGGGAAGACCTACAAAAACATATATAAATTTATTAACATCAGAACCAATTTCACTATAGAATGCAGGCCTCCTAAAAGTTTCTCTTGAATAATTGCATCCTCATGAATCCCAGTGAAGATCCTCTACATCATCAGGGTAAGTTTTCAAAAGGCCTGGGCTAAACCTGGGTCTTATAGGCCCAGTTCAAGCAGGCTCACTCACGTAGTAACTTGAGATTTTTTCCAAAGCCCCTCTATGTATAGGACTCCCCAACTTTCATCCCAGTAAGAAGCTAAGCCTTGTTATCACCCACTTCTATTTTCATGCAAATGGTCCCAGCAGAATGAAAAGGGTGGCAGTAGAAGTGATGCCACTGATCTAATTATCGGCAGGCCAATGTCACCAAGTTTCTGAAAGGAGCTCACAGATTGGCCTGACACAGACACACAAAATACAGCTCGGAAACAACTGGGACCTTAGCAAGAAGGCAAAAATGGACTCTTCTCCACATAACGAGCTGTTTTATGAGCATTTCTTGTTACTTTCAGTTAGGTCCCACCACCTCCCCCAAAGACCATTGCAGCCCTTTTTTCCAGCTTTATTGATATATAATTTATATTAAAACACTGTGTAATTTTAGGGTGTATAATGCAATAATTTGATACACATATATTACAAAATAATAACCTCCACAGCATTAGCCAAAACCTCTATCCTGTCACAAAATTAGCATTTCTTCTTGTGGTGTGAACTTTTAAGATCTACTCTTTTAGCAGTTTTCTATTCTAATTGCCATGCTGTACATTAGCTTCCTAGAACTTGTTAATCTTATAACTAGAAGTTTATACTTTTTGACCAATATCTCCCCCATTTCCCAAGCTCCCAGTCCCTGGTAACCACCACTCTATTCTCTGTTTCTATGAGTCTAACTTTTTAAGATTCCACATGTAAGTGATATCATATAATATTTCTCTTTCTCTGTCTTATTTCACTCAGCATAATGCCCTCAAGGTTCATACAAGTTATTGCAAATGGCAGGACTTTCTTCTTTCTCATGGCTAAATAATATTCCATTGTATGTATATGCCACGCTTTCTTTATCCATGCATCCACTGACACCCACGTAGGTGGTTTTCATGTCTTAGCTATTGTGAATAATGGTACAGTCAACATGGGGTGCTGATACACTTTCCAGATCCTATTTGCCTTTCCTTTGAATATATACCTAGAAGTAGAATTGCTGTGTTTTTAACAACAGACATAGCACATAAGATAACACTTCAGGAGGTAGAGAGCCTCAGCATCCAAATAATGTGCTTCATAAACTTTCACATGATCTTCATAACAAAGGCTAATGTTAAGACTCCCACATTCAAAATGAGGAAAATGAAATTCAGGGAGATGAGTCCAACTGACAAAACCTTCAAAGTAGCCAGTGGGAAGGAAGGAGTGACAAGTCTTAAGCTTCTTTAGACTATACCACACTACAGCTACGTTGTTAATATATCAGCAAAAGGATGAAATGAAAGATGTGCCCTAAAAAGCAACATCCAGTGCAGTCCAGAAAACAATTTAGTTCTCTACCCAAACCTTCAAGTTTCAATACCAAAAACCTTCAAGCTTCCTCTCCCAGTGGGTAAGCCCCACCCAGTGTCTCTCACCACTACTTCTCCCACCTGGCAAGCTCTAGCCCTACTTGAAATCCTATTGCTGCCTTACCCCAGTATCATCACTGCCTGGGATCATGTCATGCTCTGCCCTGTTCCCAGATAAAAATCTTTGCCCCCTAATACTAGCTCCGATCAATGAAGTTCATCACAACCTCTTAGGCTCTTGGCCATGTCCTTTGGGGAGCAGACAGACAGTTTAACTTCCCCCAGCTCCAGCCCTGACTAAGTCCAACTCCATCCATTGCTCCAGGGTCCGACATGAAGGTTCCACACCTTCTAGTAGAGGAAGTATAGGGTAGGCAATGATCATAGGTCTGGGTTCAAATCCCATTATATGAAGTTATTTCAGCTCTGTAAACATCTATTTTCTTCCTATGGAGAATAATATTGTGTACCTTGAGAAGAATCAGCACAGAGTGTGTTCTAGGTCATAACTCTCATTTATATTTAATCAAAATTCTTTCTAATGTTATTTAAGGATAATTTTACATTTAAATTAAATGGGAAGAAATTGTCTTACTACCTAAAAATAGCTAACACTATTTAAGGAGTGAATAAAGGACTAAATGTATGATTAAAGAATTGAATGAGTCAAACTATTGTGTATGCTGGATATAGATGAATCCATTCAATTAAACAAATATATATTAACTACTATTGTGTCCTAGGCACTGTGAACATTATAGACAGGATCCTTGCCCTCAGGGAGCTTTTAGTCCAACAATTACTCTGCAGCAGTGTGGTTTCTCTGGTTTTTCTTCCTTTGGTTTTTGACATAAAAATCTATTATGACATTGAACTAACTATATTGGAACTATTTGCTTTGAAAGCTGCCTCCTCTACTGGCCTGTGAGCACCATGAAGGTAAAAGCTAGGTCTTGATCACTGGCCTCGGGGCCTGGTAAGGATTAATGACTTTATGTACTAGCCCAAAGTCCCATTCCTGACAGAGATTTTGCTGTCTCCTCTGGGAGTTCCTTAAATTTGCATAACCCTGTTTCTTGCCCCCTGGCAAAAAGTCAAGCAGAGAGGAGGCCCTACAGTTTATCCCTCAGGATCTGGTGGGAATGGAGGTTTAGACAAGGAAACACTTTTGTATCCAGTGCAATTTATGAATCCAGAGAGAAAATTTGTACTGTATATACATTAAAAGAAAATGTTGCTACATGACAGAAAAATAAATCAAAATAGTGTGCCATCCAAAGAAAGCCAAGTAGTTGATAAGAACCAAAGAGGGCACTAGGGCACAAGGAATGGTGGATTGCAGCAAGCCCATGGCGATGCCCAAATTAACTGTGGAGGCCTGGAGCCAATCCTTTCGTACCATGTATTCGAGTAAGTGGGCCCAATTAGTTAAAGTTACAGAACTGCGTGGACGCTGTTACCTTCCCCGGGGACCAAACAAAATTTGGACCAAGAATGAGTGAACTTGAGAGTGGCCACCCTTTCCCCGACAGGAATATTAGCTCTGGGTAAAGTTGACTAAGAAAATGAATTCCATCAGTTGTCCAAAAAGGACGTGCCAGAGTTTCTTCACCTTCTTTCTGATGTCACAGCTGGGGGAGGGGCAGATAACAAGAAGTAACAATAATATTCCCTAACCACGATGGCAAACAGGAAGCTTGTGCGCAGCTGGGGCTGGAGATGGTGAACACCCGAGGGCCCGTGGAGCTCAACTGTTTCACAGAGGGACCCTTCAGAGTAAAGGTGCTCAGAAGGTAATTTCATAGAGCAGACAGCGGAGCCCTCGTGGCTGGAGTGAGGACATGAGGTCTGCAAGGCTCCCCGCTCGCCCCCTCCTTGCCCCTTGCAGTTGGGGGGGGGGGCAGGCAGGGGGAGAGCTGGGAAAACGATGGGGAGGTTGTGGTTCGTAAAGAGAAACCACACTGCCGCAGAGCACTGGGGAATTGATATTCTTTCAGGGTTTTATATGTCAGAACAATGGTGAATGAGAATGGTCAGGAATGAATAATAGCTGGCTGCCAGGATCCTCCTTAACCATGGTGATTATCTCCCGGCCAAAGTCATCAGGCAGCAGACCGATAAGAGACACACCGGTTCTTCTGTTCACAATTCATTACAGCTTCTTTTTTTTTTTTTTTTTTTTTAATGCGGAAGCCAGTTTATTCAGATTTTCAGCTTTCTAGTGAGCAGAGGGCCATTTGTGCCTATCTGTCATCTTCTCTGACTTCTCAAAACCAGAGAGAAAAGGTGCCAAACCAGCGGGTCAGAAAGGCCTGGGTTCACACAGAACCTCCTTTTAAAAGCTTTGGAAGTGGAAGCCTGTGTGGCTGCATTCACCTGGGGCCAAGCATCTTCCGAGGCCCCCTCTGCCACCACACCCCAGCTTTGGGCAGCTGCTCCCAGCTACAGTGGGTGCCAACCCTCAGACTAGAGAACGGGAAATAAACCATTGCCGTTTATCACCTGTCAAAAATCCAGGCCCCACTTGTGCTGAACAGCACAGCCAGACACACAAAAATCAACCGCCGGTCGGAGGACAAGAGGGCTTGAGGGCGAGCCAAGCGCCTGCACCCCACTTGCAGGGAAGGAGACAGGAACCTACGGAGCGTTGCCCCACTCTCTCCCTGTCCTTGAGCTGAACAGGAGGGCAGAGTCTTCCGATGGGTGTGTCTCTCTGAGAATAAGATCTGGCTGAGGCCCTCCACGCTGCCCCGCAAAGAAATGCCTTCCAGAAACCTGCGTGATTCTTCTAAGACCCACTTCCTTCACCTGTAGAGGGAGAATAGTATGAACACCTGCTTCTCGGCGCTTGTGAAGGTCAACTGAGAAATGCGACGAGCTTTATGAACTTCGAAGCACCGTATATGTGATTATGAAGAGTGTCTAAAGACTTTCTGGAGCTGATCTGGTTCTGAGTGTTTCTCACTTCACCACCCCCTTGTCTCTGCTCCTCCCTGTGTATGACCATGTTTACCCAGTGTGACTGAAGGGGTCGGTGGCTTCGCTCTGCCTGGGACCGGAGCTTAGTTAGATCTCCACAGTAGGCCGCGAGGTACAGCACAGGCATTACAGGTCCATAGGCTGGGGTTCCGGGGCCGCCTGACTCTTACCAGCCATGTGACCTATGGTACAATTTTCATCTCAAAGTTTCTGCGCCCTAAGGTTCTGTATAACACAGAGGTAATGGCACACGGCTCGAGGTAGTTTAAATGACTCAGTCTAAAGTTCCTAGCTTATTAGTATTAAGTAAAGATAAGTACAATCTTTAGTGCCCAGGTCATTAAAGCAAACCATCTAGAAATTCGTGTATGTGTAATAGGGAGGCAGATTTAACAAACTACCATTTCATACTTTTTTAATTGCTCCAATCTTCCCCCAAATTTGCCTAGTACACAGAAGGAAACCAATAAATAGTCATTGAATTTTAATTGCACATGACCGCAGTGGGACCTCCTAAAGACCCAATTTTTCTTGAAGAAAAGTCCCAGGTACATTCCCAGCTAGGCTATAAGCTCCATGAGGGTAGAGACTGCACCCGCCCCTTCACGGTTCTGTCCTCAGTACCCAGCACGTTGCCTCCTACATAGTGGGTGCCAGGTAAATGGCAGTTAAATGAATAAATGAGTAATGAGTGATGAAATAAAGGTTCCACAGCTCAGGGCCCAAATGCCACTCTCATCTCCAGAACACCTCCCTGTACTTTTCTGAGCAAAGGCTTAGAGCTGTTAACTTCTTTTAGCAGTGCCTGGTTGGCAGGCAGAAACTGCCAGCTTCCTTTCCCGGGCCCAGCTGGCTGGGCTCTGCTGCTGGCCTTGGGTTCGGGGCAGGAAGAAGAGGGCAGTAGATCACGGTTTCAGTGAAGTGAGCGACGCTTCCTTCCACAAAGGAAGTACCTTCTCTATTCACCTTCACCTCAGAGCCCAGAAGCGCTCCCCACCAGCCAGCCTTGTCCCCGGACTCTCTCTCCGCAGCCCAGGAAGCCAGGAGCCAGAGCCCACTCCCTCTTTTCTGGTGTGTGGTCTGGGTTTCAATTCTGTCTGGCAGACAGTATGGGGGACTCCAGGTCAGCAGGGTCATCAGAATGCTAAGAGGAAATCTGATTGATGAGCAAGTGTCAGAAGGAATGAATGGGAGCCTTAATTAATGACTTCTGCCCTGTTTCAAAGAAAGGTTCCCTTACACCCAGTTCTCGCTTTTCTCTGAAAAAATAAAATAAAATTGGGGTGGGGTGAGGAACTGAGGAAGAAAAGGAGGGAAAAACACCCCTATAATCCAAAGTTTTCTAAACAACATAAAGGAGACTTCAAAGACAGACATGGTTCGTTTTTTATGTGCGAGACCGGTTCAGTGATTCTCTCCTCTCTTTGTTTCCATGGACAGCTAGGCTCCATTCCAAAGCTAAAAAATAAAAGGCCACATTGTTCTGAGGGGAGCTAGCTTTTACAAGAAATTTCCTCCTCACCACTGGGACAAATTAACTGCCTCAGGCCTGGGTGCTCGGGGGCATTTCTCCCAGAGCTGGCTCAGCAGGCCAGCCTCCCATTCCCGCTCTGCTCACTCTTGCCAGAAAACAAGCCTCATCCACCTAGTCCCCCCAACAGCCTTGGAAAACAGACAGGTGTGGTGAAAGATCACAAGCGAGCACGAGAAGTGTGTTAACAGAGGTCTGATCGGGGTGTAAGTGCAACAAAGAGGCAGCATTCAGTTACAGAAGAATTCCTAGAGAGGAGGTGCCTAAACTGAGGTTTACACTCAGTAATATTAATTTGTAATTCAGCATTCAATATTTGTCACATGCCTGGTTAAGGAGCTGGATGATTCAACAGAATGTAGAGAGGGAAGGTTCAAATCACAGCTCAGCAGTTCACTTGAACTCTGTTCTTAAAATTTTCTCCAATAAAGTGGATTTCATAATATCTACCTCCAGGGATTGCTGAGGAAGTGATAAAAATAGATAACATACATACAATTCTTTTTTTGTTTGTTTTTTGTTAACCTTCACCTGAGGATATTTTTTCCATTGATTTTGAGAGAGAGTGGAGGGGAGGGAAGAAGGAGGGAGAGAGAGAGAGAGAGAGAGATTGGTTGCCTCCCACAGGTGCCCCAACAGGGCCGGGGAATGAGCCTGCAACCCAGGTATGTGCCCTTGACCTGTGCATGGGCCGACCCTGTCACCACGGAGCCACACCTCCCAGGGCAACATAGGTACAATTCTTATACTGCACTTGGCACTCAGAAGTTAATCAATGATAGTTTAGAAAAGGGGTGGGGATTTAGTCTCTTCCTGGAGGCCCTTCCAGCCTAGTGAGAACAACAAACATGAAAAACAAATAATTACGTTGTCTTAGTAAGTTCTAGCTGCTATAACAAGTTAGCATAGACTGCAGGTCTTATAAACAACAGAAATTTCTTTTTCACAGTTCTGGAGTCTGGACGTACAAGGTCAGCATGCCGGCATGGTCGGAATCCAGTGAGATCCTCTTCTGGGTTCCAGACTGCGGCCTTCTCACTGTGTCGTTCATGAGGGCTCCACACTCATGGCCTAATTACCTCCCAAAGGCCTCACCTCCTAAAACCACCACACTGGGGCTGAGGACTTCCACATATGAATTGGGGCGGTGGGACACAAACACTACATTCATTGCACACTGTGATATTCAAAAGGCTACAAAAGGTGTGCATGAAATACTGGGTACAAAATAGAAGTATGAAGTATACTATAGACGGTAAAGGCAGCTTAAGGAGAAGTTTCAGCTCAGGTTTAACAAAGAGGCTGAATTTAACCTGAGTATTGAAAACTGAGTAACAATTCACCAAGTAAAAGAAGCTGGGAGGGTGATCCAAGGAGAGGGCCCA
Source organism: Miniopterus schreibersii (assembly GCF_964146895.1). NCBI lineage: Eukaryota > Metazoa > Chordata > Mammalia > Chiroptera > Miniopteridae > Miniopterus > Miniopterus schreibersii. The sequence continues at coordinate 29,269,023 of NC_138112.1, read as the reverse complement.
GGGAAACCATGTCAGGCTGCTGCTACTAGAAGCAGCGTGAATAGAGGTTCAGTAACAGATGAGAGAGACATCAGGATGACAAAGCATCGAAAGCTGGCAATAGATTGGACATGGGTTGAGGGCAGAGGAAGGAGTCAGAGAAGAATGGGGGTGGGCTTGGTGGCAGGAAGATGGTGATGCTCTAAATCAGTCTTGCAAGGAACAAGGCAGGGCTGTTCATTCAAAGCACAGATGAAAAAGCAGATTGCGTGGATCCATAAAGCCAATCCAGTGGGGTATTTAGATACTCACATGCCCTGGAAGTGATGAGCTGGAGGCAGGACACGTGGCTGGCTTTGACCTGCCAACCTCAAATTATAGCAGATCCCACCTCTGCAGTTCCATCACTTTTATGAATTACTGTTGAAACTGTCATCAGATATTCCTCTAGCAACCCTGTCAAGCAGGTGAGCACACTTGCTGCCATTTAAAGATGAGAAAGCTGGAACAATGAGTGGCCTTTTACTGAAAAATTATAGGTTTGCTTTAATTAACTTAATTGACTTAACTGATTGTGTTTGAGTTAAATTCCAGGGATTCAGATGGCTGGATTTTATGAAAACACCTGAAACTAGTATGTCAAATTGTTTTCCACCCTGGCTGGGTATCTCAGTTGGTTAGAGCATCATCCCGATACTCCAAGGTTATGGGTTCAATATCCAGCTAGGGCACATACAAGAAGCAACCAATGAATGCATAAATAAGTGGAACAACAAATCGATGTTCCTCTCCCTCTCTCTTCCTCTCTTTCTCTAAAAATCAATCAGTAAACAAACAAATTTTCATCGTTATAAAAAAATCATTTTCCAATGACGTCTACATAAAATTAATATACAGAAATTACTTTTTACAAATATTTTTTCTTTACATTTGTAGTTGTTGTTTTTTTTAACAGTAAATCCATGCACATGGTAAAAAGAATTCTGTAGGTATGAAAGTTTACAGTGGAAAGCAAATCTACCTGCCCCTAGCCACCCCCATTTACTCTCTCCAGAGGTCACTACCAGTTTCCTGTGCATCTTTAAAAAGAATATATTGTCTTAAAAAATATATTCTATACTAATAAAAGCTTGTTTGTGTTGTTCCTTGTATTTACATAAATGATATACTATACACACAGTTCTGCACCTATTTTTTTTCCACTTAGCAGTTTATCTTGGACATTGTTTCAGATCAGGAGAGATAGAGTTAGCTCTTTCTCACCATTTGGCCATTATAAAAAAAAATGCTTTATTAAATATTCTGCTATATAGATCACTTTACAGGTTGTAAAATAAAGTCCAAGATTTTATGGGATTTCATGAAAAGAGGACTTGTGCATTTTTACTCTTTGTAGTTATTATTAATTGCTCCCCGGTTAACGTTCCTATTAGCAATTTATGAAAGTGTTTAATTTCTCTGACCCTCACCAACGCAATGTGTTACCAAACATTTCCATCTTTGCCAATCTGGGTAGGTAAAAATGGTGTCTTATTATGAAGAAGATTGATAATTTTCTCATATACTGAACAGCAGCCTATATTTCCTTATCTATAAATTGTGTATCCTGATTGTTGATCTTTTTCTTAGTGAATTATAGACATTTTTATACACTTGTTATGTGCCAGGCGCTGTTCTAAGTATGTTACATCAATTACTCTCTTGGGCCTCATAATAACACCGTAAGGTAAGTCCCAGCATCCCCATTTTCTTAAATGAGGAAACAGGAGCTCAGCAAGGTTTAGTAATTCGCCCAGTGTCGCATAACCACCAAGCGTCAGGGTTTGTATTTCAGCGCAGGCAGTGTGACCCCAGAACTAAGCATCATGCAGGACATCTTCCCAGCACTGTACCCCTCTCCTTTATCTCATGTCGCCCGGGAACTATGTCGCACGAGGTGAAAGAGGCACAACTGGATATTTAACCCGGGAGGGAGACTAAAAGAGGAAGCCTAGCGCTGGCCAGTGCGGCTCGGTGGGTTGAAGCGCAGTCCTGTGCACCTAAGGGTTGCAGGTTCCATTCCCAGTCAGGGAACATACCTAGGCTGCGGGTTGGTCCCAGGCTGGGACCCTGCGGGAAGCAACCTTTCAGTGTTTCTCTCTCACATCGACGTTTCTCTCTCTCCCTTCCTCTCTCTCAATCAATTAAACAATCAATTAAACAGTCAATTATTAAAACAATCAATAAAAGCATATCCTCAGGTGAGGATTAAAAAAATAAATAAATAATAAAAACCAGGAAGGATAGGGCTACTTGGAACCAAAAAAGAAAAAGGTGCTTTCCTTGGTGCTCTGTCAAAAGGAAGGCTAGGAAATTGGTGAATTGGTTTAGGGGAGACCAGGCTGTTGCCGCTCACAGCCAGGGAGCCCTGAGGCCCAGGGTCGTGTCTCCCAGTCCCTGGGGGTGCTGATAAAAGGAGCGTCACTTACTCCTATTTCCACAGGGGTCTGGAGGCAACTGGGGGGCCCCTGCCTTTTGGAGAATGTGCTCCTATAAGCTGCTCTCACTCGGGCCTTCCCCACTCCCCCATTCGCCCCAACCCACTATCGCCCACGCATATTCATTAAAAAAAGAAGAAAAGAATCGAGAGCTTTTATTTCCACAGGACGTAGGATTTTGAAGAAATCACTGAATCCCAGTCAAGAACCTTCCACCTGCCCGGCAAGACTGGGAAACTGAGGCCCCACACAAGAAGTGGCGGGGAGGGGTGCACTTGAACCCGAGGCTGCGCGCTCCTGCACCTCCCGGGGCGCCAGCCTCCCCCCCCCTTTAGGGCCAGGAGGGACCCCCAAGCCAGACGCCCCAAGGGGGCTCCCGGAGCGGGCCGGCGCCGCCCGAGCGAGCGGGGTGCCTCCTAGCTGCCTAGGACGCCTGCGGGAAATGAAAGACACAGGCGCTGCCTCTGGGGATCCCGGGGGGCCGCGCAGCTTGACGGTGGGGGCGCCGCGGGCACTTCCTGGGGCCTGGCCGCCGAGGAGCCCCTGGTCCCAAGGCGCCCTGAGACCTGCGCAGGGCGCGCGCCTGCCGCGGGCACGGGGAGTGTTCAGGTCGCCCGCGGCGGGCACTGCGGCTGGCACGGCCCGGGCTGCGGCCCTGCCAGGGGCGGGAGGCGGTTACTCCGGGAGCACGGAGAGCTCCTCGCCCTGCGTGCGGCGGGGGCCAGGGGGACCCCAGCACCGGGAAGGGCTGGCCGAGCTGTGCCCCGGACTCCGTCTGAAGTCGAGACCAGGCCCATGGAGTCCGAGGCGCTCCTGGACTTGTGTCTGAGTAGAGTGTGCAGCTGCTATGGTTAGCTCCCCTCCCCTCCCCCCTCCCTTCCCCTCCCCTCCCCCCTCCCCTCCCCCCTCCCCTCCCCTCCCCTCCCCTCCCCCCTCCCCTCCCCTCCCCTCCCCCCCTCCCCTTCTCTCCCCTCCCCTCCCCTCCCCTTTGCCGGTAGGGAGGGCCCTGGAGAGGCTTCTTGGTGGTTTGTGTTTGGGTCAAACTGAGATGAGTCATGTTAACTCCAGCTACACAGATGCTGCCAAAGGACACTGCCTCCTTAATATGCATAGCATCCAGGCAGTGAACTGCAAGATAAGATCCTGCTTGTTCAGATACAAGTGTAGACCTTTCTTTTCTCCAGGGAGATCTTGGAAGTGAACATTAGCCTGGGTCTCAGGAGACCTAAATTCAAGTCCAAGCTTTGCCATTCACCAACTATGTGACAAACTCTTCATCTCTCTAGGCCTCAGTTTCAGTAATTGTGAAATTAGGTAATAGGGTTTAGATTATAATGGCAAATACAAATTAAAAATAAGTGGCTCTACAGAATTAAACCCACGTATATATGGTCAACTAGTTTATGAAAGAGGAGCCAAGAATACACAATGGGGAAAGGACAGGCTCTTCAATAAATTATGTTGGGGAAAATGAGCAGCCATATGCAAAAGAATGAAACTGGACCACTATTTTACACCATAGACAAAAATTGGCCAAAACTAAAACACAGAGCAGGAAAAAAAAAATGAAACACATTTAAAAGGCAATAGAAAAAATCAATGAAACTAAGAGCTGGGCTTTTTTAAAGATAAACCAAATTGACAACTCTAGTTTAATTACTAAAAAAGTGAAAGAAGACAAATAAATGAAATTATAAATGAAAAAGGAAACATTATAACTAATACCACAAATACAAAATGTCATAAAAGATTACTATGAACAATGATATGCCAACAAATTGTACAACCTAGAAAAAATAGGTAAATTACTAAAAACATGCAACCTACCAAGACTAAATTATGAAGGCATAGAAAATATAAGTGAACCAATTACTACTAAAGAGATATAAAGAATATTCAAAAAACCTCCTGACAAAGAGAAGTCCAGAACCAGATGGCTTCACTGGTGACTTCCACCAAACATTTAAAGAATTAACACCTATCCTTCTCAAACTCTTCCAGAAATAGAAGAGGAGGGTACACTTCCAAATTAATTTTACAAGGCCAGCATTACCCTGATACTACAACCAAATGAGGACAATACAAGAAAAGGAAATCACAGCCCAACATTGCTGATGAACTTAGATGCAAAAATTCTCAGCAAAATAGTAGCAAACCCAATTCGACAATATATTAAAAGGATCATTCACCATGATCAAGTGGAATTTATCCCTGGCATGCAAGGATGATTCAACATATGCAAATCAATCAATGTGATATATCACATTATCAAAATAAAAGATAAAAATCATAATTATTTCAACAGGTGTAGAAAAAGCATCTGACAGTTGTCAGCATCCATTGATGATACAAATGCTCAACAAAATGGGTGTGGAGGGAACAAACCTTAACATGAGAAATGACATAAAGCAAGCCCACAGCTAACATCACACACAACGGATAAAAGCTGAAAGCTTTTCTTCTAAGATCAGAAACAACACATGGATTCCCAGTCTCGCCACTTTTCTTCAACATAGTTTCTGAAGTCCTCACCAGGGCAATTAGGCAAGAAAAAAATTAAAGGTATCCAGATTAGACAGGAAAAAGTAAAACTTCCTCTGTTTGCAGATGATATAATATATATAGTAAAACCCTAAAACCTCTACTGAAAAACTGTTAGAACTAATCATCATTTTCAGTAAGTTTGAAGGATATAAATTCAACCTACAGAAGACTTCAAATAACCAAAGCATTTTTTTAAAAAAGAACAATGTGAAGGCATCATACTTTCTAATTTTAAAATATATCACAAAGTTACAGTAATCAAAAGAGCATGGTACTGGCATAAAAACTGAATATCCACATGCAAAAGAATAAAATCAGACCCCTATTTTATACCATACACTAAAATAAAGTCTAAATAGGTTAAAAACTTAAAATTAAGGCCTGAAATGGTAGAACTCTTAGAAGAAAACATAGGGAAAATGTTCTTAACATTGGCCTTGGCAATGATTTCTTCAATATGATGATATGACACCAAAAGCAAAGGTGACCAAAGCAAACATAAACAAGTGGGACTACATCAAACTAAAAAGCTTCTGCACAGCAAAGGAGATCATCAACAAAGTGGAAAGGTAGCCTACTGAATGAGAGAAAATATATGCAAATCATAGGATTAAGAAAGAGTTAATATTGAAAATATATAAGAAACTCCTACAATTCAACATCAAAAAACAACCCAATTTAAAAATGGGAAAAAGACCTAATAGACATTTCTATAAAAGAGAAAATATTGAAAGATCATAATATTAAGAGTTCAATTAAAACACAAACCATAGAGATATAAAGTTTGCAACCTTTCTCAACAAGAGCTCCTTGACGTCCTGGCTGGTTTGGCTCAGTGGCTAGAGCATCAGCTTGCAGATTGAAGAATCCTGGGTTCAATTTCGGCCAAGGGCGTGTACCTCGGTTCCAGGCTCGATGCTCGGCCCCGGTTGGGAGGCAGCCAATCAACGCGTCTCTCTCACATTGGTGTTCCTCTCTCTGTCTCTCTCTTTCTCTCCCCCTTCAACTCTCTCTGAAAAGCAATAGAAAAAATATCCTCAGGTGAGGATTAAAAAAAAAAAAAAAGTTCCTTGGTAAAGTTAAATTCTACAGAAAATATTTTGAATGATGTTTTAAAAAAAAATTTCAAAAGGATGGTGCATAGCTAGTGTCATTTCTGGATGCAATGGAGAAAAGCGAATTTGTTACAAACAAAAGGTACTTTAAGCACTGGGGCATAATGCTTTCCTGAAACACATGGGAAAGACTTGAATAGAGCCTGAGGAAGAGGGAATGGTCAAAAGGAACCGTGAGTCTCAGGCTTGGGACATGAGGAGCTGGAAGCTCTATTTACTGAAACAAGAAATACAACAACCCACCCACACCCCTCTGGATGTCGAACTTTCTGCCACATCTAGAATGCTATTTCTTGTCCTTTCTGCTCAATCTGCTTGGATGTCCCACAGAAGAATCATTCCTCAAGTGCCAAAACCAAGTTCTCCTTTTCTGTTCCCCTACATTCCCTTCCTACCCTCAGTTGATTGGACTTGACCCTGGAGATGACAAAAGGTCGGTGTTTTGCAACCAGCAGTTCAAGGGCAGGGCCTGTGCAGATGTATCTCTGCAATCCCCTGCCGTGCCTACCACGGGACAGGTGCTCCATGCATAATGAGTGATAATTAGGAAATCAGTTATAATGATGATGACTAAGCCATTTGGGACTTTTTTAAAGCAAGAAAATCACTTAATATTTGTATTTGAAAGGATTGTTGTGGCTGCAGTGTACAAAATCCCCTGTAACAGGTTTTCTCAACCACAGCACTCTTGATATTTGAACTGGTTAATTCTTTGCTGCGGGGGCCATACTGCGCTTTGTGGGATGTTTAGCAGCATCCTTGGCCCCTACCCACTAAGTTCCAGTAGCACTCCCCTCCCCAGTTATCACATCCAAAAATGTGGCTCCAGACATTGGCAATGTTCTCTGGGAAGCAAAATTGTCCTGGATGAGAATCACTGTCCTAGAACGAAAAGAAGGTAACAATCAATCGGCCCGGTCACTAGACAACGTTACAGAAGGAAGAAGGAAGTACATTCAGGTTGAAAGCGTCTACTCCGTGCTGGGCTTCACATATGGTTTCATATTTTAAAGAGAGATATGGGATAAGAGAGGCCCACTCCCACACCAACTGCCCCCTGAAATCCCTCCAGGGTTGCCTGAGGTCAAGCTCCCAAATGATTAAACCCTAGAACAGACACCATCACTTTTCCTGGCCCCAGCTGAGTGCAGTGAAGTCTAATTCCCACGCCATGTCAGAGAGGAGAGTTTGACACTGCTCCATGGATATTAATTTAAGTTATTCTAGGGAGGCCTCAAAATCACTTTCCAGTCAGCTCCAATGGGGGGAAACAGTAGAGATTCTTTGACATAAGCTGGTTGAACTCCAGGACTTGGGTGTCTTCTCCCTTTGTCCGACCCCTCAGCCACCCTTGGGGAGCCTCTCCCTGGGGACTATGCAACACCCTGGCTAAAACCTGAATGCTGGAACTGGTCGGTTTTCCTGGTCCAGCTCAGAGGGCCCTGGCAGGTGCCTCCACATTTACTCAGCAGCGTGGGGACTTGGTTTGCTCTTCTCTGCTCCCACCAACACCCGCTGGTTGCTGCTGGTATTAATAACATAAACAGCAGGAGGCCTCCCACCAGAATCGGGGCTGTCTGGATAATTATCTAGTGGCCAAGGACCAGTCAGTAAATTACTCTGTGACCTGGGAATTCAGCAGGTTGCCACCATCATTCAGGCCTGCTCACTTTATTGCTCTCCACTCCTGCTGCACAGACATTTATTTATCTCATTTACATTCAGAGCATTGATTTCATGCCTTTTTGTTTTCCGCCTTAGAGGTGAGAAGTAGCCTGTTTGGGGAGACAGGTTCTCAGGTCAGTGGAATGGCTGTACTGACGTGTGGAGGAGAAATATTGGAGATTTTGGTTGCAGCGATCATTTAGTTGTGTGCCCAGCACATCAGCACCTGCTCCCTGTGGCACTTCCAAACGACTTTCGATCTTTCTGTCTGAGTTGTGACACTTTCTAGTAAACTGCCTCTGTATGTAACCTTGCATATTGGAGAAAGTCAGAGAGAAAAACCCTCATCACTCCCACCTCACACACAACACTTGAGCTACGTCAAATGGGAGTAGCACACTCAAGGTTATTTCCCCAAATGCAGTATCTGTCCTCGGGGCATTTGCAGCAACTGTTCCCTTTATCTAGGGCACTCTTTGCCCTCCCCTGCACCACACTCTAAGCCATCTTTCAGATCTTAGATGTCACTGCCCTCCCAGAAAGCTTTTCCTCAGCCATCCAAAGCAGAGTTGGATTACTCATGTCCCTTCTGAGCTGCCATAGCATTCTATTCCTTATTATATGGCTAATTCCATCCTCTCTGGCAATCACCTGTTTTCTTCCCTCTTCTGTCTTTTGGATTGTGAACTCAGCGCGAACAAGAACATGCCGACATCTATACCAGGCCCCCACTGAAAGTAGTCCATGGAAATTAATGAAAAGACATAGGCAGACATCCCCTAACTCTACCTCGCAGGCAAACCTGATTCCCAGCATCAGCTCAGCTCACTCACTTGCTCAACGCCACTCTCCGAAGAGAAAGGTCACAAAGGTTCCCAGTGGGGAACTTACAGCTTCAGCTGAGAACTTTATTTCAATTCCCCGGAATCATTCACGACATCTCTCCCTCCTTTCAATGCACCAGTTTCCTTAAGTGCACCTGTAAATCTCATTTAATTCACTTTAACTCCGTAATTCATCTAAAAAATGAATATCCCTGGCTCAGCTGATTAAACTACTTTGTAGCCTGGATTAAGACATTTAAATGCACTCAGCCTTGATTTGCTCTTGCATAGAATGAGTTCGTTATCTCTTAAGTGCTTGTCATCCTGAAAGTTTTCTGATTCTAACATTCTAAGAATATAGGTGGCGAGAGTTCCCACTTTGCTGCAAAACCCTTTTTGACAAATAGGATATAAACCAAGTATTAAAATGAATAATTTAGCTACTGGGGTTTTTTTTTCCACAAAGGTGCAGGGTGAGAGATGATAATCTGGCCCTTACTTATCCCACTGCCTCACATCACCACTAATCACAACCTGCTTCCAGTTCCTCTCTGCACACTTTCTAGCCCATGTGCCTTCACCTCTGCTGTTCCCTCTGCCTGGAATACCTTTCCTCCTCCATACGCCTGGCAAACTTGGAATCCTGTCGTGAAACCCAGCTACAGTCAGCGACTCTGGGAAGTCTTCCTTGACTTGAGAAGCAGCACAGCACAGTGACCAAGAGTTCAGGCTGTAATGCCAGACACATCTGGGACTCCAATTTATCCCACCACCTACCTGCTGTGGTTCTGTGTAAAAGTGATGTAATTGATCAGACCGAGCCTCAGCCTCCTCACCTTTTAAATGGGCATGATAGCTCCTACCTCATAGGGCTGTAGGGATTGAATGAGCTAACGCAAGTAAAGAATTCGGCTCAGCTCCCGGCAAATAAGCACCGTATGAGGGTTAGCCATTATTATTAGTGACCCCAAGTTAGAATTAGTCACCTCTGATACGCATTTATCAAGCTGAATTTTACATGCTTGTGTGTCCTACAAGACTGTGACCTCCTTAAAGTTCACACATGTTCATACCGATATACCCAGAATTGTGCATGATGCTCTGCACATAGTAAACAGCTAACAAATGTTTTGCTGAGTGAAATTGAATTAAACATCTAGGAAACTAGAATACTTTTTAAAATACTTTAAATATAATAAGATAAAGAAGTGCACAACATGCTATCAGATATCCTAGATCGGCTGTGACAGTTTTACATTCGTGTTCACATTTTCACTCTGGTTCTCATAGTGAATTCACGGGGCAGATATTATTATCCCCGAGTTCACAAATGAGAGAACAGACTCAGAGGGATTTCATTTTGGCCCAAAGTCACAGAGCAAATTGCAGAATCCGAACCAGTATCACTTTCCTCCCCTCTTACGCGTTCCTTGCTCACCCCCACCTCCCCCCCAAAAAAGCAGCTAAGCTACTCTTAAAAACACTCAGGTGTTAAGATTTTAAGCTTCCACAAGTGATTCCTCACCCAGCACCCAATGAAAGCAAGCGCTGGGCATGGGGCCCTTCTCGATGCCGTTCCCGCTGGCGACCGCAGCCCTGGCTTCTCCACGTGCTGTGGAGAAGGCACATGGGCCATGTGTTTTGCCCTCGGCATTCAGAGGAGACACTGTTTCTGCGAGGGCTTTGGGCCCCTCCAGGCTTTTCCTGTGCTTTTGTGCAGCTGAGGAGATGAAACAAGGGTATCAAAAGCTGCGAACAGTCCTACCTCTGGAGACAGGCATTTACTAGAAGAAAGAACGAGCCAATGGCTTCCCAGAGCATTGTTCAGCCACATTAGAGAAAGGATTAAGCAGATACATTCAGCTATTCTAACAGGTTTTCTTTAAGCCTTGAATACGCCTCTCACACTCACTCAGATAATCACATTAGTTTTGTCATTAAAAGATTCCTTTTATAGAAAGTACCTAAACCGCTTAAACCACCCAGAGAGGTCGCATACATTATCAAACACCAAGACAAACAAAAGGAATTTTCTGGTCCACATCTCAGTTTCCCTTACTCCTCAAAAAATTGGGGGAATTGAGGTAGAAATGAGTTTGGAAACGGACAGTGGCAGAACAGCCATTCTCATTCCTTCTGTCCCTGGGCGATTGGAACTGGGAAGACTGGAAAAGTCCTTCAACGCTGGGGCCAGCAGAAAACAAAAGACAGAGAGATGAAGACAGCGGGGCCAGGAGCGGGTAGAAAGACCAGGCCCTGCCTCCCTCTCTGCCACAAGAAATTGCATTTGGAAACAAGGAAGAGAGGATTTGGGATCAGATGACTGCCAGTAACTAGATCTGTGGCCATGGCTAGGGGTTACGTCATTTCTCTTGGCCTCATGGTCCTACTCTATAAAATGGAGATATTACCCGCCTTGCTTCTCACTCAGGGCTGTTGAGGGGCTCAAATGAGAAAGGCAGGCAGCAGAGTTCTGAGGTCTATAAAGTATGAGATAAGCATCTTTGGCTCTTTTTATGGCCCTCAAATGATGGGAGCTATGTATGTTTTTTTCACAGTAACATGATTGGGGCCTAACCCTTGGCACGTAATTGGAGCTTCATAATTTTTTTTTTTAATGAATAGTGCTTTTATCGTCTTTCTCACTAAGCACCATTCACCCTGCAAATATGGCCTTCAAGTCTCAGTTCAAATGTTACTTCTCCTTTAGAGCCTTCCTCAGACCTTCAGGATGGATTCATTACTTCTGCTTTCATGCTAACAACATAGCATCCTGAATGTCATATAAATTCTTAGCCCAATGTATTTAATCAAACATTGTAATCATCTCTCCTCATTAAAATTGAGTTTCTGCCCAGCCGGGCGTTGCTCAGTGGTTGAGCATTGACCTAGGATCCAGGAAATTGAGGTTTGATTTCCGGTCAGGGCACATGCCCGGGTTTCGGGGAGTGTGCAACGATCCCCAGCAGGGGGCGTGCAGGAGGCAGCCCATCAATGACTCTCTTATCATTGATGTTTCTCTCTCCCTCTCCCTCCTCTCTCTGAAATCAATAGATATATTTAAAAGAAAAAAAATCGAGCTTCTGAAAAACTGAGCTTGCCTTTTTATTCTTACTACCTTACACTGTACCTGCACAGAGTTACCATTCAATAAATATTGGGGTTATTTGGCCCAGGGAAGAGAAATTCGAGGAGTCAATTAAGAACCAGTTTCGCCTTGGCCAGTGTGGCTCAGATGGTTGGGCCCCGTCCCTTGCATTAAAAGGTTGCTCGTTCGATTTCCCATCAGGGCACATGCCTGGGTTGTGGGCTTGATCTCCAATAGGGAGCGTGCAGGAGGCAGCCAATCGATGTTTCTCTCTCCCCCTCTCTAAAAATCAATTTTAAAAATCTAAAAAAAAAAAGTCTCCAATAATAAATTTTATAGAAGACGGTGTCTGTACTACAATGTTTAGACTGTTGTGCTATTGTGTTTTTTAGAGTGTAAGACTATTGGATGAATTGAATTAACAATCAATTTTTCATCTCCTTTGCAAGGTAAACTTTGAAGAAAGGGTTTTAAGTTATCATAGATTTAGATTAGACATCAACACTATCACCATTTTAGGCCACATAATACTGTGTTGTGGGAGTTTGTCCTTTGTATTGTAGGATGCTTAATTGAACCTCTGGCGTCTACTCCTTAGATGCCAGCAGCAACTCTCCTCTTCCTAGAGTTGTGACAAATGATGTCTCCTGCCATTGCCAAATGTCCCCTGCAGGACAAAGTGCTGCCAGTTGAAAACCACCAGCTTAGACCTAAACTCCTGCAGGTGAGGGTTTTGTGACATCAGAAAAGGAGACAAAAGAGGTGGTGGAAATGTGCCCATGAGCTCCCTAAATGCAAAGCAGATGGATATTTTACTAGTTTATGTTATACCATGCATTCTGAAGGTAGGTAGATTTTACCCAGTTAACTGACATCATGGTAACATATGAAATGTCTTTTGTCAACTGTAAGGGAGACTTCTGAAACAAGAATAATCCGATGACCCAGCTGATGTGGCTCAGCCGTTCAGCATCGATCTAGGATCCAGGAGATAGCGCTCCGATTGCCGGTCAGGGCACATGCCCGGGTTGCAGGCTCTATTCCCAGTATGGGGCGTGCAGGAGGCAGCCGATCAATGACTCATCATGGATGTTTCTCTCTCTCCCTCTCCCTTCCTCTCTCTGAAATCAATAGACATATTTAAAAAAATATTAATAATCTGATGGCTTTTGTTGATGAGAGAAGGAAGCCATTTACCAAATCGCCCGGCTACTTTGCTGTATCGCACTCATTCAAGAGTATTACTGTCTACCTTCAGTGTCATAGCACTCTGCATATCACCTGCGCAAAAAGTTTCATTTGGAGGTTAAGATCTTGGAGTTATTGATTGCTGGTTTTCTGTAAACCTTTCTTTGGCCATTTACCTCAGATTTCAGGAGTTATAAAACAAAGAAAAATGGTTAAAACCACTCCCCCAAAGCCACAGAGAAAGTTTGGCAGCAGATGCAAACGTCTTTGTGGTCAAAGCACCTGAGCACCTGACTGTCTCTGCTCTGCCTCCACATACCTGGTGAGCTATGGTTGGTCCAATAGTGCTCTCATGAGCAAGCGGGGTGATAGTAAATTCAGGTGTCTGAGCTTATTTTTTTCAAACTAGTACTTCACTTGTTATAAAACATAATTTATTCCCTTTCCCCTGTTCAACTATCTACTACAGCAAGTAAACTATCTACCTGGCAAAATTTTGGTGTATGCACACACACACACACACACACACACACACACACACACGTATGTATTTCATCAGTGGTATGTTTCATTAGTTCATTATAGAATACTTGTTATGCTTTGCTGTTTTGACTTTCCTCTGTACTGAAGGATTGTATAAGAATGAACACAGTGAAATTCAACAATACGTGTAGAGCAGTTGAAGATCTCATTATGTTACACTTTTGCCCTTTCTGAGGCTCTTTCAGGAAGTTCCTGCCTGGGCTTCTCCAGGCTGACTGGTCTGGTTTTCTCTCACCTGCAGTGTAAACTGTTCAACCGACTTTGCTTTCCTCTTTGCAGATGGCTGCTAGAAAGTGTAGAGCCAAATTTCCTTGGCCCCTATCTTTAGTAAATAAATAAAATTCAATGGCAGCATTTCCCAGTGGGTGTTTGGCAGAGCACCAGATCCTCAAATGTTGCTGAAAAGGGGTTTTCAGATCAATTAAGTTTGGAAAATGTCACATTCTTGTTGATTCACAATGCACATGCGTATCAGTTTTGAGAGACTCTGCAGTAAAGATACCTGTTCAACGTATTTCGACCATGTTCATGCATTTTGATCTTGTACCCTTTTTTATGTAACACCTACTAACATCGGGCCTTCCAAGCATTCTGTGGAGCCTATATGATAAGTGCTGCTTTGTGGTTTGCATTCTTAGATCCACGTTACATCTCTATCCCTTTTAAATGTGTTTAATTTCTATTTTTAAATCTCCTGAAATCCTTTCAGAACCAGGTGTGACAACATTTTTTTAATGAGTAATAGATAAACATGTTAGCTCTATGACCTTGGGCAAGTAGCTCTCACTCTAGGCTTGCTTCTTAAGAAAGATGTTAGCCATGTCAAACACACGTGTAAAACTAAACGATCCCACGACTGCTCTCCAGCGCTACTGCTGTCAGCTTCTACCCTCCCGTCCGCATTACTGGACAGCAGTATCTATTGGAGCCAGCCCCTTCTTTGACCCCTTGCATTGAAAAGTCACTTCAATGAGAACCCAGTCAGTGTTCTCAGCTAACATTAAGGCATCATTACATTCAGCCCCCTTGAGAAATGCTGTCGGGCTGATGGAGTGGGAAAGGGAGCCAGGGACATGCAGCTGAAGTGAGGGAAAATCAGTTAAGTCAAAGTTCCAGAGGTTTTGAGTATGAGGAGATCTCCATTCCAAAATTCAGGAAAGCCCAGAGGAGGAGGTTACGTGAGCAGAGAGAGCGACGGATGGGAAGCTTGGCCTTTCCACCCTGAAACGCATCTATTTGTATAAATTTGCAGAGGCCTAGTGAGAGCTGGCTGCCAGGCCCCATTCAGGATGCTGATTACCAGAAGGAAGAAGGCACAGTCCCTGCTCTCAGAGAGCTTGGTATTCCAGAAAGGAGGCTAAGAACATTAAGCAAAATATTATAATTTGGGGTATGTGTATTAAACTAGAGGTGGTCAGGCACCATTTAAGGTACCAGATACAGAGATGAACGAAACAGACAATCCCTACCTCGATGAAGTTCATTCTGGCTGACATGCTAGGTGTGAACCTTGTTCTGTGAGAGCATAGATAAGCCACTCCCTTTAGGAAAGTGACTTCACAGGGGAAGTGATCAAGTGGATCTGGGCTTTGAAAAAGACATAGAAGTTTGCCAGTGAAAACACTGAAGGGTAGTGCTGACAATGGAATTTTTTAGACAGAGCAGCCGTATTTTAGAATAATAGGAGGTTTGGTGTGGCTGAATTGCAGGATGTTAGAAAACTGAAAGGCAGCAGTAAGAATGGGAAATGAGTGCAGAGAAGTAGATCCCAATTTAAGCAAAGGCTGTAGCAGGGATCAGGTGGTGGGTCGGCTCAGTGGAGTCATATGTGCTCAGCCGTAGGAGAATTAGGATGTTTGGGGATCTCTTAAGAATATATTATAGTAGGTACAATCTCATAGCAGCTCCTGAAGTGTTTCCTGAACACACGTTCCTTGAGAACACCTTCCATGCTATGATTACTATCTATTCATGGCTTTCCAGTCCAAACTGGGTTCCACCTTTATATCCAACAGTCTTGACAGCTAGCTCCACTTGTTTATTTCAAAAGTACATAAAACTCAGCAAAATGAAACTAAACTGAATTTATAATATTCCTACCAAACCTGGTCACCCTCTGGTGCTCTTTTTCTAGTATATGGCACCACAGTCTATTCAAGTGCACAAGCCAGAAATTATCATCCCTTACACCTGCCCAGCTCATATCTTATACAGAACCCATCACCAAATCCAACTGACATTCCTTACTAAACCTCTCTCAAACTCATCCACTTCACATTTCCACCTCTATCACCCTAGTCAAAGTTATCTCTTCTCTTACCTGGACAACTGCAACAGTGGTCTCCTGTATCACATGCTTGCCCCTACATTGCACACTCCACTCTACAGCCAGAGTGATTTTTTTTTAGGTTATTACAATATTATTGACTATATTTCCTATACTGTACATTACCTCCCCATGACTTATAACTGGAAATTTGTATCTCTTATTCCCCTTCACCTTTTTCACCCTTCTTCTCACACCCATAAGACCAGAAACCACAAAACTCCTAGAAGAAAACATAGTCAATAAACTCTTTGACATAGGTCTTAGAAAAACATTTTTTGGATCTGTCTTCCCAGGCAAGGCAACAAAAGCAAGAATAAATAAATGGGATTACATCAAACTAAAAAGCTTTTGCACAGCAAGGGAAATGATCAGCAAAACCAAAAGGCAACCCACTGAACGGGAGAAGATATTTGCAAATGATGTATCTTATTACAGGTTAATATTCAAAATATATAAAGAACTCACACAACTCAACATAAAAAATCCAATTTAAAAATGGGCTGAGGACCTGAATAGACAATTGTCCAGAATTACTTTTTTAAAGTATGTTTTTATTGATTTTAGAGAGGGAGAGGGATAGAGAGATAGAAACATCAATTGGCTGCCTCTTACATGTCTCCCACTGGGGACTGAGCCCACAACGCGGGCATGTGCCCTGACTGGGAATTGAACCCGGAGACCTCTTGGTTCAAGGGTTGACACTCAACCACTGAGCAACATCGGCTGGGCCAAAATGATCTTTTAAAATAAAAATCTGTTCATGTCACTCCCTTGATTAAGGACCAATTCCTTATGACTCCTTATGGTCTTCTTGAATAAGCTTTTTCCTGCCACATCTCCAAATTTATCACTTTCTCTCTGGTCACCTGCAATCCCATTTCGGGGACATTCTTTCATTTCCTTGAATATGCTACACTCAGGGCTTTTACACATGCTGTTTTCTTCACTTCTCTTGCTAGTATATCCCCCATCCAGCTAAAATGTCACATCTCAAAAGAGGAGTCTTATTCCCACAGACCAACTCAGATTCCCTGGTAAATGCCTTAAAAGCCCCCATTCATTTTTTAGTTGTTCTTAATCTTCACCCAAGGATATTTTTTCCATTAATTTTTAGAGAGAATAGAAGGGAGGGAGGAGGGGGAGAGAGAGAGAGAGAAATATCAATGTGTGAGAGAGACACATCAATTAGTTGCCTCCCGCACGCACTCCAACCAGGGTCAGGGATTGAATCTGCAACCCAGGCATGTGCTCTTGACCAGGAATCGGACCCATGACCTTTTGGTCTGTTGGCTGATGCTCTAACCACTGAACCAAAACAGCTAGGGCTAGAGCCCCCACTCTTCATAGCACTTATAACAACTCCTTGTATAATTTGACATTTCATATCTTTCTCCCAGGAGAATGTAAACCTTATTAGGACAGATACAGTCAAACCCTGGTTCTCAAATGTCTTCCATCTTGAAAAATTTGGTTCTCGACAAAGTTGTTCATTGGAGGGAAGGGGGACCTGGACGAGGATGTCTCAGTTGTTGAACAAAACTTCACTTTTCAACGCAACCCGTTCATGCTGATACCTATATGATCAGTCTCGCTTCTCTCAGGTGACAAAGGAGAAAATGAGCTAGTATGAGTCAGTTTACTGCTAAACCTCCTACTGTTCATGTCTCAGGACATTGTGCTGTGAATATTTTCATGTTTTTTTGCTTTTGTTGCTGCTTATTATTATTAAATACGTACAGTAAGTCACCATGGGTCCTAAGTAGTTTAGTGATTGCAAAGCGAAAACGAAATTTGTGAGAATAGAACTTAAAAAATAAATTATTGCAAAGTATGACAGAGGTGTTCCTGTGATCTGGCCACCAACTATGGCATGGTGAAACTGATGATTAGCACAATTTTAAAACATAGAGGCCATCAAGAGTGCTGATGTTGCTAAGGGTGTCAAAGTGCTCACAAAACAGTGACCATGGGCAATTGTGAAAGGTTAAAACAGGGAATCATTTGGAGGTCTGGAAAAGATTAATTCAATTTACATTATTTCTAATGGGAAAAAATGATTAAATTCGGTTTTTTAACACAGCGCTTCTTGAACAGCATTCTGAATCAATTAAGTTTGAGAACCTAGGTTCTACTGCACCGTGTTTGCTTTTTTACCATTGTACTTTCCAGATTCTAGAACAATGCCATATGCCTTGTAGCTCTGTAAGTAAGAGTAGGACAAATCCCTGGCAATGGGCAAGGAGACACGTGATTGATGGTGCTGGTCCTCTATCAGTCAGGGGCAGTCTTTAGTTCATCCTAGCTTGATGCCTGTGTTGGTGGCCAGAGCTGTTTCATGCCTGGGGCACATTAAAAAAAAAAAAAAATGTAGGAAAAGTTGCATTCTCAATTACCATTTTGGAGAGTTACAATGCATATTTACAGATTCTAAAAACTCAACTATTTAACTGTGTTTAACCTATTATTTTACAAACTTTCTTAACTGTGGATCTTTCTACTAGGTTAAGGCATTGGCATTTTGTTGGATACCTGTGTTCCCAGAAACACTGTGTGAGAGAGTTGCCTGAACTTCTCCCCTTTCATTCCAGTGTCTCTGATGCCATGTTTTTATGATCTTGTCCCTCCCTAACCACTTGAGAGTTGTGGACTTGTGAGGTGGTGTAGCCATCGGGGCCTGACACCATTTTGGGAAGTCATCATGTGCCCTGTGCAAGTAAAGAAGAGGAAATTGGTCTGCAGAGAGACTGAAGCAACAATGGGAAAAGAAATGCTGGGCAGGGCTCCCATACTCAAACCGGATCGGGCAGGACAACAGGAGTGAGGTGAACTGAAGGGAAATGCCCTGTCTGAAGAGACTGAAATTCAGAATTCTTTCAACCTAGTAGTTTTCAAAGTGTGTTCCCCCAGCATCACCTGGGAAATTGCTGGAAATGCAACTTCCCAAGACCCACCCTAAGGCTTACTTATTACAAACTCTGGGGTGGGACTCAGCAATCAATGTTTTAATGAGCAGTCAGGTAATTCTGATGCACATGCACACTTCAGACTGCTAGCCAAACTAAACATCTGAGGAACACATCTCCCCAACAGGCTGAAAACTGGTGACCTCTGTTCAAAGTGAGAGAAAGAGAAATAGCAGTCTTGACTTTTAATGACTTTCAAGAACCCAGTTCCATTCCCTCATGATTCCTAGTTAACCAAGTCCTGGAGCTATTCCTGCAGTTTCAATAAATTCCCTCTTTTGCTTAAACTGGTTTGGTGAGGTTTCGTTCCTTGAATCCAAAGATTAAGCTACACCAGTAAAATGAAAACAACAAGAAGCAAACCTGGATTCAAGGCTCAGTTCTGTCAAAAATGAGCTGTGAGGCCTTACACAAGTTCTTTCTCTTTGTGCCACAATGTCATCCACCTACAAATTATGGGATTGGACTGGGTATCTGAGGTGCCTTCACTAATATTCTATACTAGACATTGGTTCCTCTGGATAATGTCTTGACTATACAAAACTCTTAAGAAAGATCCCTAATTTTCCTTAGTTTTACCCATGGATTCTAGGTAAAGTAACAAAAATGAACTAAAAACCACCCCAACTCTCTGTCTCTCTTTCCTGGTCTTTCAAAAGCATCATCTATTAATTACAGGGATGCTTTAAATGAGGTTTATTGGATGTTTTAATTCTTTTTCAATTTAAAAATAAATTTCAGCATATTATAATTAGGCTAACTTTAATTAAGGTTGCCATCTGTCATGAAATGTACATAGAAAAAAACATGTACATAAGACCAAATTATACTTGCAGAAAAATAGCCATTTTTTGGCAATTATTTCTTTACAAAAATGCAATTCATCCAAAGAATTAATATGAAACGAAGTGGCAAAGTATTTTGAAGATTTTAAACAAGTAAAAAGATTTCAAGGAGAGATTCCAAGATGGCAGCATATTAAGTGGAAGCTACACTGACACTCTCCCGGGACCAAACTGGAATTACAACTAAAATGTAGAAAAAACATCCTGAATAATTAACTGATGACTAGCTGGATAGCACCGTCATAACCAAGGACCTAAAGTGGAGACTGCATAGAGACTGAGGACATCTTTCTCCGGCAGACCTTTACCGCCCAGAAAACTTTTTCCTGGGGCCAAGCAATTGCCCCACCCTGTTGGAAAACCTCTTGCCCCACTCTGTGGAGTTTACATCTTGCTGTGGTCTATAGCCTGAGGATCATTAAAAGACTGAGAATAACAAACAGTCTGCAGGCAAAGGTGGATCTCTGGATGTTTTGTGTCTTTGCCTGATCTGCTTCTGGACCCAGGCCTAGGAAAAGCAGACCTTAGTGTACAGCTGGGTCCTTTCCAAACGCACCTAGCCTCAGCAGAGGAAGCTACAATCTGTGGATTGCTGAAGGCTCTAAACAGGGTACTGAAGGCCAGCCACAAACAGCGTCTGGCATTGGCCTGCACTAGAGACCCTTCAAAAAGACTGAGAGTCATAGCAGATCTACCTAATATATTGAAACAAACCAAAACAGGCAGCCAAAATGGAGAGAGAAAAAAACAAGCCCCAAATGAAAGAACAGAAGAATTCTCCAGAAGAAATCAATGAAATGGAGATAGGCAATCTATCAGATATAGAATTCAGAATACTGATTATAAGGATGCTCAACAGCATGAGAAAAGATATGGAAACTATGAAGGAAATTGAGAATGACATAGCAGAATAAAGAATACATTGGAAGGAATAAACAGCAGATTAGAGGAACCCGAGGATCTGATCAGTGAATTATAAGACAGAGTAGAAAAAAATCACTCAATCAGAGAACCAAAAAAAAAAAAAATTTAAAAACAGGAGGACAGCTTAAGGGAGCGATGGGACAACATGAAACATAACGATATTCACATCACAGGAATGCCAGAAGGTGAAGAAAGTGAGCAAGGGATAGAGAACATGTTGAACCCAAAGAGGCCCATGCTCAGACACATCATAAATGCCAAAAATTCAAGACAAAGAGAGAATCTTGAAGGCAGCAAGAGAAAAGCAAGCTGCTACCTACAAAGGAGCTCCCATAAGGCTATCAGCTGATTTCTCATCAGAAACTCCACAGGCCAGAAGGGAATGGCATGAAGTATTCAAGGAAATGAAAAGCAAGGATCTGAAACAGAGACTACTCTTTCCAGCAAGGCTATCATTCAAAATAGGTGGTGAAATAAAGAGCTTCCTAGACAAAAAAAAGGCTAAAGAAGTTTGTCACCACCAAACCAGCACTGCAAGAAATGTTAAAGGGACTGCTGTAATAAGTAGAATGCTTGGTGGGGCTCCCCTGTGAGGCCATCCCGACCAGGGCTTTTGTTGGCTGGGAGTTTATTACTGCTTCAGTTTCATCAGTTGTTGTTGGCCTATTCAGGTTTTCTAATTCTTCCTGATTCAGTTTTACATTGTCTCACTCATATGTGGAATCTAATGAACAAAATAAACTGATAAACAAAACAGATCCAGAGACACAGATGCATGGAACACACTGATGAATCTCAGAGGGAAGGCAGGGGTGGGGGGGTGGGAAGAGATTAACCAAAGAACTTATATGCATACATGCATAACCCATGAACACAGACAATAGTGTGGGGAAGGCCGGGAGCGGGTATGGGGTAGAAGGGGTCAAGGGGGAAAAAGTGGGACATCTATAATACTTTCAACAATAAAGGCAAATTTTTCAAAAAAAGTTTTCAAGGAAAATATCTTAAAATCAATAGTATCCTAATAGTAAGAATACCCTCTCTGTTTTTAAAGGCTTCTTACTATCCTCTATAAGCCTATAAACCCTGTATTATATAACTTCTTAGTTGACAAAGAATAAAAACTAGAAACTAGTATTGTTTTGACTCTTAAATTCCCACACCAGCAGACTTTTCTCTGATGTTGAAATGAAAATAGTGACCAAATGCTTTGATGGACAACTCATTACAATGAGAACTGAAGGCTTCTGAAACCAGACAAAGATTTTTCTGTATCTCCCAGATGCCAGGGAAAATTAGGGAAATATTTCAGTCTCTCACCCAAGAATTAACTTTACATATGCACTTTTAAAAAAAGTACTTTAGAAATGATTGAGATCAAGGTACAGTTTTTTAAAAGCCGAAAATGTTCTCAAAGCAAGGAAGAAAAAGAATTTTTTGAGAGAAAATAAAAAGAAACAAGGGGAAAGAAATCTTTCAACAGTAGAAACTGTTAGTCTGTCTCTGTGCCCTGCAAGGTTTTGATCCAACCCTATTTGTTACCCTAGAAAAGCTCTTCTGAAGAAAGGTTTCAGTGTAAGAACTGCCTGAAAGAAGCCAACCCTCTGGAAGTACGAACGGCTTGGCCATTTATTAATGTCAAATATGCTGCCCGCATGAATTAGTCAGCTGTCTTTTGGAAGCCATACAGAAAAGTTCTCATGCACCTGCCTCTTAGTGTCCTGACACTTCTGGCTTTGATGACAGCAGCAACCACCACCAGAAAATACAAGTTTTTTTTAAAAAAATGCTGAACATAACTACATTCTACCTTCTGAATAGTTGATTCATCAATTTTTAAAGGCTGCTTACTGAAGTATCATTAGTGGCCACCACATATAAAAGCCTGATCTGATGTAAAAGGAAGCAAAACAGTCATTTTTCCTAAACTGGCAAATGGAACCAAATTACCACAAAACTGACCTTAGAAACAAAGAGAAATGGAGCAGAAAAAGGCCAGATTTCTTACTGGCAGTACCACAGTGGCAAATATCCCAGAACTAAGGAAAGCTGCCAACTAGAAGAGAGAAAATTAAAATTCTTTCCAAAAGCAGCCAAGCTCGGTGCACATAGTATTCCCCACAGCTGGAATGAGCTTCAGGAGGAACACACAGGTATAACATCCAGCCTTATTCTTTATTTACAGCACAGTTCAAAGTCTTTAAATCAAGTACAAAAGAAATGGCTCCTATATCCTGGCTTGGCATCGGACACCCTATCAGCTGCAATTACCTCATTTTTATCTATCTTCTGCTTTTCTTTTTGGGAGGCAGGGGTGGGGAATGACAAATGAGCCAAAGAGACTTGTCTCAAAAGCAAGAGAAATCCCTACTTGCAGAGAAACAAAGAAACTGACTCTCCCTCTTGTGAAAGGCAGTCAGGAACTCTGCCCCAGTTATGAGGGCCACTGATGGTGAGGGACAGCTGTCACAAAGAGAGTCTTCCTGGAAGTGGTGCAAAGATGGCAAGAACCTGGGGTATGGGGTGGCTGCTGTCGCCACCATCACCCTCTCTTCCTTCTCAACCTCTGTCTTACCAAATCTAATGATAAACAAAGGAAAGTAATTATGTGTGGAAAACTAAAGTGGATGGGAATGTGGGTGGAATGAACATAAAAGAAGAAACTGAAAACGATCAAAAGTTGCTCATTACTTCTTTCTCAGACTGCCATAGAAATCTCTGATCCACTGCTTCATGTATTTAACTTCCAAAGAGCGGGCTAATAGCACAGTCATGGGATCAAAGGCATTGTTGGCTCGGAGATCTAGATGATGGGCTCCCTCTGGGATAGTGATGGCAACCAAGGTGTCTGAGATGTTCTTGGTTATTCCACCTCCTGACCAGGGATCTAGGTCACCATTGCTAAGTGAGGGAAAGAAGAAAAAATAAGATTATTAGTTTTTCATGTCTATATCCAGATAAGATAGGAGAAACCTATTTTATGTATAACATCTAAAATTATAAACTTATAAATTGGGGTATTTGATCTGAGGACCAAATCTGTCCTATGAAAATGTGATCCATTCTGGAGTTTTATAATACTTCTGCAATCAAGTACAAGAAATAGGACCCAAGAGTGAAGGTAGTGCCCCATGAATCAATCCAGACTATACAGGAAATCAGAATCTAGAAGCCTAAACTCCAACCCCAGCTTCATCACTCAAAAGCCATATGACTTTCCTCCTCTATAAAAGAGATAACAAGGCCAACTTCATACGGTTGTTACATGGGTTAAACCAGATGGTACATGTGGATGTATTTAACAAGCACAAGTGTCGGCACAGGCACATAGCAGCCCCTTAATGAGAGTTTCCTTCTTTCCTAGGACCCAACTATCAAAATGATAAAGAAAAACTCTCATATTTGAAATGCTAATTATCTCTTAGCTCTTTAAAAAAATAAAACTCTTATTTTTCATACAATACTTCCCTTATAGTACAGTACTTTGGGAAATAGGGTGATAGAACTGAAAAATTTCCTCCAAATCTGAACCAGAAAATTTGGTCATTACTCAAAGATCCCCATTTTACTTTAGCTTTAAAGTTAAGAAAATGGTATTAGGTTATTAATACTGGCTGGTTCACACAACATATTTCAGAATGATGTAAATAGGATCAGTCATTGAAACAGGCTATGCTATTTAGTTTAGCTGAGTAAAAATCCAATAAGATCACAGACAGCATCCCTAATACTATTTCACAGTTTTGTTGCAATATATTTCACCACAGAACTCACCTATTTAAAATGTACAATTCAATGGTTTTTAGTATAATCAGAGTTTTATAACCATTACCACAATTTTAGAACATTTTCATCATCCCAAAAAGAAACCCATACTCACTAGCAGCCAATAATCCCCATTCCCCTCCCTCAAACTCCCTCATTTTCAACCACAGGCAATCACTAATCTACTTTTTGTATATATAGATTTGCCTAATCTAGATATTTCATATAAATGGAATTATAACTTAGGTGGTCTTTTATAATTGGCTTCTTTCACTGTGGTATAATGTTTTCAGGTTTCATACATGTTGTAGTATATATCAGTACATTATTCCTTTTTATTGCCAAGTAACATCCCATTGTATGAATATGTCACACTTTATTTATCCATACATCAGATGTACAATTTGTGTTGTTTCCACTTTTTTTCTATTACCCATATTGCTCCTATGAATATTCATGTACAAGTTTTTGCATGGATACATGTTTTCATTTCTCTTGGGTATAGACCTAAAAATGGAATTTCTGGTACATGTGGTGACTGAACCTTGTGAAGAACTGCCAAACTGTTTTCCAAAGTGGCTGCACCATTTTACATTTCCCATTAGCAACATATGAGGGTGCCAATTTCTCTATGTCCTTGCCAACACTTATCTTTTTGTTTTTATTTTTTTATTTAAGTATAGTTGGTATAAAATATTATATATTAGTTATATTAGTTTCAGGTATACAATATAGAGATTCAATACTTTTATACCTTTCAATGTGATCACCCACTAATTCTAGTGATCATCTAGTGATCATCATACTTACTCTGTTACACTTATTCCTAAGTATTTCATTCTTGACATTGTTGTAAATCAAATTGTTCCCTGATATTATTAACTCCACACATGTATAGACTGGTTTAGAGTTTACAAAGCCTTTCACATTTGACCCTTATAACAATCCTGAGAGGTAGGTTTAATGATAATTCTTTTATAGGTGAGAAAACTAACACCCAAATCATTCAGCTAGCAATGGCAAATCTGATATACAAGCTCAGGTCTTATAGCCCTAGTCCAGTGCTCGATTTTATACTACATTACATTTCATGGACACATGATTGCTGTTGGAAATCAACAGCACATACCCTCTTGACTTGTGTGGTGCACCGTAAAAAGAGCATGAGTTTTGGGATCAGACACACCTGGGTTCCATTCCCACCATCCTCCCATCTTCCTAATCTTGGGGAAACTTAGATTTCTCAAGACAAAATAGGGACCAAAATACCTGGATTTAAGTACCTGGCCCTTGGCATTGTACTTTTCCCTTACATGGCACCTCTTAGAAATCTTTATCTACATATCATTTGAAATAACAGAACATTTTAATGTATATTCCTTCATCTCTGTGAATTGCAACACTGTCCTAGTTGCACAGGCCAAAAAGTTTTGTGTTGCTCTTTAATCTTCTATTTCTTTTTCACCCAATCTGTCAACAAATTTTGTCAGCTATATATTCAAATATATCCAGAATTTGAACACCTCTCACCAAATTCACTGCTACTACTCCGATCTAAGTCACCATTATCTCTGGCCTGAATAGCCGTTTACTGACCTTCCTCAGCTACTCTTATCTCCCTGCTAACAGTAGAGCAGCAATTTGATCCT
Source organism: Miniopterus schreibersii (assembly GCF_964146895.1). NCBI lineage: Eukaryota > Metazoa > Chordata > Mammalia > Chiroptera > Miniopteridae > Miniopterus > Miniopterus schreibersii. The sequence continues at coordinate 29,243,125 of NC_138112.1, read as the reverse complement.
ATTAAAGCCTGAATTAGATTATGTCGCTCCTTTGCTCAAAACATTCCAAGTTTTCCCATCTCATTCAAAGTAAAAACCAAAGTCCCTACTAAGACCCACAAGCCTCTATAAGATCTGGGCCCTCTGCTGACTCTATGATTTCAACTCCTGCTACTCTCCCTCATTAACTACTCCAGCCACACTGACCTCTTTACTATACCTGGAGGAGAACATGCTGGGCACATTTACCTCTCAAGGCCTTTGCCCTTGCTAACTCCTCTTTGTAGAGTGCTCTTACCCCACCAAACTCATATCTATCTAGGTCCAGGGATCCAGATCATTCTCTGAAAGTCACTCCTTGGTGAAGTCTTCCTTGGTCACTCTTATCTAAAATTTCAAACCTGCCTCCCCTACACCCCCCAACATTTCATAGCTTTTTTCCCTGGTTTATTTTTTCTCCTTAGCACTTATCTCCTAACTTATTTACAGGTGCTATCTTGTTTATTATCTGTCTCTCAAACTAGAACTCCCCAAGGGGAGGGATTTTTGTTTGCTCTGTTTATTACAGTAGCTTCAGTGCCTGGCACGTGGTAGAAGCCATGCAAATATTTACTTGAATGAATGAAAAAAGAATGTTAAGTGTCTAGTTGTCTTTGGCCAGATACCAGATGCCCTACACAAAAGAGATCTATAAATACATGTATGCAAGGTCAGGAACATGTAAATCACTTCAGTGCTTTTTATATGACAAAGCAGAATTAATATAAATGATTAATATAAAGAGACTTTCACCTGTGTGTAGCAGTGGCAAGAAAAATTAACTAAGTCAGCAGATCTAAGGTTTATACCCTTTCTAGCCACATTATTCTGAATAAGTCACCTGGCTTCTCTGACCCTCAATTCCCACATGTATTATCTGCCCCCCTCAAAATTTTTAAAGATAGTGCCCCTCCCTCACGGAGATATTGTGGGGTCCAAGTTAAATAATATATGTGAAAGGTATAAATTACAAAATACCACATAAATGTGCAGTATTATAATTATTATCATATTCTGTAAGCATGAGAAGTGTTAATACTTCTGAGAGGTAAATGAATCATGAAAAGGGTTGTGAAAGCACTTCTCATAGAAATTGTGACAGAAAAGTAATGCAATCAAATTTTTCTAGGCAAATGTATAAATTAAATGAAAAAATATGGAGTTAGGTACATTAAATATATGTGTGTTTGAAATGCAAATTTAAATTCCCACCACAAATTCTCACTACACTTTTCTTAAAATATATATATGTTTTTTAAAAATTCAATTGCAACTTAATAACATCATTCTTGAAGGAAAAAAGTAAATCCCAAAATGAACTTTTTTGGTTTTATTAAAAACCAAAAGGAAAAACTCACATGCAAAATAGGATCCTTAGTTTTCAACTGCCAAATATATTTTTAAAGTAAACTACACAAGGGGTTGGATTCTCTTAAGTGAACAAATAGCCTTTATAATTATTCCATTTTAACAGGACCAAACCGATTAGGAAACTCTCCATTATTTGCAAAACAAAAAAGCCATCCTAACAGCCACATAATAAGCAAACTGCATTTGATTTAAAAGGTCATCTGAATCAGCCTAGTGACTTAGCAACAGTGTTTGGAGTTGCTGAGAGACCTAAGATGCACATGGACTTGAATTTCTTGGTCCTAGACATGTGAAAGTTAAACCAGCCACTGAGAAATTTACCAAAAAAATTACTAATAATGGCTTTCATCAGAAAATCTAGATGCCTGGACAAAATTTCCAACAGTAAGCTTCACTTAATTGCTGGCAATAATTAATTTGCCTGAAAAATGATGTTAAATCAATCAGCTTCTCAGGAATTCCCTTTCGGATTAATATTTAAATAACTGAGAATGACGACTGGGGTAAGATAATGTTACCAATTAGGGTTGGGGAAAAAATTAATCCTTCCAACAAAACCACTATAGAAAAAAAAATTGCTGAAATGAAACTATTAATAGCTACTATTTCTTAAGTCCTCATTCATTCAACAAATGTTTATTGGTGCCTACTCTGTGCCAGGCACTGACTGGGCGCAGGGGATTCGGCAGTGAACAGACAAAAATCTCTGCTCTCGCATCACAGCGATCCCTTCCATAATAGTTGCTCTATGCCCTGGAATAAACCTGTCAGGCAGTCATTATTTCTAACTTATATAAATTGGCAATCTGCCTGAGGCCACACAGCTAACTTGGTGAAGGAGACCAGCACCCAGGTCTCCCTGACTTCAAAGCCCAAGCTCTTAACTGGCAAATCTCCAATCCAGCAATTACAGACTGAACTTTCCAATCAGAAAAGCAGTCATGCTCGTATTTGTGTGAGACAACCTAAGGAGAGAAGCATGGACATAAAGATATTTTCATGGTTCCTTGGACTTTTTCTCACTCATCACCAGAAATGTATTCTAGCTGGTAGCCACTAAGTACACAGAACAGAGACACCTTGAGGCTGCTCCTTGACTTTGGAAATACGCTTTCTTCAGAAAAACAGGGGAGCTCTGAATTTTTAAATAAAATTTTTTACATTAGATTTTTCACCTAGAAACATGTGGGAAAAGATTTCTTTTAAAAGTAGACTTGCCACTGCAGAAAGATATACCAGCATCTTTACACAGTCCTGCCTGGAAGCTTTCACATGCCTCTGAAGCCTTCCTGCGCTTTGTATCTCATCCCTCATCCCCATCAGCGCACTTACTGACTGTGCGGGCATTACGTGCCAATCACTGCAGCAGGCGCTAAAGGCACAGAGATGATTAAGACAGTCTCTGCCATCAAGAAGTTCACAATCTCATGTGGACAGAAAAGTCTTTTCTTATACTGAACTGTTAGAAAGTCCTTTCTTATACTGAAATAAAGGTTTTTAATGCTGAACTACAATTTCCACCTAATTGTTTCAGTTCTATTCCCCAAACTTTTCTCACAAAAATCTGTCCCCCTCCCAGTGGTGATGATGATTATGATGATTGTTATTTTGATAGCCTGAGGAAAATAATATGAGGACAAATGGATAACTAAAATACATATCTGTAATGGTTGAATCCAATAAAAATGGACAATGTATTGGACCAAAACTCATATATTAAAATCTTCATACAAGGATTTAAAGACTCCACTTTATAATTCAACTTGAACTTCAGCTTTATAAGGTCAAAGCAAGAAAGGATGAGCTCAAAGTGTCAACATGCTAGAGAAATACATATAAATACTACATAGAGATCACCTCCTAAAGAAAAACAAGAAATTGACCAAGAACTTCCTCCTCTGAGGAACAAAGATAAACTTGGAAACCCTAGGCTTGCACTTAAACCTTTTATAGTCCTCTCAGACCTTTTACCTTTCCCTAATTTCAAATACCTGAATCTCGCAGTTTCCTTAAATGCCCTAAATAGATTTATTTGTTCAACTGTCACTTTTATAAGGCTAAGCTGAAGACTATGGTTGTGAAGAATCCTATTGAGAACAAGGAGCACAATTTAAGGAAATTAAACAAAAAGAATGTTTAAGTTTTCCATTAAAGTGTTTCACCTTTTATTTTGGGTAGGTACCCTGCTGAGTGAGAAAACAGCATCAATCCAGTAAGATAGATTGCAGAGTAGGCGATGTGAATGGCCTAAACCCAGGGAGTGATCCTTCAGTCAAAACAGCACTCCTTAATCCTAAAAGCTATTGAGAATATCCTGAAGGCCAAACCTGACTCTTGTTTATAAGAGCTTGTAAAAGAATGACATTTACAATTTACACAATAGCTCCAGGTTAAGAGATGTGTATGGGTATCTCTCTATTACCTCCATATAGATTTGGGGAAATTTTTTTATTAACTGGTTGCTATTCTTAATAGCTGACAACATGATATACAAGCCAAAACATAGAAATTTTGAAGGCACAATCAGATACACATAGTCTACTCAAATAACTCTGCTCAATACCAAACATGTCACTATAGAAGCAGTGTCACACAGAAGAACAAACAGGATTTTTGTAGTCAAATCGGTTGAAATCTGGCTTTATTAGTAACTAAAACAAAGCTAGATGAACTTTGGCAAGTGACTGAACACAGTGACCCTGACTTTCCTCCTCAGTAAAAACAAACTATAACAACTTCACAGGATTATTGTGAGGGGTCAATTTTAGGTAATTTATCTAAAGTGCCTCATATAGTGCCTGGAACAGAAGACAGTGAGCACTTCAAAAGGGTTTGTTGAATAGACACTAAAAAAATTTTATTACCATTAACAATGGTAACAAAAGTAAGACAAATTGAGAACAAATGATGCTTCATTTTGTGCTGGGGAGTTTTTAAAAATATTTTCATTTTGTTGCTGTGTTGTTTTCAAGCCTTCAGGCAGATAGGTAATGGAATGTAAAGTCGTATTTCTTCTCTGCATCCTCTACCTTTCTTTTTTACAAGAGTTTATTCGAGCCAAACTGATGACATGCCTGGAAGCAAGATTTCAAATGCTCCCAGCATCCTCTATCTTTCAAGTAATAGGAAAACAGGATACCACTGGTTGTATTCTATATTATTTTACTGTCCAACATTTTTCCTAGTTCTATTTTCTCAGCTATTCTACAAATGTCTCCATCAACCAAAGTTTTTCTTTGAACCAGCAAAAACTCACCTGAAAATGATGTTTGTGTGGGAACTGATGTCTTTGCCTCCATACATAGAAGTGACCCAGGAGGCCCTGGGTCTCACATTCCACTGTCTGTAACAATCCTCTGAATACTTCTTCAAGTCCCACGAGTGAGGTTCAAACATGTCATCAATACCATTGGTACAAAAGGGCATGACCATTTCTGTGCAGGCCTGAGAAAGCAAATCAGAATTATCTAGTGAAAAAATAAGGCACAAAGAAGTTAAATAAATTGTCCAAGGTCATACAGCTAGTAAGCAGCAAAGCCAGGGTTTAAACTCGGGCAGTCACCTCTCATTAGTGCTGGAAAGGCTCAGTCGAGAAAGAAATCACAGAAGTTAGAGCTATATATTCCTTCTTTGTAAACTGTTTTCTTTCGCATCTATTATAACTATGGAAGGAAAGTATTCATATTCTTATAATTCTCATTGTACAAATGAAGAAACAGTCTCATAGAGAATCAAGTTAGACTCCCCTTCTTTTATGTGTCGATAAAATGTTTTCTTTATATGACTTATCAAGATCTATTGTAATATTAGTTACGCTTCTTTTTCAACAAGCTACATTTGATGATATGATCATGTCTTACTTATCTTTGTATCTTGGAGTCTAGCAGGGTGCCTGGATCATGGCAAGTACTCAGAATATATTTGGTGATGATTACATACATGAATGAATGAATGAGAAAATTTATCCATGGTTTCAGAGACCACATTGAGATCCAGATTAGGTAACAAAATCTTGTGAACTCTCTGTTACAGCATAACCATCAGTGAAAAGTAAGTTCCACTTGGGGAAATTATACATACCTGATAGCTCCAACCCTGGGATCCCAGACGGCTACTTGTTGTCTCTGAAGTATTCAGGCATCTTGCCTGGCCTGAATAATTATAATATACATTCAGAGCTTTGAAAATATTCTTTACTAACTGTGTATCAGATACATGGGGATTTTTCAAATACTGGCACACCATCTGTCATTTTAGAGAGATAAAAAGGAGAAGAGTCAGAATATAAATATAAATTATAGTGTAATAAAACAGAAAAGACATATGACTTTGATTTGATCATAAAACAACCTTACGCATTTAACATGCACTACTTGACAATTTCTATCTTTTAAGTATAATTCCCTTCACAAATGAATAAACCTTTTAAATTACTCCCCAAGCTATAGAAATAAACCAAAGTCATATGCATAGCATGTAAAGTCTTCCCTACCTACCATTCTAGCTTCAACTCCTACAGCCTTTGCTCCAGCCTAGCAAAACCATTTCCAGCCCACCAAGCTCTTTCCTTCCTCTGCCTTTGTGCACCCGGAAATGCCCTTCTCCCTCTCTCCAACTCAACTAGTGCCTGGCAAACAACAATTCATCTTCCACAATCCTCAGCTCAAGTATCACCTCCCCTATGAGGCCATCATTGTTTACGATCTCAACTCAGGGAAAACCAAATCACTCCCTTCTTCATGCCTCACTATGCCCTGTGCCTATTTCTATCAGAGCCCCTATAATGCTGTATAGCACTCATTTGATTCCAGAATGTCTCCCTCACCACTTACTTAAGCAAGATATCTAGTAAATAAATGTTTGCTGAACAACTGACTACATTTTTATAAAAATATAAGATTTATAAAATCTCTTATGGAAAAACTACACCAAGTTCCAATGTCTGTGGTATGATAAGCAGATCAGGCAGCTTCCCAGCTCCCAAATACTTCCATCACTGGACTATAATCTGTACCTGAAACTCCAGTACTAAAAATCAAAGACAATCCTCAGGGTTGGGAGTGAAGGCAGGGACTGAGACTGACTAGACAGGGGCATGGGAAGCTTTCGAGGGTATGTAACTATTCCATATCTTCATAGGGGTCTGGACTACACAACAAACAGTACACTTACAATCTGTACATTTTACGGTATGTAAATTTTACCTAAAAAATCACAAACACTGAACTCTAGTTAATGACATTAAAGCTGATTTAGGAAGTATACTGATGTCTTCAACTTATTTTGAAATGCATTTAAAATAAGATAACACTGTCCTGGTTGAAGTGGCTCAGTTAGTTGAGCACTATCCCATGCACCCACAGGTTGCCAGTCCAATTCCCAGTCAGGGCACATGCCTGTGCTGTGGGCTCAATCCCTAGTAGGGGACGTGCAGGAGGCAGCCAATGGATGCTTCTCTCTCACTCTCTCTCCCTTCCTCTCTCTCTCAATAGAATTATATTCTAAAAAAAAATAAGAGTAAGATGGAATGAAGGATACACAGAAGAATGGATAGGAGAATATATATATATATATATATATATATATATATGATATATCAAATATAGCAAAATATTATTTCTACAATTTAGTGGTAGGTTTATGGGTGGGTGTTCACTGTCCAATTAAAACTTCAACTTTTCTGTGTTGGAAATTTTTCACAATAAAATGTTGGGGGAAATCACAGGCAATGGAATCATAGCTGAATAACAACAGCTAGTGATTACTACTCCTCAAACAATCCTCCAGATGTGTTATCGTCCCCTGTTTTACATGAAGAAACTGATTCTTAGTTTAAATCACTTTATTCAAGAGCATCCAGCTAGTAAATGGTAGGCCCTAGATTCCACACCAGGTCTCTCTGGTTATAAAACATATATCTTATCCATTATGCTACAACAGCGTAGGTTGTATCCCCTGGAAAACTGCAAATAGCTACAATGGCAAGGAAAACAAATTAAGTTTCCATCCTCTACTAACACCTTCACATGAATTCAGTGATCTGATTCTTTTCATTTCATACGGAAAAGATCTACGTAACAGCCAAGTTCTGACCAAAAAAGAGATGAATCCAAAAAAGAAGCAGCCTAGAAAAAAAGAACTCAGTTACCCCACTTTAGAGCAAGATTCTGGGCAGCAGGAGCAAGAAGGCCTGGGCTGGCATATGCTCCCAGTCAGGAAAGGACACTGAGAAAGGAGGGAAGTGGCTGCAAGCAAACACAGCCTCTAGGACCAGCTTCCAGCAACACTTTCCTGGGAAAAAAAGGGAAACTTAAAAAGACAGAAAATGAATCAGAAAAAATTAAATGCCTCTCCCCAAATGTATTCAGCACAATATTTCTATGTAATGTTAAATAATACTTTGGGGGGGGCGGGGAAGGTTTGTTTCATAGTCAGTTTTAGGAAATGTATTAGCAAATGTGAATGGCTGTCTTGACTAGGATTTTTCGGAGCCTGTAACATGCTCAGCTGCAATGTGACTTGCCAAAAGGGTGGCAGAGTGTGCGCTATTCCCAATACGTTTTTGGAAATATTGAGTGTGAGAAAAGTCAGAAAGTAAGATGTCCAAATAACTGGATATACCTTAAAAAAGGAACTCTAAGGCCAGACAATAGGGTTTAGGGTGTACATAAAGAAACAGAATTGTGCTAAACTGAGAGCCTCGCAAATCTACCAAACCTAAAGCAATGAGGAAATGCAAGTTGAAGAAAAAAGGCAAAATAATGTTTTACTATTCTGGCAACTCTCAATTATTCATAGCAAGTCAAAAAATACCTAATTATATAGCACTTTTCTCAGAAAATGTTCCTAAGAAATATGCCAATCAGAAATAACCAAGAAAATATGGAAATCAAGAACCAATCACAGAATTTATTAAATGACCTATTCCCAACCATTGATCAGCATTCTTTCCTGTATGTGGACACCAGCAGTGTATTCAGCTCTTTCAAAATGCAACACAAAACTACAGAGTAGACACATGGAAGGCAGAGAAGAGCATTATGGTCAAGCACAGCATGGTAGATGAGGCAGGGTGACAATGCAAGCTGGGCAGAGGAAACACGGGGTGCTGATGTGCAGCAGCAAGTGGCCTCAAACTCTGGAAAAGAACAGTAGCAAGTGAGTGTGACTCACATGTTGGCATCAGATCCCCTCTCAGCACTAGAACACTGAGCCTCTGTCAGGCGAAGAAAGAGAGTCCTGATGAATAGCCATCTCTGCAAATAGCAGTTACTGTTGCTCCTTAAAAGACACAAGCATGGCTGGGGACTGGCACCAGTTGACAATACTTGGGGTTTCAGCAGCGCCAGTTACACAAAGAGAAAGAAGATCATGGTCAGAAACTTGGCCTCTGATGATAGAAATTCCAGGTCCAGATTAAGGGCAATCCTTTGGCCAGTTGTCCTCTGTGAGGTCAGAGCACCCTTGGAGTATCTTGTCCAGTTCTGAGCACTACACTTTAAGAAGGACACTGACCAACATGAGAAAATCCAGAAGGGAGCAATCAGGATGGGGAGTTGAGGAATAGTTGAAGAAACCCTACAATTGGTCATTTATATAATTCTCAATCTTTCATTATTACAAATAAGGCCATAATAAATAAACTTGGAGCTAAATGTTTATATATATCCTTAATTGTTTTGTTTTTGTTAACCCTCACCCAAGGATATTTTTTCAATTGACTTTTAGAAAGAGTAAAAGGGAGGGAGGGGGAGAGAGAAACATCGATGTGAAAGATGTGACTGGTTGCGACCTGCATGCATCCTGATCAGGCTGGGGATCGAACCTGTGACCCTTCCATGCACCGGACAACACTCTAACCACTGAACCACACTGGCCAGGCTCCTTTAATTGTTTTCTTGAGATAAATTCTTAGAAGTAATGATTCAAAGAAAGAAACATTTTTAAGGCCTTTGCAACATCCTATCAAATTGCCTTATAGAAAGTTCCCATTTATAATTCTACTAAATGCTAGGAGAAGGCTAGAAAAATATCACTTAAATTTTTTTGCAAAATATTTACAAATTTACTAATGGAATTTTGTTATTTTAGGTGGTTCAAAAGTTCCTTTCTAACTCAAAGAGACTATAAGTGTAAGCATTATCCTCTAGCATAAAAAACAAAAATCTCTACATATCTCTATGCATTTCCTTAACAATTTTGGTAGCAAAGAGTAAATAAAGCTTTCTAAAAAATACAGAAGTCATACCAGCAAAACCTCAGCACTAGTCCTATACTTACTTAGACTGTAGTAATTCATATACTTGTATTAAAATCTGTAGGATGCACAAAACACTTATGTAAATGTTAAGATGAACCCTATGAAATTGCCATGTTTATAAGTCAAACAGAGTCAAATATTGGCATATTTGGTTCAACCTCATGTAATACTTCAGCTTAAGACCTGGTAATTTGCAGATATTATCCACTTGATGAAGGCAATCACTTAGTCTGTGGATTGTTTAGTTGGGGCTGTGATATAATCAGACAACAAGGAAAGAGTTCCTCTGCCAACCACTTCTATCTAAAATACCCAATACTGCCCAGCCGGCGTGGCTCAGTGGTTAAACATCAATCTATGATCCAGGAGATCACAGTTTGATTCCTAGTCAGGGCTCATGCCCGGGTTGTGCGCTCAATCCCCAGAAGGGGGCGCGCAGGAAACAGCAGATCAGTGACTCTCTCATCATTGATGTTTCTATCTCTCCCTTCCTCTCTCTGAAACCAATAAAAATATTTTTTAAATAAATAAATATAAATAAAATACTCAACACCAAGGTAGCCCCTGTACTCCATTTTCCGTTTATTTTGTGGACACTAATAAATGGCGTCTTTTAAACAATTTCTACATGAGGTACTGCATGAGGCCATACAATCACTGATATGGGGGCAGCTGGGGCTGAGGCTGCTAAGACATCTAATGAATGTTCCTGGAGATAAGGTACTTTCCCTACAATGACCCAGGGAGAAACATCTAATGACAGTCCCCATTTCACAGAGGAAGAAACAAGCTCAGAACTTAAAAACTTTGGCCACAAAGTCCTGGTATAACAATCTGTCTCCCTGATATTATGTGGTAACAATAATAGTTATTGTTATTCTGTAACTAGCATTGACTTAGTGCTTACTGTACACCTGGTCCTATTAAATCCTCATAATGACCCTAAAAAGCATTACAATTACTATTATCCCCATTTTGCAGATGAGGAAACTGAAACACACAGTGGTTAAGAGAACTGCCAAAAGCCACAGTCAGGAAGTGGCAGAGCCGGGATTCAAATACAAACTCACTCTGAAGCTTCCATCTGTAACTACTACACTACACATACTCAACTTTGAAGTTATAGTGTATGAGACAAATAACACAAACAATGCCTAAATATACCTCTAATCTCATGCTTATTTAATTTGTCAATTACAGTTGACATTCAATATTAGTTTCAGGTATACAGCATAGTGGTTAGATATTTATAAAATTTAGTAAATGATTCCCCCCAATAAGTCTAGTACTCACCTGGCACCATATAGAGTTATTAACGATATTATTGACTATATTCCCTATGCTGTACTTTACATCCCCATGACTATTTTCATGCTCAATTTTTATACAAATTTCTTTTATTCTTAGATTGTCTTAATATTTTACTAAGTTTATTTGTTTTAGGTAAAAACTTAGAAGGAATTCTGTGGCATTATAAAACTTTTAAAATAAAAGTTTAGAAGCTAAAGTAAGAAGAAAACGGAAATGGACAGACTTAATGCACTTTCTATTTCCTAGAACAAAGATAAACATTCAGGAAAAACTTTAAAAGAGCATTAGAAGTCCATTTTAGTAACTGTGGTTTTTAAGAGTGCAGAAATTGTGGAGACAATAGAACATTCTAACCTTAGTACCAAACTAATCAGCTCTGCACCGAAATATTTAGGTTCTGCTCTTTGAGCCCATGAACACCAGAGAAAGTAAAGATAACGATTTGCTTAAAAGCTTTAACTGTGCCCCACCTCTGAGGATAAGCATTTGAATTCGAGGAAGAAAAGGGGGCAAAGAAAATTTTTTAAAAGAGGAAGGAAAGAAGATAGTTTTTTAAAAAAAAGACCAATCTCCTCTCAGAGAGTATGGTCGATCCACATTAGAGAACGGATTAAGCAGATACATTCAGCTTTTCTAACAGATTTTCATTCTCTAAGGCTTCAATACCCCTCTCACACTCACTCAGATAATCACATTAGTTTTGTCATTAAAAGCTCCCTTTTCACAGAAAGCACCTAAACCGCTTAAACCACCCAGAGAGGTCGCATACATTATCAAACACCAAGACAAACGGAAGAGATTTTCCATCTTATGTCTTATTATTTCACAAAATTTATCTGCATGCTCAGAAGGCTAAGCTAAAAGATTTGGTAAGTTATCAGCTAAAAAGAAAAATGATTCCAAAATAAACAAACTGTAGCACCCTTTAAAACTGCTCTTTAAACTGAGACGGGACCTAGAAGTTTTATGCTGACAGAGCAGTCGAATGACAGAGGGGTTTTCTAATTCCCTTTTCTCTTCTTCCTCGTGTTCTGTCAGCCAAGTCCATGAGTATTTCTGCATGAATGTTGCAGCTTCTATTAACAGTAAACAAAGCAAATGGAGTCTACGTGTGCAAAGCCCAAAGACAAATTAAAAAGAGTGATACTTGAGTTGACACGGAAAGTGGCATTCAGTCGCTGCCTATGGACCCTTCAGAACCGCACGAGGTCCAGACAGAACTGGAAATCACCTGCTTTTTCCGTAACACACTGTTGCTTATTATCTCGCCATCCTAAGCCTGAGTGGGATACAAACCTGAAACTCACAGACACAGACAACAAGCGTGGGGGTTACCAAAGGGAAGGAGACCAAATATATGGTGACGGAAGATGAATTTACTTTGGGTGGTGGGCACACAATGTAATACACGGATTATGTATCCTAGACATGTACACTTGAAACCTATATAATCTTATTAATCAATGTCTCCAATAAGTTTAATTGAAAAAATAAGATGGAAGTTTTAAAAGGAAAAAAAGGAAAAGACGGCTGTTTGTCATCCCTTTAGAAAGGAGGAAGTGCATCAGAGGGAGGAGGAGTCCTGGCTAAATGGAACTAGCCAAGTGAAAGAGCGGTCCCCAGCCGGGTAATGCTCCAGGGATTAGTGGGCTGGGAGAACAGAGCGCGGGGTCAAGAAAGGAGAAACAGAATGGACAGTGAAAGAAAGTGATCTGAAACTAAAAGTTTGGGAGAGGGACACGTAGTGGAAAATTCTGAAATCAGGATGAAACTGAAGACAGACGTAGTCAATCAGTCTCTCAAGCAAGAAGAGAGAAGGTTATTTTTGGTGGGGTACAGACAAGAAAGAGAATAATAAATGTATCATAAGCAATAAAAAATTCCTTAATATGTCAAAAGGAAGGGTGAAGTCTGTAAGAAACAACTGAAGAAAATGACAACGAGTCCTGGATAAAATAAAGTAATAAGCGATTGTGGGATAGAAATAAACTTTTGTAGTGTATATACACAAAAGATAACAAAGGATTGTGTTAATCAAAAACAGATAACAAAATATTTGAGATATACTCCATTCATTTTGAGTGATTATTTAAAAGAGAGAGAAAATGGAATATTTATTTACATTTAAGACTTAATAGAAAAGTACCTCAAAAGGAACAGTATAGAAATGGGTTGAAAATCAAAGTTAGACTATTCACTGTTCCAAATCATAAACAAACACACACTAAAAACCTGTATTTTTCTAGCTATTTTTTCTAAATCAGGGTTGGCAAACTACAGCCCCCAGGCAAATTCAGCCCATTGCTTGTTTTATAAATACTAAGTATCACTGGAACACCGTCATCCTCATCATTTATATATTGTCTATGGCTACTTTCTTGCTACGCCTGCAGACTTCAGTAGCTGTGACAGAAACTATATGGCCCACAAAGCCTAAAATACTTATTGTCACAGTCCCTAACAGATAAAGTCTGCCAAACCCTGTTTGAAATAACAAGAGAATTCCCCATGTTTTTACCATGTGACAATTCATTTATTCTTCAGGTGGGCATAAAGATGCAGATGTAATGCTCACTTTGTATACAGAGTCCAGAATTAAATCTGATAGTTGTCACATGGTGGCCAGCAATCCACCCGAACCTTTAGTCAGGCCTTCTAATCCAGCGCAATGTGGTAGATTGCAGGCTCTGAACAATGGCAGACCTGATTTGAATCCCACATCCACCACCCTCTTTGTTGAGCTTAAATTTCCGCTCCGTAAAACTGGGATTATACCACTTTTTTTCACAGTATTTTTGTGGGGATTAAATGAGATAGTGTATATGAAAGTGCTTTGTAAATAGTAAAATAATATAAAAGAATAAGGCATTATCAGCACACAGTCATGGAGACTAATTGGTTCAGATTTAGTTTTTCTCATTATTTTGATTCAGGCTTTCTTAACATGAGACAGACCTGCTTTTTTAAATAACTTTGTATTATTAAAATTCAATTTAAATCAATACACATTTACCTTTGGCCTGCTATATGCAAGACACCCACTGGTCATTCTACTTTTTATTATTTATTTATTTATCGTCATTTTACTTTTCTCCCCCATCATTCTACTTTTTAGATAAAGAAAAATATCTCTAATAGCAAATGACCTTGTTCCATTTGGGTTACAAAGTTTTAAGCAAACTAATAGTTTGCATTCAATAGTTCAAAGGGACAATTATATTAAAAGTACTTTTGAAACCTGGTTCTCATATTACCAACTCTATTTACATTTCCAGCACTCATTCTAGCTGCAGAGTCAGTCATATTCCCTAAACTTAATAACCATCAAGTTGGCCAGCCTTTGTTTTTAAAACTAAGAGGAATGTTCTTTACAACGGAATGTTTTTAAGAGCACATGCAGTAACAATTTTTGGTATAAACAAAGCCTAAAATGTATGGTGTAATGTGTCTCTACACTTTCCAGAGTGTTTTCACATCAATATTTTATCTGATCCTCAGTGCAACCCTATGGAGAACATAAATATCACTATCCCGTTCTGCAGAGGAAGACAGCCTTGTCCAGATCACACAGTTGGTAAGTGGTAGTTCTGGACCAAGGATCCAGAGTCAGTGCTCTTTCCACTCCACCTTGCTGCATGTGGATCACCCCTTTAGGACATATGTAGCACTTAGAATATATAAGCAGTTGACTGAATCATAATGCTATGATAGCAGCTGCCACTCATTAAACACTGACCACACATTACATAGCTCTAAGAGTCTCACATACATCACAAAGATTAAATAAATTGAATTCACAAAGTGCATAGCACAGGACTTGACACACAGTAATTATTCCATTAACAACAACTATTGGCCTCATTTCTAATTCATACAACTCTGTAAGCTCTGCATTTTATCTCCATTATTCAAATGAAGAATCTGAGGTTCAGAAAAGTTAGGTAACATGTCCCAGGCTGAGTAACCAAAAAGTGACAGAAGCCAGGATTCCTGCCCAGATCTGACTAACTCCAGAGCCCCTTTGTCACTGGGATTTCCTCTGATGCTGAAAGTCATAGAATGAACAAACACAGAAATGGAAAGTATGTTACTGGAAGTGATGAAAGGACATTTTCCTGTTACCTTGACTGGCCAAGCAGGCAAAGGCTGTAAAAAGTTAGACTCGTAAGGGTAGTCCACCATCGCCAGATTTACCCAGGTTTCAGAGATCCAATCTTTCAAATGCTGAACATCCTGAGAATTTGTTAATGGCACACATAAATGAAGGGCTTCAGAAAGCAAATGCAAGCCAGTACCTGAGAATAAAATCACAATGTTGAAATCTAAAAAACACTGTTCAACATAAGGTTTTATAGATTCATCACCTGATATTTTAGAAAATTCAATCTTCTATACAATTTCTCCAAGAATACTTTTTCAACATCCATAAGGTATTTTCAGAGCAACTGGATAATCCCATGATAGACAAATTGCCTATCCATATGGAGATTACCAGAATTTGTATTCTGAATTATTCCGTTTTAAAGATACTATTGAAATAAATAAGTAAACATGTGGAACAATATAGAGCAATGAGAAGGGACAAACTACAACTAAATAAAACAAATGGATGTGTCTGACAAACACAGCATTGACAAAAGATAGCAGACACAAAAAATACATACTATGCAATTCCAATGACTAAATAATTCAAGAGCAAGCAAAATTAATCTGTGGTTTTACAAGCCAGGATAGTGGTTAGCCTGGGAAATGCTGAGGTAGTGACTGGAAAGGGAACAAGGGGACTTCTGGGGGGATTTTTTTATCTAGATGCTGATTACACTACATACTTGCTTTGTGAAAATTCATCAAGCTATTACTTTGATTTGTGTGCTTTTATGTATGTTATATTTAAATATGTATGTTATACTTAAATAAAAAATTTATAGAAGAAGTGGGAAATGTTGAATTTAACAAGTGAAAGGTTAAAAAAATCATGATTCCATTCTCTTAATTAAAGCTTACCATTTCTTGTGAGTCGATTAATGGCCTCCCAGGACCTGCGGATGGTCTCTGGACAATTTGGGCCACTTCTCCTAAAATCTGTAGTTACAATTTCCATAAACACACCACAAGGTACCATATCCTCAAACTGCCAGATAGGGGCAGAGGCTGCAAGAGCTCTAAACGGTAATAAAACAAGGAAGGAGAAAAGGGGGGAAAAATGTAACTCAGCAAATTTAAGTTTTTGTTTGTTTTGTTTTTAATCCCCACCCAAGGACATGCTTAGGGAGAGGAAGGGGGAGAGAGAGAGCAAGAGAGAAACATCAATGTTCAATGTTGCCTTCCACATGCTCCCGGACTGGGGATCAAACCCTCAACCCAGGTATGTACTCTGACCAGAAACCTAACTGGCAACCTTTCTGTGCACTGGATGACACTCAACCAACTGAGCCACTCCAGCAGGGCTGAATTCAAGTTTTAAAATTGAAACTGATATTGGAACAAAAATGGTGAGAAAAATAACCACAGTAAATGAGATGGAAACTAGAAATCTCAGTACATGTACAACAGAATGGTACAGGTTTTACCCAGAACAAATTCCTAAGTTTGCCTTGACAATCATTAAGAAGTACTAGTGTCCAACATAAACGCATTTACCCAACCACAAAATGAGGATATTTCATCCTGAACCAAGCTGCAAGCACGCCACCATAAGAGCCCCCCACGGCAATGAAAGGTTGATTTTCAGCTCCTGGGATTGTCACTTTCAAGTGTCTTATTAACTCTGCATAATCAGCCAGAGCTTGTTCTGATGTCAGATAATTCAAGTGTCTGGAATCCTAAAGAAAAATAACAAAGAACATGGGTATAAATGTGCACATAATAGCAGCTTAGGCATAGCACAGATCCAGAAAAAAACCAGAGTCAGATAAGCTTTTCTCCAAATAGAATTTCTAGGCAATTGAGTTAAAATGCCTAGTCAAAGCCATAGCAATGCTGATTTAAAATGATTTTAAGTTTGTGGAAAGAACATAATGTATTTTGCATTCAAATATAATTTCTATTAAATGCTATTTACCAAAGACTTTGTTGAGGTTGTAGAAACAATAGAAATAAACCACAAATAACATCTAACAGCAAATGTGATGGAATACAATACAATACAATAACAGACAATTGCTGTACTCTAACTTTCATTTCAAATCTTCAAACATTTAAAATGGGTACCACATAGGCAAAGGTAAAACTAAATCCTGTGGAAAACTGAAGAATCATTAGTAAAAATAAAATTCATCCTTCTTTATCAGAAAAATTATGTCTGATATACCAACAACTGAAACAAATTAGTTTGCCTGTTCTAAACAACTATAAAATTAGAGTAAAAAAATAACCCCAAAAACCTATGGAGCAACTTTTTCAGGCATTGGAAAATAGCAACACAAGACATTGACACTTCAGAGAAGGATACTCATGAAGTAAGTTCCAAGATCAATCATATAGCTCTCTGCCTAGGGACAATTTTCTCACTGCAATGAAGGGAGGTAAAGCTTAAACAGAGTCTTGCTAAGCTAGGGAGACAAATGAAGTGTCTCCCTTTAAAAGGTAAAGCCTAATTCCTCTTCCTTTGAACTTGGGCTGGACTTAGTGACTTGCTTCTCACGAATAGAATGTGACAGAATACGTGACTTCCAGTGTTGGGTCATAAAAAGCACTGTAGTTTCACCTTGCTCTCTTGCATTGTCAACTTTGAGAGAAGCTAGCTGTCATATCATGAGGCCACTCAAGCAGGCCTTTGGAGAAACCCAGGGGGAGACAAACTGAAGCCTCCTGCTAGCATCCAGTACCAGTCTGTCACTTAGGTGGATCCTCCAAGATTGGAGAGGGACCTCCAGCCCCAATCAAGCCTTCAGATGACTACAGCACCAACTGACATCTTAACTCCATGAGACCCTCCTGAAACAGAACCCTTAACTCTTAATTTCTTCCCCACAGGAACTGTGAGATAACAAATGTTTATTGTTGTTTTAAGCCACTAAGGTTTGAGGTAAATTGGTCCATAGCAATAGATAATTGAAATAGTTGTATATCTACATTACGCTATTCCATTTGACCTTCATGCTTTGGCCTCACCATTCTGACTCCTTCCATCATTTGGCACATTCAGAATCACATAATTCCCATCTTTCCTATGTATTCTACCCATTCCTTTAGCCTTCTGACTTCTCACCTCCCCTTTCATTGTCTGTCACTATTCTTCACTCTGCATTCATGGCACTATGTATATTTGTATAAATTTTTTTCCCAGTCCTTGGAAAAAATATTACAAATAATATTTGTAATATCCTGCAGGCAACTGACAAATTCTGTAAGCACACAAGAGAAAAAATATATCAAAGAGAGCCCTTAGCTCCATTTTGCTAACAAAGTAGGAACCACAGAGACCTAAGAGAGGAGGTTATGTTTTGACCTATAACAAGCTGACAACTTCCCAGTGGTTTCAGGACCTTTGTAAACTCCCCTAATCAGATAATTATGCAAAACAATAAGCTAAAATATAGTTTCCCATGCAGACCAACAAATTGTTCTGCTTTTCATTTATAACACAATGACTTATTTATTTATAATACAAGATAATAAAACCTCTGAGAATAGAAATAAAAAACTTTCAAAACAGGCAGCCGAGAAAAAATAACTGACCCCAAGTTCATCTAACTCAGAGTTCCCTCCACAGTCTCTGCAGCCATAGATTAAGGTTTGCCTAGGGAAGGCTAGCTTCATCACACTGAGTTAAAGATCAGCATTAGAAATTATAATATGGTTTTAAAGAGTGTCAATCTGTTCAAATTATATATAAAATTGAAAGATTAAATAGAAATTATTGAAATTTCAGGCAGTTCAAGTTAAAGCTATCATTTCTTTCCTACAGTGGGACTACAATTAGAAAATGTTCTAAAATTTAAAAAACTTTCAAACTCAAAAATAAAAAGTATACTTACCTTGAATGAGTTGGCACCATAGGGTAGAGACTCTCCATAGTATCTATGTTCAGCAAACACCAACATAGCTTTCAGTTCCTCAGCAACATCCCACATGAACCCCTAGAAAGAATTTACAAATTCAGAAAATAAAATCAGGATATGAAAAAAATCATTAAACCTTTTTGCAACTCATATAGAACAGATGTTAAATCAGACCAAAAAAAGCAGCTCTCTGAAAACCACATAATTAATATCTGTTCCACAGATAAATTATATAATTGCTATTTCACTGTTGCACAACAATCTCACACTATATTAAAGTGAAATAATTAAAAATCAGCCCAGGTTGCCCAACCACGACTCATTCCAACTTTCCTTATTCTGACACTCTAGCCATAGAATCAATATTATGCCTAAAATAGTCTTCAAACTGTACTGTGTACCAAATAGTCTAAGAAAAAGCTGAAGATACCTAAGTTCACTGCCTACTCATAGACATTTACAACATAAAAGAGAAAACAGTACAAATAAGTATATTTGTACTGTTGGACTCACTTGGGTTTTATATTAACCTTATTTACTTGAAAATAAATAGTAACTAGCAATAGCTAACATTAAGTGAGTGCTTACAATGTGTCAGGCACCATTCTAAACACATTATATGTATCAATTCACTTAATTTTCACAACAATCTAAGAGATATGCATTTTGATTATTACCATTTTACAGACAAGGTCACTGAGGCACAAGAATTTAAATAACCTGCCACGGTCACAAAGCTAGAAAGTGGCAGCACCAACATTCAAATGTAGGCTGTCTGACTCCAAAGCATAAACATCAAGTATTGTAAGACATTCTTACTTCCACACATAATGCTGTTCCTTAATCGATCACTGCAATTTTTCACTTATATTAGTGGTGTTCTCAGAATCCTTCTCAGCAAAGCAGTGTAGGCAGCCAACGTCAATAGATTAGATTTAGATTTAGCATACATTAAAACTATTTGTCATTCCTACTGCAGATTTTGGTTTTGTTTTTTTAATGTTTTTATTGATTTCAGAGAGAGGAAGGGAGAGGGAGAGAGAGAGAGAAGCATCAATGATGCGAGAGAGTCATCGATTGGCTATCTCCTGCATGCCCTACTGGGGATGGAGCCCACAACCTGGGCATGTGCCCTGATCGGTAACTGAACCGTGATCTCCTGGATCGTATGTCAACGCTCAACCACTGAGCCCTGCTGGCTGGACAGATTTTTGCTTTTTAATGAGCTGCTGCTCGCTAACAAGGACTAAGAACCTCTAAAAGTTTTTATTTGTTTTGATCAATAAATGACAATTAAAAGAGCTATATGTATGTGAGGATGGATAATTTAACCTGATATCTGTGATGATTTCAATGACCCCACTTTTCCTCTTAACACCCTGCTCATTCCCTGCCATTTAGTTATAGATCCTGTAACACCCAGCTCAAGTATGCCAACCTCTGCTTTTCACACCCTGGTAGTGCTGATCACTCCCTCCTCTCAACACCACTATGCTAGGTATAGATCTTTATTACTGGATTACAATATTTGCTTACACATGTGTCTTACCCTACCAGACTATGCACTTCTTAAGGGTATGGACCATCCATCAAAACAGCCAGGCCTCTGCGGAGTTGACCCCTGGCTTTGAGAGGAAGCAATTGAATTGAACTGATTCACATTGTAATAAGTGATTATTTGCCTCCACTTCAGGGGTATTTTTATTTTTCAAAAGAGGTCCATGTAACATAGTAACATTTAATAAAATTATGTGCCAGCATTGCTCTAAGAGCCTGATTCTTATTTAATCCTCACAATAACTCTACAGACATTATTACCATACCCATTTAACAGATAAGAAAACTGAGGCACTGAGAATAAGAAACTCACCCAAAGTCACACAACATAGTGGCAAAATCAAAATTCAAACCTTATCAGTCTGGCTGAAGTCTGCACTCTTGACTACTATGATATACTGTCTGTAAATAAGTGAATGTCCAGAATATGTGAATACACAGCTGGGACATTTTAGTAAGCAAAGGAAGGTGTTTAGGACTGGGAAAGAACCAGGATCTATCTTTCTAGGATCTGGCTCTAGTCAGATCTCTGGAACTATTCCTACACTATCTATTCCTTTCTACCACTTCTAAGGTCAGCGATTCTCCAGCAAGCCTTGTTATACCACAGTGTAACTGAGGGCAGTGGTGGCTGGGAGAGGCAGAGCAGCTGCCCTGTGGCCTTGGCATAAGAGGGAAGTCACACAAGAAAAAGAAAGGGAGACGAGGCAAACTCGGTTGTTTCACAAAATACCAGAGAAGGAATCTAACAGAAAATAAGTTCCAATTTCATTTGTCTCTGATCTAAGAGAAATAGACATCCTAGCATCTCATTTCTCAGGGAATTATTTTATTTCAAGTAACATATTTAGACTCTTAACATCCCTCAGGAAATAATCAGACATGTGTGTGCAATAACACAGTATAATTTGGTTCGTATCTTTGCTTTCAATTCAGTTCAGTTCAACAGTTACTGAGAACTCCTGAATATCAGGCACCACGCCAGACAATGGCAGTGGAGAAAATACCATTTGGTCTCCACTTTAAGGTAATTCACAGATTAGGTTTTTGGTAGAAAGTTGACATTTTCTTGTCATAGCTCTAGCACATTAAAAAGAAAAATTTCTTCCTTTCATGTGTCCTTCTAAATTAAGTTTTGTTAATGGATTTAAATATTATTATAAAAGATAATAGAAAACACAGTAAGGAAAGCAAGCTAACAACTACACCATTTTTCACCCCCATAAATATAAGAAAAATGGTAAAATAGTAAAGCTAAATTAAAATATAGCTCCAACTTTACCTTTGTACATTCCTATGTGACAATTAAGCTTGTATTTTTATTTGTTTTGATCAGGTTGTATGCACTCATTCATTTAATGAATATTCATTGAGCACCTACTATATGCCTAGCGGTCCTGGATCCTAAGTACCCAATACTGAACAAATATACAAAAATTTGTGCCTTTGTACTTACATTCTGGAGACCACAATATAAATAAAATAATTACATGTCATAACATTTTTATTACCATTTTCCTTATATCTTTTGTTCATCCAAGAAAGAAGCTGAGATTTCAAAAAAAAATCTTTTAAAGCTCAACTGTCCAAATATAGAATTTCATTCTTTTTGTGTGTAATTCTCTAAGGCTAAATATGTAGGCTATTGGATATCTGTATTTACTCTTTTGTGAACTGCCTATTCATGTTCTTTTGCTGTTTTTGTATTGAGTTTATCTTCTTATTTTTTAAAGAACTTCACAATTAAGTACAGTAATACTTGGTCATATATACTGCAAAATATTTTTCCAGTTTATCATGATAAATAGAGCACAGGAACTTCACAAATCTGCACATACCGTATTGTTGCAAAACCAGATAATGTCCCCTTCATTACCAGTGTAGAAAAGTATCGATCCACCCTCTTTCTTCCAGTGTTGATTTGCTATTAGGTACCGCTGATTAAAAGTTTTATCAGTCTTAAATCCAAAATGATCGATCTATGAAAAAACCAAAATACATATTTCAAAGGAAAGTAATTAAATGAGATCAACAAAAAAGTAATTAAATTTCTTCTTCCATTAAAATCAACCTATGCTACAAAAATCACAAAAATTAAACTTCATTTGATTTTATTATCAATAGCAATATTGATACTGTTATTGTCTTTATATTGTAAGGTAAAACAAAATTATTTTCCTTATGTTGTAAGATAGCAAAGTTATTGGTGGTCAAGATTTCCAGTATAAGAGAAAAGATACAATTATAAAATCAAGTACCTACTTTAAAACACAATGATGTTAAAATTTAATTGGAAATACTGATGTGAAACCATTATTTAAAATAAATTTATTGAATTTATTGGGGTGGCATAAAATTACACAGGTTTCAAGTGCACAATTCTGTAATACATCATCTGTGTGTTGTACTGTGTGTTCACCACCCAAAGTCGAGTCTCCTTCAGTCTCCATTTATGGCCCCCTCTACCCTCTGCCCACCCTTTCCCTTTAGTAATCACCATACTGTTGCCTGTGTATGTGAGTTGTTGGCCCCCTCTACCCTCTGCCCACCCTTTCCCTTTAGTAATCACCATACTGTTGCCTGTGTATGTGAGTTGTTGGCCCCCTCTACCCTCTGCCCACCCCCTTTCCCTTTAGCAATCACCATACTGTTGCCTGTGTATGTGAGTTATTGTTTCCCACTCCCCCTGCCCCGTCCCACTTAATCCCTTCACCTTTTTCATCCAACCCCTTAACCCCCTTCCCTCTGACAGCTGTCAGTCTGTTTTTGCATCTATGAGTCTGTTTCTATTTTGTGAACCATTAATTTTTAAAATACAGTTATCTCTCACCATCTGAATTTTCATTATCCAAACTTTCAATATCAAAATTCAAAAACTAAACAGACCACTGAAAAGGTTTATAAATATTGTCACCCCAGTAACACTTGACATTTCAAGGGCCAGGATTCTGATGTCTAATACCATTCCCCACTAAAAGGAACTAGGGCTTGTTAGTGACTTGCCTGACTGACATTTGGGCCAAGGAATCTACTAGATAGAGCTAAGCATCTTGCTATTCAAGGAAGCAAGGAAGTGCCCAAAAATTAATGGAGTCATGTCTAACAGACATAGAAACCAGCTACAAGAGATTATCACTGGGTAAAGTTTTAACAAATTGAATATAAAACAAATTGAATGTAAAAAGAATAATTGTAGTTGATTAAAATATTCAATTCATGAAAATCCATTAGTCCATAAGGATATCAAAAAAGAGAAAGCAAGAAAAACATTCATTTGCTACCACTTAAGGTGTCTATTAAACCAACTCCTTTGAAATTGGGAATAAAAAAGAGTAAATAACTCAACATTTAACCTGCCTTTTCCACAGAATTATTTTTCAAGGTACCAAATAGTTCCAGTTGATGCAAAAGAACTCTGTTTAATCAAATGTCAGCTATTGCAGAATCAATGACAGAATTGGAAAAGTGATAGTTTTGTAAACCTAATGAAGTTAACAATTGATTCAGGCAAAAATTACCAAATGGTGTTAAAAGCATCAGCAGAGTGGATGATAGAAAAATGAACGTTCATATTCGTGCCAAAATAGTATCATAGAGAACACTCTTTTCACAAAGGGAAAATGCAACTTCACAATAGGGGATCAGGCTGCCATCACCTTAACCTAGTGATCAGTGGGAGAGCGTCACTAACAGTGAAGTAGGCAGGCAGGGGTTAGGCATCTCTTCACATGGTGCAGCAGGAAGCATGAATGAACCACCTATGATGAATTCTTGACAAAAATGTTCAACTGCATCTTAGTCCAGGCTTTAGATCTAATTTCCAGTTTCCAGGAAATACACAGGGTAGAAGAAGCTGAAGACACTGGGAAGAGGTGCAGGGTTAGGGAAAACTCTTAGGCTTTCTCGCCACCTTCTCGAGGCAGACTGCAGTTATGTAAACATGATATAGCAGAGTCACAGCAGAGGCCCTGTCAGCTGACTAATGTCTGGCCCACGTTGGCTGAGAGTTACTGTTGTCCTGGTTCCTGTAAGACTGGCCCAGGGCATTCAGAGGCGGGTTTGACGGTTGGCAGGTTGTCGTCCCAGGGTTTGTGGTTTGTCCCGTGTATGCCCAGCTGGCTGCCACCAGAAGGTGGATTGTTCCCACGGGTTTGCAGATTGCTCGCCCGAGGGGCGGTTTGTTCCCCTGGGTGGGTCTGTCCCTCGGGGTGTAGTGCGCCCCCTGTGTGTGTATGCCCAGCTGGCCGCCACCCGAAAGACAGTTTGCTTCTCTGTACGTCAGCCTGGCCGTCCGCTAAATAAAGTAAATGTCTCATCCTCCTTCGGCTCCACCCTTTTTGGCGGACTGTCCCAGGATCTAGAGTGAACCTCCCTGGCCCTGAGTGGCCACTACATTTGGGGTAGTGTCTAGCATTACAAGAAGCAATCAGACGAATCCAAAGGTGGGACATTTTACAAGACAATGGCAAGGCAATTGCATTAAAAGAGGGCTTTTAATTTGAAAAAAAAACATGCACCCCTATGATTGAGAAGTATGCAGTTAGGTGCAGTTTTGAGAAACTTACATTTTGAGACCTGCGACATGAACATGAAGTGTGTGTGTGGAATCCACTATTCCTTTTCTCCATCTAGTTTTTAGAATATTTCTCTCATACTGTAAGCATCTCACAATCCTGAATGAGACTCTGGTGTTTGAAGATGTGAATTACCACACAACACTGCCCCCAAATACAAGCCACATGCATCATTTAAAAGCTCAATGGGAAAAGTCATGATCTTTTCAACAAGGGAAGAAAGACTGGCTGTGCTGGATTTAAAGAAAAATGCATGGCTCTCTAATAAGATGCCTTCCTGTGGGGTTTTCAAAGATAATTTTGCCATAGTGATTTTCATCTTACCCACTGACTTTAGAACCTAGCCTTCTTGTAAAATGAGGTATGGCTATATCCTTAAAAGCAGTCCACACAATTCAATAATCCAGGTTTCAAATTTAAAAACACCAGTATGTGTTTGTATATATCATGTTAAATGTAAATGGCAAAAAAATTCTTGCCAGAGGAAAGGCTTATGTCTAGAAAAACAAGGGCCACAAGAACTACAGAACCAGAGAAGTCACACTTCCTTCTGCGGCCACTCTTAGAGCACTCCTGCTCCGAGCAAACATCCCTAATTGTTTAGGCTGGGGAAAAGGATAGGAAACCTGGTATGGTAGAAAGCAGGTTTGGGAGTTAACAGACCTGAACTTGAACCTCTACTGTGAGGCCTCAGGCAAATCATTTAACCACTGAGCCCTGGTGTCTTCCTGTATAAAATAAGGATAAATAACACATAATCCAAAGGATTGCTGTAAAGATTAGAGAAAATGTACCTAAAGTACCACGTATAATTCTTATTATGTAATTAATCCTCTATAAATGTTAGTTCTCTCCATCCCATTTGCACACCAATCCTAAGCATGGAGTTCTTAGATGGGGTAAGTGAGGTGGAGAGATGATGAAGCTCTTCACAGAACAGGAAATACCCTTAGAATGTCAAAGTCTATTGTTTTTAGTGCTTCATTTAAATATTAAACTGCTAGAAACAGGCAATGAAATATCCTTTGAAAAACATGAGTTTACAGAATTTTCTTGGCTCCTTCCTATCACCAAGTATATAAACTTCCAGCTACGTAAGTGTAGTTTCCAATACCTAATGGCTTTGCACACTAGGGGCATTGTGCCCTCTGCTGTTGAGAACTGGGACCTACATGCCACTTCCAGCTCTGCTCCTGAATAGTTTTATAAATCACATGAAAAGGGACAAGGGCCTTAGAAACCATTTGATCTGTGTTGCTCAGCTGAGGAAACTGGGCTCAAAGGTCAAGTGACTTGGTCACAAGTCATAAGCAGAGCTGGAACTTTTAATTATTTTTATAATTTGGTTTATGTAGTCTAAGAAATTTCAAGAAATGCTTCTCCCCTTCTCCTTACAGAGGAGAAAGAGATCCGTGAGATGGGTAAGCAAGATACAAAAAGAACATTCTTTAAAGTTTATTGTGACAAAAATAACTATTTGGACTTTAAAACTCAAAAAGTTCACATCCAGAAAAGCCTGTGAGGACATTACATCTGGTAGACACAGTTTGGGTGGCAATTTGGGAGCAGTGGGTGGCAGGGGAGACAGAGTACCTACTATGTGCCTGGCACCATGCTGGTGATTTCCACAGATCACTTCTTCATTCTCCCAATCACTTTCTGGTGGCACTTTCCTTAGGCCAGTATTACAATAAGAGAGCTGAAGCTCAAAGAAGTCTGATAACCTTCCCAAAGTAATATAACTAATAAATTAAAGTCAAATACAATTCTTTTTCATTTACATTAGACATCCACTACATTCTAATTTATTTATTTATTTATTTAAATAATATATATATATTATTGTTGACAGTATTATAGATGTCCTTCATCCCCCCTCACTAGCCCCTCTTTGGCTAGCCAGGAAGTTTGTGCCACTAGAATTACCTGGTCACAGCTTAAGCTCTCATATTAGAGATAAAGTGCTGCTGTGATTATGACGCACATAAATTTTACATCATCAATGTTTCACCATCAGAGGGCGCTGTAGTATAAGAAGTAAAGTGGGAGAGACCATTAATGTTTAAATAGATTCATATAATTCTAGGACAGGAAAGAAACTTAGATCTCCAGTCCAAACCCTTAAATGAAAAATTGATATCCAGAAACATCAATTATTTTAAATCTTTCTCTTTTAAATAAAGATATATTCACATTTAAATATGGCATTTATCATCCTTTTTAAAGTCAGGGATTAAAATTTACGCTTTTAGAAGTCGGGATAGTGGTTACCCTTGCAGGGGAGAAGTGACTCTTTAGATAGATAGATAGATAGATAGATAGATAGATAGATAGATAGATAGATAGATAGATAGATAGATGATAGATAGATTTCAGAGAGAGGAAGAGAGAGGGAGAGAGAGATAGAAACATCAATGATGAAAAAGTCATTGATTGGCTGCCTCCTGCACTCCCCCCTACTGGGGATCGAGCCTGCAGCCCCAGGATGTGCCATGGCCGGGAACTGAACTGGGATCCCCTGGATCGTAGGCTGATGCTCAATTACTGAGCCATGCCAGCCGGGCAAAAAAGTGAGTCTTTTTTAAAAAAAGAGGGGATTCTGGAGTTAAGATACTGTATTTTTCTATATGTATAATAAGATAATTAACAAATTAACAAATAATTAATGAATTAACAAATATTTAAGATTTCCTTTAAGATATATTTTAAGATTTCTTTTATAATGTACATATGGTGTTTACATTTATATTTCACTATAGTTATCTGTAAATAATATTGCACCGAATCACATCTATATTAAATGTTCCTTTCATTTAAAAATATGTATTGAGTACTCTTAAGTGACAGGCATTAAGGAAAGAGAATTAAGATACAATTCCATCTCTCAAGTTTTAAATCTAACAAAAGTAATGAACACACAAATAAACAACTGCATGATGATGTGGTTAGGGTCTGTATACAAAGTGCCATGGGAGCTCAGTAGAGGAGGTTACATTCTGCCTGAGAAAATCATTGAAGGCTGTACCAAGGAGGTGACATCTGAGCCAAACCCTGACAAGTAAGAATTTTTTCAGAGACAGAAGAGCATTTCAAGCAAAGGGAGCATAATGAACGGTGATGAACAAACATATTCAGGAACTGTTGTTTTATGGCAGCAGGTATATAGTTTATGAGGGTAAGATTAGATTCATCATGCTGCCACTAGATGTAGATATGAAACTTCCTATACAGAGCACCGAACTGAAATCTGAAATTGCCTCTTTAAACCAGCAATGAATGACATCAGTCCGATAGAAACAGAGCCTTAATGAGGCTGAGACTTCAGTCTGTTTTGTCCATTGCTAAATCCCCAGTGGCTAGATAATGTCTGGCAAATAGATCAGTGAATATGTAGAGAATGAATGAATGCACGCATATGTCTTAGCTCTGCAATTGGTATAAAAACAGCCCAAACCCAGCTTCAAAGAACAGCATGACTCAAAGCAATGAGAATGGAGATCAAAGTTCCAAGATAAAGTTCGTGCAGGTTCTTTTATC
The DNA here is from genome assembly GCF_964146895.1 of Miniopterus schreibersii. Lineage (NCBI taxonomy): Eukaryota > Metazoa > Chordata > Mammalia > Chiroptera > Miniopteridae > Miniopterus > Miniopterus schreibersii. The sequence continues at coordinate 29,214,494 of NC_138112.1, read as the reverse complement.
ACATGGGTCTGTTACGGGCTTTGGAAGAGTTGCAGAGCACTGTAGTTGGATATGCCTTTTGCCCAGTGACAAATCACATGCCAAAGGGAGAATCCAAGCATAAAATCTAAAAGCAGTTTGGCCTTATCCAGGCTGCTGAGGAAGCAGGAACTGCATGCCCTCTGCTGGAGGTAGAAACAAGAAGATAAATAACTAAAAATTAACATAGACAAAAGGCCAGATTCTGGGTGGAGGATCTGGGAAGGGCTAATCAGCATTCTACTGATGTATATAACCTGAAATATACCTGATCTTATGACAGGGTTATAATCACAGTTTTTAGGGCTGAAAATGACTTAAAGCTGTGGCTCTCAGCCAGTGCACGGTTATTTAACCTGAATGACAGCTTCCTGTAAAATGTATATCATAACGGTTTATTCAGCAGCATACTTGAGTTCAGTAAGCCTAAATGTGCTGCAAAATGTTGACTTGATCAATATGTAAAATACATTTTTTCCAACAACAGAGTTTTATGAAGGAAGAAACATGGGAAAGGTATAATGCCCAAGGACGATAAGTGATTAGAGGCAATAGCTAAGACTATAGGTAAGAGGGGGATTTTGTGATACAGAGAGATTCTGAGGTGGCAGGAGGGAACTGAGCCCACAGCACAGATAGAGGGATTTGACTTAGACAGGCTGTTCAGTGGAGAATGATATGGAAAAAGAGATGATAAAGAAAGGGAGAAAATAAAAAGACTACTGAAAGGTTCAGGTGAAAGATGACGGCAAGGCCAATAAATAAGCCAGGTTTCAAACCAAGTCTCTCTTCAATTGCTATATATATAACACATAAACAATGTTCACTTTCCAAAATCAAGATACACCCTGGAAAGATCACAATGAAAAAGGACCCAATGTATGGCATCAGCAGTATTCACATAATAGCAATCAATGAAAATAAGTCTTTTGAACAGCTGTAACTACCACTACTGCCCTTTTATAACTGATTCTGCACTGACACTGACTGTGGGCATTTTAAGAGTAAGAGCCCCACTAAACTAGTGAGAGTTCTAAATGCTAGGTCTCCCTAGCATTTAATAAAGGTTAACTCTCTCTCTCCCTCTTCCTCTCTCTCAAATCAATAAAGATATATATATTTTTTATTTTTTTTTAAAAAAAGGAGATTCTATTTCTACCCTTTTCTTTCATGTACTATTTGAAGAAAATGTACAAAGTGAGAATCTAATAGTTCCAAAACTTTAGTCCCTGCTTCCCTCTGGTGAGACAAAACATCAGGATCACAATCTTGACCTAGTTACCTCTATTAAATTAATAAACTGCTTCTTAAAAAAAGTATTCCATGCAAAGAAAGATATTGCACCATAATGCTAAAATGCATCTCCTCCTCTCACACAGATGATCTGCTGTGACTCACACTGCGAGAACCACTGAAATAAAACCTACAGCATTTTCTTTTTAGAGGTCAGTTTAAAGAGAATTATTCTTATTACACTGACTAATACCTAATTTTAGAAGCTTTAAGCATTCTGAAAAGTTAAACTCTACAAAATCCCCATATGAAGAGTATCCACAAAAGGAAGCAACCGAAAAAGTAGCTGCCTAAGCTTTTTCCTCTTGGGGAACTCCAACGTCAAATTTTCGGTCACAGTTTAACTACACAATGGCCTCTAGAGACTTTTTATCATCGACTTAAAAGTATACTCTACAGACTACTCATTGTTTTCAGCACTCATCTGGTCTGAATGATAGGACACTATAAAAAGATAAAGGAAGGGGAAAGGATATCCTCAGCTAAGACCAAAAAGCTCAGAACAATGACAGCACGTTCAAACAGACCAACTTGCTTCTTTGATTACTTTCAGGTGCTTCTGCCAGCGTGTCACCATCCTGTATGGCAACTTCCCAGCGTTAATACGATGTACAGAGAAATGAGTCAATGATTAAAGTCATTCATTCATTTATTCAAGTATTTATTGAGTGCCTACGTTGGGATAAATGCAAGAGATACAACAGTGAACAAGCTGAATATACTGCCCTCACAGTGCTATAGTCCAATGAAAGAAACACAACAAACAAGCAAATACACACAAAAAACAACGCTCAGAAACTGTGATTGTGCAGGTTTGCCTCTGACAGAGAATAACACAGGTAGACCTAATTACGCCTTTAATCTCTGCAGCCTTCTAGTTAGGTATTCAATGCCACTGCCTACATGAAGCATTCCTTGGCCTTTCTGTGCTTCCACAGTAATTTCAGTTTTATTATTCTATTTTTAAAGGGTGGGGCAAAAGTAGGTTTACAGTTGGGAGTACACAAAACACTTTATTCTTGTATTATTATTTATTAATCATTGTATTATTTTCCATATGAATAACTAACCTACGCTTGCCCCCCTGTAGAGCTCTGCACTAGTTATCTATATCCACATAGTATACACAGTATGCCTGCTATACTATCATAAACCCCCTAAAAGATGTTCGAACCTGTTGATCACACCTTATGTATTATGCCCACCTGCTTCTGTGATAATGTAAGGGGGCACTAAGGGCTTATTTGCCCTTCCCAGGAACCCTCTGCAGTGGAGAGGCTGCATTTCTCCCACCGCGCCACACTGCCCCCCCTTTCGTATTCATGTTTGAACCCCCCCAGCACAAAGCACGATGGGCACAGGACTGGTTTCATCAGACTTTTGAGTTGAATTGAGTAGAAGTGAAAAAGGTAATGACACCAGTAAGACTCTCATCTTTCTACCAGATGTGTCCCCTCAGGAAATGTGAACAGATACTAAAATTATGAAGTTAAAATCCAACTCAACATGGAAAGAGTAGAGAGAGGTAAACACACAGGTGACTATGACGACTATTGGTTCTCCTTAGAAGGACAAGGCCCTTTCACCCCCCTGCTTCCCCAGTGCCTAATGCCTGTGCCTGGATACACTGGATACAAGGATAAAAGGCACAATCTTTGCTTTCAAAGAGGCCACAGTCTAGTGGAGACAAGCAACTAAAGAAACTATTTCCACACAAAGGACGCACACTGTGAATGTGGGTAAGCACATGGCACTTGCTTTGGCAGCAAAGAGGAGATATAACCCAACTAACAGCTGGTAGAGGAGGCTGCAGTGAAGGCAAACCAGAGGAGCTAGTAATGCTATACCCGGACCCTGCCCCCGCCCCGACCTCATCTCCTACCACTTGCCCGTCTCCTACTTCATAATTCAGAAATCCTCTAGGCATAATATGCCCTCCAGTCCCCAGGCTGGTGCCCACGAGTTTCCCCTGCCTAGAATATCCTCCTCCCATGTCATTTCAGAAAACTCCTACTTCACCCTCCATCCATCCAAGTGTTCACTCAAGCACTGTCCCCTCAGTAAAGCTTTCGAGAACAATCCCAGGTCCAGAGGGAAGTGCTCCTTCTCCAGTGGAAACACCCAGCTTCGTAGCCTGACAGTTCTAGGTTAAAATTCTGATTGGGCTGCTTTCAAGTTAGGTGAATTCCAGCAAATTTTTTCACATCTCTGAACTTCAGTTGCCTCATCTGTGCCACACCAGCCAGGGTTTCTCTCTCTCTCTTTTTAATGAGAGCATTTATTTAGAAAATCACAAAGGTAGAAGTAATTCATAGAAGAAACGGGCTTAGGAAACAAGTCATAGAGGCAAAGAAAGGGCCCTTGGAGCTTAGAAGTGAGGAAGGTAAAGGTGACAAGCAGAGGGGGAGGGAGAGCACACTGGGTCCTCTGTCATAAGGGTTTTAAGGGTGGAGATTTTAGGGGAGGTCCCAGGGGAAGATCTTAATAGAATGTTCAGCAGCTTTCCAGGTATGTCCTTTCAGGGTCGGGGTCTTCACTAAATGACTGGTTGGTGCCAGGGCAAGGGGTCATTATTTATTGCAGCTGGTCCTGAGGTCAGCTGTGGTGTCACTTGTCTGGTTTTGCTGCTTTTCTGGGCCTGGAGCTGAAATACAACCGAGTCCTAGGGAGGAAAGGTCAGGAGATCCAAACTGCATGACCAGTGAGTGATATGCTGGGGGAGGAAAGGTCACCCTAGGGATGAGGTCCCACTCTACAATTGTCCATTGCTAGGCACCCAGGGCTTTCCACCTCGGTGATCTTAAGACACTTACTACCTGGAAAAACCAACGCTGATACTCAGCCAGTTCTTAAAATACTTCCATACCAGTTGCCAAATACTTACCTTGGCACCTTAAGTGATGCCTGCTCCCTCTACATACCCACCTGCCCCCACTGCCCCAGTCCCTTTTCCAGACCTCTAGACCTAAAGAACTAAACTATGGCACAGCAGGAGGCCTCAGCTCTATAACCAGTTTCTGTTGCTATGCCATATTGGTAGGACTGGGAAAAATATAATAAAAAGCAAGTGCTAACAGCATTCAGAAAAGGTAGTAATTACTTCAGCTTGAGCTAGTTATTCAAACAGTTGTTGAGGGTGTACACTGAGGATACACTGATGGGTGTGGTCCCAGCACTCAGCCTATCCACAGTCTAATGGGCATAACAACATATAAATAAATCATTGTAATCCAGAGTAGTAGCACAGAAGTTTCCATAAAGTGCAATGGGAGGCACAAAGGGGATAGAAGTCAAGTACCCAGCCTGTGGGAGAGAAGCAAAGAAGTGCCATAAAGTTTGACACAGAAGGTGAAACAAGACCTGAGCAGTAAAAGATGAAAGGGAGTTTGCCAGGCAGAGAAAGGAGGAAAACAAACCATTCCAAGCAGAGAGACACCAGCACTATATGAGCCACATCCAAGCATAGTGTGTGAAAAACAATGAAATGACCAATGTGTAATGCCTTATATATTATAACAATATATAATCAAAATTATTTTTTTCTACCAGATTCACTTCTCTGATTGTTTTTAAAGGTTGATCTTAAAATTCATTTGCATTATCTAAGCCTACACTAGCTGAGCAAGGGATGGGGCAGTGAAGATACACTGGGAGGTTTGGGGTCAGTCTGTTTGCCATTTAAAAATAAAGCACATGGAATCCGCAAAACAACTAGAGTTGCCTGCACTTGTTAGATGCGTGTAAGCAAAGATGGAAGAAAGACAGTGAATGAATTGGAGTGTGAAGTAGGAACAAAAGAACAACAGAACTCACTACTTTTCCTGGAGAGGGACATTTCTTTTTAATTTCTTCTATTGAATTTATTGGGGTGATACTGGTTAATAAAATTATATCGGTTTCAGGTGGAGGGGGACACTTCTTAGTAGACGGGAACAAGAAAGCACTAAATAGGCCAGACACCTTGAAGATCAAAGACATATTTAAAGAATAAAACTTTGCAGGAAGATAAAGGGGAAAGAGTAAATAGATGTGTGTATTTGGCTGGGGTGTGAAGTGGAGAAACAAGGTCACCTGGAAACAGAGACTACAGATAAGTGACTATAAATGTATATTAATTAAATATTAATTTGACCACAAAAAGTCCTTCTGGAAATCTTTAAAAACCATGACCCATACTTTGTGGCAAGAAACTCCCCTGGCTTCTCAGCCAATACCCATTCCATCATGTTACACTCACATTCTTCAGAGAGGGAATAAAGCACTGGGGCATATAAGTAACACATTGTATGCGGAAACGTATTTATACGTTTTACATTGATTGGTAGTAGAGCGCGCGATAAAAACTACCTGCAAACAATATGGTAACAACAATAGTCTCTTTGCATTTAATTTTGCGATAAGATAGGACATGACATGCAGTGTCATTCCCTCATCTCAGCTCCGCACGTACAGAGCTTGGTGCTGTGGCCTCCCAGATCCACACATGAGTGAGACCCAAGGTTGTCGTTGAGATCACAGAGAGGTGCCTAGCAAATATGAATTCCTTCTCTTTTAAAGTGTGGTCATTTTCTGGGAGCATTTGAGATCTTGCTCCCTGGCATATGTTGTCAGTTTGGCTCAAATGAACTCTTAACATTTTTCAAAAAATAAAGAGTGGTCATTTTCTAGAAATTAGACTACATAAGCAAATAAAAAGCCTGTTTTGGTTTGTTGGAGCTGCATTGGTCATTGTCATTAAAGCCAATTGTTCAAGAGAAAGGAAGCATCAGATGCCAAACAGTCATCACCACTGCTTTCCAAAATTATTGTATGAGCTGCTCCCTTAAAGGAAAGGCCATCACTGCTCAGGAAACGACAGAGGCTTCCGACAGTTTTAACAGACAGTGTCTGCAGTGTGACCCATGGTTCAAACTGCATAAAAATAAAAATTCACTGACAAATAATAACAAGTACTTCCTCACTTTCCTATCTGCTGAATCAGAGCCATTGTTTGGGCAGTAGTTCCTTGTTTAAATTAGCTTATTAAATCACAATGATGCTGGCCAAACATACTATAAACCCAACATCAGGAAAACTTATCAAAATGCAAATTGTACCAAGGTTTAAATGCACATACACACACATACACCTGCAATAATAAAATTTAACCAGTACCAAGGGGATCTTACAAAAGCTTCTGTTTTTTTCCCCTGAAAACCTCAAATATTTCTATGATATAGTGAAAAGAGAAGGGTATTCAAAGAGAGATCTGAGTTTGAGTGTCTTCTACCATCTCAGATCAAAGAGAGATCTGAGTTTGAGTGTCTTCTACCATCTATTAGTTATTTAAACTTATACAATGAAAAAAGTAATAATTATCCCAAAGGGGTCTTGTGATGATGAAGTTGGGTAATACATGTGTGCAAGTGCCCAGCAAGGAAGTAAGAGGTTGATGTATTATTAATATATATATATTTATGAGAGAGAAGGGAGGTGGGAGGCGAAGAGAGAGAGGAGAGGAGAGGCAGAGGGGGGGCAGAGAGAGAGAGAGAGAAACATCAATGTGAGAGAGACACATCGATTGGTTGCCTCCCGCACAAGCCCCGAACTGGGCTGGGGATTGAACCTGCAACCCAGGTATGTGCCCTTGTCTGGGAATCGAACTTGCAACCCTTTGGTGCTTGGGCCGATGCTCTAACCACTGTGCCATGCCAGCCAGGGCACTAATATATTTTGTAGCATACTATGAGCATGCACCTCCCAAGTGTGCAACCACTGCCAAACACACATACAAACATATACAATAATGTTATAAGTTTAATATTGCCACTTATGAGGAAGAAATTATGATCTAAAACTTTAACAATTTGTTCTGAGTGTTCGCTTAAAAAAACATGACCTTACAAAGTCAGATTTTAAAAAAATTGTTTGCAGCTATCTTGGAACCGATGACAGGGCAGTGACTTGGTGACAGTGAGGGCCTCTTACACACCAAATATGATGTGTCCTGGTATGTGATGTGCTTTCGTTTTGACTTTCTGTCCAGTTACCAGTCCACCAGTGCTGTGACAGTGCAGTATACCTTTAGTACACATTCATAGCTGTATAAATTACATAGCTCTGAGGAAAGGTACACACTGCAGAAATAAAACATGATTACTTTGGATATCTTATTTATAAAGAATTTAAAAATAATTTGTGCTAACACTTTGATCACTTCATATGCTGAAGATTATAAATTCACATCTCAAGGGACTACTTATAACAACGAGGTTTCTCATCAAAGAAGCTAAAGAGATTCACTTAAATTTTCAGTCTAATATCCTTTAAAATGATAACACTTTATTAAACAGAAGAATAGCACTATTATTCTAAACAAGGTGCTAAAAGATGAGACTGGTATCCAGGCTCCTAAAGAAAACAAAATAACTAGATATTGGACTTGATTCCCTAACCCAAGGGCTGGTAGAATTTCAAAAGCAGAGTGCCAAGCAGGTGAACTCTGTGCTTTAGAATTAATGAACAGGAGGGGGAAATGCAAGGACCTCTGCAAGTAGAGTGAAAGATGAATATATGGCAGAGACTAGTCCATGCAGCATAGATTAGGGACATTTACATAAATTCTTATTTAACATATTCCAAGCCAAATTTTGGTACACAGACTGTTGAGAAAGCTTAAGATGAAAGATGTGCTAATGGAATTAAGGTAAAATACACTGAGCACCAAGCTTAAGGGAAGAAAGTTCTAAAGTAGTAACCTCACTCCTGCCTCACCAATTTAGTCTCCTCCTTTATTCCCTTGGGGAGTGCCTTTTTGTGATCATCAATGGAGGTCTCTTAACAACTTTTGCTCTAGAACGTACAGAGCTATCCAAAAATATCTCATTGTCTGTTTTATCTGGGGAGGTTTCATAGTCCCTTTTGACTGATAACATAGTTGCCATTCATTTAAAGCTTTTCTTTCCATAACACAAAGCCAAAGTGAGAACAAAATTCTGTGTTTTTGAAACCTCCATTATGATTTTTCTTTTGCTCTCCAAAATTACCCAACCTGGTGTTAGAAAGAGAATTGAGATTCCTCAACTTTATTCATGTCTAATGTGGATATCCTTAATAAATCTGCCTTCCACAACTATCTCAAAATCAGGCCATTTATAACAAAACTTGTGTCTATCCCAAAATTACAGCTAGTACAGAGGCAACAAGGAGCAAAGGCTCTGATGTCAACAGAGCTCTGGTTTAAATTCTAGTGCTATCGCTATCACTTATCAGCTATGTGATCATGGATATATTACTTCACCTCTGAGCCCTTCAGCCCTCTATAAAAAAGATGTAGTACCTCCCTCAAGAAAAGATAAATATGTTAAGAGCACTTACGCAGTACCTGTCACAAGGTAAAAGCATTTATCTGCTCAAAAGAGCATGCTCTGCCCCACACTACTTCAACACCAAGTTATGTTCTTCGTCAATGAAGGCTTCAAAAAAGGAACAGCCACACCACAAGGGAGCAAAGGGAAAAAGAGACCTCAGTATTGAGGGCCCACCTCATGCTTCCTCATCTCTGACCCGCTGCCTCACTCTTACTGACCTCCTTTCAGTTCTTCCAACATGACCTGCTCTTTCCTAACTTAGGATCTTACATGATATACCCTCTACCTGGACAGAAATTTCAATCATCTCCCTTCTCCTGGCTAACTCCTACTCAGCTTTCTGGTGTCCGCTTTATCACCAATGCTGCCTAGCAGATTCCCTAATACCCAATACTGAGGACTCTATTGGAGATCTCACCACAAACTACTTCCTTAAAGCACATCACACTTGTAACTACTTCTCCCTATCCTCTTTCCCACTAAACTGTAACCTCTGTGAGGTCTGTCTTTGTCTTCCACTTATCCCCAGCTAGTAACACAGTGTATGCCACAGAGGAAGAGTTTGATTAATATTTGTTAAATAAGTATATAACTAAGCTGCTTTACTATATAAATGTACAATATCATATCTGCTATAATACAGTGATACTTCATTGTATCATGTAACGAAATTGCAGCACAACTCAGAGAAAGCTCCTAAAGAAATCTGACTAACAAATTTGTTTTTTACTAACCCATGGGTAGTTTTCACAATATGAGCAGCAAGAAAGAGAACATCATGACCTCTACGGTTACACGAGCAGAGGGCAACTTGGAACTGACATGTACAAAATAGATAGTAATGACTTACAAATACACATAGTTAATTGACCTCTGTTTGCGAGTGAAAAACCAAAATCATAAAACCAACTGCCTTAACTTTTGCTCTCTAATAGATATGAGTTGTACACAATTACCACAGAAGTAGTCTTTAAGGAGACCTTTTCCCAGTGTGTTCATTCTTCACCCTTCCCTTAGGCCTCGGTCATCCACAAAACAGAACAAACGAACAAGACGCAGAAACTGCTGCACTCCCTCCCATGACTCTTTCTCTGCAGACATTTGTGAGAAGAGTCAGCACTGACAAGTAGCCACAGCTTCCAGATCATCAAAATGGGAGAATGAGAACCAATAGGCCTGTTTTTATTTACGTGACATTCTACCTTGTTCCCCTGAAGGATTTTAGACAGTTGAGAATCAAGCTGTCATATTCTTCCACTCTGTACACACACACACACACACCACACACACACACACACACACACACACACCACACACACACACACACACACACCCACACACCCACACACCCACACACCCACACACACACACACACCCCGCCTCCCAATGTGTAGGGAAGCAGGAAGAGGGAAAAGACACAGATTCAACAAGCAGTCGTGGAGAGGGTAAAGCAATGTGCAGTATACTGCGGAGGACTACGCGTACTTACAAGACAGGGTTCCTGCTTTAAAGCGAGATTAAAACGACGATACAAAACATTTAACGTACGGCTACAGTAAGACCATGCCAAAAGGTAAGTACAAAGAAAGATCTTACCAATCACACACTTTCCAGATTAAGAAATGGCCCCAGGAGGGGAGCAATGGAGATCTTGCTCCCCAGAATGTCTTCAGTTTGGCTCAAGGAAACTATATTTTTTTTAAAAAAAGGAAAAAAGAAAGAGCCCCAAGAAGTAGCATCTGAGATGGAATTAATAAGGAAGGGAAGGGCATGGAAGAGGCATTCCAGGCAAAGGGAACAATGTGGGCTAAAGCACAGAAAAACAAAGGAAGGGACATGTGTGCAGAAGAGATTAGCAAACTGAAAAGGCGGGTCGGGGCCATAGGGTGGCAGGTCCTGAATGCTACAGAATTTTGTTCTTAATAAAGCAAACAATAAGGAATCATTGCATCTTCTGAGAGAAGAATGGTTTGACTAGAGGAGAGGTGATTATGTCACCTGTAGAGACGCCAGTGGAAGGGGAACTGCAGGTAGCAAGGAGGACCAGTTAGAAGACTCTTCGAGTTCAGGAAGCAGAAACAGAGTGGCAACAAAGGGTGAGGGCCATACAAGTGAAAACAACAGACAGACTCTGAGGATGGAATCAACCCAACTTGGTAATTACAAGGAATATGGCAGAAATAAGAGCCAAAAATAACTGACATTTCAGGCTTTTTAGGGACTTGATACTTTCTGCTTCCTCTCTAATCCAGCGTCGCTTCCTAAGAGAAACCTTCCTGAGATAAAGCCTTTCCCATCCACTGTATCCCATATTTACATGCACAAATCACCTTGCTTATTTCCTTTAAGGCAATCATTAATATCTATAATTAGTTTATTTAATATTTATTTGCTTATTGTCTACTTATTTCCTAATCAGAAAACAAGCTCTACATGAGAAGTCCATCTGTAAAATAATTAAGAAAAAGACACAAACCAGCCATGGCTAGGAAGCAAAAGAGGAAAAAGAGAGTCCAGGTGTTGACTGAGTCATGGCACCAGGTGACGCGCAGCCTGGAGTCTGAAGGCAGCTTCCAAATGCTGCCCATACTGCCTATTGAGCCAGGACATGTCAGCTGCTTCTTTAATAACATTTTTTAAAAATGGATAAGATAATGTAGGTTCATTATTGATAATTTGAAAAATACAGAAAAGTATAAAGAATTAAATGAAACATCACCCAGTTAATATTTTAGTATATTTTCTTGTAGTCTTTCTCTGTGCAGCTATAAATGTATTTTAAACGTATTTGACCCTCAAGTGGTAGCTGATTTTTCTCTCTCAAACCTTTCCCACCCACTGGGCCTGAAAGTGAGAATAGGTTATTCCCTTTGTTCCTAATTCTCTCCCCCTTCCCTAACTCACTACCTTTAAATATTATGTCATAAAACTGTATCACCTCACTATACCTTTTACTACAACCATCTACTGCCCCCTGGCTCACTTTCCCTCATTCCTTGAAGATTTTAGCTCCTAGTCACTGTCACCCTAACATAAAGCCTTTCAAAATTCTTGGTGATTTCAGTATCCTAGCCCTTAGTTCCTTATCGTCTCCTCCAATGACCTTGTCTTCCACCTACCTAAGTCACTAACCACCGTCGAACCCTGGGACTTGTCACTCCCAGTGACTGCAATCCCACCATTTTCACTCAATTTCAAATATTCTATTACTTCCCCGTATCTTTTCACTTCACTCCCTCTACTACTTTGAATCCTCAAATCCATCAGCCTCATACACTCCACCTTTTCCCTGTCCCTCACCTCATCCTCACACCCCTCTTTACTTGCCTTAAATTCCATAGTCCATGAACATAATCATTCCGTTGCATACACCCCTCAGTCCACATGTCTCTTTCTCACTTTGTTTTAGTCATTGGGCAAAAAAAAGAAAAAAGGAAAAAAGGACAATGCTGCCTAGAAAGAACTCTCCACCAACTCCACATCCATACCCAAGAAACTGAATGTAGCTAGAGAAACACACAGCCATGTCAAGTGGTCTTACTACCTTGCTTGAGACTTCAGTCAAGCTCTACCTCCCTAGTCCATTGACATCCTTCTGCGCCAGCGGAGTATTTCCGCTCCCTCTCCTCCCCACTGTCGTCATCCCCTGCTACTCTCTCCCTTGGGCGTGTCCCTCCAGCCATACTAACCTTGAAGCTGCTCCTGCCCAGTACACACCAACTTCAGGGGGTTTTAAAAAACTGGCCTCTTCCTCATGCTTTGAATGCTCTTCCCCCAGTGCCTAGAATGGTGCCTAGCACACAGTAGGCACTTAATAAAAACTGAGTTAATGAATTTGGAAACACATTGTACATTCAGTTTTCTACTTTGCTTTTTTCATTTATCATCAATTCATGAACATTTCCCCACACTGTCAGGTATACTTCAAGACCATCATTTTTATCATACTAATAGTATTCCATTTTATGGATAAGCCACAAATCATCTACAATCTGGGAATGAGAAATCAGGACATTTACAAGTGGGAAATTTTCTCCTTTGATATTTCTGAACCTCAGTAGTTTCACCTCTAAAAATAAGGATAATATCTACCTTACAGGAGTGTTGTAGAGACTGAATGTATAATATTAATACATACAGAGACATCAGTTTTGTTACCACTTAGATGTCAATGGGATGAAAAATCATAGATTAAAATGTAACTCACAATATTGTCCCTTAATGACTTGATCAAGACACTTAATCTCTATTAAGCTCAACTGTAACATCTATCTTTTAAAAGTGTTTGTAATAATTGAAAACAGGTATGTAAAAGGGTTTAGCATAATATCTAGCCCAGATTAGAAAACCAATAAATGTTCATTCATTCACTACTCATGAACAATAACTAGGACTTCTCTTAAATTGTGAATAAGAAAAATTTTTATAAATCCCCCAATAATATATAGATTACCAATGCAGAATTTGCCTTTTTGATGAACAATTAACCAATACTTACAAAGCACACTGAAGATTTTTTATAAAAATCTGTATCAATTTTATAGCTATTATAAAAAAGACAGGTAAAACAATTATTTTTAATTACTGAATGACAGTATTAACAAATAAATTCCTTTATTTATCCTGTGCTTCAATATATATATATATATACATCAGGTTAGTGAACTATGATGATAAGAGCAAGAAAACATTAAGTAAACCAGCCTCTCTTCAGGAGTATACTTTGAAGCAATCTGTAAGTTGCTGCCATATATATGCCAATACATTACAAATTTGTCAGTGCTTTTCCATATTTTTTCAGATACAAGTTTGAGTATGTGCTACAGGAATGGTCAACAAATACAATGTAAGGTCCTAAGGATGTAATCATCTCTGCCTCCCTAAGACCTAGCCCAGTACCAGACATAGAAAAGGAATTGGATGAATCCTGTGTAGGTGGATGGGCGGGTGGTAAGTGACTAATTGAGTTAGTCGCTCCTTCTAGGCACTGCAAAGTCCAATACTTTCTGTCTCCCACCCTATGGTTAGATGCAGCAATATAACCTGTTCTAGCCAATGAACTGTGAAAAGAAGTGACATGTGTCATTTTGAGGCTGGAGCACTTATATGCTGGCACAAGTGCTTCCAGGTTCTTTTTCCATAGCTACAATGATTATGAGAGCATATATTGAGGAAATTTCTATCAGTCCCTCAGTCTCCAAAAGAATAAAATGAGCAGAATCTTCTGTTCATCCCAATGGAAACACAGTATGAGTCATAAATTTTTGTCAGGTTAAGTCATGAAAATTTTGGAGTTTTGTTACAGTACCATAACCTAGCCTATTCTGACTTATACAACAAGCAAGGTAATGACGTTTATACAGTTTAGCAATTTATCTTGAACATGTAAGTTAATCTCTCTATATGATAGTTCTCTCACCTATAAAATAAGACAATAATAGTATAACCTCACAGAGCAGCTATAGAGATTAAATAAGTGAATGTCTATTAATTACTTAGCAGAGTACTTAGGATATACAAAGCTTTCAATAAATGGTAACAGGTTATTAGAGACTTAAACACTGTATATTTCATTTTATTCTCCCACATCTCCTTATTCATTTTAGTATTTTTTAAATTTATCTTTATTGTTGAAAGTATTACAAATCTACCCTTTGTTCCCCCATTGATCTCTTCTACCCAATAGCCCTCCCCCTGAGGCCTTCACCCACTATTGTCTGTGCCTATGGGTTATGCATGTACACATAAAAATTCTTAAGTTAATCTCTCCCTACACATGCACCCACCCCTGCCTTCCCTCTGAGATTCGTCAGTCTGTTCCATGCTTCTATGTCTCTGGATCTATTCTGTTCATCAATTTATTTTGTTCATTAGATTCCATATATGAGTATGCTTATGTGACACTTGTCTTTCTCTGACTGGCTTCTTTCGCTTAGCATAATACTCTCCAGGTCCCACCATGCTGTCTCAAAGGGTAAGGGATCCTTCGTTTTTACAGCTGCATAGTATTCTATAGTGTAAATATCCGAGAAGATGCTTGATATGATTTCAATCTCCTTGAACTTGCAGAGACTTCTTTTGTGTCCTACCATGTGGTCTATCTTTGAGAATGTCCCATATGCACTTGAGGAGAATGCCTATTCTGCAGCTTTGGAATGGAATGTTCTGTAAATGTCAATTAAATCCATCTGACCTAGTGTGTTATTTAGAGTCACTGTTTCCTTGTTGATTTTTTGTCTGGAAGATCTATCCAGTAAAGTCAGTTGGGTGTTCAAGACCCCTACTATGACTATTGCTGTCGATCTATCCTTTAAAGTCCTCCAGAAGTTTGTGTTGTTTTTTTATCCCAGCCTGTGTCTTTTGTTCTGAGGTGGGTCTCTTGTAGACAGCATTTTTTTGGGTCCTGTTTTTTTTTTTTTCTTTTCTTTTCTTTTTTAAATATATCTTTATTGATCTCAGAGAGAGGAAAGGAGAGGGGGAGAGAGAGATAGAAACATCAATGATGAGAGAGTCATTGATCGGCTGCAGCCCGCAACCCAGGCATGTGCCCTGACCGGGAATCGAACCCTGATCGCCTGGATCCTAGGTCAATGCTCAACTGCTGAGCCATGCCCGGCCGGGAGGGTCCTGTTTTCTTAAGCATTCAGTTACCCTATGTCTTTTGATTGAGACATTTAATCCATTTATATTTAAGGTTATTATTGATAAGTAGTTCTCTACTACTATTTAATTTCTTCATGTCTATGTTTCCCATTCTCTGTATTTCAACTTCTTATTACAGCAGTCCCTTTAACATTTCCTGCAACGCTGGTTTGGTGGCCATAAATTCCTTTAGCCTTTTTTTTGTCTGGAAAGCTCTTTATTTCACCATCTATTTTGAATGATAGCCTTGCTGGATAGAGTAGTCTTGGTTTCAGATCCTTGTTTTGCATTACCTTGAATACTTCATGCCACTCCTCTCTGGCCTGTAGAGTTTCTGATGAGATATCAACTGACAGCCTTATGGGAGCTCCTTTGTAGGTAACAGCTTGCTTTTCCACTTACTGCCTTTAAGATTCTTTGTCTTGAATTCTTGGCATTTTAATTATGATGTGTCTGGGTGTGGGGCTCTTTGGGTTCTTCTTGCTTGGGACTTTCTGTGCCTCCTGAACTTGTGTGACTTTTTCTTTGAGCAGGTTAGGGAAGTTTTCTGCCATTATTTCTTGAAATAGGTTCTCTAAGCCTTGCTTACTTTCAACCTCTTCTGGCACTGCTATGATGCGAATATTGTTGCATTCACGTTGTCCCACAGCTGCCTTAAACTGTCCTCTTGTTTTTTAATTGTTTTTTCTTTTTGGTTCTCTGATTGAGTGATTTTTTTCTACCCTGTCTTCTAATTTGCTGATCCGATCCTTGGGTTCCTCTAATCTGCTGTGTTATTCCTCCCAGTGTATTCTTTATTTCTGCTATGTCATTCTTAATTTCCTCCATAGTTTCTATATCTTTTCTCATCATCCTTACAATCAGTATTCTGAACTCTTTATCTGATAGATTGCTTATTTCCATTTCACTTAGATTTTCTTCTGGAGAATTCTTTTGTTCTTTCATTTGGGGCTTATTTTTTTGTCTCCCCACTTTGGCTGCCTATTTGGGTTTATTTCTATGTATTAGGTAGATCTGCTAGGACCCTCAGTCTTTTGGGAAGTTCTCTGGTGTAGGTCAATATCAGACTCTGTTTGTGACTGGCCCTGAGTATCCTGTTTGGAGCTCTCAACAAACCATATCTTGAGGCCCCCTCTGTTGAGGCTAGGTGCATTTGGACAGGACCAAGATGCACATCAAAGTCTGCTTTTCCAAGGCCAGGGTCCAGAAGCAGATCAGGCAAAGACTCAAAGCACTCTGAGGTCCACTTCTGCCTGCAGGCTGATTAATCTAATTCTCTTAATGAGCCTCCGACTGTAGAAACTCCACAGGGTGGGGGAGCTGATTGTTATCAGTCTCTTAAGGAGCCTTAGGCTCTAGAAACTCCACAGGATACAGAGAGGTTTTCCAGCAGGATGAAGCAATTGCTTCCCCCCAGGCAAAAGCTGTTTGGAAGGTAAATGCCTGCTTGAGAAAGATATCCTCTGCCATATGGAAAAATAGCTCAGCATAGGAATCCAGATGGCTGCCTTCTGAGGTCTATCTCCAGAGCCCAAACCCCACATTCTTCTCACACCACTCTAGTCCACTTTGCCCTCACTCTGCCAGAGCCCAAGATGAGTGGCTGCACACAGAACTTTCTGCATTGGCCATTTAAGAGGGTTCCTGCATTACTAGCCCTCTCTCCCTGGCAGACAGAAACCCTGCTGCTTTTCACAGCCAGACGTTATGTGGGTACCTTTCTCACTTCTGGTGCTCTGGGCTGGGGAGCCCAGCTTGGGCTTAGACCCCAGAGTTCTCAGTGGGAACCTCCCACTAACCCTCTAGACCTTCAGCTGCTGCCTGTGGTAGCCTGGCCAGCCTTCTCACACCTGCGCACTTTCTACCAGTCTCTATGTGGTCTCCACTTTATGTCCCTGGTTATGAGGGTGCTCTCCAGCTCATCTTCAGTTGATTATTCAGGATGGTTTTTCTATATTTTAGTTGTATTTCCAGTTTGGTCCTGGGAGAGTGTCAGTGTAGCTTCCACTCAATCTGCTGCCATCTTGGATCTCTATTCATTTTCATTTATAGCCATTTTTTTCCATTCAAAAAATCTTTATTAAGAACTACTATGTAGAGCACACCATGCAAGGCATTAGGAATGAAGACAAGTAAGATAAGACATATCATCAATGATTCTTCTTACCTACAATTCTTTTTTCTCCAATCCACTCATAACCAAGTAAACATTAAAATCATAAACATAAATACAATGTTCTATGTTATAAATAATGTGTCAGTAGCAGAACTAATTTTTAATTAAAAAAAAACTCCTGACATGATATGAGTCTGGGTTTTATTCAAAATTGAGATGGAAAAATTTTTTAGGTCTGATTTACCAAAGGCAATCAATGATAAGGCAAAAAATAGACTTGTGCCCACATCCCCACTGCTCCTAATACAGTTTCCTATAGACAAGGGGCCCTCAGTAAACAGAATTACAGGCATCAGAGATCAGCAAATTCAATCCTCTTACCTTATATACTAGTATGGTGAGATCTAGAGTTAAGTAACTTGCCCAAGGTCATAACATGAGCTAACACTAAAACCCAAACTTTGAAAATGCTTCATTTTAAGTGCCTAAAGCACAAAGTTCCTACAATATGCCGAGAGAGGGATATAAACATAACAATGCAAAACCGAAAATTAATTTTTACTGAAAGTGCATTTTAGCATTAACTGGTAAAATATACAAAACTCAGATATCAGAAAGACAGTGTTAGATTTAATATAATTAAGAAGAGAAGATACCTGCAAAAACCTAAAAGGATACATTATAATATTTTCTACTCCAAAATTTACCAAACCAAAGTAACATAGAAAAAAAAAGAAATAGTTTCATATGCCTTTCTTTATGTATCAGTCTTATGTGGAAGAAAATTCTTTTAAGCAAGGAACCAAGTCAATTTCTATGCCTTATTTACAAGTGTATTAAGTTATATCCCACTGATAAAAAGACACATATGTACTATATTTGTAACAGAAAAGAGTTCACATAGATTTTCATATTTTTCAAAGTAACTATTTTAGATAATGATAAGGGGTGATTTAAATATTTTATTCTGAGTGCAGAGGGAGAAAGTTAAAGCCATGTACACTAAGAAACTACAAGATAGGCCCTGGCTGGGTAGCTCAGTTGATTAGAGCATCATCCCGCTACATCATGGTTGTGGGTTTGATCCTGGGTCAGGGCACATACAAGAATCAACCAATGAATGCATGAATAAGTGGAACAACAAATCAATGTGTGTCTCTCTCTCCTCTCTCTCAAAAAACAACTACAAAATAAAATAAAACAATATTTACCATCCACTGATATGGTATGTCTACTTATGTCTACTAAGTGATATAAACTGTGCTAAATAAGTGCTTTACACATACATACCAGCTCATTTCACAACAAATGGGTAGAATGGATAGTATAATTATCTCCATTTTGCTGATTATAAAAATGGAAGCTTAGAATAATTTGTCTAAAGTACTCAAGTAGTAGTAAAAGCAGAATTTGTTCTCAAACCTGTATGGTATTCAAGCTCTATCAAATTCCTGGCCCTACATGGTTTAGATCAAGGTCAATTCATCATTTCTAAGGGGTGGATTACATGATCTCTAAGACCCCTTCTGACAATAATTCTGTGAGCAAAAACAGAAATCAGTTCAGAATTCACATAGTATCTGTGACAGTATACTCCAGGTCTAAGGAGAAGGCCATCAACAGACAAACCTATAAAAAGAGGAGAAGGGGGGAGAGGGTAAGACGAGGAGGA
Source organism: Miniopterus schreibersii (assembly GCF_964146895.1). Classification (NCBI taxonomy): domain Eukaryota; kingdom Metazoa; phylum Chordata; class Mammalia; order Chiroptera; family Miniopteridae; genus Miniopterus; species Miniopterus schreibersii. The sequence goes on along the minus strand of NC_138112.1, from coordinate 29,195,404 downwards.
GAAAGAACAATAGGCTCTTCCAAGGGGCCTGACACAGATACATTTTACTAGCCATCAGGGCCACTGTGACAAGAGTGAAAAGGGGGAACCTACAAAAGAAATTGAAAGCAGAACTGTATCAAGCCCACTGATCTTGCCTCACAGCAGACAAGGAAGGAGCTGTTGAGAGGCCTATAGGAGCGGCCACGAACTCAATGCTGGGCTAAGTTGCAGTCCTAAAATAAACACTGGTCACTATTGTAGTTAAATAGAAATAGTCGAGTACAGATGACTAACCACTAGGTTTCTAGAAGAGGCATTCCACAACTGCCATGCATTTGGATCAATCTGAAATGTGTAATACTATGGAGTGTGCTTTTAGACAGAATGGGGAAGGAACCAGCACTTACTCTAGTAAGTTCCTCAAGTTCCTACCATATTCCAGGCACTGTGTACATGTACTTTCATGTGTTAAACCTCACAACAACCTTGGTAGATGTGATGGTTTATTTTACATGTCAACTTGGCTAGGCCATGGTGTCCAGATATTTGGTCAAATGTTATTCTGGATATTTCTGTGAAGGTGGTTTTTTGGTTGGAGTTAACATTTCAATCAGTGGACTTTGAGTAAAGCAGACTTACCCTCCAGGATGCAGGTGGGACTCATCCGATCAGGTGAAAGCCTAAATATCCCAAAAGACTGGCCTGTCCTGAGCAAGAAGGAATTCTGCAAGCATACTGCCTTTGGACTCAAATTGTAACTCTTCTCTGGCTCTCCAGCTTGTGGGTCTACCCTGCAAAATTGGACTTACCAAGCCTCCACAATCATATGAGCCAATTCCTTAAAATAAATCAATCTCTCTTTGTGGAGATACACACACACAAATCCATTGGTTCTGTTTCTCTAGAGAACCCTGACTAACACAGTAGATATTGCTCTCTATTTCAGCACTCAGGAAAATGACAGCCTGAAAGGACTCATTCTCCTTACCCACAATATTACACAGTAAAATGCCCTCAGGACTCACATTCTAGTCTGAGGGGCTAGCATAGGAGGTAGAGGGTAGTGAAAAATAGGGAAACCTTGTAACCACAAGCCACACATCCCAAGGAGTCCTTTACAACACATGTACCCAGAGCCTTAATGTGCCCAAGCGATGAACTATTCTTTGTCTGGTCTCCTGATTTAGTTATTTTGGATAAAAGAAATAAAATATTTCTACTAAATCAACAACACTTGAAGACTTTGAAAGAAGAGGCAGGGGCTATACATATGTTCAGTCTTAGGAAGAATAGGGAAGATTAAAAACTCTACTAAAAGGGCTACAAAATCACCTTTGAGCTGAGCATAAGATGACAAGCTGGCATTTTAGGTTAAATATGAGATATCATTGAATAAGATATTGAAAATTTGTATATTTAAGGACAGCTTTGGGACAAAGGATGACTGCTACAGCAGAGTAGGGGACAGAGTTGGCATTAAGTAAGTTGGATTTGGCAGGAGGGAATTTGAATTAGAGCGTCCTCTGAGAGCAGAACAACTTGAAGTGACTGTCGTGGTCAGTTACAGAAGAGTGTGGAGCGAGGACTGATAGTAAATTACTGGTAATGGGAGGAGAGGTTTTAAACAGAACCGGGACTTGGGGCCACCCTTTGGAAAATGTGATCCAAAGATCGGACAAGTCCTAGGCATTTAGGGGGTTGAAATTCCGTTTGGGTTCCGGTGCCTGGGGTCTCATCGGTTGGGCGGGAGACCACGAAGCCTCAGTCCTTTCCCAACCCCTACCCAGACTTACCTTCTGTTGGAAGTAGTGAATCGTGTACTTCATGACTACAGCTGGGCGGGATATGAAGCTGCTTGACAAGCGCTGGCTTCTGAGGGCCTTTACTGCCAGCGGCTCGGGGATGGGGGCTCCGGGCATCACGAAAGCCATGAGTAGAAGCAGGAGGACACGGCGCCCCATGGCTCAGCTGGAGGCTACTGTGCGGGTGGGAGGTAGACCGGCAGCTGCCCAGAGCCCGAAGCTCCGCCCACCTCGACTTGGCTCCTCCCCCGGGAAAACCAAAGTCGCCCCGCCCCTCAGAACCCGGCGTAAACCAGGGACACCCTAGCCACACTCCAAACGTGCCCTCCTCATCCCAGGGCCCCATCCTCCCAGCCAGCGCACTCCCATCCTTAACTAGATCGCCCTCTTTCTGCCCGGTCACCCGGTATTCTCGTCTTTGTCGTTACCCCCAAACCCTACCCGGTCCGTCTCGCTTCCATCGCCACACCCCTTGCCCTCCGCAAACCCTACCTAAGTGGGTAATAATAATAATAGCTACCGTGACAGTTTATTGATCGTTCACTACATCATTGAGCATAAAGCACACACATCATCTCATCTAACAAAACCATCGCAGAAATCTTTCCGCGTGCATGACTGTTGTTCCCATTTACAGAGGAGGAAACGGGGGTTCGGACAGGTGCGGGCTCGCACTGGGTCCCTGAGCGGTGCAGCTCGGCCTCTCAGACTGCTCTTTCTGGCGCCTTGACTCCACCTCATTAAGTCTAACCACCTCCGACGGGGCTCTGTCCGTGGGGCAACCCAAACCTCCGCGATGCCCACACGACCCATTCCGTCCACGGCGGAGGTCGCCGGAAGCCCACGTGGCCCCGGAATCCCGCTGGGTCCCGGACCCTTCTTCCGTTAACGCCCCTCTCCCTGGCCCGCAGGCCGCTTCCGGCCCCGCCTCTCTCTCTCCCTCTCCCTCTCTGGTCTCTCTCTCCGTCTCTCTCTCCCTCCTCCCGCTGCCACCCCCTTTCTGTCCCCGTCCCCGGGCCGTCCCATCCCTCTCGGGAAGAACCCCTTCCGCCTTCACGGCTCCAGCCCCCTTGTTCAGCCGGCTTTCCTCCTCGTTCGTTACGCCGCTGAACGCCACTCGCAGGGGCGCGCCCACCCTTCCCGGGAATCCCTACGCCCAGCGGGCTCCGCGCCGCCCCACTACCGCTGCTCGGCCAGCCGGGGAAAAACTCGTCAGACCTGCCTCTACACCCAGTTTGCCAACAGCGATCGTTTCCAAACGTTCACAGCAAATCCAGGTTAATCTCCACCCTCGGCAACGCCTTCTCCTGATTGGCTCTGAGGCACCGGCTAAAGCGTCACTTCCGGCGGAAGGGGCCGCGGGAGATTCAACTGGAGTCCTGCCGGCCTGGCTGACGGAGTGTTGCCCGGGCGGCGTCCCGGCCCCTGCCTCCGGTGAGTAGCTGCGGGAAGAGGTTCTCCCGGAGGGCGGGGGCCGGAAAATGGGACTTTGTTATTTTTTTCAGGAGTTAGCCTCTTTTATAAAAGGGCGGTCATTTTAATTTTAGACGGTGCTCTTGTGATCGCTCGGCCCGCGTTTCCTGAGCTTTCACTGTGCTAATCGAGCTAGACACGGATGAGCCTCTGGAACTGGAAATACAGAAAGGCAAATACAATACTGCAGCTTTTGAGGTGCTCAGAGATACATACTCAGCTGGCTGCTATGCAGAAAGTAATGTGCTGAAAAAGGGGTCTTTTCCAAACCGCGTTGATGGCTCAGAGGGAAAAGCGATTAACTGAGCAGTGAGCGATCAACACGAAAGTTTTCTGAATTCCTTCCTTATCGCTCACTTCTAGGCAGTCACTGTGACAGTAGCCTCCCAGCTGGTTCTCCTTCCGTCAGCCTTGTTTCCTGCCAGGCCGGTAAAGCTCAAACCTGACCAGGGCACTCATGATTTAAAACCTTTCAATGGCTCCTATTTTTCCTCAGATGTAAGTCTAATCTCCTTAACACGGTTTACAGGGCCCTTCTTGCCCGGCCTTTGCCTGCCTCTCCAGCTTTGTTTTTCACCACTCTTAGCCCTACGATCCAGTCACACAGAATGTCTTTCTGAGTTCCTCAAATGAACCATCCTCCCTCAGCTCCAGTTATTCATTCTGCAGGTAATTTTTAAGGGATTCCTTGATCTGTGCCAAGAACTGCCAGATACTGGGATTACAAAGGTTAACAAGATAAATTCCTGCCCTCATGGCACTTAAACCTTCTGTGGATGGATGTAAGAGGGATAACAAGGGAACCTACTTGAATTAGGTTCGTCTGGGAAGGCGTCTCGGAGAAATTGACATTTAAATTAAGGCCTGAGAGATTAGAATGATCCAGCCATTTAACAGAGGAAAGGAATAACATTCTAAAGTGAATGGGTTGTGCAAAGGCCCTGAGGCAAGAAAGAGCTTGGCATCTTCCCGTTCAAGAACCTAAGAAAAGATCAGTGCTGCTGGAAATTATTCAGAAAGAACAGCTGTGTGAGATGAGTCTGGAGAGATTGGCAGGGACCGGGCTACTTAGTTAGGATGCTAATGCAGCAACATAATAGGCAGGAAATAGTGGTGGTTTGCATTAAGGTGGTGGCAGAATATTGGGGGGGGGGGGGAGGAGTGTGAATGATGGTTTTTAGATATGGAAATAGACTCAAGCATTTACTTATGGGTGTAATGTGGAACTTGAGGAAAACCGAGAAATGAAGGATGACTCCTTAGGTATCTAACCTGGGTTACTGATGGAGAGTAGTGCCATTTACTGAAATGGAGAAAATCACAAAGAGGTTTGAGAATAAACTAAGAATTCAGGTTTCTTACCTATTAAACCTTGAGATGTCTATGAGACATGTAAATACAGTTGGCTCTCAGGTAAGCAGTTGAGATATGGAAGTCTGGAGTTTGCAGTTATTGTGTTAGCCTTTGTATCACTTCATTGGCAGTTTTACATTGCCTTAGCCAATAGGTTCTAAAGCCCTTGAACACAAAAGCCTGTTTTTTCTGTCTGTAGCCCCGTCCCCTTCCCCATCCCTAGAATAGTACTTTACCTATCATAAATGCACTGGACAAACTCTGTGATGTACTCACTAAAGTTTTCCTGGGTAATGTTTTAAAAATATTATTCAATGTTTCTCTAGACAAAAGAGATTTTGTCTGTTTGTTCTTTGTTTATTTAATTTTCTGTCTTCTGCCTGCCTCTCTCTTCCCTTTCCAGAGTTTTCATATGAGGTGAGTAAATCATTTCCCAGGGACTTGTTATGACGGCGTTTAGAAAAATTAGACAAAGTATGTGCCCTTGAAGGAGACCATTAGATAACTCCTTAATTCCTATTTGTATTCCATAGTTAGGTGTTTATTCTATAAAACACTTTTACGTGATTTCTCCCCTCTGGTCATCTTTGAAAATAGTTGTAAATTCTTATTTGTAAAGTTGTCAGACCCCCTACTCTCAGCTGTGGCCCCACCCTACCATTATAGGACCCAGAGCTAATATGACACAACCCCTTACTCTGGTGAAAACCCAGAGCTCATGTTACAGAACTTCATATTCTCTCAGGTAATAATTTTCCCAACATGGAGACAACCCAAAGCTGATGTGAGTGGACCTTCTACTCCCTCAGAGTGGGACCCCTTTCAACACTCTGATGCACACTGCCAGCTAGTGTGCATCTTTGGAATAACACCTGAGTTGAGGCCACCAGGAAATATTCGTTTTTGCTGCCATCTGGTGTACACCTTAGGAATAGAACCTTTTACTAAGCATCTGCTCTTACCATTTTGCAAGGACAGTTGAAGGCACCTTACATCATCCCTAGCTCAGAATGTCTTGTATACATACCCATGTTTCCTTTCCGTCTCTGATCCTCTCCTGCATTTGGGGTCTCTGACTCTCTCGTGTATGTGAGGTTCCCATACATTTGTATGTCTTAAATTTGGTTATTTTCTGTTGCTAATCTGTCTCATATGTGTTTGATTAGACCAGGGAACAGAACCTTGAGGTTAGAGGGAGGTTTGTTCTTTCCCCACATAAGCAAGTAATCAGACATTTAATAGGAGGTAAATTTTGGGAGTACATCAACGTCACCATTTCCTGAAATAAATATTTAACAATTTAACTAAATTAACTTATTTTCAGGACTGGGTGATTGTATCAGTGAAATATGGAACAATCTACTAATTTAGCTTGTGGATGTAAAACTTTTGTTTAAAGTTCCAAAGGTGGGAATGAAGAGGGCCAAAGTTTTGCGGTTGGCATGTTGATTTTATTTTATTTTTTTTTAAATATATCTTTATTGATTTCAGAGAGAGTAAGGAAGAGGGAGAGAGAGATAGAAACATCAATGATGAGAGTCATTGATCGGGCCCACAACCCGGGCATGTGCCCTGACCAGGAATCGAACCCCGATCACCTGGATCCTAGGTCAAAGCTCAACCACTGAGCCACGCAAGCTGATTGTTAAGAAACAAAAGACTGAGAAAGAACCTATGATTCTTATCTCATTTCTTCCTAAGATATTTAGTTGGAAAAACCTGGTTTAGGAAGAGAACTTCAGCATAATCACCTTAGCTTTAGAAATTCAGACTCCACACAGGAGTTTGTTGACCTCCTTACCTCCCCCTACCACCGTGTGCTATTGTTTCGGGGGTTGCCTAAGGAAAAGTAACCTGCCACATATGCTGCTCTTTTTGAAAATTACCTGCATATCACCCATTTCACCTGAAGTCTAAGACCCTGTTCCCCCATTTTCCAAAACGCCGGATATACCTAATATTACCTCATTGTCTTTGCTGTTCATTTGTATGCAAATTCCCCTTCAGGAGTATTAAACTTTGAATTTCTTCTGTTAATCTGATTATGTTAATCTGATTATTTGCCCAGCTGTTAGAACTTACAAGGTGCGAGGAAAATAATGTTTTTATCCCCCACAGTACTGATGAGCCGGCCATATGAAATTAATGGCTGGGACACTGCTGACTTCTAGAAACTGCTGCACCTGAAGGATTGTGAACATCTGCGGGCAAAGGTAAGCATTATTTTTGTTCACTCTGTCAGCCTTCCTGGTCTATTTCTGCAGTGTTTAGTAGAATTTGGAAGTGCTGTGAGTTATTTCCTCTCTCATACATTTGTGAAGCTAGCTGCTTGGACTTAGAGAGTTGTGAGTTTTCCTTATTGAGTCATGGGTCTGTTTACATTGTGAGGATCTGGTTCAGCCTCGGCATCTGGCAACTCGAGTCCATTGTCCAGCTCCAACTCCGGAGTCTAGCTATGGGTTCTTGGTTACTGATCTGGGTTCCGTCTCCAGACCCTGGTCTGGTGTCAGATCTATTCAGCTGTGTGTCTGCAATCTGGAGTCTTTTGGGGTATGGCTTTATGTCCTGGGTTTGTAGGGTAAACAGGCAAGGAGAAACCTGGAGGCAAATTGTCTCTCCTGGCCCCAGCCATGGTGTGAAGGGCAGAGGGCATCTTGAGGTTAAAGGGCCAGGAGAGTCCTGAAGCTGAATTCTGCATTTTGGCTCTAGCCAGGTTGTGCAGGCCCAAAGGGGTTGCCTGGCAAAAGGGGCAAGACCTGGAGGCAAATACTTCATCTTGATGCCAACCCAGAATGTAATGGGCAGAGGAGTGCCTGGGGAAACAGGTGAGGAGAGACCTGGAGCTGATGGGTATTTTCTGGCTCCACCAAGTATGTGATGGGCAGAGGGTGTCCTGGGGTTAAGGTTGAAGAGGGACCTGGAATCAAATTCTTCATCTCAGATTTAGCCTAGCCTGTGATGGACAGTGGAAACGGGCTGCTTGGGGTAAGGGCGAGGAGAGACCTAAATGCAATTGCTCCGTCTACTTCAGCCAGCCTGTGAAAGGTAGTGGGGGTGCCTGGGTAAGGAGCAAGGTAAGAGATGACATTTTCAGGAGGGAGCTTTGCCCGGTTTTATCAACCCTAGCTTACAGGTAGGTGTACCATCATGTTACATCTTATACCCTAAACTGGATTTTAGAGATGTAGAAGGAAGGTGCTTTTTTTGTGTGTGTGTGTGTGTGTGACCCCTCTTTCTGCCTTCTCCTTGATCCTATGTCACCTTCTCTACCTTGACCTTAGAGATTGCCATGTGGCCTAAAATGAAAACCAGATCTAGGAATACATACGTGCTTCTGATAGAACCTTACTAGTCTTATATATTGAAGGATCCCAAAATAAGGATAACAACAAGGAGTTAGGCAGCATTAGCTTTTTCCCTATGCTCCCTTTAATAATGTAGCTCAGTGATTTATATAAGTCTGTTTATCTTTCATCTTTGCAAGCTTCGATCTTACTGCCTTAGGTGGCAAGATTTTATTTTCATAGAAATGTCATTTTGATTGATGGACAGGATTAGTATCACTTTAAGATCTCCCTTCCATTGTCACCACATTTCTAAATTTCTGATTATCCTATGAAGAGCTATGCCTAGAAGTTTCTATTATGATTTTTAACCTGTGCTTTTCACTTTGTCAAAATTTGTGGATGCCAGTCTCAGAAACAGCTCCACCCATGTTCAGGAATTGAAAGCTTTGCCATTTGTTTACAAATGAAAATTTATTGATACAGCTTTATCTTGAACATGTGCAGAGACATTTTATACTATAATTAAGCTAATCAGTTTTAAATGTTGGTAAACAAACCAACATTTGAGATTTTTAAAAGTATAAAAGAGTAGAACATTGCTATTCTGTTGTTTTACTTCTTGGTTGTGTTTTATACAAGGATCTTAAAGCACTTTGAACTCTCCTTTCACCATATAACATTTTGCTTTTTCTGTTTGCAAAATATGAATTGTCTTATTTTCTCTTTAAGCTGTGTAAAAATGTGCATACTGAGAACCAATAAAGTTATTTTTTTAGCTAAAAAGGACCATTTCCCACCAATTTAGGTTCTTTAAAAGAGTCATGTAAGTTCATTTAAGTTCCTTCTATTAATGATAGAAACAAGTTCTGTGTAGCTTTTCTTTTAAAGATGTGAAAGAAGCTAAATGACTGTTTTCCTGAATTATTGAGAATGGAATATTTATTGAGAAACAGAATGTTTGTTTGAACTATTATGTTTTAAACCTTATTTTCTTTCTATTAATATTTTTAATTAAGCATGAAAAGAAAATTAGTTTTCCAACACATTGACCTTTACTAGAAAAGACACCTCTTGGCTTTGCTGTGGAGGTTAAGAGGTTTTCCTCAGAGATGAATTTGCTCCTACAATTAAATTTGCACCCTGGTGACTCCTTTGTTTTGCAGGCTATGGTGTGAACACATGAACAGAAGAAGAAAGTTCCTTCTTGCCTCGGTTCTTGCTGTCCAGAATTCAAGTTTTATATATCCTTCATGTCAAAATTGCTTCTCTCGGATAATCTTAGTCTCCAAAAGGTAAAAGTAAAGTCTGTAAGCACAAGGGAGGAAATCCAAGTCAGTTGCAAACCAACGCAGGAAACAGAAATTCCCTACTCTTGTTTCCCTACTGCTACAGCACAGCAGGTTTATGACAGAGGAATTCCATACTCTATCCTTTGCAAAAGATTTTAGAGACACCGAAGAGCAAAAAGATTGCTACCTAAAGATTTTCTTTGAACTTCAAATCCTTAGCGATAAAAACTATAATAGGTATTTCTTATTTTATGGGGTTAACTTTTTCCCTTTTTTTAACTCCAAGATTTAAAGTGGTGATGGTTTTCAAATTACATTCTGCACAGCCTTAAGGCTTCGTGCTTCTGGGCGAGATGGGGATTAGAGAAGGAATAATGGAGAGTGCTGACCAGTAGGCTGGGCTCTGGGCCCCCTTTTAGCTTCAGTAAGACCTCCGTTCTCATCCTTGTATTCGGGTTCCAAGAGTTCATTGGAAAAGGTTCCGTGATGTATGTAAAGATATAGACATACAAATATAAAAAATATATGTATGGAAAGTTTTTGATCGTTCCTATAAGACTATCATATTCACATACATAAGTATGTATATACCGATGTGTGTACATATATGTGAGTATGATACTCTTTTCATATGAAGGATCAAATTAACTTTATTTTTATATGTGTGTGTGTGTGTAAGATTTCATTCTTATTTTTATGGCTGAGTAGTGTTCCATTATATGGCATGGGCAAAAGTAGGTTTACAGTGGTGAGTACGCAAAACACAGTTTATTCTTTTTTTTTCTTTTTTTAATATATCTTTATTGATTTCAGAAAGAGGAAAGGAGAGGGAGAGAGAGACATAGAAACATCAATGATGAGAAAGTCATTGATCGAGCCAGCAACCTGGGCATGTGCCCTCACTGGGAATCGAACCCCGATTGCCTGGATCCTAGGTCGACGCTAAACCGCTGAGCCACACCCAGCCGGGAAATTCTTGTTTTATTATTTATTACTTATTGTATTATTTATTTGTATTATAACTGTAAACCTACTTTTGCCCTTTCTGTATATATGCACCACAGCTTTTTTTCCACTTGTCTATTGATGTGCACTTGGGTTGCTTCCATTAAGTATACTTTTTTTTTAAGTTGTTTTTATTACATTGTATATATTCAATTTAATATGGGACTATAAATTTGGAAGGGATATTATATAATCATCTAGTGTAGGTATTCTTAACCTGGGATCTATGAATAGGCTGTAGATATATATGAATCCTCCAGTCCCCCAAATATGTGAAGTATCATGTGTTCTGGTCATGTGTGCATTTTTCTGGGAGAGAGTCCATTGCTTTCCTCAGATTTTCAGAGAGTTTCAGGACCAAGGCAATACTAAGAATCACTAACCTAACCACTTCTATTTCAGGGATATATATACTAGAAAAATAAATGAACTGGTATCAAAAAAAAAAAGTAACAAATTTTAGGTATTATTTTAGACAGATCTTCTCAGAGGCTTTTTGAGAGCAAAACTGTTTTCATAATTCTAAGACATTATTTCCCTTTTCAGTCTCGTTTCTCCTACATGTGCGTAATGGAATTTTCAGTTCTCCAAAGACTACATGACATGTGATATCACAACAGATTGAGCAAAAAAGGAGATATGAGAATTCAACTGTCTTTATTAAACCAAATATTAAAGAGATTTGCAAAATGTAAAACAGTGCCACTCTTCTCACTGATTTTTTTTTTTTTTAACACAGTTATTTTTCATAAAACTATGTTCTTTTTGTTAACCATGCAGTGGGTCTGTTATTTTTAATAAATTAATAAATACTTTTTAGACTTAATAATTTTAAATTTTCTTTAATTTCCCATAATCAGTTTTAAATATAAGTAGACAAACAAAAGCTCTTTGGTTTTCTTAATAATTTTTAAACATATAAAGTTTGAAAACTGCTATTCCATAACAAATGACATTTTGGAATAGAGGTGTTTCTAGAAGTTAAATCTGGGGATTGTAATTTGAATGTGTTGCCTCTACTCTTACTTCCCAAAGTGTGGTCAGAAAAACAACTGCATTGGTACCACCTGGCAGGTTGTTAGAAATGCAGGACTTGGAGCCTTGACCCAGACTTATTGAATCAAAATCTTCATTAGAACAAGATCCTGGTGATTTGTATGCATATTAAAGTTCAAGTTCTGATGTGTATTACTCCATGCTAACATTTGTTTCAATTCAGCCTTATTCCCAAAGGAAACTATATACATAAATATCTTCATTATATATATACAGGGAAATGTATACAGGGTGTCTGTAGATTCTATTACATTTTGAAAATGAAATGTATTTTAATAATCCTGGCTTTATAATTACACTTTTTTTGTGTATACATTTTTTTGGGACACCCTATATAAAACTACATAATTTAGTGTTTATATGCATTCATATTTGTAAACCTAGTTTGTGTTAGGCTATCATTGATACTCTAGTTGGAAGATAGTTCATTATTAACCATATTGTTCTTATACTTATCATAAGACATCATGCAAGGAAAAATCTCCAGGATAGAAATCCAAAGCCTCGGATTTGGGTCATAAAATTCAGTAACTTTGTCGCCTTAGGCAAAAATTCATCTCAATTGCCCCTTATGTAAATTGGAGTAAATGGCCTTGTTTACCTATCAAAATGAAATCGTGTATTTTGCAAACATTTATAAACTGCAAAATGCTGATGCCTATTAACTATTCCAAGATTTGCTAAGAATTTTACATTAGACTTGAATGCATTATTATTATATAACTTTTAAAGAAGCTGTATTTATGGCCAAACTGCAACCCAACTCCAACAGATTTGGGTAAGATTACACGAATGGATTGGCACAGATCCATCCTCAGTGGAGCAAAAATAATAATAATTAGCACAAATCTAATGATGAATCAATAACTTCTTATATGAAGGATTAACCTTTGTTCAAAATATTCACCTGGGTAGCTATGGAGTTTAGGCTCCCCCTAATGGCTATCTGGCAGCAATGAAATTTTTACAATTACCTATTTTCTATTTGCATTTTCTATTTTCCATTTGCTTTTTAAAGCTAGATCAGCAATTTTCAACCAGTGTGCCACAAGAATTTTTAAAACATGCAATACCTGACTATTTAGTCAGGGGCACTGACCTCTTTTTCCTTAGATTGTCAAATAAAAATATGACAACAACCAGCAAAACAATAGCCATCTGGTATGAATGAATCAAAAGTATACCCTTTTTTTGGTCAGGTCAGCAAAAAATATAGTTTGCTGTGCTCCAGCATTTTAGTAATTAGTTTATGTGTGCCATGAGATAAAAGGTTGACAATCGCTGAGCAACACAAAGGGGAAAAAGATTAACCATTATCACAAGATGTTTTCATTGGTCAGTTTGCTTTATTAAGAATGTAAGTTATAAGACGTTACTGCAAACAACTAGAAAGGAGGGAAGCATAGAATTGACAGCAATCATCACAATATCTAATATAATTATGAGAAAGAAGCAGACTAAGTTATTAATTGGCAAAATCGGCAGTAGATCTTTACTTTCTTTTCTTTTGCTTTGTCTCCTTTTGTCCTTGTTCAACCCTGAATTTTACAGATGAGGAAATCAAGGCTTAAGGGATTTAGTAACTATCCCAAGACCGGGCACTTACCACATGACAGTAGTTACACTTAATAGTTTTTGACCAGAAAGACATTGGCCATAATTATACATTGCCTTAAAACAAGTTAAATAACATGTTTTGTACCTAGCTTTTATAATCTGATAAATTTTTAGCATATTCCAACAAATTAAAGAAAGTAAAGTTATTCTTATAATGGTGAGAAAAATATAACTGGTGCTATGTATATAAATTTTTATTAACTGTTTCCAAGATTGTTCATTATTCTTTTAACAGAAGATTAGACATTAATTTTTAGGTCTTCTGTTGGTGTCTTTATTTCATTATATTTAGTTTGCACACACCCCCAACCCCAAACGGTAATGTGTCTCACTTTGTTCATGATAACTTAGCCATCCACTAAGAATATCTCCCCCCCACACACACACACAGTTTCCCTTCACTTTTCTGTCAGTTCAGGGCTATTTAATTTAAATCAGTGAAGGCAGCTGTTAGAGTAAAGAAATTCAAAAGAGATTGATCTGAAGTAGTTTAAGAAGAATGTAAGTTGCATAGGAACGTTTGTACACAAAATATTAATTTTTACTTTTCCAGATTTGTTTTTCATCATATGAAAAAATAAACTGGTGAGCATTTCTATACTTTTTTCTTCCACTTTTCCAGGTCTAATTGTCCAAAATGTGGTTCTACTGGTGAAGCTGAAAATGCCAGTTACAGATACAGACTTTCCATAAAAGTTGCAGAATCAAACAAATTATTTGGCATTACTGTTTTTGGAAGCTGCCTAGATGCATTTTTTGGTCTTACAGCCACTGATTTACATAGGTAAGATTATTTAAAGCATTCTTTTTCCTAGCTACTCCTTTAGTATATTAATAGAATTTAAAGATATGTCTTTTTAAAGTAATAAACATTTAGTAAAAAGATGACCACTCAACCTCAGATCATCAGTTTCTGTAAAAGATAATCAAGAAATAGATGTTTATTTCCTGAATACATACTGTGATGATGTTAAACCAGGCTACTTTTATCCAGGCCAACTAAACTGTAATTAGAGTATTAAATTTATAAAACTCTAATCCAAGTTAAAGGACATAGAATAAGAAAGTAAAATTGTTTCATACTGAGGGATTATCCAAATTGAGATTTACATCCAAATGGTTAATGTCCCTTGAGGCAGAAGAAGCCATTCGTGGTAGTAATATTTGCGTATCAGAAGTTGAAATTTCGCTATTTCTCTCATTTGCATTACAACTTCACCTGCATAGTTTGACCTATTATGACGTTGTCCTGAGAATGCAAGGATATATATAAGCAGTCTTCTTCCCTCCTCCCCTAATCCCTTGACAGAAGAAATGCCTGTCTCCTTATTGTTGAGAGCAGACTCACTTGAAAGGGGCAGGAGAGGACCACCGCCAGGATTACCAGGGAAGAGGAAAGACTTCCCTCTGCTTTGAGGAGAAGGGCTAGAGATCCCACCACTACTTCACTGCTACTCCTAGAATAATTGCTGGGCCTGATTACTAGGCAGGCATCCACTTTATTCACACTTGATCAATTGTTTTTGTCTTTGTAGCTATGGAAAACTAGAGGGAACAAAATGCCTAGCTCTTAAAGTCACTTTTTATATATATGTAACTCAAAAGGTTCATGCTGCATTTTCAAACTAAGTGTTCATATCTCCCAACTTTATGGCAGGTTAAAATTTCAAAGTTTATCTCTTCACACTTTTTTTCCCCCCCAATCAAGATACATTCAAGATCCTAATGAAATTCCGGGAATACTGGATAGTGATGCAACTCAGAACCTGTTAACTAAAGCAGTTGAAACTTGCTTTGTTGGACAGAGCTTTATTTTTGGAGTGACGGTAATTAATGCTAGTTTTCTTTTGTCTATTCTGCTAACGTTTCCATTGTAATGAAATGATTTGAATTCTCTAGTTTTTAGGAGTCATAAATGTGAGAACCTGTAGAAGCACCTTAGACTGTATAAAAACCGGCTATAGGTGATCTGTTAAAACACCGTGTGACAACTTCCTCTTTCAAAAGTCAAAAGAGCCTAGTTTTAAATGCTTTCAGAGCTTTAAAAATCTAACTTTATATAAATTCAGAAGTGTTAGATATTTGTTTATCTGCATATCGATAACTCTAAGAATAGGTTAGGAAGGGTGGTCTTAAATAATTATAAAAGTGGCAGAAGACGTTGTAAAGAATGTACTGACTGAAGGAGTAGTCGCATTCTGTCTCTGTGCTAAAGGGAACAAATGGAAATTTTATCCACATTGGAATCAGGGTTTTCAAAACAGGAATAGAGCACTCCCTAACTGCACAGTGGGAAAGACCCAAAGGGAAGGTGAAGCCAGATGCCACAGAGCTTTGCTTTGTTAAAACCTTAGATAGTTCTTTATCTTTTTTTTTAAACAGGTGTGAACATTCCCTTAAGCACTCAAAGTTTATGGAAACTGATGACAAATATAACAGCTACCATTTGTTGAGCAACTACTATTTGCTAAGCAGTACAGTTTTCCATGTGTTATTGCGAATACAATAATCCTGTGTATTTTAATCTCTATTTTATAAATGAGAAAACTAAGGCTTAGAAAGATTAAATAAGTTGTCCAAAGTCACAACACTAAATAAATGTTAGAACCAGGATTTGAATACAGGTCTCTTTACTCTGAGGTTTACTTCTCTTACTTATACTACTGTGCCTATAACAGTAGAGGAATTGAAATTATTTTAAATCTCTGTTTCACATTCTAGTCAAAGGAAGAAAATTTTATTCTCATTTAAATGTATTGACTTCTTTCACAGAATTTTGAAAACCAACATGGTCAAGGTTCAGATTCCAGTAACTTCTTAGAACAGTGCCCTGGCCGCAGGAGAGAAGTTAAAGAGCTAGTAGCTTGCCAGGTTGTCCTACCAGACCCAGGTGTAGCGGGCTTCACAGTCATCAACTATTTCCAGCAGCTTCTGCAGCTTTCCAATTTCAGGAAACTTCATGATGGCTCCCAGACACCTAATAGCCACTTACTTGCTTTAGAACACTCAAGTAGTGATCTCAGCAGCATATGTGGCCTTGACAGCAGTTCTTGTTTTTTTGAGTCCCATGGCAGAGATAATCTTTTAATATTCTGGCAGTCATCACTTGAACTCACTTCCATTGTTTCACAACTAACAGATGATGACAAATTTTCAGCTTCAGAACAAAGCAAGGCCACTGATACTCCTCACCAGAACAGAAAGTGCATTTCCTTGGCAGAGGCCACTGGTTCTGGTGGTTGCCATGATGCCATTCAGTGTTCATGGAGCCTTGTTTCATATATGGATAAAAAGAGCACAGCACAAAAGTTGGATGAAGAACTTGGCTTACAAGCTAATCGACCAAGTGCAGTTCACAGCAGTCATGAAATTGGAGTTACTGGTTCTAATTTATTCCCCTTGAAAATGCAAGAGCCCCGTGAACCAAGTAATGCAAAATCCTTCCATAGTGCAGTGGATATTAAAAAGAGGTATTCCCAGTGTGAGCTAACATGTCACCAGCATCATGATGTCAGTACTCCCCCGAGCCTTCAGGAAAGATCTATGTGTTGTCCACCTACATCACTCAGACTTGAAGAGATAGCTGGTGATTCCCAGGATTATGACCCCAAGATTTGGGATGATCTGCCACTCTCTGAAAGCTTAAACAAGTTTCTGGCAGTTATCGAAAGTGAAATTGCTATAACCCCGACAGATGCCAGCAGTAGGAAGCGTCATCTAGATAATGGCATCGAAAAATTACATGCAGACCACAGCAGTTTATCTGTGACTCCCCAGGGAACTGCTGGAGCCTTGTGTACACCACCTATAGCTTTAAGATCATCAGAAGCAACAGTCAAAGCAAACTCTGGCAAAGGTAACCTCCTTTCCACCTGTGGAGCAAATCCAGCTCCTAGTGTTCAGGAGGAGTCACAACCAGATAACACAGCCGAGGCTGTCTCTAGAAGTAGAAATGGAACAGATATTTCTGAACGTTTTCTACCAAACGCTTCTCTGTCAACTCTGTGTCCATCTTCAAAAGATTTAGGAACATCTACTCTTAGAAAGTCTACCAGAATTTCATCACGTGGGGCTGCGATTTCACATACACACAGTACTTCAGAGAGTGACCATTCTTGTCTCGATATCAAATATTTTAATGGATGTGAAGAAAAATCACCTTTGGAAATGAGTGAAAAGTTGACAGCTTTGTTTTCCAGGAGGTATAATGATGTTTCTGACCTTTGCAACTTAGAAAATAAACAATATAGTAGGTGGCCAAAGAACCAAGGTGACAGTCTTACAATTTGCAGGAAACTTACATATTCCTTAGAAGCTCTTTGCAGTACTCCAAATAGAAGTACAAATACATTGAAAGAAATGCCTTATGGACATATCAATAATAATTTAACAGAGAACTATTTTCCTGGTCATGAAGGTAGCTACAATGCTTCTGCTGATCTCTTTGATGATAGTGCTAAAGAAATGGACATGGCTACCGAAACCACCAAAAAATCACAGGATCTTTTGTTACAATGGGGAAAGTCTTTGGCAGAAAGTCATCATCTAGAATCTGATTTTTCACTGAGATTACTTTCAGAAAACTCCAGCCAATCATCACAAAAATTATCCTTGCAAAACATATCTGCCTCCATGTATCCAGAAACATGCCCTTCACCACATTTTCCATTAGATCCAGAAAGTGATGTCGAAGATAGCCAAGACTTTGTTCCATGTTCACAGTCAACTCCTGTTGCAGGATTTCACCAAACAAGAATTCATGGGATGATGGGAGCTTTCAAGAAACTACCTGCCTTTTATTCAGATCTTGATACTAACTATAAAAAAACAAGCATTTTCTCTGAAAATGAGGCACATCAAGCCTCTCCCAGCTGTCCAAAAAATATAAAAACACCTAGCCAGAAATCCAGAAGCCCTGTTATACCTGGTATTATACAACCAGAGGTTTTCAACCTCTGTCCTGTTGCTGAATGCCTTGAATCTGACATTGATGAATGGGTCCCTCCTACCACAAAAAAAGCATTTCTTTCAGATATGCTTGGATTCCAAGCCACGGGTCTAAGAAAATGCCTTGCTGCCTGTAATTCTCCTGATCAGAACCCATTACTGAGAAAGAAACTGAAACATGTCAAACAAAGAACCAATAAACGTTTAATTAAAAAGGAGTTAAATTTAAAGAATACACTTACAGCAGTAGTTACAAACCAGAAAACCCCTAACTGTAGTAGTACACACTCAGGCTGGATTTCCAAAGAATCAGTTTTGGGACTTGGTTCTTGTTCAGAAGTCAGATGCTGCCCTTCATTTTCAGAAAACTGGCCACCTTCAGTGCCTGAAACTAAAAGCGCCTGGTCGCCTGAATTGTTTTCATAAAAAGTCACCTGAACCCAGTGGCTGAATGTTTAAAGGGGAGTCTATTTGGAAACGTTCGCCTCCATTGGTATGGAAAGCATTATTACCGTTTTGAACACTTGGAGACACAAAGAGAAAAGAGGTGCTATTGCACCTTTTAAAATGGGAAAGCAATTGTTTTTCTGTGCTTTATCCAGAATGCTCTGATTCAGATAATTTTGCACTTTATCTTTTTAATTGTACTTTGGTAGTATTGTTGGTTTTGCTTGTTAAGATTATTTGTTGAACTCACATGTATGTTCAGAAATAAAACCTTTGCAAAGCAAAGCTTGAAATCTTCATTAATTGTTCAGCTCAGAAAATGCCTGTTGTGTATTAGGCCAACTACTGTGTTGAGTTTGTGATACCAAGCTACAAGATCACTGATCACTGAACAAAGATTTTGTTTTACTGGGTAAGACAGGCATATTACAGATAGTTTCACTGCAATGCATCAAATGCAATGAAAGGTTTCTAATGAGTATTACATTTATGTTGCTATGTGATCAGGGTAGAGAAGCAGTTAACCCAGCAGAATCTGGGCTGAGGATAAGACAAAAGGTCAATGAAAACTGACTATTTAGAGCTAAATGTGAAACTGCGACTATTTTATTTAATAAATATTCATTATATGCTTACTACATTTAGGCACTAGGAACACAAAGATGAAAGCCAAGGCCCTTCCCTCAAATTCATGGTCTAGTAGAGTAAACAAACAGTATCCAGTAAGTTCTGTGCTTGGAGATAAACTTGAAGTGCTAATAGCAAAAATCAGGAGAGTTTCTAGACACTCAAGTTCTTAGCTGCACCTCAGCTAAACCTTTTAGCTGTGAAACCTTTACTATCTCTGTTAACCTCCTGTAATAAAATGTGTGGACCCAAGCAAGGTAAACTGGTTTGTCAATGAAGATACAGAATAACAGAGAAAAGGTGCATGTTTATTGTCTGATCCATGCATGTGAAGGTGTTTTACAGTATACGGGCACCATCTCTTCCTCAAGCCTTAGAAATAGTCTCATGTTCTTTATTGTCAACTGTGCCATTTCTGGCTAATTTCATATCTCCCACTGCAATAAGAGTAGAAATGTTATTACAATGCCATGACTTACGGACCTGCTCATATGGAACCATATGGATCTGGCCTCTGTAGTTTCCTAACACCATTTTTTTTAATGGTGGTCACACATCATTACTTATGCTGAATTCATTGTGCCTGTGAATACTGGCTTCCAATGACTGTCAAAGATTGTTACTGTGCTTCATTGATTATTACCAAAAATGCAAGTCTTACCCAGATGGTGCAGCAAAGTGGATAATTATTTTCCGGTCATATATTTACCATTTGGGCTTTTATAGCATAAACATAGAACACATATTCCAACCATGTTTTCTGAACGTTTTAAGCTCTAATTACTGCATTTCTGGCCACACTTGGAGTAAAAAAGGCAGGAGGCCCATGGGTGGAGCAGGAAGAATGGTTTTATTTGTGTAGAGAATATCCATTTCTTCGTCAGCATGTCTTAAGGTGAATTCTGGAGAGGACAGTCACTATCATTTGGAAACGAGAGAGGACATTGATTGTAAGGGGCCGTTTGGCTTTGTGGAACAACGTTGAAAGGCCTCAGATGAAAGAGTCCTGGCCCAACATAAAGTGCATAACCTTTGGAGAGGAGTAGGGTAAACTTCCTGGTGCAAATGGACAGGATAAAGAACATTGCCACCACCCTTACAAGCCTGGGGGTCTGTAGACCAGAGGCAGCATCGTAAATGGAACAAAGAAAAGTGAGAGCCAATGAACAGCCCGTCCCACACACATACAATACAATCCCAAGGGTCACCTTTGGTAGTCCAAAACCCTGAATTTATTCTGTGTCCAATATGATCTTCACCTAAAAGCTAGTCAGTTCCATTTTGGCAGCCTAGTCTCATACTGTTGTGTGAAAGCATATTGCTCAGCTAGCGAGAGGGGTCCACTCTTCAGACCCAGGGCAGTTTCTGTAGACACGAGACCCAGAGCTCCCTGGGGCATTTGGTCCACACCAAACATGGATCAAAGGAGAGAAATTACACCTATTTCAGGCACCAAAGTGAGACTTAGAAAATCTCCAGAGGTACTTCTGGCAACCAGGTCCCACATAGGACCAAATCCAGGCTCAGGGTGCCGTGCTTAGTCCCAGGAACTGGAGGATTTGTAAATCTTGAAGGCACTCTAAAGCACAAGCATCCCTGAAGTGTGGGGGCTGAGGGAGGAGCCCTGCTTACTCAGGCCTCAAAGGTGTCTAATCTCCCCCCTTGTTACCCTTGACTGCCTCCTTATTTGCCTGCCTTTAAAAGACGGAGCCTTAACTTCTATTATCGTCCCCGCTACCTGTACTCTGGTTGAATTCCTTCACTCATCTATAAGCCGTTTAATGCAAAGTCTACTTACTATCTAGACTTTCTCCTGAGACCAAACTTGTACATTAGTGTGTATGTTGTTGTTCAGTTCAAAATATTTTATAGTTTCCATGTGGTTTCTTTGACTTACGAGTTTCTTACAAATAAATGTGTTTCTTAATTTCCAAAACAAAACAAAAAAGATTTTATATTATTTCAGACCTTTGAAATTTGTTGAGACTTGTTTAGTGGCCCAATCTATAGTCAGTTTTTGTAAGTGTTCCACATGTGTTTGAAAAGAACATGTGTTCTGCAGTTATTGGGCAGAGAATTTGTTTTTTCAATCCCCACCCAAGGAGTGAGGATATTTTTCCATTTTATTTATTTATTTATTCATTTATTTATTTTAGAGAGAGTAGAAGGGGAGGAAGAGAGAAACATCAATCGGTTATCTCCTGTATGTGCCTTAATCGGATTGAACCCACAACCTAGGTATGTGCCCTAACGGGACTACACTCCAGCCAACTGAGCCACCCAGCCAGCGCTTGGGCAGAGAATTTTATATGTGTGTACTAAATATGTTAATCATGTTGCTCAAATTGTATATGTACTGATTCTTCCCCTGCTCTATTACTGAAAGCTGAAAGGAATTTTTAAATCTCCCTCTATGATTGTGAATGTATGTTATTTGTCATTTTAGTTTTATCAATTTTTATTTTATTTGGAGGCTATTATTAGGTACAAATTCAATCTTGTATCTTCCTAGTGGACTGAAAATTTCATCATGGAAGTCCCATTTCATTACTATTAATACTTTTTGTCCTAAAATCTAATTGTTACCACTGTATTACATTAGCTTTGCGCTGCTTAGTATTTGCTAGTGGGTTTTGATTTTGCATTTCTTTTTCAGTCTTTCTGTATCTTTGTCTTAGATGTGCTTCTCGTAAGCCTCATATGGTTGGGTTTTGTTTTTGTCCAGTTTGACAGTCTTGTCCTCTAACTGGAACATTAGTCCATTAACAATGTAATGATTAAAGTATATCTGGTTTATCATACTTCGTACTTCCTATTTATCCTGTCTACTCAACTTTTTTGTTTTTCTGGGGGTTTTTTTGGTCATTTTTGTTTTTCTTTCTCCTAGGTTTAGAAGTTAAATGCTGTTTCTTTTTGTTTTTACCCTCGAAACTACAACATACACGCTTATTTTATCAAAATACATATGTGTTTCAACTTGCAATTCTTTGACTTTGTGATGGTGGAAAAGTGACTCACATTCAGTAGAAACCATACTTCGAATTTTGAATTTTGATCTTTTCCTGGGCTAGAGATATGCTGTAAGATACTCTTGTGAGGACGAGCAGTAGCAGTGAGCCGCAGCTCTTAGCCACAGTCATGACAGTAAGTAGTACAATACTCCATCGTGTACTGTGTTTGCCAGTATTTCCTGAATACTGTATTCAGTAAATTACATGATATACTCAACACTCTATTACAAAATGGGCCGTTAGGTGATTTTGCCCAACCATAGGCCAATGTTAATGCTCTGAGCATGTTTAAGGTAGGCTAGGCTAAGCTACGATGTTCAATAGATTAAGTGTATGAAATGCATTTTTGACTTATTAATGCATATTTTCAACTTACCATTGGTTTATTGAGATGTAATACCATTGTAAGTTGAGGATCATAATTACAAAATCAGCTGTAACTGGAAAAGCGTTTTCCACTCTTTGAAGATCTAAACTTAAGGTTCATGTGTTGGGTAAAATAGCCATAGGTCAGCAGACCATAACCAGATTACTTGTCTCAAGGCTTGCAGTTTGGCTGGTAGCAGATCAAGGGATTGATTGAAAGTATTTGAACAAATATGAATTTGAACAAGCTGAATGGACATGATTAAAATAACTGGAGTTAAATGCCATTGACAATGTGTCATAACTCCTTGACCTTGGGGTATTTCCTTCATATATAACAAAGGGAAGGTGGATATGTTTACTCCGATATTAAACCTGTAACTCTGAGTAGCCAATCAGCCCAATTAATTAGACACCATCTGCTATTGACCGAATATTTGTGCCCCCCCCAATTCCTATGTTGAAACTTAATCCCCAATATGATGGTATTTGGAGGTGAATGGGTCATGAGGACAAAGCCCTCATGAATGGGATCAGTGCTCTTATAAAAAGGTCACAGGGAGCTCTCTCGTCCCTTCTGAGCATCAATAAACTGTAGAATGTTAGGCCACATACAGTTGTTAGTTCTTATGGTTTTATCTCTAAGATCAAAGTCAAAAAGGCTAGCCTATGTCTTTAAGCTTATTTTTATCCAGATTTGAAAACATAACTATTCTCTGGGAAGCCTGAATAAATTCCAGATATGAAAATTTAGATCTTATATAACTAGCATGTGGTTTCCTGTGAGTAATGGAAATAAGATACTTCAATTCTTGAAATAATCAGAGGTGACCACCTGGCCAAAAGCACAGGCACATGATTTAAATACAGTTCCAGTTTCCATCTGTCAGCTGCAGATGTATTTGAGGGTATAGAGATAGCATGTATCAGGTATAGTTTGTGGATAGCAGATGTGGAATAATTGAGTCAACTAATGATAATGATCATCAAGGTTTTTCAAAATACCTATTTCCAATTTGCCAAGGAATTGAGTGTTGGAAGCATTACATTGCCCAAATGAGAAGCACAATGATCTAAACATTTAACTAATTGGAGAATAAACGACATTTATACTTCCAGTGATCTATAATGATTTATACACAAATAAGCATTTAAAAATTCTATTCAAGTTTGCAATGTCTCCCATTTAATTAATCGAAAAACCAATGTACAGGGTGAAATTACTTGTCCAAATTTCCTTAGTTGCATAAAACAAAACTAAACTAAACAGAATGAAAATGTGTAAGAGTCAAAGTTCCCCCTCCAGTGAGTGGCATTTGCCTCCCATCCTTTGCTGCTTATGACTTACCAGGTTATATTATAATCATATGAAGTTGCCAATATCTCACTGGTTTTGACCTGTAAAAACACAATTTCATGTGGCTCAAGTTAATAATAGGACACTTAAAACCACAGCATGTGTAAATTCAGAAGAGAAATCTCTGCAAACACATCCTTTTAGGGAAGGTGCTAAAATAGCAAAAATAAGAGTCTCTTAACAATTGCTGAGAAGCTGTCATTAGACAACATAAATGATTTTGCAAATCCTAGTACTTTATGTTAAATGATGATGTCTAAGGTTATATAGGTTGCCCATGTTTATTAGTTGACTAAAAAACACCATGCTAACAAGCCCAAAGTCATAGGTTTAATCCCTTTGTCATCTGTTAACTCTACTGTGTTCCAAGACCCACCGTACACTTAATCCAAGATATTCATCTTTTAAATACACGTCCTAAGGAAGAAGGTGAGAGTCAAGGATTGGCGTGGGGTTGAATTAAAAAAAAAAAAAAAAAAGGCCAAAATCCATGACTTCTACAATGGAGATAGGGGACAACTGAAAGCAGATTCCTGCACCTGCCATATAGTATATGCTCGATAAATGGTGAATAAATGAATGGGCAAATGAATGAATGCCTTACTAGTGATGAGTCTCATTCTTAAACATGAAGGATAATATCTTAAGTGATATCTCCAAAGAATATAGAACCATATAATGTTTTAGCTAGAAGGGACCTTAAAGGTATGTAATCTAGTGCCACAGAACTCCTCAGTGTCAGCACTGAGACTAGAATTTATGACTCCTTGTTCTCAGTGTAATACTCCTCCCAATATATCATCAGATAAAGCATCTTTCTCACCATTACAAATAATTAACACATAATTTTCACACCCTGAATGTTGCAGACTAGTCTTATTTGGTGTTCTAAGAGGCCTTAAAGATTATTCAGTCTAGCCCCTTATTTTACAGAGGAGAAATCCATGGTGCAAAATGGTAAGTGAGTTGTCCAGGTCAGCCAGTTAGAGAATCAACAGACTCAGGCCTCCAGATGGCCAGATCCAGAGCACATTCCATGTCATGCTGAAAGACATTAGTGTACTTAAAGCTTATTTGCTTCTTACAGACTTTGATAGCATATCATCTTCCAAATGTGGGCAACAGGAGATGTTTATTTATATATAAGTACATGGGAGAGCAATTTCCATTCATCTTTTTAAAAAATCCTGTCACAAATAAAGTTACTGATACATTCATCCTTTACACACAAAATACATTCTTTTTACTTTGACTCTCAGTATGAATTATTTCTTAATAAACACTTAAGCTACAATGGATAGTCAGGTGGTTTGGCTGTTTGACAATCTTTTTTTTTCAAGAAGGAAAATCCAAACTTTAAAAGACAGTTGATACATAAAAGAAATTGTATATTAAAAGTGCTCCTTCATTGAGTCCTAGAAGACTGAATGAGTACTCCTCTCCAGCAAGATGTGTAGCTGTCCTTTAAAACGATGCAGAGGGCTTTAGAAACTCTCTATATGATGACAACTCAGTTTCTACCAGACTGAAGCAGTCGTCATGAAATCATCATATCTAAAGGATAGGCTCATAGAAAATTTCTTAAGGACATATTTAAGAGTTTCCTAATAAGTTGCATTCCCTAAGTAGGAGTTTAAGAAGTTCTGCCTAAATGAAGACATGTGAATTGATTTACTACACTGACTACTTTTAAGAGTGATATGAAAACATATGCCCACACGGAAAACTTGCACACAATGTTCATAGCAGCATTATTTATAATAGCCAAAAAGTGAAAACAACCCCAATATCCATCAACTGATGAGTGGTGGGGGGAAAAAAGGTATAGACATAGAATGGAATAGTATTTAGACGTAAAAAGAATGTACTGATTCTTGCCACATTACGAAACTTGAAAAGATTATGCTAAATTTAGAAAGAAGTCAGACACAAAAGACCACATATTATATAATTCTATTTATATGAAATGTCCAGGATGGGCCAATCTGTAGAGATGGAAAGTAAATTAGTGCTTCCCAGATGCCAGCAGAGGTGGGGGCGAGAGTGACTGCTAATGAGTATGGAGTTTCTTTTTGGAATACTGGTTCTGGAGATAGTGGTAATGGTTGTACAACTTTGTGAAAATACTAAAAAACACTGACCTGTACACTTTAAAGGGGTGAGCTGTATGATTCTAAGTACTTTCACAGTATAGACCATTATAAGGGCTAGCTGAGATTTATATACAACACAAAAATTAGAGTAACTGAGAGAACTTCAGCAATGGGAATATAAACCCAAACTCATGACTAGCTTAAGTACACTAAATCTTAAATACATTAAGGCAGTTTATTCGTCAGTGAAATCAAACAAACCAAACATAAAACCAAACTGTCAACCAGTTATTTTATCTTTTTTTACAGTTGTTGATTTGTCAATGGAGAAACAAAACCAAACAAAAAACAAAAGTTATTTTATCGGTTTGGGTTTTTTTTACAGCAAAATGACCTTCTGAACAATTGGTTATATGCAAAAATATTTGCCGCAAAAACGTTTCTGGCAAAGATGCTACGGCAAAGATGTCTACAGCAAAAATGCCATACACAGAATTATATGAAGTGTGAATTATATCTTAATTTTTAAAAGAGAGACACACCTTCATTTAAAATATTTTGTTTAGATTCCTGTTACCTATCCCTCTTTTTTAATGTTGATTGAAGTTTTCATACACAAACACCTTTCTACAGAACATTTTTTAGCTAATTGCACTCAGGTCATTATGGGCTTATATTTCTACAGTCTTTTTATTAAGCAAAGAAAAGAACATGATCGCATAAGACACGGTACAGTGTACTGCTAATATCTGCCTATTAACATTTAAAACCAAGTATGTTTGCATTGAAGCTGATGGTTAGAGTTTATATACTGGTGTATTCGGGTATTACTGAGAGCCTATGCTTCAAACCAACAGCCAAATATTAAGAATTGAGTTCATAAGATTTGATGACTAACATGTTTATTAAACTCTGTGTATGTTAAGATCCACGTTTTAATGAAAAGACATAGGAAATTGGGGGGGTCAAGGATCTTTTAAGTCTTCATAAAACAGCTTCTCTAAATATTTTTACTAGCTGCTGAGAAGACCTCCAGAATGATATATTTTGCATTTTATTTCATGCCTGTATTAAAAGTCATGCATTTTTTATGCAACAATATATATGGGGCACTTTTTTCCCTTTAGATTATCAAAAATCTCTTCTTAACCCTTTATTACCTGAAATTTTAAGGGTGTTTTTTTGTGTGGGGTTTTTGTTTGTTTTGTTTTGGTGTGGGTTTTTTTTGCTGAAAACAGCAATTTTATACACTTAACTTTGTGTAAGTGCATTGACAAGTACATTTATGTAGCTCCCTTACATATTATCAAAGGAGCTCCAATCATCTGGTATGTCTAGAGGACACTTCAGTGAACAGAAATTAGTAGCAAGCATTCCAGTCATTTGAAATTTTCTACAACAGGGACATGAAAGCCCCAACACGCCTGAAAGGGATAAGAGGATTTTTAAAATTTTTAAGTGAATTAACATTTATTGTCATATAGCCTACAAGAAAGTCCCACCAGCATTCTGCAATTGTACAGGAAAAGAGAATATTTATTCCTAGTGATTACAGTTGAGAAAGCAATAGGTTTAGCAGCTGTTTTTCAGTCTTGCTATTGTTATCTAATCCAGGCATAACTAGCCTTAAACAATAGCTATGCACCATTCAACCAAGTAGTGACAAATTATCCTAACAGACCAGATCCTTATCTCTTATTATTCTGTACTTGAATTTTTGCTTAATTAGGCATTTGGTATTCCAATTTTTATTTCAAATTTAGTGCACACATAAAAAGGGAAAGAAACCCAGCTAAATTTCAATGTTGGTAATTATGTCTATCAAATAATGTCATCTATGAAATTAAATTCTAAAAGCAGATGACAACTGGAATGATGACTCCATTTTTACTAAGAGGAAGAAACAAGAGCCACACAACCAGAATAATTCTTCAGAAGCACACTTTGCTATCAATTATGTTATATAAAGAAGAAAAACACATGGATAATTCAAGAGTTGGCCAACAGTAAGATTATGATCTAAATATACCAATAAGAAGCTAAGAGTCTATAAATACCTATCCTGACATTCCCTCAAGGAATAATTATTATCACCTTAATGAGCTGTTACTTTAAAAAATGAGGCAAAGGGGCAATAATAAATGCCAAACATGGCCCCTTAAAAGGAAGATAGGATCAGCCCATTTTTCTTCCCAGGAATGGGATCAGGAAGAGAGAGATTCAAATTGCACTGTGAGGTATTTCAGTAATAAGTTTACGTTTCCTGATAGAGGAGTTTACAACCCTGGAGTTGCCTATGGGCGGGGAGAGAGAGAGAATGCCTTTCCTCAAGTACAAGAAATGAGTCTCTTAGGTAACTGTAATGCCCAAAGGCAGACTGACTGATCAATAAGTGACTTCCTTTTAAAACCCTTTCAGAAATGGAACTCTTTTCTTTGAAATCATAAAGGGTAACTTATTTTGTCCTAAGGATCTACACTTGCATCAGACCATCCAAAGTCTGCTCTTAATCAACGAGAAAAAACTAATATCTGAGTGCTTACTGTTTACTAAGCACCGCACTTCCAATTTATGTAACTTTCACAATAATCCTGACAGGTATTATAGGTCTATCATTGATGAGGAAACTGATGCTCAAGAGATTGTGCTTTGCATAAAGTTACAGCTAATTGATGGCAGTACTAGGACTCCTGGCACCTAGCCTAGTGTTTCCCCTTCTACACACCTCCCTACATCACTCTCTTGTGTGTCAGAATTATAACCCACTAAGGATTCCATCAGGAACTAGAATACAACATCTCTAAAAATTCTGCTTTAACTCAGTGGGAAAGTAAAATTTTGATTCATGCACCTCAGGAAGTCAATTAAAGAAGAGATGACTAGCTTTTATGCTCTGTCCTCTTAGCCAAAGGAATGAAAGGATCTCACCCAAACTCAAGTGTTTCTACTAATGCAAGACCAATGACTTTTTAATAAAGACCAATGAATCTTATCAGTATAGCAAGGATGCATATTATTTTGCAGGTGGAATCACTTGGATCATGGGATTTATTAGCAAATGTTGCTTATAGTTATCTCTGATTTTCAAAGACTATGTTTTGTTACTTTTTACATGAAGCAATTTGGCCTTTCAATTAAAATAATTTTCAGATCATGTTTTTTCAAGAGAATCAAACTAAGTAACCAAATATCATTTGAGATTTTTTCCAAAATAGATCTTGGGGACTGCTTTATGTCAGTGATCCACCAGCCCCTCTCTGTTGGGAGCTGCAAAACTTCATGTTGGTAGACTCATGGGATCTTCACCTGAAGATTCCGCTCTACTAAAAGGGCCTATCCTTAAATCCTGAAGAGACACCAATTATTCACTAAACTGAGCCTGGTCTATTATTGGCAAGTGAAAAACACACAATTTTCACGATTTCATGTAACTTCTACTAAAATAATGCCTTTCTAAATTTTTTTTAACTCAAGAACCAATTTGTGATTTCAACAGGACATCAGTAAGTGGACTGGCAAAGCAATCGCAGCCTAGGGCATAATGGCATGTAGTCTTGGCCTGACAACATGTAACCAACCTCCTTCCTGGAGGGTAGGATGCACTTTTGGTAGAAGAGCAAAGCCTTTTTTGTCTTAAACCATTAGCTGTAGGTCAACAAATATTTAATTGAACATGTTATGAGGGGCAAAGCACTGCAACATAGACTCTTCAGTTCCTGGGTCATCTGGTCCTACACCTAATCAATTCTGGGATCCTCTCTACATCATCTTTGCTGAGTTCTTTTCTAACCTCTGCTTGACAGACTATTGCTGAAGCAGCTCCTTCTATAGTGAGCCATCTTTTTGAGAATGTTCTTCCTGATATGGAGCCCAAATCTGTGACCCTATGGCCTCTATTTAATGGGCCTCAATACACCCCTTGAAACCAGTCTTGCTCTAATGCGCTAATTGTATTCCTTTCTCTTTTCCAAGCTAAATCTTCCCTAATCCTTCAAAGGTTCAAATGTCTTAAATTTTTAATTCCTTGACCATCCATGTTATGCCTCAAATTGTTTTTAATTTCAAAGTATGGCCCAGCTGGGTGTGGCTCAGTGGCTGAATATCAACCTAGGATGCAGTAGATCGCAGTTCGATTCCCGGTCCGGGCACATGCCCGGGTTTCAGGCTCGATCCCCAGTCGGGGGCGTGCAGGAGGCAGTCAATCCATGACGACTCTTATCATTGATGTTTCTATCTCTCTCTTCCTTTCCCTTCCTCTCTCTGAAATCAATAAAGATATATTTTTTAAAAATTAATTTCAAAGTATGGCTTCCAGGAATAACTGTAACATTCCAACGTCATAGACTTAGGAAAGGAGATGAAGTGTCATCTCCCTGGTCTAACATTACTGTATTAATTGGCTGTCTGAAGGAATGATAAGTTCTTAATTCAGTATGCTTTCTACCACCCAAAATGAAGAATGTAAGGGAAGGCAGGTTCCCTTCCAAACACAAACAGGCTCATGTGACAGAAACAAAATCTGAAAAGAAGAAAACACATCCCTCTCTTATCCCCAAATTAGTGTACAACTATGCTGCTCATGACTGAAGGGTGGGACCCACATGTTTTTATCACTGCTTTTGATTTTCTAGTTAAGTCTTAAAAGTATTACTATACTTGCATTAAAACACATCTGTCCACGGTTGAGGAAAGTAAGTAACCAGTTGCAGTTTTTTAATAGATTCTAGATGAAAGGGCAAACCCCAGGGGAGCTCTTCCAGAGGCTAATGTGGCTTGGTTTATAAAAAAGATGTTTTCATTTAGTCGTCGGAAGACCAATTCAAAATCACAACTGGTATTTATTCAGAATGATTCATTACCTGAAAGTTGATGCTGAATCTGGAAGCATCACAGGATAGCTAAATGGGGTAAATGAGGCAAATCGTTGCTTTAACACTGGGAGTCACCAGTGTCCTCCAAGAATATACATTTATGAATGGAAAAAGCGTCCAGTTTTCTATTAGGTCCTTCCTCCACCCTCCAAGAAGTCTAAATTGCTTTAAATAATCCTAATCCAAATATCTTATTTTGGCCAGTGGCCTTTATCAAACCCTGAATCAGAAATTAAGACATCAAATCTATCCATTTGACTTCCATTTTTCGTTTTCTTGCCACTTTACTCAGGAACAGATGTGAACATGAAGTCAATCAAAGGGGAAAAGTAAGGCCAGGAAAAGCTAAAAGGCTAATCTAAGTGATCCATACAAAGAGTAACTGGCCCTGTAGAGTCAGAATTAAATGTTAACACAATTCAACACATCCAATAAAAGCATATAAAGGAGCAAAGAGCCTTGCATAGGTAAAGGAGAAAGCACAAAATCCTTTGAGGAGACTGTCCACACAAAGCTATAAAATAAATCATTAATATCAGCAAGCTGTATGACTTCACAGATTTTCCCAAACCTGACTTCATGACATGAATATGATACAATTTTATTGCCATGTATTTAGTAACTTTATTAAAAGAAGAAAAAGATCATACCAAAAATGGAATTAGACATGGAGTCTGATAGTCTTCAAATGAAGTCAAACTGAATTATGAGAAAGCAACTCTCTTTTCATCCACCATTAAATGAGAAGTCATTTTTATTTAAGAGGACTCATCCTAGCAAATACTGCCATGACAATAAGAACTAGTAAGCAAACCAGTAAGTTTAGGTCCTGGTGTGGGCTACGATGACATCTAATTATAGCGTCCTTTCTCAAGTTCTTTTTGAGAAATTTCTATTTAACCGAAAAAGTTCCTCTTGACACTCAGTTATTTATTCAGCTATACTTATTGAGCACCTACAATACTGTCAGGGATTATTCTCAAACTTGAGCTACATCAGTGAACAAGTGTCCATAAGGCCTAATCTGAAATTCACACAACTGGGGGGGGGAGGGGGCAGCAAACAAGCCCTACATTCCCATGTGTCCTGCTGATGGGCCATGGGTGGGTGGCTGTAAATTACACAAAGGCTGGAAGGAGCAACAGGGAAGAACGGGGCCAAGAGCAGAGCTTTCTAATCCCCTCCTAAGTGCAGCCAATGGTAGACAGAGGAGGGTAAGCCTTAGGGAATAGGAATTTCAGAATGCTAGAATGACTCTAGAAGCTGTTATTTTACATAAATTTGTCCAATCTGACAAGATCCTATCCTCTAAGTTCACAAAGCAACTTATTTTCAACTCGCTGCTCTGAGACAAAGTTGGGTCATGATGTCCTAGGGTAATTGGATGTTTGCCCTAATTAAAAGATAATAAATCTAAACCTGGGGACATTTCCTCACAGTTTAAAAAGAGAAGTTCTGCCCACCTTGATCAACTAGTTTTCTGAATACTTTCAGTTGTTGGCTTAGTGGAGAAGCCAGGAAGGGAAAGGCGACAGTTATAAATTATTTCGGTTGGTGTTTATTCAAATGATTCTTCTTTCCTGTAGAGACAGAGTCTAAAATAAAAGCAATTCAGACTTGTGGGATCTCTCTTACCCATACGATTAAGACAAACACAGTGGGGTCAACCAAAAGTACCAGTCCCTTAAAGAATAATGTATAGTCTCCGTGTGCAAGAGGGGGGTCACTCTGAAAATGCTAGAAATTCTTTATCAATACTGTCTCTATGTGATTCATTTCTTTAAAATTAGCTTTCAAACATCAACATATCAGGACCGAGGCTGCCACCATCTATAGAAACAGTGGAATTGCATATTAAACCTTTACTCCATTACTCATCCCTTAGTTATGCTAAGCAGCAAGCTACATAAACATCTGACAGTGTCAACAGCATACAGGTTTAATTATTTTCCCAATTTGCATTTATATCAGTGAACAAATTGGAAGGTATCAAAGTATGGCACTGAAGAAATAATACATATTCAGCAGCATGTCTTCCATTTTTGAGTCCTGGTTTAAAATTGGCTAAGTAAAGGCATATACACCTCCATTTGCATTGGAGATTTGCAGTAATACATGCAGATAAGGAAAGAAGGGAGTTAGGAAGAGGGAGGGAAGAAAGAAGAAAAGAAGGGAGAGGCCAGGAAAGAAAGAGAAGGGAAACAGGAAAGAATGTATGGTCTGAGAGTAGCATTACCACACAAAGCAGGTGACAAATGACAACTGAACCTGCTTCCACAAGCAGAAATTTTCTAAGGTTTTCACTGAAGATACAAAAATGGTTCATGAGAGTTTTCATCTGTTGCTCTTTTCACTTATCATACTGAAAACCTACAAAGCCCTAAACCTTGGTCTGTCCAAGATAGATAGTACCAGAAAGTAAAAGATGTGACCTGCTCAAGAGCTGTGCTCTGCTTGGAGCTCTGCACTGCAGTCCATTAATCCACAGTATTTTGGTCAGATCTGGTCTGTTTTCTCAAACTTACTAATAGTGTATTAGAGCTAATTGTTTATATTAGAATATTATCAACCGTTCTTATTTTTATTTTTATTTTTTTCATATGCTTAAAGGGTGGAAAAGATGAGAAAACAGAGAAGAAAACAGTAAGATTTAGAGGGGAACATGAAGGGAAAGTATTCTTTTCCAACAAATCCACCCTAGAAAAGATATAAGGAGACTTTGAGAAAGAGTGCTGATTCATGGACTTCCCTTATTTTTTTTTATTTCTATGAAATACATTTAAGGACATCAATGTACTAAAACGTTTGGTCTGTGAAATAGCGGAATCATTAGCACCAAAAGGAGTCATGAGCTTGTATATATCATTAAAACAATAATTGTTAACTGTTGGTCATGGATAAAGGTTTCATTTCATTTTTACATCCCAAAGTTCTTGAAAGTGCCTGTGGACAAGAGACATAACACTTCAAAATCTCCATGGGGTCATCGACACGCACCACAGAGACAGTACTTGGCCTTCCCAGTTTTGGTTTATCTGGTGGACAAGAAAACCAAGGCCCCTAGAAGCCCTAAAGAGCAGCTCCCACCTGCACCCACTGGTGCACAGGAGGGATTCCCCTGGACTGTGTTCAGGAATGCGCTTTTGCTTGCTTTTTTTTTTTTTTTAAAGACAAAAGCAACATGCTCTGCAGGTCATGGAGTGCCTAGTGCAACTTTCTCCTTGCTCTGACTCCAGACTGCAAAAGGATGAAACCGTTACGTGTTCTGCTAATCCCGGCCTGGAGACCAGGCCCGTGGCCTGCCATGCTTTGTAGACTCAGGAGTCAGAAGGTCTGAGGACGGGCGCCACCACCATCGCCAGATCTCCCCAGCAATTTGTGGCCCATCGGGGCAGCTGCTGATTCCTCCTGCTTCTTGCCTCGGCCTTTAGTTGAAGTTACAACAAGTCAAATAACTGATGGTTTTCCCCTCTCCAGGTAAGGGCGACGACACACTGTTCACAAGCGTGTTCTGCCTGGCTTCGCTGATGAGGCGGCACGCCAAGTCAAGGAAGAGCTTCTCCACGTTATCAGATTCCTTGGCAGAGGTCTCCAGATAATACATGTCCTGAGCTTCTGAGAATTCTTCAGCTCTCTGCTGGGAGACCTCTCTCCTTTCAGCCAAATCAATCTTGTTGCCTAAGACAGTGGTAGAATCACAGATGGAATCATTATTTGACTTTTTGAAGGCTCGGAAACATCGAAATTCAATTCCATAGCTGAAGTCAAACCAGACAGATGGGCTAGTAAAGCCAAGCAAATGGTAGTGTAATTACTAGAATGTTTATTTTAAAATACCAGTGCCACTTGTAACGGCAAAGAACTGGAACTAGCCCAAATGTCCATCACCTGTGCACTGGCTAAATACACTGTTGTACACCCATAGTTATTGGGAGTTATCTGCCACTGTAAAAAGCAATTAGGACTGTCTCTACATGCTGCCAGGTGAGACGCGAGGATATACTGTTAAGTGAATAAAGCAGGAGAAAGCGTATATAATATATAACTGTCTATTTAAGAACAAGGATGAGAAAAATATACACACGGTTTATTTGCTTACTTTTTAATGGGACAATAAACCCAAATCTTAATTTTAAAGATAATGGTTACCCATTAAAGGAATAGGTTAAGGGGTAGGGAGGGACAGAAACTAGAACTCTCTAAATCTACCTTATTTTACAGATTTGACTTCAGAATCTTATAACTGTTTTACATGATTATATAATTAATTATAACTATAAAATTAATATGGAATGAAATTTAAAAAGCAATTCCTATAATTGAAAGCAAAATTAAACAAATGAACCTGTTCATCATGAAGCGGCATAGCCACACAGAGAAGCGATTTCCCGTGAGTTTAAGGGACAGTAATTTAACTGTGTATCCCCAGTGGCATATACCCCAAGAACAAAAGGAGTTGAAGGAAAAAAATCTTGAATTCTTGCAGTAATCATCTTGTCAGCAAGTACTGGCATTGTTATTCTGAGGTTGCTATGAATGTTTCTCAGGGATAAAGCAAATGAGTGATTATGCAGGTGTCACCAGGACAGGGATTTTGGGCATGAGAAAAAGGAAATACAGATATAAGATTAATGACATTAGGTAAAATTTCTGAAGTTCTAAATTATAAGTGGAAGTATCAGTGTGAATAATTCATGCTGTATTTTACCTTTCAAAAAATTTACCTCTATTCTCTGGGAACCCTGACAAAGGTGATATGTCAACTATGTTACTTGGCAACATTTTCTACGGTAAAAGGGACCCTGACTGATAAATTCCTCTGGACTGGGGATTCTGTGTATGAATTATAAATACCTAATGGAAAGCCGTAACTCTGGGCTTCCCTGAGTGTGGTGATTCATCACCTGAAGAGACCCTGGAAGTTAGGCCTGTGGAGTTGTTATGAGTGAGACTGGCTCCTATGGGCCATTGAGGCTTCTAGGCCAGGGCAGATCCTGTGCTTGTTTGAAGTGAGCCTTTTGCCTCACACCTGAACAGTCCTGGGAGGCTCCATGGACTGCTATGAGGGCTGCTTCCACTGAAGAGGAAGGCCTGGTGCTGACCTCCTATAAGCCGTGTCTCCTGACCTATACCCTTCTAAGTGAGTGTGATGCCCAGTGTGAGTCAAAATGTTTAGTAGAGCCTAACAGGACAACCCCTGTGGGCACTACAGGATTCACCACACACACTCTCTCCCTCTCTCTCTCTCTCTCACACACACACACAAAAGCTCTGTCTATGCAAACGCCTAATAGTAATAACCAGCCCACTAATAAGAAGGATTCCCATCACCTTGGTTGTGGCTTCTAAATACAACATCCCATTAAAAAGAAACAGTGCTTCTTGAAGAAATGGTTAATTCCAGGTCTGGGATAGGAAATGCACAAGATGTGCCTGGAATACTTGTCATACCAGAAAACAAGAAAATTATCAGATTCCTGGGGTCATGTCCAAAGGACTCAGGAGCTCATCTGAAGAAGCTCCCGCTATCAAAGTTGGAAGAGTTGGAGCACTGATGATAACTGCAAGGAACTGGAATACACCAAATATATTTAAATATATGATGATATTCAAATACAAACTTCATTAGTTACTTTGGGAAGCTACTAGGCACCAACTCATTATCTTGAAAAGTGGTAAATAAAAAAAAATGAAGCATTTTTTCTTGATTGTCCTGTGAAAACTATACCTCAGAATACCAACTGTGAAGAATTTTTACAACAAGAAAACAAACAAACAACCCTGAATCTGAGCAGGCCTCTAGGTTTACCTACAAAGCTGCAAGAAACACAGGTGACGGAGGAGTACGTCAAATGGCACCCCAAGCATGAAGTAACAAAGTTCAGGCTTCAAAACTCTGAATTTTGGACAAGTACTTTAACAAATAAGTTCCAAGGGAGAACATAATGGAGGGATAAACTACAGATAAAAAGAGAAATAAAAAAAACAATTACAACATATGGATTTTATTTGGATCTTAATTTGAATAAAATAAAATTTAGTCAATCAAGGAAATTTGAACATTGTTTAAATTTTT
The DNA here is from genome assembly GCF_964146895.1 of Miniopterus schreibersii. Taxonomy (NCBI): domain Eukaryota; kingdom Metazoa; phylum Chordata; class Mammalia; order Chiroptera; family Miniopteridae; genus Miniopterus; species Miniopterus schreibersii. The sequence continues at coordinate 29,158,745 of NC_138112.1, read as the reverse complement.
GATGCTATTAAAGAATTATTAATATTTTTATGTGTGAAATGGCACTGTGGTTAGGTTCTCTTTTTTAAAAAAAAAAAAAAATCTTATCTTTTAGAGATATACACTGACATTTGAAAGATGAATTAATACAATATCTGCTTAAAAATAATCTGAAGGGGGCCCTGGCCAGGTGGCTCAGTTGGCTGCAGCATTGTCCTGTCCACCAAAAGGTTGCTAGTTCGATTCCCAGTCAAGGCACATACCTATGTTGCGGGTTAGATCCCCCATCAGGGTACGTGCAGGAGGCAACCGATCAATGTTTCTTTCTCTTTGTCTCTCTCTCTCTCTCTTTCTCCCTTCCCCTCTCTCTAAAAATCAAGAAAAATATGACCTCGAGTGAGGATTTAAAAAAAATTTTTAATAATAATCTAAAGGGGGGGGCAGATAAAATAGATGGAGAATAAAATAAGATTGACCATAAATTAATAATTGCCAAAGCTGAGAGATGTGTACATGGAGTTTATTATACTGTTTTCTCTACTTCTGCTTAAGTTTGAAATTTTCCATAATAAAAAGTTTTAAAAAAAGCCAGTGCCTCTTTCCTACTGAACTGACTAATTATCTTCCCTCAAATCCTCATTCAACTTCCTTAGATTCCCAAGGAGTAATGATTTGACTCAAGTCTCAAGGGCTTTCTGTGGAACAAAGCCCAAAGCTGAGGGCTTTCAGGTGCTTCGTGGCAAAGGTTCTCAAGGGTGAAAGAGGGTTTTCAGGACCCGACATGGCACACTAGCTCATAGAGAGAGAGGCAGATCCTTAACCCAGTGGCCTGAAAGAAAAGTCCAGGGATTTGCTGCAAAGCAGCATGTTAAAGTGGACAAATACAGGGTTTGGGGTAGATTTTTCATGCTGTGTGAACTTGGGCAAACTATACACCTCTCGGACCCTTGGTTTCCTTATCTATAAATCATGACACATAAAGTTCCTAGTAGGATTCCTAGCACATATATGCTAGCTATAATGCTTCCTATAAAGTGTTTACTTAACTTACCCTTAGCCATAATTTATAACTTAGTGTTTCTGAGGTTCTCTACCCAGATTTCCAATTCAGGTCTTGCTAGAATATACAGTAATATTCCTTCTTAGGAAAAAAACATTTTAACAATCATATATCATTAACATTTTTCTATCACCACTAGAGAAATTTTTAATGATCTGGTATTTCACTGCAATTCCATTCTTAATGGGTGTATTTGTCACCATAGAAAACCACAGGCTGTTTTCTGCTTTCCCCATAATAAACAGAGGTTCTACCCTCCCACAAAATGAAACAAACTGCAGAATTTCCCTTAGTAGATTCTTTCTGAAAATTAGAATTTTTCAAGTCAGAATAAATATAAGAAGGGAAAAAATTAGCTAAAGTCCATTTTCTAGGCAAAAAAAAACCCCATTGCTTCAATAATTAATTCTTTATCAACTCAACTTCTAGACCAGCACTTTCATGATCTCAGAATTAGATTTAAAATAATATTTAGCAGCCCACATAACTTCATGGCAGTCCATCTTCTTCCCTAGAGCCCACATTGATAGAAAATCAATCAGCAATATTTTCTACTTTAGTTTTCTAAACCAACACCATGGGATAGGACCTATTTCATTTTCTCTTTAGTTGCAGAACTGAATGTTGACTGCTTGAATTATACAACTGTAGACTATATTCTTGGAAGTATCAAGGCACAGGCTTTATGTGATTGTAACTTCTTTGATGCCTGAAAATAAATGTCCCTCCTCATCGGTCCTTACTTACCGACTAGCACAGTGATGACCTTGTTGCTGGCATATTGTTCTATTTCCCGCAGCCACTCAGGAAGGCAGCGGAAGGATTCTTCACAGGTGATGTCATAGGTGAGGATCAAGGCATTGGCGCTTCGGTAATAACTCTGCGTAATGGACCGAAATCTCTCTTGACCGGCTGTGTCCCAGATCTGAAGCTGGAAGGCATACAAGAAGGATCAGGTTGGAGAAGCAGAAAAGAAAGGCAGCACTGCTTCACTTTAGTTTAGAAATGGAAAAATCTTCACCCAAATAATTTCATAGTTATTTTCTGCCCTAAGAACAAAGCACTTACAATTTTTTTTTAAATCTGTTGTGTGTGTCTGCTTAGGGACAGGGGTTTGCTTTGTTGTTATTTTTGTTTGTTTGATTGGTTGGTTGGTTTTTTGCTTTGTTAGATTATTTAAGAATTTCCCCTTTACTCTTTTTCTTCTTTTCTTTTTGTTCTTGTTGTTTTTGAATTTACTGGAGTAACACTGGTTCACAAAACCATACAGGTTTCAAGTGTACAACTGAACAAAATTTCATCTGCACACTACATCGTGTGCCCATCACCCCAAGCAAAGTCTCTTTCCTTCCCCATCTCCCTTTCCCTCTGGCTACCACCACACTGTTGTCTGTGTCTATGAGCATTTATTATGTGTCAAGCTCTATTCTAAGCACTTTATATTCAATAACTCAATCCTCACAATAACTATGAGGTAGGTACTTTTACTGTATCCAATTCTCACATAAGGCACAGAGATATTAATTAACTTGCTCAACATCTCACAGCCAGTATGTTCCAGAGCCAATGCAACTGGGCATTATGGCCCCAGAGTCCCTGCTCTTAACCACAAGGCAGAATTTTTCAAGTTAGAATAAATGTTATGAAAGTCAGGATGCAGGGCGAGCTGTCATTCTGTGGTCATTGCATTTTCAGTCAGCAATTGCAGAAGAGAAAATCCAACTTCACCACCTTTTTCAGTTCAAAATTCAAACGAATATATTAAGGTATTATCTTTGTTTGTGAAAGCAGGAACAGTGCCATGGCAGACAAAAATAATAATTTTCTTCCACGGCTTTCAAGCTCTGTGACCTTGAGCAAGTCACTTAGTCTCTTTTGGCTTCAGCAGTTCCTTTATAAAAAGAGGTTAATAAACATAGAAACCTGTTGGAAGTTCACATTATCTGCAGTTGCCTACCAGTTCTATAACCAAATAACTGATGGTTCTAATAACAAAGAAAAAGGCAATACACTCTCACTTCTCCCCGAATTTCCCTGCACAGAACAGAAGATACTGAAAGACAGCTGTCCTCCAGAGAGACCCAAGTCAAAACAAGTCAGAAGGCCTCAAGAAATAACACAACAATAATAGTCTTCCCTCCCAATTGTATAAATTTCATGTGTTGCAAAATGCATTCACCCCATTAAAAGAACGTCATTTCCTCAGAGGAGGCCTTCTGGCACCCTCTATTAGGCCAGGTTCCACACCCCCACATATTCTTTCCTGCAACCCACCCTGTAATTCTCCTTCATGGCACCTGACACTTTAAAATCATTTATTTATCTGTAATCATTTGTTTAATAGCTGTTTTCCTCACAAAACTGAAAGCTTCATGGGGGAGAAGTTCATTTTACTCACAGTTTTTCCTGCACCAATTAGTGTGTGTGGCAAATAGGGAGCTCAAATATTTATTGACAGTCTCATCTAATCCCTATCGCAATCCATGGGTTAGGCAAGCTTATGCCTCCCCTTAATAACAGGAAACTCCACCTCTTAATGGTTACTCACAAAGCTGAGACTCAGACTCTAGGCCTCCTCCTTCCCAGCGGAGGACTCGTTTCATGCCCCTGTGCTATGTTTGCTCCCGGAGACTGATTTAAACGTACATCGACATCCAGAGAGGATGAGTCAGTCGGTGTCACCCTCTCCATACCAGTTTAGCCGAGGAAACTGATGAGTGGCCGGTAGTCCCTGCCACCAATCAGCGGCACAAAGGCTCTCTGATTTGGAGTTACAGCTGCTCTTTGATGGGGTACATGGAAGTCTGTGCATGCTGAAGGCGACCATACAGATGTTCTGGCTTTTGCTGGGACAAAGGTTATTTCTGCTCTGCCCCAAACACAGGGACATGTTTCCCCTCTGCCAGGATCTCAGAACAAAAGACTTGTTATAATGCCACATAGAGCCTCAAAAACACTTGTGATGGGATTTAACACTGTCAGTCATTAGAAATCAGTATGTTCTCATGACTGGCACATCTTGAGAACAGCTTCGAGGATTAAAGCCACTGAAATGTTTTCTAAAAATGTAATTGCACTGTCTTGCCAAGATGCTTTCTCATAGGAGGCTGGCCTATTTCTAGCCTTATAGTTGATTCTTGAGGATATCCATATTCCATTGCTTTTATCATTCAGCTCAGTTTCACCACTCTCTCTGCAATTCATTTGCTCCTTTGCAGCATTTATAGCTCATTAATATGTGCAGAGAACTGTGCTAAGCACAGGGAGAATACAAAGATGAGTAAGACACAATCCCTGATCTCAAAGAGCTCACAGTCTACAAGGAAGATAAACACAACATTAACTATAATAGAATATGAGATGTCCTTTTAAAAAGGCACCCGCAGGAGAAAGTGCCTCCTAGTGTTAGTCTCGTGCCAGTCAGTCTGTTCTCACTGCCACAGCCATGGGCTCTCTAACCTCTCTCTCCTCCAGCATGGGGCTACACTGTTCATCTGCTTTCTTCTTTACACCACTGTTTACGCCTCTGCTACCTCACTGTCACAATAACCTACTGCAATCACTGGTTTACTAGTGTGTCTCCTTGCTAGACTGGGTTCTTTAAGGGCAAGGACTGTCTACTTAACTTTATATCCCAGTGCCTTCCTAGCATGGTACATGGTACATGATGGACACATTTCAGTAATGGCTGAATGACAAAGGATTGTGGAATCACAAAAGAAGGGTTAATTCTGTGTAATAATTAGTAGGGTATTAAAGAAGTTGAGCTAGATGATAGTAAGTTACAAGGGAGCCAAGGTGCTTTACCTAACACAGTGCTTGGAACAAAGCATCTACTATAACACAGGATGGATGAATAAATAAATGGACAGATGGTTGAATGAGCAAATATATGTGCATACTTTCTTCAAGACTTTACTATCTATGCAAATACACCTGATTAGAGAGAAGCCCAAAAATTAATCTCCTAAAGTTAGAATGTTGTAGACTAGCTTAAAGTTTTACTTATTGCATATTTATTTATGATAGAGTAAAAAATAACAGTGGATAGGAGAAAATTCTGTTTTAATTATGTTTTCTGTTCAAGGTCACCTTTATTAATGTAGAACACCTTAAAAAAGGGGCCTCTTCCTCAGCTGTGCCTCTACCGGTTTGACACTAACCTTAACAGCAATAAGAACCTTTCTAATACTTTTGCTTTTCTGTCTTCAATCCTGGGAGCCATTCTAGAAAGAATGAGACTTGTAGGGGAGGGAGGGCGGGTGACAAGAAGTAAGGACAAGACCTGGGTTCTGGTCCTTCCAGGCAGGTGATCTCTTTCCCACTGTTTCTACGGGGCTCTGAGAAAACCTGCAAACTACTGGCAAAAAGACACTTAAACCTCACCAAGAAGAGGTATGAGTAAATGTCCAATAACAAGGACAACAATAAGACAAGTGTTTGCCTAGCGAAGCCTGGGCAGCTGTGTCCTCATTTACTGAGAGACAGGAAGTTGCTCCTCAAGTGTCCAAATGGGTCAGGACTTCATTTGGGAGATTAGCCAACTCTCACTTGTTATGGATGAAGGTCCAGAGGCCTAAACTGGTGACGGTGACAGGAACTGTGCTGTGAATACAGATAAACAAGACACAAACCTTGCTCTTGGGGAGCCTATGGTCTCATGATGAAGTCAGATGTTATAAAAAGATGGGTTTTTAGCTGAGTACTTAAAAATGACATAATGGTGCCCAGGCCTGGTGGCTCAGTTGGTTGGAGCATCCTCCCGTATACCAAAAAGGTTGAGGGTTCAATTCCAGGTCAGGGCACATGCCTGGGTTGCGGGTTCAATCTCTGATTGGCACACGTACGGGGGGCAATCAATGTTTCTCTCCCCCCCTCTCTCCCCCTTCCTCTCCCTCTAAAATCAATAAAAAACATATCCTCGGGTGAGGATTGGAAAAAAAATTTTTTTATGAGGTTATGGTTCACAGAAAGTGGAATAAATCTAACACTTAAACCCGGGGATTCAGGAAAGAAAAATAAGGCTGTTCTTTAACAGTGGGGACCACTTCTTACTCAGCCCTATTCAGCCGCAGTGCCTGGCACATGCAAGGCACTAACATTTCTGGTCAAAGGAATTAACTCACACATATATTTGTATGTGAATGGGAAACTCAAACATTTGAAAGTAAAATGCCTGAAACACAACACCTTGAGATCGTGACCACCTCTGCTCTGCTGGAAGAAGTGAGAGCTGCAAGTGGCTGTTCCCACCAATGCCTGCTGAGTGTACACTCCTGTCTCCTTCCTTCCCAGCATCCCAGTGCCTTCTCCCCACCCCAACGCACTATTCTTCTGAGCATTCTGGCTGGAATTTATACGGATTTCGCAGCCTGTTTTTGTTTTCCAGAGCCCGTAGCTCTCCATCACTATTGTATTTGGTGTAAATGTCTACAGTAAGGAGCCGCTTGGTGGTCACAGCTAGACAAGACACTGGAGAGCTTCTGCCCCCTACTCAGGAGCCTCATCCTAAACACTTCTCTATGTGTCTATGAAAGGCCGCAGGAGCACCCTGGAGCTTCTCTGCCCTTCCTGAAGCATCTGAAGGCAGGAACGCACGTACAAATGGGAAAAAGATGCAAATGACGTGGACTCCAACTTGGGGTGCCTGGGCTTGGATCCAGCTGGGATTGATGCCGTGGTTTTCACTGTGCAGCTGATGCTAGGGCCATGGCCTTTCTCCATGGGCCTCAGCTCTGAAAGATCTGAAAATGGAGTTTCACTAATTCTAAGGGGCAGGTACTCTCTACCCTACTTCTGTGTGATTTAGTCTATTTCACCTTTCCATCACCTTCTTTCTTGCCTTCCTCCAAGGTGACGAGCTTACTGTACCCTGAGTCCCCTCTTCTTTCAGACCCCAGGGAGGCAGTGGGGTGGTTCAGATTCTACTTCCCTCCTTTCCTAACTGTGAAGCCACAGATAAATAAGCCTTTCAACCTCTCTGAAACCTATAAAATGAAGATAATTTACTATTTACCTCAGGAGACTTATAGTAAGGATCAAGTCAAATAGGATAACACATGCAGAATCACCTAGCAGAGGGACTGACACATATCAGGTACTTGATAATCACCATCTCCCTTCTCCTGTTGCTGGACACCATAATTCTCACAGGCAACAAACTGTCCAGAGGCCACAAAGGGGAAGGGAGAAATCATGGATCCCTCCTGAACCTTTCATAGTATCTCTTGGCATCTTACCTTTACTTTTTCACCATTAATCTCCACTGTCTTAATCATAAAATCAACTCCAATTGTGGCTCCTTGACCTGGGGGGAAAAGACCCTAAAGAAGAAATAATGGAAAATAACAATTAAGCAAATCTTCCAATTAAATGAAATTCTCCTACTTCCCCCATCACTACCACCGGCAGCCCCTTTCTTTGGCTGAGTTAACCAGTAGAAAAAAGAACTCTGGTTAGTGTCCTGAGAACCCTGTTTAATTTAACTTCGCAGGTATGTACGTTATGAGGGAAGGAGAAAGGAGAGGGAAATTCTGAAAGAAAAAGAAAGGGAAAGGGGGACAAATAAGGGAGAGGAAGGCAGAGGGTGAAGGGAGAGAATTGGAAAGGGCAGGGGGATCCTATTTCCAAAAATGAAACAGAAAAAAATCAGACACAAGGATAAGATTAAGCAGCATGGAGCCACAGGGATGAGTTCAGGATTGTTAGGGTGAGGGCAAAAGGGTTTCCTAAAAGGGGTGAAATCAAGGAAGATTAAAACTAGTTATCAGTCTAGGGCATGGACAGCCATGGGGGTGGACAACCAATATGAGAAACAAAAACAAGAACTCAGTCTGAGAAAAATGAACAAGACAGTGAAACTTTTGGATTTCCCTCTGCCCTGAGGGTGATAACTATATAATTCCATGAGATTAGGGCCAATGGTACTACTGGGAAGATAACTGAAGAAAACAAAGTCATTCAGGGAGAAAGTCTAGTAGAAAGAGCACTAAACCAAGAGGTATCAGCCTTAGGATCCCTCTGTGACCTCAGCCAAACCAGTTCCCCTGTCTGGGGCTCAAATTCAGTGAGTTTGAGGCTGATGCAAGCATTTCAGAACAAAAAAAGTTTTACCTCAAACTGGAAGCTACACTAGAAAGATTCCATCAAAATCACATGTATAATGTAATTGACTATTACATAATATTTCCTGTAAGCTTAGGGAGGGAGCTGGAGGTAGGAAGGAATTCTATCAAGACAGAACACTTCACCTACTCTCTCTGCCCTCGTCACTTACATTCTAGAATTTCCAGAAATTAAAGTAAAATGGATTTTATTGGCTCTGGCAGCTAAGATTGAGCCATCTTTAATTAAGTCCATTCCTTAACAGGAGAAATCTTTAATTAATGTTCAAACTTAAAAGACTGAGCTTCAAACCAACAGAAAGTGTTTCATTGCATGTCTGCAAAAGATGTAAACATAAACATTCATAACTTTACTTACAAATATTGAATCAATTTCCTTCTATTTTGGTTTGGCTCAAACCAAGCTTCAAGTTTATAGCTCCAGCTGTTTTGCAGTCTAACAAATGCCACAAAATAAAACAAATCCTTCCTAATGTCTTCTCCCCTCATTTTGTTCCCCAACTCCTCGTGCCTCAGAAACAGCTGAATCCAATTCATTTTAACTGTCTACTAAATAACAAAAACAAATATAATCTTGTCTATGAAATATGAACTTTGTGGGGAGCAGAGGGACTGGGAGGGGTAACAAGTACACAGAAATGAAAAACAAGGGATGACGTGCTTATTGGTAAAAATCCGTGTTCAAATATGGAAGCATTTTTTGCTTCTAATGACAAGGTTTATGCTTTTAAAAAGAAATGTAAGATTCCTATGGTTACTGAGGTTAGAACATGCAGAAGGTAAAAATGATCAGGCTGAGAACCAGGAGACCTGGGTTCTAATACTAGCCTTACCACTAACAAGATATAAGGCACTAAGAAGTCATTTCATCCCTCGAGACCTGAGTTTTCCAACCATAAAATGAGAGAAGTGGGCTGAATAATCTCTAAGGGATATTTCGGTAATAAGACATGGTCAAAGGAATTTCTGAAAAAGGGACTGAAAACTTCTCTACACCTCTGCAGTCTTGTCCTCCTGCCAAAAGCAGAAAAGACTTGCTAATGTTAGGTGGAAGTAAAACCAGTTGGAGTTTCCAATGTGACGCCATAGTGGTTTTGACTGAGCCCAGATGCGTTAGCTTATTTCATTTTACTTCACCAGGCCGAGACTTAGTAAAAAGCACGAGTCCTTTTGTGTTCATTATCATGGGGAAAACCCTGGCATTTCCAAAGGTGGCTTTGTCCTAACACTGTTTGTCTTATCCAATCTGCCTCTCCAGTTTTCCATAGAACCACAGACTATTATTGCTGCAAGGGGTGTTGGAGATCACCAGGCCCCTCATGTGCATCACGGAGGCAGGGAGGCCCAGCAAGGGTGGGTAACCTACCCGGGCTCACAGATGAGCCAAGGGCAGAGCTGGGACTAGGACCTCTGTCCTGACTCTCACACCAATGTCTTTTCTACGGCGCCAGGTTGCCCTATGCCTCAGATAGAAGAGCTAGTCTCAACTTTCCCAAATAGCACTTTATGAAACATGCAAGATGCATGCATGATAACTCCAAAAAGGATGCCATTCATATCTTTTCCGGGAAAACACAAAAGAAGGTCAACCTCAAAATGATTTCCCACCATTTCTGTATAAAAACAAGTTTATAATCTCTGGCAATAATTCTCAAAAGGGCAGCCCCAAAGGAAACTTGCACTTAGATCATAAGATAAGGGCTCAACCTAGAGGGAACATTTTATTTAGTTCAAATAGTCCTCTCATTTCATTCCCATTTAACAGATCTAGAAAAATCACCATATTTGGTTATGAACCAAAACAATTCCCTCAATTTTCTGTGGGACTTCAGAGGGCAAAGGCAGGGAGTTTGATTGGTTTAATTTGTATTTGACTTTTTTAATTAATATTTAGTTTTAATTTGATGTCAGATTCATTTGTTTCCCTCTTTGGATTATTAACTAATAATCTATTTATTAATTTAATCATCTATATTTTAATACTCATTCGAGGATATGTTTATTGATTTTAGAGAAAGAAGCATCAATCAGTTGCCTCCCATACAAACCTGGACCAGGGATTGAACCCACAACCTAGGTATGTGCCCTGATCAGGAATTGAACCTGCAACCTTTTGGTATATGGGATGACACTCCAACCAACTGAGCCACCTGGCCAAGGCCTAATCATTTATTTTTGATACTGCACACTGAAAACAAAATTACTTACCCCTTTCACTAAAGGAATCAACAAGAGTCATGGGTGGTGACCCAGAGAGCCATGCTCCCTTGAGGTGGTTTAAAAGCTCTAGTCTAGGCTACAGAGCTGGTGCTCTTTCAAAGGAAGCAGTAATAGCTGGCAGCCAAGAGGCTGGCACTGGGCCAGTCACCCATCCTGTTAGTTTATCCTAACCCCACAGGCCAGACCGAGAAAGCCAATCCTAGACTTCCGAGTTCTCTTACCTGAGTGAATCGTCGGACTAGGCACGTCTTCCCCACACCAGCATTGCCAATTAAAACAATTTTAAACAGGAAATCATAATCTTCCATACTCATTTACACAGCTGCAAGGCAAACAAACACAGGCAAAAGTGAGATGAGATCTGGTCAGACTTGCCCACAGAGCTCAAGCTGCGCCAGCCCTGTCTCCTCCAGAACAGTGGGCCTGACTCATTTGAAGAGCAATATAATACTCCCCTCTGGTGACTCTGCCAGCGAGAGAGGAACACAGGTGTTCGGTCACAGATGGACTTTATTCCTTCCCAGCCACCTCGGATCACAGAGAGTAAATGACACAGATGTTCTTTCACCTGGTAACCTTTACACTTCCAAGTAGTCAGGTTGAAGGTCATTCATGTGATATGTTTTCACATGGAAAGGAGATTACAAATCTACGTGCAGACAAGCTGTGGTACAAGGAAGCAGGACAAAGGAAAGTCCATTCAAAGCTTCAAGGTGCTTTATATACAGGCTGTGTATGCCTCTGGAAAGAAGGGCTAGGGACTGGGAGACTGAGTGAAGGGGAAGAAACTAGGAAGGAACCTTACAGTCTCTTGAAAGTCCTGGGGTTCTTGGGGTCTCATCAGTGGGGATTATCACCATCTTTCTCTTCTACCACCACCCACCGCTATCCACCTCCTGCCAGCCACATCGATGCTGCAGGGCCTTCCAAAGTACCTGTCTCCATTCCTATGGGCTTTGGTATATGTCATTTCTCTGTCTAGGATGCTCCATCCCTCCCATGCACACACTTTCTGCATCATGAGGTCAATTCTTTAAGGCCCAATGCAACCATCCCTTTCTCTCTGAATTTCTTACTGATCTTCCCTAAATAAAGTTAAACACTTTCATCATTCCTCTATCCTAAAACTTCAATTGCTATGTACAATTATTTGTTCAAATATCTATCCCATCCTTGAGGGAACGGATTATATCTTTCCGCTCGATTTTCCTAGCCTATGGGACAGAGTTACACCTAGTAAATGACTCCTATAGAATTAAAGAATTGCCCGACCGGCCGTGGCTCAGAGGTTGAGCGTCGACCTAGGATCCAGGCGATCGGGGTTCGATACCCGGTCAGGGCACATACCCGGGTTGCGGGCTCGATCAATGACTCTCTCTTCATTGATGTTTCTATCTCTGTCTCTCCCTCTCCTTTCCTCTCTCTGAAATCAATAAAGATATATTTTTTAAAAAAAAGAATTAATTAATGGTCATATTGCTTAGGTGTGGGCCTTAGTTTCTCCAACTGTGCTAAGAAGAATACTATACTCTCTACTTCAGAGAACTGTTGTGAAGATTAAAAAATATATATATATATATACACACACACACACATAAAAGAACCTTGGTATCCTATTGAAAACAACTGCAATCTATTGTGCTAATCACAGGAAATACAGAGATGAGACAATGTCTGCCCTCGAAACCAATATGAAAAAAGTTAAACAGCAACAACCAAGTTAAATTCAATTCCAATCAGCAGCAGAGCTTGTTCCATAAGGTGCAGGCAGAACAAGCCCAGTGGACTCTGGAGGAGGACAGGATGACAGCCAGCCCATGCGGGGAAGGATGCTTGGGAGAGCCAGAGGAGCCTCAGGATCACTCCTACCCGCCAGCTGAAGGGAAAATGACTGCAGGTTGCAGGGTGGAGGCAGAGCCCACTGTACTGAGACCTGTCAGGTAGCCAGAAGAGTAGGTTTCCTGTGTGCAAAAGTGATTTTCATGTGGATTTCAGTTTCAACTGGTCCTTGGAAAGATGACTGCCGACTAGGCCACATGCAGCTGGCAGCTCGTGGGGTCCTGTCTCAGTTCATGGGACCATGAAAGAAAACACTTCTCTGTCAAGAACCTGGGTCCATAAGAAGTTGCACTCGCTGTATGCCAGACAATGTACTTGGTACTTTATTTATATTTCCATTTGTTTTCACAAGTCTATGAGGCTGGTATTTATTTGTTAGCCATTTTACGAGTAAACTGAAGATAAATGAAATTAACAGGGTAGCCTGAAGTCAGAAAACTAACAGCCAAACCTCGAGCTCAGAAGGATATGGTGTCATCAAAAGAACTCTAGCAGTCCGGCTGGGTGTGGCTCAGCGGTTGAGCATCAACCTAGGATCCAGGCGATCGGGGTTCGATTCCCGGTCAGGGCACATGCCTGGGTTGAGGGCTCGATCAATGACTCTCTCATCATTGATGTTTCTGTCTCTCTCTCTCCCCCTCCTTTCCTCTCTCTGAAATCAATAAAGATCTATTTTTTTTAAAAAAAGTTTAAAAAAATAAAAAAAAAGAACTCTAGCATTGGAGTCAGAGAAACCTAGGTTCAAATCCTGACTGGACTACTTTCTAAGTCTGTGCATTGGGGAAAGTGAAAATTTTTCAGTCTTAACTTCACCACCAACAAAATGGGGCTAATAACACCTATCCCACAGAGTTGTGATGCTTGAAGAAATTAATGAAAAGCCCCAAGAACAGTATCTGGCTCTTAGTCACCCAAAATCCTCGCTGTGACTCACACATTTTCCACGGTCTGGTTTCTGCCCTCATTATTGCCAGCGCCATCTCTGCCCATGCTCTAGGCTCCCTAGATTTCTTCAGTTTCTTAAACACCACGATATTTTATCTTCAGACCTTCACACATACTGTTCCTTCTGCACAGAACACAGAACACAACCTCCCCTCAGTGCCTCCAGCCCAGCTAACTTTGATTCCTCCTTTAGATCTCAGCTTAAACATCACTCTCTCTAGTGTCCTTCTCTGACCTGTGAAGGAGGCTGGGTACCCCGCTATATGCTCCCACATTACCCTCCACCTCTCCTTTAGCAATACTCACGATGCTTTACTGTACTTAATCATATGTATCTGTCTCACACTCCAACATCATGCCCCAGCACCTTGGCCCTACACACACACACACACACACACACACACACACACACAGGCAGGACCGTGAGCAGCATGAGAGTAACAATGTGGTTTGGTCCTGCTCCCAAACGCCCCCATCATGTTACTGTCATCGTCATTGTCTCACTCTATATTATCAATTCATTTTACTCTCCAAACAATCTTATCAGGTGGACACCATTAGCATCCTAACTTGACAGATGGGATACTGAAGCAGAAAAGAAGGAAACTAAAAAGTTGTTAAGGCCCCACTTAATGCTGAGTCCCACTTAATGTGGAGCTGGGATTCAAACCCAGACAGCCTGAGTCCAGCACCCACTTCCTTGAATCATTGCCCTGTGGTGCCTTTCACAGTACCTGGCTCATGTAGGAACTTAAGAAAGATCTAAGGAATTCAATGATGAAGGGTAAGCAACTAAGAAATGTGATTTCCCTTCTCTCTTCTGGCTTCAAATCCAAAACTCTTTTCTACCACAATGTAGTAATCTAAATAAAAAGCAAGGTCAAACTCTGAATAAAAGCTCAGGGACACAGTATGTTAATTAAAACTCAAGCTGTTAACAGTGAAAATAAAATAAAATTCGGAGACAGGCACAGGATAGCTGAAAGATTTGCTGCTCTGTGGACCACCCACAGACCACAGTTCGCTGCTTTCGTAAGTCTATGAACAGGGAACCCAGGACAGGGCTGCATTTTTTTTCTGTGCTTAGATTGTTTGCCACACATTTACTTCTCCATCTCTGACAGAGGTAAAGAAACAAGCAGAGAACCCAGAAGACAGCATCCAAATATAAAGACCTGAGAAACAGGGCTCCTAAGAGAAGGTTAACCAGTGCTCAAATCATGCACCTTCAGGAAAGGAAGGCAGTGTTATTCGGTCCAAGTCAATGTTCATCTTCAAGTTCTCAAGTAGTTACCAGCTGGAGCGAGCCACAGAATAAAAATTAAGGCCCTTCTCCTTTCTATAAGAAATTACTTTAATGCTCTGTTAAGTATTTTTTAAATAAACATCTGGGGGGAAAGTGTTTGGTCTCTAAAAATGCAGGATGGCGGGCCCTAAGGCTGGACTGTAAATTCCAGGCTACCTGCTGTGGTTACTGTTTTATTTCTAATAGAAAACACAATGCTGAATGGAAAGTTCACACAATTCTCTAGAAACTACACTCCGAGAAAGCCTTCTGTTTGGTAAGTAATGTAACAGCTCAGGCATCACCAATCACCATGAGATGGGGCAGAGTCCCAGGAAGGGAAACCCATTCAGAAGCAGTCAGTTACACCCAGCCCTAAATGGACAACAAAGTCACACCTTGTCTGGGGAGTAAACATGTTCCAAGATATGCCACTGGCCAAGCACTATTCTAGGAATTTTATATTCTATTATTGTCGATAATAATAATAATAGCTGACACTTATTCAATGGTCATGATGTGCCAGGTTCTCTTCTACACGTACTCATTCATTTAATCCTTACAATAGTCCTATAAAGTGGGGACTATTATCACCCCTAGCTTTCAGAAGATGAAACTGAGGCACACAGAGGCTATCCTAAATATGCACAGCTAGTTAGTCTTACGACCAAGATTCAAACCCACATCCATCAAACTTCAAAGCCCAACTCCTTCTGAAGTAGATGCCACTGTCCCTTGCTCATGGTTGACAACACTGCTTTATCTGTTACGAGGGCCGGAGGCTCAGGTGAATGGAACCCCAGAACCCTATGAACTGCAGTGCTCTAGAATCTCCCTGCTCTGGAAGCAGCACCCTCACATTGATAGGGTCACACACTGATTCCAGGTCATACAAGCACTGCTCCTCACTGCCCTCGAGCTCAGGTTTCTTTTACGAGCTGGACCCAGACTTTTCACTGCATACCATGCCCACAATTCAGTCATCATTCACTCATGAAACTAAGTACCAGGCACAGAGGATAGAAACAGGATCACTATTCAGGTAAACAAGCAAAACTCCAAATAGCATAATCACCACAAGAGCTCTAAATAAATGGAGATATGCCTAAGATTCAAAAGAGGAAAAATACATGAAGAACAGGAAAAAAAAGTTTAAAAAAGATAGAGGAAACGTACTTTGCAAAGCTTAAAAAGAAAAAAATTCTAAGCAATGTGATTTTGGCAACATAAATCATTTATCAAAGTGACCTTTTAGAAGACAAAACAAAAAACAAAACTGTATTCACTGCTGTACATCAGAACGCTTTGTCCCTCGCCCTTCTGGTCTAGCTAGTGTAACAGATAAAGTCAGGGCTTCTGGTGAATAGGCGGCCAGATCCTTGCCCTGCCTTCTGATCCCCAGACCCTGCCCAAGAAAAAGATAACTGAGGATGTGTCCTTGTTCAAAAATCATGTGTCTCACTCAGGGCCTTTCCCCTCTCCAGGTTTCAACCTTAGCCTGAACTGACGGGGTTGGTAGACAGGCCCTTTCCCAGCACGGTGTGTGCTGCCGTGTTCTCACACCCCACGGGCAGCCTGAAATCAGGAGGCCTGAGTCTGCCGCAGAGCTATGCAGTTTCCTCCTCTATAAAATGGGATAACATTAGCACCTTTATAACTGAGTTGCTTAGGAGGCAAATAAAATAATACATAGAATAGTGACCCTTTTTAAAATAAAATAATCACAGTTTTTAACCCTTCTGAAAAGAGTAATATATATGGATTAGAGAACATACAGCCAAACGGAAAGGAATGAAAAATCACCTATAATCTTTCCCTACCCACACCCCCTACTGGGGATAACAACGGTTAACATTTTGCTATACATCCTTCTATTTTTTCTTCTTCATTTATATACACTCACATCTATGTGTGTATTTGATAAATGTCTGGCTTTTTAAAACAAAAACAGAATCATAACATTATACAAAGTTGTTTTTTTCTATAGAGAAGTATTTTCCCAAAACCCCAAATCAGAACTCATAGTCTACAGAGACTGTCAGCACCCATTCGACATTTGCTCCTATAACCCTTAAATACTCAGGAATGGGGAGGGGGAGGACAGTGGCATACCTTTGAGAAATACTACATGCTATGACCCAATGTTGGAGATTTAGAAGGTTCTGAAAATTCCCATAATGAAGAAAAGCGGCTAAATTTGTTTAATCCAGGATTTACCAAGCATGATTTTATCTCTGAATTTTTTTCCCATATAACTTTTCAATGTCCCTTGCTACTATTAGGGCTCCATGAAACATTAGTGTGGTAAATGCTATTTTATAGTTTGAAATCAGGGCCACCCAGGCAGGGCTGCTAGATGAAGGAAGAGAAGGAGGAAGGGAAAGAAGAAAGAGAGTATCCAGTTAAATTTGAATTTTAGATAGCAACAAATAAATTTTAATATGTTTGTTCCAAATATGACATGGACATATGAATACTCTTTTAGTATAAAAGTGTGGCCCAAATCCTGTGTGGGCCATACTTACACTAAAAAATTATAGTTGTTTATCTGAAATTAAAATTTAACTGGGCATCCTATATTTTATCTGGCAACCCTACCCAGGGAAAATTTGAATCAGCAAGTCTAGTAGAAATAAAGGCCCTAAACACAATAGCAGGCCCACCCAGGAGCTGTGGAGGGAGATGGGCAGAGCATAAGAAACAGGATATGCCTGATGAATCCAAAACAACCAAACAGAGGGAATAAAAAAGGGCTACCAGTGGCACTGAAGAAGGCATTACTGAGCTGGGGCTCTTAAATCCTGGGCCACACTTCAGGGATGGGGCTCACACTGGCCTACGAGGCTCTGCAGGTGAAGTCTCTCCCTCCTGGACAGCCCCAGAGTGCTGCGGGCCTTCCTCCAAGTACATCTAGGCATGTGCACCTGCCTGGTGGAGGAGGGAATGCTCTACATGTCTATTGCCCCTATTGTCCTTAAGGGCAAGAAGCATGCTCCAACAAGACACTCATGTCTGCATAGCCCACTGCTGTGCTCAGTATGTATACACTGAACCGAAAGTGTATGATCCATCTTTCGCTCTAACAAGGTTCTGTCTCAGGAAGCTCATTATTGCTTAATTACTAGAAGGCAATTACTAAGCATTACTATAATCAACTGCTGCAAGCTCACTTGCTTTACATCAGCTGTTAATTTCATGTTATTGCAAGGTAATTATGCTCCTTGGCCAGGGATGTCAAACACCCACCTGAGCCGTGGATGCTCCTCATTCACCAGGCCATAATCCCCAGCCTTTTTACACGGTCCCTTACAGGTTACACAATGCTTTCACAGATGTGATCTCCTCCGGACCTGCATGGACTGGTTCTTATCATTCAATATGCAAGTGAGGAAACTGAGGGTTTAGGTGATAAAGTGACTCTCCCTAAATCATACCCTAGTAAACTGCAAGGTGACCTCTGCATCCTAGCCACCTGGAACTTCTCCCCTTTGCTGGAACACACGATGTATAGTCGCAGATTCCTGAGTATGTGGACCATGATTTGAACACTTAATATGTGCCAGGAACTATGCTAAATGTTTTCCATATATAATCTTATTTAACCTTTCAACAACCCCATTAGGTAAATATCATTATTACTCCCATTACACAGATAAGGAAGTTGAGGCTCACAGAGGCTACTTAATTTGTTCAAAATTACACAACAAGTGAGTATAAGTGCACAATTCAAAACCCACATCTTTATGGGGAAATGTTAAATTGGAATTCTACCTCACTCTTTATGCTAAAATAAATTCCAGGTAAATTAAAGAATTGAATTTTTAAAAATAAAAGCATGAAAGTACTAAAAGAAAGCATGATATATACAAAATCTTAAAGTGGGGATGACCTTCTAAGAATTACTCAAAATCAAGGCCATAAAATAAAGAGATTGACCAATGACTAATTAAATTTTTAAAAAATTCTATATGGCATAACAACAAAAAAATGAACTGGCCCGGCTGGGCATGGTTTAGCGGTTGAGCATCGACCTAGGATCCAGGAGATCATAGTTTGATTCCCAGTCAGGGCACATGCCCTGGTGGAGGGCTTGAGCCCCAATTGGGGGCGTGCAGGAGGCAGCCCATCACTGACGACTCTCATCATTGATGTTTCTATCGCTCTCTCCCTCTCCTTTCCTCTCTCTGAAATCAATAAAGATATATATTTTTTAAATGAACTAATTAAAATATCTGAAATACATACAACTAAAGGCTAACTTCCTTAAATGCATAAAGAGTTCCTACAAATCAATAAGAAAAACTGAATAACCCAAGAGAAAAAAAATGGGCAAAGGACATGAGCAGATAGTTTACAAGACAGGAAATAAAAATGGCACTTGCATATTTTTCCAAATGATCAGTCTCACTCATAAGAGTATATCAAACTCTAAAATTTATAATTCATAATTACAAATTATAATTATAAATTTTAATTTTAAATATAAATTATAATTTATAATGAAAACTATAATGAATGTTTAATCAGGAACCATTTCTCATCACAGATTGGCAAAGTTCATTCTGTACTGGAGAGAATATGGAGCAATGGGGCACTGGCACACTGCTTGTGGGAGGTAAGTCAACACCACCTCTATGGAGGGCAATACTGATTTAAGACAAAAAGGCTATTACAAACCCTGACCAACAATCCCACTTCTAGGCATCTATCCTACACCTGTACGCATACATGTGTACAAAGACACTTGAAGTAGGATATTCATTACAACAGTGTTTGCAACAGCAAATATGAAACAACCTAAAAGTCCAGCAGCAGGAAAACGGTTATACAGACTGTGGAAACTACACATCAGTGTACCATGCAGCCTGCTATTGACATCTGCAATGTGCATTAAGTAAAAGAGGGAGGGTGGAGAGTGGTCTGTACAGTATGAAAAGGGGGGCATATCGTTATTTATCTATATATGCATGAAGGATCTCTGGAAGGATACAAAAGAAAGCTAGCAACAGTGTTTGCCTCTGGGGAGGCTGCAGTATCTAGCTCTCTCTAGGAAAGAAGATAACCTCCAACTCTTAACAAATTATACTCTATCCTATTCAGTCTATAGTAGTGCTGAAAAGCCAAGCCAGTCTTCTTAATACAGTGAGAGAGGCCCTTTTAAAAAAATATCTATTTGGGGTACTCTGTTTCTTTCTGTCTTTTTCTTTGTCTGTTCTGCTGCTCCCTTTCGCATGACAGGGAAGGACTGCCCCACCCGGGCTCTGGGGTTGCCTTTTCCAGCTAATGGTGTGTGTACCACTGCTTCTCTATTAAACCATGTCTCGGCACAGCAAGTCCCTGCATGGTAGATTCATTCTTTCATACCAACTTCCCTCAAAACCAAGTATCCATCGTATGAGAGCCAAAACCAATGGGTAGAACAATTGTTCATTTGTGTCACTAATGAAAATAAAACTCTCACACATGTGTATCATGTATTACTGCTCAGAAATTACTCTCACTGCACTCTGACACAGAATCTTCCTGAAGAAGCAGGACAATCCCATCTTTTCCTTCCCATTTTATAGAAATGGATTTGAAATCAAGAGACTGAGTTGCCTCAGGCCATGCAGTATGCCAGCAACAGCCAGAAGAGCATTCACAGGACCCCTGACTCTAAATCAGAGCTGCTGCTAGGACAAATAAGGTCTAGGAAGATACTCTCTCCCTACTGAACAAGGCCAAGGGCATAACTGCCAGGGAGGCTGGCAGAGGCCCATTAATGAGAGGGAGCTCAAAAGCAGCCCTTGGGAACATTTTTAAAGGCATGTAAAAAATAAAAATAAAATCGGCCTGAGACCTCCACTATTATTATTTTCAAAAAGCAAAACAGTAAAATATCTTACTATTTTATTCGTTGTATATATTGTCTTTTATATTTTCCTATTTCCTAGAAATAAACAATACATTTGGGCTACCAGACAAGTAAGGAAATTGAAAATTAAGCCTTGAAACAGCATTACTTCAGCATTAACTAAAGCAGACACCTGAATCAGACTATTGAAGTAATAGTGCTCTGTCACATTGCATAGCAGTCATCGCACTGAGCACAGATCTGGTTTCCTATAGAGAGGTGACAGGAGAAGGGTGGGCCCCTGCACTGGACTCACTTAAGTCCCCAGGCAGAGCTCATTTGTTTTATAACCAAAGCACTTGGGCGCAGGTGCTTGACAGTCCTGGATGCTCCCGGAAATACTAGAACCTTGTTTCCTGGGGGAAAGAAAGATAGCCTTCCCACTCATTAATCCCTTTCCCAGATGGAGAGGTTCTGTCTGCAAATAACGTGTGTTGAACTGATCTAAAAAAAGGCTCTTCCAGACCCAACTTGCTGTTTCCTCTTCTGCACAAGCAGGCCAGGCTCCCCTGCGCTGTCCTCCTCCGACAATAAACAATACCACCCACAAAGAGCGAGGGGGGTGCTGGTCCCGCGGCCCTCCTCCTCCTCTGAATCGGAGGCTGTGTCTAATCTCCCCGCTGCAGCTTTCCCCCGCCTGGACGGCTGGACCGGAAGGGCCTCCTTATCAGCATCTTCAGTCTCCTCCCCCGGCTGCGCACACAATGCAGCTGGCCAGGCAGCCAGAGGTCAGGGCTGCAGCGCTGATGGGTTCCAGGCCTCCCTCTCCTGAGGGCCCCCCAAGGACAAAGGTGTCTCCTTCCCTGCCAGGAGACCATCGGCTGTTTACACAGATGGCCTCGGCACTGGAAGCAGGAGGAAGTAACGGGCAAGAAGGTGTCCGCCTGCCCCGGGGCTCACATGGCTAAGGGTAAAACACAGGAATCGCTTCCCAAGAGAATGGCTATCTGGCTAGAGCCTAGGAGCTCTACATACACCAGTCCACGTCATCCTTGAGGCAGCCCGGCTGGGAGGGATTTCTTGCTTACTGTTACTATCCATAAGTTTTTATATCTATACAGCACCTTGGGTTTGCAAGTGCTTTCCTAATCACCGAATCTGCATCTTGGCAAATTCCAACATGGAAGACAAGGTAGAAATTCTTTCTCAACACGGCCCCCACCACACACACACACACACACACACACACACACACACACACACAGCATGCCAAAAGCCACCTGTCACCAAGGTCCACAGATTTTCTTGAATTCCCCGTCTGCTCCAGCTTGTCTCTACCGTACCCACCTGGCTCAGGCCCCCATCAGCTGTCACCCAGCCTGTCTTCTGCACACTTCTAAGCAGGTGAAATATAACATGGCACAACTTTCCTCAATGGTGAGTTTTCATTTTTCATCAAAAGCCTTAACAATGTTCATCAAAAGCCTTAACAATGTTCATACTCTTTGACCTAGCAATCCTGCTTGGGGGTCTTTTCCTAAGGAATGATTCCAAGATGTGCACAAAGATTTCTTCACAAGAAAGTTCATTCCAGCATTACTTAAAACAAACCCCACAAATGGAGAAAGGAGTAAAATTCCATCCAACAATAGAAAAGAGATTATACTTTCGTAGAGCCACATGATATAACATGATGAAAGATACACTTGGAAGGAAATACATTTTTCTTTCTTTCTTTCTTTCTTTCTTTCTTTCTTTCTTTCTTTCTTTCTTTCTTTCTTTCTTCCTTTCTTTCTTTCTATCTATCTATCTATCTATCTATCTATCTATTTAAATCCTCACCCCAGGATATTTTTTCCATTGCTTTTTCAGAGAGAGTGGAAGGGAGGGAGGGAGAGAGAGAGAGAGAGAAATGCCGATGTGAGAGAGACACATCGAGTGGTTGCCCCCTGCTAGCACCCAGACCAGGGCCAAGCCTGCAACCGAGGTACGTGCCCTTGGTCAGAATCGAACCTGGGACCCTTGAGTCCAAGGGCCGACCCTCTAACCACTGAGCCAAACTGGCTAGGATGGAAATACATTTTTTAAATGCTTACCTCTGGGTGGTGTGATTATGGATAGTTTATTTCCTTCTTTATATATTTATATCTTTTCTAAATTCTCGTCAATAAACATGAACTTTAGAAATAATACCCTTTGTTGTAATACCATAGGGGCTCAACACTGGTGAGGGAAACATGAGACGGTTATACATGTACACAGCCAGTGAACACCCACAGTCAACTGGCTCTTGCAGAAATCATGATCTTACTTAGTACAAGCCAAAGCCATGACAGAGTTCAAAGCCTTCATGCACTGAGCTCACTGCTGGGAATTCACTTTAGGGAAAGAACTGAACAAACTCAAAATGCTAAGTGGACAAAAATGCTCACTACGCCTTATCTAAGAGAATTGGAAACACTCCAAATGTCCAACAAGGGATAGTTCAGTGTGGAACATCAACACCCTGGAATGCAGGACAGCAGTCAGAAATGCCAATTATGAAAACTATGTAGAAATATGAAATAATGTTGACAAGGGGCTGTAAAATAAAAAGAATACACAAAGCTACATTTGTCAGGACTGCAGCTTTGAAACATAAAGCATGCATGTGAACAAGGGCACTTCAAAAGTAAGAACATATGTTGTGTTAGGATTATGGGATTACAGGGAGCTTATTATTTTTAAGTTTTTTTTCCTTTTTAAACAACTTTTTAACATTTTGTGTATACCAAAGACATACTTTTTTTAAACTTAGAAAACATAGCAGAGGGGAAAATAAATTACCAAAAGGAACACAATCACTGTCAGTATTTGGATAAGGATATGCCTCTCCCTGTCTCTTTTTCCTGCATACTAGGTAGGTTGGCTTGTTTTTTATCACTGTGATCATGTTCAAGTTTTCTTTAAAGTAGTTACAAAATCATTTCAATTTTTAAAATATCAGTGAATTTAACATAAGACCCGTAAGAGAAAACATCATGGTGTTTTTTTTCAAGTGCTATCAAGAGAACTGACCTAATATGATGTCTGTTTGACCTAGCATAGTGTCTGTAACAACTGACCTAATATAATGTCTATTTGTAAAACAAAACCAAAAAAAGCAGAAATACTGCACCATTGTGACAGAACTGACAGATTGATCAAAGTTCCTAATGCTTGCAGAAGACTCTTAAGCCTATTTCAGTAGCCGTAACCTAGGAGAATATGTTACTAAAGCTCGTAGTTGGAAATTAGAAGGGATTTTACCAGATTGAAAACAGAAAGATACAATGATGAACTATGTTTTCAGATCAGAAAAAGCTTGAAGGGAATAAATCCAATCGGTCACTGGGTCCAGAATATTTAACCTTCTTTGCATCTCTCACATCCATTCTCCTGTGCACCTGCCCTGACCTTACCTGGGGCCAGCCTCTCACACCTGGGCAGCAGCTGCCCTATGCTGCCTGCCCTCTCTGCCTTCCCACTTCCACACTCATGCAGACTTTTCTCTACTCTGCTGTCATCACGCACAGGCCTAACTTACATCCATGCCACTCCTCCAGGGAGAGAAACAGGGACAGGGAAAATCACTTATCTAAGCAACACTTGGGCTCTACCGTGCATTGAGTGTGGGCCCTGGAGAAGGTGAGACGGGTGGCTGCGTCTGCTATCACCACTGAGGAGCTCAGTTTCCATAGGAGTGTGATGCTTTTGTGCTTTTCAAACAACGGGGTTCCCCCTAGACAAACCGACTATCCATCTCTTACATGAGTATCTACCAAAGACTGCCCTCTGTTCCAAGGCCAGGGGAAAGCTGCTGTGTTGGGCTGAGACATGAGATGCCGCTGCTAACGTGGCCAACCTCACTCAGACACTCCTCACTTCAAGGAGAAATGTAACTGTACTTTTTGCCTTAGATGCTTTTAGAAACCAACCCTGTACAAGAGGTAATGTGACTCCACGGCAACCTTTCCAAAGAGTGAATCTGACCATGTCATTCCCACACTTAGATCTCCTCCAGGCACCCTGCTGCCTACATAAAACTTCTGAAAGGAAGTACAGAGCTCTGGTGAAGAACACCAACCTGTCTGACCTGAGTTCTGCCTCTGCCTTTGGTGACACTGGGCAAGTTCCCTATTCTTTTTGTGCCTAAGTTTCTTTATTTGTAAACAGGGGTAATAACAGTACCTACTGCTAAGGTTGTTGTGCGATTAAGAGAATTAATATGATATAGCATGAAGAAGAGAAACTGGCATGAAGGGAGTGCTCAATAAATGCTAGATGCAGTTCCAACAATGTTATTGTTGGAGAAAGTTCACATTCCCTAGCAGGGCACACAAAGCCATCCACAACTCGGCCCCTGCTCATCTCTCTGGCTTTGTTTCTCATGACCTTTGAGTTACCACCACCACTGTGACCTGGCTCCCAGAGTGTGGACCCTGGGGCAGGTTCATCCCTCCAGACCTTTACTCACACGCTCATTCTCTCCTTATTGGCTGGTGAGCAACCACATATATCTGAAACCTTCCTTCCCCCTCCATGTGAATTAGCCACTCACACTTTTGTGCCTCCACTATGTTCTATGGAGACTCTCTCCATGGACACTTTACTATCCTCACTGGTTTGTGTATCCTGCTTTCCCCACTAGGCCTTAAGGATAGAGGCCCCTATGAACTCCTATCTGTATCCCCATTGCCTGGTATGCAGTTGACCCTAAATAAATATATATTAAATAAGTGCAAAAGAAAAAGTGATCAGAACACACGAAAGCTGGGAATACTTTTCAGAGAACCTAAACAACGGGAGAGGAAATCAAACCCCAAAACACTTTGATCCTAGAGAGAATTAATTGGCAAAGCTCATATAACCAAACAGAAGAAGAAAATTATAATTTCCCCAGAGAGAGCCAAACCTTGTTATAATGCAGTGTCTCTGTGAGTATGAGCGCTTCGGGGACAGAAGAGACATTAATAATAGTTCCAAAGTAGTTTATGTTGACTATTTATTGAACAATGCTTTTTAAACCTCTTGTTCAGAAAAAAATATAAAGTCATAGCTGACTGCAGAGTACCTTTCACTTTGTGCACAGTGCAGGTTATTTAAATAAAAAATACTGTAGACATTTGTTCAATGTCTATGATGAGCCAGATATTTAGAAAATATATACCGTTTCCATTTATTAAAAACAGCATGCCAAACACAGAACTATTCGCTTTACATGTATGATTAAATTAGATCATGCAAGTCCTCAACACCTCTGAGACATGAGTATTAGCCTCTCCACTTTACAGATGAGAAAAACACGTTCACTCATTCAATACATCTGTACTGGGCATCAACTGTGTGCAAGGCTGCAGTGATGAAAAAGCCAAGTTCCCCCCTCATAGAACATACACCCCAGGTGGGCAGAAAACTCAGCAATGAATGAAAGGGGAGATGAGCATATACATAAATGAACAAGAATATCAGATAGTGAGAAGTGCTAGTAGAGAATTAAAATAGGAGGAAGGGACAGACAGAGGCTACAAGAAAGTTAAAATAGGAGGAAGGGACAGATTAGGTAGCTACTGTAGACTGGGTTGTCAGAGAAGGTCTATCTGAGATGGCTATATTTAAGTTGATATTTGAATAAGAAAGAGACAAGCACATATAGATGAAAGAAGAACATTTCAGACTAAAGGAACAGCTAGTGCGAAGCCCTAAAGTGAGAATGAACTTGGCATGTTCAAGGAAGCAAAAACAGAATAAAGAGGCTGGGTGCTTGGTCAATGAGAAGAGGATAAGAGACTGACATGGGGCAGGTCACAGCTCGCGTAAAGCTTGGTCAGCCAGAGCAAGGCATTTGGATGTCATTCTGAGTGCAATGGGAGGTCACCTGGGGGGATTTATGGAATGTCACACAAACTGATTAACAATTTCAAAAGATTTCTCTGCCTTGTAATGGAGGATATCATGGTATGGGTACAAATAGAAACAAGGAGCCTGGCTGAGGCTACTGTGAGTCGTCTAGGTGAGAGATGATGTGGCCTGGACTAGGGTGCTCAAAGTGGAGATGGAGGGAAGGAGATAAATTTGGGAATGGTTTTGAAGATAGAGAAGATAGGACTTACTGAACAACTGGACTCTGATGGGGAAGAAAGAAAATCAAAAGTAATGCCTAGATATTTTGGCTTGAGTACTTTTGGGGAGAGCAGCACCACTGACTGAGGTGGGGAAGATTGAGGGAAGAGCACGTTTGGAGTGGAGAAAAGAGTCAAGAGCTCTCTTTCAGCCATGCTAAACTTGCAGAGCCTCTTAGGCGTCTATCTGAGCAGGAGCCTGCAGTCCCAGAGGAAGTTCGAGGATTAAGATGCAAATGTGAAGGTCATTAGCATATGAATGTTATTGAAGCCATTGGATTAGAAGAGGTTACCTATGGAAAGGGAACAAATAAAAAAGAGAAGGGGGCCATTTCAGAATATGGGGCATATTGCCATTTAGAGGCTAAAGAGAAGAAAGATAAGAAGAGACCCAGGAAAGTAAAGTTTCCAGGAAAACAGTGATGAGCCTTGTCAAATGCTGCTCAGACAATAAGTAAAACTAAAAGAAAGCAGTGGCCACCCTAGCCAGGTGGCTCAGTTGGTTGGAGCGTTGTCTCATGTACCAAAAAGTCGTGGGTTTGATCCCCGGCCAGAGCACATACAGAAGGCAACCAATGGATGTTTCTCTTTCACATCAATGTTTCTCTCTCTTCCTCCTCTCTCTCTCTAAAATCAATAAAAATATCCTTGGGTGAGGATTTAAAAATTTTTTTAAATTAAAAAAAGAAAGAAAGCAGTGGCCTTAGACTTGTCAACATGAAGGTCATTAGTTGACACAGGCAAGAGCAGTCCTAGTGGAATGACAGCAAGAGATTAGCATGAGGGGACGAAGTCAAAGCCAAAAAACTATGGACAATTTTTAAGTTTTACTGAGAAAAGGGAAAAAAAACACTAGAAGATAGCTAGAGAAGAATATAATGTCAACAGAGTTTAAAATTAAATAATAAACCAAATTAGAAAAGGTTTTAGGATTTGTTATTTTGCTTTCAGATAAAAAATATTAGAGCATGCTTATTTGCTACCGAGAATTACCCAGGAATGAGGGTAAATTTAATGATGGCAAAGAAAGAGGCACAATTACAAGATCAAAGATCTATAAGACTAGTCTTAATGAAGTTAATAGTATGCCCTACGAAAAAGAATTGGTAGGCAGAGGAGCTGGGATACTAATCCAGGTATGTTTTGACTCTTTCTACCACACCATTGATTGACTATAATATATACAGGGTGGGGCAAAAGCAGGTTTACAGTTGTTCGTATGGGAAATAATATAATAATAAATAATAATACAAGACTAAACTGTGTTTCGCGCATACTCACAACTGTAAACCTACTTTTGCCACACACTGTATAACACAATAGTATTTGCAAAACGATCCCAACTCCAGTCTCTGAAGTGAATCATAACAGAATGGCAGGAATATTTAGAGAACTTGGGAGAGCCAACACAAACACACCCTTCTCCTGTGTACGCAAGTTCTGCTCCTCATACAGACTTCTATCACTGCATTTTCACTCAAATGTCATTTACTGCACATCTGGTTTTGGTCCTACCAGCAGTAGGACCCTCAACTGTTTGCCCTTTAATGTTCATAGTGGGTTTGAGGAGAGGATGCGGACACTGAAATCAATCCCAGCACAGTGTAAGGAAGTAAACTCTCCAGTGACTGTAATAAGGTAGTAAAAAGATTTTTTAAATGCCAGTTGTGTATTTATAGTCAGCAAAAGTGAAGATGGAAATTAAGGAACGTGATCATTTTTGTTTCCTTCCTCTTTACATGGCTATCTCAAAAAGCAAGTGACATGGTTGTGCCTCTTGTTATGTTTCCTGTGCTCACTCCTGCTCTACCACATGGTGGCACAACCTCACCCCTCCAGCCCCATCTTTCTCTCACCTGGCTTCCCATTATCTGTTCTAGTGTCCCTCTTCCTTCAGGATAACATAGAGCAATCTCTCCCATGAAGTCCTTCCTGTCTCTCCTTCTCTGAAACTTTATGGCACTAAGTACTAACTCTTGATCATATTGTCTTTTTTTTTTAAAGAATCAATGGTTTGTGTGTGTGTTTTTAATTCTCAGCCAAGGACATGCTTAGAGAAAAAGAGGAAGGGAGAGAGAGAGGGAGATAAAGAGAGAAACATCGATGTGAGAGAAAAATATCCATCGGTTGCCTTCCATACATGCCCCAACCAGGGGTCGAGCCGACAACCCAGGCATGTGCCCTGACCAAGAATCAAACCGGCAACCTTTCAGTGCATAGGACGACGCTCAACCAACTGAGCCACTTTGGCTGGGAGATCATATTAGGTCTTAAAACTATTCTCTGATTCAAATATCAGAGTGAAAGTAACAGTACTTTTCAGTAGAAAACTCAATACAGTTGTTGGCCATTGTTACTTTGAGAGGTTGCTTAGAAGGGAAAGACTCAGATGGACTTGAGTTGAAATCATTGCTCTGGTCCACCTCTGACAAACTGAATAATCTTGGGCAACTCACTTTCTAAGCCTCAGTTCCCCCATCTAGAAAATGGGAATAATATTACCTACTACCACCACCCGGGTATGTATCTAAAATGTGCTAGATAGCTCACTTTTCTGCTGAAAACCCTACAATGGCTTTCCATGTTTTTCAAAATCAAGTTCCAAACTCTTCAACATGTTTAAAACATCGTCTCAACTTCTCCAGCCTCATTTCTCACCTAACTCACATTTCATACTCCAGTAACAATAAATTCCTCAGGATATTTCTCACCCCATGCTTTTAGTTAGTTAGTTAGTTAGTTAGTTAGTTAGTTAGTTAGTTAGTTAGTTATACTTATGTATGCATGTATTTTTGGTCCCTTCAAACCCTACACTCTTGTTCTACCTTGCTCAGGCATAGCTCTCCCAGAAGCTTTCCTGGATTTGTCACCTTCCCCCATACACAGGTTACGTTCTCCCATGATACCCTGACCACAGCTTAATCACTGCAGTTATCCCACTGCTTATAATTATTTATTTACAGGACTATCTACTCCATAAAACTAGGGTTCCTTCAGGGACAGGCCTGAGTTTTATTCATCTTTGTGTCCCCAGCACAGTGCCTGGCGCATAGAGGTATTACTCCTATTTCACTTTTCTGATACCCCATTTCTTCATCTATGAAATGGGAAGAATATCATCTACTTGAAAGGTGAGGGTCAAGCTGACCACAGGGTAGCTGGCATACAATTAGCCTTCAGTACATTTGACTAATATTCTCAGCATCTCCTGATTTAACTTTCCTATTCAGGACCAGGCTCTTATGCTGGCCCTGTGCCCTTGCTGTGAGCCCTCTCCCCACCCATATCCCTCAGCAGTGAGAATCCCCTCACTCCCCACAAGTGCCCTCTGGACTCTGCAGATGACTCAGCTAGGGCACCAAATGCAGCACTGCCAACATTTCTTGAGCACCTTTGTACAAGGCAATGTCCCGGATGCAGGCAAAGTGATACAACATGTACTGAATAAGGAATTTATGATCTACCAAGAGGTAGAGAAGAGGTAGGGAGATGATCAGACAGATGAATGCAGTGCAATTCAAAAAAGGAAAAGGTTCTATCTCTGGGGGGACATGACAGCCTTGGAGGAAGTGGCATTTGAACTAGACCTCAAAGGATGAATTTAAGCTGAGGAGCTATTTCCAAAGTTGTATGCGTTCCACAAAACACAAAACTAAAATCACCTGCTCCGCAGATAAAAGGTAAATTTAGGAAATTCTGCCAACTATGTACCCCTCTAAGAGATCCACAATGCACAGTAACAAGGCTCTGAGAAGTCCTGAAGTAAGGAACGTATTTAACTTTGTTTAATCCAGCACCCCAAATTTGACCACTAGTTCTCCACTTCTTTCCTTCCAGAGTATCACAGCATCTTGAGGAACATACTTGAAGAAAAACTAGGTTTTAAGTATTACCCTTGCAAAGTTATATTTTGCAATAAGACCTCTCGTAGATAACATCTTAACACCAGATTTTTAAACCTGTAATCAGTAATTTTTAAAATTCTACTGGCAGTTTGCCCAAAGGGAAAAAGCAATGGAAGACTGTCCAGAACTAAGTAGCTGTCAAAACAATAAATACCCGCCCTGGCCGGTGGGGCTCAGTTGGTTGGAGCGTCATCCAGTGTACCAAAGGGTCATGGGTTCGATTCCCAGGTGAGATATATACCCAGGTTTGAGCCCTGGTGGGGGTGCATACAGAAGGCAACCCAATGTTTCTCTCCCTCTCCCTTCCTCTCTTCCTCTCTCTCTAGAGTCAAATAAAAAGTATATCCTCGGCTGAGGATTAAATAAATAAATTTCCCCATCATTAAAAACAAAAACAAAAAAAAACCTTCTCTAGTTGTGAAGTGGACTGTAGACCACAAGCCTTTTTTTTTTTAATTTATTTTAATTTCTTTTCCATCACCATTTATCCCCCCTAAACCCTCTTCCACCTCCACCCTCCACCCCCCTCTGACCACAAGCCTTTCTATCAAGGGAGGGACACAAAGCATCTCTAACCAAGTCCATTCCTTCTTTGGTAGGATGTTTACACTTCAACAGTCACCCTCCCTCCCTTTCCAACCTGCTGACTGGGTGAAAAACACCAGACTTGAAAGCAAAGGGAACAGAGTTGCATAACAGCAAGCCATGGGACAAGGCATACTTTGCTCCTTAATATTTACCAAATGAAGGTGCCAGTAAAAGGCCAGAAGGAAAGGGGCACTGTCCGTTGCCTGTCTCCACCCTGAAAGCACCGTGTTCAGGCATCCATTCTATGAGTTAACAAATGTGCACTGGCAGTGAAGCATTCTGCTCATGATTCAGAGGAAAGCAAGACACAGTTCTACCCACAAACCCTGCTTCGCAGAGAAATAGGCAGGTAAACAAACTGCAATGCAGCACACAAAGTGCAAACATACAATTCTATAATAAGAGACGAGCACAAAACGCCAGCAAGGCACAAATGCAGGGCTCCTTAACTTTGCCAAGACTCAAGGTCAGAAGGCATAGTAAATAAGAGTTCTCTTAGTGCTCAGAAGATTGGGAAAGAGTTTTGAAGGCAAATA
Organism: Miniopterus schreibersii; assembly: GCF_964146895.1. Lineage (NCBI taxonomy): Eukaryota > Metazoa > Chordata > Mammalia > Chiroptera > Miniopteridae > Miniopterus > Miniopterus schreibersii. The sequence continues at coordinate 29,127,291 of NC_138112.1, read as the reverse complement.
AATCAAAACATACATAAATAAATGAAACAGGGTTCTAGGGTTGAGTAGACCAGGGTAGAGCAGGACTGGAAAAAAAAAAAAAAAAAAAGAGTAGCCGAGTTTCCTGAGACTGTGGCACACCGAACAGCTGCATCTAATTTCACTTGCTCCTGAAACCCCACAGAAAGTCAGGGGAGTGCTTTTTTCTTAATAACAAAACTATACAAGTACAGGGAAAAAGAAGACTGACTTAACAGATTCCAGAAATCAAAATCCTAAACCAGTTGCAGGGGAAGCTGAGAACTGAGCCAATTTAAACCACAGAATCCTTCCAGGCCCGGGACTGGCAGCCCCGTGTACCTAGGGGCATAGGATACTACAATGAAGAAGACCAGAGTGAAAGTTGCTGGAAAGAAGTGTGGTTCCTATGTCCTCTCCCCACCAGCAGAATTCTAGAGGCTTAGTCTCTGGAGAGCATAAACAGAAATGTCCAGTATTTGCTTTAAAATCATCTGGGAGAAGGGGTTTGGGGGATACAGATAAAACAAAAATGTCCATGAAGTGATCACTGGTGAACCTGGGTGATAGGAACATGGGGGTTCACTATACGATCTGCTCTACTTCTGTAAATCTTTGACATTTTCCATAATAAAAAGTAAAAGTGTCTCTGGTCCAGAAGGACTCAGCACATTTGAAGGGAAACACAACAAAGGGCACTGTGTCTACTAATGGTGGAGTGCCAACATCTTCCTGACTCCCAGAACACTGTCACGTAGAACCACGCTCTGCAAAGAGGAGGGTAAGACTCCTTCCGGGTGAATGCAACCTAAGGAACCTGAAGATGCTGCCTCAGGGGCTCCCCAAAACAGCCCAGCCCAATAGCGCTACCGGGAGCCTCAGAGTTCATGATCTGCATCCCATATTCAGTTTCCTCACAGGTTTTTGTGTGTGACAACTTTATTAAGATATAACTCACATAATCAACTCACCTTTTTAAAGTGTACAATTCAATGGTGTTTGGTATACTCAGAGAGTGGTACAACCATCACCACTGGGATGGTTTATTAAGGTATAATATTAAGCTTTATTAAGATATAATTCACATTTTAATTCATTATTTTAAAGTATACAATTCAGCATTGCTTAGTATATTCATGGAGTTGTACAACCATCACCACAATCAATTTTACAACATTTTCATCATCCTCCCGCCTCCATACCCATTAGCAGTCACTCTGCATTTCGGCCACCCTCCAGCCCCAGGCAACTACTGATCTATCTTCTGTCTCTGTAGATTTGCCTATTCTGGACATTTCATACAAATGAAATCATACACTATGGGGTCTTTTGAGAGTGGCTTCTTTCACTTACCATAATGTTAAGGTCTTGACAGCTTTTGTTTACCACCACCACCCTTAATCAGGAGCAACCCAGCCAAGGGTCACATTTGGAGTGACATCTTGGGAAGGCCTCTAATAAAGATACAGACCACAGTAAACACAAAAAAAGCAACTTGAAGGAAACAGATACTATGCATGCAGGAGAAGTGGGGGGCGGGGAGTACCATTAATATACTCACAAAAAGGAACTAAAACTGCCTCCATGAACTGAAAATAGGATACTACAAAAAAAAAAGAAACAGTTTGAAAACAAATAAAGAGCTCTTAGAAGTTGACAACTCAATAGCAAAATAAAAAACCTCAATAAAAGGATTAAAAGATAAAGTTGAGGAAATCCCTTAGAGTGTAAAGTCAAAAGACAAAGATATGGAAAACAGAAAAGAGAAGTTAATATTCTAGAGGAACAGTACAGGGGGTCCACTATTGGAATAAGAGAAATTCCCAAGAAAGAGATAACAGAAAAAAAGAAAAATCATAACACTATAATTCAACAAAACTGTCTATCTGGTTAGCTGATGGCATTCACTTCATCCCACAGACAGTTTTGCTTTGACCTTCTCTCTGAGAGCTAGAGACAGGCCATAGAGAGACTAGGAGTAAAAAGACAGAGCAGTACACTCTCTACGACCATATCCTACCAGATGTCCAGTACCTGGCCCACTTTACCATTCCATCAGATGCCCCAATAGTGGGGAGCCTCATATTTCCTAGGATTTGCTCACAATCTTGCCCATTGACTTCCCCATTAGGACCTTTTGGAACTCCCAGGGAAGCTAAAGCCAGACTATGACCCTGAGTAAGTTCAGCTTATTTTTAGATCTAAGAGTGGCATGTTACACTTTTCTTATAAAGCTTACTAGATTTATGCTTGCATTTTTGTTTTAAAAAACTAAACAGTATACAGTATAGTAATATGAACATGGGTGATTAAACCATAAAGAAAAGTAAGCGAATGGTGAACACAAAAGTCAAGATAATCACTGCTTCTGCTGAGGAAGGAAGGAGACAGGATTTGGAGGCAGAGAGAACAGAAGCAGCTTCTAAGGTACCAATAATATTCAATTTGATAAACTGGATGGTGGATACACAATTTTCATTTCATTATTATTTAAACTGTAAATGCATATTTAAAATACTCTTTGGTATGTATAATGTGTTCCATATTTATTATTTTACATGAGCAGTGCACTGGGGCTAGAACACAGGGCTTGAAGACTAGAGTGAAAGGAGAAAAGACTGGAAGTGGAGTTGACTCTGAAGGTAGCTGGGGGCCTCAGTGATGCTCTCTTGGGAGTATCTGCAGGGGACATTTATACCCAAGATCAATTACAATGGCTTTCTTACAATCTATCCATCAAGAATGGTGTCAAAAATCTTTTTTTTCCTCCTAAGTTACCCAGAGATGAAATATCCGACACTGTAAGCCTTTCACCGGGAAACATAATGTGCTGGTGTATTTTTCCAGAGAGAAGAGATTCAACTTGCCCTAGGGAACACATTGGCCTCAAATTCTTAAATGACACAAAGCTTGGAGGGATGCAGAAAAGGTGTTCTAGATGGCAGAACTGGGATAGAGCTTGGTGAGCTGGAGTGGCAGGTCAAATCTAGCCCAATTTACATCAACATCTGCCATTTATTGAGAACATATGATATGCCAAGAGCTTTAAATGATTTATCTCATTTAATCCTCACAACCCCACTGGGAAGCTGAGACCCAGGGAAGTAACTTGCCCAAGGTCACAAAGAATATCAATAGCAGGGTCATGATTTGAACCTAAATTTTCAGATTAAAGTTTCAATCTCAAGTGAGATTTCTTCAGTCACCAGAAATTAACATTTAAAAACTCCAATCCCCTTTACTTGATTCAGTCTGTCAAACTCAGAGAACTGCCACACTATCATGATCCCCTCGGGCATATGAGGGTATGAGCACCTCAGAAAAATGATTAGACAGGACCAATTTCATTCATGAATGTAACATTCATGGACCCTCTGACAGCTGCCAGAAAACTTCTGTCTGCCCTCAAGAGCAAGTCTATCATCAAGAGTAAGCTGTAAGAGGATTTCAAGCTCAGCTATGTCTGCCTCCCCATCTGTACTTAAGACTTTGCAAAACTCAAGCTCTGCTGTTGTAGATGGGGACCCCTTACACAAAGTTTGCTGAGCAAGACCCCTTAACCAGCCTGTTCCCCACCTTCCATTTTCTCTCGTCCTCAGGGCCACTGTGATCTGATGGATGTGTGAGGCTGAGAGAACAGCAGAAGCAGCTCCAACACATAGTCATAGCCAATGGAGCAATCCCAAAAAACAGCCAGAGAATTTTAATGAAAACCAGAAAACTCCAGGCCACTGAGTCCAACTGCAGTCCAGGCCCACGAGCCCCTCCTCCTGCAGCTAAGAATCCCTGAGCCAGCATTGCCCCAGCGAGCAAGGAGAAAAATCCATTTTGCATTCAGCAGCCTTCCACAGCAACCACTTTCCAGGGTCATGTAGGTGAGAGGCAAGGCACAAGCTAATTGCAATAGGACCCAGGGATCCTGAAGGCACAGGGTGTGGCAGCAGCAGATCTGAGCCAACAGATTATGAAACAGTCATTTAAAAAAAAAAAAAGTGCCTCTTTCTTTCTGCCAAAGCTGTCTGAACACAGCTGCATACAAGGCTAGTGCGGAATCTTAACAAGCTTACAGGGACTGTATTTCAGATATTCAAGAACCAAAGGTAAAGGAAATGAATATTTTGAGCACTCACTATGTGTCAGGAGCTCCTATCTCATCCTACCTTCACTCTGAGTGGGAATTATAAACTGCATGTAACAGATAAGAACACTGACTCAGAGGTTAACTTCTCAGAGGCACACAGCTGGCAGATGGTGATCTAAGACTCAAAGTTCAGTATGGGTGAGGCTCATCAGAAATAAATGCAGAATCCTGACCTGTCCTGCCTAATAAAAAGAATCATCATTTACTAAACTTGGACTATGGGCCTGGAACTAAGCTAAGATTTTTGTATGCACTATATCATCTAATCCTCACAGCAACCAAATAAGATGGGGATCGTTATCCCCGTTTTCTGGGAGGAAACTAAGGCTAGATATTAAATAATTTGGCCAAGGTCATGACATTGCCAGGTCTATCTCATTTTAGAACCCCCATGTTAAAGCACTTACCCTACCAACCTAGGCCATCATGCCAAGCCAGCAAGCTGCATAGAAACTTCTGCCCCCTCCCCAGCAGGTAATCCATGTTCCAGGGTTACATTGTAATTCCTCTAAGCATTCCTTGATGGCGGCACAGACTCACTAGCTCTGGATAGGCCCACAGTGACATTGCCCCCTTCCCATGGACTGTGGGCTCTGCTGACACTGTATGTGTGAAGGAAAAGGCTACCACCATGATCCTGAGATGCTTGTGATTACACAAGCTGACAGCTCCCTTCTGCAGGTCTGCTCCACAGGCCCACACACCTCACAGCAACCTCCACCCACCCCAGCCCCCGAAAAACAGCTCACAGGCTATTTTGTATTCTTAACATGAGACCATGTGCCTCCTCTTATGGCAACTGTGACTTCCCAAGGGAGACAACTGTCTAGACAGAGCATCCCAATCCATCTGACAAGAGACTGGCCACAACGAGGTCAATTCTGAGCATTTAGTTGTGGGGGTTGTATTCAGTGGCCCAGTGAGGGCTCTGGGCTTGGGACCCCTGGCTTATCAGACTGAGCGGCACTCCGCACAACTGACATCCAGGGTTAGAACTGTCTTCCCAGCCAGGCAAGCGTCACCTCAGGGGAGTCACAGCATTTCACACCTGACTATGAGTCATGCACACACAGACACACCATGTAAACAGTTCCATTAATCAGGGTGAAATTTCATAGAACTCTTGTACACGTGTTCAGAATTAAGCACCAGGCTTTGAGGTAGACTGAACACCTAATGTGTGCCAGGTAACGTGGCAGGTACATTCACAGCCGATACCTTAATTAATCTTCACAACATTCTGCGAGATAGATAAGATTGCTATTATACAGGTGAGGCAACAAAAGCCCAGAGAGTAACATAATTTTCCCAAAGTCACATAGAAAGTGGCAAAGCTCGAATACTCCATTTAAAAAAAAAAAAAATTTAATTTAGATTGAGAGAGTGAGAGAAACATCGATTTGTTTTTCCACTTATTGATGCATTCATTGGTCAATTCCTGTATAAGGTGCCCCCCAAAGTATATACACACACTTTGAATAACTATACGGCAGTGTTTATTAAGATATCTTTCATTTTCAAAATTGAGCTATCAGCTGTTAAAGTGTGTATACATTTTTTTGGGACACCCTGAATAAGCCCTGACCAGGGATCAAACCCACAACCTTGACATATCAGGATGATGTTCTAATCAACTGAGCTGCCCGGCCAGGGCTCAACTTCATTCTTAATATGACTCCACATGTTAATCATGAGGCCACTCATTATTCCTCAGACACTTATGGAGCATCTTCTGTAGACAGCTGCTGTGCCATTGTTGAGGATATGACTGCTAATGCGATAGCCTAGGCCCAGCCACCAAAGAACTTATGAAGAGAGAAAGCAAGGTGATTTGAAAGACAGGCACAGGATGATGAGATTAGGGCCTTAGATGAGTGATCAAGACAGGCCTCTCTGAGAAAGTGGCCTTTGAGCTGAGACCTGAAAGATGAGAATGAGCCAGCCATTGGCAAAGCTCAGAAAAGAGCACAGGCTGAAGGAATGGTGCAAGGGCCATCTGCAGGAAAATCCTTGACATGTCTGAGAACATAAAGGTTACCAGGACCAAGGCTGAGTGAGCAACAAGGATAAAGAATGTTTGAGATGAGGCAGGCCTTCTTGACCACAGAAAAGAGCTTGGATTTCGTCATAAGGGCAATGGGAAATCAAAGAAGAGTTTTAATGGGGGAGCAACAATCTGATTTGTGCCTTAAAGAGAGAATTCTGGTTACTGTGTGGCAGAGGGAGTGCAGGGAGGCACAGAGTTAGGAATGAGGGCAGACATAGGAAAGGAGTTTGGCTGATATAAGGCAGGGCGGTATCCTGGTCAGAGCTGGGGGAAGCGGAATGAGCTGTCCCGGGGTGCTGATGACTTTCCTGTCACTGGAAGTGTTCAAGAATAAACCAGATGACCCCTTGGCTAGATGGTTAAAGAATTCAATAACTGGGCAGGCAAATCCTCCTAAACCTAAAATCCTTCTAAACCCTAGAATTCTGTGGTTTTAAGATAAAATCTTTATTAATCTGACTTTCAGGACTGGAATTTCCACAATTTCCTTGGTAAATCTTACCTTTCAAAAGGCAAATGAAAACAATATTAGCTTATTTCAGTCAATATAAAGTGACTCCTAGTTTACTTCTAAGTGTCACGCAAGATGCTAAAAGGCTTTGGTGTAGGTAAACAGCACAAACTATGGAATCAGCCCAGACCAGCTCTGTAATATGTGGAAAGTTATTTAAATCCTCTGAGTCTTAGTTTCTTTCTTTGAAAAATGGGAAAAATAATGCCTAATTCAGGATAATTGTTGTGAGGACCAAAGTCTAATGTCTGAAACATTATAATAAAAATAATGATAACTGGCATTTATTGAGCCATTACTATATGTTAGCATGTACTATGTAATCTATATGCATTTTTCCATCTAATCCTTATCAAAAAACTCAGGAGGTAGGCACTACTACTATCCCTGTATTAAAAATTAGGAAACAAATTTGTATAGGTTAAGTAACATATATCCAAGAGTCATATAGCAAGTTATTGCTCAAATTAGGAAAAAAACAAGCAAATAAACAAACTTCAACAAATTAGAAAAAAACAAGCAAATAAACTTCAACAAAAGTCGAAAGAAAAAGACAAAGAAACCCATATTTACATAATTTGAAAAAAAGATATAACCTGTTAAATTTAAAAAACAATTCAATTCACTGACTAGACATTTAGGAAATATTTATTGAACATATAAATGAGTAATTAAATGAATAAATCATTCCAACAAACATTTATTGAGTTCCTACCAGGCATAGCATCAAAAAAGAAGGTTCCAGAGAATGTACATCAATTTGAGAGTTTGCCATTAAAACCACAATCTTCAAACTGCAGATACATTGTCAACATAATGACCCATATTCCATAAAAGGAAGTCCTAAGAAATGTCATTTTCATACAGACCAAAAGAAGCCAGAATAACTGTTGCTCTTTCTTTGGGAAGTCGAACTGTTAGAGGGGTGCTCAGAGCAGATGGCAGAAGACAGAGCACACAATAAATGGAAGCCTAGAAGAAGTAGTCTCAAAGAAAAGATGAGAAGACTTCCAAAGGAGGCAGAATCTACAAGAACAAAGCCTGACTTAATAACCAGGAGTTTGCTGATGAACTTCATTAGGATTGTGGGAAAGGACACCAAGTCTCAAGGGCATTTGGATGAATGGGCTAAAGAGGAAAGGAACAAGTCTTTTTAAAAGTTTGGTGATAAAAAGGAGAGGGAGCAAACAGCAGGCAGGTGAAAAGCAGAAGGCCTGCTGATAAGTGTACAGGATGAGGAACAGGAGCCAAAAGAAGCTGAAGACAGAAGACAGATAAAGGAGACACAAGAAAGAACTAGGAGAACCAGACCCAAAGAAGTGAAGAGGGGCAGGACAGAATACACAGGGAAAGGCTACCCTTGGGAAAAGAGAGGTCACCTTCTGCCCTGCGACAAGAATGAAGGAGAAGAGACTGTAATGTATGGGCATAGTGAAAGTTACTCTGATTTAAGTTTGATGAACACAGAGAGTGATTGTTAGCTAACACCATTTGAGCTTAAAAGGATATTTATTTTCTTGGGCCGCTCATAAACTGGTATTGAAAAGGACAACTATCATTTGGATATAAGTTTTATACAATTAAAAATCAGGCTTATTGAGATGTGCTTATATTCTGTTTCTTAATCTGGGTGCTGGTTACACTGGTATGTTCAGTTTGAAAACTTCATCAAGCTATGTGTGCACTTAATGTACACTTCTCCATATGTTCCTTACCATTCTTTTAGATCCTCCATAGTACTAAATTCAAGACTAGATACACAGTAGGCATCTAATAAATATATGTTGGTGTGATTGGGAGAACTTTAGCACTTAATGTCCAAATTTAATACAATCTATCTCCAGGAAGTGACACCTTTATGATTGTGAAATTTGGCCAACCTCGCCGTAGCCAAGTGAGCATCATCAATAATGAAGTAAACTAACATTGTGTGTCTCCCCTTGTGAAGCAATGGGGAGTATACAATGTCAGCTATTTAGAATTCTTGCCAAAAATATTTAACCTACATATAATCATGGAGAAATAACTAGACAAATTCCAGTTGTGAGATATTATTAAGACAACCGGCCTGGAATCTTAATCTTAAAAATACCAATGTCATAAAATACACACAAAAAGAGGGAACCCTATGGATTAAGAGAGACTAAAAAAAGAGACTAAAGATACATAACTGAATATGGATTAAACTCATCTTGGATTAAAAACAAACCGATAACATTATTAACATTAAAAAAGTAACATTATTAATAATATTCTTTGAACAATAGGGGTATGATGGATTGTTTGCAAAAATGCTGCAATTGTTCATGCCCCTGTATCCATGCCCCTCAGCAATATGACTTTACAACTCCTCTCATCAGGAGCTTGTGACTGGCTTTGGCCGAAGGACTGCAATAGAAGTTATGCTGTGCGAGCTCCAAGCCTAGGCCTCAAAAGGCTTTGCACACTTCCACTCTCTCTTGGAATCTGCCTATATGCCATGGGACTATTCTGCTAGAGGATGGAAGACCCTTTGGAGCAGAGAAAAGCCATCCAAACTAAGGCCAACTTAGACCAGCCAGCCCCTGGTAGATCCATCAGTTGACTACAGACCATGAGGGGGCCCAGCCAAGATCAGCTGATTCTGATGCAAATTAGAACTATCCAGATGACTCACAGAATCATGAGCATTAATAAATGGTGGTTTTGTTGTGCAGCAAAAGTTAACTGATTAAAGAAATTTAAATATAGACTGGGTATTATGGAATCAATGTTAAATTCCTAGGGCGTGATAATGCTGTTGTGGAGACGTGGAAGAATGTCCTTATACTTAGGAGATAAATACTGACATATTTAGAGATCAAGTATCATGACGTCTGCCCCCCAAAAAACATAAATCTGCATATGTAAAAATAAAGCAAATGTGGCAAAATGTTAAGAATTAGTAAATCTAAGACTTTTTGTGTGTCCTTTGTACTAATCTGTTCATTTGAAATTTTTGAAAATGAAAAGTTAGAAATCTAAATGCGCATCTATCTCCAGGACATGGTGACACTGAATGCTTATCTGGTAACACAGCAGCCACCATGTAGTGAACAGATCCTTCTTGTCTTTTTGTGCCACCCTCCACCTCCCACCCGTTACTGAAAGCTTCAGGCTGCTGCTGCTGAAGAGGGAGGTGGAGTAAGTCAGGGGTAAACCCGGGTAGAGTTCAAAGAAAGATTTATTAATGGATAAGAAACGTTTAAAAGTAGGTATTGCCCTGGCCAGGTGGCTCAGTTGTTTAGAGCATCGTCCCATACACCAAAAGGTTGTGGGTCTGATTCCTGGGCAGGACTCATACCTAGGTTGTGTGTTCGATCCCTGGTAGAGGCCCATAAGAGAAACTGATTGATGATTCTCGCTCACATTGATGTTTCTCTCTCTCTAAAAATCGATAAAAAAACATATCCTCAGGTGATAATTAAAAAATAAATAAATAAAATAAGTAGATATTAACAGCAAGCAATCACTAAGTGAAGTTTTCTCTCTGATATAATTAGAAAAAAAATTGTGGCGGTTGGCTGAAACTTGAAAAGAAATAAGCTTTAGCAAAAAACATGGGCAGGTCTCTGCATTATTTTGTGTTAGAAAACAAATATTCATGTGTTTCTCTATTTTAAGGGATTTCTCAAATGCCTACAAATGAGAAGAGTATCTTGTATTACATCTCTTCCCCCCAAATCCTTCAAGATTCTTACCAACAGAGCCTGAATCTGTTTTTTCACAACCTAATAAAAGCCTCCTTTATTTAATTTGGATTTTCCTCCAAGTGATATGCAGCAATTATTAATGCTATTTACTGACTTATATGAACCAACCCAGGGGCCTAGGTTCAAAGGATATAGCTGTCTGAGTGAAATCCAAGAACCTCGGCTTTTCTGTGCCATACAGAGAAACTCTGCTGACAATGAATGGCAAACAATGCCCACACTGTTCTTTATATAAAAAGCAGTAATATACGTAAAGAGGTGGGTTTTTTAAGAACAATCTCTACAAATGTTAAAATGTCTTTGACTTCAAAAACCTCCAATCAAACAAACTCATGTATTACCACTGTCAGGTGAAAAAACATTCAACTTATAAGGAAAGAAAACATCACAAGGTACTGTACATCTAATGAGTACCTTAGAGTACTCATCTGTTCAGAGCTAAAAAAAAAAAAAATATCAATGCAGCAAAGATATTTGTTTGGGGCATTATTTGGCTCAAAGTCAAAACCATGCCCATGCTTTCTTACAGAATCCCTCAGTTCTCTAGCTCACAAACCCCAGGATGCCTCAGACTATAGTTTGAAACTACAACTTTAAATTAAATGATTGTGCAAAAAAAAGAAGGTTCACCACATGCAGAGAGAATCTTCCAGTTGCCTCTACAAACTTCACCTGATTCAGAGAAACCAACCAGGCTGTCACGTCTTCAAGGAACCTTTGATGTTCAAAGAGAATTCTACTATGCACATTAATTCTCAAAACTGTTCAGTCACACCGTAATGACAGCTGCAGAGCAATTCGCTTTCCTGGCCCATATCTGCATATTAGTACATACAGCTGGTGAAAGGATAAGACATCAGCAGACCTGGGCATGGGTCTAGCTCAGTCACTGAGTTCCCATTCACTTGTCACTAAAAATGACAATTGCTTAAAGTACGACTTGATTGACTTAGTCATTGATTCCTTCATTGTGTAAACATCTGTTGAGCAAATTTTACATGCATTTTACATGCCAATCCCAGAATGGGGAAATACACATGAAGGAGACATGGGCTCTGCCCACAAGAGTTGGAGAGGCACAGTCCAAAAACACTTAGGCAAGTTGGAGTAAAGGGCTCTGAATAGGTTAAGCACTTGAGTCTGGACTTGAATCCTGGCTCTACTGCTTACTGGCTGGGTGGCTTTGGGCAAATTTTACTTAATCTGTTCAAGCTTAGTTTCCTCAGCTGTAAAATGGGGATGCTAATTGTACCTATTACATTAGGTTACTGTCAGAACTAAGTGAGATAATATATATTACTATACATGTCAATAAACTTTAAATAAATACTGGCTATAATTATTATTCTTTATTATTATCTGGGTGGTTATACTAGATATCTTTTAAGGTGCTTGGCAACACTGAGATTCTATTAATTAATTGTGTGACCCAGAAAGTTAACATCTCTGGGTCTCACACTCTTTGTTAAATGAAAGGGTATATAGTTAAGTGATCTCTAAAATTCTTCCAACTCTAGAATATTAACAAGCTCTATGACTGATATATGATTTCAAATGTGTCTCTGTGCCATTGCTTAGATAAAACGGTACAACAAAGCAACTGCCAAATAAACCATCTTTCTCTGGTGGGAGTGTGAATCTTTTTTCACTTTAGTTCCTTTAATCTCATAACCCACCCCTGCATACAAAGGAAGTACATGAGGTATGAGTCCCCAAAGAGAAAAACAAGCAAGTGGGGAGGAAACCAGGCCCCTATCTCCTTCCTTTAGGCTGGGTAGTGGTGTCCAAAACATAAGTGGGGGAGGTACAATGAATAAATGGATTCATTCGTTCACCCACAGAAGCATCCCACATACTGAGGGTGGAGTGCCTTCCTGTGCCTCCTGGCACCCACCACTTGTCTCCACATGCCACTTTCCACGCTGCCATCTTATCTGCCTGCACCAACAGCAAAGCTGACTGAGGCCTGGGACTTTGTCGTACTAACTTTGCATCCTCAATCCCAAGCACAGTGTATAGAATGTGGTAGGCACCTAACTTAATAATTAACTAAAATTCATACTTCCCCCAGGACCAAAACTATACATTTGCAAAATGACTAGGCACTTTGGGATCCTTTCTTAAGGGTCACCAATCCAGCAGTGTCAAGAACTAGCTGTGTGTGGTGATTGCAGGAGGGGGGGGAGGAGTGGAGGTGGAAGAGGGTATAGGGAGGATAAACAGTGATGGAAAATAATAATAATTTAAAAAATTAAATAATCTAGCTGTGTGACTACAGGGGACGGGGGGGTTGGACAACAAGGGCCAAATCATATCACTCTCTGGCTCTCAGGTTCCCCTCTGATTTTTTTTTTAATGAGGGGAATGGCCCGGCCAGTGTGGCTCAACGGTTGAGCATCAACCTATGATCCAGGAGATCTTGGTTCAATTCCTGGTCAGGGCACATGCCCCAGTTTGGGGCTCCATCCCCAGTAGGGGGCATGCCAAAGGCAGCTGATCAATGGCTCTCATCACTGATTTTTCTCTCTCTCTCCCCCTCTCCCTTCCTCTCTCTGAAATCAACAAAAACATATTTTTTTAAAATAAAAATTAAATTAAAATGAGGGGAATGGATTAGATCAGGGGTTGGCAAACTATGAAACCATGGCTCATGGACTAAATCCAGCCTATGCCCCCCTGCCACACAGTTTAGAATAATTTTCACATTTTTAAATGGTTGTAAAAGCAAACAAAGAATAATATGCATCAGAAACTGTTTGTGGTTCCCTAAAATGAATATACTTATTCTCTGACTCTTTAGAGAAAAAAAGCTTGCTAGCCCTGGATTAGATTATCTCTAAGGTTCCTTCAAACCCAGAAATTTTAGCATTCTAATTCCACTGGGTTTCCTTGAACAGCCCAATTCTGATTCTGTACAGAGTATTTCCAAGTCTGAAGCAATTTCCAAGTCGAGGCAGAGCAGGAGCTCAATTGTTATTTGTTTAATTGAATAAATGGATTCTGCAGCAGTAACCCTAATAACTAATGCCCCCACCAAGAGGGTCAATGTGTATCAAATGACTGCCTAATAAATATCTCCAAGATCAAATCCCCACAACAACAGGAACACGTAGCTCTATTGGCCCTTTGTATGACAGTGGTCCCTGTACCAGCCTGGAGCTCAGATAACCAGGATTAAGACTCACCTTGTTTCACCAAATAAAAAATACATTTAGCCATCCCCTGAACAAACCCCTTGGGCAAATTATAAAGCTATCTAGAAGTAGCTATCAGAAACACAGATCATCTGAAAAGATCATCTTAATAGCCATGGACCCAAGGGAATAAATCCCATCCACAATAAGGCATACAGAATAATTTAGCACACAACATTCTGTTTCTCTTTCCCTGTTGTTAGGAATATATAATACCAAAACAAGGAATTCAAACAGTTATGTCAGGGCAGCAAGCCAAGGAAAGTCTAGAATATATGATCCTATTAACACTAATGGAAGCTGGAGCAAGGTAAAACAGAAAATAAAGCTCCCTGCCTCCACTCTCACTACCCATGCTTTTCCAAAACAAACAGCCAGCAATTATTCTTTTAATGTTCCTCCTCTGTATGCTCATAAATTACTTCTGGGAATATACCTTTTGCTGATTTCAAAGGATGAATTTCTTTCTCTCTTTTTCCCTTCCCTTTGCTCTTCCTCTTTCTGTATGCTGACAAGGCATTCTCCCGAAGGGGGCTAGGGGTGCTTTTCTGCCATCCCTCAACCGAGCATCTGCAATACAAGTATAGCACACCCCAACCTCATACTGTGTCAGACTGTCCTTAGAAATTGCAAAGCTGATCTAGAGATTCCGCCTTCTTTATTTTCCTCTAAGGAAGCTACTTGGTTGGGGCTCTTTCTCCTCTCAACTGACCAGAAGTCTGAAGGCCTCCTCCCCATGCCCAATAATGAGGTGGATTCACACATCTCACTCCCCACCCCCATCCCCAGGCACCATGCTCCATACACATTGACCTGGAAGGTTAAAAAATAAAAATCTTGTATATCTCAATGGTTATTTCCAGGCTCTTCATAAACCAGAGGAGAGAATAGTTATAGTTTGGATTGTCTTCCTGACTCATTAGGTAAGCTTTTTCTAAGAACCTCAAAAAATTCCCTTTACTCCCCAGAGTCTTATTGTTTCCATGAGCTCTTTAATGAGTCAAAACACGTTTATGCCCTTCCCGGTGTGGCTCAGATGGTTGAGCATCCTCCCGTCACCAAAAGGTCTCCTGTTTGATTCCCCATCAGGGCACATGCCCCGGTTGTGGGCTCGATCTCCAGTAGGGGGCATGCAGGAGGCAGCTGGCCGATATTTCTCACATTGAAGTTTCTCTCCCTCTCCCTTCCTCTCTCTCTAAAATCAGTTTTAAAAACCACATTTTTAAATAGTGGGTCTAATCTTAGCTGAAAGAGAAGGATAATCTTTCCTTGAAAGATAAGGATCCAGCACTCAGGGTTATAGTGTTGGATTTTGGGACTCTCTAAGGAAAATCCCAGCAATGGCTATTCTTTGATCCCTGGTCCAAACAGCCTCACTCACATTTTCTCCAAATCCCACCACTGTACTCTCTGCTTCATGGGCCCAGCACGGCCCTGAGTATCTGCATCAGCTCTTCTTGGCGGCTCCTGCTCTTCTCCTGTGGAGCATGTGATCCAGAGCAGCCACTAGGGCCTGAAAAATCATCACTCTGTGAAAAAGTCTCTGGAAGGAGTCTAGGTGATTAATGTACAGAAATGCAGACTGCCTCCACTGCAAGATAAAACTGTTATCTACTTAGTCTCTATAAAAGGGTTCTCAGACTATTCATTAATATTTGCACAAAGAAGAGACCCACGTGTGCCTTTTGAATGTGAAACTTAATAGGAAGTTTGAGGTGATTCGAATAGGCATTGGAAAACACATTGGCCTACTTATCACTATCATGTATATATGGAAAAATTGCAAATTAATACTCCAAATAGACTATGTTTATTCCTTTATCAGTGTACAATCTTCTTGGTAAACACAGTACAACCATTCTTACTCCTCAAAGCAGAATTGACCCTTCCCTCTACTTTGGGGGCCCAATGTACCCTGCAAGGACTTTAATAGCAGGACTATGACCCTTTATTTACTCATCTGTTTCTGTGATTGTCTCTCCACATCCACTGCTTCTACTACCCCAGACTGTAAGTCATTTGAGGACAAAGACCCCATCTTATTCCTTCTTGAGTCCTCGGTGCCCAACAGACTGCCTAGCACACAGTACATACTACATAACACCAGGATGGAAAAGAGGGAGAGGCGGTAAATATTAAGAGGGCAGAAACTGAATCTATCTTATTCATTGTTGCCTGGCCTATAAATATGTTTTAATTAATGGGTGGATTAAAGAAACAAAGAAGCAGTGGTACTGAGGCATGAAGTATAGAGCTTGGTTATGGAGTAATAAATATCATCTTTCATTAATTCCAAAAACATTTTTTCTTATATTTTGACAGCTTGGAAATTAGGATACATTTCACAATGGAAGGCATCTTGGCATTGTGTCCTAGTTTATTTGGAACCTTATTTCTCTTTCTTTCTCAGTGGTATATGGAATATAGTCATACACATTATAAATGATGATGTCATAGATTCAGTGAAATACAGTCATTTGATGTAGCTGTGGAAAGACGGATTAGAAAGATGATTATAAAACTGCACTGAATTTTCCACAAGGGTAGGAACAAAAAGAGGTTAGGCTTTTTTAGTGGCTGGCAAGTGGAGTGGCTGTCTCACAATGATTCCTCTGTCTCTAAGAGCAGTCCAAATGGGGTTCTCAGTGGCCAAGTCTATGTTAAATGGCCATGCTCTTTTGCTCACCACTGTTGGTCCAAGAATAGTCACATGACCCAAATTGAGCCAATCATTACTCTTTGAGAATTTTTACTTGGACCAGTAAGAGTGTAGGTCAGTTGTCTCTGCTGTTAACAACAGTGAGATTAAGAGTTCAGGAAAAGTCGTGGCCATGCTCCCTGCTATGTAGAAGAGAAGCAAAAGCAAGAAACAGAATCTTGACATAATTTGAGTCCCTGTATGGCTCAAACTAGCTACATGCTCACCAAACCTACTTCTTTTTCTTCCTGGGCAAACAGGCCATATTTCTCAGCCTCTTCATGTACTGAGTAGTAACTGATGGAATGAGGACAGAAGTGATATAAGCCACTTCCAGACCTGGCCCATGAGAACCTCCCACATGAGATCCTTCAATCTGCTCCATCTTCAGGTAAAAAGGAGAGAACTTTGAGACACCTAGAAGAGAAGGGATCCACAATATGGAAGGAGCCTGGGTCCCTGACACATAGAAGATGGCCTAACCAGGAAACACCATGTTGAACTGCTATACAAACAAGAAATAAACTTTGTGTTAAGCACTGAAATTTGGGGGTTGTTAGGGCAATTACCTGCTCGAATATCTCCTGGTTCCAGCTGCTCCTATCCTTCCTATGGTTACCTGAAATACCTGTGTGTTCTTCCAAAAAATTCCTTCTTTGCCCAAGCTAGTTTGGGTTGGGGTCTTTCATTTACAACTTCTAAGAGTTTTGAGAGCCCTACCTGGTTAACTTAGTTGATTAGAGTGTCCTCCAGATACACCAACATTGTGGGTTTGATCCCTGGTCAGGGCACATACAAGAATCGACCAATGAATGCAATAACAAATCGATGTTTCTCTCTCTCCCTCTTTCTCTCTCTCTCCCTCCTTTCCTCTATAAAATCAATCAATAATTTTTTTTTAATTTTAAAAAGAGTTCTGAGAAACACAGTCAAGAAGAATAAACTACAGCCTTGGTAGGTGTAGCTCAGTGGCTCAAGGCATCAGCCCACATACTGAGGAGTCACGGGTTCTATTCCCAATCAAAGGCACATACCTGGATTGCAGGTTCCATCCCCCGCCCAGTTGGGGTGTGTGCAGGAGGCAACCAATCAATGTGTCTCTCTCACACCGATATTTCTCTCTTTCTCTCTCTCTTTCTCTCTCCCTCCCTTCCACTCTCTAAAAATCAATGGTAAAAATATCCTCCTGTCGTAGACAGTGTGACTCAGTGGTTAGTGTGTCAGCCCACATACCAAAGGGTTGCAGGTTCTATTCCTGGTCAGGGCACATACCTGGGTTGCAGGTTCAATCCCCACCACAACCAACTGACCAACCGATGTGTCTCTCTTACCTCTCCCCGCCTTCCACTATCTCTAAAAAGCAAAAATATCCTCGGGTGAGTATTAAAAAAGAACAAAAGAGAATAAACTGCAATCATTTGAAATGGCAAGAGGATAGAAGTAAGAAACAATTCCCAAGTGTCTAGAAAATTTCTCAGAACAGAGTAATAATTCCAACAAACTGATGACAATACACAAAAGACTCTTCAGTTTCAAGAGCTACTAGCTCTAAAATCATGAACCATTCACACTCAGATACTCTCTCCCCATTTTCATTTCACTACCAGAAGTATGTACCAAGTTGTAATAGCCCTGCCTCAGGGTTTACCTCCTATCAGATACCCTCAGGAGTCCTCAACCATACAGAATCCTAACAAGCAAGATAAACCTCATTTATCATACATAGCCAGCTCTGCTGTCCCACAGTTTATTGGGAAATAGGTCCATATATAGCTCCAATAATTCAAATAATTACTCTGGGGTAAACAGCTCTGGGTATAAGCGTACAACCCTGACCAGAGTTTTCAAAGATAAATAATCAAGAATTAACAAAGCTTCTGGGAGCATTTACAAGACTAATGAAAAGATTACAAAAATAAACAGGAGAATGATGTGATGAATGCTTCCTTGAGCAATGAAAAGGTTTGCCAGGAACTGGGGGCCAGTGATGACAGAGCATGCGTCCTGCTCAGTTTTGAGAAACCTTTCTCACTGAGCCAAAATTGTTTTATAGCAAGCACTGACATCTGTGATATATTCTATGGGTTTGTTATAAAGCACTTTTGTACTATAAATTGAGTTATTTGACTCTCAGAACAACAGTATGAAGATGAGATTGTCATCAGTCTTTCATTTACAGCTAAGAACACAGGCTCAGACAGGTCAAGTGCTCATGGCCCCAAGGTTTGTGACTTGAGCCAAGACTTGAGGTCCAGTCTCCTAACCCCAGATCCTCTGTCCATTTCACTGCAGCCCAAACTATGGAATTCCAGGGCAGAGAAATGGCCCGGCTGGACAAGACTTTTCCCAGCACCATAATTCTTCAACCCATGTTGGAGGTTGCTTTTCTCTGTTTCATGCAGCCATATGTGGGAACTTTCCGGGAGGTTAAAGGGCCTGGGACAGATGCCTGGCCTGCCTCCAAAACCAGCTGGGAAAATATTCTCTGACAAGACACCATAGCTTATGCCCACAGGGAGGCCTTGAGGGAGGAGAAGGGAGCCTGAGGCATGGGTTAGAAGTGCTGAGATCTCCATGTGATTTTGTCAGAATCCCATAGTTGGAGGCTTCTGAGAGCCAGACAACAAGGTGTCTGAGGACTCCAAAGATAGAATCCAGGACAAATGAGCTAAAGGTACCCTTTGTTGGAGAAGGAGAGGGGATCAACTACATAGACTTAACTGGTCTCAATCAGCATTCCCTCTGATAAATTTTTTTATTATTGATTTTAAAGAGAGAGAGGAACGGGGGGGAGGGAGAGAGAGAGAGAGAATATCATAGATTTGTTGTTCCACTTATTTATGCATTCATTGGTTAATTCTTATATGTGCCCTGACCAGAGATCAAACTTGTAACCTTGGCATATCAGGACAACACTAACCAACTGAGCTACCTGGCCAGGGCTCTCACAATGATTTTTAAGAGCCACTTGTAAGGGACAAATTATCAAAAGCAAACACTGATATACTGCCTCGGAAAAGCAAAAAAAAAAAAGGGGAAATAATTAACACTTTAGTAAGAGCCATTCATCACTGGTAGCTGGTGATCTACCAGCTCAGAAGGAAGACACAGGAAATTCAGGGAGCTGTCCTTCGGCATGTTGGAAAATGCGAAGAGCTGGCCTCTTCTGACTACTATTACTCCCTGTGCTCCAAGGACAAGAGGGAGGCCCTGTACTCCAGCGCAGTTCCTCCAGAAACAGGAAACCCAGGGTCCTAGAGAAGCATGGGTTAGGACAATGGGCAAAGGCCTCGATTTTAACAACCTGTGCTTGAGCCACTTACTAGTTCCTCATCAGCCGTGGCCTTAAGCAAGTCACAGCTCTTGGAGCTTCAGTTTCCATATCTGTCAAGGATAAGAACACCCGTTTCACAGGACTGTGGGGAGAATAGAACAAAATCGTGAGTCTAAAGGGCACTCATAGAGCAAGGGCCTGGCACGCAGCAGCTGCTCAGCAGGGTTAGCTCCTACGTGCCCCCAACCCCCACTTCAACTCCTTCCTACTAGGATTCTAACATTTAGTCACTCTATTGTTAGTCCGCCGTTCCTTAGGAATCTTGAGAGAATCACAAATATCCAATATCTTGACCACTTCACTTGCCGCTCTGAAATATAACCATCAAAAACAACAAGAAAAACAGACCAAAAACAACAAAAAATGAAGTGTAACCATCTGTGACTTTAGTTGAACATATCAAACAACTCTGGGCCCTTGGGCCTCTTATTAGTTTACTTTATGCTTCCTAAATTCTCTTTAAAAAAGAAAGAAAGAGCCTGGCCGGGCGTGGTCCAGCGGTTGAGCGTCCACCTAGGATCCAGGCGATCAGGGTTTGATTTCTGGTCAGGGCACATGCCTGGGTTGTGGGCTCAATCAATGACTCTTTCATCATTGATGTTTCTATCTCTCTCTCTCTCCCTCATCTTTCCTCTCTCTGAAATCAATAAAGATATATTTTTTAAAAAAAAGAAAGAAAGAAAGAAAGAAAGAAAGAAAGAAAGAAAGAAAGAAAGAAAGAAAGAAAGAAAGAAAGAAAGAAAGAAAGAAAGAAAGAAAACAAACTACTGGGTCTCTCTTCAACTTTATAATCTTCCTCCAATCTGAAAGAGAACCCAAACCTTTTAGATCTTTGGCACATAGTTGTACTTAACAATGGTTAAATTCAACTCAACATCCACAAGGCTTAAAATAAAAAGGAATTCTGACTTTATCAATGTTTTATTGAATTTAATAAATATGGCCACAGGGACATCCTCTTATCCAAGACAGGGTTAGGCACCCCCCTCTATGCTCCAGTCTTCAATATATATACACTACCAGCACTACAACATAAAATAATCATCTATTTTATGTCTCCTTCACTAGGTTACAATCTCTTGTCAGGCAAGAATAGTGTTCTGGGAAATCTCAATTACCAGTATCCACCAGCACATTACCTGGTATATAATAGACACTAAATTAGTGTTGGATGAATGGATGGATGGATGGATGGATGGATGATGGAGGGAGAGATGAATGGGATTTTTAATCTGGGAGAAACATTAGAAATAATCTGGTCTAATACAAGGTCTTCATTTCACAGATAAGAAGGAGCCTCAGAGCTGTAAGATAACTCAGCAAAGGTAGCCTCATAAGCAGCAAGAAGATGGCAAGTGGTGGCAGTCACATGCCATTTTGACTGTGAGTTCAAAGACAGGTATCGTTTATTACTCACCCCCAAGGGGAGGCAGTGCAGCTTGGAGGACACAGCATGGGCTCCACAGGCAAAGTCTTCTTGTTCCTGCTACCTATCAGTCACGTGACTTAGGGCAAGTTACTTCATCTCTGAGTCACAATTTCTGCATCTATTCATTGGGACTATTAATAACTTCAGAGTTGTTGGGGGCATTAAATCTGCCAACATACATAAAGTGCCCAGCATAGCACTATGTGCTAAATAAATGTTTACTGAATGAATCATGAACGAATCCCTGTCCAGCATACCACAACCCCATGAATGTGGTTTAGACTTTGCATTTAAGTCTCTGCCCACATGGAAGGTGGCTAGGACACCATAATTACAGAACCATGTACTTGGAGATTTGTTCCTTGCTAGAATTAGATCTTAAAGCTGCATCAAGTAGCCTTAATAACTTTGCTAACTGTTCTCTTCACCTGGGTTGCCCTTCCCACCTTCCTCATTGCCACACAAATCTTACCCATCTCCCATTGCACAGCCATATCCATCCTATCTAGGAAGCTATCTCCAATTCCTATGACTTCCTTATACCTTCCTGTCTCACTAGTTTGTTTCCACAAATAGTAGAGGAGTATATCTGTTTGGTTTTTTAACTTGTGGTAAAATATACATAATATAAAATTTACCATCTTAACCATTTTTAAGTGTGCAGTTCAGTACTGTTAAGTATGTTCATATTGTTATGCAATCAATCTTCAGAACTTTTTAAAAAAATATATCTTTATTGATTTCAGAGAGAGGAAGGGACAGGGAGAGAGAGAGAGAGAGAGAGAAACATCACTGATGAGAGACTCACTGATTGGCTGCCTCCTGCACGTCCCCTACGGGGGACTGAGCCCGCAACCCGGGCATGTGCCCTGACCAGGAATCGAACCTCGATCTTCTGGATCATAGGTCGATGCTCAACTGCTGAGCCACGCCACCTGGGCTCTTCAGAACTTTTTCATTTATCAAAATTGAAACTATACCCATTAAACAACAACTTCCCAATTGCTCCCTCCACCCCAGCCTCTGGCAAACACCATTCTACTTTTTGTTTCTGAGTTTGACTACTCCAGGTACCTCAATAAGTGCAATTATACAATATTTGTCCAGTTATATCTGGCTTATTTCACTCAGCATAATGCCTTCAAGGTTCATCCCTGTTGTAGCATGTGTCAAAATTCCCTTCCTTTTCAAGACTGAATAACATTCCACTGTATGTACATTCCACATTTGCTTATCCATTCATCTGTTGATAGGCACTTGGGTTGCTTCCACCTTTTGGCCATTGTGAATAATGTTGCTGTGAACATGGGTGTACACGGGTGTATCTGTTTTATCTCCTCTACTTGAGTGTGAACACCTTAATGACAAAGACTGGGTCTCAATCATCTCTATAGTTCTCAAGGTGCCTGACAGGTGACAGGCACTCAATAAATACCCATCAAGTAAATAAGACAGAATTCTGCTCCAAACATGAAGTAAGAAGGTAATCATCTTCCATACAAATTTGCAAAAGGGCAGAATGGCAACAGTAAAGCACAGACTTCACAGTAAGATAGTCCTGATTTCTGATCACGGATCTGCTTCTTACTGGTCATAGGATCTTCTGCATTTTACTTAAGCTGTCAGAGCTTCAACTTCCTCGTGTGGTTTTGCCAAAATTAATGCTATAACTTATGTAAAGCAGCACAGCTCTTGGCACATCATAAACTCAGAAACTGTTTGCCAATATTACTATAATAAAGTTACATAATAAAAGTCACTTATTGCACATACAAACATGCTATTTAGCATCCTGACCATGATAACTTTAAAAGCAAAGAGCATGAAGTATTCTGAGACCAAACAATTTATGGCAAGAAATGGTCAAAACAGATACTATCATAGCAGTAACAATGAATCCAGACTGGTATGAGGAATCTTGAGCTATACGGTTGCAATTCTAGTAGCTGGAAATGTTGTCACTTCAAAGGAACAAACCTAAATGTTATACTAAGGATCATCTCATTTAGCAAAGCAGCCTGTCCAATATCTAATACATGTTTTTTAATCAAGATTACTTGAGGGTTTGGGGGGTTTTTGTGGGTTTTGGTTTGTGTTTTTTTTGGTGCCTCAGCTAAATCTATTTAGAATTTAATCATTCATGTTTTAAAGCTTTTAGCAAAAAGATGAAAGAAAGAAATAGATCTTTATTACTATTTCAGACAGAAATATTTATTTCAATCTGTCTCAAAGGAAACTGAACTCCCCACCCTATTCCCAGTTCCTCTAGGACATGAATTCCTTTTGAGGTTACGATCTGAATTTTCCAGACCAGAAACATTCCTCCCAAAGTTAGCTCTTAGAAAGTAGAGTTTTTAAGCATTAGAAGAAAAAGCGTGTTCAAGTTTCTTTATGTCTGCCAAAACAATTAACATTTGACATGGCTAATTAAAATGGCTCTCTAAGACAAAAATCAGAAACTTGGTTGTGCAGTAGAGGAAAGGGACAGGAAGGAAAAGAAAAGATAACGGGAAGTTGCCTGAATGTTAATACTGGCCCAAATATGGTCCCAAGTGAACAATCCCTAACTTTCCTAGGACAACCATGACTTCATGTAAATTTAACACCATACTAACATGATTTGTTAAATGGAAAACTAAATGAGATTTTATATATGATTTTGCAACTAAATGAACTTGTAAATAAAGGAAAAAATTCTTTATCAGACCATGAATTCCAGTTTTGTATTCAGAAGAAATTCTGTCACCATACTCCATGTGTCAATTTTAATTTGGCTCCCAAGCAATGGCTAAGAGCTGCTGGCTGCCTTGCCCGTCCAGAATGCTCACGTGTACTTCGAGGTCCACCAGGGGAAGGGCAACATGCTGAGACTTGACACACACGGCTCTATTTAATCCTCACAACAACCCTATGTTCTACATACTGGCATTTCCCCTCCCTCCTTTTTTACCTTTTTATTTTGAATTCATTTCAGATATACCAAAAAAGCAAAAAATTACTAGGAATTCATATATACCCCCACCCAGATTCCCTAAATGTTAATCTCTTCCACATTTGCTTTATCATTCTCTCTCTCTGTAAACAAATATTACATTACCACTAAGTACTTAGTATTTCCTTTAAAATAAGGGTATTCTCTAATATTTTCACAGTATGATTATCAAAATCAGAAAATTAATATAAATATGATACTATAATCTAATCTCAACCCTTATTCAAATTTCACCAATTCACCAAATAATTTCCTTTATGGCAAAAAAATTTTTTTCCTCTGGTCCAATCCAACCCAGGATCATGTGATATATTTGGTTTCTATGTGTCTTTAGTCTCCTTTAATCTAGAAATATACCTCAGTCTTTGTCTTTCATGAACTTGACATTTTTGAGAAATAGAGAATGTTTCCCAAAATTTGGATTTATCTAATATTTCCTTGTGATTAGATTCAGATTATGTATTTTTGGCAGGAATGCCACATAAGTGATACGTCCTCAGATGTTGATTCATCTCATCACTGAAATTAACTTTGATCATTTAGTAAAAATGGTGTCTGCCACCTTTCTCCACTGCAAAGTCATTCTCTCCCCCTTTGTAATTAATAAGTATCTTCTGAGGAGATACTTTAGACTAGGCTCCTCTATTATAGAGGAATCTGAGGAACAGAGAAGTTGTACATTGCCAGAGATCACACAGCTTAAAAATGCCAGAACACAAATTCACACTCCAGTCCGTAGGCTCCCATACCTGAGTTTCTTCTTAAGCATTCCATGCCTCCTAGACCAGTCACCAATGGCTAAAGCAGCCTTGTCTGATGCCCTCACCATGCATACTGGGGACACCATTGTGAGGACACCATGGTCCACAGAATCCTGGTACTTCTCTGGTCTTAAGTACTAACATTGTGTACCTGAAATCTGTATGATTCTAACTAATGTGACCCCAATAAATTCAATTTTTAAAAAAGAACTAACATAGTCCTAGCTACCCTGTCTCTAGAGCTGCTTTTAAAGTACAAGAAATCCTTAGGCCAGCACTTTATACCCAAGCTTCCCAACTCTCTGGGCAATGAACCTGGAAGAGCACTGGAAGAGGAAAAGTCAGCTGGTACTAAAAAACAGAAGAGGGAAATGTATATGCATCAAGACACCAGGCCAAACAATGGAAGCCTCATTCATCCCTACTCTAAGGCCATCTCACCACACCCTGACCCTTTGGCTGGCCATCTGAAATTTCTTTCTGAGCTGTCATTTCTTTCTAATTTTTTTGTTTTAATTTTATTTTATTTTTGGAATAGATATAACATTGGTAATATATTCATGTGGTTCAAAACCCAATGTGATATACCCATTAGAAGGGTTATAATAAAAAAGACAGATAATAACAAGTGTAGGCAAGGATGTAGAGAGATTGCTGGAGAGAACATAAAATAATGCAGCTGCTTTGGAAAACAATTTGGCAGTTCCTCAAAAGTTCATACGTAGAGTTCCCAGTTGGCCCAGCAATTGCACTCCTAGATACAGATGCAAAGTAAATAAGAACAAATGTCAACTTAAAAACTTGTATGCAAATGTTTATAGCAGCATTATTCATAATGGTCAAAAAGTGGAAACAACCCAAATGTCCATCAATTGATAAATGAATAAATAAAATATGGTATATTCATACAATAAAATATTATTTGGTAATAAAACAAGAATGGAGCACTTATCTAAGCAACAACATGATGAACTTTGAAAAGATTATGCTAATGAAAGAAACCATTAATAAAATGTCCAGCATAGGCAAATCTATAGACAGAAAGGTCAGTGTTTGCCTGGGGGCTAGGGTTCTGGGGTGAGGAAGATGGTAAATGACTGCTACTGGGTACAGACTTTCTTTTTGGGATAATGAAAATGTTCTAAATTGAGTCTAGTTATGTTTGCACAACTGTGACAACATACTAAAAACCATTGCATTGTATACTTTAAATAAGTGAACTGTGTGATGTGTGAATTATATCTCAATAAAGCTATTTTAAAAGTCAGCATTATCTAGAATAGTAATTCTTAAGAAATCTCACTGCAGACACACACACACACACACACCTCACTCCTACTGCCCTATACCAGTAACCAGTTTGTTATTTTGCATCCTTCCAAGGATTCTTCATGCAAACTGAAATACATTTAGCCCCATTTCCTTCACAAAATATGCAATGTTCTACCACCTTCTTTCTTTCACTTAATATATCACTGGAGGCCTTTCCATATCAGTACCTGAAGAGTACCCTAATTCTTGTTTGTAGTTTAATAGTTTTCCCTTGTGTGAATGTATCTATTTATTTAACCGGTTTCCTACTGATGCACACTTAGGTTGTTTCCAATCATTTTTTATCACCAACAATGATGCAATGCTTTTAACTTGGTTTCATCAGATGACATTCTGCTCCTGGACTGCCAGGAAGCAGCGTGAGTAGCAGGAACAACTTTAGAGTTGGTCCAGAACTGGGTTTGCATCTGACCTCCTAACTAGCTATGTGACTCTGGAAAGACTGCCTGTATTTTCTGAGCCTTAATTTCCTCATTTACAAAGTGGGCAAAATCCCACCTACTTTATTAGGTTGCTTTTAGGGTTAAGTAAGATAAGATAGATACCCTGTGGCCAAATTTGAGACAATTTGTATATCAAAAAGCATAAGGTTGGGGGGAAAAAGAAGGCAGAAGGTTGGTAATGGCTTCTAACACCCTGGGTGGATCAAAGAATCCAGAAGTCCAAGTGATACCAAAAAGAAGAAAAAGAAGAAGAGGGGAGCTGAAAGCTAATCAATGAGAAAAACACCAGTAGATTGACCTAGGCAAGGATTATCAATGAATGTTAAAACCACTGGATAAAAGTTGTTGAGGAACAGGATATCGAAACAATCACAGATCATGTGATTAATTACCAATACAAAAGGGTACTTTTATAATGCAGGGATCTGGCAATACCACCTCACCCAAATGATCAAACCTCACAGTGATTGCACAAACTCACCTTATGTGTCACCTAATATGATGCCAGGGGAGGGATGCAACATTCCTATGGGGCATTCTTAGCACAAATGTTTAACCTGAGTCTAATAGTGAGAGAAAAATCAGACAAATCCAACTTACAGTCCACAACAAGGCAACGGACTTGAAATCTTCAAAATTTCAATGTCATAAAAAACAAAAAAGGAAGGGGTACTATGATATGTTAAAGGAAACTAAAGAGACACAACTACCTTGTGTAATCCTTATTTACATCTTGGGTTCAAAAAAAAAAAGGTTATAACAACATTAGAACAGCTGGGAAAACCTGAAAATATTATTGTTTCAATGTAACAGTATTATGGTTACATAGGAGAATGTCCTTGTTCTTAAGAAATACATACTCCAATGCTTAGAGATAAAGTGGTGTGATGTCTGCAATTCAGTTTCAGGAGGTTTAGAGGGGAAAAAAAGTATGTATGAGTGTACATAAAGAAAGCAAATGAATCTATATGAAGGGTGCATGGGTGTTCACTGTAATATTTTTACAATTTTTCTATGTTTGAAAATTTTCAAAATAACTTGGGGAAAAAATCAAACAAAATATGTAAACCATCTGGCACCCAGTAGATGCTATGACAGTTCACATCAGGGCTTCAGTTAACTCAACAGATCTACAGAAAGCTCCTTCTCCCATGCCTGTAGGTAAAAAATGAAACATATTAAAGTAAAGGCCACTAGCCAGTCCTTCATGAAGTTTATACTTTTAATCAGAAAGCAAGGCAAAAAGAGGAAGCAGCTAGAGAAGCAGTATGGTTTTGGTTCCAGAAAATCTACCTTGGACCTACATCTGCAATTTTTTTTAAAGTTAGGTACTTTTAAAAAAAACAACAAGTTAGTTAACCTCACTAAGAATTGTTTCCTCATTTATATGGAAAATTTGAGTTCAAATCTGTTGCCTAGGATTGAAAGACTAAGACAGCATATATAATACACCTGTGAAGCATCTTTTATTGAGGATGCTCTTTAAAAGGTATTAGTCTCCTAGGATAAAAGTGAGGGAGAAGCCCGGACGGTGTTGCTCAATGGTTGAGCATCAACCTATAAACCAGGAGGTCATGGTTCAATTCCAGTCAGGGCACATGCCCAGGTTTCCAGCTCCATCCCCAGCAGGGGGCGTGCAGGAGGCAGCCAATCAATGACTCATCCTTGATGTTTCTATCTCTCTCTCCCTCTCCCTTCCTCTCTCTTAAATCAATAAAAAGAAAAAGAAACAAGAGGGGGAAAAGGAAAACTCCTGGATGGCTCCACCTTTGTTTCCCTATCAGAACACCCCACACAGGACCTTGCATTTAGCTTATGCTCACAAATACTGGTTAAAGAAGTAACGAGAGACATTATGAGACAGATGTATTTTGGGCTACAAATTCCATTAAAGGAAAGATTAATATGAGCTGGTCCAGTCAGGGACAG
This sequence comes from Miniopterus schreibersii, assembly GCF_964146895.1. Classification (NCBI taxonomy): domain Eukaryota; kingdom Metazoa; phylum Chordata; class Mammalia; order Chiroptera; family Miniopteridae; genus Miniopterus; species Miniopterus schreibersii. Next base: position 29,098,752 of record NC_138112.1, on the reverse strand, counting down.
CAGCACCTTCACAACAGCACATATTTATATGCACATAAATTTGCCAAAATCTTTTACACACGTTATCTCATTTGAGCCTCACAATAATCCCCATTTCATAGATGAAGAAACTCCCGCTTGAAAAGATAAATTACCCACTTAGCTCACAATTCAAATTTGTGTTTGCTCCACTCAGCCACAAAAGAAAGGAAATAATTGGCTAAAAGAATGGAAATAATTCACAGCTCATGATCCTTACAGTCTCTTCCTCAGGATCTCTGCTGGGGCAGAGTAAGTCACTAATGGCCACTTCTGAACTTACACGTTTCTACAGAAAGATGCCAAAAATCTGCCCTACCATTGCTTCAATTGATATCCAGAAAAATGAACCACCTGCTTCAGATATTTAAAAAGTGAAGTGAAGCTTAAATTCCCCTTCCTAGCGTGGTTATGTGACTGAGGTGGAGAGGAAGTAAGCCGAAGAGGTTATTTTCATCTCAAGACTGACGGCATCCGCATTTTAGTGAAGTTAGCCATATCTCAAAAAAAAAAATTTCCTGCAGAATTTTCTGGGGAAAACTCTTGGCTGTTTTATTCTTTCAGTTCACTTTTTAAACATCACCTCTGCTGCAGGCAGGGATAATATATTTTACTTCTCTCTTCCAGAGGTTCCCATGCTACTTACATATCAACCTTTATTACAGACATCACAAAAACCAGCAGGAACTCTGCGATTCCATTTTTGTCCACTTTCTGTCTACTCATTCCTTAATAAGAGAGTTTAGCTCAAGTGGCTAATTAACTTGGCAAAGATGTGTAGAAATGGCACTGTCAAAGACTGTTGATAAGAATTTAATTATCAGGAGACAACTAGAGGGGAACTCTTCATGACATTTGACCAGTATTTCTACCCCTAGAAATGTATTCTACAGAAATATTCCTATATATTCATCACAAAAGGATGCACACACGAATGCTCACTGCAGCAGTGCCCAACAGCCATTAAAATGGGTAAGTCAGAGCAACATGCAAATATGTGGGGGAAATGCCCAAAATATATTAAGTTAAAGGAAGCCAGCAAAATAATATATATTATATTAATATCATTAGTATATGTGTGAGGGGAAAGGACAGAGGAATATACATCAAAATCTCAACAGTTGATTATCTTTGTTGGTTGGAATTAAGGGGAACCTTTCCTATGTAGTTCATTGTGTATTTCCGTAATAAATTTTAATTGATCTTATGTCTAGAATCAAAAAACAAGTTTAAGGTATATATTTATGTGCCCTTTCTCATTCTTTCTTCTTCACTTTGGAAACAGCTAGTTTGCAGCTCCACCTGCATTACTACCTCTGGTAATATCAAAGATAGAGTGCCAGCTGTAGAAGTCTGCATTCTTATAGACTAGACAGGATCGTGTTTAGAAAGGACATAAAGGTCACTTACAATATCCCCAACAAATGGCATTCCAGCACATAGGCTGATTAAATACTTGTAGTGACCAAGAAAATCACTACCTTCTGAAGCAGCCCGGAATGTCTTCTAGCTTTGCTGTAACATTCCTAAAGACAACATTCAGGGATGGTCACCGATCTAGACACCAAGACCCACAACATGTCAGGCTATGTAGACATTCAAGAAAACTAACCGATTATCTAATAGGCAGCTCCCATTCAAATTTCCCCTATTGTCCCCAAAATGTCCTTTATAGCTTTTTTTTTTAAGTTCAGTATTCAACCAAGGGTTACATGTTGCAGTTGGTTGTCACAACTCTTTAGCCTCCTTTAGTCTAGATCAGTCACCCATACATTGTGTTTTATTTTGTTTTGTCTTTCATGACATTGACATTTTCAAAGACCACAGGCCAGCTGTTTTTCAGTATGTCCCACAATCTGGATTTGCCTGATTATTTCCTCATGATTAGATTTAGGTTAAACATTTCTGGCAAGAATTCTACAGCAATGATGTTGTGTACTTTACATTGCATCAGGTTTTCTAGTTACATTAAGGTATCTTTTATTCATCGTCACTGTGGGCACAAAGCAAGCATCAGTCAATAAATAAAATATTTAAAACAATAAATACATTTAATGTTAAAAACAGCTACCATGAGCACCAGCTATACCAGGCATAGTGCCAGACTTTTGAAATATAGTAATTCATTTAACCCTCACAACAATCTTGGCAAAGAAACAAGGTTCAGAGAAGTTAAGTAACTTGTCCAAGGACACACATGTAGTGATAGAAAAACATGTATATGCATATATGAACTCTCTCTCTCTCTCTCTCTCTCTCTCTCTCTCTCTCTGTCACACACACACACACACACACACACATACTCTTTAATATATGATCTCAGGGGTTCATGGTCGCTCTGAGGATCCTCCAGGGACAAGTTAAGAACCCCTACCTTAGACTAACTTTGCAGAGGCCCATCCACTTTTTAAAGGTTGGATTCTTATGGAGAAAAAACTGAAGATAAATGATCTACGGTCCATATAAAATTCTTCCATACTTGGAAACGCTCTCATTTGGATATGGGTTAAATTTGCATCACAGAGAAGAACATAAGGCAATGGTTCCATAAATTATTATAATTTCAGTGTTTTTATTGTCTTCTTTTAAGTATTCTTCAACAAAGTGAGAAAATAAAGAAAATGTAAATAATTTTTATAAAGCTGAATATATTTTTAATTTTAAAATTATGCTCTTCCTACAACTTTTGATATTAAATGTCCTTTATGAGATAAAGTGAAAAGGGACATTTTAAAAATATCTTTACTATAGAAAAGTAACCACTGTCAATAGCTTAGCCCCCCCCCATTTTATCTTTTTTTTAACTTTTACTTATCTATAAAATTCAACAGTCTAAGGCCCATTGGTTTAGGGAACTATACACAGTTAACATTATTTTTGAGAAACTAACAAATAAAGGAAGTGCAGATCAAAAGAAAACCAGATCTGCAATATTTCTGAATTTCCCCACACATCTACAAAACATCTCAAAGTCTTCAGGTCTCAGTAATAGAAGTTAATGGATGTGTTAAAAGCATTTCACTTTTGACATTTGCATTACTAATTGGCCTCTTCCAACATGTTGATATTTCCTGCTTTTGAATGGGCCCTTAGTGGCCTAGGTTAGTTCACTCAATCAACAAATACTCAGAGAGTCCCTAACTTATGCAGGGTACTCTATTAAGTGCCTGGGACACAGTCTGAAGAGTTCTTTCTTACCTTCTGTCTCAGGTCAAAGGTCACCAGCCACTTTGTGGATACTATCCCTTCCCCCAGGAAAGAAGAATGGAAGCCTCTCTCTGGGATGTGCTCTCCTACCAAAGCCCTCATACCTCTCTGTATGTGATTATTTACCTTTCTCCCTCACCTGAGCAAACTCTTCCAAAGCAAACACTATCTTATGCAATGGTATCTTCCTAGCACAGTGCACACAGGCCTGGTGATCAGTATAAATTGTGGAATACATATATTTTACGAACGAGGAAACTAAAGGTCAGAAAAAGAATATGGCATGTCCCACATCATACAGCTAATAAAGAGGTAGTGCCTGGTCTTCGAAAGAGCTCTCACCAGAGCTCTCTTCTGTTCCACTGTGCTGCATCATACGTGCAGACAGGGTGAGAGAAAGATCTTAGATGTATTCCTGGAACTTCTAACTCAATGTATCCGAAAGTCACTCCTTGAAAAAAGCAAACAAAAATCTGGCCCCCGCCAGTGTTCTCGTTCTCTGTAAAGGGCATACCCAGTGGCTCAAGAAAGAACTCAAGTCACCGTGACTCTTCTCCTTATTCCCCCATCCAATCAATCTACAATTTTATCAATTATAATCTTCAAACTTTGTGTCTCTCTAATCTCTTCCCTTCTCTCCAAGCCCTCTGCCACCACCTTAGATCCAAGCCACCATCACTTATGCAGACGACAAAAATGACTTACTGCTTGGTCTTCACACATTCAGTTTGGTCAGTTCTCTCCAATCTCTTCTCCACTTAACAGCCACAATGATGTTTTTAATATCTTTCTACATATGTAGTTGAACCTCCCATTGCCATCCTAAAGTATTTGCACTCACTCAAGTCTCTTGAAATGTCACCTTCTACAGGAGACTTTCCCTACCTCCTTGGGACAAGGGGAGAGCACCATTTAGGCACTCCTATTCCACCTTGTAATACATCCCCCTTTGTCAATAACATTCATCACGCTCCCAATAACTTGCCCAATGATTGTCTTCCCTGTTAGAATATAAACTCCATGAGGGCAAAAGAAGCTTCTCTTTCCACCGATGCATCCACAGTCCTTAGAACAAGCGGCTGCTCAATTACTATCTGTTGTTAGAATGATAGGCTGGGGCCAGGCTGCAGCAAGCTATGACATGAGGACAGGTAAACCAAGGGGCAAAGATCATTATCCATTTGCAAATATGTAAACGGAGACAGAAAGAATGCATAGTTATTCAAGGTCACAGAGATAGCATTTCTCCTCCTTAAAACACTAAAAAGTGTGGTTGGGAGAGGGAGCATCTTAGAAGAATACTAGAAATGAGAAGGTAGTGATAGAGAGGTCTAGGATGACAGTTTCTGAATTTGCTTGTCACACTAGTTGCCTCTAGACAGACATTAGACTTTCCATGCCTAGAGAAGCACTAATGTTAAACAAATGAATATAACTACCACCACACCATTCTTCTTAAGAGAGGAGTATAAAATAACAAACTTCTTTCATCCAGAATGGAGAAAAAAACCACAGGAGAGAAAGATGTTTTTGCTCAAGGTGCCCTCCCCCCCACCGAAAGGCAGTTTGCCACCTGGATGGTGCTCTTCAGCAATCAACAGAGGAGGGAGGGGGCCTTCCCATTACTTACTGGAGCAGGAATAAGAGAAAAAACGTATTAAATGAGGCAAAAGCCATTTGAAATCTACTTATTCTTTGGAATCATGAGAACATTCCATGTAAAGCATTTTAAAACCTTGCTAACCCACTGGCAGTTCTTAATACAGGTAGCAATACAGCTGGCATGCGCTCTACTGCAACATTTCATTGTTCACATGCTGCCCAGGGCCAAGTTATGTCTGTCACAGAAGCCACAAACCAGGCCAAAGGGTCAGGCTCATTGTTGTTCATTCTGCCAAGAAAAGGAAAAGACAAAGCCTCCTCAAAGAGAACTCTGTGGAATAAATATTCACAATGTCTCCATGCAGCCTGGAGTTTCTGGGGGAGGTAAAGAAGGGATGGGGAGGGTAATCAGAGATTGGAAAGAGACTTAAAGAAATAGATATGATATACTGGTGATAAGGGAGATTCTGAAACACAGAGGAAAAATGAGAATTGCAAATGGAGAAACAGGAAAAGAAACTGAAAGAACTTCAAGAGAGGTAGAAGGGTAGGGAAAGGAAGGTTGGGGAGAAAAGGGTAAGGTGCCCCCAAAAAGCAGACAGTAAGCAACAGAGAGACAGAGAAAGAGGCAAAGCCAGGCAGTCCATCTTCTCCCAAATCCAAAAGCTGCTCATTGCATTCCAATAAATCACTCTACTACAAAGCCCATACAATGGATTGTCTTTTGCATTCAGTAACAAGCAGCATGAAACGAAGCATCACCCAGCTGTAACTTTGGAGATCTAAGGGTCTGAATTAAAAATGAACAAAATCTATTCAGCAGCAGAAGACAAACAGTAAAAGACTTCCCCCCAACGCCTGACTTGACTATAAAAAAAAAATTTGGCATTTTAGAGTTAAGCATAAAGTACTGGCATTTCTCCTTCTTTTGACATTCTAAGCTGGGGGTGTGGTTGACCCCACATCCATTCATTTCCAAGGTTGTAGATCTCTCAGCTAAGATTGGCCCCATCTGTTCTTGAGTCAGCCAGTTGTTTATCTCCAAGTAACATATTTATTGCACCAATCATCCTAATAACTTACAAGAGAGCCAATATCACACGAGTCAGAATGCCTTCTGCTAAATGTGTCAGTACCTTTAAGAAGAAAAACCAAAAAAAAAACAAAAAAAACAAAACCCACTACTAGGCTCCTTGGTTTCCTTGGCCGGGATCCCTCTTTCACGGGTACCTCTCAGTAATGGCAAATGAAGGTTAACAGTGCCGCTAACTTTCCCTCCCCTGACGCGGTACAATGGACCCGGGCTTCCTTAATGATCCCTTCTCCAGACCGTTATCTGTGCCCGGTGACTGTGCCTCGGGAAACGGCGGCTCATTTCGGTACCACCGCCAGGGGCGAGGAGCCTATTGCAATGTAATCTAAAACACTCGCACAAGCGCAAATCCGTCAGCCCCGCTCCCAAACAATCCTGACATCCTGCAGTCGGGCAAAGAACGCTTCCCAGAAACGCTGCTTCCGGCAGCCGACGAGCAGCTTCTTCCCCGAGACACGTGAAATGTCCCTGACGGGCACGGAGCAGTGGCACGTTAAAGGACACTGTCACCTCAACCCGCGGAAAAGGCGAGGCGAACGGCGGAGGCACGCGTACAAAACAGAGCCCGCAAAACTTAGCCTCCTCGGAAGAAGCGAGCTCGCGTTAAACGCGAAGCGCGCGTGCTCGCCAAGCCGCCCAGAAAGGTTCTAAAGTAGCGCGACCACGCGAAATCCCTGTCTCCGCGTCGCCCCACGCGTCGCCCCTTCCTGCTCAAACCTCGGCATTCGGGCCGGTCGTGACGGGGCTGCAGTCCCCCACCTCTGCCTCCTTCTGACTCTCCAAGAGCGCTTCCCGGCGCCTCCCCCGGCCCAGCCCCCTCGCTCGGCTTCAAGAAGGCTGAGGGGAGTTGCGACTGGAGCATTGGCAGGAATCGGTCCTCCCGCGGGGGAAGGTTGCTGGAGTTGTTCTTTGCAGTGACCCAAATTGCACAGAGCTCTTCGCTTAGCAGAGCTTGCGAGCACCTCCCAACCCTCCCGCCCCCCATCTTCCCAAAAGAAAGCCTTGAAAATTAAGCGGGAGGAGTAACTTGGGAGAACCATTGGAATAAAACACTTCAACTCACCTGGTTTGGGATAGTTCTCCCCACCCCAGGCATAAACAGAAATGATGTGCGAATGAGTCACGCACGCCACGTGAGGTGGTGCGATGTCTTAAGTCCAAGGGCTGGAGTCAGTCCCTGCCCTGATGCCGCTGCTACTCTTAGCTCAGCTGGAGCAAGCGGCAATCACAAGCCCAGCAGCAGGGGGGTGGATAGACCGTGGCACAATGAATGCAGTGGGGTTTTTGCAATGACATCATCCCTCTGTCCAAAAGGCCCCAATAGCCATGCTCAGGCGCGCTGCATTCTGGGAATTGTAGTCTTCTTTACAGCCTGGCCGGGACCCCGAGGCTATAGCTGGAACTACAATACCCAAAATGCGCCGGGGTCGGACGCGCCCCGAGCGAGCGCAGGGAGCGAGGGAAGCTCGGCCGCCATGTTAGGAGTGCTGGGAAGATTCTGCGGAGCTCGCTGAGGTTTTAGGAAGCTCGGGAGCCGAGTGGCAGTGTCGTGGGGACGGTGAGGTGTAGGAGATCCGGGACTGGGACCTGGGAACCGGGGGGAGGGCGGGTTGGAGCCTTCACCTGGGGACAGATGTAGGGCGGGTCTGGCTGGAGGCGGCATCCAGAGGTCGAGTGGGCCTCATCCTCGCTGTGGTGCTGCGGGGGTTGCATAGGCCCCCTAAACCTCTTGTTTCATTTTCTAAGTAAGATCCTGAGGGAGTCAGTTCAATTCTGGATTCGCAGCATCATTTAGACCCTTTAACAGGACAGTCGGGGTGGTTAATATCTTTGTTGGGGTGCGGGGACCCCAGGCGGCGACCTTCTCTCCTGTGGTCGGAAAAAGCTTCCACCCACGGAATTGGGCTGTTGCCCTGCACATTTATTTTTAACTCCTTCGTTTATTTTCCATCCTTCCTTACACCCCTTCTGAAGGTTTCGAACCCTCGTTGGTTTTTCATACAGACTGATTTGCAAAAGGGTCTAAAGAAATCGATGTTGGAAGGCAGGACAAGCTGCGAAGGGACGGGCTGGGCTTTGGCACCACAATTCAGAAAATATAGGGAGAGGCCTAAAGGCGAAACCGACCAGGGTTAAAATGACATGTTCATACCTGCCAGCAGAAGCAGGGAGATGTTGGAGGGGGGATATTCTTTAAGGCTGGCGATCGGTTCCCCGAGTAGCACGGGTTCTTGGGTAAACCTGGAGTATACGCTAAAATACTGCGGAGATGGGATATTCATAAGCATGGGTCACCAACTTACTTAAATTTGCAGTACTCCATATTTACAACTACTTTAACAATTAATTTTTTTTTAATCTAAGTAACTGAAACCAAAGTCACTGGTCTAAGTTATATCTTCTAGTATCTCAAATGAACTGTGCTATCAATCGTGTTACTAAAACAATGCTCTGTGTTTATTTTTCAGAGTCTGTCTACACTATGGAAAGATGGGAACTTTCTTTTCCTCCTGAGGGTGTCTGAAGGGTTAAAAATGCTGATGTGCTTTGTGCTGTTTTTCTTCCTGCCTTTTGCACCTTACTCTGAAAACAAAATTAACTAGTTATTTGGGGTCAGCAAGGTATGCACTTCACCTGTTAGGAGTTAATAAAACTGTAGCTGATAAACGAATTATCTTATGGAAGAAAGGCTAGGCACAATTATTACAAACGATAAACATGGTAGAAATAGTCTCTTAAATGTATACAAATGTTAATTACAAAAACAGTTTTATGAAGAGTGATTTTATATGTCACGTTTCTGGGAACAAGTCACAAGATGAATGGCTTTGTTTTATTTTTAAAAAAAGGTAATATGTATTGGTTTCATTTATCCATGACTGTAACAATGGACAGGGCTCAAGCAAATAATTCTGTTACTCAATATTTTTGCAAGTAATGGTGGTAAGTATAGGAAAAGGAATAGTGTTTACTACTTCTGACCTTCAGTATAACTCTAGAAGTGTTTAAGCTTAATTGACATGAAATAGACTAGACAGGTTTACATTTAGGCTTAGTTTCAAACTTTTAAATTACTTTTAGGGTTTGGTTATTTAGGATGTTTTTGTGTCTTATACAAAAGCATAGTGAATTTTGTTCATTTTATGTTTCTTTATATAAGCAATAACAATCTCAATTTGAGTTACTATGGAAGACAAATTTGTATGGGGAAGAAACACCAACAGATTTCTTGGAAACCTTGTGTGTGAGAAGTGAGACCGATGTAATGCACTGATTTCTATAATTTGTCATGTGTTTGGGTAGTTTGAAGTTTTTCCAACCTTATATCCAATGGACATCTAACTATAAAGAAATGAAACAGATCTAGCTAATGTCAACAAAAAGACTCCATGGGTTATCCCTTACCTCCTGGGGGGAAAAAATCTATACTGTGTTTTTAGAAATTTTATTTTCAAAACTAATAGTTGAGTTGATGATGTCCGCTTCTAAAACATAACCTCAGTATCCCAGAGAAGACACTGGGTTTGGAAAACTTGAGGAGTAGAATTAGGAATGCCTTAAGTAGATATAGAAACCTACTTTTTTTCCATCTCTCTAAAGAAAATTAGGGAGGATAAATGATGGGGAAAAATTTTAAAAGAAAATTAGGACATTGATTTTTATTATAATTATAGGTAGCTCGTAAAGAGTATTGTATTGAATCAGTTGCTGTTAGAGCAAGGGTTTTTTTCAACAGGGTTAAGTGTCAGGATCACCTATAGAACTCTAAAAATACATAGTTATTGCCAACCTACCTCGGCAAAATTATCCAGGGTTAAAACCAGCTATTTTGTATTTTTAAAACTATAGGTGACTGTACAGTGGTGGGGTAGAGTAGTCCTTCACATCCATATTTGTTTTTAGTGGTTTGTTACACTGGTAATAAGTTTTGAGAGATTTTAGATTTATTACTAATTATACCCATAAATGAAAATGTGTAAATGAGGAAATCACCTAGGGATCAATTTATACTTGGTAGTTGGGGAGGGAGGGAAAAGAAGATCAGTTTTAGCCTTGAGAATACCAAAATATCTTGACTTACCTGGATATTTCTTAGAGTAAGGGTTTAGTCTAATGCTAAGGAAGTGGTGACACTTAATCTGGTAAGAGGTTAGTGCTACCACAGAATTATGGTAAAGCTATACAGATATTTAAAAGAAACAAGTCTGTAAACAGAGGCAGCCAGATACTAGAACTTTCTGAAAATAATTTTTTTCATAACTCCTTTCCCTAAATCCTAAGTTTTAAAAATTATTGATGTTATCTTAGTATTCTTGATATTTGGGTACATGATATGTAATATAGTATCTTTTTGAGCTCCAGATTTGACTCACTGAATTTGGGGTTTTTACATTCAAAATCCTATAGAATTCTTTACCCATATCTGCTAAAGAGTAAAGACAAGATTTGAGAGAACAAGCATTTAAAATTTTTAGAGCAGCCCCAAGATTTAGACACTTAAGGGGTCTCTCTTTGGAGGAGGGTGGTCCTTTTGGAGATGGTAAATGAAGACTGACTAGTGCTTTGGAGAATAAAATCGGTAACCTGGGTTTCTACTTCAGTTTGAAATGTACCTTGAATGCCTTGTACAGTTTCACAGGAATTAGTAGTATTCTAAGCCTCAGTGATGTAGCCTCTGAGTGTGGGAGAGGATTAAACACTGATCTGTGTAAAGCACTTAGCAGAGGGCTTTGGAACAGGTGCCCGCTCTGTGTGTAAGTTTTTAGGAGGCAGTCCCAAAGTAGTTAGGATCCCAAGGGCAGGACAGGGATTACCTCAGGCGTACCCTTTCAACAATTTGTTGATAAATCAAACTTGCATGACTAAGCTCTTACCAAATACAGTTTCATTCCTTCCTATGATAGCAACAACAATTCTTTTCAGCCCTTACCACATAAGGAATATAAAATTCCCATTACTGAGTTGTGTTACTAAGAGATGATTATAATACCTAGGATGGCTGAAGTTAAAAAATTAACAATAACAGATTTTGCTTATGTACCTGTGTAGCTTGAAAAAGCCCCACAGTTGATTATGAAAATCAGGCCCTATCTTAATTGAGGATCACTGTAGTTAGTTCTCTGATAGAAAATGATCTTCTAAATTATGAAAAATGTTAGAATTGTTTTATGCCTTACCCAGTTCTAAATGCTTTCATGTTCCAAGCTATGAAATTTGAGAAAACAGCTATCTGTTGTCTGCCTTTCTGCATCTCTCTTCTGAAATAAGAGTCAACTTTCTTAGCTGTCTCAGAAATGAAATGCCAGCAACCCAAAGGTGATGTAGACCCAGCAGTTACATTAAAAATTATTCTAACCTGATCACAGTGGAGACAAGCAAGCTTAAGAGGCGGGGAAGAGAAACACCTTTACCAAAAGATACCTTTTCAGGCCTCACCTTACATGGAGTTAAATGTCTTTTGCAGTGTACATTTGTGTAAGTGGACATACAGATGAGAATGCCATACAAGGTTCAGCAGTTGGAGTTTCCTTAAGGGAGTTCCTTAACTCATTCCATAAATTTTTTAGTATTTCACATTTTAAGCATTTTACTTTGAGTTAATGTTCAGGAAAAGAAAACATGTTTTCTAGGCTTGTTTAGTTGACCCACTGTTGTGTTTGTAGCAAATTGGCATAATTTTAGCTTCTGGCTTTAATACACCACTAAAAGTAAATGCAGTAAATATCCCAAAGTCAAGATTTGAAATCCAAATGTCTGTAGTTAATGATTAACCAGAAAAGCCTGCCCTCTTTATCCTATGATTTTTCTCACTTTTTACAGGCTTGGATGATTGAGGTGGCACTAGAAAAAATTTATTTGCAAGAATATATGAACATAAACAATATATTCATGAATATAGACATTTAATAATCTCACTAGGTGATTCCACCTAATTTGACTGGAAAGCACCAAGGTAAAATAATTTACCAAAGTCAGGCCTCAAAATGTAAGCCCACCTCTCTTCTGGTGTTCCTAATTCAGTCTTCTTTCCATTGTGCTCAGTACATCTTATTTTTGCTGAAATTTCAAGACAGATGCGTATTTATTTATTTTTATTAATCCTCACCCAAGGAGATTTTTTCCATTGATTTTTAGAGGGGAGGGGAAGGAGGTAGAGAGAATACTGACCTGAGAGAGACATCAGTTGGTTGCCTCTCACAGTTGGCCCTGGATTGAACCTGCAATCCAGGTATGTGCCCTTGACTGGGAATCAAACCCTCAACCTTTCAATGTGCAGGCTGACGCTGAGCCACACTAGCCAGGGCAGATGCCAAATATTTTTAAATGTTTCTGTGTACATATATTCAGTGCAGAATGTAATCCAATCACATGAGCAAGGACTGCTTGGCAAAGGTGTATCATAGTTTTCTTAGGTAAATGAACAAGTTATAGGATCCATGCATGTCTTCATATAAGGCATTTGATTAAAATACATTTTTGAATGAGGAACCCTAATGTATTATAGACATCCAAAGAGTCAGTATTTGGAGGGGTGCAGTTTCAGCCAGTTCTAAATCCTTTCATTCTGTAAGTATGGAGTAATTACCAAGTACAAGGCTCTGGGGATACAACAGTGACTAGACCCTTAAGACAATTACACTCAACCTTTTTAGTATCAATTTCAAAAGAAATTTTTAATGAAGTACAGTGTGTTGGGTTATAAAAGGAACCAATAATGAAATATCAAAAATTTTAAATTTTTGATAAATATGTATGCTTTATTAACTCATTAGTTAAGATGTAGCACTGGCTATAATTACTGTAATTTCAACAGTGGTGAACAAATATTTCAAGTTGTCTATAACATTTGCTGTTAATACTACTATGGTCTGTTGCCTACGTTCAAATTTTAATAGAAGTTACTGAAAATAGAAATTTTTTTTCCCCATCCAAGTTCACAGACCCCTGAATTCTATGAACTACTGATTCACAACCCTGGTTAATTTTTTTAACAACAGGAACTTTCTCTTTTTCACTGTTTTATCTATGGCCTGATTAAGAACAGAGACCTGCACACTGAAAAAACTTGTGATACCTTGCCTCATATAATTCAAAATCAAATTATACCATAAAGTGGATTTAAGGAATTTCTCATGATGAAGACACAGATATTTTCTATTTAGAAAGTTCTAAATTATCTCCTTTTGTTTCATTAGGAGCAGGCAGAGAAAGAGGCTGCTTTACTGTGGTCACAAAGTGTGTGTTTAACATCCAAGCTTGTCTATATCCACTATACAGTAAGAGCTCAATAACAGGATGAATGAATGGACCTTTTCTACAAGGGGTTAACACTTTTTTGAGAACATTAAATTCATCAAGGTACAACATGAAAAAGGGAATACTAGAGTTGGGACTAAATGCTTTATTTGCTGTATAGACGAACAGATTGGAGGGGTTGTAACCCATTGTGTCCTAGATAGAATTAAAAGGTAGGGCAAACATCTTCAAGTGGTCCTACTGCTGAGTAAGCTCCTTGGGGGAAGGTTTTTGTGTGTATGTGTGCATTGTAGCTGGCTCAAACATTTCAGCATTAACCTACCTAAAGCTGTGGAAAGTAAGAAACCTCTTACTAGACATTCAGTAAGTAAATGGGATATTTTCCTCATAACAGAAAGCTAATAAGTACTGCCATAAGTATATTTTTACCTGCCATTTTCATCCAACAGTACATAGAGTAATAATCACCTCCATTTTTTAAATTCTCTCCCGAGGATATTTCTTCCATTGATTTTTTTTTTTGAAGGGAGGGAGGGGAGAGAAACATCTGCAGGAGAGAGACATGAATTAGTTGCCTTCCTCTTGGGCCCTAACCAGACCCCTGCTGGGGGATTGAACCTATAACCTAGGTACATGCCATTGACCAGGAATTGAACCTGGGACCCTTTGATCCACAGGCCAACTCAGACCACTGAGCAAAACCATCCAGGGCATCACCACCTTTTTTTTTTTAATATATTTTTATTGATTTCAGAGAGAGGGTGAGGGAGACAGAAACATCAATGATGAAAGTCACTGATCGACTGCCTCCTGCACGCCCCCCCCCCCCGGGTATTGAGCCCACAACCCCAGCATGTGCCATGATGAGGAATCGAACCATGATTCGGGTCATAGGTCAATGCTCAACCGCTGAGCCACACTGGCTGGGCATCACCTCCATTTTTAAATCAAGGCACAAATCTGCTCAAGGTTAGCCATTAACAAGTAGAGGAATTAAGACTAGAACGCATGCCCTGGCTGGGTAGCTCAGTTGGTTAGAGCGTCCTCCGAATACACCAAGATTGTGGGTTCCCTCCCCAGTCAGGGCACATACAAGGATCAACCAATGTATAGATAGGTGAAATAACGAAATCGATGTTTCTCTCTTTCCCTCTCTAAAATCAAAGAACAGAATCCAGGTTGGCTATTAAAATCTATACAAGAACTGCTACTAGTATCTTTTAGGGGAAATGAGAAAGTAAATGTCCTAGACTAAGTATCTCCCATCTGGCCAAGACTATACAAATATGTTGTGGTCTTTCCCCCACATTTCCCCAAGAGATAAAACAGCCATATGAAACAGATCGAAAGGTGAAAAAAGTTCCATAACTATTTAAAGCACGTTTTAAAAAATAAGATAAGCTGGGTTCATGCAATTTGCTCTGCTCTGCCTTCACAGTGTCCTTGGTATCTTTTCGTTTTTTTTACACTCGGAAAACATTCCAAGGTTTCTGGGGTTTGTGTTTATAGCTGAAAGGATCTAATGGCTCTTCTCCCCCTCCACCCCTCACCAACATCAGTGAGTTTGTGTCCACAGCTTATATAGAAGGCTCTAAAACAGTTTAAACAAAAACAATGTTTGGACTGAAAAACATGTTAAAGTGGATAGTGACTTTTAAGCCCTTTTGATCCACAAGGGGCATACTAGACTGATACCTCTAAATTAGTGTATCATAATGTTTGTCAATTCACAGCTTGAAGTTAAACAGAACTTTTGTTTTACAGATGAGGAAATTGGGCAGCTGGGAAGTATAACTTGGCCTGATCTGTGCTGACATGAAGCTATTTAGGCTTTACCCATGCTACTAGGTGTGAGCATTCACTTCACTGCAGAAATATTGTTTGATACCAGTGTGCTGACATAGACCCTGCTGGGGACGTTTTATAACACAGTATATGGACCATTGCCGTTCTAAATGCCAGGGATTTCTGAATTCTGCATCACACCTGGTCGCCAGAGTTTAGGATAAGGAATTGTTCACCTGTAGTTACTCCCTTTACACAGTAGGCATCTAGGTGATTTGGTACTCAGAAGCATAAACACAGTGTGCCCCAGACTTTACAGAACAATTTTAATTTTCAGTATTCTTTAACTTGTTCTTATGCAGGCCACATGAGACAATTTTATATTTTGAAAATATGGACATGCTGCATCATTTAGTACTTGACCTGGAAAAGGTGTAGAGCCAGTGACTAATTGTGGGCCAATGTAGAGAACTAGAAAACCACCTTTAAAATTCACAGTGCTCCCCCAAAGCTAATTACCATGTCTAAAAAAACAACTTGATTCTACCTTCTAGCTCTTTTTTAGCACAAAGTTGCAAAATGACTGGCTCATGAACCAGTAAGCTGCCTTTGGCAGCCAGGTGATGCTACCTGTAGATAATACACTCTTCTGGCTGGCACATACACAGTAGAGATGCAGCAATTGTTTAATGGATAAGCAAGTTGCTAAATTATAAAAATTACTGTTTAATCCTTTAAATAGTAACTGATATCACCTCTTACCACCTAATTCTTTTGTGACAGATTTTGTGCTAGTGAAGTAGACTTGTTTCAGACAATGAGGGAAATAGAACATTGCTTAGTGAAGTCCAAGGCTTGGACAGGAAACGTAATCCTTGATTCCCAGTGCAGAGAAAACCATGATATTTGAGGATAAAATATTTACTGATTGCTGGGCATTATGCCTTTATGCATTTTAATGCCATGACCATAAAGCCATTACTGTAACAGTTTATTTTCTAAAGGAACCCTGCAGAATGACTCGAATGACTTTGTTTTTGGTGACATTAATTACTGTTTTCCTTTGGGACCTGGCTCTTTATGTAACAGATTTCAAGATGATGCAGGTTTGTCAAAAGCTGTTCCATCCTTGATTTCTTTAAAAAATACATATATACTCTTCAATTAGGTAAAGCGTTTTTAGATAGACTACCTCCTTCTGGTCTATTTTTCCTGTTACCCAGTAAAAGATTTTTCATCAGCCACAGCCCTCTCAAGGGATATTAAAGGGTCTTCTGTTGCACACTATAGCACTAATGTTCATAACAGAACATTAAGATAGGTTGAAGGTTTCCATAATCAGCCTACACTTAATCTTTCCCTACCTCTGCCCTCTTATTTTCCACTTACATTTTTATACTGTTAACTACATTGCAAATACATAGCCACTAAGTTGTTAAGTTCCTTTGAGAGCAGTAAATATACCATATTTATTTTCACATTTCCTTCTGTGCTTAAAGTAGGACTTGTGTTTCTTCAGCAGATATTCGTTGAGTATCCACTAGGTGTCAGATATACTAGGTAGATTCTGGGGACACCAAGATAACTAAACAAACATGCCCTTAGGAGGCTAACAGTCTTGGGGGAAGGTGAAGGTAGGAAATAGATCTGTAAGCCCCCCAAAAAGCTTCAGTATAATATATTGTAGTGGAGTAGGAGATTTCCTGGTGCAAGAGCACTAACAACCATCATTTCCAGAAATATCTCCCTAATAAGTCTCCCTCCGTGACCAAATTTTCACCATTGTAATGTCATTTTTTATAACCACTATTGCCTCTGGGCAAGAAAACTAAGGGATATTAATGGGCTATGAAATTACTTCCCCCTCTAAAAATTGTTCAGTTATTTTTAAACTTTTAATGCAATAAGACTCTTTTGAATATAATTCTATGAGTTTTAACAAGTTTATAGAGTTATATAATCACCACAGTCAAGATATGGAACAGTCCATTACCCCCCAAAATTTTCTGTGCTGCCCCTTTTATAATTTTTTTGTGGTAAAAATTTTTTCAAAAAGTAATGTGTGAATGTTTCATGTACAACTTTTCCTTATTCAGAAAAGGTATTTGGGACAGTACCTTTTCTTATAAGCCTCTATAGAAATATAGATATCCAAGGGGGGCGCTAAATCATTACACCATTGTTAGTCATCTGCACCTTAATTTGTAAATCAAGCTGTTGAAAATAATATTCATAATAGGTAAAGGGTGCATGTAGTGTATGTAGTATGTGTGTGTTAGGCTAGAAAGAGGAAGGGGTCAGTGGATGGAGTTGGAGATTAGGGCCTGACAGTGTGTTCCAAACAATGTGCATGCACTGATACGGGTAGTGTGTTTTGTGTTTTGAGTAGTAGTGAGAGCCCCGGGTTCTCAAAGATAGGGGGCACCAAAGAAAGGAGATGAGCCGTAAAGAGGGCTCACCTTCGTGTAAAGTTTGATCTGTCTTTATCTGAAGATACAGAACTGGCGTTACACTACTGACTGCCAGTAACTTGTTTTGAAAAGTCACTTCCCCTTTCTGAGCCTCAACGTCGTCATTTATAAAAATAATGTTGGATTAAGTATATTCCAAAGTCGAATTCAGTGTTCTCCACCTACAAGTAAAATCGCGCGCGCGCACGCGCGCGCGCGTGTGTGTGTGTGTGTGTGTGTGTGTGTGTGTGTGTGTGTGTGTGTTTCCTGAGTTTCCAATTTATTTTGAGAGTACATTTATTAAAGCGGGGATAGTGAAACAAGGAAGGTCTTAGGATAGAAGCAACAGGAGAGAGACTAGGCTGGGCTGCTTTGGCTCTCCAGAAATATGGGAAAGAAGTGAGCCAAGACGGAGCTGCTGTCAGCTCACTGGAGAGTCAGAAAAGCAGCCTTGGGAACAGGTTCAGGGGTTAGCCAGGAATGAACCGCCACTGCTCATTGCTTCCCTTAGAGTTTACGGAATGCTCCCCTGCGGGGGAAGAAGAGCAGCAAAGGAAAGGCGAGGGCATGCTCCCTGGAGGAAGAGCACAGCTCTGTCCTACAGTTTTAACTGGGGAAACACATACTTGGATAACAACCAAACTCTACCAGTCATTATGATCTCTTAAAATTTCATGCAGGTTGCCCTGGCTTGGTAGCTCAGTTGGTTAGAGTGTCATCCCAATACACCAAGGTTGTGGGTTTGGTCCCCAGTCAGGGCACATACCAGTATCAACCAATGAATGGGTAAATAAGTGGAACAACAAATTCATATCTCTGTCTCCCCCCCCCCATCTCTCAATAATTTTTTTTAAAATTCATGTAAGTTGATGTCAGAAGTTGCAAAGTTAAGGCTGATCTGAACTGGGCACCAGTGATTCAGCTCTCTAATGCTCAGCCTTCTCATTTGCAGAATGACTGTATATACTCTAATATTCCTTATAGTTCTCACATGTTATGACTGAAACGTAAAAACTTACCAGTGTTATTTCTATTCTCACTTCCTTTGGGTCTGCACCTGTTGTTCTAATTTTGAATTTTTTGGTTTATTTTTATTAGCCACTGTTCATTTAGTACCTCCATGTGCCAGAACTTCAATGTAAGATATTTGAGCTATATGACTTAAGGACTTTTTTAGTGCTGCCATCCTTTACGGATACACAGATACAGGGTAATCACACCATGCCTCCTACTCCTTTTCTGGATAACATATTCCTAGAGCAAGATCTTTTGATGAATATTAAAAGTTGCACTAAGGCCTTTGTCAGTGTTGCTCAGTGACTAGACCATCGGCCCGGGCACCGTAGGGTCTTGGGTTCAATCCCTGGTCAAGGGTAAGTACCTGGGTTGCAGATTCTATCCCCTGCCCCGTCTGGTTGGGGGAGGGGGGGCCACGTGTGGGAGGCAACCAATCAATGTGTCCCTCTCACATTCATGTTTTTCTCTCTCCCTCTCGCTCCCCCCCCTTTCACTCTGTCTAAAAATCAATGGAAAAAATATACTTGGGTGAGAATTAACAACAGAAGTAGCACTGAAGAAGGGGAGAAGGGAGAAGATGTATCTGCTCAAATTGGAAAGGAAATGAACTAATGGTTGATGGCTTACTATGTGCTAGGCTCTTTATACATGCCTATCTTTCTCAGGTGGTTGAGATAAGCAGATAGGCAAATGTCATAAAGGGAGCCTGCTTGTTTTAATGACAAAAAGGAGAAAAAGTTTTTCATACCATAACTTACTGGAATTATTCAGAATGTTTGTTTTTCATGTTATTTTCCACTCAGGGGGCACAGACAGCACGGTGCCTCTCTGTAGTGTTTGGCAGATGTTTGTCAAATGAATAGGGATTTTTCTCATGCCCTAAAGTAGTGGTCCTTAGGGTCCATGAACCTCTTAGAATGTTAGAAAAGCTATAGACCTATCTAGGATATCACCTCCAACCAAGTCCCTCTCACCCTAACCACCTTCACATCTGTATTTGGAATGTTTTTAGCCCCTCTACAATCCCTTCCTGTGCCCCAGGTGAAGAACTCAGCCCAGGAAACATTTCTGGGTTTCCAGGCAGCCTAGAAGCATAGTTCCATGAACTTGCAGTGCTACCATCCTTTTTTGGTCCTTTATAGATTAGGGAAAATCATGCCATGCTTCCTGAGCATTAACTAATGGTCATGTTCAGTTTTCTTTTTAGGAGCAAAGATTGTATTCAACTTGCTTTTGGGTCTTATTAATATGTGCTACAACCAAAGGATCAGCATTACATACTTTATCTTTTCCAGGTTTTTAAAGTAGGAATTATTCAGTTTTATAGATGAAGAAATTAAGGTTTGTCCCAAAGCTTACCTTATGTAAGTAACATATCTCTGGCTTTCTATTTTTATCTCTCCCCATTTGGAAACCCACTTAAAACAGTCTAGTGTTCTCAGCAGTGAAATTTCATCTGGATAGAAAAAGATGATGAAAAATTTTCCTTGTCTCATAGTGGAGGAGAATGACATGTAAAACAAATAACAGTTGATCCTTGAACAATGCCAGGGCTAGGGGCACTGACCTCCTGTGCAGTGAAAAATTCTAGTATAACTACAATCAGCTCTCCACACACAGATATTCCCAACAGAAGAGTTGACCCTTGAACAATGAAGGTTTGAACTGCACAGGTCAATTGAAAAAATCCACATATGAAGTGGGACCATGTTCAAGGGTCAACTGTATTCTAAATAATTCCAAATATGATATGAGAACTACCCCATAAAGTTGTGAGGGTCAGACTGGTTAATGGTAAAGTAAATGCTGTGTAAACTCTAAGGTTTTTAAAGCACATATGGCTCTTACCTTGATAGTAAATCCTCAAACCTAATACAGTCCAACAAGATGTTTACCTAGTCTCAAATAGTGGTGTCCCTTTCATACATGACAGCGAGACTGCATCTCACCAGGCTTGTGATGGAAGAAACTCGAGTTGTTTACTATTATTATTACTAAACTGGAAAACAGTTTTTTGATTAAATTTAATGTTTTGAGCACTTACTCTGTGCCAGGGGCTTTTTAATTTACACAGAAGCTTTCTGTGTGAGAGTGAGTCTCCCTTGTTCACTTACTCAAGGCTGCACAATTACAGCTAACGTTTGATCTCTTCCTGTAAGCAAAGTTTCATTCAGAAGTTTCTCAATAGTTAGAACAACTCTGTAAAATACTGTTAATATTGTCATCCCTAATTTGTCAATGAGAAAATTGAAATTTCAAGAAATTAGTTTGTCCAACAATATTACAAAGCTAAAGCTTTGAACTCTGGCTGATTTGACTCCAAAGTCTGTACTACATTCCAGTACGCTACCAAAGCTTCCAAGCATTATTATTGTAAACCATTGTTTTTTGCATAGTAAATGTGGCTGTCCCTGTGGTGGGGAGCGGGAGCTAGTAAGGGAGGGATTAAAGGGGAGTTACTGGGCCATTTCTGAAAGGTGGTACCTTCCCCTGCAAGCAGGTTTCTTGTGAAATCAGGTTGGATAAGTAAGGCTGAGGAAGGTGGAGGTGGTGTGGTTGAGCCTGTTCAGAAACTGATTACATCTGAGCCTCTGTCCCTTTTGCCTGCCAGCTGACTCAGAGCTGGCTGATGGGCCAAAGCCCAGGGAGGTCGATTTCATGGGCTGTGTACTTCAAAGGATCTGATTCCTGGCACTGCTGTGCACATTGTTTTTCAGAGGGCACAGTCTTACGGGTGAGGGAAGAGGACGGTCTCCAGGAAGTGTTTGCGAAAGGCCTAGGCAGTGTTTGCTCTAAATCCAAATATACACAGCTTTGTTCTAACCCTGAGCACTGCTGAAAATTAGGTAGGTAAACCGTAAATATTCCTCTACAGTAAACACAGCAGTTAGAATATGGGCCCAAGAAAAAATGCCAGGGAGTTGAATTGCTAGGTCATAGAGTGTCTGTCTGTTTAGTTTTATAAAAAGCAAGCAGATCTTTTCCCAAAGCGGTTGGACTCTGTTATACATTCACCAGCAAAGTAAGAGAGTTCAGATTAAATATATATATATATGGGCCCAAGAGTCAGATTCTAATCTTGTTGGATCAATAACTAGGCTTCAGTTTTCTCACGTATGAAATGGGGATTAAGGTAGCACCTACTTCATATGATTATTGTGAAGTTTAAACATATATAAAGCATATACCACAGTACCTGAGACATAGTAAACACTCTTGAAACATTATTATTATTTACAGAAAACTCATATTTTATAAGAGCTTAAATAAAATAAATTAATTGGTTCATTATTCTTTCACTTAATATACACTCAAAAGGTATTATTTTGTTGGCTGGGAGGGAGGGAGAGAACATGTTTTGTTGAACACCTAAAATGGGCCATATATGTGTGTGTGTGTGTGTGTGTGTGTGTGTATAACTTTTTTTTAAATTAAGTTATTTCAGAAAATTGATTTTTATTCTTCAGACTCCAAGCTTACATCCAGCATAGCCAGGGACTCGGGAAGATATCTTTGTGAATAGCATTTTCTCAGTCATTCCTAAGAACTAGCAGAGAACTGGCTCAAGCGAAGGAGTGTGGGTTTGGGACTGGGGCACCATAGCAGTGAGCCAAATAATTTTTAAATATATTCTTCCACTTAAAGTTCACAGAAAGCCTATAAAGTATTTTCCTACTTTGTAGATAAGACCCTAGACTGAGAGAGGTATGTAGTTTCATGCCTAAGGTCATATAGTCAGCACTAACTCCAAAGCCTGTGAATAAGATAGCCATTGTCCCTACCAGGGCATGTTATTCAGCAGCAGGCAGACACAAGCAAGTATGTGCACTCAAAGTGCTGTTACTGAGGTTTATACTAGGTGCTTAGGAGCACACAGTGGAGAAGGTGAACTTGGGCCGGGGTGGAGGGGGTGCTAAAAGTAGTCCTGTTCACAGGAATAAATGCTAATAGTGGGGCTTCAGGCGAGAATGAGGTAGGGGCTTTTGCTGGTAGAGAAGGAGTTAGGTATAGTCTTTCTGAGTTTCCTCAAGTCACAATGAAAGGGGTTAGAAGGAAGACTTTCTAGAATCTCTCAAGTCAATATGACTGCCATTTAGATCTAGCATTATAGTCACAGCAACTGTCATGGTTGCAAAAAAACTGTCTCCAGAGAGACCAGATTATGTTATTTACTTGAGGTGAAACGGTGGGGGACATTATATTCTGATGTCTCTCTCCATCAGAAGGATCTGTATCTCCTTGGGCTTTTGGACTGAACCTAATAATATTTGCAACTGACTCACTGCACAATCATTAGGTACTAGTCACTGCTGCGTTCATAGGCCAGAACTCTTAAGTGGAGGAAGGTGGAAAGGCTTTGTCTAAGTCAGTACTGTAGTCCCCCCTTATTTGTGGTTTCATTTTCCAAGGTTTCAGTTATCTGCCATTAGACATGCTCTGAAAAATATTAAATGGAAAATTCCAGATAAAAACAATTCATAAGTTTTAAATTGCAGGCTGTTCTGAGTACTATGATGAAATCTTGCTCCTTCCCACTCCATTCCTCCCAGGATGTGAAACATTCCTTTGTCCAGCATGTCCATGCTGTATATGATACCATCCCATTAGTTGGTTAATAGCCTTCTTGGTTATCAGATCTACTGTCGCAGTATCTCAGTGCTTGTGTTCAAATAACCCCTGTAGTAGCCTAACACATCGCAATGCCTGTCATTCACCTCGCTTCATCTCATCATGTAGGCACTGTATCATTTCACATCATCACAAGGAGAAGGAGGAGTACAGTACAATAAGATATTTTGAGAGAGACCACATTCACATAACTATTACAATATATTGTTATAATTGCTCTATTTTTTTTTATCAGTTGTTAATCTCTTACTGTGCATAATTTATAAATTAAACTTTATGTATGTATAGGAAAAAACATAGTGTATATATAGGGTTCTGTACTATTTGTATTTTCAGTCATGTCCTGGGGGTCTTGGAATATATCCCCCACAGATAAGGGGGAACTACTATATTACACTTAATTTGGGCACACACCCTTAGTATATGTAGATTACTGGCATATGATGCCCATTATGAAATGTAGATAAAAGCAGGAAGTTTAAGAAATGAAGTGAAGTTGAAATAAAATTTAATATTAGGGCAAAATATACTTAGGATTTGGTATTTGTTATTAATAGTGGACAAATTAATATTTCAAATAGGCTACATAATAGCTTGGGGGTTTTTGTCAATTTATCAGATTTGATTAGGTCATTGTATTTAATCTCATAATGTACTGATACTAAGTAGATTCTGCATTTTTGTTTTTTGTCCTTCAATTAACAGAGTTGTTTTTTTCCAGCAGTCTTTTTAAACCAGTTGCTCATTTTGTGAGATTTAGTTTAGTGAAAATCATTTTTTGAACTTCCATGTCACTAAATGCTGAAAGTGAAAGAACCTCCATTCATACCTCACATGGCATATGAGCATCGAGTATAGGGACAGTGTGGGCATGCCAGGTTCAATCCATATTAATAGTGGTTAATTTTTTTAAATGAATTACAAACATATATTGAGTTATAAAAATTCTTACCACACCTCAGTGTATTGTCTTGCATACTTCCAAAGCAGCAATTTCAACCCTTTTCACCTCATGGCACACGTTTAAACTAATTACTAAAATTCTGTGGCACACCGAAAAACATATTTTTTGTCAATCTGACCAAAATATAGGTATAATTTTGATTGATTCACACTGGACAACTATTGTGTTGGTTCTTGTCATTTTTTTATTTGACAATCTAACAGAAACAAGGTTAGTGCTTCTGACTAGTCAGGTATTGCATGTTTTAAAACTTCTTGCGACACACCGGTTGAAAAACCACTGCTCTAGAGTGAGCACAGTCCACTTTGGAGATCAGTGGTCTAAGGAACAGAATTTGCAGCGATAAAGTGGGAATAATCAATCCTATCTTTAGCAATGATTGGTTGAAATTCACTTATGAATGACAAATGGGAAGGGCACAACATGACTTCCCAGGAAATCAGAAGAGGTGAGCATAGGTGAACCTTTGAGAGAGGGGCCTGTCTATAACAAGGCATAACCTAATTTGTCGAGTGCCTCAAATAAATACATCTAGTTTTTAAGGAAATGGGCCTTGTCAGACCTACTTAGATTTAATCCCAGCTCTGCTATTTACTAGCCATGAAATTCGGGGAAAGCAACAACCTGTTGGAGTCTGAAATGCTGATTAATACCAGTACCTGTTTCACTGAGAAGAGTTTAGTGTGATACTATTTGAACCGTCACTGAGGTGCAGAGCTGATGAGCTAAACTCTTTATAAGAAATTCATTTAATCCTCACAATAGGCTAGTGTGGTAGAGGCTAACTAGTTGTTCACCAAAACATTTCCTTTTCCTCCTGGGCCCTCAAAAGGACTGCATTTCCTGACCTCCCTTGCAGCTACATTATTGTGCTCTGGCTAGCGAGATATGGGCAGAAGCGATGAGCACCACCTCCAGGCCTGACTCACGAACGTCTCCCTTGAAGTTCTCCATGTTCTCTTCCATCATCTCTCAGAGGGTCCAGCAGAACCCCTGGGTGCAAGGGCCTCCCTTCCTCCCCCCACCTCCAACCTGTATTGGATTGTGATGTAAGCCAGAAATAAACTCTTACTGTGTTAAGTCATTGAGATGTGGAGATTGTTTGTTACAGAAGTTAGTGCACCCAAATACAACAAAGTTTGACAAGAATCCAGAGAAGGGAAAGATAGGTTGTTTAGTGGTATCTGGCACATGATGTACAATAAAAGGGGTAATTAACCTTACTGACTTGAGAAAGATAAAGATTACTTTTATGAGATAACTTACATGCATCTGTCTGTAAAAGTCCCATGGGTAAAGTGTGAGAAAATGCCAGGAATCCCTGATTTACACTCTGGCTTCCAAAGCTTTTCATAGACACCGCTGGGAACACCTCAAGGATTAGAGATACCACCCCTGCAGTACCTCACTATAGCCTGCTTAATCAGCTCAACACATATCTCTAAGTTTCATAAAAATACACAAGTATGAATATATTTTTTTATACTGTGTTGGGAATCCTTCCTCCATCTTGAAATTTTTTTGCTTGTTTGTTTAATTCCAAGAGCTGAAATATGTATTTTAGACTTCTCTCTCAAGTTAGCCTGTATATAATCAATAGTTTCCTTCACTCTAACACATTTCATTTTTTGGACATTACAGTACTTAGCTGGAGCCATATTTTTATCTTGAGATTTTGAATTCCTGTAACTTGGGTTACCCTTGGTCTCTGAATGATCTCATGCCATAATTTTGATCTAGTACCTGTTGCTGTTTTCCTCTGTCTTTCATGCTTATTTGTAAAATTGATTCCTATAGAATTACATGAATAGCTACTTAGGCTCTTGGATTCACATTTTCTCCTCAAATACAGATGAATTATTTCTTCTTGACTTTCGTGAATCTGAGTATTAGCACAGCCTCCCAAGACTATTTGCTGCTCTTACCCTTATCACACTCCTTCCCTCAATCTTACGTGTCCAAAACATTCAGGAGCTGGCTAATTGTTCTGAAGCTTTGATAAATGCCCCTTGTCTTTGTGCTCAGACAGACCTGATTTCAGTACTGGAATAGCCACCAACTAGCTGTATGTGGCATTGGCCAGTTATTCAACTTCTTAGGAGTCACAGGTAAAATGGAGACAGTGAACACACTTTGAGATTGCTGAGAAAACGCTGATGTGACTCATGAATATAGATACAAAAGTCTTAATAAAATACTAGCAGATCAAATCTAAAATAGACACAACCGTGTATTTGTATCAGGAATATAAGATTGGTTTAGTGTTTTTAAAAATAAAAAAAATGTAATTTGTACCTTAGCTGATTGATGGGATAAACACAGTCATTTCAAAGATGCAGAAAACATTTTTATAAAATTCAACATCCACCCATAAAAACAAAACTCTCGGCAAATTGTGAATAGAACTTTGTAAACTGATCAAGGATATCTATTTAAAAACCTTATATTTAAGGAAGCAAAAACTTCTTTAAGCGGATAAAGGATAACTTTTAAAAGTATATCATACTAAATAGTTAAAAGATGAAAAATTTCTCTTTTAAAGAAGACTTCTGTTGTTCACCATTGTCCTGAAGGTCCTAGCCAGCTCAGTAAAGTAAGAAAAATATATAAATAAAAGATATTAAGGATTGGAAAGGAAGGGAAAAAAATCCAAAAACAACTACTATAAATTATTAGACTTAATAAGAGCTTAGGAAATTTACCAAATACAAGACTAATATATAAAAATCAATTGCATTTTTATATATCAGCCACAAATAATAATTTTAAGTATCTGAAACAGACAACTTCTAATAGCATTAAAAATATCAAGTACCTAGGAATAATGTAACAAAAGATGAGGCTATCTCTAGGGAGAAGACTAAAACTTTGTTCATAGACATCAAAGAAGGCATAAACAAATGGAGAAATATACATACCGTGTTCAGAGGATTTTCTTCACCCTGCTTCTTACCGCCCTGGATACAGTACCCAGCCTGGATCTCAAGTTTCAGTTCTCAGAAGCCTTCCTTGCACTGTTGTATGCAGTCCTGAACCCAAGCTCAGTCACCAGTCCTTACAGCAAGGAGCACTCTACTGGGCTTCATGGTGGACCCCGACCTTTGAGAGTTCTGGGGAAGCCCAGCTCATCTCCAAACAGCAGGAGAATAGTCACAGACAGGTTCACTCTGCTCAGATCCCATTCCTTCATTTGACCCTTAGCAAGAGCCCATCAGGAAGGGATCTGTATTACTCCCATTTCATATGGGAGAAAGCTGAGGCTCCTCCAGGTTAATGGCAGCCAAAGACCCGCAGTCAGTCATGGAGCCAGGACCCAAACCTAGGGCTTCTGACATCAAATATAATGCATTCTCTTCTATAAAAACAGTGTATTTTTGAGCAGCCCCATCCTGCCACATTTACCAGGACAGATGCAATGTCTTATGGATTCTTAAGTCTTTTGATGAGGCAAATCTTTCCCTGATGCCTCTATTCTCAAACAACTGAGTTTCTGTAGGCATTGTATTTTTACAGCTTAAGAAGAGAAGGGATGGAGAGAAGAAAGGAGAGAGAAAAGAAAGGACTTTACAGTATTTGCCTCACAAATTGGCAGCTGACTTTTATAAACAAGCCAAAATCTCCTTTCCCTGACCCGTGGAGTGAGGTCATAGAGCTCTCTCTCTCTCTCTCAGGCGGTTGAAGACTAAACAAACTGCGAAAAGGGCTTAGCACAGTGCCTCGCACAGAGTATTTGCTCAGTGTGCGCCAGCTATTGTCAGAAGACGCTCAGAAGCCATGTAAGGGTTTTTTATTCTCAGCATGTAATTGGCAAGAGAAGCTATATGGTTTAAGACATCTCTCGCTCATTCTTTTACTTTTTATTCAGGAGACTGAAGAGCCGGCTGTGCAGCAAGCACTGGGCTGGGCACTGAGAGTGGGGAGAAGCACGCATGAGGTAGCACGGCACAGGGAAGTCTCTGGTGATCAGCGCCGGCGTCACAGCTTTGGGGGGCCAGGACTGTTCATCTGGAGGAAGATGGGGCAGGCGACCTGGTGTGGTGGGCAAAGTATGAGCATTGGCATCAGAGGGATTAAGGTTTCAATCTGTGTAAACTTGAACAAATTCTTCATGTCTCAAAACCTCCATTTCTTCATCTGTTCAATGAGAATGATGCACTTACCATGAAGACTAACTATGAAGGTCCCACGGTGTCATTGACGCGAAGTACCTGGCCCTCCTCATGGAAACCATCGAGCCTTCTGCCAACTTCTAGCCAACTTCTCCATGCCAAGTTACGTTTCCCCCCCCTTTGTAATTTCATCTTCCCTTTCGATCTGACCTTAATTTGCCATAAAACCTGCTCTCAAACATATAATAATAAAATGGAGAAGTGGGTGGGGCACGCAGTGTACTTTGCTCCCAACCAGGAAGCCCCCTCCCACTGCTCTTCCCACACAGCCATCACCGGTTCAAGCACCAAGGACTCCCAGGCCAGCCGTCCTTAACTGTCTAACCCAGCAGATCGGCCGCCTCTGCTTAGCACATCAAAAGGAGCCCATTTGGCGCAGGTGGATTGTTTCCACATTAGCTCTTCACCCCTCAGGGGCTAAAAGGATCTTGTAAGGAAGTTGACTCTAAAGGAATGCTGAGTATATCTTTCTTGGGCTCTTGATGCATCAAGCAAATGTCCTTTGTCTTCTGGATAGTAATAGTATTGCTGCTGCTTTGTTGTTGTTATTCCTCATACAAGGATATTTTCCCCACTGATGTTTTAGAGAGTGGAAGGGAGAGGGAGAGACTCAGAGAGAGAGACATGAGAGACACATTGGTTGGTTGCCTCCCACACGCTCGCCAACCGGGGCAGGGACTGAGCCTGCGACCCAGGTACATGCCTTAGACCCGAAATCAAACCCGAGACCCTTCAGTTCTCAGGCCAGTGCTCTAACCACTGGAGCCAAACCGGCTAGAGTGGCATTGCTTCTTTGTGTCTATTTGATTCCTGCTCTAAACACTGAGAAAGTTGCGGGTTTTTGTGTTTTGTTTTGTTTTTTCATTTAGTAGCTTAATTGTTTATTCATTTGTTCACTCAGTAGATTATTTACTGACCACCAGCTATGTGCCAGCTCTTGAGGAAATAGCAATGAGGAAGATGGACAGACTAGACCCCTATCCTCATGAAGTTTACATCCTACCAGGGTAAATAAACCAAAAAGACAAATAAAAAATGAAGGAACTAAACAGGGAAATGTATAAAAGAGTAATTGTGTAGGATGGGAGGCAAACAGAGTGGTCAGAGTGGGTCTTTCTGAAGAGGGCATGTTTAAATTGAGCCCTGAGGTGCCAATTATGTGAAGAACCAGGAAAAATATTTCTCAGCAGAGGGACAAGTAAGTGGAAAGGCCTCTGAGTGGGGGAAGGGCTTGATAGAATTAGAGAAATTAAAGGGGTATGAAATGGGAGTGGAGAGGCTGGCAGAAGACAAATTAAGCAGGGCTTTGTAAGCATGGACTATGGATTTCACTTTAAGTGCAATTTATTAAGTATTCAACAAGCACTGATTGAGTGCCTAATGTGTGCCAGGCACTGTTCTAGCTTCTGGGCATGTAGCTGTAACACTGAAAGTAACTCTTGAAGTTAACATTCTAGCAGGGAAGACAGTAAACAAAATAAGTAAAATAACATTTTAGATAGTGCTAAGGGAATATTTTAACAAACTAAGAAAAGGAGTTAAGAAGTGTTGGGTCGCAATTTTAGATAAGAGTGGCCAGATAAGGCCTCACTGAAAAAACTACATTTAAGTCAATAGTTGAAGTGTCCACGTGCTTTCCAGGGCTTGCCCTGGGCCACTCCAATACTTGGAAGTCAGGGAAGGAGAATGGCAAGAAGCATCTGGAGTATGAGAGAAATATCAGGCAAGTGTCCTCGAAGCTGGAAAATGTTTTAGGGAAGAGAGAGCTCAACAGTGTAAAATGCTACAAATATTAAATAAAGATGAGGACTGAGACATGATCATTGGATTTTGCAATGTGGAGATCATTGGTGACCTTGGAAAGAACGGTTTCACTTCTTTGGTGGAAGCAAAACCCTGGTAGGAATATGTTCAGGGGATAATTGGAGGAAGGGAACTGGAGACTCTGAATATAGACACTTCCAAGAAGTTTTGCCTTAAGTAAGGGGGTGAAGTGGCCACCTGGGAAGGTAGATCAAAAGGGAGCTTTTCCTCCAACTTTTAAAAAATGTTCATAAATAGTATGATAGCCGTACACCCTTCACCTAGTTGTAGCAATTGTTGACATTTTGCCACATTCGCTTTCTCTCCAGAGAGAGGGTTTTTTCAAAAAATATTTTACAAATTGTGAAATATAATGCATATACAGGAAAGTTCACAAAACAAAATGTATAATTCAGTAAATGATCACAAAGCAAACACCCATGTAACCACCACCGATATCAACAAATAGAACACTGCTGGCATCCCCAAAGCCCCTTGTACCCCCTCCCTCCCATCAAAAGGTAACCACTAACCCGAATTTTTATACACAAGACATACACAAGAGCGTGGTTGTGTACATCTCTCTCTGTTTTTTTTAATTGATTTCAGAGAGAGGAAGGGAGAGGGAGAGAAAGATAGAAACATCGATGATGAGAGAGTCATTGATCGGCTGCCTCCTGCATGCTCCCCACCGGGGATCAAATCCAAAACCCGGGCATGTGCCCTGACTGCGAATCAAAACTTGACCTCCTGGTTCATAGATTGATGATCAACCACTGAGCCACGCCAGCCGAGCTTGTGTGCATCTCTTGATGCACCTGTGCATACATTTCTATTGGGTATATTCCTAGGAGCAGAATTGATGTGCACAGTGTATGCAATTTCCTTCCAGAGCTAATACTAAAGAGTTTTCCCCTTTGGTTGAGCCAATTTATATTCTCATCAGCAATATATGAGTGCTGTTGCTCCACATGCTTTTTCCTTCTTTTTTAATACCATTTAAGTGGATGTGTTGTGGCATATCATTGTGGTTTTAATTAACATTTCCCTGAATACTAATGTTTATTGGCCATTTAGATGTCCTCTTTTGTGAAGTGCCTAGGGAAGATTTTTGCCCATTTATGAAATTGTCTTGTCTGACTCTGTTATTGATCTGTAAGTGTTTTTCTTATGTACTAGACATAAGTCCTAGTAGAGTATATATTTTGCACATATCTTCTCTCAATCTGTGCTTTGCATTTGCATTTTCTCCATACTATCACTGGATAAATAGAAGTTCTTCATTTTAATGTAGTTAACTGTTTGGTCTTGTCCTGTGTTGTGCTTTTTTGAGTTCTGTTTAGAACTTTTCATCTACCTCTAGGAAGATACTCCCCTACGTAATCTCCTAGAAGTTGTATTGTTCAGATTTTCATATTTAGGGCTCTAACCTACTTGGTGTTGCGTTTTGTATATTATCTTTCCTTTGTATAGCACATGGACATCTAATGACTCAGCAGCACTTACTGAAAGACGGTCCTGTCCCCACTGTCCTGAGGTGCCCCTTTGTTATAAGTCAGTGTTCCTGTGGCGGTTTGTTTCTCGGCTTTGTGTTCTATTCCACTGGTGTGTTTTCTTCCCTTGCACCATTACGAGGTGTTTGCAAAGATGATCATAGCCTCTTGGGCTTTGTAATCCCCTCTTTGTCTTTTAACCTGATCTGACACCAAGTTCCTTCTTTAGTCTTGTCCAAATTCGAGAAACTTGAAACTTGTATTTTTGTGTTATTTTTCTGAAGAGTTATTATGTCATTTCCATATCTTTACTCCATAGTTTAATACCTGGGAATTAATGTTCATTTATTTATGGTTAGATATTATTGTTCATAATTTTGGTTTTGGCTTAGTGTTGTTGTTGTTTTTTAACTGTCTTCATTAAGGACTTAGTATGTGAAGTGTATAATTAGCTTTGGGAACAAAAGACTAAACAGCCATGCAATCAATTACCTTGCTAGGCTCAGCGAACACTAGCTGGTTACAATGATGAAAGCATTCATCCAATTAAAAGACTGAGAATAAAATAATAATGCATATGGAAGGAAGCTAGCAAGTTGATTTAATGTTGGGTGAAATATAAATACATGATTTCTCCAAGATAGGCAATGATATAGAGTCTACTTTGGCAGATACTCTATAAGACCTAGTTTTAAATAATCAAGTGTGTGTTGGTTTTATCCAACAGCCCATTACTCTTCCAAAGTAGTTATGTTAATTATGTGTTCATAATCCCAATCCAATTTAACAGTAGATATATTTAATGAAGATGTTACCATTTGGTGGAGGCATTTTTGTGTAACATTTGAATATGACTATATTTACAGTGTCAAAAATCTTAATATAGTTTGGCATGTTTCCCCAAATGAGTTTCAGGGAAATTATAGGGAGGAAGGGAAGAAGGTTTTTTTTCTGTAAAGAAGGTGACCCTGGTCATTTCAGAATGGAGACAGCTATGAATTATAATGGGTTCCTCTGAGAATTGTCATATTTAAACTAAACTGATGATAAAGTAGCTCAGGG
The DNA here is from genome assembly GCF_964146895.1 of Miniopterus schreibersii. Taxonomy (NCBI): domain Eukaryota; kingdom Metazoa; phylum Chordata; class Mammalia; order Chiroptera; family Miniopteridae; genus Miniopterus; species Miniopterus schreibersii. Next base: position 29,066,203 of record NC_138112.1, on the reverse strand, counting down.
AATAATTTCTGGTGCTTTGCAAATGGTGTAAGCAGTTTGCTTCCCTGCATGAAGTGAGATAATTTTTTCTCCCTAAATCATTTCTTTAATCCTAGATAACTTGGAACAGTGCAAAGACTACTGGTTTTCAGTCAGATATGTCTGACTTTGAATTCTGATATGAATTGGGACAATCCAATGGCTTTTTATTTTGCACATGTTACTTCTCTAATTTGGTTTTTAAGTATTTAAATGGGTTATAATATTTTCCTAATTAGATTACTGTGAAATTGAATAAATACAATGTCTGTGTATTATTTTCTTTTGTTCAGCTTTCATATATATATGTAAATGTATATATAACTAACACAGACATTTTTCTTAGTAGGTGTTTAGTAATGTTAAGGCCAAATTTTCTACCATGTGGTCCCATACTTTAAAAAAAAAAAAATCCTCACCCGAGGATATTTTTTCCATTGCTTTTCAGAAAGAGTGGGAGGGGGAGAGAGAGAGAAACGTCGATGTGAGAGAGACACATTGATTGGTTGCCTCCTGCACAGGCCCTGACGGGGACGCTCTGATCACTGAGCCAAAGTGGCTAGGGCGAAGTCCCTTTCTTTTTAATCTATTATCTTGCCCAAATTATTTCTTTTTTTCTTTCATAGTTGACATTTATTGGGTCATCAAGTTCTTTTTATTCTGCTTCTGAAATGCTTTCCAAATTGGCTTCATCATCTCTGTTCTTTCTGGCAATGCCTTAGTTCAGGATATTATTGTCTCTTTCTTAGATTATTGTAACAATTTAACTAATTTATTTCCCTCTCCAGTCTCTCCACTTCCGAGCCATCTTCCACACTGTCCAGAGCCTCTCAAAACAGTCCTGATCATGAGTCAACTTCTCTTGCCTAAATACTTTTAGTGGCCCATCTTTATTGCACAGATCTGTCTCCTTCATCTTTCATCTCTAATGTCTAACAGGGTGTTCTATGTTAACTGCCCTTCTATTAGCTTCTTTATTTTTCTGTGATTGGATTAGATTATGGCAAACTTTCTGAACAAAAAGATTTATAAGTGGCTTTTAAACATATGATAAAGATGTTCAACTAGACTTAAAATAAGAGATCTGAAAAATAAAACTAAGTAAAGTATTTTCATCCATTTGGCAAAGATAGAAAAGGTTGATATTACATTATTTTGGCTAGGGCATGGGAAAACGTTCTCATACATTATTCATGGAAGTGTAAATTGGTATTACCTTTTTGACAATACCTATCGAAAATCACCATAACTTTGACCAGCATCCCATTTATCCTACAGAAATACACATACAAAGATGTGTGTGAAGACTGTTCATTGCAGCATCGTAACAGCAAAGGGCAGAGAATAACCAAAATGTCTCTCAACAGGGTGATGGGTATGTAAATCGGAGTGTGTACATGAAATGTACTTCTACAGAGCCATTGGGAAGAGTGATGCAACCTCTGTGTACTGATGTAGAAAGATTTCCAAAATAAAAACAAAGTGCAGCCCTGGCCGGTTTGCTCAATGGTTAGAGCGCCAGCCCTCCAACTGAAGGGTCCCGGGGTTCGATTCCGGCCAAGGACACATCCCTCGGTTTCAGGCTTGATCCCCGGCCCCTGATGGGGAGCGTATAGGAGCCAACCAATTGATGTGCTCACTCCCTCTCTCTCCCTCTCTCTCTTTCTCTCTCTCTGTCTCTCTCCCCCTTCCACTCTCTCTAAAAAGCAATGAAGAGAATATCCTAGGGTGAAGATTAAAAATAATAATAAAAAAAACAACAACAAAGTGCAGAGCCATATATGTAAGATGATATAATCTGTATAAATTTTAAAAAGATATCTATGCATATATTGTCCTAAAACATCTCGAGTGATATGTAAAGGATTGAAGGAAGTGGTTGCCTCTGAGGAGGCTAACCAGGGACAAGCAGTAGTAGAGCGATACTTCATACTCTTCAGTATTGTTTGATTTTTTTTCACCAGGCTCAGGCATAATTTTTCAAAAATAACAGAGCAGTGGTTAAACAAATTCTGACAGATCGCCGTGATGATGTATGAGTCTGGTACTGTGCTACATTTCAAAACACTCCTGTAAGTTGCTTTGTTTGTCTCTAACAGAGAGCTAAACTGATGACTGATGAAACTGAGTATCTGGTCAAGGTCAATGTGTCATTAAGGAGCAGAAGGGATATGAGCCAGGCCTACCTGGCACCACCTCCCCAAAGCCTGCCTCCAAAGTACCTCAACTGTGAAAAATACCCCATTGTATTCTGAGTATGAATCTGCATGTCTGTGCAGTTTCCTCACTAGGCTGGAAGCTTCTCCAAAACAGGAGCATTCATCACTTTATCATCAGCAATTATCACATTGACTGACACATGTTAAGTCATCAGTGAAAGTTTATTGGCATGAAGAGTTAGATGATTTTCTTTAAGCAACTAGATATTTATGAAATGTAAGTCCTACAACCTGCCATTTTTTCCCTAAAAGGTAGACTATTTTGATTTGTGTCTTCATACCAAACAATTTAAGAAGGAAAGTCAGGATAGTGATGGTAAACTGCAGCCACAGAACTCAAGAGCAAGCTGTTTCCTTTGCTGTTTGGTTTTTCAGGGCATGATGAAAATAGTTCAACACTCTAAAAACACAGGCCTCTTCACGAAGTTGATGAGGGCATGTGAGACTGACCCTGAGCTTTATCCTGTGAAACATTATACTAGATGCCTCTTTTTTCTAGCTCCCTTTGGACTTTTATTGTGTGTCAAAGAAGAAGCATGTGTTCCCATTAGCTCTAGTGACTTGCCTCTGAGATGTGCAAACACTGTAGTATTTTGAGACTTTCTAGAGCAATCAGCAACCCCTAAAAGGCACTTCCTCAAAGCCAAATTCAAAGTTACTGGAAATTTTCCAAATAGTGCTTAAAGCAATGCTTCGTTTCCTGGATCTATAAGAAAGATTTCTTGTGGAAATCTTTGATAGGTCTACCCCAATTCCCCAGCTTCTCTGGAAGTATGAGTCAAACAATGGAGATCAAAAGGGTGAAGTTTGAATCAATCAACTGGGACTTAAAGCTTGGGCTTAACAACTTAGAATCTCAGAGAATTCCTTTCTCAGCATCACCTAGGCAAAGCAGGTCTAATGAAAACAGCACAGACTGGTGGGCTTCCTCTGGAGCATGCCCACACTTTTCTTCCCCCTTTCTCAGGCGTGTATCTCTGCTCTCTTTCCCCTAAGCTCCAAGGATCCTGGTGAAACTTGCAACCAGGGGAGCAGTGGGCAGCAGCAGCTCATCCCAAGCTAACCCCTTTAACCTGTCCCCAAGGCTCCCTTTTCTCTGACTTCTTAGTGAGCGAATAGCAGCCTAGTCTTGGCCCAGTTCTGTAGTTGTGACTTTTACTTCTCAGTGGGTCTGTGCCACCCAGCATGGCTCACTTTCTTCCCATAATGTTTCTAGAGGGCCAAAGCAGAGCACTGCTTAGTCTCTCTCCTGTTGCTTCTTCTATCCTAAGCCCTTCCTTTGTTTCACTGTCCCCAGTTTTAATAAACGTACTTTCAAAATAAATATAAAAACAGCACAGACTGAAAGCGGCTGACCACAATTTGAAACTAGGTTTTGTCAACAACTGGTCATGTGACCATGGGCAAATTACTTAACTTCTTTGAGGCTCTGTGTCCTCATTTTGCAATGTTCTGGTAAAAATTTGATAGCTTATTATCAGCACATTTCCAGGCACACAATAGGTGCTCAAAAATTTTTGTTGAGCAAAATAAATGAATAACATATTTGAGATGACTGACATATGGAGGAAATTAATAGATATTAATTTTCTTCCCATTCTCCACCCTTCTCACTTTCAGTTCAGGCTATGTGTTTCCCTTTGTGACTTTTTCCCCTTCAAGGTTGCTCCCAAAAGTCACCGAAGCCCATTTTTAACCAGAAAAAAAAAAAAAAAAGGCTAGAAAGGAACATGCAATGGAAATGTAGTCACTTCAGCTTCCAAGCCCTCAAAGGATAACCCTGTGTTTCTATTTGTTTGGTCAAGAATAAATCTGTCTAATTTGACTTAGTAGAGAAAATTTTAATTTTTATAACTGTTTATTTACACTGTTTGCAAAATGGATTAGAAATAACCAACATAGGGCAACCATTTCCAAACAGTGCATTAAAATCTTCCACTTTTATTATGAAGACACCACGGATCTGTAGTTGAGCACATAGCTTTAACCTTTGACCAACCTCGATTAGAGTCCAAAGTCTGTCACTTACTTTCCCTGTGAGCTTGGCAATTTACTTAACCAGTCTGAGCCTCAATGTGCTTGTCTGTGAAATGCGGCTAATAAGAGTACTCACCTCATGGTTTTTGTAAGGGTTGAATGAAATCATTACTGTGCGTACCATGGTGCCTGGCACAGGGTTCACTTTGAGCAAATTGTGGCCACAATTATCATCGTCTCATCTAACATAACCCCACCAGATAGCTACTATTATTACCTCTGTTTCACAGACAAGGAATCAGAGTCTTAGATGACGAATATAAAGATATTTAGCATATCACCAGGCAAATGGTAAAAGCTCAAAATAAGTGAGCTTTAAAAAAGAAAAAAAATCAATGGTCCCCAGCCCACAGATCTGAATCTGTGATAAGAACTTCAAGCTGGGCACTGACCCTTTATACTCTTCAGGCATTTTTTTGTAGGAAGAAGAAACTAAAATGACCTATTAACTTGTCTGTGTGCTCCCATGTGCCAGAGTCCCTATACAGCTAGGTTGTAGGCATTGCAGGTACTCAGTAAATATTTGCTAATCAACTACATGGCACAGCTCCTGCACACAGGATGTATGCCTGAAACAAAATAATCGAGCCTTCCTTAAGATATTAACCCTGCAAATTTCATCCAAAGATAAAAAACCGAGCTATTTACATCTAATTGAGGAACTGTAGTAGAGTCTTTATTAAAGGTAGGCACTAGAAAGACTGACTGTAACATTGTTGGGGATGAGCAGTATTCATGTTTAAAGCCCGAATAAATGAGTAATTAAAGCTTTGGAGACCTGAGTTTATTTTTTTTTTTATCTACTTATTTATTACTTTCTTTCTTTTTTTGTACCTTGACCAGAGATTGAACCCGCAACCCCGACCTATTGGGATGATGCTCCAACCAACTGAGCCATCCAGCCAGGGCTGGAGACCTTAGTTTAAACAAACAGATATTTTTGATCTACAGCAGAAATATAAACATGATCCTAAAAATGCATTCACAAGTGATTGTTCTTGGTCAGCTAGTAAAATTAATTTCAAATTTGAGAGTCCTTTTGGGGATCATTGTTTGTTCTCTTCTTATATCTGTGACAGAACAAACATGCAGGAAAGAACTTAGAAATTTTTTAAATGAAAGCATAATTGAATGTCACTTTGTGCATTTCAAAGATAGGAACAAAAGTCTAGAAACAGGAATATTACAGTAGATAATAGCAACGTTAGAATCAGACACTCTGTGGATAGAATACTAGAGTTCTGGCCCAGTCAATTACTGGTACATGAGGTTGGGCAAGTAACACACACACAACCACATACACATACACACATACATACGGTCGTAGTGAAGATTACATAGATTAAACTGCTTAGCATAATGATGCATGGTACAGAGGATGTGTTCAGTAAGTGGTGGTGTTTATTATCAGAGCAAGAAGGGTTAGAGTTAGAAGCCAAATCCCTTATAAATCCCTTTATAATTAGTTCTCTAATCTAAGGGTGCAAGTCTTCAAAAGATGGTCCCCAGAAACAAGGTTTCATTGGCACGTTGATAAGGAATTGCCTAGAAGACAGGCAGCTGTGCCATGAGTCGAGTGTGAGATACAGGATGAGAGCACAGGCCCCAAGTCCTGACCCTAACATTTCGTCTCTGAGATTTGGGCTCCCCATCCAGGGTTTTTCTGAATAACAAGAGGAATATGTAGATCATACTCTTCTATAAATCATGAAGTGCTCTTAAAAATGTTAATGAGTCCCTTTGTCTCTGGCCCTATAACCAGCCATGCCTAAGAAAAGAGACACAGCGCTGTAAGGGAGGCACCAAGTTTCCCGTAAGCGGGGCTGCAGAGGCCTCCCAGCCTCCCAGCCGGCCTGGTATCAGATGCTGAGCCAGCAAGGTTGCAGGGTAGAAGGAGACGTGAAGGAGAGCCCTGACACAGGGACCTCTCCGTCAGTGTTCCCAGGTCTGTCAAACAAGGAACCCTTCATCGTTCATTCTCATCAGGAAAATTCACCAGGGCTTTCAGCCTTCTTACAGAAGAAATCCCTCTTACAAAGGGTCCAGGAACTTGGGGGGAAGGGGGAGGCTGGGGAAGGAAGGCTCTTGCTCAGCACTTTCTTTTCAGAAAATATTCCTGCGATGCGAACAGACGTTTTCATCCTCATGTCAATGCAAACAACTGGCGTGTTTCACAATTTCTTCCCTTACAGCAGCCGGTAGTGTCACAGAAAAAGCTCTAGAGTGACTCAAGGTTTGGCTCAAAGCGCCTGTCCTTGAATTAATGTGTGACCTGCGGCTGATGGCTACTTCCTTTGAACTATGTCTGCTTCTCAAAGCTAAGCAAAGCCAAGGAGAATAGAGGGGACACCACTTCTTAGCTCACCTTGTTGCTCTCAGAAGCTGCACTTTTAGTTCCCAATTAGATTCCATCTTGAATTGGTCTCCAAATTTTGCCCCTGAGTTATTCTAGCCTCCCCTACTGTGGTGAGCTCCAACACTATCTTATTCATGTCATAATTTAGTGTCCAGACCTGAAGCCACACATAGTAGGTTCTCAATACATCCTAGTTTAAAGGACTGATTATAGGAATTAATTTAAAAACTCATTGTAAGCTCCTGATGAAGCCCCCAGAGTACCCAGCACAGTGCAAAGCAAGTGCTCAAGAAATACGTGTTGGTTAATCCATCTATTCCGGATTTATCTTCCCCTCCTGCTGCTTGATTTGCGTCTGCTCTTCTTTGGGAAGTTGAAATTTCCTAGCATCTTTTCCATTTGCCAGCGGTCACCAACTGCTAGTGCAAACTGCCATATCCTTGGAGACTTCTGGGATCTCCCCTATAGGTAGGGTTTCCGGATTTAGCAAATAAAAATACAGGACATCAAGTTAAATTTGAATTTCACATAAACAACAAATAAACCCTTAGTACAAATATCTCCCATAAAACACTTGGGTCATACAATACTAAAATTTTTTTCACTGTTTAAACTGAAATTCAAATGTAAAACAGATCTGTATTTTATCTCTCAAAACCTCCTTAGAGGGTCTGACCCCAAGCACTAACACCAATGTGCAAGTTGTCATTTCTCAAAATTACTCGCTTTAGGCTCAGGAAGAGACAATCAATCCCCCTAGTTTCCTGCTTGATCTCAAACTCCCGTCATTCCACCAGTGAGCTGCTCTCTCTCGTGTCAGTCGTGGGGTAGGTGACTGTGGATATTCCATCAGTGGCAAGAAATTAGAACGTCCCAACACCATGATTGGGTTTCACCTGCACTGCACCTGAAGCAGTTCATCCTTACACGTCTCTCTGCTGCTGTCACTGAAACAAACCTCGCCTCCTATCTTTTGTGACTCGTCTCCTAGTGTGCCAGGTCACAAAGCCCTGCGTTTGTTCTTATCGCTGTTATTTATTTTTTGTTGTTTTTCCTACAGAAAGATTTCTTGGGCCTGCCAATTTGTTATGTCATCATCAGAGGCCTGGATTGCAGCAGCAGCAGCCCAGCCCTGGCTCCTTGTATTTGTGCAACTTCTAACAAATTTATCATGTCATTTTCCCACCTGGGATGCCCCTTCGGGCAAAGCTGCATGAGCCTCTGTTTTCTGTTTAACAAATCAATGCCAGGCTTTATAGTCCAGCCTCCAAGGCCCCCAGCCTGTATACATAGTGTTCGCTCCAAGTCTGCCCTCCAGCTTCTCTATGCAATCCCTGGGCCTCCTCCCTGCTTCAGGCCACAGCAGCTGCAACATTGTATTTGCCCTGAGTCCCTGAATCACCTTCCTCCTCCTCTGAGTCAATCCATGTCCCTTGCCTCCTTCAAAACCCAGCCCATTAGAAGGTAACGAAGCCTATCTTGGGGTGGAGAAGGCCTTTCCAAGGGGAAGAAGGAAAAGAGGAAAACATAAAGGAATTGTTCGATAGGTTTGATTGCGCAAGAATGAAAAGCTTCTTTATGTCAAAATGTACCATAAACAAAACAGAGACACTAGGAAAAATGTTTCCTATGTATAATAGACAAAGTTAATATTCTTAATTTAATTTTACAAATCAGTAAGAAAAATAAAGAAGAGATATTAGTGTGTGACACAGATACAATCTAGAAGAGACCCAAAACATGAAAAACCGTAAAACCTCCGTAGTATTAGAGAAATGCAAATTAAAATAACAATGAGCTACCCTCTCCTTTTAACAATGGGCATTTTTTTTAAATGATGATACCCAAGGTTGACTTGAGTGTAAGAACAGGATCTTTCATGCATTCTTTAGCAATCAATTTCAGGATGTTCTTTCTTGTACTTCTTTAAAACAGTATGGATTTGAAAATCCTCATTACTTTGTCCTCTATTAGCAGTGTTTTCCAATTTTTCTACAATAAGTATATATCGTTTTTACAATGAACAATATACAAAAATGCTTTTTTTCAATCCTCACCCTTGCTTTGTTCAGACAGTGGAAGGGAGAGAGAGAGGAACATTGATGTGAGAGAGACGCACATCGATTGTTGCCTCCTGCACGTGCCCCAACCGGAGCTGGGGATCGAGCCTGCAACCAAGGTACATGCCCTTGGCCGGGATCGAACCCGGGACCCTTGAGTCCGCAGGTGGACGCTCTGTCCACTGAGCCAAAATGGCTAGGCTCAAGAATGCATTTTATTTTTTAAAAATATATCTTTGTTGATTTCAGAGAAAGGAAAGGAAAGGGAAAGAGAGACAGAAACATCAATGATGAGTCGTTGATCGAGCCCGCAACCCGGGCATGTGCCCTGACCGGGAATCGAACCCCGATCGCCTGGGTCCCAGGTCGATGCTCAACCGCTGAGCCACGCCCGGCCGGGCAAGAATGCATTTTTTTAAAAATCCTATGAAAATGAAAGGGAAGATGAGGGAGGACGAAGAAAGCATACCATCTTAATTCTGATTGACCCCGTTCAGGAGTCCCTGATGGTCACTAACGAGCTTTGATTAAACTTTCAAACCTAGAATCCTCACCTCAGAGAGCTGTTAATATTAAAACAGAAAAAATAGTGTGTAACCTGTTACTATAGTGCCTGACACTTTGTAAACATTCAAAAAATAGTGGCATTATTATTCTTTGTATCCTAAGCATAAGCTTCAGCGTTCTGCATATAGTAAACTATGTGACTGATGGTGTGTGTTTTTTCCTCTGTACCTTTAATATTCTTCCTGACTGTCCCCATTCTGTCTCCCCCCCGCCCCCGTCTGCTCCACAGCTGTCGCATCCATCCCCTCTCTCTTTCTCATTACGCTCCTTGTCTCACAGAGCAATCTTTCACAAGTCTTCCGAACAGCATTTTTCAAAACCCAACTCCAAAAGCCGCTGATTTGTCAGCCTTACCTGCAGGTCAGTAGCAATGACAGTGGGCCCCGGTCTTCTCTTCGCTCGCTCCCTGTTTTATTAATACCTGGCTTGAAACTCACCTGTCCTGGGGATGCCTCCTGACTGCACCTGGGTCCGATCACATGGGTGCTTCCTGGTGGCCTGTGATGTGTTGTCTGCTGGCCTTTTCTTTCCTCCAGGCAGACACTAATTCTATGTTACCTAGGATGCTTCCTGCATGTTTGTGTTCATCAGTCTTGTAAATGAAGTTTATAGCATTTACTAGTCAGCAAAATATCTTCCCCTCCCTTCCTCTTCCTCCTTTGCATCGCTTCCATTCCTTTACCCTCCCCCTGGGAATATAATTGTTGTGTTTTTTTTTCCTCGGACATGAATTTGTATGTACTTCGGGAAAGTAAGATGAATATTGACTATGTGTCCTTGTATTATTTCAGAAATGTACAGTAAACCCTTTAGGGTGACTGATAAGAGACAACAGCAGGATGTGATGAAGCAACAAGCCCTGGACTCTCCCTCGTGTCCTCATAGCTATTAAGGGATATGAGTAGGACATTTACCATTAGACCAGATTTTAATTCTGTCTCCAATACTGTACTCTCTGAGCTTCAGCTTCTTTGACTGTAAAAGGAAGATCATAACATCTCTCTCAAAGGGTGGGAATTAAATGTGTGCAAAGGATACAAAACACAATCTAACACAGAGCATGTATAGGGACACTCCCTAGCACGACCCCTTCCCTTTTCAAGATTCATTTATTCTGCGGGGATTTATAATCTGGTGGGAAAAAACAAGACCTATGTAGCTAAAGTAAGCTCAAACACAAAACGAATTTATCAGACACGTAAAACTTACTACGAGCACTTTGCAAACATTACCTCATTTAATCCTGCTAGCAGGTGTATCATAACCCCAATTTTAAGAAGAGGAAAGGATGTCCCTCCAGGTGTCCCAGTGCGACGGAGCCCAGGCAATCTGGTGCAGGCGTCCATGCTCAAAACCACTGCATCCTACACTCGCTCCTGCCTTGCACATAGCAGAAACTGAAGATATATGTTCACGTCTCCTAGCCCCTCTGACCAAAGCCAAACGAACCACCCCACTTTCTGAGAAAAGCACCCCTTACCTATTCTTCGATCAAAATAGCTGGCTGCTTTGCACACGGGCGAAAATTCCAACCCAGTCTGGTGCCGAGGAGCCAGGGGAAAACCGAGGGATCTTTTAGTGTCAAGGGTCTGGTTCTCCTAGGACTAATGACTCTGCAATAAGAAACACTCCAGGGTGGGTGTGAAGAGCTTGACATTTCTTTCAACGTCCCTTTGGACTCCACAGTCTTTTTCAGAGAGACATCATTTGAAAAGACCCTTTTTTATTTTTCTCATTTAATTCTCACAGCTACTTTATGACGTATCATTTATAGATCTAATTTATACTGATGGAGAAACCAGGGCTCCTACATGTTCAGTTCCCCAAGGTCAGCCTAGCCAGGAAGCGACTCAGTATTTTGAACTTTGGACTGTCCAAAGCCACTGATGTTTCTATTATCTGACTCTTAGAGATGGTGATATCTATAAGGCTTGGCTGGGAAGCCTCATCACCACAAGGCCCAGACACCTCACCTGTGAGGTGAGATCTAATGACTTGTGTGAACCAAGGTGTGCTGCGGAGTATGAAGCTATCTTTAGGAACATTTGGAAGCACTCTGTGTTCTCAATCAGCAATGAAGGGGTAACTCTGGCAATAACATTTTTTTTTTTAAACAGAACATTAAGAGTAACTCTTCCGAACATCAAGTTAGTAGCTCTGATTTAAAGCCATGATAAGGGATGGAGAACATTTTGTTCTAGCCAGTCTGTGGTTCTATCCATCAAATTAATGATACCAAAATACTTTGAAGGTTCAGACTGAGTATATAAAAAGACTTATTGTGGAAGCCCTGGACTTCACTTGCATTTAACCCTGATTCAATAATGTTATCATCTCATCTTGCTGGGTAGGTTTTGCTGTGAGTGCCTCATTAAGACATTCGAGGGTGTTTCTAAGAATGTGGCTGACACCTCTGAAGTAACATGTCTTACTGAAATCATTATGGACACTGACTTCTCTTGAAGTAAGCAACGTAACCACTAGAAGTTTCACAAATTTATATCTTTAAGCAGAATCTACTCTGTATTTAAAAAAAAAAAAGTGATTCCATCTCAAGGCATTTTTTAAAAAAAACCCTCACCTGAGGATATGTTTATTGATTTTAGAGAGAGAGGAAGGGAGAGACAGAGAGAAGCATTGACGTGAGAGAGCATTGATTGGTTGCCTCCGGCAAGTGCCCCAATTGGGGGGATTGAGCCTGCCACACAGGTACATGCCCTTGGCCGGAATTGAACCCCAGACCCTTCAGTCCCCAGGGCCAATGCTCTAACCACTGAACAAAACCAGCCAGGGCAAGGCATATTTTTAATGAGAAAATCATTCTAGTTCCAACGTGAAGATAGAACGCTTAGCATAAGGACAAATGGATTCTGAACTCTCATTAATCTAGATGTCACCTATTTAGACTTGGTGATCATTTTGACTGGGTTTAAGGTAAATTTACTTTAGCTTAGCAAACGCTTTCCTCTTAAGACTAACTCACGATGTGAGGTTCCTGAATACTTAAGGAGTTTATAAAAGTGGTAATGGGGGTTCCAGAACAACTTTCAACCTTAGTGGAACCCATCGGGATAACTTACATGTGAACTTTGGGGTTACAGTGATCAACTCAGTGTGCTTTCACTCTGATAGGCAGTCACAGAAGATCTTAACTATTTAAAAATAATGAAACAAATAATTATTATTAATTTATATAGTTTGGTTAACAACATTTTTCAAAATTTGGAATTCATGCTGGGGGGGAATGTGGTCTATGTGTACAAAAAGAAGTCCTTAATGGTGAAAAGTTGGGGAATTACTGTCCTAGAGCATAAATTAATAAAATCAGCAAGACTACAGAGGGATGTCTGAAATATAGTAGGTGTATATTACAAAAATTTGGATGGAAATAACTGAACTGAAATAGTGGTTGTTTTTGGTTTGTAATCTATGGACACTTAATCATTTCTTCTTTTCTGTATTTCCTAAATTGTATTTAATGAGTATGCATTGATTTATCATTGTAACTACATATAATTTTTATAATTACAAAGTTAGATCATAATTTCTGCACAAATATTTTAGAAACTACTAATCTATACACAATTATATATTATTCTTATCTGTTTCATTTCATCAAGGCCCTTAACACCACTACTTTTGCCCTATTTCATCTAGTTTAGACCTACCTCCTTCATGTAATGCTTTAGGTTAACAGTAGAATAACCATTACAGTTTCATTCTTGATATTGGCTCGCAACTTTCAGAAAATAAGGTCAAATCTGTCAATTGATTGGGAGTAATCTAAAAGGAGGTAGGACAAAAGTGTACCCCAAGGGAGGACTATAGATTCTTCTCCAGAATTAACTCTAAGTTTGCCTCAGTATCCAAGAGAATGGGTCTATTAAATCTCCAATCTCTATGTGGGTACATAGTCAAAAGCTATTTTTCCAGGACATAGCCTGGAAAATTATTTTTAAAAATTAAAATATTGGTTTTCTTTTCCCTTTAAAAAAAAAAAACCAATACACAACTAATGTAGAAAAATTGTACAGAATGATGTACAAAACAAAATTATAAAGCAAAACAATAAAAAGAAATCACCCCAGAGAGGTTCTCCTGTCTGGGATACTCTTTTAAAAATATAGATTCCAGGGTTTTACCCAGAAACAAGTTAATCAGAATATCTGCGGTGAAATCTAGAAATATGCATTTGTAACCAGCATGCCAGGTAAACCACGTCCTAATGAAGACTCTGGTGAACATGAGCAAAGCACCAATGTGGTGTTTAACTCAAGATATATTGATTGCAAAATGTACACCTTGGTACCTGATGAGTTATCTGGCTATATAAGTTTATTTAGCTTTACTCCCCTTTATTGTTTATTGCTTATTGTCATTTGGACTTATTAGCTTTTTAAATAGAAAATTTGGCTCAGTATACCTATGGAAGCCATCTGAATAAAAAATTGAAAAGCATCAGATACAAGATTCTATTATTATCATTATTATTACTGTTATTTTGATTTGGGAATGTATGTGAAAATTCTTATAGTAGTAGAAAAATAAGTTTTGTTACTTTTATGGAAAAGAATAAAATTAAAACAATCCTGCAAATTTTAGACAAATGGTTTCTAATGCTAAGTAGTAAGTTGAAGTATCCTTAGACGGGAAGGTCATAGGGTGACGCTAACAGCAAGGACAAAGCAAGTACACAAATATTACTAAAATAAAATGTAAAACAATGTAAGTGTCAAAAGAAAAACACAAAGCATACGAAAAGACACTACATCATATGTCATCAGAAAAACGCAAATTATAACAACAATGAGATTCTGCTACACACCTATTAGAATGGCCAGAATCCAGAACACTGACAACACTCAATGCTGGTGAGGATGTGGAGCCACAGGAACTTCATTGCTGGTAGGAATGCAAAATGGTACAGTTAGCAGTTTCTTAAAAAACTAAACATAGCCCTGCCGGGCGTGGCTCAGCGGTTGAGCGTCGACCTAGGATCCAGGAGATCAGGGTTCGATTCCTGGTCAGGGCACATGACCGGGTTGTGGGCTCGATCCATGACTCTCTCATCATTGATGTTTCTGTCTCTCTCCCTCTCTTTTCCTCTCTCTGAAATCAATAAAGATATATTTACCAAAACATAAAAATAAAAAACAAAACAAACAAACAAAAAAACCTAAACATACTTTTGCCATACAATTCAGCAATCATGATCCTTGGTATTTATCCAAAGGATATGAAAATTTATGCCCTCACAAAAGCCTGTACATGAATGTTTATAGCAATTTTATTCATAATTGCTAAAAGTTGGAAACAACCAAGATGTCCTTCGGTAGGAGAATGGATAAATAAACTGTGATACGTCCAGACAATGGGATGTCACTCAGTACTAAAAAGGAATGAGCTATCAAGCCATGAAAAGACATGGAGGAACCTGAAATGCATATTACTAAGTGAAAGAAACCAGTTGGAAAAAGCTACATACTGTGTGATTTCAACTATATGATTCTGGAAAAGACAAAACTATGGAGACATAAAATGACCAGTTGTTAAGGGGAAAGGAGGGATGAGTAGGTGAAGTACAAGAGGACTTTTAGGGCAGAGAAACTACTCTGTGTGACACGGTCATGGCAGATACATGTCATTATACATTAGTCCCATCCCATAGTAGGACACCACCAAGTGTGGACCCTCATGTAAACGATGGACTTTGGATAATAATAACGTATCGATGTAAGTGCACTAATTGTAACAAATGTACTACTCTGGCTGGGGATGTTGATAATGGGAGAGGCTGTGCATGTGTGAGGGCCAGGGTATGGGAGATCTCCATACCCTCCTCTCAACTTTTCTGTGAACCTAAAACTCCTTAGAAAAATAATGTTTATATTTAAAAATGAGGGAGAAACACAAATAACATGATATAGGGCTTCAAAAGAGGAAGAATTTTGTAAATTATGCATTCATTCAGCCAACAGACATTTATTGAGCACCTATTATTGCAGGGTACTGCTAATAAAGAAAAGGGATGTCTGGGGAACATTTTTATTTTGTGAGATATAATTGACATATAACAATGGAAAATTTAAACTTAATATTATTGTTTGCCAATAATTACTTCCAAGACTTCAAAGTCTATCTGTCCAGACATGCTTGGAAGTGAATGTGTTGTAATTACAGAATTTTACATCAAATAATAGTTTCATGAAGGATGGAGGGGAAAAAATAGACATTTTTTTATTGCCCAGTAAATGCTAAGCATTGTGGTACCAGCTTTACAAACTTTATCTCCCTTAATCCTTACAACCTTCGGGGAGGTAGGTCTTTTTATCTCTAATTTACAGATGAGGAATCTGAGGCTTAGCTGTTGAAATAACTTGCCTGAAGTCATACACAAAGTGGTTGGGACTGTACTGAAACTAATTCTACTAACTCTGTTCTGAGTAAATTAATACAAAAGTTTTAATGGTGGTTTCTCTATAAAAACAATAATCATGATGTCAGGATTTGTTTAAATGTTTTTAAAATTACTTTATTGTTTTTTAGAAAAAATAAACAAGTTTGGTAGGGGAGACTATAGTTAGTTACCGAAGCATAGAATGCCCACGAAAAACAACCACAAAAGAGGAAACTCTCAGGAATGTTCAATCCTTGCTTAACATTCAACTGTTTTCGCCTACGATTTGTGGTTACCCATTTGCCTTGATGTTCTTTTAATAATTAGATATTGTGCCTGGGTAGACTGCCCTGTTCCCAGAGTTTATTTATTATATTGATTATCAGTATTTTCCAATAAACATCAAGATAGTGACTGTTAAGCTTGAGTAAGTATTTATGTTTTCTATTATTAGCAGACCCTGGAATTAAACTGGCCCAAAGAAAGAGACCAGCAGAACACTCCAGTTAATAGCAGATTAGGAATAAAATGGTAGGTGCAAAATGGATGACTACAATTCTGAAATTATCCATGTTTGTGGAGTGCTGATCCATGAAGTGAATTTGCATCATTATTTGTAAGCTCTCTGTATTTCAGATTTTGTGACTTTATGAAGCTTGGACTATCCCTACTCTTGGGATAGAAATAGATTGAAGTGGGACTATACCCCATGAGGATAGTTTCTGAGGATAGTTTCAGTTAGTGTGTTAATATTAACAGAACTTAACTGAGTAAATTTGAAGATTTAATTGGATTTCTTAAATAATTCATGAATTGGGTGACATTGCATGTAGCAAGTAGAGAGGTTATATACTCTGGAGGGTTTATACAAGAAAGAAGGGTGGTGCAAGCAAATCATCAGCAATAGAAAAATGAAAGTTTGTTGGAGGAAAGAGTCCAGGTGACAAGACTTCTCATTGGCTAAGCTGAAGGGTTTCTTTGGCTGGGCTTTTTGCTGGGTGAGAGAAAAATCTTTCCTCCTGCTGGAGTAGTAAGTATCTACACTTCCTGTTTGGGAGCGCAACTGCGTGCCTCTTTTGCTGTTGGAATCTGTAATTGAATTAACTGACGCTAACTGACATGGTCTTCCTGTTGCGGGTAACTGACAATGGGACTGATAGAGCATGAGAGCTTCCTCTATGGGTCTTCCTGACTCTAGTTTTAGTTGAGGCTTCCTTTATTAATTTTCACAAGTTCTGGGTCAAGTGGTTGGAAGTGATCTAATGAAGGGTTGTCTTTTGGAAAGGTAGAACCGTAATTAGAAAGAGTCAAAATAGCATGATTAGGAGCAGGCAGGGAGGAGTCCTACGGGTCATTCAAGAGAGAGAACAGAGAGGAAAAAGACCTGTGAGAGAGAGGACTGGATGCAAAACTCAAGGTGGGAAGGGGGTCTGGTGTTTCCAGACTTGCCCCTGTGGCTGAGGGTGCCACTACCTCTTGTGCTTAATGTTTCCTATTTGCCCCCTAGAGCCACTCTTCACTTATTCCCTCACTCCATGCCTAGGGCTTCAATCCCTTCCAGCTTCAGTTAGGTTAGAATAAAGGAAAGCCCTGGTTGGGGGGAGGGGCAGGAAAGGAGGGCAGGGCGTTTGTTCTCTTGGCTTCCTCCCTGCAGGACCACTTCTGGCTGACTGAGTCCCTCAACCAAAATCACAGTTCCTCTTGAAGACACCAAGTCTACACATCCCTCTTTTGTTCTAGGTTCTGAAACCCCTCACTCCCCTTGTCTACCGGACCTTGAGTTGGTAACAGCACAGCTACCACGGGCCTCCTTGTTCTGCACTGTGCCTTGTGCATAGTCCCTTTGTAAATAACCTTCCTTAGCTTTGAGAGTACCAACCGTTTCCCGTTGGGATCTTGACTATTATACTTCTTAATAAATATGTTCCCCTTATTTGGAAGCAGAATGCTCATTTTTACTTGAGTTCATTGCTACACAGCCCAAAATCTGTTTTTAAGTTTCTCTTGTAGCTAGGCAGGGCCACAGCAGTAGAAATGATACACATAGTTCTTCTTATATCTCTTTAAAAGGAAGAGGGGCCAACCTTCTCTATTCCTCCATCCTGCTGTCTAGACGATGATGTGATTCCTGGAGCTCCAGCGCCTGTCTTGGAACGTGAGGCTTAGAGCCACACCCTAGAGATGGTGGAATAGAATGTTAGAAGGGGCCTGGCTCTCTGACAACTGAAAGCTTGCTATAACAGCCCTATATTACCTATCTCTTTTGCATGAGAAATAAACTATATTGTGCAAGTCTCTGTTATATTGGGGTTTTCTGTTATGTGCGGCCAAACAAATCCTAAATAATATATTTTTGGAACTGATGTTTTAAGCTATGACAGCTACCTGTTTACGTAACCTTTATCACCCCCTAACACATTATTTTTTTATTGCTTACTTCTTCCCATTAGAATGTAGGCTCCTTAAGCGCAGGGATTTTGCTTGTTTTGTTGTATCTCCGGCGCTTAGAACAGAGTTCACCATTAGTAGAGGCTCAGTAAATATTTACTACGTGAATGAATGGTGTCTGGAACTGCAGAGGTGGGCACTACTGAATGAAAGAGCTATGCCAGGAAGGGTAAGTCTTGTACTCATTAACATATGGTGAGTACATTGAAGTCGTATTGTTTCACCTTCCATGCCTTTGCATGAGCTGTTCATTCTGCCAGGAACGCCTTTTCCCCTTGTTCACGAGGTACACTCCTACTTATATTTCAAGTTTTAACTTAATCATCGCTTTTTCTGGGACAGTATTCTCCAGGCACTGCAAGTAGAGTTGCTTTTTCTTTATTCAACTCTATTTTCAATTCTTAGTTGAATTATTCCACTTACTGTGCTGTATTGCATCAATTGCTTACAAGTCTGCCTCCTCGACTAGACTCTTGGGCCTTGAGGGTAAAGTTTGTAATTTATTTAGCAGTATATTCCCAGCACCTAGCCTAAAGCGTGTCTCATGGTGAGACTCAGTGTATGTTTTCTGAGTTATTAGCAAGATGACAGAGCTGAGGCTGTGGTTTGATTTTTCTAGTGGGAGTAAAGGCCATAAAGACACTTCTGAACTGCTTGTTTAGTGGAAAAAATAGTACGCTGGACCAGGCCAAGGACAACCTGGTCCCCGTCCTGGAACTTCCTCCCAGGTGATCTCTGTAAGTATTTTTATACTCTTTGAACATCTAAATCCTCAACTATAAATTGGGATATGATGGCCTCACAGGGTTGTTGTGATCAAGTCGATGACTGTGGGTAAAGCTCTTTGTAAATCAACTGGTAAGCTTCAGGCAAGAACAAACTTAAATTACCCAAGTAAGGAGTTTGTCCTTTAAAAACAGCTGTAATTCCAGAATGTTTTCCTCCCAGTCCTCTAGGTGCAAGGATATATCTATGCTGTAGTTCAGGTCTCTTCTACTTATTCTTAGATCTTGAAGAGCCTCTGTGAGCTGGGGTGGCTTTCAAGTTTTGAGACCGCTGGTCTTGTATCAGTCTTCTCCCTCTGGTATAGCTAGTCCTGGGGATGCATATGTTTTATTTAGGATTAATATTTATGACAAGACCTTCCCTTGCCCCCTGTGCATCCAACACTAAATAGCAGCCAGAACCTGAGGTCCCCTTGTGCTTGAAACCTAGATTAAATGATTCTAGCTCCTGGAAGACCCCCTCCCCTCAGCCTCTCAAAACTGTGTGAGACTGTAACACTCACTTTGTTTTTCTCTTGTTCTTTGAGTCTCACCTTGGTTTACTCTAGCAGGCTAAAGAACTTAGCAACTCAGTCAGTGAGAGGAAGCCCTTATGATCTAGTGGGAAGGGTGGAAGAAGGGACAAGGGGAAGGTTACAATGACAGAAGAGACTTTTATTGGCTACCCTTAGTGCTCAGGGATGTTTTCATGGGCCTCACCTAGAGTTATACTTGGATCAGATGAAAAGATGGGATCATTAACTCATCCCTGGAATGCTGTCTGCCAGCACTGGTGACATAATTGCTACAGTCTGATTCCTCTGGGCTGACTGTTCACAGGGGGTCCCAGCCGTTGTTGGGAGATCTTGAGCATTTTGCAAGTTTCTCCAGTCTTCCTGCTGTGCTTCTTTTTTCATGATGGCTGTAACTACCTTTCCCCATTTTCCCTTAGAGTGTTTATAAGCTCAGGTTAGTTTTTGGATTGAAAAGTCTTCCTTTCCAGGTGATAGGTGGCCCCATGAACACGAGAACAGCTATGGCATTTGGTTTTTCAAATGTCTGCTCCATTCAAACTATTTCTACCACACCTGCCATGTTCAATTTACATCCTCACATTTGCCCTCACTATGGCCCTCATCTACAGTGCTCTTCCCTTGTTAATCTTAAATCATCCCTCCATACACAGTTTTTAAGAACCCAGCTCAATTTAATTCAACTTTTCTCAAACTCCTAGTATCTATTACGTGGTAGGCATTGTGTCAGATTGTTGGGACACAAAGGTTAATGAAATGAGAATGTGGCTCCTGACCTCATGGAGCTCACACTCTTGGAGGGAAGGAAGGCAAGAAAACTCATTGAATTCAATGTGATCAGAGATATCACTTAATGGCAAGGGAAATACACATGTCTGGAAAGAGTTTAGGGCAACTTATGTATTCTCTACAAAACTGTTTGGCCTGGCCAGGAAGTTCAGTTGGTTAGAGCATCGTTCCAGTATGCCAAGGTTGAGGTTTCCATCCCTGGTCAGGGCACATACAAGAACCAACCAATAAATGCATAAATAAGTGGAACAACAAATCGATGTTTCTCTCTCGCTTGCTAAAAAAAAATCCATAGATAAATAAAAAAATTTTTTAACTGTTTTGAACCACTCAAGCCCACATTTATGTATATTTCCTGGGAACTGTTATACTTGGAGTTACTTAGCTGAGTTCATGTTGTTCTTGTGTCACAAACAGATTTAAGCCCCTTGAATTTAAGAACCATATCCTTTTGTGTCCTACCCATGGCACATCACATATTATTGAACATAATATTCACTAATACATACTTATTTGGCTTAATTGTTGGTTGCTTGATTTGGGCCAGGATGGAGCTGGAGAAAGAGCTTGGGTTGGGGAATTAGACAGCACTGGGTTCTAACTTTAGCAGTGGCATTTGTTAGTGGTAGACTTTGGCAAGACATTTAGCCTTTCTGAGTCTCAGTTCATCTTAAAATGGAGATGAGAACATCT
This sequence comes from Miniopterus schreibersii, assembly GCF_964146895.1. NCBI lineage: Eukaryota > Metazoa > Chordata > Mammalia > Chiroptera > Miniopteridae > Miniopterus > Miniopterus schreibersii. The sequence goes on along the minus strand of NC_138112.1, from coordinate 29,045,322 downwards.
TCCTCCAAAATTGTTATGATTTCATTAGATAATTTAAATGAAGTGCCTGGTTTCAAAGTAAAATTCTCTTCCGTCTTCCTCCTTCTGTTTCTGAGAGGACTGTGGAAAAGAGATGATCTTTTGTACCTCTTCACGATGAAAATAAAAAATATGGACACAAGCTTTAAAAACTTTTCTTCCCAATTTCTGAATTTATTCATATAAAAAGTCTTGCAAAGCATAAAAATTAAACTACATCTAGTGATTCATGTAACTACAAGATGATAAACTCCGTGAGTACAAGGATCATGTCTAGCTTGTTCAGTCTTGTAACTTGCTTACCTCAGACAGGTATTCAATAATAATATAAAAGAATGAATAAATTAATGATAATTTATGTAAAAAGAAATACAACAGTGCACAAAAGTCAATTTAGGTTACCTGGATATTTAACATTTGGACTGTCTCAAAAACCAAAGTCAAAACTCTGCGCTCTGACCCCAATCTGCCTGTCTGTGGTGCAAAGCCAGGGCCCACCAGAGGCTGATTCAGGAGGATAGGCAATAGGTACTGAAGCAGTTGCTCCAGAGAGCAGAATCAGCACAGAAATGGAAGTTTCACATAAAGTCTAAAAATGCCTCCAAATATTGATTTTGATAAGAACAGAAAGAGTGCACCCATCTAGTCAACTATTCTTTGAAAAAAGTGAGACTTTTGACCAGTCAAGGGTTAGGTGGGGGATTGGTAGCACCATATTTCTAGAGTATTTTCTAGTTTTCAAAATGTTTTTGCTTTTTTCTAGTTTTCTAGTGTAGTTTAGGTAATTCAATAAACAGTTGAGCATTTTCTAGGTCCCAGGTAGTGTGCTTAATACCATAGTACATAAACATGAATGTCATCGGTCTTTATAGTAGTGATAATAATTACCATTTATTGGGCTCTGAATACTTGCCAGGCACTATATTATTTTTTTTAGTGTATCATCTCATTTAATCGTCAAGTAATCTGTGAAACTGGTATTATTGTGGTTGTTGCTTGTTTAACATATAAAGAAAATGATATTTAGAAATGTTAACCTGTTAAGGTCACATAGTTAACAAGTAAGATTAACAAGTAAGTTAATTAGTAAGATGTGGGACTCTAACCTGGGTTTACCTGACTGCAAAGCCCCTGTTCTTTTAACAAGCCTAGTAAGTAATTTGGTAAACCATTGCTCACTATTAGAAATGTGTCTCAAACTCTGTATGAAATAAAATAAGTTAATGTTAAAAAATTTAAAAATTTAAATGGTCTTTGCTAAATAGTTATTTCTTACACCAACTTTTTTAGAGGGCCATCTGGCATTATAGATCAAAATTTAAAATACTTAACTCTTAATTCTACTTTAATGACCATCAAATGAATCTAAGTAAGCAAATATATGGTCATATTTTGGGTTAGGTTACTCCTGAAACAGTCCATGAGATAAGGATTTGAGAGTAAGTGGTTAATTGGACAGCAACCCCAGAATCACTGATGGGGGACTGAGGAAATGAGAGAGGGAAGGGCAGGAAGCCAATTCAGGACGCAAGATTAATTAACAGATTAAACTGTGGGTAACTGAGGCTCAATCCTTCACAGGGGACTATATAAAATTTTCCCCAGAGGTGTTTTACCCAAGGAAGTTGAGACAGTTATTCACAAATTCCCGTCCATTTTAGATGGTGGGTTGCTGAGCTGTTATTGCCCTGGCCATGCGTGGACCAAGCTCTCTTCTCCCACTGAGAAAGCCTAAGGCCAAGTCACAGGTGCTTGAAGTAGAAAAAAATCCTGAGTGTAAGGAAACAGTGAGGCCGAGGGAATATCCATGGGGCACTGGCAGCATCTGTTGTAGTATACTAATAATATACAAAGGTGTTAATTGAGTCACTGTGGATAATAATTAAGCACTACGCACAACCTAAGTATACTTTAGAGGGGATTGGCAAAAGATGCCTAAACAACCTTATGACAAAGATATAATTTCTGTTAAGTGTTTTCAAAGACAAAAACCAGGAGTCCTTAACCTAGTCTGGAGGGTGAGAGAAGGCCTCTTTTGGAAAGTGACCGTAGCCACGTGTATGTTGGGAGGGAAGCTGAGGGGATCCATCCAAGCAGAGGGAATAGCATTGCTAAAGCCCCGAGGAAGGAGGAGGCTTGGAGCTGGGCTTATGTGGCTGGAACACAGAGAATTTGGGGCAGACTGGCTTTTTGAGTTTCAGGGGTAGGCGAGGACCAGAGTAAGTGGGATCTTGTAAGATTAGGGACTTGATCCTGGGGGCAATGGGAAGCCATGGAAGGGTTTAAGTTTTTGGAGCAGATGTTTAGAATGATGGCTCTGGCTGCAGAAGAGAGAGCGTGGAAACCTACACACTGCTTGGCCTCTATGTCCTTTGGTAAAGTGAAGGATGCCAGGCTGACAAGAATGTATTCCAAGGCTGATTACTGTTGTATTTAAACAAAAGAATGATGTATTCATTTCAAATAATCCCCCAAACCTCCTCCCCTCTGACAGCTGTCAGTCTGTTCTCTGTATCTATGAGTCTGAATCTAATGAATGAAATAAACTAGCAAACAAAATCGAATCAGAGATACTTTTAATTTTTATTACCTAACCTGATTCAACAAAGGATTTTGTTAATGTGAAATTTTAACTGTCCAAGAGTGGCTTTGTACAAAGAAGAGTTTTAATCAGTATTGAGATTTTAAAAAATTAATCTTCAATATATTAAGATGACAATTGAAGAAACTTAGTTTTCATCATGTCTTTGAATTAAAATAATGAACTCAAATATTTTATTTATACATCTAGAAAATGTTAAAAATGCCTGATTAATGTTCAATCAACTCCACTTGAGTAAACAATCATCATCAAACAATCAAACCTATTTCCAATTTAGTTAATTGCATTTCTTTAAACCTTTAAACTATCTTCATAAATTTAATACATTGTTTTCTTTTAAGCACTTTAAATGCTTGACTTCATAAGCAAAACCTTTTCAAATTCTTGAGTTTTTGAATATTGCAATACTATTTATGAAAAGTAAAATAATTTTATGTCTAGTATTAATCAATGACACATTTTTGTTTGGAAGTTGTAAGGTTATGTGTCAGATTCTCTAAAAAACTAGATTCTCTAAAATTATAAGTAATACTTTTTAAAAGTGAATTTCCTAAATTGATGTAATATTCAATTTATTTAAATAATACCACTCATCTCAAAACAACAAGAGTTCTTTGAACATATTATAAAGGAATAAAGTTGATTATATGAGGTATAAAGTTACAATTCTGGTTCAGGGTCAGATGTTCTTAGATAAGGCTTTGGTTATTGAAGTCTTTGATTTGTAGCAGGGAGAGTAAAAACATTTCAAAGATGGTAAAAATAAGACCATGTAAAATGTCTTACAATCAGAATATTTCTTTGATTTGAAATGAAGTGAATACAAAGAAGCATATGAAAACCCTGGCTCCTCTGAGATCAAGGGCAGCTGATTTTTCTGGATTAATCTGTAAACATCAAAACAAATTTTAAAATAAATGACAGTTATTTGTTTGTAATAGAACCCTCTCGGAAATGTTTTACATGGCGAAGGTATACAGAAGCTCATGATTCCAAAACAGAGCGCATTCACAGGCTTCTGGCAAAAGGTAAAATATTCATCATCGCAAAGAAAATGAAACGAATCCTCTGAGGAAGTGATTTACTTAAAAGCTAGAATGTTAATATGTTGCTGATGAGATTAAAGTGGTTCTCAAGTCTCTACTCTCTGCACAGTATTCCCCCCTTATCCGTTGTTTAACTTTCCAAAGTTTCTTACCCACAGTCAACTATGGTCTGAAAACATTAAATGGAAAATTCCCAAAATAAACAATTCATAAGTTTTAAACTGAAGCCATTCTCAGTAGCGTGATGAAATCTCATGCCGTGCCACTCCATTCCGCCCAGGATGTGAATCATCCCTTTGTCCAAAGTATCCACTGTAGACGCTCTATGCCCATTATTCACTTAGTAGCAATCTTGGTAGTCAAATAGTCTCTCCTGGCATCACAATGCTGGTGTTCACGTAACCCTTATTTTATTTAATAATGGCCCAAGACTAATGATGCTGGTAATTGGCTATGCCAAAGAGAAGCTGTAAAGTGCTTTCTTTAAGTGAAAAGGTGAATGGTCTTGACTTAATAAGAAAAAAATAATAATTGGATGCTGAGGTTGCTGAGATCTATGGTAAGAATAAATCTTTTGTCTACAAAATTGCAAAGAAGGAAAAAGAAATTCATGCTAGTTTTGCTGTAGCACCTCAAACTGCAAACATTATGGCCACAGTACGTGTGCTTAGTTAAGATGGAAAAAACATTAAATTTGTGGGTAGAAAACATAAACAGAAAATGTGCTTCAGTCTATAACAATAAGTTGCACCAGAAAGCTTATATGAAGACTTCAGCAAGGGATCCTCTGAAATGACACCAAACCAATCACTGCAAGTAAGGGATGATTACACAGATTCAGAAACAGGTTTACACTGGAAAGTATATAAATTTCTAGAGATAGAGAAATCACATTCATTTAATTTTTATTATAGTATATTGTTGTAATTATTCTGTTTTATTATTAGTTATTGTTTCTTACTGTGACTAACTTATAAATGAAATTTTATCGTAGGTATGTATATGTGTAGGAATAAATATAGTATATTTATAGTATGTAGGGTTTGGTACTATCCACAATTTTAGGTATCCACTGGGGGTGTTGGAATGTATCCTCTACAGATAAGGGGGCACTACTGTGTCAAAATGTCTCAAATTGAGGTGGCTAAGAAATAATGGGCAGATATTTACTGAACTACTTTTTTTTTTTCTTTTAAATATATCTTTATTGATTTCAGAAACACCAATGATGAAAGAGTCATCATTGATCGGCTGCCTCCTGCATGCCCCTGACTGGGAATGGAGCCTGCAACCCGGGAATGTACCCTGACGGGGAATCAAAGCTCGATCTCCTGGATCATAGGTCGACGCTCAACCACTGAGTCATGCCTGGCTGGGCTACTGAGCTACATTTTTAACTTCATGTTATTTCTGTAATTTCCATTTGGTTCTTTTTTTTAAGAGATTGATTTCTTTGTTAAAATTCTTTTATCTTTCATTCATTTTGTTTATCTTTTCCTCAAATTTTTTTTAACATATTTATAATAGTTATATTAAAATCCTATTTCAACATTTAAGTAATCTATGGAACTGCTTCTATTGACTTTTTTCTCTTGATTTTGGGTCAGATTGCCCTACTTCTCAAGCCTTTTAATTAAAAAATGTATATTTATTAATTTGAGAGAGAGAGAAGGGAGGGGAAGAGAAAGAGAGAAACAGAGAGAACGAGAGAGAGAGAAACATAGATTTGTTGTTCCACTTATTGATGAATTCATTGATTGATTCTTCTATGTGCCCTGACGGGGGATCAAATCCAAAACCTTGGTGTATTGGAACAATGCTCTAATCAATTGAGCTACCCAGAGAGAGCTCAAGTCTTTTAATTTTTAATTAATGTCTGCCAGACATTAACCATAGACACTGGAGTACATATTAACTTCTCCTCCTCCAGAGAACATGCCCTTTCTTCTGTTAGTCATTTAGGATAAAGAGCTGATCACTTTGACTCAATCAATAGTTGAAATGATTAAGGATGGGTTGCATCTTTAATTAGTTTATTTCGGCTCTGGTTTCAAAAGTCTTGAGGGAAAGATAGTTTCTGTGTATATTAGAGAAAACTCTCTTCTTTTTTTAAAATCCTCACTCGAGGTCAGGCTTTTATTGATTTTAGAGAGAGAAGAAGGGAGAGGCAGAGAGAGAGAAACATCCATGTGAGAGCGATACATTGACCAGTTGCCTCCCGCATGTGCCCTGATGGGGCATTGAACCGAAACCTGGGTATGTGGCCTGAGCGAGAATTGAACCTGTGACCTTTTGGTGTATGGGTTTATTGCTCCAACCAACCCAGCCACACTGGCTAGGGCCAGAACTCTCTTCTAGCAGTTGAGACCTAAGAACCACAGGCCCCTCTTTGCCATCTTAGCCCAGCCTTCAATTTTATGCTCTCCTACACACTCATCAAAAGTCCTGCTGCAGAATCAGTCTCGTCTTTCATGATGACCCAGTGTGTGGTGGCAGAGCCACTCTGAACTACTATACCCAGCGAGGTTGAAAGCTGAGGAGCCAGCCTGGGGCCACAGCGAGGTGGCAGATCATGAGGCTGCCACTATTTTGCTCCCCTCTCCCCCAAATAAATACCAAATATGTAGATTATTCCAATAAGGGTTTGATTTACTTTATTGTCTCTATGTTTGCCAACCCAAGGAAACTGGGGTTACCAGTTTAGCAGGATGCAGTTATTTATGAACCAGAGATTTTGTATCTGGGCTGCATATCCTCAGAATCATTATTCTTGAGCCTTAAGGAGCACATTGAACTCTCGTAAATGGTATGATAGGTTAAATTGTTCCCAATGCTTCATGACCTTCCTGTGTTGGAATTCTACATGCACGTCCTTATCATATGACTTTTTCATTTCTCCCACTAGAGGAGGCAGAGGACATCTCCTCTCACCCCAAGTGATGACGTGCTTAGCTTTATAACTTGTTTTGCTCAATTTTGAGATGTGGGCCAAAGTGACAACTGTGCCACAAGTGTTTCAGGCCAGGAAGACCTCAAGAAGCATCTTATGTGTCTTTTTTCTTTTTAAATGGTTTAATATTTAATAAAACAAATATTCATGTTTCACACCAACCTAAAAAAGTTACCAACCTCTTGCTTCCAAAAAGGTGTCTTTTGCCAACAAAGTCTCTCCTGCTGTTCCTTAATATTACTTCGTGGTTTTTCCCCCCATGTCATCACGGGCTCTCATCTATTCCCTTTCTCATTCAAGTTTTTCTCCCTTCTTCCAGGCCATTTGTAACCAACTGACCTTCTAACATGCAGCCGCCTGAGCTCCAAGCGCCCCTGCCTGTCACAGGCCAGTGGCGCGTTAAGTGTCCTGTTTGTAGCTGGTGCCCAGGTCAGGCTCCCGCTCCAGGGAACGGGCTGGAGGGAGCAGTCGTGCGCTCCCCACCTCCCCAAGGGCAGCTCCAGGGTAACTGTTCGCCTGTCCCCTACCAGGGGTTTGCGACCACCTGCCCCAGCCCAGAGGGGTGGGGCCAGTGGCTGGAGCTCTACACCAGGGTACCCCCCCACCCTCCTGCCGCACTTTATGTTTCTGCTCATTCTCTTGGACTCCAGTGACCTTCCATGAGAACATTGGCCCAAGGAGAATGAGGGGAATATGTGGAGAGGCTTGAACCCAACCAACTGCCTGGAGTCAAGCCTGATTCCAATCAAGCCTAGCAGAGCCACAGCCAACCCACAGGCCCGTGAGAGAGGCAATAAATATGTGTTGCTAAACGTTCCTGCAAGTTTAAAGTTGATTGGTATGCAGCAAAAACTGTTTCAAAGCAATGGTTAGTATTAAACATATTTTTAAAGTTTATGCTGATTTGGCTCTATAAAATTTTCTCATTTCTTTGGTTTCCTCATTAGATTGATCAGGTAGCTCACCTGTTTGCTGACTGATTGAATTGGGCATTATTTTCAGATTCTTGTTTGCCTATCTTCACATTTGTTATGCTAAGATTAGGATTGCTGGCAAAATAAAAATTTTAAGCCCCAAAACTATGAACTGGTTTTTGGAACCTGGTGGTCACACCATTTGAATCGCCAGTCAGCCTCCCTTCCAGATAATCTCTCTCTAAACTCTATAACATCAAGTTCAAGCTCTATCTTAGGTTCTCAACTAACCCAGTATTTACTTCTTTGAGCTAGTAGAATACAATGGTAGTCAAGTAAGGTGAAATTGAAATCAGAAGGTCTGGATCAATCAAGAAACAAATATTCATTGAATATCTACTACGTGCCAATTTTAGAGTCTCCTTGAGAGGTAACAGTGGAATGGCTTTATTCTTGTCTTAGCTATCTTTCTAAGCCACAGGCTTTAAAAACAAACACTTTGAATTATACAGCTCTAGGGCTGCTCATGAAAGGATGTCCATGATACCCTAAGTTTAAAAAGCAAGTAATAAGCTATAAATAATTATCCCATTTTTGTAAAGATCAAAAACAAAATGCTATACACTTTGTGTTTGTGTAATGTGTTTATTGAAAAAGATGTGGAAGAATACACATTAAACTATGAACAGCGGTTACCTTGTGACCAAGGGCAGAGGGAGGGAACAGTCATTTTTTATTTTTATACTTGTATTTGAATTCTTCAGCATAAGCATGTATTACTTTTGTAATTATAAAATGTGTAAACAATGTTTAAATGGATAACATTGTTCATGTTATAGCAAGAATATATATTGTTATATATTTATACAGTATATTAAATATACATGTATACATATACTATATCTAGTGTAAATATTGTACAGGGTGGGGCAAAAATAGGTTTACAGTTGTGAGTATGCAAAGCAGAGTTTATTCTTGCATTATTATTTATTAATTGCATTTTTTCCATATAAACTATAAACCCCACCCTGTACATATATACACCATATATATGGTGTAAATACTATTCTTGCATATTATTTACACACACTGGAGTCATATGTTAAAGGGGAAATTCCACCTGCTGGCAGTACTAATGAACTGTTTTCTGTTTTCAAAAGGATTGCTTTTTTTTTAACAATAACTGAAGTTTTTAGTTTTTTACTTACGCTGTTATCATTGGGGTCTGCTGTATATACTTTTTAAATAATTTTTTAATTTTTCCATTACAGTTGATGTGCAATATTATATTTATTTCAGGTGTACAACCCAGTGATTAGACATTTATATAACTTATCAAAGGGATTGCTTTAAAAAAAATTTTTTTTAAGTCCTCACCTAAGGATATTTTTTATTGATTTTTAGGGAGTGAGAAAAGGAGGGAGGGGGAGAGGGAGTGAGCGAGTGAGAAACATCAAAGTGAGAGAGAAACATTGATCGGTTGCCTCCCATACACACCCCAACGGGATCAAACCAACCTTTTGGTGTTCGGGACAACACTCCAACCAACTGAGCCACCAGCTAGGGCCAAAGGGATTGCTTTTTAATTCTTGTTTCCTCATTTCCTTTTTAATTTCTATGTTTGGTATACACATTTCAGCCTTTCTAATGACATTAAAAACTTACATCAGAAGGGTATTTGCCTAGAACAGAGCTTTTTTTATTTATAAAAATTATTTTTTAGGAGAAATTAACTTCTCTTGCAAACACTCTGTGAAACAAGGGAGGAGAATAGTTATTTCCTCAAAAAAAAAGGATAGGTTTCATTTTCTTCAGAAACGCAATACTCAATGGGTTTCATTTTTGAAAATAGCTCTGGAATACCCACTGTTTTCTAGTCAGATGTAGTACTTTTCCATATTACTCCATGAGATTATAATTATAATTGAGCTTTAAATTTCATGAAGGCTGGGTCAAGGGCCTATCTGGTTCACCATGCAAATAACACAAAGGTGAGCAGATAACTGGGGCTTAATGTTGGTGCAAAGAGGGCATTAGTAGCATATTCTGATGAAAAAACTGCCACTGAAACTATCCCGGGAAGTTTCATGCATTTATTTGTATATTTAAAAATACTGGTTATCAAGTTCATCTGTCCTGAGGATATAAAGAAAAATATTCTTGCTATAGTATAGCACATGATTCGAGTAAGACTGCTACCTCGCTCTTGAGTTTTCCGTGTCCTTTGTGGGTACATAGATTTGTTGATTTATATACTACGCATATATTGTTTACTCTGTGTGTAGCCTGGGAGTGTTACAAATAGAAGCCAAATTAGAGCTTTGAAGACTTTAATTTTTTTTTTGAAGTGCACTTGGTTGTTAAAGGAATATAAAAAATGGCAGGCAGATATGTTCTAGAACTCAAAGTTTAATTAAATTCACCTTTAAAATTGCAAGGAGAACTATCAGAGGACTATCTTAACTCAGACATTTATCTCCCTCCAGAAAACAGGAACTCACAAAATTCCTAAATTTCAGCTGTCGATTATCTCTGAATACCGCCACTAGCAATGGTAGGACATTATTGAGGTCTATCAATAGTTTTCAACAGTATTTCTTAGCTTCACGCGAGAAGAGACAAGCTCTCCTCCCCCCACTTTACTTTTCACTCACACGCAGTATCACGAAGGGGAAAAAGACATGTCAAAACAATCTTGCTGTATACTTTATGTGCAGTTGATTATATATCAGTTGGACTGCAATAAAGCTGCTAAAAAAACAAAAACAAACCCAAACAAAAACCAAAGGAAAAAAATTCTACCTGTATAAAGGAATTGCTTCATTTATTTAACAGCAGTTACTTCTGGGGAACAACAAAATATCTCTACAGAGCCTGGTCGCCTAAGGAAGCAAATTTTATCGAATTAGAATTTTTTTTTCAGTCTACACTTTTGTTTCTGTCTTTACTCAATTACACACACACACTCTCTCTCCCCAAAAAGCCTTTTCAGTTTGTGTGACGCTGCCGCTCCACGACAGAATTATTGGCCTGCTTAGTGTTTTTAGCGTCTCAGTCCCAGCCTCCAGGTAGGATTTGAGACGCTCGGGAAAGCGCCCTAGGGTGAGAGCTACACCTTCTCCTTCGCGCTCCCAAGCGTATCGGGAGCCGTCGGGCCCGGGCCGGGGCGGGGGCGAGCAGCCGCCCAGGGGTCTGACGGGTCGCCTCCAGGACCTCCAGGTCCCTCGGGGAAAAACCTGCGTCACACACAACCTCTCAAAGACTTTTTCCTGCGGCTCCGCTCGAGAGCGCCAGCCTCGGCGTTCTGTCGGTGGCCGTGGGGAGCAGAGCGCGGGCGCGGACTCCGGCGACTCCCCCGACGTCGGGCGGAAACTCGGCGCCGCCCTCCGCTTAGTTCCGGGAGGGACCGTCGGCCCCGCAGCTGCGCCGCCCAGCCTCTCGGGACCGCCCGGGACTCAAGCGGCTTAGGGGCCGGGCAGGGCCGAAAGCCTCCGCTCCCCCGGGCCCTCAGCCCCGCCGCCCCGATGATCGACGGGGCCGATCAGTGGCTAGGGGATCGCAGAGGGAGGGACGAAGAGGGGACAGCCGAGCTTCCCCCTTAAACAGGTTGGGTTCGGCCTCGGGAACGGCCTCCCCAGGCCTGCTGGCCTCCCCGAACGGGTTGTTATGGTAACAAATGACCGAATAGTCCCTTACGAACTGGCCAATGAGAGGGCCCGTCTTTTCCACCGCACCTCTGAGCCCTAGGTGTTGCGAAAACACGGGTACGAGCGCTGAGACGCAGACGGTGCTCCGACGTTCTGCGGAAGAGGCGGAGGAGGGGCTTGTGACGTCGCCGGGGGGAACCTATCACGTCTGGTTTTGCCCAACGGCTCCGCCCTTTTACCGCACATTTCCCCTCCCCTAGCTCATTTCGCACGACGCAGCGGTTGGGAACACAGACATTTTCGGAGCCGGGGCCGCCAGTGCCGGCGCCATTTTGTGTCTGTGGAGAAAGAGGCTACCGAGGCGGCTGGAAGTGGACGGAGATCACTCGTGAGAGGGCGGCGTTTCATACCCGAGGTCCCCCCCCGTGTCGTCCCCCAACCCCCCTCCGCGGTCAGCATGTGGTGAAGCCGGAGCCGCGAGAGACCCGGGGAGAGGAAGAGGAGTCGGAAGGGAGGCGGGGTATCGAGAGCGGCTTCAGCTTCAGCTGCGGCGGACCTCGGAGGGGGGCCGCGGCGCAATGTCAGAGCAGACGCCGGCCGAGGCCGGTACCGCGGGGGCCCGGGAGGACGCCTGTCGGGATTATCAGTCATCACTCGAAGACCTGACCTTCAATAGCAAACCGCACATCAATATGCTGACCATTCTAGCCGAGGAGAACCTGCCCTTCGCCAAGGAGATCGTCTCTCTCATCGAGGCCCAAACCGCCAAGGTTTTTATACACCCCGCAGCCTCCTATTCTTCTAATACTCCCTGATTTTAGTGTCAGCCTCATCCCAGGTCTCGCTTCCATCCAAAGGGGGACAGCGTTCCTCCTCTCCAACCCTCCCCCTCCAACTCTGGCTCGGTCTTTGGCCCAGGCTTCGAGCGTGGGCCTCTCTTCGGGGGAGGGAGTGGGGAGGGCGAAGGGTGGAGTCCCACTTCCGCTTACCAACTCCTTATCTAGGCCACCGCATTGTATATCCCGACTCACGCTTTTAATAGAGCCCTTTGGGGAGGGGGAGACTTAAAGGCAGTTTGTGGTGTGGGGAAGTTAAGAGGGAAACGCATTTTAAGCCCCCGGGAAGGTGGGGAGTGGCTCTTCTCCCGCTTTCCCCCCCTGTACCCTTTTGGGTAATTGTGCTGTGTGGGTTGGAAGGAGGTGAAGGGGGACCTGGGAGCGAGCTGTTGGAGGGTGGGAGTAGGGAATTGGCCCCGAGTGGAGCAGCCGCTTGTTAGGAGCCCAACATGGCGCCTGAAAAGCACATGATGCAAAAGGGAAGAGAGAAGAATCCATTCCCTGCCAGCCGGGCAGCTGCTCACACCCGTCAGCCCCGTTTTGGGGTGGGGGCGGCTAGATACAACTTTCCTTCTCCTATCGGAGTGCTTTATTTGCCCCCCAAAATGGGAAATTGGGGTTGAGGGTGGGGTATGGGTGGGGGGAGGAGATCTTATCCAACCTGTAGGTGGAGACCTGGCCCATTGGGTAACAAGCACTTGTAGTTTTTTTGAAAAGTTCAGTCCCTCCTCTTCCTTTTCTCTTTTTTTCCTCCCTTCCCTGATAGTGAAGACGTGCTTTTCTTCACCCCTTGACAGAAGTGGTCCTCTGCCACCCTATATTTCCCTGTAGTCCTCCTCTTCTGTGGATTCATGTGGGAGTGATATGTCACTTAAAGTTACTGTTCAACTTGGTTATCATAATGAGTCTTAATAGCTTCCCAGCACTACGTTTTAAGTTATTTTTCAAGCTTGTACTTATGGTTTAGTTTTTTCTAGTTGTTAGTGATTGAAATGATCAGGATGAGCCTCCTTTTAGCAGAGTGAACCCCTTTTAAAAGGCCACTTTAACAACAACCACCAAATACATTGTTTAGAGGCGGTTTCTGTCTAGTGTAAAACTGAGTGGTCTGACTAATAAATGGTTTTGAAATGTGTGACTGGTATTATAAAATTTGTGAATAAAACATATAAAATATGTATTTGTCTTTTTTATTTACCTTTGTAAGGTGTAGAATCTGCTTCCAAGACTTATTTTTATCTACGTGGTTGTGTGTTTTAAACAAAAGTCTTTAAGTGACTTGGGTTCATTCTTTAGGTTCCATCCACTCTTGGGTAAATCCGTTCACAAGATACACGATTTCAGGTGGTCCTTTCATACCTTAATTTAAGAGGACAAAAAGTGAGAGGTTTTTTTGTTTGTTTGTTTGTTTTTAAGGTCCCAACAAGTTTGTCATGCTCAGTCTGGCAGCTAAAATACAAGCCTTCATTCTCCTTTTCCTGTGAATGTTGGTGTCAAACATCTATTGTTCTTTTTTTTTAAAGTATGAGATTTAAAAAGGAAGCATTCCTCATACCCAACATCCTTTTTATTGATACCACAAACATGTTGGACATAAAAACTTAGTTTTTGCCTTGTTGAAGGCTTAACTTGACATTGAATATTGAAAGCCTTTTTTTTTTTTTTTTTTAAAAAAGGAAACTACTTGCATTTTTAAAAAGTAACATTGATTTTTAAAATCTAATTATCTAGTATTTTGGGGGGATTACTAATATTCCACAGAGCCTAATATTTAGTAGCTCAGGTTGTCACTCAGAAGTTTCTTGCTGGGTTTTATGGATCCTGAAGATCTTCGAGAAGTGAAAAGTAAATGCTGAATATAGTGGTCACATTAAAACTTGTGTTTGTGTATGGCAACACAGTGGTGAAAATAGGTGGACTATTTGCTGATAAAAGACAGCTAAAATTTTTTTGGCACACGTTTCCTGATTATTTTTGTAAAGCCAGATTGAGGAAAAGAAGTAAAAGTCACTTTGGGAAATACCTTGATCAGGGTTGGGGTTGAGGGTGAGGGGAGGGATTTTCTGTCATTTGCTAGCAAACTGGCTTGGTTTTTGTGTTTCTGGAGGTGGATGTTTGTGTCCTTATTCTCTAGCGTCTCAGCATGGCTAAACTTAAGGATTCACACCTAATTTGACTCCTCCCATGAGACAGTAGTAGCGAAAAAATATTACATATAGGATTCACTTGTGCAATAAAAAATTAGCCTACTGAACAGATTTTGGTTTTATAGAGAGCCTGTTATTTTCATAAGTACCACAATGACTGCAATGGTGTAAAACATGACATGGTAAGGTAAAGACACAGCAATAAAGCATTTGACATGTTGATTCTTAATTTACCCACATGCAGTGGCCTTGTGTACCAGAAAAGAAAATTTTCATACAAGGTTATTCAAAGGTTTCCTTAGCCAATTTTGGTTGTAGTAAAGGTTATCGGAAGCAAGAGCACTTCTACACACTTGTATGGGTAATTGGTTTTGTGAAATATGAAATTGTGTACTGCAGAACTGTGAGCCTACCCTAGCTACAGGTAGCTATGGGTAAGTGTTGTTCAGGGTTAAGATACCTATACACGTGGGATGGGTAAATGGGGATAAATATTTTTATTTTTTAAATCATGGTTGCTCCTGTGGAGTCGGATTTAACACTTTAGTTTATATGGTGTGTCTTAATGCTCCTCAGCAAGTCTGTGAACCTGCTGATGCTTTCTGGAAACTTGCTGTGCCTTCTAAAAGCCAGTGATGGGTAGACATTCCAGTTGAACTGGGGCAACATTTGTTTGCTTTGGAAAGGGCCACCCGTACTGCATCACCACACTGGCTCTGCACAAATTTAGAACCCCCGGTTTGTGCATGTCAGAGGAAAAATATTTCGACGGAGAGTCCATGCTGTGAAGAAAATCTTCAGGACAAATCCTGGTTTCCAGAGTCAAGTTCAACCTGATTTACATGACTCAGCGGCTGCTCCATCCAGTTTTTCTTGTATCAGTAAACAACTTGCACCTTCCTGCAAGTTTAAAAGAGTTTTTTGCCGTTAACTTCATATGTGAAGTATACTTAATTTCTTTGTACATTGGATTATAGAGAAGTAATCCTAATGATTTTCCAGGTAACAAAAGCTTCATAGACTTTAACATATAAAATATGCTTTGGAAATTAGGGTTCTGCCAGAAGTCTGAAAACTTGAGTCTAGGTACACCATTATAACTTAATGTGGGTCACAAAGCTTATACTTGGATTGCAGAAAATATCTCCCCCCTACTTTTTGGTCATTTAAAACAGGTCTTTACCATATAAACCTGAAATTCCATTGAGCATTAAATGAGAGGTTTTCTTAATGGTAATTTTGAGCTTATTTTGTATGCTCAACTAAAAATCACTAAGAAATGAGTACTTGATTGACCACAAGTGTTTCATAAACGTTAGTTTAAAATTATCAACAAAAATAGAGGTCTGTATTGTATGTTTAAAAATTCACTTTTAGAAGTACTTTGGTGGCAATTCATTATACTAAACTTCTCAGTTTCTTTTTATTCAGGCTCCTTCCTCAGAGAAGCTTCCTGTTATGTACCTTATGGATTCTATCGTGAAAAACGTTGGACGAGAGTATCTCACTGCCTTTACTAAAAATCTAGTTGCAACATTTATTTGTGTGTTTGAAAAGGTATATATGCATTTAGAAACATTTGAATTTTTAAAAAATGTGTTCCTGATTAAATAAATACTTGCCTTTGTGTTGGGTTTTCTTGGGTGGTGAAATGTATTCTCTTGGACATTTATCAAGTTCAACGCTAAAGTTAGTGTTTTATGTTAGATTTTTTAATGCAGGTTTTAGGGCTTTTACAATGCCTCTTCCAAGATTAGATGACTTTGGTCTTATTTTTTATTTTTATTAAGAGTATTACAGATGCCCCCCCTCTCCCCCCAAATGACTTTGATTTTAGATGGGCAAAAAGATCTGAAACTATCAAGAGCATTTCAAATTTTGTGGTTTACATTTCTGGTGTTAGGATGTTGGCTATTCCTATCTGGGGGGAAAAGTATAATCCACCAGTGTGTCTCAATCTGCAATTGGTGCCTGAAATTTTTGTGACTTTTTTTTCTGGAAATGTTTCCTCTCGTTACTTTGTTGAAGTATGTTTTATATGAATGCTCTAGGTGTGTGTGAATAGTGGACCAGTTTATTGCCTTAGGTTATATTGGAAATACTTTTTATCCTCTTAGTAGAGTATAAGAAAGGCTTATTCTATAGCTAGAGAGATTGTATGTTCCTTTGCTGAAGTAATTATCTCCTTGTCCGGCTTTATCTTACACATTTAGCAAAAGGGCATTTATAAGATACTTAGGTTTAGAGATTGTTTCCTAACAAAAAACTGGGTAGTTCCTGTGTTTTGAAGTACTTGTGTTTGGAGAAAACTTAGAGTTGTCAGACTTGGAGAATTGGGATTATTTTGAAAGAACTATTCAGTATCAGATTTTACTTGTGTGTTAGAACAGAAAATGTAGTTGATACTTGAGTAATTGTTTTCCTTTATGTTCCTAGAGAAAAACTAAGTATATGCAGAAGAAATTTGGAAAGTTGCATTTCAAATTGTGTTAAGGAGTTTGTTAATAGTGCATTGTAGACCACTGCTAAATACTGCTTACCTGAGCCTATAGCCTTAAGGAGAAGTTACCTTTGCATTGTAGAAGTTGGGAAGCTAAACCAACCTCTTGGTGTCAGTTTCAGTATGTTCAAATTCATTTGTGTGTTTGGTAGAATACCTTTACCTGAATCTAACTGGGCCTTAACACTGCACTTAATGAAAATGACCTTGTAGTAAATATCTAAAGACTTGAATATAGTCAAGGCTTTATTATCCTAAAGTTAAATACCTAATTCAGTTTTCCTAAGTACTAGGTTTCTCTGATGGTTAATTTAAAGAATGTTTTTGTTATGCCCATAAGCATGAGCAGTTAAGTTATAAAACTAAAGCTACATCAGTGGGTAAGATTTTGAATTTTAATAAGGTGCCTTCCACACCACAAATAGCTTGTTTGTAGGTATCAACCATATTGTTTTGCAGAAGATTGGTTAGCGAGATAGTTTTGCCTTAATTTTAACTTTGTACCACCATGTAAATAATTTAAGAAATTTAAGCCATTGGGTAAACTTTTCTAGTTTTATGTTTTTGTCCAGAGTAGAAATAACATTAGGAATGCTATTTTAAGACCTAAAATTTGGAAACATTTTGTACTTTTTTTCCAATGGGCCTTTTATTTGGCAACGAGCAAGTACTAGAAAGTCCATTTGTAATTTGTTCTGTTGTCTGTCTCTTGCATATCTGTGTTCTGGCCAGAGGGGACTTGGAGGTTTTTCTGAAGCACATTAGCATCTGTGGGCTCTATTCTCTTACAGTAGTAGTTCTTTGTCTCAGTAATCTCAAAGACAAACTTCCCGTAGAATGTACTTTTAAAAGTACAAAGACTTGCCTAGTAGTTGGCTTTCATAAAGGTTAGGTGATGATGGCTTTAATTTTTCTAATTGTTCTTTGAGGGAGAAATTTTCTTATTTTACATTTGCAAACCAAATATATCTTGAATAAATTCTTATTGTTGTATGTATATATTTATGAATGAGCCGTATGTATGCTATATGTGAAATAGAGATTGATATAATTTGATATTTAATATTTAAAACATTCTATAGTGACTTAACAAGCCATAGAATTGTTCTGTTGTTCTAGGTGGATGAGAATACTAGAAAAAGTTTATTTAAGTTACGTTCCACATGGGATGAGATATTCCCATTGAAGAAACTTTATGCCCTGGATGTCAGAGTCAATTCGTTAGATCCTGCTTGGCCTATTAAACCTCTACCCCCCAATGTGAATACATCTAGCATCCATGTGAATCCTAAATTTTTAAATAAATCGGTAAGTTTTACATGAATGGTCTATAACTAATACTTCTGTCAAATTTTGACTTTTCTAAAATTTCTTGCCAGAAAGAAATATCAAGAAAAATATCCTGTGCTGAAAATTTAGTTAAAAAATTTTTTTTCTCTTCAGGTTCACAGTACATTTAAAAATATATTTTTGTTGAGGTGTTGTTACATAATATACTTTTTAAATTTTAAATTTCTGTAAAGTTTTCTGTGTGCTTTTAAACATGATTGGCTATTTAAAATTATGGATGATGTTTATTAGGAGATAAGCTCATAATTTTTAGTTCCCTCTTAACTTTTTAGCTGTGATACATAGTTTTTAAACAAATCATTTTCTCTTATAGCCTGAAGAGCCTTCAACTCCTGGCACAGTGGTCAGTTCCCCTAGCATCTCCACTCCTCCAATTGTTCCTGATATACAAAAGAATCTTACCCAGGAACAACTAATAAGGCAGCAGTTACTTGCAAAACAAAAACAGTTATTAGAACTTCAGCAGAAAAAGCTGGAGCTTGAACTAGAGCAAGCTAAAGCACAACTGGTAAGTAAAGGAAATTTACATTTTAAATATTGTAGTCATGTCTTCTGACAGAGAAGTAATTATTGTGTTCAAATTGTATTAATGTTACTTTATTTATTAGTGTATTTTCCCACTTTTATTTCACAAGTTATGGTATCTTTGTTGAGCAAATTTTTATATCCTTATTGTAAAACTCCCTTGAATATAAATTGTACACTATTTTCTTTCAAGTACTTTGGTATTGGATTGCTGTCTTCTAAGATAACACCTTAGTTTTATTAACAATTATGTCATATGGATTTAGTATCAGTCCCAATATGGTCAGTGTGCTGTGGCAAGTGTTTATGCAGAGTCTTGAATCTTTTATGAGCTTATGCTTCATGAGCAGAAATCAGGTTCCTAGAAGCCAACAAAAGAAAAGCCATCACAAAATTAAGGACTCTAGGAAGATTACATGTTTATATGCACGAATGACCTTATACTAAGTTATTTTACTTGGCACTTAAGTTTGTTTGAGAGTTAGGAGGTATACGAAGGCAGAGTTTTATAAGTCTGTTATCAGTGCCGCTTTTTCTATTCTATCTTGAGATTATATTTTAAAACCTCAAAGTAAAGGACTAGTAAGAAATAACAGGCCACATACGTATATGACCTTTCTCTTTTCACTTTAATTTCCACTTAAACATTAGAAGTACACAATGTAGAAACGTTGAATAAATGGATTTATTGAATAAAGCATATTCTAGGTTTCAGTCTTTTGGTAAATAATCTGCATTGTTTTACAGTATTAACATGAACATTTACTTTGTATTTCAGGCAGTTTCTCTTAGTGTTCAGCAGGAGACATCCAACTTAGGTCCTGGATCTACACCATCCAAATTACATGTTTCACAAATTCCCCCTATGGCAGTTAAAACTCCTCATCAGATTCCTTTGCAACCTGAGAAAAGCCGTCCAGGTCCACCCTTACAAATTCAGGACTTGAAAGGAACAAACAGGGATCCCCGCCTTAATAGGATGAGTCAACATTCTTCTCATGGAAAAGATCAAAGTCACAGAAAAGAATTCCTAATGAACACATTAAACCAGTCTGATATTAAGACAAGTAAAACTATACCCTCTGAAAAACTAAATTCATCCAAACAAGAAAAAAGTAAATCAGGTGAAAAAATAACCAAGAAAGAACTTGACCAGTTAGATTCTAAATCTAAATCTAAATCTAAATCACCATCACCTTTGAAAAACAAATTCTCCCATACAAAAGACTTGAAAAATCAAGAATCTGAATGCCCAAGGGTGTCTGACATGAGCAAGAGAGATCCAAGATTAAAAAAGCATCTTCAAGATAAGACTGATAGCAAAGATGATGATATAAAAGAGAAGAGAAAAACTGCAGAAAAGAAGGATAAAGATGAGCATATGAAGTCATCTGAACACAGACTGGTTGGAAGTCGAAATAAAATCGTTAATGGCATTGTGCAAAAACAGGATACAGTAACAGAAGAATCAGAAAAACAGGGAACAAAACCAGGGAGATCAAGCACTAGAAAGCGATCAAGGTCGCGATCACCCAAGTCTCGGTCACCAATTATACATTCTCCTAAGAGAAGAGATAGGCGGTCACCCAAACGAAGGCAACGGAGTATGTCTCCAACCTCGACAGCCAAAGCTGGAAAGATGCGCCAATCTGGATGTAAGCAGTCACATATGGAAGACTTTATGCCACCATCCAGGGAAGAAAGAAATGCCAAGAGAAGCACTAAACAGGATGTTCGAGATCCAAGGCGAATAAAGAAGACTGAAGAGGAACGACCTCAAGAAATTGCAAATCAGCATTCTACAAAGTCAGGCAGTGAACCAAAGGAGAATGTAGAAAATTGGCCAAGTTCCAAGTCTAACAAAAGATGGAAATCTGGTTGGGAAGAAAATAAAAGGTAGGATGTTTGTTCACATTCTAAATCAAGTAGAATAATATGTACATTTTAAAATACAGTGTTAAAGTTGGATAATGTTCATTGGGTGCTGTATGTAATTGGTGCTTTATTTTTTCATTTCTTATAATCTCATGGGTTAAATACCAATATTACTCCTGTTTTACAGATAAGGAAAGTGAAGTTTAGAAAGGTTAATCTACGTAAGGCTGCATACCCAGGACATGCAAGAAGAATTAGAGTTTATCTGATTTTCCTGACTTCAGATCTTGTGCTCTTAGTCATTTAATTACCTTTATGATTACATATATTCATTTTAACCAGATTCTTTGAAAAGGATTCTTAAATATGGTCCTGAGTATTTTAAAAAAGTTTATGAAGTAACATACTGCTTTTATGGTTTCAGCTTACAACAAGGCGATGACCATAGTAAATCTCCTCATCTAAGGCATAGGGACAGCTGGTCAAGCACTAAAGGAATCTTGTCACCTCGAGCCCCAAAGCAGCAGCATCGATTAAGTGTAGATGCCAATCTTCAGATTCCTAAAGAGTTAACTCTTGCAAGCAAAAGAGAATTACTTCAAAAGGTAGTTACCATGATCCCATGTAATCATTATTGTCTTTGTCTAAGTATTTTTGTAAGTACTTTTTATATTTAAAATACTTGATTTGTTTTTATCACCCCATGCAGACGAGTGAACGTTTAGCATCTGGTGAAATTACACAGGATGAGTTCCTTGTTGTTGTGCATCAAATTCGACAGCTATTTCAGTATCAAGAAGGTAAACATAGATGCAATGTACGCGATAGTCCTACAGAAGAAAATAAAGGTGGATTAAAAAAGAAACCTCTCTTATCTGATGCTGAATTAACCTACTATGAACATAAAGCAAAACTGAAAAGGACACAGGTTCAGCATTCATTTCCAAGACTTGATCTCTTAGATCCTGATATTTTTGACTACCCTTTGACTGATGCCTTGTTGTCTGGAATAGAATGTGAGCCATCCAAAAGTAAACATGCAAGTAGGAATAGTGGAGCACAGTTTGACAGAAAAGAACAATTTAGTGAAAGAGCAAGACGTCTTTCTCCTATATCTGGGAGTCGTTCTTATGCTGAGAATCTTTCACCCCATGAGGGCCGGAGAAGACATGACGAGCAAGTCTCTGCTAAAGGTAGAAAGTTAAATCAGATTATGCCTATTGAATCACACAGCAGTGAAGGGAAAATGAACAAGCTAAGTGGGGATGGATTTTTGTGACTGTTCAGACTACCTTTTTTGTTTCAATTTGTTTTTTCCCTCAGAGGGAAAGGAAGAGAGCTAATACTTAAAAGGTCAACTGTATGTCAGGTACTTTACTAGGTTCTTTTAAAATGTAATCTGATTTAATTCTCACAACGACCCAGTGAAATATTTATTACCCCCATTTTACAGATAGGAAATAAGACCAGAGAAATTAAATAACTTGCTTTCAAAGTCAAATAATTAGTAAGTTCACAGAATGGGTTTGTTGTTTTTTACCCAGGTGTGTCTGACTCTAGAGAGAGCATCCTTTTACCTGCTGTTTGATGTTGTCTTTTCCCTCCCCTCCAATAAAGTGAGATAGTTATGGATATTTTTGGATAAACATTTACATGAATATAGAAAGATTTGAAGATAATTTTATATAAATTCAGATTCAGGGGAAATAATTTATTTTCTTTTTAAAAGGTGTACGAGAAGAGCAAAGATCACCATTCAATGATCGTTTTCCACTTAAGCGACCTCGATATGAAGATTCAGATAAACCATTTGTAGATAGCCCAGCATCACGATTCGCCGGCCTCGATACAAATCAGCGACTTACAGCGTTAGCTGAAGACAGACCATTATTTGATGGACCTAGTAGGCCATCAGTAACAAGAGATGGCCCAACCAAGATGATTTTTGAAGGACCTAATAAATTAAGCCCTAGAATTGATGGACCTCCTGCACCAGGTTCTCTTCGGTTTGATGGGTCACCTGGACAAATGGGGGGAGGTGGCCCTTTGAGATTTGAAGGACCACAAGGTCAGCTAGGAGGTGGGTGTCCTTTGAGGTTTGAAGGTCCTCCGGGACCAGTAGGGACACCTCTGCGGTTTGAGGGGCCAATTGGTCAAGCAGGTGGAGGTGGTTTTCGGTTTGAAGGTTCCCCTGGTCTGAGGTTTGAAGGATCTGCAGGTGGTCTGCGATTTGAAGGACCAGGGGGCCAGCCTGTGGGTGGTCTCAGGTTTGAGGGACATCGGGGTCAACCAGTGGGTGGTCTGAGGTTTGAGGGACCTCATGGTCAGCCTGTGGGTGGACTTAGGTTTGATAATCCCCGAGGTCAGCCTGTAGGTGGACTTAGATTTGAGGGGGGTCATGGGCCATCAGGAGCTGCAATTAGGTTTGATGGACCTCATGGTCAGCCTGCAGGTGGAATCAGATTTGAGGGCCCTTTGCTACAGCAGGGAGTTGGAATGAGGTTTGAGGGCCCCCATGGTCAGTCAGTAGCTGGTCTGAGGTTTGAAGGACAACATAATCAACTTGGTGGGAACCTTAGGTTTGAGGGTCCACATGGTCAACCAGGAGTTGGGATCAGATTTGAGGGACCTTTAGTCCAACAAGGAGGTGGAATGAGGTTTGAGGGTCCTGTACCAGGAGGTGGACTGAGAATTGAAGGGCCTCTGGGTCAAGGTGGTCCAAGATTTGAAGGTTGTCATGCTTTAAGGTTTGATGGGCAGCCAGGCCAGCCATCACTCTTACCAAGATTTGATGGATTACATGGCCAACCAGGTCCTAGATTTGAAAGAACTGGTCAGCCAGGCCCACAGAGATTTGATGGACCTGGACAGCAGGTTCAGCCAAGATTTGATGGTGTGCCTCAAAGATTTGATGGTCCACAACACCAGCAAGCATCAAGATTTGATATTCCTCTTGGTCTTCAAGGCGCACGATTTGACAATCATCCTTCACAAAGGCTTGAATCAGTCTCTTTCAATCAGACTGGTCCATATAATGATCCGCCTGGCAGTGCTTTTAATGCCCCATCCCAAGGACTGCAGTTCCAAAGACATGAACAAATATTTGATTCACCTCAAGGACCAAATTTTAACGGACCACATGGCCCTGGAAACCAGAGTTTCTCAAATCCACTTAACAGAGCTTCTGGACACTATTTTGATGAAAAGAATCTTCAGAGTTCTCAATTTGGAAACTTTGGCAATTTACCTGCTCCAATAACAGTAGGAAGTATTCAGGCGTCTCAGCAGGTAAGTCTGTTGTAGTTACTGTAAAATTATGTTGTGTGGCGATAGGAACCATTTTTATTGTTTCTGGTGTTCAGGAGACAGTTTATAGATTGGAAAGTTTTTAATGTATTTTGAAACCCTATGTGCTAGGGAAGTGGGAAGAGAGTCTTGGGAGAGAGTCTTGGGTCTGAAACATGCAGATTTCAATCCCAAATTGATTTATTGATTTTAGCTCTTCCAGTGTTTAGAGAAATCTCAGTCTCTTTCTCCTCTCTCTCTCTCTTTCACTCACACACACACTTTTTTAAGCTGACTTTGCTTTTTAGTGTAGTTTTAGGTTCACAGCAAAATTGTGCTTTGAGGTACAGCTATT
The DNA here is from genome assembly GCF_964146895.1 of Miniopterus schreibersii. Lineage (NCBI taxonomy): Eukaryota > Metazoa > Chordata > Mammalia > Chiroptera > Miniopteridae > Miniopterus > Miniopterus schreibersii. The sequence continues at coordinate 29,021,272 of NC_138112.1, read as the reverse complement.
TCCTATATACCCCTTGCCTTCACATCTGCATAGTCTCCCCATTATGTTTGTTTGTTTTAGGCTTCAAAGTTAGTAAAGTGTTATACAGTTGTGAGGTGTTTTATAGATCTCCGCTACATTGTAGAACTGGGAACCCTGCCCATGCTTTTTACAGTCTATGAATCTTTTTCTTCTCTCTTCCTACTTTTTTACACCTTTCCAGTCATTCCAGTCAAATAGAATTATTTGATATTAATATCAACACAACAGACCTGTGACTTGCCCCCCAACTGTATTCATTTTATCACCTAAACATGTATAGTCATCTGTTGGTATTCTTTTGCATTTGTTCTGCATACATTTTAAAATGCATTTTGAAATAATTTTAAAGCAATGTGCTTGCAATTTGTGATTCAGTTGGTAATTTATTTAGTGACTATGCTTGCCTGCTGGTACTCTTCTGGGCTAAATTTACTTTTTTTCCAGGTGCTGACATTTTATTTCTAGGACAAAATCATTTTATACTAGTAACATTGCATGGAAGTAAATGTAAAACAAGAAAGATTTTTTTAAAGCACATTATAAGTATTTTTGATAGAAAGCAGTCTTCTTTTGATATCCAGTACTTTGAAAAAACAATTGTCCTGCATAGTTAGATTTACTCTATTTGTATATTCTTAAAAGAAATGATATTGTTATTGATAGATACTCTGGAATGGGACTTGACTTAGTTGTGCTTGCTGCTACATTATGCAGAATTGGTGAGGTTTATTATATATACATACCACTGGAAGTTCACATGGATACTGAACAAGGCTTATAAATGGATAATTATGTAGAAGTCCTGTTACACTCTGGACTACAAATACAGAATTTGTATGCGTGTACAGTACTTTTTTCACAACTTCTCTATTTTCAACATTACCTGATGCCTTTTACAATCTACTTTGTAACCCAAAGTATGATGGCCAAAGAAGATTATCACAAAGGAGTTCAGATTGCTAATTAAAACCAGCTTTTGACATCTGTCGTTAGGTCAGGAGTTCTGGTCTCCTTTTGCTGCTTACTAGCCATTATGACTATGTACAGGTCACATCTCTGGATGTCAGTTCTTCTACTTGTAAAATAAGAGAAAGCACCAGCAAGTAAAGTGATTTGTGTAAGGTCACATAGCTAGTTGTTGGCTACCTTATGTTTTCATGGTATTTTCAGCTTTTCAAAGAAGCTTCACATCCATTCACAGTTCTTTATAATTTATGATACAGATTCTGGAAGGTATTACTCCTTTTTGTCAAAAGCCTAGAAGTGAAGTGACCCAGTCAGGTTATTCTTAAGTATTTATTATCATAGAAACCAGGCCTTATGATGTCTGTGAATATTTTTATGTGATAAGGATGTTAAAATGTTCTTAAAACCAAGGTTTCTCTTAAAGGTTCTGACTGGTGTTGCTCAGCCAGTGCCGTTTGGCCAGGGACAACAATTTTTACCAGTTCATCCACAAAATCCTGGAGCATTTGTTCAGAATCCTTCAGGTATGTACTTTCTGAACTTTGTCTTTTTCAAAAGACAAGTAATTATTATCTGTTGAATAGCTACCATGTCAATTTTAGAAATGACAATTTCGAGAAGGCATATGTGATTTACAGAAATTTAATCTGGCTGGAGTGTTTTGTTCTCTTTCTGAGTTTGTTTACATTGTTGATGCGTGTTCACAGTGATCCTATTTACAACTAGAGATGGTCAGCCAGGACTAGTAGACCATTAAAGAGGAGGAATGAAACCTATTGGATGGAAGCTGGAGGGTGGGGGAGGAGTGTGACACTTGTGTTGAAATGAAATAAATGACAAACCCCAGAAATCTCAATTATTTGATATTTTGAGTTTTTGTTTTGTGTGTGTGTGCCAATCCAATAAACATTAAGTAAATGCTGGGGACATTGCCTTGTAAAGTTGATTCATTCATAATTCTTGATGGACACTCAAATAATAATACATGTTAAAGGAGTAGGAAAAATTTCTGTGATTCCCTAGTGAGGTACCCTGATTAATAATTAGCACCTTTGTTACTCTAGGGGGAAGCATAACAATATTGTTATGGATTAATAATATTGGTTGCAAAAGCTTTAAAAATGAATTTTAGTTTTAATATGTGAAAAAGAGAAAGTATATAAATTATGGTGGTTTATAAAATAACTGTAAAGTTAATGTATCAAGAACTAACCCAACCAAGTCATAGTGATACTTGTTTTATTTTTGAATCTTCAGAAACATGCTCTAACGTGGCACTATTTGGTTTACAAATTAAAAGAGTTGTCCAGAACTTCTGAAGTAATTAGGAAAGTCCTAGCTAATTTCTCGTGTATACATTAGTTCTTAAACTATGTCATCATAAGGAATTCTATTAATTTGAAAGCTTTGTTTTTAATTTCTAGGTTGATTAGGTTAATTAATGTTTTTAATGTTTTTTGGTGTCATTGTAATGAAAGAGAAAGAAAGAATTTGGAATGTAAAATCAGAAGACCAGCCTTAGAATCTCCACTCTGCTATTTCATAGATGGGTAGGATATAAGGAAATATCTTGTCTGGGCTTCATTTTCTTTCTCTGTAGACAAAATATGATAAAAGTCAGTATTTGCCTGGAAAATTTTTTATAAGATAATCAAATGAGATTGTATATGAAGAAGTATTTTGTAATTTGTAAAGAGCTATATTAATGTATTTTCCTTTAGAATTTATTTTTTCTTGTTGAGTAGAGGATTATTTGTAGAGTTTTTGTTGGTGTGCAAAAACTGCAAATTTTTAAAAAACACACCAAATACTGGGTGTAGTGCCAAACACCTCAGTACGTTATAACTTAAATCATTTAGTCCTCCTAACAACCTTAGATAGGAACAATTATTATTACCCTTTTATAGGTAAAGGAAACTGAGGCACAGATAAGCAACTTGATCATGTCACACAACTAGAATGTGGGATTTCTAGTTAGAATCCCAGGAGTCTGGTTCCATTGTTCCATGTCTTTGATCACTGAACTTGGCCATCTGAAGACATGTAAATAGCTAGTTATGACTCTAAGACATATAAATAGGTAATTCTAATAAAATGTAAATGTTAAACTAGTGTGAAATGCTATTGTAATTGACTGTCAAGGTTGATTTACTCATTCATTCATGTATTCAGACATTTCATTTCAACAGACATTAATTAGCCTACTGTGTCCAAGGTGTTGTGTTAAGTGTGAAGAGAATGCAGTGGTAAAGGGAAGGGATTTTGTGTATTATGGATGCAAATTGAATTTCTTCTCATGAGGAGGAATTTTTAGTGGTTCACAACTTTTTCTAGAGGTGTAGTGAGATGCCTAATAGTGACATAAAAATACATTGAAATGATAGTTTTATAGTTGAGTGAAAAAATCAATTAGATTAGTGCTTAACAGAATACATAATTGAATTGATTCCTCCCTAGTGAGCTTAAGGAGAAGATTGTTATTCATGTCTCCTTTATTCAAATTATTGAAGTTTTGATAATCCTCACACCTGTTCAGCAGTAGTCTGAGCTGCTTTGCAAGGGCAGTAATTCAGAAGAGGTCTGAGGGGCAGCTATACTCTCAGCCATATGGTTCATCTCTGCATTAGTTCCCCTGGGTAGTCATGGGGATATGGGTAGAGTAGTACTTCCACTTAGGCTTTGGGTATTTTTCCCCCCTCAGTGTGATTAGAAGATGAGTAATAGAAAACTAGATAGTTGGAAATAGAGGTGGTGTGCTGCATTGAATAGAAGGGAGTGAGAGTATAAAGTATCAGTGCTTTTAGTATTTCTCCTAGAATATATTTTTAGGAGGTGATGATTTGCTTACCTAAATGAAAAGTTCATTTTAGGAGCTTTTGAGGTAATTTATACTCATCCTTAACAAGTTTGTAAAATTTATTGTTGATAGGACATCTTCAAGAAAACTTTGAAAATGCTTAGTATAATTTATATCTTTAAGTTCTACTTTCATTTTGAGACCTTTTTTTTTTTTTGAAGGAGCCCTTCCTAAGGCATATCCTGATAATCATCTCAGTCAGGTGGATGTAAATGAATTATTTTCAAAACTGCTAAAAACAGGAATTCTCAAATTGTCCCAGCCTGATTCAGCTACAACACGTAAGTATGTTTTCATACTTCATCTACATAAAGCTCCATTAAGTTATAAAGACGTATGATATGATATAATGTAAGTTATGATAAAAGTTCTTACAATAATTGAATTCTTATGTATACTCTTTATTCTTTGGAAATCTAATAGAATTGGTTTATAATAAAATTCTTTTTTTATTTTCTAAGATGGAATTACTGATTTTGTAGTGGACATTGTTTCAATTTACTAACATTCCTGTAGATAATATGCAGCCTTTTTACTATTTATTCTATGTTAATTTAGTATTTTAGAATAATTTTAATATTGATGAAGTAAAATTTTGTAAAATTTATGAAGATTGACTTTTAAGAGAGCAAACCTAATATCACTTATCAAAATAAAGAATTGCATTAGGTTTCTTGGCCAGTAAATAAATAAAAAATTAGAAGCACTGAATAGATAAGATGATGGGGTTCTCTACTGTTTATAACACTATAGTATTCCCCTGTAAAGAATATGTGGAGAATGGTTTTGAGAAATTGGTATATTTCTTTTCAATTGAAGAAGTAAATGAAGTTGCTGCTCAGCCTTCCACTGAAGAGGAGGAAGACCAAAATGAAGATCAAGATGTTCCAGATCTTACCAATTTTACAATTGAAGAATTGAAACAGTATGTAATCTAATTTTCTTTCTAAATTTCTAAGATAAAAAGGACAGTGACTTTACTAACAGTAGACTTTATTATTAGTTCTATTAATTTTACCCCTCGTACCGCTTTTAAAATTTAGGAAGCCTGTTTTCTTTTTTTAATGTAAAATATACATAACAAATTTTTGGAGCCTGTTTTTAAATCCCATTTTAAAATACATTTGCACAAATATTTAGGCCTAACAGCTACCGCCAAATTTCTATTTTTTCATATCTGTGTTTGGTACAGCAAGTGCAGGGAGTATAAATATTAGGTATTAATAATCACTTGTCTTCCTTTTTATCTTCATTTTCTCTTAATCCTCATTATTTTTTCTTTATTGATATTCTTATACTTTTGAGGGTTAAGAAAATTAAATTTTTGTAATCTAGTATTTCAAAAAATTGAACAAACTATTTTCATTTTATAAGTAATTCATGTTCATTGTGGAAGATTAGAAAATACAAATCAAGAAAATAAAATTACCTACAATTCCTACTTTACTGATAACCACTCTTAACCTTTGGTGCATACTTTTTTATAATTTTCTATTGCCTATATTAGTTATAAAAAACATTTATAGCTACTTTATGGATTCATTATATCTTTATGAGTACTTGATTTAAAAAAATAAAGTAGCTAATGTATTTCCATCCTTTTAAAGTATATTTTTTTCAAAGTAATATTTTCACATAAAGTTTTATAGTGAAAGTTTTATAATAAAGGCTTATAATAATAAAAGGTGGCACCCTTTATCCTAGTACTGTTCCCCTAGAGGCAGTCATTTTTAACTCTCTTCTGTGGTTCCTAGCATTTACTTTTCTTACTTTTTTACAAGATACATACACGGTGGGGCAAAATTAGGTTTACAGTTGTGAGTGCACAAAACACAGTTTATTCTTGTATTATTATTAATTACTGTATTGTATTATTTTCCATACAAATAACTCTAAACCTACTTTTGTCCCACCCTTTGTTTTTCCGATTTATCACGTTTCTTTTTTAAAATATTAATTCTTTATTGAATTTATTGTGACATTGGTTAATAAAATGATAGTTTCAGGGGTAATTTATCACTTTTCTTGATTTCTCATGTTTAGAGGTCTTTTGACTTTCTGAAAGTGAAGATTTAGCTATTTCTTTTACTGTCCTACTAAGTTTCTCCTATCTAGTCATATAACCATTTTTTTTTTTAAGTCATTCAATATTAATAACTAAATATTTTGTTTGCTGATATGCACAGCACGAGTGTACTGTCTCTTGCTTTATTCTACTATTTAAAAAATTGTTTGGAGTTCCTGACTGCCCTGTGTGTATACAGTTTCTTTCCAAGTAGGGAGCCCAGAATTTTAAAAAATGATTATTGATGTCAGTTTCCCATTAGTCTTCTAAGTTTTCTTTTTAGTAATCCATACAGTTATTTCTTCTGTACCTCTTTTGATGTTCTTTAGACCAGGTTGGGGCAGTTGAGTTATTGAGAACTTGAAAAAATCTGGAGAGGTGAACTCTAATTATTCTGCTGTGTCTACCTGCTGTGTCTGCCTTGATACAGACACTAGTCTAAGAACAGGCCAGCTACTGCTTTATTAGTTAGCCCATAATCATTCTGTCTTCAGCCAAGAGGACATAAGTAACTGGGCCAGATCTGTCAATAATAGGATAGACTAGACTCCATGTTACAAAATTCACCCAAGTTAAGGAAAGGGTATCAGTAATATACATTTTTAGAGAATAATATTGATCTTTGGGTATTAGCAGCCAGCTCTTGGCTGAAACATTTTGTCACATAACAATGGCATCACTGTTATTAAAATATAGAAAACTGAAATATTTGTAACTGCCTTTTTTTTTAAGTCCATTTAAAAACTAAAGATTATTTCTTTTTTTGAAACAGACGTTATGATAGTGTTATAAATCGACTGTACACTGGTATTCAGTGTTACTCTTGTGGAATGAGGTTTACAACATCACAGACAGATGTATATGCAGACCACTTGGACTGGCATTATCGGCAAAATAGAACTGAAAAAGATGTTAGCAGAAAAGTCACTCATAGACGTTGGTACTACAGTTTAACAGTACGTAATCCATATGTCTCTGAACTGTCTTAGCCTTCAGATTCTATCATTCTAAAAGTACATTAGTTTAAATAATTTCTGGGATCTAACTTGTGAATGTTTTAAATGATAATTGACCCCTAGAATATAAAAGGTTTTTTTTAAAAAAGGAATTTGAACAGTATATATTTGCTTTTTGTTGAAATTAGAACACAAATACCTTCTAGGCCTAAAATTCCAAGTTGCTGTGACTGAATTAAAAAAAAAAATTGTATGTAAAATTTATCTTGTTTAAATTTAGTAGTTGTAATTCTAGATGTAATGGAAAATTAATATTAAGGTCTTAATTGTAATTAATTGTTTTATGTTGTCTATTAGTTATGGGGCTCAAAGGGAATGCATAATTTTAAATAATATTAAAGTATATTGTAGAAGTACCTATACCTTTAAGTGGCATTATATTGAAGATATGCAGTAAGTGTTTAGGAACAAATGAAAATATTCTTTTTAAATCAACTCCTTTTAAGGACTGGATAGAATTTGAGGAAATAGCTGATCTGGAAGAACGTGCAAAGAGCCAGTTTTTTGAAAAGGTACATGAAGAAGTTGTGCTCAAAACTCAGGAAGCTGCTAAAGAAAAGGAGTTCCAGAGTGTACCTGCAGGGCCAGCTGGAGCAGTTGAGGTAAGAGAAGAATGTTAAATTTTCAACCTCTGGTCCTGTTGCTCACTTTAAATAAATAATCATAAACATTTTATATCACTTTATTTACATCCCTCTTTCAGTGATTTTAAGATTTTATGTAAGCTTTACTCGTTAGTTGTACTCTGTGATCTGACTTGGGGTTTTATAACCACTGTAGTTATTTACGTAATATCAGTCACCAACAGCAGTGAAATGTTAGCTATTTTTGCATGGAAGAATGCAAAATTCTTAGAATTTATTTTGTGTTTGTATTATATGTCGGACATTGTTAAAACTTGCAGAAAACTCAAATTCCTTCCTCCACTTAATAAAATGTTTATATATTTTTACTTAATGTGTTCTATTAGTAAATTTCATTTTATATGATTCTGTTTTAGAGTTGTGAAATCTGTCAAGAACAATTTGAACAATACTGGGATGAAGAAGAGGAAGAATGGCATTTAAAGAATGCTATTAGAGTGGATGGAAAGGTAATTTTCAGTTCTTTATTAAGAAGTTTTAAAATTAGTGTTTTTTTTTGTAGGGGTAGCTCACCATTTTGAAAGAAATGTTTTTGTTTTTGATTTTAATAAAAAAGGTTTTTTGGAGGTATTGGAATTTAGAGTCAGTGTTTGAGTTGGAAGGCATCTTAGTAGTCATCTGGTTCTATACTCATTTATATAAGGGGTTGCATAACTAGTTAATGATAAACTCAGGACTAGGTTTTCTGAATCTAGTTAATTTTCTTCCTGCCTAACCATACTTTCAATTCTAAATTTATATTTCATCATTAAAACTGTTACTGTCTTGAAAGCATACCATTGCTATCTCCTTAAATGTAGAAAGTCACGTTTAAAGCCAAGAGAAACCAGGATGAGAAATTTTTTTATCCATTGTCTGCTTTCCAAAGATAGTTATCTTCTGGTCTAAATTAGAAAAGAAAATCTTATTAGAATAGCCACTAGAAATGAATATACATGTGAATACCTACTTTTTCTTTTTGCTTCAGATTTATCATCCATCATGTTATGAAGATTATCAAAACGTAAGTTCTTTTTGGTTAGTGTTTTCATTTACATTAATAAATTGTGTTATTTTTTGCATCAAAGCATTATTGCTATTTTTAATCTTATTTAGCTATTGAGCTGTTTTTGTGTTTTGATATAGCATTTAGGTTGTCCACTAAATATTGGTGCTAGATTGACAGAATCTGATTTAAATTTTGAAATTTCTGTATTCCTTTCATTCCATTCACTTCAATCTTGATGTCTTTTACTAGACCACTAGTCAGAGAGAAATGTGAGGGAAACTGAAAGATGAGAAGGATCATGATGGGAATAGGTTTCTGGAATTATGGGTAGCATTTACTGCTTTTTTTTCTTACACTTCACTCAGCCGTGTAACACAGGAATAATTTTTAAATGATCACACATGAAATCTGAAAAAGACATCAGTGTGTTTCCCTTAGAAATTAAAACCAAACAATGGAAACACATTGCCTTTCAAATATTTGTTCCATGGGTTCAAGAGGCAATTAGGTACATATATGTAGGTCATCAAAAGATTAGAGTTTCTAGGATGTTTTGATTTTTGTGGGACTTTTAAAAATCCTTTGAGTGTTTGAAATTAGGAGTCACACAAATTCCAGGATATATGTAGGGGTTACCATCTGTGTGGAATAAAATACAGAAGCATGTCTAATCAACCTCTTCTGGCCTTTTATTGGTTACTGCTAAGTAATTATTAAATGTTTAGTAATCTGCCTTTATGGCATGTTTTGTGGGGAAGCAGGTATTTCAGTTGCATTTGGTATGTTTCTTTGCCCACATAAGTGACTTATAAAACTGTCATTTAATGTGGTACTTTTGAAGTTTAATCAGTACTTATATAGGGCTTTTCATTTTGTAGACATCGTCATTTGATTGTACACCATCTCCCAGCAAGACACCAGTTGAAAACCCTTTGAACATTATGTTGAACATTGTCAAAAATGAATTGCAGGAACCCTGTGAAAGTCCCAAAGTTAAGGAAGAACAAATTGATACCCCACCAGCTTGTACAGAGGAAAGCATAGCAACACCCACTGAAATTAAAACAGAAAATGATACAGTCGAGTCAGTTTAAATAAAATGAGAAAGGTATGTTTTTCTTTTTTAAAAAAGCTGCTGTTTGGATCTAGAAGGTGAAGAATTTTTTTATGTATATATAGACATATCTATATAAATTGTCTAGCTGAGGCAGGGCCTTCAGCTATCATTTGGTTAATAAATACATTTTAGTATTTGCATATCCTACTGCCTGCACAGTTTCAGGTGCTTGTTGTGTGAAAGTTCTGTAGATGTGTGCAAATTTAAAATGAAATTGTATGTGTAAAAATGTACGATTTTCACTTGTGAAACTGTAAATTATAAATAAAAAATATTTTTGCTATCCATGGAGTGTAATATTTATGCACACCATCAAATAAAGACAGTGTTTCTGTACTTTTTATTGGGTGAAAATGGAATTAAACAGCAACCTCAACATAAGATTTTTTTCTGGTAGTTCCCATGATTAAAGCAAAGTCTAAGTTTTATCCTTCAAAGGGGGTTGTGAGAGAGTGCTGTAGAACTTTTCTCAGAAAAGCCAGATTTGAAAAAATTTTAAAAATAGGACATACATGCATATCTATCTATATCTATATCTCCAGCTATAGAGAACCATCCAGATGTCCATTTTTTGAATACTATCGAATGAAGCAACTTTTATTCTTTAACTTGGGCACTGATGCCATCAAATAATTAACAAATATACTTAAGGATTAAAGGTGATTTTCTTTTTTTTTAAATGACATTTTTCAAATTTGTCATGATTTAATGCAGTGAACATATTTCTATTTTAAGTTACAGGGGAGTCTGTAAGAATGTTCATTTGAAACATGGTTAACGTTTTTCATTTGTTGGTTTGACTGAATTAGATGGATACCATGAGATGTTAATACTTCATACATGTAATAAATAGAATGATGATGAAATGTCGTTTGTGTCTCTTTATTTCTTGAATGGCTTTAGATTGTGACTTCTTTCTTTCATCAGCCTTAAAACATGAAGTGGTGGCACTTATGAGCCAGGCACTCTGAGATGCAGCATTAATCTTTCCTGCCATCTATTGGAGGAGATAGGCATATAAAACTAATGAAACAGTTTAAGCACTATGTGGTAGGCATTGACAAACATTTTCCAGATATTCTCTGGTACTTATTTTAATCCTATATTGCCCGGCCTGGCGTGGCTCAGTGGTTGAGCATTGACCTAGGATCCAGGAGATCGGGGTTCGATTCCGGGTCAGGGTACATGCCCAGGTTGCAGGCTTAGGCAGCCGATCAGTGACTCATCATTGATGTTTCTCTCTCTCCCCCTCCTTTCCTCTCTCTGAAATCAATAAAAATATATTTAAAATAATAATCCTATATTATAGATAGTATCCCCAATTTACAGGTGAAATTTAATCACCCAATTAGAAAGGTGAAGAATGTAAACCTGCTTTGCTTCATTTTAATGCAGTTTCCAGTTAAAAAAAATAGCCTAAGATAAATGCTAGAATAGAAACAGGCACACCAAACTATCTGGAGATAGGTTAAGCAAGACTTTATAAAGGTGGTGATAATTAAGTGTTAGAAGATAACTAGCAGTGGAGTCTACATTCCTGGGAAGGCTATGTATGGAGAATGAACAGCAAATGTAAACACTTCAGGTGTTTTCAAAAATTAAATTTGGTATGGTTAAAACCCAGATTATGTAGTCTTGTTGGTCATGCTAAGGAGTTTGTATTACACTGATGACAACTGGAGCCACTAGAAATTTAAAACAATATCCTAATGTGCACCTGAAGTTTTCAAATGCTATAGAGAGGTCTAGTAAAAAAACTGGTTGGGTCCACTGGATTGAGTTATAAACACGTGAGATAGCAGAACTTTTGAATGAAGAGTCATGGAATAAATGCTGGAGTCTGAATCTAAAAATGTGGGAAAAGTTTTCTGTTGTGCCTTTTTTTGGGGGAGGCCATCATAGTTTTTATCAAATGATTAAAAGTATGTGACAATCGCCTTGGCTGGTGTGGCTCGATTGGAGCCTTGTCCTGTTCACCAAAGAGCTGTGGGTTTGATTCCTCGTCAGGGCACATACCTGAGTTGTGGGTTCAGTTTGATCCCCGGTTGGGGTGTATACAGGAGGCAACTGATGTTTCTCTCTCCCTTCCCCTCTCTCTAAAATCAATAAAAACATACAAAAAAGGTAAAAGACACTTCAGTTAAAAAAAAAGTACCAATTAAAAGCAAGGTGATATTCAAACTTCCTAGTACCTGTATAGAGGAAGAGATCCTTGGGGAACAAACATTTAGATTTGCAGGTAGGAAGGTGAGAGTATTGAAATAGGAAAACCAGCAATGGGGAAAAATTTCAAATGGGTAGTCAAGAAAATATGGTAAGATTGAGAAACATCCCCTAACCTGAGTATGAGTGCCAGTGCCAGTTGCAATGGGTTGTATCGGTGAGAGGTGACAAAATAGTTAAGAGCTACTCCTAAGAAATTTAACTGGAGATTTGTGGTTAGAATGAGATGAATAGACATTAGTATGCTAAAAGTTCCTTGGAGAGACTGGTAGAAGAGGCAGATGACTGTCCAGTTGGAGCTGGAAATACTATTGATAGCACAAGAGAAATTAGCTTTGGAATGGAGGGACAGTACTGAGATGGTCACAGGTACTGGGCCTGGAATTAAGAATTCAATTCCCAGTTTTTCTTTGAGGTAGGAGGCTAGATGTAGTGATTTAGATGCACCCCACCCCCAATTAAACTAAAGCTGTGCACTAGAGTGACAGTGAATGTTAAGAACGAATTCCTTATCTCTGGAGAGTCATTTAGATTATCATTCAGAGATATCTAGTATTTAAGATGCTCCATAGTTATACTCAAAACTAATGTTGATTATATCAATAAAAAAGTTCCATACTTAATTCTAACCAACAGCCAAATCTCATAACTGATCTAGACACCAGAAACATTGAATTTAGCCCCAAAAGATGGGAAATAGTCCACACATAGCCCTGGGAACTAGCAATAGTAATTTATACTGGAAAGTGTAGCAAGGAAAGCTAGAAACCACAGGGTAGAACACTGTCACTTGAAATGAGTTTGTGAGAATAAAAGGAATAGTGTATTTCCTGAAAACTACAAATGTCATTGTTTATACCCTTTACAAAGTCAATATAATTAACCTACTTAAAACTTCCAACTTTCATGTTCTGGAAAATATAGTAACCTGCTATTCAGCTAAAATCAAAAGCTTTAGGGAGAATAGGACTTGATTACATATTAAAAACAAGATTTTCACTTAACAGCTTAACCTAAAATACAGAATTCTAGATTTTTCCTGGCTGGCTTTTTTTACAACCTATTTTAGTGCCTAATATGTGCTCTGAAAGGTTTATACAAAAATAATAAGCATCTAACCATGTATCCAAGTGAAAAGACTATGCTGACTAAAGAAGTAATCTGGAAGTAGAAATGGAAAATCAGGCTATTGGCAAGGCCTGAACTTCTGGAAGAGTAGGAAGTTTTCTCCTAATCCTATACAAGGTCAGCTCCCTGAAATAATCGACACTTTGTTGAGCAGGCAAGGAAGAGCAAGTTAAAGAAACAGCCAAAAAGCAACAGTGGGGTGCCCTAGCGAGGGTTTGGAGGTGCACACCAAAGAACGTGCAAGATGCCTGGAAAGCATGAGGGTACAAAGGCAGGAGTAGAGACGGTTACCAACGCGGCCCCCCCCCCCCCCCCGTTCAATTTTTGGTCTGGGGTTGGCCCTGCTTCCTTCTCTGGAACTATATTGCAAAGAGCTGATTTATGGGGGATTATGGGGACTACCTAATTACCTCACTTTGGAAAAGCTGAGGTAGACAGGTGGAGGACTAGACATTTTTCCAAATTGGAATAATTTTCCTACTTACAAAGGGTTCCAATTATCTTGAAAGCCCAGATGCCCACTTCAGTGTGTGTTCTGAAACATCTCACTTGAGAAGCTTCCTTCATGTCAATCCCTTACTTACCTTGAATCCTGTGCAATCTGGCCTTTACATCTTGACCGCTTCATTAAAATTGCTCTCGTATTATCAATGACTCCTTGCCAAAACTAATGTGTGTTTCTTAGCCTCTTCATTGCTCCTGGCCCACATACTCTTTAAAGGTATCTTTTGCTTTACGTGACAGTGCATGTCTTCCTGTGCTTCGCTGTTTTCACTTAGGAAGAATTAAACTTCAAAAATCAAATACAGGAAGTATAGAAAATAAAGTCTCCTTTCACACCCTCTTTCTTGTTGTATAAAGTAACCACTGAGTTAGCAATTTGGTATAGACCCTTCCCAAACTCTGAAAAAAATTCTTTTACAAAGTAATTTTTAGAAATTAAATGAGATTACATATGTACTTTTGCCTCTTCTTTCATTCTCCACACCTTACAACCCTTTCCTTGCTGATTCATGCATGTATTTCTGTAGGTTAGTCCTTTCACTGATGGATATTCAAATTTCTAATTATTTACAACATGAAGTGTTACAATGACTGTCCTAGTACATACATCTGAGCAAGTTATTTTGAAGATTTTATAACTTGATAGTTGTTGGTTCAAGCTTATATACATTTGGAATTTTGACAGTGCAAAATTGTCCTTCATGGGTCACACCACTTTAGTCTTTCACCAGCCCGGTCTTCAGAGTGCTTGTTTAGACCACCTCTTCCAACACAGTATCCATCTTTTAGTTTCTATCACTGTGATGTTCCAACAGTCTGAGTTTGAGTATCCTTTCTTTTGTTAATTTGCTCTTGGTATTTTAATCATGTTTTTGCTCATTAATTATTCAATTGAGTTGTTCTTTCTCACTGACTTAAATTTTTTAGAAGAAAAAAAACTAAGTCTTTCTGGTCTTGACTTTATAGTAACATAGCTTGTAGCCTTTTAAATGTTTATTATACTAATTTTTTTCCTTTGTGTTCTGGGGCTTGTCTTGCTTAGGAAAGTCTTCCTAAGATTTATTTGTAAAACAAATTTTCTGTATTGTCATCTAACACTTTATATTTAATATCTTTAATTCTCCCAAAGTTTTTGTATATGAAAATATCGAAGAGCCTACATTTCTCTATTTGAAAAACTCCACCTCTATAATAAATGGGGTATTTCTGGATTCTTGTTTGACTCATCTATTTGTCTAGTCCTGTTCCAATACCACTCTTCTAAATACTCTATTATAGTTCTAATATGTATTTGAGTTAAGTCCTCATTAATTGTTCTTTTTCAAAAATGTTTTGGTTAATCTTGCACATTTAATCTTCCAGATAAACTTTAAAATCATCTTACCAATTTCCACTAAAAATTAATTAGATTTTTACTTGAAGTGCAACAAATTTAGTCTCAGGAGAATCTCCTCCTCACACAGGGACACAGTGTCTTTTCATTTAGTTGAATCTTCTGTAACATCCATATATGAATTTTCCCTTTTTTTTACAAAGACTTTGCTTACTTCTTGATAGTTTTTCTAGACTATTTCACCACTATTGCTGCTAATGTGAAAGAGATTTTTCTTTACATTTAAAAATTGATTTTAGTTTATAGGAAAACTTACTTCTGTATGTTGCTCTAATAGCTTACCATCTTACTAAACTTTTTATTCTAATATTTAACATTTTAGTTGTCTTAGCTTTTCCAGGTAAACAATGACATCACTTGTCTTAATTTCTTCCTTTCTAATTTCATACCTTATTTATCTTATTACACTGGGTCCAGAATTTTCAGAACAATGCTGACTTGTAGGACAGCAGATAACCTGACCCTAACAGTAAGTGTGCTTTTTGTTCACTCAGTTAAGCAAGCTTCCTTTTATTACTTAATATGAATTTTACCTTTTTTTGAATCAGTAATAGATGCTAATTTTTCAAGTGATTTTTCAGTATCAACTAAGATACTAAACTATATGTTTTTCTCCTTATTAGGAAATTTTTATTGCTATACTGTCTAATGCTAACTCATCCTTGTACTGGTAGGCTAAACCCAATTTGGTCATGACATTACAGTGGTACCTCAGTTTTTGAACGTCTCCATTGACGAACATTTCGGTTTAGGAACGCCGTAAACCAGGAAGTAAATGCTTTGGTGGTTTTTGAACACACCTCGGAAGTCAAACATGCCATACGGCTTCCGCTGAGTGCAAGATCCTGAGGCCTAGCTGTTGGCTGTAGATCCCTTGGTTTTCGAATGTTTCAAACTCGAAGTCTTCCGGAAAGGATTACATTCGAAAACTGAGGTGCCACTGTATTGTCTAAATGCACTGCTGGCCTCATAGTTTCCTGAGGATATTTGCACGTACAGTGACTGATTGAGACTGAGATGTAAGTTTCTCCCCTGTTCTCCTTACTTAGAATCTATTAGGGTTACGGTACCTTCATAGTTGGGAAGTATTCCATTCTTCTCTATGCTTTGTTCCTGGTGACTTCTGTCAGGGATATACATAGGTCATTCTTTTATGATTATTACTTCATCTAACTTGAGCCAATTTTTTGAAATTTATATTTTCCTAGAAAATTATGCAAGTCAATTTTCAGGACCATTAGAATAAGTTCACTCTAAATCATTTCTGATTTTCAAAAACCCACATATCTGTAATATGTCCATCCCCTTTGTTTCTAATATATTATTTTCTCTCCTCCCTCAGATCTGCTAAGTGTCTATTTATTGTTCTTTTCAAATACCAGCTATTATTGTGATCAATTTATTTTCTATTTCATTAATTTCTGCTTTTCTTCTTAAATCCTTTGAAATTTACTTTGGGAGATTTTACTTTTTCTGCTTTTCTTCTGTTTCCTTTTCTGATCTTTCTTGCCTTGTGTGTATCCTTTAAGGATGTGCTGCCTCATTCCCTCAGTGAGTTTAATCACAATGAAGCAAAAAATGAAGACTTTGCCATTATTATATAACTAGCTACAAGCATTATATTAATTTGCAGTCAATCAGAGTGGGTTCCAATTCCCCACCTCCTTGTTATGTGATCTTGGCCAAATCTGAGCAGTTTCTTCATCTGTAAAAATAGGAATAGGAATAATAATACAGATTAAGTATGAAACTATTTGCAAATCTCTTCGCATAGATACTGTCCCATATTAATAATTCAACAGATGTCTTGTAAAAGGCCTCAGTTGCCCCATTTCTAAAAATGAGGGTATTGGGATGACTAATCCCCAAATCCCTTCCAACTGTAAAAAGCTTTACTTTCAGTCTACAACCTCATCCACCAATCAACCCATCAATCCACCCACTCACCCACACATCAGTAAGCCCTTCCCCCTTAAACTAAGTATTCTAGATGTCAGGAACTCCAAGATGAATAATGAAACAGTCCCTACCTTCCAGAAGCTCAGAGTCCTTGAGGAGTAGGGGTGAGGATCAACTGTTAAACAGGTAATTATAATACAATGTGATAAGTGGTCTAATATAAAGGTTGTGGAAATTCAGAGACTTTGAGGAGTATGTGCAGCTAAATCAAAGATCTAGGTAGAAACCATAATTCAGGTACTTACTACTTATTAGCTGTGTATCCTCAAGCAATTAACTTTGGTTCTTTAGTTGTAAAAAGCAACCTTAATACTATCCTGGTAGGTTATATTAAGGATTAAATAACAAATATAAAGCACTCAACACAGTGCCAGACCCATCTTATGAACTCAACAAATGGCAGTTACTAATATTACCAAGAGGCTATGAAAGTTAAAGAAAGGCAATTTACTGTATTTCAAGAGAGGAAAAGTGGGGTCGGGAGAATTTCCCAAATGTGTACACAGCACAATACCTATGGTTAAGGCAGAGGTGCAGGGACTTGAAGGGTTGGATGAAAAAGGTGAAGGGACTGAGTACAGATTAGTAGTCACAAAATAGTCACGGGGATGTAAAGTACGGCACAGGGAATATAGACAATAATATTGTAATAACTACATATGGTGCCAGGTTGGTACTTGAAATATCAGGGGAAACACCTTGTAAAGTATATGACTGTCTAATCACTATGCTGTACACCTGAAACTAATACAAAATAATATTGAATGTAAGCTGTAATTGAAAAATAAAATTTAAAAAGTTTGTAGCTAAAAAGAAAAACAACCCAAGGTAACAACAACAACAAAAACCCCTGTGACAAAGCAATAACGATGGGGGTAAAAAAAACCAGAGAGGGGAATCACCCACCTCCAAGGTGGGTGATGCCCTTGGAGGTCAGAGAATTCTAATTTCTGCATTCTCAGCTGCTAGCACATTTCCACATATTTGACCCATACATTTATAATAGAGAATGAAAGAATACAAATTCAGCAACAGGGTTGGAGAAAAAGATTTGGACTAAATTGTTGAAAGTAAACAGTTTACAGCGAAAGGAACCTTGGGTTTGAAGTCAGGAGACCTGAAGCAGTCTTTTGACTAATGGCCTGTGTTTTTATACTGGCTCTACAACTTACCTGCTGTTTGGCATTAGCAAAATACTGATACCTTCAATCTCCTCACCTGTAAAACAGGGATAACACCTACCTTACAAAATTATTGTGACAATTAAGTACCAAGCGATTTCAAAGGGCCGGGCAGGGCACTAGTAAGCACTCAATAATGATAGCGGCTGTAGCTGCTAACTTCTCCTTTAGATCTTCTTCCATACTTGTGAGAAGTCAGGGTTAAGAATAGCTTTTCTTCAACGTTCCAACCACCACTGAAAAAATTATACTTGGTTTGCCAAGGACGAAAGGCCCCGCCCGGCACGCGCCACACAGGTCACCTACGCAGACGGCGGTCCCGGAGCCTCCGCCCGAGCGCCGAGCCGCGGAGGGCGCGATCCCGGCCCGGCCGTTACAGAGACGCGGCCCCGACGAGGCTGGGCGCGAGGCCCAGCGCACCTTCACCGAAAACCGGTCTCGACCGGCACCCGATTCCTCTTGAGGCGAGGCCCTGAAAAAGGTGAAGGAAGACAAGTCGGAAGTGACGCATGGCCGCAAGGAACCGGAAATGACCGTAGCGCGCCGGAAGCCGGAAGTTTTCTTCGTTTCCAAGGCGACGGCTCCGCCACCGCTCCAGCCCAGCGGCCCGAGTCGGGACGCTGGAAAGCTTCTCCGAGGAGAGGGTACCCGTGGACGGCGGCCGCCGCCGCAGCGACTCGCCAGGAGTAGCAGCCGAAGACGGCGGCCGCCGCACCGGCCCTCGCGTGTGGAGGACCAACGGCCGGCTCAGCCCTCGCGGCGGCCCCGAGTTCAGTCTCAGCGAGGACACGGAAAGCATCCGTGTGGATGACGACCAGCGCTGCAGTGTCTCTACAGGAAGAGAAGGCGAGGACCTCGGCTTCTCCCGCAGTGACTCCAGAAGGGTCCGTGAAGACCTGGGCCGCCGCCGCAGTGGTTCTCCGGCGGCTGTGGGGAGAAATGGTGGCCGCGGTCTCTGCAGCTCTTGGGAGAGCGTGAGGAGAGACAGCGGCTTTCTCAGCAGCGACGTCAGTTTCAGTAAAGCAGGCGGCCACCAGTTTAGTGACTCGGGCGGGACGGTCGGAGAAGACCGCGGTCCCCGCCTCTGTGGTACTTGGGAGGGTGTCAGAAAAGTCCGCGGTCCCGGAACCAGCGACTCCGGGGAAAGGGGCAGCGACGACCGCCGCCGCCGCCTCAGCGGCTCTTGGGAAGGAGGGAGTGTCGATGGCTCTCCCAGCGTCAGTAGTTCTTGGGAGGGAGTAAGTGAAGATCGCGGCTACGAGGCCAGCGACTCCTCCGGGGTGAGCGGCAGCCAAGACTCCAGCCGCCGCCTCCGTGGCTTCTGGGAGAGGGAAAGTGAAGACGGAGGGTCGGGCTGCAGGGGCTCCTGGGACAGAGCAAGGGAGGACGGCGGCCCCGGTCCTAGCGAAGGCGAAGACGAAGACGGCCGCTGCAGTGGCTCGTGGGGGACAGCAAGTGAAGACCGCCGCAGCAGCGGGGGCCTAGACTCGTCTCCCCGGAGTCGGTGGGATCGCACCATGCCCGGGGTGCCCCTTTCGGGGCCCTCCACCTCCTCCACGGAGACTGCAACCCCGTGTGAGTCAGATTAGTTGCTTCGATGGCCCTTGTCCCCGCCACACTTCCTTTCTGCCTTCTGCCCTCATCAGCCTTACCCCTTTCTGGCAGTTCCCTTTCTCAGCTGTAATTCCGCTTTCCCCCTAGTGACCTGTTTTCAATGGGTCCCAAAGCTGTTCACCTTTCCCCTAACCTCCCTCATTTGAGCTTTACTCCCTGTCTTTCCATCTGCACATTCCTGAGACTTCTCGCCCACTGATGGCCACACTTGTTAAATCTTATGAACCCCTTTAAGTTCTTACTTGACTTCTCTAAAGCATTGGACCCTGTGGAGATGACATTGTACTTGCCTAGTTTTCTTCCTTCCACTCCGTTGACTCTCCCTTTTCTTTGCTGACTTTTCTTCCTTCCTCTCCTTAAATGTTGCTTTTCCGCCTGGACAGTGCCATCACTGGTGCTTTTTTTGTTATGTACTATGACTTCAACCCTCCTGAGGACTTTCATATCTATGTTATTTATTCAGCCATCCAGTAAATATTTATTGAGTGCCTAATATGTGCTGTGTCTTAAGGCTGTATCATTAAAGAACACAGGCATATTTCCTTACCTTCTACTGGTGAAGAGAAATACTGAACAACTAATGACTAATGTGATGAATATTATGAAGAAGAGTAGAGTGCCATTATGGTTCCATTATGGGGTGAGGATGGGTATCAGAAAAACCTACCTAATACTGAGACACATTTAACGCTGAGATCTGAACTCCAGATCTCTCCTCTGAGCTGCAGACTCATATGGAAAAGTCCCTTCTGGAACTCTTTCCTGGGACACCTTACGATCAACATGTCTAAAATGTAATTTTGGCCCTGGTTGGGTGGCTCAGTTGGTAGGAGCCTTGTCCTCTACACCAAAAGGTTTCTGGTGTGATTCCCAGTCGGGGCACATACCTAGGTTTCAGGTTCCATCCCCAGTTGGGGCGTGTACTGGGAGGCAGCGGATTGATGTGTCTCTCTCACATTGATGTTTCTTTCTCTCTCTCACACACAAATCAAATAAAACATATCCTCAAGTGAGGATTAAAAATAATAATAATAATAAAATAAAATAAATAAAATGTAATTTTGTAACCACATGCCCTCTCTGTTCTTCAGCATTCACTGTCTCAATTGCACCACATCACTGAGGGAACTAAGCCAGGCTCCTTGGAGTTATCCCAGTACTCTTTCCTTATTTTGCCCACTATATACATCCAACTTCAGTTCAACCTGTTTTCATAATATTTGTTGAATATTCTGTTTCTAATGCTATTCTCTTAGTCGAGGGTCTCAACCTTTCTGCTGTAGACTACCTTAGCTACTTTATTATGTGGTCGCCCTGAATTGCTAGTGTTGCATTTTTGCTCCCCAATGAATTCCCCTCACCTGTAGCCAGTCCTGTAAACCCAGCATTACAAATCTGATCATTATTGGTCTTTGTTTAAAATTCCTCAGTGACTCCCCATTTAAGTGCTTCTAGCTCTTTATGGCTCCAGTGGCTTCTGCTCCAGGTAAGCTGAACTTGACTGTGTTTCTCTGTATTTGCCTGCCTTTCCAGATTCAGGGTGGAAAAGTCAATGGTTTTCAGTTGTTCAACTTTTCTCCTGTACATAAAGGAATGACATTTCCATGCTCTTTACACATAAGAACTGAAATGGAAGTCTGGTTAAGAAGATGTTAATCACAAACACCTGTGTACTAGGTTTGTTTGGAAAGTCAAAGTGATTTTGTGCTTGCTTTTGACTTACTGCTTTAGTCTTTTTTTTTTTGGTATTGTAATATATTTTAAGCAATTTGATTTTTCAGTAGGTGCCAGGAAGAAGGTGCATTTTAGTAGCATACATGATGCAGTACGTGCTGGAGATGTAAAGCAACTTTCAGAAATAGTAGAACGTGGAGTCAGCATTAATGAAGTTGACGTTCTCCATAAATTTACCCCTTTACATTGGGCAGCACATTCTGGAAGTTTGGAGGTAAGCTAAATAAAACTGGGGTAAGTTTCCAGCTCTTAGGAGTGTTGTGAATTTAACAAACAGGACTGAAGCCCTTTACTAGGCACTGCAAATAATTTCCTTTTCAACTGTGTCTATTATTGGGTGTTTTGGTTACAATGGCTTTGTAACAAATTGTCCCAAAACTTAGGGGCATAAAATAACCATTTATTTATGCTCAGGAGTGAACCGGGAATTTCGATCTCAGGGACAGCTTGTCTCTGTTCCATGATGTCTGGGGCTTCAGCTACAGATTGAAAAACTGGGCCTGGAACCTTCTGAAGGCTTGTTCACGCAGATGTTGGTGGTAGATGCTGGCTGTAGGCTGGGCACTTAATTCTTCTCCATGTGGGCCTATTTGTAAGGATTCTCCACCTGGCTAGCTTGTGCTTCCTCACAGTATGGTGGCTGGGTTCCAAAGGCAAGCATAAAGGATAACTTAAAAAGGATAACATAATGAATACCTAGGTCTCTTAAATCCTAACATTTTTACTATAGTTGCTTCAGATTTTTAGAAAACAAATGGAATATTATAGATACATTTGAAGTCCCTTAACACCCCTCCCAGGCTCCATTTCTCTCTTCCCAAATCTAGAGATAACAATTACCCTGAATTTGATGTTTATTATTCCTATCTATGTTTTATGCCGTTACTGTGTATGATTATATCATTGTTTTAAATGAGATATTTTATATAAATGACATATGTATCATTCTGCAGCTTGATACATATGGTTAAATATATGTACTCTAGTTTATTTCTTTTGGCCATGTTGTAATAGTCTATTCTTAGACTAGTATCAGAATTTATTCAATGGATGGACATTTAGTTGGTTTCAATTTTTAGCTACTACAAGCAGTGCTTAGTGAATTTTTTTATGCAAAACTTCTTATTCTTGGACTGTATACAAAGCCAACTAACATTTTTCTCATGGTTCAAGGTTGTGTGTGGGGAGCTTATTTTAGCTACTACATTTCCCCACCCTGTAGGCTGCAGTAGGTCTATCCACTACGCAGTCTTCCCCCTCTCTCCTCCCCCCTGCTACACAAACAGAAACTGCTTTCTATGAATATGGCTTCTCTGTGTGATTTCTTGTTTGTCTGCGCTTCTCTGCTTCTTGGAACCAAATCTGGTTTGGAGAATCTCTTTTCACCAGTTTGTGTGCCCCGCTTGAACTGTTGTAAACAAGGATTCCCCTTTGGCCTTTTAGTGACTTCCTCTCAGCTGGGAGAAATGTGCCTTGACGGATCTTTCTGCACATGCAGCCCTGGGTGGGGATTTTCTCTGCTGTTTCCTCCCACTTCCCTATTTGATCTACACCTTGGCAGCTTTCCCATCTGTTTTGTGCTTTGAGTTTTAGATGTCTCCTAGTTTCATCAAAGATGGGTTTTCTTCCTGTTTTTCTTTTTCTTTTGATGATTTTGAAGAGAGGAAATACTGATTTTACTCTGCCATATTCCAATAGGATAGGACTTTTTTTTTTTTAATCTTCACCTGAGGAGTGAGGGTATTTTTCCCCATTGATTTTTAGAGAGAGTGGAAGAGAGGAGGAAGAGGGAGGGGGAGAGAGAGAGGAGAGAGAGAGGAGAGAAAGAGAGAGAAAAGCATCCATGTGAGAGAGAGACATGGATTGGTTGCCTCCCACACGCCCCCTTCCAGCAGGTGGGGATTGGACCTGCAACCCAGGTACATGGGACTTGAACCCCAGTGACCCTCCAGTGCACAGGCTGATGCTCTTACCACTGAGCCAGGCAGGCCAGGGCATAGGATAGGACTTCTTGACATACTATTTATTTAATCTCTTTCCTGGTATTCTTTCAGCTTCTCTTATTACTCTCACTTAGGCTTCTTTGGTTAGCCTACCCTGCCTATTCTATAAATATAGGTATTTTTGTATGTTTGCCTTCTCCAGGCAGTTTTTAGACTTTCTTGGCTTTATCATTTCTACATAATAATTCACGGATTTACTTTCCCTCCTGAATTCTGTCGTATGTATTGGGTGCTTGATCAACAGCTCATGTGTATCTGACTAGCATCTCAAATTCAATTGCTGTAAAACTAAGTTTTATTGTTTTCTATCCCTTTTTTAGTTTTCTAGGCTAATGGCCTTTGAATCGTTGTTGCGTTGTCTCAGTTTTTTCACCATCTAAAGTATTTATTTAATACCAACCTCAGAACCCCCCCGAACTATTGTAAAACAATATTGTCAGTCAGTGATCATTGTAATATACAATACAAAGCAATTAATTTCCTCAGAAATCTGAGAAGCACCAAATGTGACTATTTTTTTAAATGTCTCCTTGAACTTTTTCAGTTTTTCACAGAAGCATTACACATTATTGACATTTGTCTAGGTGAATGGTGCACATTGATGCAGTAAGAACTGAATCACTGGTGAGTTGATTCTGTTCTGTCTTTGTCTTTCAAATTTGCCCTCTTCATCCTCACAGCCGCTGTCTTCGATCTAATTGATTTTCTTCTTTTTTGTCTTGTCTCCCTCTAGTTCATATTCTGTATACGAACTTACCACTCTAAAACGAAAATCTGATATTACTTAACACCCATCCTCTCTAGGATAAAGTTCAAGCTATTTAATATGGTAGATTTATATCTCCCATCTCATATCCCAACACACTTGGACATTTTGAAAACTGGACATTTTAGATTGTATATTGTAGCAACTTCAGAGTCAGATCCTACTCTCTCATCCCTACCCAGGAGTGGTGGTTGCTGTGTTTATATGTTTAGTCGCCTAGACTGATTATATGGAGTCTGTTTTCTTCATAGTGTGTGGCCACTGCTGAGTTGTTCTTTTAATTATTGTTTATTATTTTTAAGCCTGGCTTCCTAGGGTTCACCCCTGGGTCAGCCTAGCTTAATGGTCAGCCAGTGACTTATGAGAGCATGTGCTTAAATACCTTGAGCCAGTAAGGATTTCACCTTTTACTGATGGGTCTGTGTGTAGCTTGGGGAATATTTTCAAAATTCAAGTAGCTTACAAGTCAGCCTGACATCTTTTTTTTTTTTTTTTAAATGTGTTTGCAAGGCCTCATGGTTAGCCATGGATGTCTAACTAGCTTAGTCCCTCTTCAGCCTTTTCTGGGTCTGAGCAGCCTTGTACATTCACATGGTCTTTTAGATCTGAAGGGATAAGTGGCCATCTCATTTCTTGGATTTTCCTATTAATTTTCTGGGTAGTATTTAGTATCATTATTTCAGGCAAGCTCTGTTGTTGGCTTTCAAATTGTTCTGAGGAGTAGAATTGTTTTTGACAATGTGCCTGGACATGGAATTTTACATGTTCAGCTCCTAATAAAGTCAGCCCCTCCAGCAGGACAGTGGAGCGGTCCACCCAGGTAGATCTTTAGCACCATGCAGTGGGGGATAGGCATAGCTGTAGTCCCAGTCTCCCTGTTCTTACTGAGATTCAGTAGATTTTCTTGAGTAAATGCTTCTCATTTTGTGATATGCCTGTGGTCAATTTCCAGAGTCTCTAAATTGTTGTTTTTGACAACGTTATTCAGTTTTATCATTGCTTCTTTGGGAGGATTTGCCAAGCTCCTCACTTAGCCGTTTCTGAATTCCTGCTTCTTTGTCCATTGATTTTTGATAAGATGCAAATGTAATGTAATGGAGAACAGGTTATTTTCATTAAATGGTGCTGGCACACTTGGATATTCATATGTAAAAAAACACACAAACCTTGACCCATACCTGGTACCACATGCAAAAATGTACTCAAAATAGATTATTGGCAAATTTGAAACTTAACTTCATAAAACTCCTAGAAGAAAACATAGGAGAAAAATCTTTGCAAATTATGTCTGAACTTGTAACCAGAATAAGAGACAACTCAGTAGTAAGAAAACAAAGAACCCAATTTAAAAAAAAAGGCAAATGACTTCAATAGGCACTTAAAGATAATATGGATGGCAACTGAACACATGAAAAGATACTCATCATCATTAGGCATTAGGGAAATGCAAATTAAAACCACAAGAGATGCCACTACACATATATTAGAATGACAAAAAACCCCAGAAAACTCAAGAAATGACAATATAAAGTATTGGCAAGGATATGGAACAACTGGAACTCTCATACATTGCTGGTGGAAGTGTAAAATGATACAGCCACTTTGGAAAATAGTTTGGCAGTTTCTTATAAAGTTACACATATACTTACCTAGGTTCCAGCAATCTTGCTTCTACACATTTATGTAAGACAAATAAAAAAAACCTGTACATGAATGTTTATAGTGGTTTTATTCCAGTACCTGAACTGTGTTAGTATATAGTAGTCTCTACATAAATATTTGTTGACTAAATGAATGATTTACAGTGATTGTTAATGAAGTTGAGCTTTTTAAAAAATATGTTATTGGCCACTAATCTCTGTGACAGGCAATTGATACCTAAATGGTAAGCCTTTTCAATAAGTGATATGGCTATAACTGATTTCAGTGTATTCCAATGATACAGTCAATTTAAAAAAAAGAAACTTCTTGAAGGTAGAATCTACAAACTTCAGCATATAAAGACAGTAATACTATATGTGGCAGAGACCTCTAAGTACTGTATTATAATGAGACTTAGGGTAATTTTTATAAATCTTAAATGAAGATGCATTTGATTCCCCCCCTTTTTATATAAACCACTGTGGGTTTTTTTAGAGAATATCATCAGAATAACAAAGTTTGCCTTGATACAGAAACTTCTGGACACATTTAATATCTATGGCAGAGGTTGCAAACTAGCAGTCCTTGAGTGAATTTGGCTCACATATGTTTTGTTTGACTTGTACAGTATTGGTCAAACATAAAATTTGGATCAGCATTTTACAGCAATGACTGGCTGGAATTGAATAGCATCTGCACCTTATTGACAAGGAATGTTGTCTCCAGTTTGTCACAGTTCCCACTGCTCCCTATTGTTTACCCAACAATAAGGCCCAATGTTGGTTACCATGTCATTGTGCTTGTGCTTTTGTTTTTCTTATACCTGGTGCTCTTATTCACTTATGATGCTTCTTAGGCTGCAGTATTTCATGATGACAGACTAAATTTAAAAGATATAAAAATGTTTAAAACATCTGTCTTATCATTTGTTAATACGGTTATTTTCTTAATTTAGTGTCTTCATTGGCTCCTCTGGCATGGAGCTGATATTACAAAAGCAACTATGAGAGGCTGGACAGCAGCTCATGTAGCTGCAATCAGGGGTCAGGATGCTTGTATGCAGGTAATAGTAACTTTGTTTACTTTTTAAAGATTCAGTAAGTTTAATTACTTTGGCATAGTTCTGTTAAGCTATTGCTTTTATTCTAATAATTTAATCCTATAGATTTACTTCTGTGTTTTAAATAAAAACTTATTTTGGTATCAACTGTCCACTTAAACAAATGATATAAGACAAAACCCTTTTATCTTCAAAGTAGTTGCTTATCTCAGTTGTTTTAAGAGATGCCACAGTCATGCACAGATTATCTCCTTTATAGTTTTCCATGCCTAAAATTCCTTATTTACTGTGTTTCCAGAATAGCACATTAATATGTGGGAGGACCTAATTTTTTAGAGTAACTGTATTTAATCAATGGACTGAAATAGACTGGAATTTGGAGGAATACAAAATCATATAAGCAAACAGTCCCTGCCTGTAAGAATCCTGAGATTCTGTTTGGAATGGCAGGAGCTCTGTTCACTGAATTACAAAAGAATACAAAGCACAGTTTATGATTAAGGTGCCAATGAAAAGTACAGATGAGAAGAATTATAGAACTTAGCTGGAAATAGAAAAATCTTAAATAGAGGAAATACAGTTTCAGCTAAGCCTAAAAGAATGGGTTGATTTTAAAGAGGTAAGTGGTAAAGAAGCATTATAGGTAGGGAATATATCAGGAGCACATAAAAATAATGAGTAATGTGTCACAGTCTCCCATGCATCACCTCATTTAGTACAGCAATCCTATGAGATTAGGAAACAGATTCAGAGGGTTAAGTACCTTGCTAAGTAAGTGACAAAGCAAGGGTTTAACTATGCTTTGTCCTCTAAACCTCTATACTGTAATTCTGTGTGAAGTCCCTGAATTGGAAAAAGGAGATGTGTTCAGGGGATATACTATTATTTAAGTTTGAGCGTAGATGGTTTGTTCTGTGGACTGTTATGAACTAAGTTTGGATAAGCTAGTTTGTAAAATGTCTGAAAAGTGGAATAAAGATTTTCATTTTATTTGTATTGAAAAGAGATTTTATACACATACTACATATATATGCATATATACATACATATATGCACACATACATACACATGCACATGGACATTAACAGTAGAATGAGGTGATGAAAGCAATATTTCAGGAAGTTATTCTTGTGAAATGTATCCAGGATTACAGAGGACAAAGAGGGAGTTTGGAGGCAAGAAGACCAATTAGAGATTTTTGGTGTACTCACCACAGAGGGTGAATTAGGTGGTGGCAATGGGAAAGAAAGAAAATGATTCAAGACATCTTCCAAAGCAGTCATTGACAGAGTATAGTGGGAAGTTAAAGTTTTAAGTCAGAATGACAGATAATTATGAAACTATAGATAGGGACACTTGAAAGGCTGGGGAGATTTGGGAGGAAAGAGGTTGAATTCAATTTGGCACATTTTTAAGTTTAAGGTGCCTGTAGGCCATTCAGGTACAGAAGGTGCAGGCAGTTTAAAACGGGCTGGAGACAAAGCTTTCAGGAGTAATAAAGTATAGAGAAGAGTGTAGAGTACTGAGGCTTGAATGTTGAAGAATGCTATAGTAGGCATGGGAGGAAGCAGAGAAAAGAGTAAGGAATTTGGAGGAGGAAGTCTGAGAGAGAGAGACAGGATCCATTATGGCTGTGCAAGTGAAGGTAGAAGTTTAAGAATTAGGCAGAGTATCAGGTACAGGATAAAACTAAGGGGAATAAAGCTTAAGGAAATGCCACTGAACTTAAGAGCTCAGGGGGGCTGGTTGTATTTCTATGCAGTGGTTGGGGTGACACTCAATTTATACGTGGATTTCAAGTTGAGTTCTTAATTTGAGAAGTAGGAAGTGGAAATGGTAACTTTAGGGGACATCAGGGTCAAATGAAGCCTTAATACTTTCCTTCCTCTAAGCCAGGGGTGGGCAAACACATTTGGTCTGGCCCTGTCAAGGCAACTGTAGGCAGGACTCGAAATTCAATAAATCTAGGCTTTTTTCATAGCTAATTTTTAAGTTGATAATTTTGTATGGCCCTCGAATGATGTTATAAATATCCAAATGGAAAAAAAAAAAATCCAAATGGCCTTTGGCAGAAAAAAGGCTCCCGACCCCTGCGTCTAAGCAGTAGTTCAAGCCATTCCCTCTGCCTGACTGTCCTCTTCCTCAAAGTGACCTCTTCCTTCTTGGAGCTGGGGTGATGCTTTTTTTGTGCTATACTGTTTAGTTCTTGATTATCAGGGACACCTTTGTATAGCAGATTATCTTTGTCTCTGTATAAGTCCTAATTCCCTAAGTTGATATGTCTTCATATTCTTTGTAGTGACATTGAAAACATAGTGAGCACTCAGTATATGGTTTGTGATGATGATTAACTAGTTTGTTAATGTGAGTCAGACAAAATCATGGAGATTATTCTTCCTAAAACTCTCGACAGAAATTATGACTAAATAAACGTTTGCTGAGATAATACTGGTAAATATGGGCTGGTTAAATAAGAAAAAAGGCTGAGGGAGAAAATAAAATTATATTAACTAATAATTTTTTAAAGCAATAACTCTGTACATTATTTGGGATGTGCTGTGTATATGATATAACCCATATACAGGAACTGGGCCAATTGTAAAATCAGATGGAATCTTCTCAGATGCAGTTAGAAGTTTGATTTGAAGCTTAGAACTAGTTACTTTAATAATGAAATCCTTTTATTGTATTCAAAACCAAGTTAATAAAAGATTCTGTTTTTGAAATTGTGGAAGTTTACATTTCAGTTTTATTAGCTTAATGTTAAAGTGTTTAGCTTAGTGGTTATTAATCAGTGCTCATGAAAAGTGTGCCTTATAAATTGTAGATCCATGCGCAAATCCGAATGTGAAATCAGGTATTATAAATGTCTCCTAACCAATGTTAAAAAGGATCTCAAACATCTTCTTTGGATTAGCTAAGAACTTTCCACACTTTGCCTGTGACACATATTAAGAACATATATAATAATTTAGGTTAATAAGTTGCTTGCCTTTAAATAATCTGTATCTGCATTTCTATGATTTAATATCTATATTCATGTAAACTCATTCTTATTTCTCTATTTTTAGGCTCTTATAATTAATGGAGCAAATCTGGCAGTTCAAGATGACCGTGGTTGCACTCCTGTACATCTTGCTGCGACACATGGACATTCTTTCACTTTACAAATAATGCTCCGGAGTGGAGTGGTGAGAGATTCCTGTTAATATGTGAGAATGTATAATCATGTAAATGAAATAGCATTTGGTAGTCTGATTTATCTTCCTGACTTTCTAAGTACCCTTTCTGACTTTAGGGAAGTAATTTGATTTTTCTCTTTAGCTTTTTCATCCTTAAACACAGGAGCAATAATTTTGATAAGTCTTCAGAAAAACTCTAAAACACCCAGTTTAGTAGGGTAAACTGTTTCAGAGGCTATGGGCTCTTCATGTCAGCTCAGAGTTTAACTGGGAAGATTATGAAGCTTCCAAGCACATGTAAATCTTTCTGATTGTAAATCTTTCTGAATTTCTGTGTGTACTCTTATATAATTTATAAATTGATTTACATCTCCAGAAATTTCATTTATTACGATACTTATTTTTAATATTACCCAGTGGTTGTAAAAAATAACTTCTTATAAGAACTACCTATATTGAAGTGAGAGAGAAAGTGAAAAATCTTAATATTTTTTCATTAACTCTTTGTGCTCTTAAGGCTATGATTTGATCATTTGAATTCATTCCTTTCATTTTACTGGTCAGGAGCTGTTACCAGTAAAATGACTAGTGAATTTCCTTTTTAAAACCTATTTTCATGTGACTAGTTATGTTCTTTTTAAACAGACTATTTTAGCCCCACTGTTGTGGCTCAGTGGTTGAGCGTCGACCCATGAACCAAGAGGTCACTGATTCGATTCCTGGTCAGGGCACATGCCCAGGTTGCTGCCTCAATCCCCAGTAGGGGGCATGCAGGAGGCAGCGATCGATGTTTCTTTCTATCCTTCATCTCTTCCTCCGTCTCTAAAAAATCAATAAAAACATATTTTAAAAGACTATAAAATTTCATTAGTATGTTATTAGCTTGTGTGTTCAAATCAGTGGTTTCAATAAATTTTTCTTTTATTATTTAGTGTTTGCCATATAGCTTTTTTTTAAAAAATATATCTTTATTGGTTTCGGAGAGGGGGAGGGAGAGAGAGAGAGAGAGAGGGAAACATCAATAATGAGAGAGTCATTGATCAGCTGCCTCTTGCACGGCCCCCACTGGGGATCGAGCCTGCAACCTAGGCATGTGCCCTGACTGGGAATCAAAGGAACCTCGACCTAGCCTGGATGATAGGTTGATGCTCAACTGCTGAACCACGCCAGCAGGGCTATTGTTTGCCTTATAGTTTTAAGAGCAGCCTCCAGTTTTCAGTTGCCAGGTTAAGCTGCTACACTTAGTGTTTCCCCTACAAAATGGAAGGAAACTTAGTCCTTGTGAATGTTGCCTCTAGGATCCCAGCATAACTGATGTGAGAGAATGGAAACCTGTACATTATGCAGCTTTTCATGGACGGCTTGGCTGTTTGCAACTTCTAGTGAAATGGGGATGTGGCATAGAAGATGTGGACTACAATGGAAACCTTCCAGGTATTCACAAAAGTGAATATTTTGGTTTTTCATTAATGTGAGTTTTAAAATGTTGATCATGTTTTAAGAAATTTAAACTGCCATTCTAATAGTGCCTCACAAAACTTAAGTAGTAAATATGTTAACATGAGCATTTTAAAATTTTATATGACTCCTGTATTGTATATCTGTCATGTGATTGATTTCTTTTTTTTTTGGAACTGTATCAGCAAAAGAGAAATTGGCAAAATTAAACTTGAATTTTTCTCTTCCATCCAGCTGTTTCCTTCATCTACTGTCTAGTGTTATTATTTTTTAACTTCACATATCTCCGCCCCACAGACTATTTTTTAAAAAATTTATTGATTTTTAGAGAGAGAGAGAAAGGAAGGGGGGAGAGAGAGAGAAACATCTATTCTACTTATTTATGCATTCATTATTTGCTTCTTGTAGGTGCCCTAACTGGAGTTGGACCTGCAACCTTGGCATATTAGGACAGTACTCTACCCAACTGAGCTACCCAGCGAGGGCCCCAACAGATAACTTAAAAAAAATAGTATAAGTAGTGGACACTAGTGTATTTGAGTTAATTTGCTAACTACAGTTGTCTAACCTGCAATCAGCTGGTCAATTGAGATCTATACCCTGTCTTCTTCTAAGAGGTGCTGTAGAAATTCATTAGAGGGATAGCTCACAGTGAGATTGGAGTGAGGGTTACTAAAAATGATACTTGAATTATGTCTTAAAGGAATCTTCAGCAAACATGAGTGGGAAGTCCAGGCAGAATGATATGGCAGGTTTGATCAAATCACTTTGCTGCTTAAAAACTCCATAGTTCCCTGTGGAGCTCTGATTCCTTAGCTTGGCATACTGGGCCTTCATTATTTGGCTCTTACTTACCTACCTTCCTGGCCTCATCTCCACCCCTTTACATTACTATCTGTAATCACTTTGCTTCTTTCGGAAGTACATCCTTTAATGTTCATTTAGTGAATGTCTCTTGGTATAAACTTTTTCAATTTTTGTGTATCTGGAAATTATTATTATTTTTAGTGTTTTTATTGATTTCAGAGAGGGGAAAGGAGAGGGAGAGAGATAGAAACATGAATGATGAGAGAGTGTCTTTGATCGGCTGCCTCCTGCACGTGCCCTGCTGGGGATTGAGCCTGAAACCCAAACATGTGCCCCGACTAGGGATTGAACTGAGATCTCCTGGATCATAGGTCGATGCTCAACCACTGAGCAACACTGGCTGGGCTGGAAATAATTATTTTGCTCTCATTCTTTTTTTGAAATAAATTTTTGAATAAAGTTTTTAAAATAAATTTGCGTATATGGTATAAGAAATGGTCCAGTTTCATTTTTTTGCATGTATCTGTCCAATTTTCCCAGCACCATTTATTGAAGAGATTGTCCTCTCCCCATTGTATATTCTTGACTCCTTTGTCATAAATTAATTGACCACATAAGTGTGGGTTTATTTCTGGGCTCTCTATTCTGTTCTGTTGATCTTTATGTCTTTTTTGTGCCAGTAGCATACTGTTTTGATGACTGTGGCTTTGTAGTATTGTTTGAAATCAGGGAGCATGCATGATACCTCCAACTTTGTTCTTCTTTCTCAGGATTGCTTGGACTAGTCAAGGTCTTTTGTGGTTTCATATAAATTTTAGGGTTGTTCTAGTTCTGTGAAAAATGCCGTTTGATATGTATAATACACAAATGTATTTTGATAGAGATTGCATTGAATTTGTAGATTGCTTTGGATAATATAGACATTTTAATGATATTAATCTTTCCAATCCATGACCACAGTATTGCTTTGTGTTGTCTTCAGCTTCCTTCATCAAAAGTCTTATAGTTTCAGAGTACAGGTCTTTTACCTTCTTGGTTAAATTTATTCCTAGGTATTTTATTCTGTTTGATGTGATTGTAAATGGGATTGTCTTCTTAATTTCTCTTTCTGATAGTTTGTTATTAGTGGATTAAAGTCTTAAATGTAGGACCTGATACCATAAAACTTCCTCGTAGAAAACATAGGCAGTAAACTCTTTGACATTGATCTTAGAAATAGATTTTTGGATATGCTTCCCCCAGCAATGACAACAAAAGCAAAAATAAACAAATGGGAATGCATAAAATTAAAAAGCTTTTGTATAGCAAAATGAAAAGACAACCTACTGAGTGACCTGGCCAGGACTGTATAGTATATTTTTAATAATATACTATAGAGGTTAAGAATGCCCTCAGCATCAGACTGCTTGTGCTCAAACCTCTCTCTTAAAAAATTATTAACTCAACATTTATTTATTGAGCTTCTATTATGTATTAATCCCTCTTCAAGGTGCTGGTTAGAGCATCCGCCTGAGCACCAGAGGGTCTCTGGTTCGAATCCCAGTCAAGGGCACGTACCTGGGTTGCAGGTTCGATCCCCGGCCTGGTCTGGGCCAGTTCAGGAGGCAACCAATCAATGTGTTTCTCTCACATTGATGTTTCTCTCTCTCCCTCTCTCTCTCCCTTTCCCTCTATCCCTCCCTTCCACCCTCTAAAAATCAATGGAAAAATATCCTTGGGTGAGGATTAACAACAACAAAGTGAGAGTGTAGGGGAGTTTTGGATTTTCTTTAGTCTGCTTTATTGTTTTACTTTTTATCTTGGGTCTGTCTGGTTTTAATGGGGTTTTTGTTATATTATTTCATTTATCCTTGGGTTTAGCTGGCACAAATGGCATGAATTGAGTCTTTGTTCTCTATTTTCCCCAACCAGGGTGATTTAAGCTATATATTCTCTGGTTGGGGAAGAGAGTATAAACACTTTGCTCTCAAGTGTCTGGTTAGGGGAGATAAGGTCTTGCGATTCACCAGCTGGCTGTAAGTTGTTCAGATTGTTTGGTCTCATTTAATTTTCTTGACTCGCTTTCTCCATTCCACTTTCCTAGCTTCTTACTGTCCTGCCACAGGTACCATGGGGCGGGGGGCATTTTCAGAAAGAGGTAACAGTGAGTAGAAAGCTCCTGAGACGTGGCGTGCCTATTGTATTTGAGTAACAGCAAGAAGTAACAGTAAGTTAGTGTGGTTGGAACAGAAGTAAGAGGGTAATAGATGATGAGATCACAGAGGTAACAGGAACTACTGAAAGATTTTGAGCACAAGAGTCGCATGGTCTGACAATGGAGGTGGCAAGGACTAGAAATAAAGCAGTTAGGAGACTGATGCAATAATTTAGGCTACTATTTGATTGCACCAGAGTAGAGGTAGCAAAGATAGTGAGAAGTAATTGGAGTCTTTATATCTTTTAAAGATAGAACCATTTTTGCCTGGCCGGTGTGGCTCAGTGATTGAGCATCGACCTATGATCCAGAAGGTTGGGGTTTGATTCCAGGTCAGGGCACATGCCCAGGTTTCAAGCTCGATCCCCAGTGGGGGGCATGCAGGAGGCAGCTGATCAATGACTCTCTCATCATTGATGTTTCTGTCTCTCTCTCCCCCTCTCCCTTCCTCTCTCTGAAATCAATAAAGATATATATATTTTTAAAAAGAGCAATTTAGATTTGCTGATTGATTAGATGTGGGGAGTGACAGCAGAGTCAAGGATAGCTCCAGGGTTTTTGGCCTTAACTATGTGGAAAGGAGAGAGTTTCCATTAACTGATATGGAAAAACTGTAAGGAAAATGTATGCAAGAAGTATAAGGAATTCAGATTTTGACATGTTAAGTTAGAAATGCCTGTAAGATATAAATATATATGATGATTAAGTAGTTAGAGGAGTTTGAAGTTTCAAGGAGTTTTTAGTGGGAGGTTCAGCTGAGAACGTATAGAGTGGTGTGTGCCAGCAACTTCTGGGCATTGTGACTTGTTTCTCTTGAGTTATATTGGTCACTTGAGCACTCCTACTTCTTTAGGGGCAAGATTTGCATATTGATTGGGCTATTTCCCAAATAATCATTTCTCAGGAGTGTAAAGGCTCTTTTGTTCTTTGTAATCATTACCTGTAAGTTTGTAACACCCCAGAACTATTTTTTTTGCACATTTTGGGTTGTGGCGCTCCCTCAGTCTGATTCAATATATTTTCTTTCAAGGATTCCTTAACATTTCTTGTCTGTTCATGGCGTTCTTGTTTGTTTTTTAGTCCTTTATGGCTTTAAAATATATATTGATTATTATTTTCTAGGATTTAGAGTAGAAAAGGTAGTGTGTATGCTTAGTTTGTGATTTTGATCCAGTCTTCTTGTTTATAATAAAAACGTTTGTGGAAAACAAAATACATAGTGATAAAAATAACATCATTCATATTTGCATAGTGGCTATTTTGGTTTATTCTCCCCTCCCCCCCTTTGCAAAATATTAAAAATATTTGTCTGTCTGTCATCTCTCTGTCTTACATAGCAAGCATTGTGTCATGTAATGGTAAGCTGCATAACTGGGATTTCACTTTCCAGCGCCTGCTGTTTGGTGACCCTCATCTGGCCTCTCCACACTCATACTAAGTATTGCTTTGGCATGACTGAAGGCTAAGGACATATAGTCTGGGAAAAGGTCTGTTATCCTTGCTCAGAGCATTTCCCTATTATATAGGGCAGGATAGTCATCTCTCTATGAGGATTAGAGCCAATGTGTCATTTCTTTTTTGATGATTATTTTTATTGTCAGTTTAAAAATGAAATTCTTTTTTTTCTCTCACCTGTAGTTCACTTAGCAGCCATGGAAGGCCACCTTCACTGTTTTAAATTTCTACTCAGTAGAATGAGCAGTGCAGCACAAGCTTTAAAAGCCTTCAATGACAATGGGGAAAATGTGCTGGACCTGGCCCAGAGGTTCTATAAGCAGAACATTTTACAGTTTATCCAGGGGGCTGAGTATGAAAGAAATGATCCAAAAGATCAGGAAAGTAAGTAATAAACCTGAAATGTTTCAGTATTTAATACGTGGAATAAATGAAAAAGGAAAAGAAATTATGAGTTAAATGTTATATTAAAGTCTGTTACATATCATTGTCCATGTATTTATTCATGTTCTCATCTTTATATGAAATATTTTAGGCAGAAATATACAGAGATTAATATAATGAACAATTTTCATACCATTGGATTTAATAATAAAATATTATAGGTACAGTTAAATCTTTTGATCCCTCTCCTCTAATACTACCCATTCCCTTTTCTTTTTCTTCAGAGGTAACTATTGTTTTTGGATTTGTAATTCCATTCTGTGGTTTTATATTTAGTATATATGTACTCACAAAAATATCCAGTATTGTTTTGTGTAATTTTAGAGTAAGAGACCAAACTGCTACAACTAAGAAATCCTAAAATTCAGCGGTTTAAATGGTATAGAAGTTTATTTCTTTTACATGACAACTTGGGTTGGAGAGTAAGTAAATCTGTTCTGTTTGGTCACTGAGGGACCTACTGTCTTCCCAACTAATTCTCTGTAGTTGTTGCTAATCCAGCAGGAGATGGGGAGAGAACAAGAGTATATGCCTAGGAATAGAAATTTTCAAGGTCTAATTTTCACATCATTTTGCTAACTTTCCATTACATAGCTGCAAGGAAGCCTGGAGAATTTACCACCTAGCTGAGAAGCCTCATCTCAGTTGCAACTAACTGTTTTACTAATGAAGGAAAGGGATTTTAGTAGACAGCCTTTGAATTAGCAGTCTTTGAAACTTCTTTTAAACTTCATAAAATGGCATAAAAGAGTACATATCCTTCTATGACTTACCTTCTATGACATATTTTTGAAATTAGGTTGATAGATATATCGTAGTTTATTCTTTTTAAGTGTTTGTGTAGTATTACATTTTATACAAACCATTATTTATCTGTTCTCCAATTTGCCATTTACATTGTTTACAATTTTTCACTATTACAATCAACATGGTTATGTCCATGTTCCTTATGTACATGTACAAGAGATTCTTTAGAGAAGTGCTTCCCTACCTTTCCACACATAGCCCACACAGAAAATTATATTTGTATGGCACACTGGGACATTGGATGAGGGTTCTTGGGGTACTGCCTAACTTTATTAAAGTACAATTTATATGCAATAAACGGTATTGATTTCAGGTGTGCAGTTAGATCCCTGGCTAGGAAGCTCAGTTGCTTAGAGTGTTGTCCCAACAAGCCAAGGTTGTGGGTTCAACCTCTACCAATGAATGCATAAATAAGTGGAACAACAAATCAGTGTTTCTCTCTCTCTCTCTCTCTCTCCCCACTTCCCTTCCTCTCTTTATTTAAAATTAAAGTGTTCAATTTGATGCATTTTCACAGTTGTATACACTCATTAAACCATTACCACAATCAAGGCACAAAACATTTCCATCATGTCAAAGGCTTTTTTTCCATACCCCCTTGAAGTTCATCCCTCCTTTGCCCTTGGCCCCACACAAACACTGATTTGCTGTCACTGTATATCAGTGATATTCAACCTTTTTTATCTCATGGCACACATAAACTAATTACTAAAATTCTGTGGCACACCAAAAAATACAACTTTTGCCAATCTGACAAAGAAAATAGGTATAATTTTGATTGATTCACACTGGACTGCTATTGTTGAGTTGGCTATTGCCATTTTTTAATTTGATAGTCTAAGGGAAAAAAAGTCAGTGCCCTGAACTGGAATTGAACCATGACCTCCTGGTTCATGGGTTGATGTTCAACCGCTGAGCCATGTTGGCTGGGCAGGTATTGCATGTTTTAAAAATTCTTGCAGGCACACCAGGTGAAAATCACTGCTCTAGGTTAGTTTGAATATTTTAATGGAACTGTTTTGAGTTTCATCTGTGTTATGTGTATTAGTAGTTCATTCCTTTTCATTGCTGAATACTATTCCACTGCATAGATGTACCATATTTTATCACTTCATCTGCTGATGAGTATTTGGATTGTTTCCTATTTTGGACTATTCTTAATAAAGCTGCTCTGAACATTTACATAGACATATGTTTGCAGTTCTCTTGGTAAATACAGAAGAGTGGGGCATATGGTAGGTTTATGTTTAACATTAAGAAGTTGTCTGTTTTCCAAAGTAGCTGTATTGCTTTATATCAGATATGCATGAGAATTATATTTGATCCGTGGCATTCCCAACATTTGATATGGTCAGTCTGTTTGATATTAGCCATTCTAATGGATGTATAGTGTTATATTATTGTGGTTTAATCTGCATTTTCTGATAACTAATAATATTGAGCATCTTTTCATATGGACATCATATATCTTCTTTTATGAAGTGTCCAATTCTTTTGCCTATTTTTATTGGGTTGCTTGTCTACTAATTATTGAATTTTAACAGTTCTTTATATTTTGTCAAATATATGTATTGCAGATATTTTCTCCCAGTCTGAAGCTTGCCTATTTTTATTTTTAGTAGTGTCTTTCAAAGAGCAAAAGTTTTAAATTTTGAAAAAGTACAATTTATCAATTTTTTTACAGGTCATGTTTTTTGTGTGTGTCCTATCTATGAAATATCTGCCCATCCCAAGGTCAGCAAGATATTCTCCTATGCTCTCTAGAAGTTTTCTAGTTTTAGCTTTTTAATTCATATCTTTGATTTATATCAAGTTAAATTTTATGTGTTGAGTGAGATAAAGTCTTGATTTTAATTAAAAAAAAAAAAAGTATAGCCACTTGTCCTAGCACCATATTTTTGGAAAGCAGCTTTGTCAAAAACCGGCCACCTGTATATGTATAGGTGTATTTCTGACCTCTTCATTCTATCTGTCTTATTGATAATGTCTGTTTATTTGCCAGTACTACACTGCTTTGATTACTGTACTTTTCAGGTAGTGTAAGTCTCCAACTTTGTTCTTTTTAACATACTCTTTGGTT
This sequence comes from Miniopterus schreibersii, assembly GCF_964146895.1. NCBI lineage: Eukaryota > Metazoa > Chordata > Mammalia > Chiroptera > Miniopteridae > Miniopterus > Miniopterus schreibersii. The sequence continues at coordinate 28,981,965 of NC_138112.1, read as the reverse complement.
ATTCTAGGTTGTTTCCTTTCCATATGTAAAAATGAGAGTAGCTGTATCTCAGAGTTGTTGAGAGTGTTAAATGAGGCAGTCCTTACAACTGTGCCTGGCATTCAGTAAAGGCTGAATATATAAAAACATTTTATCAAGTATTTACTCTGTGCTAGTCACTAGGTCAGATATGTTCACACATGTATATGTGTATATGTATTTATATATGTATTTGTATATGTATACATACATACATACATACATACATTTTATCTGCTTCTAGTTTATTTTGCTTTCTTCACTCCCTTGCAAGCACAGAGAAAGAGTGGTTTGTGCAAATGTAAGACTTGAGACCAAGTACGTCTTTAGGCAAAGGGTTGAAAATGACCATCTCCTTGTGTTTTGTGGTGGCCCACCAGTAAAAGGGAACATGACTAAGAATAGTTCTGATATAATACTACTCTTAGCATGTTGAAGTGTTGAGGGGTGGAAGTGTGACACAATTAATAATAATTTTATTTTGTGGTTCTCTTTTCATTACTTTATTATCAACTAAAGTAAGTCCAATATAATATTCTCATACTTCAGTTAATATTGAAATCTAAAATGTGTGACTGCTTAAGGCAGGAAAATGAACTCATGTGTTTTACTGAAATGCTAAATTTTTTATTCATAGCTTTAGCATTTCCAGGTCATGTGGCTGCCTTTAAGGGTGATTTGGAAATGCTTAGGAAACTAATAGAAGATGGAGTAATCAATATTAATGAACGTGATAGTAACGGATCAACTCCTATGCATAAAGGTGGGTATGATTCCTGCTTAATTTTGAATTCTGATACAGTTGGACCTTTTAAAATAATTGTCCATCAGAAACACATGAAAATATACGGTATATAGAGTGCTTAATTTTTTTTTTAAAAGAATATCTCTTTATTGATTTCAGAGAGGGGAAGGGAGAGGGAGAGAGAGAGAGAAACATCAATGATGAGAGAGTCATTGATCAACTGCCTCCTGCACGCCCCCGACTGGGGATGGAGCCCGCAACCAGGGCATGTGCCCTGACCAGGAATTGAACCACGATCACCTGGATCCCAGATCAACTCTTAACCGCTGAGCCACGCCCGGCCAGGCTAGAGTGCTTAATTTTTAATTCAAGTGTGATATTCCTTTTATGATGTCAGACATTCACACATTATCAGATTTGAAGATAATTCCAATAGAAATTCTCTTTTGATATTGTCATGTAGTTAAGATGTTAATTTCACTGCTAGAGAAGTTTCTTAGGACTAGCATTTTCTTTGTACTAAAAATGAACTGTTCATGTAAAACAGAAACCATGTCTCTTGAAAAAGATCTAGCAGAATTTTCTTTGTTCTTATACTCCCCAAAAATGTTTTTACTTCCATAGAAATATCAATTAACATGATATGAACACATTTTCAAGATGTCTGCAACTTTTCTCTGCCCTCTCCTTTCTTCTGTGTGGAATTCTAAAATATTAATCAGGTTTTTTTGTTTTTTAATCAGACTTTGTCAAATTGTCAACTAGGTGTCAGGAGTATATCTCTAGGATTTATTCTCACTAATCTTCCTTTTATTTATAAAATATAAAACTAAATCTTTAACCTATTGCACCTGAAATTTCCGTTTGCTTCATTTGTGATGTTATAAGTTTCTTTATAATCTGACAGCTGGTAATTCTTGTAAAAGTCTTAGAGTAAAAAGACAGTAGTCTTGTTAATATAATGTGTTTGAATTGGACTTTATTTCATAAATAACCAATCACAGATTATGTTCCTGTTGGTTAGGTTCTTAGCTTAATCATTAAAGTTTGTTTAATTCATAATGTATCTTAAGAATATTAAGCACCATGTGTACCAATAGTTTTATGAGAGAAAAGCGTGGTTGGGGCAGGAAGAAGGGTAATGAAGGGAGTTTCTCTTATACATAGAAAGGGCCCCTCTTTGGTAAACACTACTTGGAGAATCTTGCTCCATTGATCTCTTCTATTTGTCTAGGTGCTAAAGCTTTTTCCTGTGGGATTTATGAATGAGACAGAGACTTAAAATGTGCATAAAATATTGTGTGTGTGTGTGTGTGTTTTAAAGAAATGTTCTGCCTTGTAGTAAAGCCCCCAATTCATAATATAGGTATAACCAGTTTTTATTCCTAATGTGTATGTGGGGTGTTTATGAGAGATCAAAAGAGAGGCTCACTCATGGTATTTATAATGCATCTTTGGGGGAACGGTAAAGTAAGTTTTATTGACAGATGGTTCACAGCCTATCTCAGTCATTTCTTCACCATTTGAACTGAGATGGGAATGAAGGATCTGGAAGAAGGTTCTAAAGAGATTGATGTACAACAGAGTGTTTTGGATACAGCCATTGTGAGAAGGTGAGAGGGTGAAAGTGAGGAGGAACCAAAAGGATTTGTCCTTCAGTCCTTCTCTTGTCAGTCTGTCTGTTAAGGACTCCTGGGGCCAGGGGTGGATCAGATGGTGTGGTGGAGGGGTAATAAGTGAGTACAGCAGGGGCAAAGGGCATTTTTGTGTATATTATCCTTTTCCTGGGAAATATCTGTATGTTTAAATTATACCCAAATTGGATAAATAAAAGTTGCCTTATAATTTAATTCACATTTTGTCAATCTATCTGCTTTTCCTTTCATTTAAATTTTGATTCAGTAGGTAAGCTGCAGTACCTATTAGTCATTTAATGGTTGTTAAATCCATTATGACTTCTCCTTTCTTTCATTTACTTTTAGGCCATAATTATTTCAAATATTTCTTAAAAATTTCTAGGCACTGCATAATTTTATCTTGTTCTCTTATAAAACATTGGTCAAATTAATCAACATACTCTAATCAATGTACAATAAGGGTCTTGGATAAAAAATTCTTTTATTGTATTTCATTGTAGATAAATTACTTAGACCTCCTCCCCCCTTGTAAATATTACCTGCGTAATAAAATGGAAATGTTGGGTTAAACTCACTCTGCCTTATAAAACTCACCATTGTTCAGGATTCATAAATATGATTTTGTAACTTTTACAGAAAATAGATGTTGCTGTTTTTGTGTAAAGTGAAGTTATTTTTAGAGATATGGGAAACCCTGTAGTATTCTTTGTTTGTTGGTTTGGATTTGCTGTAGGAGAAAGAGAAGCCCTAAGCTCCTTAGGAGCCAACTCTGAGTTTGGCAGATGGCTCTGAGTTAGTTATGGAAAAGTAGTACAAGAGTGCTTACAGACCTTTTGTAAGTTGGGCCATAGGGCTGTAGTGATGGGGCTGCTTTGTCACTGGACCTGGCTTTGCGTCCTTCCCTCCCTGTTCCTGCTATTGGAGGTGGATTCACTTTTTAAGGTACAAAGCCATACCAAAAGTTCATGCTCCGATTTATTTTACAGAGGCACATATATATTTAGCACCAACCATATGCCCACATCATGAAGACAGTATGAGATGCAGACTTTACTGTTCAGGTGCTATACATACTTATACCATGAACAGCTAGAGGTTTGAATGTATAAGTCAGGATGTAATAAATGGCAAAAAGATTTGGTTGTTAAAATATATGCAGTGGAATTCAGGAGTAGAAATTGAACAGAAGAAGTTGTTAAGAGTCAAATTATTGAGGAAGTGTTCATGGGAATTCAGAAATGATACCTTAAGTTTACATGACATTTAACAGGGTGCAAAACTGTCATATTTAATCCTTATTGTAATTTTTATAAATATGAAATTATCTCTGTAAAAGATGAGGAAATTGAGGTCTAGAGGAACCAGGTTTTTGTACTGAGGTTACACAGCTGGTAAGAGCAGAGCTGAGATTTCATTTATTTTTTCTTCATTCATTCACTCATCAACTCTATAGACATTTCACGGCCGTGAAAATTAATATTGAGGGAATGTGTTTTGAGGACAAGATTTAGAAAAAGATGGAAATAGTTTAGGTAATCAGTGGGGGACCTGTAAATTTTGAGTTGTGAGGGTCAGAGGAATATGCTATTAATATAAGATGGCACCAGATTTTCCAAGTCAGTGTGGGTCTCTGGCTAGATTGCCTCCCGTCCTGGTGTGATACGAGGTTGGTCAGGAGCTGTAAACAGCAGCCGAGAAGCAAGCACTGGATAAGGTTCAGGAAAGACTAGATGAATAGTTTCAGACCCATTACTTCTAGCTGTGTGGTGTGAAATAAATACCCTCTTTGAGCCTCAACTTCCATATCTATGTAAAGTTCTCTGTATAGGGGATAAGCACAGTACATATTCGATTAAATGTTTGTCTAATGAATGAATAAATGAAATAGAGAAAATTATATCTGCCCAACTTCCTTTTGTCAGTTATTGCAAGGATCAGTACTTATGAAAGTACCCTCTAATGGTACTATTCAAATTTTTGGAAAATTGCTCCTAATAACAATAACTCTTTTTGTCTATTTTCTGGTTTTGTGTGTGTTTGTTTATAGCTGCTGGACAAGGCCACATAGAATGTTTGCAGTGGATAATTAAAATGGGAGCAGACAGTAATATTACCAACAAAGCAGGGGAGAAACCCAGTGATGTGGCTAAGAGGTATCCCTATCTGCTTTACTACTTCTTTTGTTTTGTTTTGTTTTGTTTTGTTTTTAAAGTTTTGCATGTACTCTCTTATACTCAGAAATCTCTGAAGGTTTAATGGAATTATAAGACTCAGTCAAATGATGGAATGATAGTACTCAAGCTGAATAGACATTTGGCATTATATCAACTCTTTAAAGCAGTGATTCTCAACTGGGAGGTAGTATTGTTTCCCTTCCTGGGAGGAAGGACATTTGGAAATATGTGGGAGTTTGTCACAGTGATTAGTGACCATCACTAATATTTAGTGAGGTCAGGTCCAGGAATACTTAATGCTAAATATCCTACAGTACTCTGAATAGTGGTGCACAGCATAGAGTGATCCCACCCCAAATACTAGCACCTCTTGAGAAATATTGTGTGATAAAAAGGGGTAATCAAAAGGAGTCACATGGGTTTTGAAACAAATTTTGGTTTCAGGTTCTCAAGGAATATTTACTCCATTCATTTGTTTATTTGGTTGCTTTTTAAAAATTCAACTGTATTATACTTATCATGTTCCAAGTGCTATGGTTAGTGTTAGGATTACAAAGATGAAAAAACTCAGTTCTTGCCCTCAGAGAAGCTTAGAGTCTTGTGGAGAGACAAATTATAATTATTGTAACAATCATTATTAATTATAATCATCATTATGTGTAAACATTATTAATTATAATCATTATATTATATTATAAGGTACAATAAGAATGTAGGAGGAAAAGTGCCAAGTCTTCCTATTTGAAAGTTGTGGAGGAGAAATTTTAATACAGATGATAAGAGACATGAAGGAAACTCTAGGACAGAATTTATATAGAGGTAAAGGAAAACTATTTTTTTGGAGAAGCAACATTTATACTGACACTTGAAGGAGGAAGAGCTGTAAGAAGACACTTGTGTGTTGGAAGAATTGCATGTGGTTCAGAACTGCTTGAATCTAAGGTAGAAGTGTGTGCCCTGACCTGGTAGCTCAGTTGGTTAGAGTGTTGTTTGTAAAGGCCAAGGTTGTGGGTTTGATCCCTGGTCGGGTCACATACAAGAATCAACCAATGATACGTAAATAAGTGGAACAACAAGTTGATGTTTCTCTCTCTTCCTCTCTCTAAAATCAATAAATTAAAAAATAATAAAGTAGAAGTGTGGGCTAAAAGATGCAAATGAGGCTTGAAAGGATGCAAGGACCTAATTCATTAAATGTCCGTGCAATTTTTGTTTGTGAGTTCATGTTTCTTAAAATTTTGTTTGTAGGATTTCTTTGAAGCTTTGGAGTGTGGTTTTGTTGTACCATGTACCTAATCAACTGAGGCGCACTTTATTTTTATTTTTACAAACAGCTTTATCAAGGTAGAATTGGCATACGATAAAGTACATATACTTGTACCGTACAACTTAATGAATTCTGATATATGTATATACCACCCATGAAACCATCACAATCAAGATAATGAATATATTCATGACCCTCCAAAGTCTCCTTGCTTTCCTTTGTAACCTCTCTCCTTCCAACTACTGACTTCTCTAAGCAAACACTGATCCACTTTTTGTCACTGTAGATTAATTTGCATTTTTAGAGTTTTATATGAATGGAACCATCCTGTAAGTACTCTATAAAACTGGCTTCATAAGTATTAGTAGTTCATTTCTTATTGCTGAATAGTATTCCATCAGATGTAGAATTCCATAGTAATCCATGGTTTGATTATCCACTAACCTTTTTAAGGAGATCTTAATTGTATCCATTTTTTGGTGATTATGAATAAAGCTGTTGTACACATTCACATACAGGTTTTTGTGTGAATATAGGTTTTCAGTTCACTTGGGTAAATACTTAGGGGTAGTAATTGGTGGATCATATGCTAAGGGCATGTTTAACTTTATAAGAAACTGCTTTCCAAAGTGACTGTAGCAATTTGTATTCCTACCAGCAATGGATGAAAGTATCCGTTGCTCCTTAACCTCCTCAGCATTTGATATTGTCTTTGATTTTAGTAATTTTAATAGATGTGTAGTGGTATCTCATTGTAGTTTCAATTTGCATTTTTCTAATAAAAATAATTTTGATTTTGAGGGTTTTTTTTTCCATATACATATTTTCCATTTGTATATTTTCCTTTGGTGAAGTGACTGTTCAGATCTTTTGTCCACTTTTTAAAATTGGGCTGTTCCCTTATTGTTGAGTTTTAAGAGCTCTTTATATATTCTGGATACTAGTTTTTTCCTTACATTTTTATTTTGTAAAAATTTTATCTCAGTTTTGGCTTGCTTTTTCATTCTGTTAATGTCTTTGAAGAGCAGAAGTTTTTATCAATTTGTTCTTTTATGGATTATGCTTTTGGCATCATATCTAAGAAATTATTGATTAAAACAAAGTCACAAAGATTTTCTCCTATGTTTTCTTTTAGATGTTGCATAGTTTTAGGTTTTACATTGAGGTCTGTGATCCATTTCAAGTTACTTTTTGTATATATTGTGAGACATGCATCCAAGTTTTTCGTTTTTTTTTTTAATATAGATACCCAATTGTTGTTGCACCATTTGTGGAAAAGGCTGTCCTTTCCCCACTGTATTACCTTTGTGTCTTTGTCCAGGTTAAGTGTCCATATATGTGTGGACTTATTTTTAGACTTGTATTTTGTCTATTGACCTATTTGTCTATCTTTATACCAATATCACATGGGTGATTTAGTACTATGGATGTATCTAGAGTTGGTCATAATTTCTGGCCCACATTTCTTTGTAATTCATGCACCAAAATGCTAGGTCTGAATGTAATGTTATAGAAATAACCTTGAATCTGGTATAAAGCAAGTACTCAGTAAATGAGAGCTGTTAAATTACAACCTAGTAATGGAGCTAGTGATTTCTATTAACCTTACAACTTCCTACATATGTTGATTACTACATCTTTAATGATTTGTATTACCTGGTGAAAGGTAAGGATATATGTATTTGCATGTGTGTGTGTGGTTCTGTGGTTACATATGTGAAAAAAATAGAATATGAGATTTTTGTGTTTAGTGAGTAATTCTCCATGTCTTAAAAGAAAGCATTAAGCATCTCAGTTAGCAAAACTGTGGAAAAATATACAGATTACATGCAATTACAGTAACTCCAAAAACAAGAGTATATTACTGGAAGCTTCATTGAGATGTGAGAAAGATCAAAGAAAATAGAAAATATGGATGGAAAAGTCATTATTTTTCCATTAAATTTCAAAGCCATGCCAGGTACTTTGGATTGAGGAAGGGTGAAGATTAAAGGTAATAAAGCTATAGTTAGCCCTAAAACTAGAACCAGAACTAACTCGACAATCTGAATTAGGCCATCAGAAAAAGGTAGTAAATGCACGTGATCATATAGAGTGGTTTTGCTCTAAAATAAATAAAAACATATTTTAAAAAAATAGAATTATATGTCAAATAGAGTGGTTTTGGGCTTTCTATCCAATTTAGCAATTCTGTTTGGGTGTCCTCTCCCAGTTGGGTTTTTGCCAATAAAAATTATGGAATCTGTCTTTAATGCAACTGCTTGTCCTTAGTGTCCAGTAACTGTTTGAGTTTCCCATATAGCTGAATATAGTACCTGGATATAGTACATCAAATTGGCACTGATCTTCAGATACAGTTTTGCTTCTTTACTGGGAGGTGGGTTGGTGGCATAATAAACAAAGTGTAATTCCCTAAATTAAGTTCAAACTGCAGTCTCAATTTGAAAATTGTGGTTCTTGTTAATTGTTGATTCTTTCCTATAGGTTTGCCCACTTAGCAGCAGTAAAGCTATTAGAGGGGCAACAGAAATATGATATAGATGATGAGAATGAAATTGATGAAGATGATATGAAGTTTTTTATAAGACATGGTGTTGAGGGAAGCACTGATGCCAAGGATGATTTACATCTTAATGAGTCAGATAAAACAGATGCCAGAAGTAAGTGGGTCAACTCTGTTGTGATTATTTAAGAAATGCCATAGTCATCTTTTATTTTATTTTTTTACCACAAATTTGGAAATTATCCTAAAGATAGTTACTATCTACAAAGTAAAATACTTTCATTTTGGGGGGAACCAGAACTAGTATAATTTTTGTACTAGGGGTTCTTGAACATATAAAAAATGTAAGACATGATCTCTTTCCCTCAAGGAGGAAAATGTTATATAAGAGAAAACATTATTTAAGTGGATCATAGGAAACAGGAAGAGACATCTCAAGGATTTCCATGGTTAGTTGGCAAATGATGTTTACAGATAATAATAGCAGCAAATAGTTATTGTCTACTATGTGCCAGATACTGTTGTAGATATTGGAGAAACAGTGAACAAAATCCCCACCAAGAACTTACATTCTGGTGATGGTGGTGGCGACAGATGTTTAATAAGAAAATAGATACATAGAGAAAATAAAGTAGGGTGGTGCTATAGATAACCATTAGAGGACCCCTTTCTAAGGGAGTGACATTTGAGAAGAGACCTGAGCTTATAGATGCCAATAACCTGTTCCCCTCCATCCATCAAGTTCATAAGCAACAGTATATCCAGATGATGTCAAATGTCCCTTGGGGGAGAAAATCACCCTAGGTTAAGAAGCACTGCCATGCAGGATAGGAAATTCATAGGTTCAATAGTTGGAGAACAGCTAAAAGCAGCTCTCAGCACACTTCATTTGCCCGCTATCCTCTTGCATAGATATTACAAGTAACTAATCATAACATTTGGGGGCTGGATTAGCTCTTATTTGTTTTAAATCAGCATATATCAGTTTTTTAAATTTTTTGACATACCATAGATTATGCCTGGTCCTATAATATACGGTTAGCCCTAAAACACTTCTAGTCTTTAAACCTTTTTGTTCATAGTATTAAAAGTGAAAACAATCTGGTACATCCTCCAAGAGCAGGAAAAGAATCCTCTGTTTAGGTTTGTCATTGCTTATTCATCCAAATATTCTGTTACTGATATTTAACCTTCTATGTATATGGCACCTCCCTCCACCCTCATCCCCAAACCACGCAGACACTGGCTTTAGAAGAAGAATAGGCTCCAGGACGAGCATCCTTTGGGCACCTGTCTAAACTACATTTCTATTCAACTCTGTCTTGCAGTGAGAGCTTATAAGAAAATTGTAGAATTGAGACACCTCCTAGAAATTGCTGAGAGCAACTATAAACACTTGGGAGGGATAACAGAAGAAGATCTAAAGCAGAACAAAGAGCGGCTGGAGTCTGAAAAGTAATGTCCCTCAAACTTTAATGGTTTGTTTTTAGTTCTCTCTCTAAATGCCATGTGAGGGTTTGCTGACCAACAACTTGTTTTTTTGTCCTTGGAGTGTAAGATTCTGTTCTGTTTTCCTCCTAAGACCCAAGATGGAGAAGGTGTTAAGGTTTTTTGTATTGTGGTAAAATATACATAACATAAAATGTATCATCTTAACCATTTTTAAGTACAATTCAGTAGTGTTAAATACATTCACATTTTTGCACAACCAAACTCCAGAACTTTTTTCATCTTGAAAAACTGAGACTCTATAGAGTTAAGATTTTTTTTTTTTTTTGAGACTACAGCTACTTCAGGCTTTTCAACTGACACATTCTCTAACCACCCCTATCAAATTGGACTGCTTGCTCATGAATCTGAGACTGTGTCCACTGTCTTGGTACCTCATCAGAGGATGCCGTGTGTCTAGAAGCAGTAAGCAGGTGCATCCTTTACTTCCAGTACCTTTAGTTGGCTCTCTGCACGTTTGGTGCCTCTCTCATTAATTAATGGCTGCTGGAATAGAGGATGCCTCATGCTTTATTTCCTTCCACTGCCTCTCTGCTTGTCTGTCTGCTTTTCAGAGTGGACAGGGAACAAAGGGAGATAGGAGAGGAGACTTTTAATTTAATTAAGACTTGGGTCTGTAAAGAGCAGTACACATGGATTCTCCTCTTTGCCTGCCCTTTCCTTTGGTTGAGTCTCTTTCCCTCATACTCTTAGAACCTCCTGTTTCCCTTTCCTCCATAGACTCAGTAAGAGATCTGGTAAATACATTCAGAGTAACATCTAAATCTTTGATAAGGGTTAATATGTTATCTTTCCATGGGTGCTTGGAAATTTGAACAGAAGACAAAGCTTTAAGCCAAAATACTCTCTTAGTGGGATTTTAGACACTAGGAAACTGGCAAAGCAGAAAAAAAAATTTTTTTTAAATTGTGGCTTCTTGGTATCTCACAATCACGTTCTTTAGGTAGCTGTCCATTTTCTCTGTATTGATTACAGTATTTTGAGATATAGAGTGTTTTTAGTATTGGCCTTTGCCTAAGAGCCTAACTGAAAGTTTTTAGATCTATTGTAGTCTAGAAAATTCTTCACAGTGAAGCAATTCTTTCCTAGATAATGAGCTTTAAATTTTGGTTTCCTTTGCTTCTCTTCTAAGGCAGATTACTATACTATTGCTACGGCTGCTTGAATTACTTCTGAGCACTACCACATGCTAGCCACTAGATAAGTTTCTTATATACATTATCTCATGCAGTCTTCACAGCTCCAAGAGCTCACTGCATGGATTAGGAAACCAAGACTTAATACAGAGGTTAAGTTACTTGCATAAAGTCACAAAGGGAGGAGTAAGGGTGTGTGAGGGGTGGGGGTGTGTGGCCAGGATTTGAGCTTGAGTCTATATGACTCCAAACCCGTTATCTAAGATTATTATGATTTTAACAGTCCTTAATAGATAATGTTCACATTTCAATGAGAAATGGTTATACTATTTATGTAATTTTGAACAGAATTTTTTTGAAGATGGCTGTAGCTTTTGTTCCAGGATATAGTTTCCTGTCAGCTGAGACTGTCATGTTCCGTCTGAGCTTTGATTCTTCTCTAGCATTTGTTCTGCAGTTGTGTTGAGTGCATCTTAAGACATTTCTTCTCTGCGTACAAACTCCTGATCTTAGACCTAATTGTAAAGAAAAACTGGGTAAGCATTGATTTGAGGGATGTCCTTTTGGTTTTTGTTGTTATCCATTAGTTGCTCAAACTTACAATGCACCAAAACATGGTTGTATTACTCTGCCTGGGGCATGATTTTCTCTTATTTGCTGAATCCTAGCCTTCCACGCTTTACATTCTTCCTCCCTATACCCAGTCTTAACCCCACTCACTCCTCTTGCCTGGATTTATTTTAACTTCTTCCTGATATGTTTTCCAGCTCCCTGTTGCTGCCCTCTAATCCTCTGCCCCCATATCCTGCAGCCTCTTCTCAACACAGTGTACTGATTTTAAAACCTAAGGCAGATAAATCTCATAAAGAAAGAAGCCAGGCACATAAAAGTATGTAATGTACAATTTCATTTATAAGCATAGGCAGAGCTAATCTAAATGGAAGATATTCAGAAATGTGGTTGCCTATGGGAGGATTGCCTGGGAAGGGCATGAGGGAACTTCTGAGGTGATAGAAGTATTCTGTGTCTTGGTAGCAGTGGTGGATACAAAGGTTTACATATTAATCAAGACTCATTGAATTGTCCTCTTGATATTTGTGTATTCCACTCAAAGTAAATTCTACATCATTAGGAAAAAACCCAAAGCAAAACAAAACAAATCTCAGTCAGATCATGCCATTTCTCTGCTCAGGCCCTCCAGTGGGGTCTCCCACTTCACTCAGTAAAAGCTCTATTTTTACGGATCCCCTTTACCTCTCTGACCCACTCCCCTCCCTTTTATACTTTATTCTAGCCACATGGCCTTTGGTTTTCTTTCAGTACACCAGGCATACTTCTGACTTGGGGCCTTTGCACTTGCTGTTCCCTCTGTGTGGAATGCCCTTCCCCCAGATGTCTACTTGATTCTCTCTCTTACTGCTTTAGAACTTCGCTCAGAAGCACCTCCTCGGTAAGGCCTTCCCTGGCCACTGTGTATGAAGTGTTAATCCCCTCTTCAACAACATTTTCTACTACTCTTTCTTGCTTTATTTTTTCTCCCTTAGCATTTATCAACTTCCAACATTCCATATTTACTTTTTTTTCTTCTTTCCTTGTCTGTCTTCCTCCATTGCTAAGGCAAGACCACGAGGGCAGATTTGGCCTGTTTGGTTCACTGCCGTATCCCCAGTGTCTAGATCAGCGCTGGTTCATAGTAGACTCTCAATTCATATTTGTCAAATAAACAGTTGTTTTTTATTTGCCTTAAATACAATGCATGGATGCTTTTCACTGTTACCAAAAATAATATTTAGTTCATATTGGAGACTGACTGAAAATAATCTGTTTTTGACAGGACTATCCAAGAGCTGCAGGGCCAGCTGGAGTACGAACGACTACGAAGAGAAAAGTTAGAATGTCAGCTGGATGAGTGTCGAGCAGAGGTGGATCAACTTAGGGAGACCCTGGAAAAGCTTCAGGTCTCCAACCTTATGGCAGTGGTTAGTGTCCTTCTTAACATATTTGTCTTTCTCAGGAAGTAGTATACAAGAGTAGCTAAGAGTTCTAGCTTTGGACTGGGGCTGTTTGGATTTGAATCCTGGGCACAACCCTTTTTGCTTGAACATGTCATTTAACATTTCTATGCCTTAGTTGTAAACTGGAGATAATACTTTATACTTTCTAGAGTGTTGTAAGGATTAAAGGAATATATATGTGTGTGTGTGTGTGTGTATATGTATTCTTTTATATATACACACACATATATCCATATATATCCATATATATATTGGTTAGAACAGCAGCCTGGTTAAGAATTCTAAGGCAGTTAGAGAGTATATATATATTTTTTAACATTCTAAAGAGCCAAAATAAAGTGGTTTGATTGGAATCCATGTAAGAAAGCTTCAGCTTCTCAAAAGAGCAGTTCTAAGAAATAGAAAGGAGCCACATGGAAGTTGTCCTACTGTCCCTTTGTTCAGGTTACAGAGTAATAAAAAGAACATTTGTAACACTTTATAAAGTTCTCACACATGTTATCACATGTCAACTGACCTGCCCTCCTTTAACATCTGAGGAAAGTGAGGCTCAGAGAGGTGATTTGTCTAAATTCTCACAATTAGTTATGGTAGGATCAGTATTCAGTCTCTAACTTTTGATGTCATAGCCTAAGCTCTTTCTATAATTCCCAGCTGCAACTATGAATTTGGAATTCAGAATATAGCAAAACTTCTGAATCTGAGTCTCAATTTCCTCATCTGTAAAATGGGGATAACATCTACCTCATGGCATTGCATTGATGTTAAAGGACTCTGTATAGAAACCCTGAGCTATTTTCTGTCTAGTAGTATTCATAGTATTATTATATTCTCCTCATTGCCTTTTCTCCATTTTTCTTCCTTCCTTCCCATTTTTTATGTTCAAGCTGAATAAACATAGTCTATGGATAAGTAAATGTGTAGAGCCCTATGCGTTTGAGAGTAGGGGTTAGTTAGTTTATTTTGGAGTCTAAATAAATAAAGTATAAATAAAATGAAGTTCATTTAGTGCTCAGTTATATTGATTTTTCAAGACGCTCTGACTAAATCTCCTGCCACCTTCTGGTCAGGACCTGTGATTGATTACAATTGTATCTTTAAGACCTTTCCCCATGTAATAGATTCTTGTTATATATGTGAAGTATGAAGTATGGTGGCACCATATGCCAGGTTCCAATGAAAGGTTCGTTCGTGGGTTTTAGACTAGTTGGTCTGCTTTTCGAAGGGAAGAGACCATCTATATTACCCTGCGCTCACCAGTGCTTGCCACACTGTAAGTGGTGCTGCCAGATTCTCCATCTAGTCCCATCAAGTTTGCAGCTGAGAGAGGCGGGAGGAACAGACATGTGGTTCTCTTTTTTCAGGTGGTGTTGGGATAATGGCAGCTTACTCCTATGTTTGTATAGTACCATTTGAGTTAAGCTGACTGACCTCATTACAAAGGCATGGGCAGGAACACCCAGGGGAATACTGACTCCAGCCATGGCATCTCCCCATGGGCGTGCGCCTTGTGCTGTTCTTGGAGCCCCTGCATTCAGATCTGTCCTCCCTAACTGGGTGCAAGCATTTTTGACTGGAAGAATTACTCAAAGATGATTAACATCTAGTGAGCATCCACTGTGTTTCTAGCCCTCTCTTGCTCCTTCCCATAGCATTTATTAACTGAATCTTCTGTGCTAGGTCCTGAGGATACCATGTGAACACGGAGGGAATGGAGGAGCCAGGAAGTGTGATTTCTGGCTCTATGGGGCTTGCACAGAATACAGAAGATGACAAAGTAACACTGTGCATTTCAGTCAGCAATCTGTTGTGGAATGTTAGTCTAAGTTAGAAGCAGAACTGAGGTGTTCATTTTGGGGACTTACTAGGGGGAGATAGTACTGGATGGTTTCTCAAGGTGCCTCCTAGTTTTATGAGTCAGCACAATAGGATGTGCTGGTCCTTCAGTTTTAAGAATTTATTTATACAAAATCCTAAAAGAACTTTAATCCAGAGTTGAAAATATCAGTATCATTAATTTTTTTCTTTTGGAACAGACACCATAGAAAGATGAAATGCGTCTAGGGTAGAAGTCAGATTTGGTTCTTTTTCTTTATTTGTAGGAAGATGACTCTTCCTGTGAGTTAAGCAAAGAGAAGAGCCGAGTGAAGAAAAAAGTGTCTTCTGGGGGAGTTTTTGTGAGAAGGTACTAATCAGTGAAATAGCTTTAAATAAACTTGCTTGATTTTTCTCTTTTATTTAAAATTTGATATGTTTATTTGTGTAAACTCTTCTAAAATTAATCTGATAGCCTATTACTCCAATTCTGAAGGCAGAAATATGTTACATAACATCAAAGAAATTGTTAAAATTACATGGACTCAGTTGTACTCCCCTCCCAATATATTATTTTTGTATTTATGTTGGCAAGACAAGATTCTAGATTTATGAGTAATTAATTTAGCAAATATTCACATAAACTTTAAAATACAACATGGTACAGTCTAGTATTCAAAAGAAATCCATTTCTAGATGTTAAAAATTATGCTAGATATGAAAAATTAGTAAAAATTCTATTATAGCTTCATAATAGAATTATAATATTTCTTTTTTTTTTTTTTTAAATATCGTTATTGATTTCAGAGAGAGGAAAGGAGAGGGAGAGAGACAGAAACATCAATGATGAGAGAGTCATTGATCGAGCCCACGACCTGGGCATGTGCCCTGACCGGGAATTGAACCCCTATCGCCTGGATCCTAGGTCAATGCTCAACCGCTGAGCCACGCCCGGCCGGGCTAATATTTCTTTTACTTTCTAGAAAGTACCATGTACTACTATTAGGGTACTTTTTTTTTTTTTTTTTTTTTACTTTTAACTTTTCAGGTGACTTGACTGTTAAAAAGCATCTGGACTTGGGAGAAAATACAACATAAGACCAGTAAGTTTTGGAAAAGGACAACTTTACAGTGACAACCAAATATCTCACTCAGGAAGGTTTTACAGAAAATGAAGACCAGTGCTTGTAAAAGGATAAAAACCCAAACATAATGTGTGCTTACTAAGAATACCCATGTAAGTAACCTGCTTTAAAATTCAACCGTTGCTCTGCCTTGCAAGCTCTGTAAGAAAGGAATATAGACACAAGGCAGATTGGACAGAATAAAACACATGGTTTTACTACTTTTTCCCCCTCTACTTGGCTGACCAAAAAGACAACTGTGGCATTTCAGTTCAGTTCTGACTTCAATTCCCCCACTTTTCCTCCCCGACCCCACTCCCCCTCGACCTAGCAAAGATTTGTCACTCTCCTGGGTCAGTTGCCTAGATCCTGCCTCCCCCTGAAGATCTGATTGCTAGCTTTGGGCTTCACTGGCAGCAGCTTCACGCCGTACATCAGACTGTTCACCCTGCAGGCCCTGGCATGTACCTTACATGGATGCTAAAGGCTATTTGGACCCTATCACTGGGACCAGTTTGCCCTGGCATGAGTGCATGCGGTTGCTAAGGCCAGTACAGGGCTGGTCAGCGGTCTGTAAGCAAGTATTAAAACATTTTTGGTAACTTTCATGGTCATTATTGTTAGTTTTTCTGTGGTTTCCAATAGGCTTTCAATCTGTAGTAATAATAGTTGTCAACATTTATTGGGCACTTATGTGTGAGATCTGTGCCAAGTCCTTTACGGATATTCTCTCAGTTCTCACAACAAACAGCTGTATGTAATAGATATATTTCATACATGGAGGTTAATTAATTTGCCCGGAATCGCACAGCAATATGGAGCCAGGATTCTAATCTTAACAGGGAAAGTTCAGAGTCTGCATTATTCTTACCCACTGCTGGAATTCCCAGCTCCACCATTTCTCTCACCTTCTGGGATTCTTAGCCTTACATTTTCTTTCTAGCCTGGTGACCCTAAAGTTAAACCCAGTCCTGGAAATAGTCTGTTATACTTGCTCCAGTTTTCTCAAGGCTGCGTCTCTAGTCTCTCTGTACTAGGGAGGTAGGAAATAGCAGAACAGCGTTGCAGAGGTTGCTTTGTCATCTCCCAGTATCTATCCTCCCCTTTTTCTGTAACATTAGGATTTTCCTGGGCTTGTGGCTGCTTGTGGCTGCTCCAGCTTCCTTTGCATCTAAGATACCAAGTTGTGGCCAATAGAGCGTGAGCAAAAATGGTATGTATAACCTTAGGGTCATGCCTCTAAAGGGAGAGGTTTGCCCACCTCTTGCCAATTTCTTCTTCTGGAATGTGGATGTGGTGGTGAGTCATTGGACCTTGTGAATGAGGGCCACACAGGGATGTTAGAGCAGTGAGATAAGTAGGAGCCTGGCCCCTGATGCAGAGAGCTGACACGCTAGCCCTGGAATGCTTACACTTGGATTGTAGGTAAGAGAGAAATAAACCTCTGTATTATTTAAGCCACTATTATTTTGGGTTTATTGTAGCAGCTAAATCTAAATTGTAGTCTAACACCCAAAATTATGTGTATCTGATTTTAAATTACAAAAATATATTATTGTCATGTTACATGTGGTGTTTTCCAGCACTAACAACCACTTCTCTGGTTTCTCTGGACACCAACTGGGTGTTCAACAATTCAGTTTAGACATCAACTATCCAAAATTAGTGTCAGACTCCACAAGTTAAGGGCTCCATCTCACTAAACTGCCCCACTTCAGATACCATTTGCAAATCCCAGGTTGTCATGGGTACTTCTAATTGCTGTTCTTCTGGGGGGTTCCCATATCACCCTCCTTAGGTTCAGTAATTTGCTAGAATAACTCACAGAACTCAGGAAAACACTTTACTTACTATTACCAGTTTATTAAAATGGATACATCTCAGGAACAGCCAAATGGGAGATGCTCAGGGCAAGGTATAGAGTGAGAGGTGTGTGGCACTTCCACGCCCTCTGGGTGTTTCACCCTCCCGGCACCTCAGTGTGTTCATCGGGTTGGCTGTTGGTGATTGAACTCAATGGCTAGCTCCTCTCCTTTCTTTTCCCCTCCCTAGAGGCTGAAGTAGGGAGTAGGGGAGACTAAAAGTTTCAACTCTCTAATCATGTGTTGGTCTTTCTGGTAACCAGTCTCCATTCTGAAGCTATGAGGCTAGGGGCTCCTAACTACTGGTCATCTCAGCATGAAAAAAAAACACTGTCACTCCGGAGATTCCAAGAATTTTAGGGGCTGTGTGCCAGGAAAACAAAAGCTCCTTATCACCTCTATCACTCAGGAAATAAGGGTTTTATGAGTTCTGTGCCAGGAACTGGGATGAAAACCAAATATATGTTTATTATGCTACATTATAGTAATATAAATAAGTAAAAATATATAAAGTAAAAAAGATGTTAAAAGAGATATGGGTAGAAACTAATATTTTTTCCCCGTGCCTCATTAGACTGTCCATCTCTTGAAATAGAGGGCTCAACTTGGAGGTTACTAGGATATTAAGTAAGAACATGAGATTTGGAGTTTAAGTCTTTGTCACTTATCTACTGTGTGATCTTGGCAAGTTACTTAACTTTGCTTAGCTTGTTTCTTTAGCTGTAAAATGAGGATAATACTACTTGCCTAAGAGGATTGCTGTGAAAAATATGTGAGTTGCTACATATTTTCTTTTAGCATATTCACTGTTGTATAGTCACTAGTCTACAAAATGCAATCACTGCTTTCAGTGTTGGTGACCCTTAGCCTTTTCTACTGCCTCACCTCATTTATTCTTTATATTAAAAAAATATTTAGAACTTTTGAATATTTAAAACTTAAGACGTTACATATCTAAATTCTTGAAGATTGATGAAAATGGGCGCTATAAGCTTTAAATTGTTTTTCAAATATAGTGAAAGGATTTTACTGACTCTTGACTAGTCCTTACATTATCTTGCCTGGTCTACTGTCACTAAATAGTATGAATGGGCAAGTCAGGATCTAGTCTATGGCCATAAGCAAGGTGAAGGTAACTAATCGTCTTGGAGACTTACCACCTACTGAAAACACCGAAAAGGTGTATAGTGTTCTCAGAACCTCTATAAATGAAAGATTCCCACCACACCCATAATAAAACATTTAAAGTATTAAAAAGTTTGGGTTAAGGTTGAGATCTATGCATATCGTTTATTCCACAGGCATTTAAGAAGTACCTCATATATGCTTAGAGGCCTTCTGGGAACTCACAGTTTAGTATAAGAAACAGACATACACAACAATAGCTATTCTATAGTGAGTGGAAGTGCTGGAATAGAGGTGTAGTTTTGAGGTACATGGGAACACAATCCTCTCATTTTTCATTTCAGATATTTCCATTCCCTAAACAAAAATCTATCTAAACTCCAAAAATAACACCAAAATGAAGTATCCACAGAAAAGATACAGGATCTAGAAGTAGTGGGAATAGGGTATGGTATATATACTTCTATTCTTCCATTATTAGATGCAAAGCACTTCACTTGCCAAATCCTTACAGATGGAACAGATCTATTTTACTATTAATGGCTATGAACTGGGAATATGCATCTTTATTTGTTGAGGTTTCAGGAGATCCAATAAATGGCACCCCCTCCGTCCCATCTGGGTTGTGAACCTAATTGAGATAGAGAACAGATTGAATTGATATAGAGTGCTAAATAGTACCTCTATTTAGTAATAAAACTGATATTGGAGAATATGGTTTAGATCTTCAGTCCAGGTGTCCTATCACTGAACCTCATAACTGGACAGATTTATTTACCCTGCCCCAAGCATCGTTGTAGTGGGGTAGGCTTCACCCGCAGAGGAGCAGCCTGCCCCTGGGCTTGGCCCACCCGAGCAGAACAGAGTGAATGCTCTGTCGTCAGGCTGGTCCCGAACAGGACTGCGGAGGAAGTGGCAGCAGCACAGTGCAACAACTTCAGACTGCTTTCTGGCGGTGTAGCAGTCACAGTATGACCGGCCACCTAGAGTTACCAGCCAAATCACTTCCAGGGTGCGACCTGGGCCGTTTCTCCCTGCACGTCACTGGGGCAGGTGGATGAGGAGAGGAAGTGACGACAGTGTTATGCTGCTGGAGCTGCTTTCACGTGGAGGGAAGAGTACGCCCTCTCAGTACTTTATTGTAAATTATAACCAACCACTAACTTATTTACTTGCTCACCGCCCATCTTCTCCGCTGATTGTCAGTTCCATGAGAACGAACTGGGTTCACCTTTGTGCACATGGGACCGGCATGTTGTCCAGCACTTAGCAGGGATTCTTATTTATTCAGTGAACGAACGCTTTGTAGAGTTAATTATAATGAACCTTTTGGTCCTTATTCATTCATTCATTCAATAAAAATTTACAGTGCACCAAGAATTTTCTTAGGCAAGAGAATTCTGAGATAGAAATGAATCAGAACGTAACAGGATATTAAAATAGTTGTTTCAAAAACAACAGATCCTTGAAGAAAATTTAGGTGGAAAGTGATTCTCACGGGACCATATGGGCCAGTCTTTGACTTGACTGCTCTATTCAAATTCCCCACTTATAACTAAAGAAATGATGGGGTTATTTTTAATATACTGAATAAATAATGGATTATCAAACTTTTAAAGCTATTGCCAAGGCGTTATGAAGTCCTTGGCTTTTTGTTCTGGTTAAAACTGAAGGTCTGAGTTGAAAATATTTTGTACTTTCTTTGAAATTACATGTATTCTATTAAGATACTATTACATAAGGAAAAATACACAGTAGACCCAATAACAATAAAAACAAAAGTATGAGTTTCTTTAGAGTAGGGATTATATACAAATAGATGTCTGCTGAATCTTAGTATCATAAGAAAAAGCTTTATTTTAAGCAATAAATTTGAAGCAAGTACAAATGGGTTCTTGTAAATCAAAATTTTTTTAAATAAATGTACTAATCAGGGCTTAAGATTTAGCAACTCTACGAATTTCATATTAAGTGTCATACACTTGCACTAGGGCACACACTTAAAAATTTAAAATTTATTGTTTTTAATTATTCAAGAATATATGCACCCCTATGTTCATACCAGTGTTATTTATAATAACTAAGATCTTGAAACAGCCCAAGTGCCCATCAGTAGATGAGTGGATAAAAAAGCTGTGGGACATGTACACCATGGAATACTCAGTGACTATAAATAAGAAGGATCTCTTGCAACAGCCATGGATGGACCTGGAGATTATTATGCTAAGTGAAATAAACCAGTTAAAGACAGGCAAATATCATGTGATCTCACTGTTATGTGGAATCTAATGAACAAAATAAACTAATGAGCAAATAGGTCCAGAGGCATGAATACATGGGACAGAGTGACAGATCTCAGAGGGGAGGGGAGACCAGGACGGGAAGAGATTAACCAAAGAATTTATATGCATATATACATAGCCCATGGACACAGACAATAGTGTGGTGAAGGCTGGAGTGGGGCAGGGGTTGGGGGTGGGGCAGGGGAAATAGGAGACATCTGTAATACTGTCAACAATAAAAAATAAAATTTTTTAAAAATTTATTGTTTTAAATTGTTTATTACAAAACAATCTCCAGCTATATGGTAAGTCACTTTAAGCAGCAGATACCAAAGAAATCCTATGATTTACACAACTGTTCAAGCAAACACAAGAAAATTCTAGTTCACTTTCTATACACTATCAAAAGGATAAAAACAAAAAGCCCTTCTATCTCAAATTAACCAGGTTTTGAATGGCAGCTTTTCAACATAATAAGGACATAAAAAACAAAGACAAAATACATCTTCTAAAACATGTTTTTAGTCCATATGTACTTCAGATAATCTTGTATTAAGTTTTGCTTCAACTTTCAATGTCCAAAGGAAATCTATCCTGGTGCAGTGTTTTAAGAAGTCAATAGAAGCAGCAGCAGGAGCATCATATAGTCGTTTCATTGCTATTTCCAGATTCTATAAAATCCTAATGCTATTGCCAGGCAAGTAAACACCGAGGCTGTGAACAGAAGAAACCATGTTACAGGTCATGCATTTGTGATTATTTTGCAGAGAGAAACAGAATAATGTCATCTTCGGTTTAAATGAAGAACAAAAAACAGGGAATCCAACCAATTTTGCAACTTAGGTTTTTCATTCCCTAGAAAATTACGCTTCAGATAAAGGGCATCCTTTAGGGTAGGACTGATACCAATTCTTAAAAGCTTCCTGTATTTCAGACTCCTTTACCAGTTAATATACACCTGCTCTCTGCTACATCATCTGGACAGAAAACCTTCCTGTTCTCCTTAAGCAGCTGAATCTGGGTGAGGCTTTTAGGGACTCCCTAGTTTCTAGTTTGTTTAAACAGCAATGACTTATTTTTTGTCAATACACAAAGATATTTATTACACCATTATTTACATAGAGAAAAATTGGAATCTACATTATAATAGAACTAATCTATGATACTGGGTGGCCTATTATACAGCCATTAAAAATGGCATGTACTCATAGAATAAAAGACTAAATAAAATACAATAACATGTCAGTAATGATTACTTCTAATTGGTAGGATTATGGATGATTTTAATTTTCTTTATAATTTTTAAACAGCCATGACTTTTTTAAAAATAAGGACTGCTTCACGAATTTGCATGTCATCCTTGCACAGGGGCCATGCTGATCTCTGTATCATTCCAACTTGAGTATGTGTGCTGCCAAAGCGAGCACAAACAGCCATGACTTTTAAAATAGAGAATCTGAAATGAAGGACAAACTTCAACTAAAGACACAAGAGACAATCTGTCATAGTAAAGCTATCCTGATTTTAATGTATAAATTTAATTATACATTATCCCACTACTTACTGAAACCTGGTTAATGACATGATCATTTTCTTAATTTTAAGAAATGGGATTAGGTCTAAGACACACAGGGAATGAGGACATTTGAGGAGAAAGTATAATGCTAAGTTTCTTATCTTGGTCAATCATACATTCTTCCATCCATGTGCCAGGCAGTGTGCTGAGCAATGACATACATTACCTTATGTAACCATAATTAAAACCCTATGAGGTTGGTGTTATCAGTCCCATTGTATAGACGAGACAAGCCCAAGTGGTGGAACCAGGACTCAACACTACATGTTCCTGACTCCAAAGTAGTTGTTTTTAAAAAACAGCAACACTCTATTATCCTATTTATCCCTTGTCACCTGAAGGACTCAACCCAATTTGTCACTTTTTGGGCCACGTAGTGCTATCTAGGTGGTATATTCTTTGCTAACCCCAAAAGCTGGTTAAGTTGTCTTAGACTGCTAGTGAGCACTTTATTGTGAGGAAGGAGGTATTTCATTCCTTTATTAGAAAACACAACACAACGGTTACTGTATTTAAGTTTTTCTCAATTGTTGTCAACTGTTACTTCTCATTGCTGTCATTGTGCCAACCCCAAAGTGCTTTCAAATTTGTTGTTTATCTTCTATGGCCTGTCTAGGGCACTTCCTTTGGATGTGTAATGCACAGGTGAGCATGGGCCTGATACATCTTAAGTACTCTATGTTAGATTTCACTGTTTATCTGCCTAGAACAGAATCTGTCACATTAACTATAAAGATTAAATGGAAACTGCCATTATTTTACAGCTCTCGCTCTTAGCAACAGTGACCTGGTTCAAAGGGTGGTGTCTGACCCAAGATAGGCCATTCAGATCCCTTCCCTGGGATTTTCTGAATTGGAACAAGGAAAGGGATAATTTTTTTGGTTGGTGAAACTGGAATGATACGAGTCTGGGAGCTACTGATGGCCATGTTTGTAATCCGTGGAGGAAGCTGGTATAAAAAATGAGGCAAATATTCAAAGACAGGATACAGAGAAAGCTGTGATTCCAATTATCCCTGGGCTGAGGCTATACCTCTGTCCTTCTTCCATAATTCAATATGTAAGCCAATAAGTTCCCCTTTATACCTAAACTGGTTCAAATAGGAAGTATGATCCTTGAAACACAGAGCCTTGACTGATGCATGATTTAAAAATATGATTAATATTTACAATTTTAGAAGGATTTCTTCTCTAAGGTAAACACAGGACCTTTACTGCTGGAGCTTTATTAATATTTTTTCTGTGTTCATGATTGCATTCAATATGTGACTCTCAGATGTGCGGAGTATTATTGACTTATTGGCAAAATCTCAGGTATTCCAGGACCTAGTGGATGCACTCGTGACATTAACTTCCCACCTGCTGAGTGTGTGGGATTCAGATTTCCTAAAAGGCTTGCCAGTAACTGCGGCAGTAAACAAACATTTGGAGAATAAGGACAGGGAACAACAACGCCTTCAGAATCGTGGCTCGCACGTCCTCAGTGGAAAAAGGAAGATAACCTGGGAAAGGTATTTTTCCAAACCATGACTTGCTAATTTCTTTTGCCACTGCCATTAAGTCTATTAGAGTCAGCCTTGTATATATCCACTACTGAATGAAAGCCTTATGGAGACCATCACCATCTTCAAACAGTATAAAAAGGATTTTATTCTTAACTAAGGTATTGATTCTTTTGGTAAACACTAGAGGAAGCTGAGTGGAATTTGAAGATCTTCAAGAAATTTGGTTAAATTTTAAAAAGTTGTAGTCTGTACAATGTGATCTAGTTATTATTTTAAAAAACTGTAATGCTTATATAAAGAAGAAAATACCTAGAAACCTTCCTAACCTGGTTGCTTTGAAATCTGTTTTGAAAAATGGGAACACACATTCCAAACTGGGCTGTTTGGACATTTCCCCTGAGCATTACCATTGAATTGATCTCCAGTTCCAGAAACTTTGCTAGAATGGGGGTTTTCAAAACTTGTTTTCGCCTTAGAATTCTTTCTTCAAATGAATCTTTGGTGGAAGCCCAATATTTTAAAAAGACAGATGAGCCATTCAAGTTGAAAAAATAAAGGGAGTGTGCATCACTGAGGGCTGGGGCTCCATCTTCACTCCTGCCACTTCAACAATATTAGCGGCTGCCCAGAAAACCATTGATGGTATAAATCAGCAATTTTGTCTTGGACAACAGTTCAATAATATGAAAAATTTTAAATGTGCATATCTTTTTGACCCAAAGTATAGATATGCAAAGCAATTTATACAGAAATACTATCATGAAGGCACAAAGGGGTGTGTGTGTGTGTTTATCCAAGTAAACATATATATGGCTGTTCGGTGCATTGTTTTTAATAATGAAAAACTGGTAGTAGAATGTCAATAGACGTTTGGATAAATTACGGCAATTTCATACAATGGAATACTATGCCTTCTAGTAAACAGATGTCTATTGATGTGAAAAGATATTCAAGAAATTTGGTTAAATTTTAAAAAGTTGTAGTCTGTACAATGTGATCTAGTTATTGTTTTAAAAAATTGTAATGCTTATATAAAGAAGAAAATACCTAGAAAGATATATACTACTATGCCTATGAGGAGGGAGTAGGTTTTCACTTTTACTATATTGTTTTTGAATTATATGAACAATTTAGAATGAAAAAGAAAAAAGTACTATTTGACTAGGGCATTCTTCCTGTCTCCTTGGGGTCCTATAATTGGTTCAGGTCCCATGGTACTTGAAGAGCACAGTATGGGACAAATAATCTAATTTGGGGGTAGTATCTGTCCTCTGTCAGTTGGATTCAAGGTAGGAGATATTTTCCCCCTTTGCTTGCTATGATTTTTAATGGCCTATATATATTTTAGTTATGTTTCCCTGTAAATCCACTCAAATACTGATGGAAGAGCACAGCAATAAAAATAACATTTTTTTCATTGAAGAATCCAGTTCATCTTCGCATCATTTGGACTTGTGTTTATATATTTCTTCGGCATCTATAAGTTTTTTCCTATTAGTAAGTTGCAAAGTTGCCTGTTAAACTTATATCCTAAACATACTACCTTTCAAACTTAGATTCTTCATGCACTGCAAGGGAATAAATAAAACTTGTTATAGCTCCTCTATTTTTTCTTCTGTGACAGCCATGGTTGCCTTGGGAGGTAGGAGCTGACAGGTCTGAAAACCAAAGGACAATAATTCCTTTTTCCGAGAAACACAGCCTTACCTGCAAGATAACGAATTGTCTCAAGCTTGTTAGATTCCATTAGTGTTTTTAAAGAAGCAATTTCAGTGTCAATTTTATTACTCGTCTCTGAAATAATACTTCTGGTTTTCGTATCCTATAGTAAATAAGAATAATGACAATTAAGTTTTATCCTTATATATTATTGGCAAAAATATTTACATTAGAAAACCTTATTTATGGGTGAATCGTGTATTACAAACGTTTTAATTGGGGAAACATAGTAAAAGCAGTGTGATATTAAAAAAAACATTATGGCCCAGCTGGCATGGCTCAGCGGTTGAGCATCGACCCATGAACCAGGAGATCACAGTTCAATTCCGGTCAGGGCACATGCCCAGGTTTCAGGCTCAGTCTCTAGTAGGGGGCATGCAGAAGGCATTCAATCAATAACTATCTCATCATTGATGCTTATATCTCTCTCCTGTCCTCTCTCTGAAATCAATAAAGACATATTTAAAATAAATAAATAAAACCATTATGTGAACATTACAATCTGACAAAAAATATTCCTTCTACTTTGGTATTTGGAGACCATTTATTAGAATTACCACATTCTGGGCACGTTCTACTAAAAATTTTAGTCACTGAACTATCACTTTATGTGTAGAAAGTCCTTAGGATAAGGTAGTTAAAAATTTAAATGTATTTTGCAAGAGAAAAACCCCAACCAGGTTTATGATGAGAACTGGCACCAACAGTAAGGAAATGGCAGAAATGCCTGTTGGGTAACACTGACTGCTATGTGTGCAGAAGCTACGAGATAGGAGAGGGGAAATGGTACTTAGAGCTAGAAATTAGCTGTGAGAGAATTTTTAAATTTCTTGATCTCCTTTGGCCAAAAAGTAAGAGAAGAGAATAGGATGCCAAGAAGGACAAATGGGACTTTCCCTTCCATTAAGCAAGGAAGAGTGCTGTCTCTTCTAGTAGAATGCGCTCCAAATGGCTTTTAACTCTCAAGAAAAGGACTGGCTAAGCCAGAAAGCTGGGTTTTACTCAAGCGACAAAGGTTAATGATTGCAGTTTAGGGTCACTGAGAAGGTAACCATTAACAACGACTATGGGGTTTAAAACCCAGGTTCATATCCCAGCTCTACCACTTACCAGCTGTGTGACCTTAATGTCTCTGCGCCTCATTTTTTAAATTGGTAAAATGGGAATAAGACTGCCTGCCTCACAGAGGCTGATAAAGGATTAAATAAATTGACAGAAGTACATCAAGTAGAACAATATCGACATATAATAAGCACTCATTAAGTATGTACTACTATTTTTTAAAATTTAAAAATAATTTAATCTAGACACTCAAATACTAATTATGAATCCTTGTCTTTTAAAAAATAATTCTTTTTTATATAAAAATAATTTAGTTTAAAAAAAGTATGCTACCTGGAAGGCTTGATTCTGACTCAGAGGTCACAGTTCAGGTACTATCATCCACCTGGTGGCAGTTATCCCCAGTGCTGGTTAACCATAAAAGCTATGAGGAAATCATGGATTCTATAAGGCTAGCTGTTTAAAGTCCAAACTTATAAAATGATACACATTAAAGCAGTTGCACAAGGCATGAGTGCTATACAAGAGACATTTTTACATACTAACTTACCTTTCTGGTAAATTCTGTGGTTGCTTCCATAAGTTTCTTTTCTTGATCTGTAAACTAAAGGATATGATGCATCAGGAGGTTAATCAAAAAGCCTAAAAGGGATTAAAAAGCATTAGGTAACCAAGAAAGTACATTTAAAAGCACATTACCATATCTGTTACTCTGCTCCTTTCTAAGTTGATGTCCAGTTTATTATCTGCTCTGATACGAGTGGTTTCATTCTTTAAAGAAAATAAAAATATTTCAAAAGTGAACTTGTAATGAATATTTTGAAATTAATAAAATATTTTGAAATGGGAAGAAAGTTTCACTTACTATTAATTGCTGCTTAACTTGTTCTAATTCACTTTTCATTTTCTAGATGTAAGAAAGGTCACATACAATTGGAATTAAACCAAAAGCCCATATTATGTTTTTTTCATAAACTCTAAAACCCTAAATTACCCAAAATTGGACAATCTATAGATTTCTCATACAGAATTTGACTAAAAATAAAGACAAAAAAGAATAATTTATCATATTTAGAAAGTAAATCTTAGGAAAACATTAGAAAATGTATTTGTGTTTTAGTTTTCTACTTTTTAAAACAATAGATATTCTAAATTTAAAAAGTTAAGCTAATGGATAACAAAATTACAAGTGAATTACAAAAAACATTTTTCTCTTAAATTACTCAAGTAATTAGTACAGGATCAAAAAACGAAAAATGCCACATTACTTTCAGTTATACTTAGAGCTATTCTAAAATTGTATATAATAGATAGAGCTCAAATATTTATGTGACTTTTATACATATAAGATACAGCTCTTACTCTTTAGTATTCCAGAAACTATGCTTTATACATAGAAAGATTAGGCATGGTTAAACATACAGTATATTTTTATTTGAAAACTCGTAAATAATTATTTAGTAGCCACATAAAATTATTACTTGGTCCTATTATTCACCAAATAGACTGCTTGGGAAATCAGTTATTTTTAAGCAATAGACTGAAACTCGTGCCACCTCGTTCTCTGCTCTCAGATTCGCAAATTCACTCTTCTCGAGGATGACCATGTCCTTCCTGATGGAGTCCAAATGGGCCATTAGCTGCTGCACTGTTATTTCCTAGAAAACCAAATAAAATAACCTCATGACCTATGGAAGGGGTCTCATGAAACTTCAGAGTTTCATATGCTATAAGATACAATGTCGGCTAAGTAAAAAAAAGTGACAGACCATATGAAACCTACATGTCTGAAATACCAAAATGAAAAGGAACAGGAGATTCAAGGAAGAAAAAGTATTTCCCAGTGAAGAGAAATAAATGTTTAGAAACATTTATAAAAGAATCCCAATAAAATGCTTATTTAACATCTAAGAGTTCCTCAACAAATATTGTTTTTCTTAAAATGGCTACATGGAAAGGGTTTTGTTATCTTTTAGTGTGTTAGTTTTGAGGGATTTTCTATCATCAGAAAATTCCAGGGTACTGGATAAGACTCAGAAGTCAGGTAGTAAAACAAAATAGGTAGAAGTATGGTTTAAATAACTACCCCTTGTCAGCATAACATAATTAGTGGTTTTTTAAATGACATTTCAGTACTCTCAGCTGAAAAAAGAAAAAGCAAGAGACATAAAAATGAAAAAGGAAAAAAAATTAAATATTTTCAGCTATTAAATAGTTGATTTTTGTAAATCCTTTAAGCCAATTTGTGTTTTATCCAAATAAGTTTGCCCACTCCTGGTGGCAACATCATGGAAAAGAAATGTGGAGATGTTTTGCCTTAAATATCAATACTATTGTAAAAAATTATTTTTTTCTGTGCACAACAGGCATCCCTGAGTCTTATGCCTTCCCTAACCTTCATCCTTATTATTGGGGAAGGGGGTTCATTTTCTTTTTTGCAGTTCTGTTTGAAACAGTCATGAGAATTAGCTCAGAAGTCATATAGATGTGGCTCTCTGGGCTGTGTTAGTCCTATTCCCCCAAAATGTCACGATGAAGGAGTTCTAAAACATTAACTCTGTTACCTTTATTTAAATCTTTAATAAAATGTTATTACTGAGGCTACATAGAGAACAGTTGAAAATGTAATTATAGATTTCTTGTGGATTCTGAACCTGAGGTAAGGAATTGTACCATGGCCCTAATAGCCTCTTGTTATCTCCATTTCCTCCTTTAAATAGTTTGTGACTCAAAAAGGCCTACAACACAGCACAGGTGTCCAGCTGCAAAAACTTTAAATGGAAAAGAATAATCCAGTATCAAGGAGTCAAATCTGTTAAGTGTGACCATTATAACTATTGTGGAGCCACCAGAGAATATCAATATAATTCAGACAATAAGTGAATTCAGAATATAACTGTATTCTCAGGTTGAGCAGACTTGATTTAGAATGGCCCTTCCTGAAGGGATCAAGTATGAAGCTTGTTTGTCTCATGGCCCTGAGCCTTAGCCCCATCTTTCATGGCATCTTTGTGCGTCATTCTATCCTAGAGGTGGGGTCAGCAAGGGGATCAGGCTCAAGGAAGGAATGGGATTTTAATTTCACACACCAGTAATAAAAAAAAATCCAAAGTTCAGTAGTCATGTTACTACATCCAATCCTATATTTTGTATATATGATTAAATGGTCCTGGCAGCATAAACATTTCTCAAACCAGTTTTAACTCATTAATTATATAACAGGTAAACTTAAAAACCTGATTTAAGAGCATATTACTTTATTTAAAATGTCAGTAGCTCCATTAGCTCTTTCAGGATAGCTCAGAGGTTTTGGAAAATTAAATGATTGGCTTTTTCTTTAGTGGATTTAATAGTCTGTTATGATTCTGAATAAATTAAGCTAAAATAATGCACAAACTTATAGGTAAGTTAAATCCAGGGGTTCAAAGCTCTTAATTCTAAATGTCTAATTGAAAATTATTGTAAAAATCTTTAAAAAGTTTTTGATCCTTCATGACCTTTAATGTAATGAAATTTTATGCAAGGGCTTCTAATTTTACATAAAAAAGAAACCCTAATTTCTCTAGGCTGTGAAATATTTATCTAAGGAAGGAAGCTGATATTTGAAAAATTAAAATTTAGGAAGATTCTTAAACACTGAATTAATTAATGATGACAAACTAGGAATTATTCCAGTTAAGCTCAATGAGCTTATTCTATCCTTTATATAAAATCATTGCTTTTGTCCATAGCACCACAATGACAAGTCTTGCAAACTACTCAACCTCTCTGATCATCTCTTCTGTGGCAAAAGAGAAAAATTCTACCTACATTTCAAGGTTGTTAGAGGGGTTAAATAATATGTGAGAAGTCCCCAACATTGTGCCTCACATCTTAAGTTCTTAGTAAATGGTGTTATTTGACTTGAAGGATTTGTATATCCAGTCAAATTAAAGCATCTTAGGTGATTTGTGAAGTCCTTCCCAGCCGTGCAAGTCCCTTCCCGCCTTCTAAGTTTTTGTGAAATTTAAGCAGAATATACACATGACTGCAGTAAAATATTTTTATTATATAGAAGGGTTAGCTCTTCTGTGGTGGGCTTTCAACAGGGAAAAAGTTGTTTCATTAACAATCTACCACCGTCTCATGATCCATATATAATTATCTCACAATGAAAGATTTGACAAAATTTTATTTTCTTTGTTAACCATAATTCTGTTACGACTATTCTAACTCTGTAATCTCTGTAGGTACTGACTTTACTAAAGGGTTTTTTGTTTTTGATCCCTTTAAAGAGGACAATAAGGAAGATGCAGGTATGTTTGGGTGGTCAGTGGGCAGGGAGGCAGTTATAAAAAACACTGTCTAATGAAACTGTGAGAAGTGATAAAAATGAAGATGTTACCTGTTGAGCCTGAGTGACCATCTCCTTATAAATAGTATCCAAGCTGACATTTGATAAAGTGCTTAATGCTGATACAATTGTTTCTGCTTGTGCTTTGTCAAATCCTGTAGGCAGCAAATAGGTATTTATATTTTTTAAAAAGTACACATTCTCATCAGAATAAACAGCTGATATAACTTTCCCTATAAAAATCTGACAATTTATGCTATATTACTCTCTAAAAGCACTCTACAATTTTAATTCCCACTGATCCATTTCCCCAATCTTATCAACACTAAAAATTACTAGTTTATTTTTAATTGTACATTTGGAGATAATTTTAGTTTTATTTACTTTTTAAATAGGAAATATATTTACATGGTTTAAAGTTGAAAATGTATAAAGGGTAAACAGCGGGAGGCCTCTGTTCCAGTTATATTTTGCAGCATAGCAAACCACCCCCAAACTGGCATAGAACAGTAATGAACAGGTCAGTTCTCCTTCAGGGTGTCTTTTTTGAGTGTATAATTGTTGGATTCCTGTTCAAGGCGCATGCCTGGGTAGTTGCTCTCCATGGATCCCCAGTTGGGGGCATGCAGGAGGCAGCCAATCAATGATTCTCTCTCATGAATGATGTTTCTATCTCTCTCCTCTCCCTTCCTCTCTCTGAAATAAAAAAATATATATTTTCAAAAAGGTATTAGTTATTTTAATCTATACTTAAAATTTGCATTTCCTTGGTCAAGTATCTACATATATTTATTGGCTACTGATATTTTTCTGTGAACTGTTTATAGCTTTTGCCCATTTTTCTGTAAAACTGCTGAACTTATTGATTCATATGAACTCTTTGTATATTAAAGCAGTAGGCTCATTGTCATGCTTGTTGCTGACAATTTTAACTTTATGGATGATATCCTTTGAGATACAGATTTAAATATTTCTGTAGTCACATCTGTCAGTCTTTACTTTCACTGCTTCAGAGTTTTATGTCTTGCATCCTCTAAAAATCTATATTCTAGTATTCTTTTATAGTTTGTCTTTCATTTTTTACATTTAGCTTTTAGTCAATCTAGAATTTATTTTTCAGTAAGGGGATGATACATATTTTTCCCAATGGCTAGCTAGTCAGTTACCATAACTCACTTATTAAATATTCCTTCCTTTACCTATTTGTAATGCTTTCTTTATTGCTTACTAAAACCGTATGTGTGTCTGATTCCTATTCTCAAATCAACTTTCCTATGTGATATTACATAATTTAAATAACATGGTATCTGGTCATTTTTTGTGTTTTATTTTGTTTTTTGCTGTTCTTAAACACTGTCCTTGTAATTCCACATGGATTTCAGTATCAGCATAGAAACTCTAGTTTTTCTTCTTTTTTACATAATAGGAATCATTCTATACATGTAATTTTACATAATGCTTTTTTCACTTATATACCTTGAGCATTTCTCATAATCAAGCAATACCATTTTTATGATTGTAAAATATTCCACTGTATGGATGGCACTTATACTTAAATAGTGACTCTTAACCGTTCCTAACAGTGATATTGTCTTGACTAGGTAATTTGTCATGAATGGTGTTAATTTACTTCTTTCCAGATACCCATGTTTCTCACCATGAGTTTCCAAGTCCTGAACCAATGCATGGGTATCAAAAGTTAATTTCCTTTGTTCTAAAGGAGTTATGTCCACTCGCCTCATATCATGTCCTTCCTTGGTTGTGGTGGTGAAGAAGTCTGAAAAGAGAAGACAATATTTTTGTTTCTTGAAGTAACTAATGGAAGCATCACACTTCAGCTTCTAAAGCATTTCCCCCATGTATTTACAATACAGTTCCAGCTCTTCTCCTTAGGAATTCTGTAATTTCAGGCAAGATAATTGACTCTTGAGTCCCTCTTTTATCCAAAAGTGTCTATCATCATTAGGCTTAGCAAATATTCAATAAATGTCTTCTTTCCTTCTTTTAGTATTCAGAAATGTTTAAGGGTCAGTCTAAAATTGTAATATACATGAAAAGTTTTGACTATCGCTGCCATGTCTCTAATTACTGGAGAACATACACTACCCAGCTTTCCTCAGTGCTCAGAAGTTGTTTATAGTGCTAAAAGAATTTTTTATACCTATATCCCCATCCAAA
Source organism: Miniopterus schreibersii (assembly GCF_964146895.1). Taxonomy (NCBI): domain Eukaryota; kingdom Metazoa; phylum Chordata; class Mammalia; order Chiroptera; family Miniopteridae; genus Miniopterus; species Miniopterus schreibersii. The sequence continues at coordinate 28,948,380 of NC_138112.1, read as the reverse complement.
GTAGCTTTCTGTATCCTACGCTTATATATTCAGTTTATTTTCCAGTTTTCAGTTCTAATCTGAAATTATCTTGTTTACTGTTTGTCTCTTTGAATCACAATATAAGCTCCATGAGGTACTGACTGTTTTTCATTACTATATCTTTAATACCTAGAACACTGCTTGCTAAATAGTTGGGTTACAATATTTTATTGTTAAATAAATGAATTTTATTTTAAAAGCTGGACTATTTACTGTTAACACAAAAGCCCTAGGAAAAGTTTCACATTTTAAAAACAGATGTCCTGTTTCAATAAATTCCCAATTTTTAAGGCACTGGGGATGTGAGCAAAACCAGACATACCATGTTTTCACTGACTTTATAGACTAGCAGGTAGGAAACAGATTTAAAAAAAAAAATCTGTATATAAACTCCATCATTTTCAAATGATGAAAAGAGTAAGGGGCCACTTAAGGTTTCTCCAGTAAGTCAGATTCAAGAGGGTAACTCAACAAATATGTTGCAACGTTACCGTTTACTTATGGTGATGTATTTTCCAGTATTAGATGCAGTTCAAAGTTCATTGTCTGAAAATATTTAATAGTTTTCATTTGAATATGTGAACAAGTTCATCTCTAAAGATTTGCACAGATAGGATTGAGGTTGGGTGATTTCCCAGGGTTCAGAAAATGCTACCTCCATTTTGTAAGGGCCATCTAATGTGTATGCACGCTCAACACCTAAATATATAACCAGAGGCACTGTGAGGGACCCTGGCAGCTCACAACTGCGTAAGAACAGCACAAAGTGCAGTGGGTACTGGTTGGCTCATTTCACCTGGCGTTGAAGATTCAAGGTGAACAGTGCCCACTCTGTGGACAAATTGAGTTTAAAATGGGGGGCGGGGGGGGTATTCTGAAAACGTCTGTCAGAGTAAGGTCAGATGTCCTTCAGGGCACACTGCTAACAGGGGTGCCACCTAGTTCAACACCTGCAGGTTCCAGCATTCACGCTCTGCTTTATTTTTGAATGGCTCCTATGTGCTAACTGCAGAGTAATGAAAATTACAGCGAGAATACAGCGGACCTGACGTAAGCTGCAGTCTACCAACAACCTGGGCTCGAGGCCAGCACCGAAATAAGTCTAAAGTTGAACAGGCCACGAAAGAAATCAGGACTCTCCAAGTCTGCACCTGAGAGATCTACGAGAGGGCGGGGATCACCGGCCTCATTTCACAGTAAAAAGGCAACGAGCTCAGAAAGAAGCGGGACTCCAGTGGTGCCGCTAGCAGGGCGCCCCAGGCCTTCAGAAGCTCGCGCTCAGACCTCTCACAGTCCTGGCCCTCCCGGGGCGAGCCCCCGCAGCAGGGTCCCCCGCGCCCCGCGGGCTGGGCAGGAGGGCGTGGCACCCTCGCCTCGGGGCAGCACCAGCGTCGATCTCTCTAGAATGCACTCGGGCGTCGGTGACTCGGGGCGTTCTCTCACCTCTCCGCAAGGCCGGCGAGAAACGCCCGCGGGGGGTTGAAACCCGGCGGACCCCGCGACTCTCGGAGCGCAAGAGCCGCCAGACATTGCGGCTCCACATATCCTCAGTTTCCCAGTCGGTGGGAGGAAGCCAAAGGCTGGACGAATCACGCTCAGGCTTTCGGGCAAGGTAGTTCTGGCGCCGCGAGGATGCTGGGAAATGTAGTTTCCGACCTGTAGCAACGACCCCACGCAGCGCCTGCTCGACCTGCGGTTACGCAAAGCTGGGCCTCGTCACAGACGGACCCACAACTCACTAGCATGGTTCAGAGCCGCTCCGCTTCGCCCGCCACACCTTCCCCACCCCTGCACGCCGTTACCGCCCTGAGAAAGCGGGATCTTGTCTTTGAACCTTCCGGCGCCCGCTTCCCGGCAATGAGGTATAGTTCACCAGCAGAATAACCCTGGGCAAACAGCAGCCATTGCGCGTTCGGGTCGGTGGGAGTCACGTTTAGCCGCACAGCAAGCTGGGACCTGAAGTTCTCAGCCGCTGAGCATTCTGGGGGTTCACGCAGATGCCTTCTGGGAAATGTAGTCCAGAGACGCCCACACTCTTGCTGCGTTACATTCGGCAGCTTCGCCCTCTGGTGCGCAGGAGGAGGAACTTTAGTTAATTTAGTCCGTCTACATAGAAACAGAATTCCTCTGCTTCTAGTGCAGCAGACTTGATGTTCACTACTTAGCCATCTCACGCCTCAGTTACTACAGACTTTGCTCCACTTGGTAAAATGCGGAAAATAACAACATACGGTAGTTGCAGGGCTAATACATTGTTTGTAGATCTTAAAAGGGTACACACTCGTTAGTTTTTAGTGGCTTAATCTCACAAGTATCCACACAGTTACCACTAGATTTTCCTACTTATTTGTTTTCAAAGCTCCGGGACCATCAGCTATGTAACAAGCACCATTCAACCCACCGAGGCACATTAAAAGAACAACACTTGACTCCTGGCAGCAGGGGCTTTAACAGATAATTCATGGAGAGGAAGTATAAGGGCCACTCATGCTGCTGGCAGGAGTGTAAATTAGTGCACCATATTTGGAAATCAATTTAATAATATATATGAAAACTCTAAAAAGTAAATAGCCAAAGTTTCATTTCTAAGAATCTATCCTAAGAAAAAATAATCACTTTTGTAGCTAAGAATTTTTAAATTTATAGCCCTTGCAATGTTATTTATAATAATGAAAAACTTGAAATCATCTAAATATACAGAGTGATTCAGTAACTTGCAGAAATGTCCAAAGTTGGAATAATATGCAACCACTGTTCTTGTTTTTTTTAATTCTTAGCAACAGGAAAATTTGCATGCACATACACACACACACATCACATATACACACACATACAGTTGACTCTTGAACAATGGGGCTGGGGATTGCGGTGCTGACCCCAGCCTAGTCAAAAATACGTATATAACTTTGACTCTACAGTAGACCCTTCCCATTCACAGATTCAACCAACTGGAGACCAAAAATGGTATTTTCCATCTGCAACTGGGTACTGTGGTTGTGAATGCAAAAATACTGTTTTCTGTCCAAGCTTGTTTGAATCTGCAGGTGTGAAACCCACGGATACCAGGGCCAACTGTATTTACTGAAAAAAATCTGTGTGTTAGTGGACCGGTGCAATCCAAGCTGGTCTTGTTCAAGGGTCAAATGTATATTTCCAATATGATTATAATTCTGTTAAATGATATGATCCCTGCTCTGGAGGAGTTCACAGGCCCTGGAAGATACAGACCAGTAAGTAGGACCATCATATGTTTACTTACCTTAAATTAAATAATGATAATAGAAAAGTGTACCTCTTTATTTATTAATACTGTTTATTATTTATATTGCTGTAAAACTCTCTCCCCAACAGAAATACAACAGTGTTGATTAGTCATGTGACCAAAATTGGACCAATCATGTTCTCTTTCGTGGAACTGGCATTTGGATTCAGGGATTCTTAATCATTTTCTAAACCTGGCTGGAACTATAGCAAGTGAGCTCAGGAGCTGGGACAGCCATATCCTGCTCAGTGGGCAGGAGAAGTACAGAGAGGCATCAGCAGGGATAGCAGATGGAGTGAGAGTGGAGCTAATAGATTTAGCCACTCCCTGAGACCTCTCTAATGCTTCTGTGTGCTTCCAAAATCTCCATTGTTGCTATTATTCAAATGCTGAAAGTCTTAATTTATGAAACTAATTTTCCGTAAGTTTGTTAATGTTTTTTACAAGTGCGTTGAGAGAATAAAGGAGCTAATACACATAAAATGCTTAGCACAGTACATGGCACATATAAACACCTAATAAATAGTAGCTATTTTTATTAATAACGCCTGTTTACCTTTCTCAATGTTGGGAGATAATTCTCCATGGGTCTCTCATACCTCGCATGCAGAGACCCTCTCTGCCTTTTGTTATGGACTCTCTTTTAAGGAAGTTTGTACAGGGTGGGACAAAAGTAGGTATACAGTTGTGTATATGGAAAATAATTCAATAATTAATAAAGAATAATACAGGAATAAACTCTGTGTTTCACGTACTCACAACTCCAAACCTACTTTTGCCCCACCCTGTAAAATGAACAGCCTTGGGAAACATAGTGTCTCTCTCTGGAGCAATAAACCTCATGCCTGCTGCAAGCCTATTATAAAAGATTTGGGTTTTCTTAGTTCAGGGTTTCTCTTGGTAATACAATCCACTGCACACTCAGTTACATTCCTGCCCCCATGGGACTTGGGAACAACACAAATATGCTGATGTTCATGCTGCTTGCTGTGCCATGAGTAATTATGTCCTTTGTCTCTGGCCAAGGATTCTCATGTCTTCTGCCAACAACCATGCAACTGTGACAGGCTAACTTGTTAGTCTGTAGATAGGGTAACATCTCAGACCCCTCATTGTTCTTGACAACCATTGCCCTACTCTGGACTAAATTTTTTTTTCATCCTTTCAGTTGAACTCACAGAGTGCCAGCCAGGTTTAAGGTTAATCTGAGGAATGTAAAGAAACATAATTCAGTCCAATAACTATTTGACTTGTTCCTATACGCAAATATTTCTGCTCTTCAAGAACTTGTAATATAACTGGGAGAACAGAACAAATATACCTACAGCTTCCACACAAGGCAGTAATAGATTAGTGTCATATAAAGATTATGGAAAATAAATACTGTGGTTCAGGCAAGAATGATATTTTTGGGTCATGGTTATCAATAAGAGATAAGGTTAGGAAGATTCAAGATGGCAGTGGATTGAGTAGAAGCTACACTGACACTCTTCCAGAACCAAACTGGAATTACAACTAAAATATAGAAAAACCACCCTGAATAATCAACTGCAACTGAAGACGACCTAGGGAGCACCTTTGTCATAACCAAGGACAAAAAGTGGAGACCACACAGAGACTGATAGTAAGTGCAGAGGCGCGAGAGAACTGGCTGGGCTCCCACAGGCAGTAGCTGAAGGTCTGGAGGGATATCTCAGCTGTGGGGGGTTCCCACTGAAAACTCTGGGGTCTAAACTCCAAGCTCGCTTCCCAGCCCAGAGCACCAGAAGTGAGAAAGATACCCATATAACATCTGGCTGTGAAAAACTGTGGGGTTTCTGTCTGCCAGGGAGAGACAGCTGGAAATGCAGGCACCCTCTTAAAGGGCCAATGCACAAAGTTTCATGTGCAGCCATTCACCTTGGGCTCCAGCGGAGCAAGAAGAACCCAAAGAGGCCCACACCCAGACACATCATAATTAAAATGCCAAAAATTCAAGACAAAGAATCTTAAAGGCAGCAAGTGAAAAGCAAGCTATTACCTACAAAGGAGCTCCCATAAGGCTGTCAGCTGATTTCTCATCAGAAACTCTAGAGGCCAGAAGGGAATGGCATGAAGTATTCAAGGTAATGCAAAACAAGGATCTGAAACCAAGACTACTCTATCCAGCAAGGCTATCATTAAAAATAGATGGTGAAATAAAGAGCTTTCCAGACAAAAAAAGGCTAAAGGAATTTATCACCACCAAACCAGCATTGTAAGAAATGTTAAAAGGACTGCTGTAATAAGAAGTTGAAATAGAATGAGAAACATAGGCATAAAGAAATAAAATGGCAACAGATAAGTACCTATCAATAATAACCTTAAATATAAATGGATTAAATGTCCCAATCGAAAGGCAAATATCACATGATCTTACTCATATGTGGAATCTAATGAACAAAATAAACCCATGAACAAAATAGATCAAGAGACATAGAAGCATGGAACAGACTGATGAATCTCGGAGGGGAAACGGGTGGGTGGGGAGAGATTAACATAAGAATTTATATGCATATATGCATAACCCATGGACACAGACATGGGGTGAAGGCCTATGGGGAGTAGTACAGGGTGGAGGGGATCATGGAAAAAAGGGGACATTTGTAATACTTTCAACAATAAAGATAAATTTTTTTTAAAAAGAGATAAAGTTAGAGCCCTGTTTTTAAGGGTTTCTGTTAGGTTGAGATTGCAGGGCAGAAATCTAGGAGAGATAACGGAGTGAGCAAGAATGGTTTAGTAATCTCCATGCTCTTTCCCACTTCAGGGCCTTTGTACGTGGTGTTCTCTCAACCTGGAGTGCTTTCTCCTCCTTCTAACCTGGCTAAGTCCTTCCTGTCCTTCAGACCTCAGTTTAAATGCCACTTCTTTAGGAGGTCACCTACTCTCCACATGTACATTCTATGTTTTTGATATGGACTCCTATAGCACCCCAACCTCCCCATGTCTGCGCTCCTCGTTTGTATTCTCCATGAAGGTAGAAAACACATCTGTCACTGTTTTCTCCAGCACCTACCACCATTCCTGGCCTATAATGAGCCTGTGGTAAATACATGCTGAACGAACGGGTAAATGTTCAAAAATATAGTCATAGTTTTTGTTCTGTTTTGTTATTCCTCCCCCAAGGATATTTTTTCCATTGATTTTTCCTCCCCCAAGGATATTTTTTCCATTGATTTTTAGAGAGAGTAGAAGGGAGGGAGTGGGGGAGATAGAGAGAAAGAAACACCGATGTAAGAGACACATCGATTGGTTACCTTCCTCACATGCCCCGATTGGGGCTGGGGATCAAACCTGCAACCCAGGTACCTACCCTTGACCAGGAATCTAACCCAAGAACCTTTGGTATGCAGGCTGACGCTCTAACCTCTGGGCAACACAGGCGAGGGCAAAGATAGTCATAGTTTAATGAGGAGACCTGATAGACTGGGACATCGGAGTTATTTGGAAGACTGGGTGGAATTGAAGGACAGAAATCAGAAAAGGAGAATAGAAAAGACCAACAAATTTGGGTTTCATACAGTAGACTCAGGAAACTTAGTTTTCAAGCCCAAAGTGATAAAAGCCAGTTTGAGTGCGTTTCCACAAAATAACTACTTGGTGTTCACTGGTACAGGCTAATGAATCATTTCTCCTCCAAATATCCGGTGAGATGGCCTGGCCCTGAGAAATGCTCCCTGTCCCAACGCAGCCTAGTTAACCCATACCTCAGAGGCCATAGGGGAGTGGAGAAGTGGGTCCTGGATTTTTCATTGTGAAGGACCACTTTTATTATTATTTTTTACCCTTATGAGTCCCAAATTTAAACATATCTTACACTCTTTATCAACCACATGTAGGAAGCCATTGTTTATTTTACTTTATTCAACTAATTCAAGACAGTGAGTGAGTGCCGTAAGCGGTGCTGATCCAATACCACGCTGATGAATTTCAGCTGAGGGCGAAGACACTTTCCAATTTCCCTGGTGGTTTCCAGTTTTATGTCCAGTGATGGTACAATTTCTTTAGACATTTTGAAATTCTAGAACCCTTTCAAGGACCCCAGTGCTCTTCCTTTTGAGACCCAGAGGTCTGGGGACTAAGGTTGGACACAACTGCATGAGATGGCCAAAGGCCCTCCAGCACAGTGACTAGCTCTGGTGACTTCAAGGAGAAAAGGCGCAGCCTGGACCACTCACAGGAGCCAGGCCTTTTCTCCTGGGGTAGGTGATGGGAAGGAATCCCAATGTATTTTCTGAAGCAGGTGAGTGAGACACAAAGAGAGACAGCACAGGACCCAGTGATCTCCACGTCCTTTCTTAGCTTACTTGGAGTTCTTGACACTAGAGGGAGTATGAGGACAGAACAGAGGACAATCCTTTGCTCTTTTCCTGCAACTCATTTTACAGTTTTGGTGTAATTCTTGAGTCAGAGGAGCCCATTGTCACAGAAGCTTTGTGTTACTTTATGTTATTGTCACATTTATCATGGTTTGAAAGTGACCGCTAACCCTGTCCCCCCCAAATCTGGAGAAATTTCTTTTCCTGGATTATACTAGGGGGCTGGCAATGGCACGCAATTACAAGTTTGCTGATTACAGTGAATTAAAGAATGATTAGAAGAAAAAAAATAAAGAACTGTTAAAACATTAGATACTTTGCAGTGTTACATCATACCTGCCCGTGACCCTTGGATTATTCACTTATTCCTCCGACTAATTCTTCCTGAAAACCCTTTATGGTTCTAGGCAATGTGCTGAGCCGTGAAGCTACAGGCGGCAGACACAGTCCTGCCCTCGGGCTGCTGTCAGCCCAGCTGTGACCAGCGCCAGGATGAAGGCCGCTGAGAGGAATGCATGAAAGAGCACGATACCACCCAAAGCAGGGAGCCCCGCGAAGGCTTTCGTTTGGAAGGATGTCTGGAAAAGTATTTCAGTTAAGTGGATTTGGTGGACAGTTGTATAGAGTATGTTGTGTACAAAGAGCAACGACACTTGCAAAAGCCAGGAAGTATGTGTAGGAGAGCCTGGCTCATCCAGGAGCTGGAGAATGGCTGGAGCCATGGGTCGAGGGTAGAGGGATTCAGATGGTGAGGTTGGTCAAGGTGGGGCTGGCACTCAAGATCGCTTTGACTTCATCAAGTCACCGAAGGAAGTTAGGCTGGGGGGTGGCGTTGGAAAAGGTCTTTGCCTGCTCTTTGCTCACTTCCTCTGTTTGACTTTCAGGAGTCACAGCCAAGTATTTCACCTAGGTCCCCTGTCCTAGGTGCTGAGCTGGGAGACCTCCGAGAGCCCCTCTTTCCCGGGCAGGGATGATCCCTCGCCTGGCAGAGCCCAAAAGGAGTCCACACTGTCTGCAGCTGGCATCAAGGTGCGGGGTGAGAGAACCCTTTCTCACTAAGGGCTTGGTTGCCTGGATCTCACAGAGACCTGCTGGGAAATAGGATTTCAGGGTCTCCTCACCTTTGGGGCCCATGTTCTGCAGTAGGGTATAGGAGAGCTGGCAAAACTCCCCGAAGCCACACCATGGCCTGTGTCCTCCCCTCCTCAACCACAGTTCTTCCCCGGAGAACTGATACTTGAGTGTTGCTTTACCTCTTTATATGACTCATTCATATGCATTAGCTCAAGTGAACTCCTTAGCAACTCCCCAAGTTGGGTACCATGCTCCTATTTTACAGATGGGAAAATGAGATGAGATTCAGAAGGCTGACGTGACCTGTCCCAGGTCACAGAGTAAGTAAGTGGTGGAGCACGGAACTGAACATGCTGCACACTGCACACTGTACAGATAAGTCACCTCTGTCACTCTCCCTTCCACCATTTATTTTCCTTGGGCACAGGGCACAAACTGTGAAATCACAACTATCTTGAGATGCATGACCTCTCATCCCTCAAGAGGCTGTTTTTTGTAGTTTTTTAAAAATCCTCACCCAAGGATATGTTTTTATTGATTTTTTAGAGAGAAGAAGGGAGGAGGCGAAAGAGAGAGAGAGGAGAGAGAAACTTCAGTGTGAGAGAGAAACATTGATTGGCTATCTCCTATACACACCCTGACCTGGGATTGAACCGTAACCTGGGTAGGTGCCCTGACTGGGAATTGAACCCGTGTCCTTTCTGTGTGTGGGGCAATGCTCCAACCAACTCAGCCACCAGGCCAGGACCAAGTGGCTGGGTTTTTTTCATGTGTTCAAGAAAACCAAACATCTAGTACAGAGGTAGAAAATGGGTTTAATCTTCAGGGCAACTCCCTTTGGTTGACTACTCAGAACAAAGCATCGAATTGTGTGCGGCCACATCCTGGGGCAGCAGGAAGGAATATCACTGTTGACTGGTACTGTCTGCTGTGGCTGCAGATGGGAAGGGGGGCACGTTTCCAGCACCCATCTCTAGGGAGACCCAGGGGTGACAAACGGTACCCTCTATAGGTCCACAAGAACATGTGTGGCCCGGCTGGGCGTGTCTCAGCGGTTGAGCGTCAACCTAGGATCCAGGCGATCGGGGTTCGGTTCCCGGTCAGGGCACATGCCCAGGTTGTGGGCTCGATCGGTGACTTTCTCATCATTGATGTTTCTATCTCTCTCTCTCTCCCTCTCCTTTCCTCTCTCTGAAATCAATAAAGATATATTTAAAAAAAAAAAGAACATGCGTGGGCTCGATGTGTGAGAATTTAAAATGAAGAAACTCCAGCCCGGCCGGGCGTGGCTCAGCAGTTGAGCATCGACCTGGGATCCAGGCCATCAGGGTTCAATTCCCGGTCAGGGCACATGCCCGGGTTGTGGGCTGCAGCCGATCAATGACTCTCTCATTATTGATGTTTCTGTCTCTCTCTGTCCCTCTCCTTTCCTCTCTCTGAAATCAATAAAGATAATTAAAAAAATAATAATAATAATAAAAAAAATTAAAAATAAAAAATAAAATGAAGAAACTCCAGACTGCTACAGGCCTGTTTGTGAGACATGGAAAGTCGCCTGGGGTAGAGGACCTCTGGGTGGTCCAGACGCCTGACATGGCACTTTGTCTGGAGGTGAGGCTCTTCCCTCTAGAGCCCGAGGGACACGTGTAACGCCGCTCAGCTCCACGCACCTGCAGAAAGGCCAGCAGGATGGTGAACCTTTGTATGTTTGAGTATTTTGTGGATATTCATGTTGGTGCATTAGGAGTAGCAGTCACTAGAACCATAAAAATAGCAACAGAGTGATTCTATCAGCACTTACGCATGAACCTGGAACTACCGTGACTGGCTGAGAATTCTCAAAACCTCCAGACCAGGAGGCAGCCGTTAAAGGCAGCTGTGTGTGGGACATGGCCCTGTGGGGTGTAGAGAACCCTAAGGTGGACTGAGTGTGACAAATGAAGACCGTTCTGGACAGGAAGAGGGCAGAAGTGTTTCTTCAGACATACTTGGCTAGGATTAAAGGGCTTCACCACCCCTGAAGATACCTTCCTGTCCCACTATGGGGCTATCATTGGTTCCCTGTACACTTAGCTGAAATCATATGCACAGTAATCTGTGTATCACTTATTCCGTAGGTTGGGTTTGTTTATTTTCAACTTTTGGCAGTCATGCTAAGGTTCCAAACCTTGAATCGTACAGATAAGGTTCTGATGTCCAGAATAGGCAGACCGGTTTTGCAGCTTACAGGTACAAAATGTGACTCGACTATAGCCTTTTCCTGTACTCAGGGTCTTGACAGAGACACTGTTTTTATGTTGTTGCCTTGGTCAAAGGGATGCCAAGATGTCAGTGTAGTTTTTGACAAGACAGCTCAAGTCGATGGGCGCCCGTGAAGGGTCTAGTTCTTCTGGCTTAAATTATGCGGACAATTGCCTTGGCTCATCCTGAATGTAGCAGCACAGTACAAAAGTGACATTTCAGAATGTTTGTTCTTTTGGTCAGGTAGCCACTGGAAGGCATTCACATCTGGATCTGAAATATGAAGCCTGTGGCTCTGGAACATAAGCAATTTCCTCACAGGAAGTTCCAACAAGGAGGAGAAAAATCTTGGAACCAATCTTTCCTTTGCCTACAAAATGATCAAACTGTAATTATCACATTTAAGGGGTAATTGTTGCAATTATACCAGAATGGGATGCTCCAACCCTCTTTCTTCTGCTGACACAAATAGAATTGCTGTGAAGATGGAGCTGTGTTTCCAGAACAGCTTGCTTTGAGTTTGTTCTTTTTATAGTGACTCTAGGGTCAGGGGAAGGTGCTGTGTGGGCAAGCCCTGTCGGGTCTGCTGGGTGCCAGCCTCTGAAGCTCTTCCCTTTTCACAGATGGGTCCTTTGAGACCCAGACCCCAAGGTAGCACCCACCTTGACCTAAGGCATCAGAACTTGAACAATTCTTGTCAGATCCCAGGACTTGGATAGGAGGCCCAACAGTTCTCAGATATGCCATAGGGCATATGAAGTGAGGAGTCTGCCCTGAGGTGCTTTCATGGGGACAGGTTGAGGACAATTGCAGTTCAATAATAGGGTTCTCAGGAGAGGAAGAGAGGAAGGAAAGAATATCACACACTGAGCAACTACTATGTTCTAGGCACTGTGCAGGATACTTTCTCATGTGTCATTTCAGCTAGGTAGCAGAATCCAAGATAGTTGAAGCACAGTGGAAAGAAATGATGGGAGTACAGTGTTTGGGAGTCAGTCTGGTGAGCAGTCCTTACCTGGGAGTGATAAGGTCTTGGGCTTTTGTCTTTGGCCTTCTGTCTGAGGAAGGGAGGGTAGCAGAACCGAAAACGGACACCAGTCCTGAGAACTACTTGTGAGCAATTGGGGCAAACTTAGATAAAATGGTGGTAGAGTTAGGAGAGAAGAGCACATGGGAGCCCAGGAATTTATTTCCCCCCCTTTAGTTGTAGATCACTATGGGAAGGGGGCAGGGACAGGGGAATGGTGAGAAATGAAGCAGGATCGACACCTTGAAGAACTGTGTATGTTACCCAGAGAGGTCTCGACTTTCTCCCAGGGTTTTAAGAATATAATTTCATGTGGCTTTGGACTCTCACTTTGGCTGTCCAACTGAGATGGGATAAGTCAGATGCAGAGTAAGAAGGTAGTTGTTGGACACCATGCTACATGTTGGGGAAACATTACCTTTGTCAGGGATTTTTTGGTTGCTAGTGACAGAAACTCACCTTGAGAACCAACCCTGTGTTGGAAGCACAGATGTCCTCCTCTACAGACCCAGGACAGAACAGTTCCAGAAGCCTGGAACAGCTGGAACAAGGGCTCGAGCATGACCAGGCCTCTTGCCATCTCTCATTGTTATTCCCTTCTGCCAGCCAGCCCTGCAAGGTAGAGCAGTGGTTAAGATGATGGGCTCTGGAGCCAGATGACCTTAGGCTTTCTTACTAGCTGTGTGATATTGAGCTAGTTAGTTAACCTTGCTTTGCCTCAGTTTCCTTATTTGTAAACAAAGATGATCATATTATTTACCTCCTGGGGTTGTTGTGAGGACTAAATGACTTAATGCACATAAAGGGCTTGGCATAGTGCCTGGTTTAGGCCCATGGGAGGTGCTTAAAAAGTGTTAGCTGTTAGTACTATTATTTCTGTTATTTGACTGCAGCCTGACTTTTTTCCTTATGATAGGAAGATAATCTCTGACGGCTCTGAAGTTTTACATCTAACTTGGCCACCAGAGAGAGGCTGACTGAGTTTCCTCTGGTTCCCAGTTCACACATCCAAAGGAAAAAGATTCACAGGCCAGCTTGAATTCAGTTTCACTCCTGGACCAGTTAGCATGGTCAAGTGGACAAGTGCCACGATTGCTCCACTTTGGTCTGTGGTTCCATAGGTAACCGCGAAGTCCATGGCCAGTCTAGTGGAGGAGAAGGCAGGATCCCCAGCTCCCCTGGTGACAGCTGCTGTGATGGAGGCTCTCCTTGAGTCCAGGGGACTTGCACATTTCAGAAACGACACACCAAGGCCTTTGGGACCTCTGCATTTTATGGATGTTCCATATTTTTCCACAGGATTCAGGAAAAATAGAAATATTGTGACCATACCAGACTCGATCAGTAGATATAACAGAGGAAGATGGAAATACGATATTTGACTCCTGGGCTCCTGGTCAGCTCTCCGGCCCTAAAACCTCAAGCTCCTACCTGACAGCTGGTGTCTAAGCCCTGCTTTCTGATCAGCAGTGCTTCAGTCCTGTTCCCTGGGTCCCTGGCCAACTCCCCTACACGACCTTCCCCTTTTCCCTTGTTAGAGCATATGGCCTGCATCTCCTGGTACCCCTAGACCCTTCTGATGGGATTCAGTGACTAGATTCCCACCCCTACCAGCCCTTCTTCTCTAACCCAGTGGGGTAAAGGTGATGGAGGGTGGAAATAGGAAGAGCGACCACTCTTTGTCTTCTTTTACCTCCAGGGCCTCTTTTATACCCAACTTTGTCACCACCCTCTTGGCTCAGTGACACTTTCTTATATACCAGCCTCACAACAGCTGTGATTCAACTTCTCAACAAAATTCCAAGTTAGCCCATGTCCTGGACCTTTAGGGTGGTTTGAAAATGTTCAGAGTGGAGAATGTTAAAATCCGTCAATGTCAAGGGCCTACAGTACAGATGTGGAACAAGCTAGTCCTGTGTCCAGGGAATGGTTGAAGGCTTTGTGGTGCAGGTGGCATTCAGCTGAGCTGTGAAGGATGGGTAGGATTTTGTTAAGTCAAGTGAGCAGTACGGTGGATTAGCAGGAAATAGGGCAGGTCATGTTTTGGGGATGGTGGAAATTAGACGTGCCCAATCCTCAGGATGAATGAAGAGATTAACAGGAGATAAGGTGGGAATGGCACAAGGTCCTTGGAATCTCCAAGATAAGCAGCGTTCTTTCCCCCAGCAGCCACGTGTGCGCAAGATTCCGAGTGTCCATCAAACCATTGTAAGCAATGAGCGGGAGCCTTTGTTATGAAGAAACAGGGTAGTTTTGGTGGAGCATGAGTCAGCCTGACTGTGGTGACCAGTGTTGTTTGCTCAGGGTAGATTTAAAAATCTTCATCTTATAAAACGTTTACTGGTCCTTGTTTCACTTTCCAGAAGATGCTCAGAGTAGTGCTCAGTGAACACTTGTGGAATGGAGATGACCTTCCTGGAACATTTAAAAACTTTCTTGGGCCCTGGCCCGTGTGGCTCAGCTGGTAGGGCATCGTCCCATGCACCGAAGGATTGCTGGTTCGATTCCCAGTTAGGACATATGCCCGGGTTGTGGGCTCCATCCTGGGCAGGGAGTTTGCAGGAGGCAGCCAATCAGTATTATGCTCTTACATTGATGTTTCTCTCTCTCTCCCTCTCCCTTCCTCTCTCTAAAGATCAATTTAAAAAAAGCTTTGTTGGCTTTCCTATCTCTGATTGATAAATTCTTTGATTACACCATTAGGGACTGGGTGTCGTTCATGTCAATAATTCCAGCATCTAGCCTAGGGCCCCTGAGCAGAGCAAGTTCTTAGTATAGCTCAGGTACATTGATTGGTGATGAAGGGTGTGGGAGTTTGAGTTTGGGGATTAGCTTTGGAAGGAGGAAGACCAGGAGCAGTCTGACAGGGTGTGAGGGTTATAGTTAGAGAAAACAGAATCCGTTCTACCTGGTTAAGCAGAAAGGGGTTTACGGAAAACATTACGGCTCAAGAATTGTTGGGAGGGCTGGAAGAACGGAAAGTAAATGGAGCTTCCCTTCCAAGAATGACTCCCTAAAATCACATTGCAGGGTTGCTGGCTTTGCCAAAATCGGGAGGCTGCAGAACGAGGGAGCTGCTGCGGCAGCTGTTGTTCAGCTCCCCTGCACACAAAAAGCCTGGTGCCTCAGGCTTGGCCCTTTCCCCATGCAACTCCACTCTGAGTTTAAGCCTCAGACCAGTGCATTGATAGAGAAACTAAATCACATTCAGAACCTAGATAAACAAGAAGCTTTGGAAATTGTGTTTCTAGTGTTGTAGCCTCTGTTAAGAGCACCATAGAGGGGCCTGAATAAGCCAGTTCACAGTGTCTGCCCCGGTGGGGCTGCTGGGCGGGCTGCCAGGACAGGGATTAGGCACGGGAGCCATAGTCCCTCATTTATCCAGCAAGTATTCACTGAGAACCTATTGTGTTTAGGACTTGAGCCAGCAGAAGTGCAGAGGCACAGTTCCTGCCCTTGGGGCACTGAGAGTCGGAAGAAACAATACCGACAAGGTCAGGGTGTAATTCTCATGCCTGCTTCCAGACTGGACTAGCTCCAGAGACTGGGAGAGGCCGGTGCTGCAGGTAGGAGTCAGGGAGCACCCCAGGCCTCACCCACAGGAAGAGAGGGGGTACAGATCCTGGCAATGAATAAGGGTAGGGCATGAGACTTACCTTCCAGGCAGGAGCCACTCTCACAAAGATTCTCAGAGCTGGAAGGACCTTGGAGGTTACCTAGTCCAACTGGTGGTCGCATACACTTCCTCCTCTCCAGCATCTCTGAAGAGGGATTGAAATTATTTTTGGTTTTATTCAGACACTTGGTTTAGTTTTTTTAGTTTTCAGGTTCTCATTTTATAGGTCAACATGTGGCAGGTTGCTTCCCAGATAAAATATGTGAACAGGTGTAAGAACAGAAAAATAAGTAGCAACGAGTTTAAAATTATTAATGAAATCAGGACAGAAAGGAATCCTACGAGCCTGGTTCCCACTGCAGCTTGGCGAAGGAGCTGGCTATGTGAGGCCGTGCACACATAGGCGAGGCTGTGCGCTAGGTCCTTCCTGCAGGACATAAGATGGGAAAATAATCATCACTAAGGAAGAGCTGGAGAGGACCGTGCTTAAATTAGAAGAGAATGTGTGTCAGTGAGCTTCCTTTCTAATAACAGGGCCTAAATTGCTCCCTCCTACGTCATTTTTATTTTTATTTTTATTTTTGCCATGTAGATAACGGTGCAGAGTCTGTGGGCCCCAGTCTGAGTCCGCATTGGGCTCTGCGTGGTTCTCTCCTCCTCTGATGGAGCCAAGCACCCAGTTACTGGTGGCGGCAGCCAGGTGGGATTTCCATATGCAGTGGCCCACAGAGCTGGCACTGCCCCAGCCTCCTCCAGCCTCCTGGCCACTGAAGGTGGTATGAGAACAAGAAGACAAGGCATTTATAGAAGAGACATATGCTAATGAGGAAGATAGACACGGGAGCCCAGCCCTGGAAGGTGAAAGACAAGGCCTCGCCTCAGGGGACGAGGGGATCCCTTGTAGCCTTGGCATGGTGGAGCCTGAATAGTGAGTACATTCAGGATCCGGGGCCTCAGGAGCGGGATTCTGTAGCTCCTCTCTGTTGCTGTACCCGTGAGGTGTCTTTTCTTTATTTCTCTCTGTACGTCTTTGGATCAGTCCAGGCCCCAGCAGGAAAAGGCTGACATGCTTCAGCTGGGAGTTTTGAAGCCACTGATGACAATCTGCAGTCCTCACAGCAGCCTCATTCTCTGCACCTTGCGTAGGAAGAGCCTCCCTATGGATCGCTCATGTCTGAACAGGTTCTGTTGGACCAGGGAGGGGAGCATCCGCTGTTTGAACCATTTTAGAGTTCAGGGCTTACATATGGGCCTAGTTTCTTGGGATCTTTCTTCCGAAAGGGTTGAGTTCCCTCGCTCAGGGAGCACTGAAGTCATCACCTCTCTCTTGCTCTCCTGCGCTCCTTGAGCACCTTGCTCTGTGCTGTGTGAGGGTGAGACAGGCCAGGGTTGCCTTTGCCGCCCAGCCCGTGGGGTCCAGACCAGCTGTCCTGGGCGCTGGCCCGCAGAGGCTCTCTTGCCCCGGCTGCTGTGCATACAGACTCTTATTTGCCTGTGCGCTTTCTGCATTGGCCTGTCCTTCCTGCCTGAGCTGTAGGATCTGGGGTTCTCATGTGGGCTGACAGGGAAGGGGCAAAGGAGGCCACTCACTGGGCTTCGAACCCACGTGAGACTGTCTGGACAAAGGAGTTCTGCACGTGCCCAGTCTGCATTAGAATTCCCAGCCTCATAGTAATGGAGGGTGCTCTTCTGCCAGACCTCGCCCCACGTCTGTATTTCTCTCAGGAACCTGTGGGTTGGTAAGGGAGTGGGGTAGGATGTCCAACCACCTACCTCGTAATTCCTTCTGTTCCTGGTATGCTTTAATAAGTCCTTGAAATTACACTTTTTCTCATTTATTCCTTACAATCTGAGTCCACATTGAGGATTCATTCCCATTTTACAGATGTGAGAACTGAGGCTTAGATAAATTAAATAACTTGCTCAAAGTCTTATAGGTAATTACCGTCAGAATCGGGATTAGAGGGGAGACCCTCTCCACCATAGCCAGCAGATGAAATAAAGCAAAATGTTCTCAAGGAGCTGTTTGGGCAGCTATTCCTAACAAGATACTACACTGGCTGTCCTTTTAATATTTTTATCTTCTTCGGGTAAAAACAGCACAGATTTATCATTTCAACTGCAAGATGTGTTCCCAAGTGAAAATAGCCATGACATCTTTTTACACAAATATATATGCAGCCCTCACAAACTGATAGGTTTTAACCAGCCTCCAGATACTAGAGTCGAGTGGTCTTAGGAAAATTGTTTTGGGCAATACTTGCTTTAGAAATAAATGCATTACTATTATTTTAAAAATCTTTTTGATGAATTTCTTTGTCAAAGCAAAGATTCGCTGAGCTGAGTTTTCCTGCAGAGAGGTTAGCTGTTTCTGCAGTTGCAGCCCCCTAGAGAGCGCTGGGACCCAGAATATGCCAGACTGCAGTCACCTGAGCTACCAGAGCTACAGAGAAAACACAATAAAAATTATCCCACTCTCCCAGTGAAACAGTTATTTGCACTTTGGTGTGTTTATTTATGGCTTTTTTTCTTGTGAGTCCCTTTCTTTAAGACGTAGTTGCATAAGACATATACAATTTTATAGCTTACTTTAAAAAAAACCTTAATAGTAACTGTTTATTAAATGTTTAATGTAAATTATATATAATTGTCATGTTCTCAAGGATTTTTTTAAAAAATCGAATTTGTTGGGGTTACTTTGGTTAAAAAAATGATACAGACTTAAGGGTACAATTCTATAAAACATTATCGATATATTGTGTTGTGTGTTCACCACCCCAAGTTGTCTCTTTCCATCACCATTTATCCCCCTTTATTCTCTCCCTTTACCCCCATTTCCCTCTGGTACTGACCATGCTGTCTGTCTATGAGGATTTTTTTAATCCCTTCACCTCTTTTACCCAGCGCCCCTCCCCCCTCCCCTCTGACAGCTGTTAGTCTGTTCTCTGTGTCCATGAGTCTGTTTCTATTTTGTTAGTTTATTTTGTTCATTAGATTCCACATATAAGTGAAAGCATATAGTATTTGTTTCTCAGTGACTTTTAAACTATTATATTAGACAATGTAGACTAACTTTTTAAACTAATCTTTTATAGTTTACCATTTGAGCGTTTTTTTTTACAAACAATATAAAATGTGTTCATGTTTAAAGTTAAACTTCCAGAATTGACTTTATTGGATCAGAATATAAACATTTATTATTGCTCTCTATATATATTGCCAAATTGTTCTTATAAATAAGTTGTATAAATTTATCCCAGCATCTGTACTTCTGAATGCACCCGTTTGCCTCTATCCTCACTAACACTAGATATTATCCTGACAAAACCATTTTTTCTTTACTAATTTTTGTATATAGAATGGCCCCTTGTAATCATATTTAGTCTTTATTTCTTTATTAATGAGGTTGGTCATTTCTCTAGCTACTTGTTTGCTAGCTGTAAATCCTCTTGTGTAAATTTTGGGTTTATACACTTTGTCCAGTTATAAATTGGGTTCTTAAATTTTTAAAAATTATGTAGTGTATAGTATAGAATTATTTTCCCATTTAAATACTAGAGAGATAGTAATCCTCCCACTGATGTATGCTTCAAATATATTTTCATGATCTGTCACTTTTCCTTTCTATGTTGACTCTTCGGTAGTTTGTATCATTTTAAAAGAAACATTTAGAAAAGTAATTTTTTGATGAGCATAGCTGGGTCCATTGTGTATCAAAAAAATCCTGTCACAAAAAAATGGGATTGAAGAGACTGTGTAATTTAATCTGGGTAAGATTTAGGGGACAAGACTGTGTTCCTCACTCATGTGAAGGGCTGCCGTGCTAAAGAGGAGTCAGACTTAGTCTGCACAGCTTGAGCAGACATAACCAGGGTAAATGGTGGGGAGCTGCAGTAGTAAATATTAAGTGCTATTAATTGACTAGGGTCTTTATGCAGACTTCATGTCAGGTATTCATTAATCCTTACCACTTAAAGGGAAGGGCCATTACACCTCTTTTTCTAGGCGTTTAAGGGACCTGCCCAAACTTGCACTGACATCCAATGGTGGAGCTGGGCTTGAGCCCACCCAGGCCTGGGGCAGACCCCAGAGCCCATGCTCTTCCCATGGTCTGTGTGATGGGGGCTGGCCACTTCCTTTGTCAGGGCCTCAGTTTCCTCATTGTAGCATGGGGCTTGGAGCAGAGGTCCTCTAGGAGGGAGGCTGTAGCTGCTGCTCCTCACAGGCTGTCACCAATCCTGGTGGACCAGAGAGAAGATCACAGCTAGAATGAGGCCTCTGGGTCTCTATTTAGTGCTTTTTCTGCTAAGGAAACAAGGCCTCTGCGTCTCTATTACATGTTCTTTCTACTCAGGAATACTGCTTTTCTTGTCAAGTGTTCCCATTCAGTCTCCCCCAAACCCTGAGACGTTTTCGATAAGCGGGAAAGACAGGAAATAGTCTAGCTGAATGAGAGGTCCTGTCTTTACATCACATGAATCATAAGAATTGCCTTTAAACACAGAGAGCCCAGTCCTCTAAATGGTCATGGCCTTTCTGGAGTCACTCAAGTAAATTGGATGCTTCTAGTAGGAAAAGCATGGTGTAGTTTTTATGCACATGGGTAATTAAAGACAAATGAACAAACAAAACCAGCTCTAAGTGTTGCATGGGAATGGGAGAGGGAAACATAATCCACACAGGACATTTCCAAGCCAGGGCACAGGGGAAACCAACAGAGGGGAACTGGCTTAAATCTCTGAATGCCTATACCATGTGGTAATGTCATCCTTCATTGATTCTAAGACATGTTTTCTTTTTAGTTTTATTGGCTCTAAAATTGGGATGTGTAGATTAAATGGTGGAAATTTTCCTTTTTTAGTGGTACAGAAATCAATGGTGCTTCTTATAACTGAAGGCGTCTTATAGAGTTGCATTAGTTACATGAAGTAATACATACCTGATGCATTCATACAGAGAATGAGGTATGTAATAAGTATATTTTACTTATTATATATGTATAATTTTGTTTCTTTTTGCAAAATAGTACTTGAGGGTTGAAAAGATTTTCAGTGTATTTCTCATTCTTTAAAAATTCCATAAAAACTTCAGCTGGAATTATCCTTGGAAATGAATTGTATTGACAGATTAATGTGGGAAGAATTGACGTCTTTATAACATTAAGCTTTCCAATTTAAAATATGGTGTGTCTAGACCTTCTTCTATGTCATTCGGTAGATTTTTTTTTTTTTTAATTTTGAGATGGTAATTCTTTGAGAGATAAGAATGAAAGGTACACACCGTTTGGGTTTTGATAGCTGGAATTTTGAAGCCCATGCAGAGCACGTCCCTGGAGATATCCAGGAGACCCTGAGAACTTGGGGTTTGAGCTCCCAGGGTAGATTTCCTGCGAACCACTCCAGTCTCATCTTCCACTGTGACTTAGGATGAAGTGCTTAGCTTTCTCAGCTACAGGTTTCTGATCTGGAGTCTGAACTGGACTCCCACGCCATGACTGCCTGCAGCCTTTGTTCTACCTGCCTGACTTCTGTCTGCTCTGATACCCACAGGTAGGTAGGTGTTCATCCCCACATTCCGTAGGTTTTTAAAAAAATATTAGTAAGCTTTTTTCCTAGGTATTTTATAGCTCTTCCCTGTTGCTGCGTTTGCTTTATTACCTAAAGCTTTGGTAGAACTCCTTAGCAAAACCTGGACCTGGCATCTTTTGAAAAGGAGTATTTTAATACCCTTTTCAATATCTTCCCCTGGTTATTGGTGGCTTATTCAGAAATCTACCTTTCCTTGAACTGCTTTAGACAATTTGTATTTCCTAACAGAGTAATTCCTTTCATCTAGATTTTCAAATTTATTAGAAAAAGTATTATTTTCTTATGATTTAATAATCTCTGCATCTATATTGTCTCCATTTAGCTTAATGCTACTTTTTGGTCCCCCCCCCCCCGCCCGACTGCACCTGTTAATTTGTTATTATATTAGTCCTCTGAAGGAATCAGCTTTTGATTGTATTAATCAGCTTATTTTTTTTTCCTGTTGTTTATGTTTTCTTTTTTTACTTTATTAATTTCTGTCTTCTACTTTTTGGGGGTTTATTTCCCTCCACAGTTTTGCTATCTAGTACTTTCATTGTTGTTTATTTTTAAAATAATTAGTAATTTTAATTTTCCCTTTTTAACCTAAGAATGATTTAAAGAGTGTTTTAAAATATTCAACTCAACAAATATGTATTTTTCATCTTATTGTTATTAATGTCCAATTTTATTTATTTCAAGGTCTTGTGTTTTTCTAGGAAGTAATATCTTCTCAAATCTCCCTCAGGAGAGTAATTAAACTGAATGTAAGTTTTATTTTCCTAACTCTTTAGGTGTTAGTTCTTATTAGTTGAATTTCTTTCTGATCTTTATGGGTATTGCTTTCCTCAGATGTTGGTGATTCTTGATTAGTGCTCACTTTTACATTTGACAATTTATGTTTGAGAGCCTCTGAGTAAAGATTATACTTTCAGCTTCCATGACTATGGCAGGATGTGTGCTGGTAGCTTGTTTCCTAACCTGTCACACCACAGTACTTACTCTCACTGGGCAAACCCTGATGTCTGCCTCTATCTATCATCTATCTATCTATCTATCTATCTATCTATCTATCTATCTATCTATCTATCTGTCTGTCTGTCTGTCTGTCTGTCTGTCTGTCTGTCTATCTATCTATCTATCTATCTATCTATCTATCTATCTATCTATCTATCATCTATCTATATCATCTATCTATCATCTATATCTATCTATCTATCTATCTATCTATCTATCTATCTATCTATCTATCTATCTATCTATCTATCATCTATCTGTCATCTATCTATCTATCATCTATCTATCTGTCATCTATCTATCTATCATCTATCTATCATCTATCTATATCATCTATCTATCTATCTATCTATCTATCTATCATCTATCTATCTGTCTATATCTATCTATCATCTATCTATATCTATCTATCTAATCATCTATCATCTATCATCTCTTTGTCTGACTAACTATATAGTCTTACTGTGATAGGTAGAATAATGGCCTCCCAAAATATCCATATCCTAGTCACTGGAACCTGTAAATATGTTACTTTACATGGCAAAAAGGGGCTATGCAGATATGATTAAATGAAGGATCTTGAGTTGGGGAGATTACCTGGATTATCCAGGTAGGCCCTTTCCTCATTAAGGAAAGGGAAGCAGGAGAGTTAGAGTCAGACAAAGGGATGTGACAATGAAAGCAGAGGTTGAAGTGATGTGACTCTGGCTTTGAAGATGAACCCAGACTATGAGCCAAGAAATGTGAGGGGCCTCTGGAAACTGGAAAGGGCAAGAGAACAAATGCTCACCTACATACTCCAGGAGGAACACAGCCCTTGACTTTAGCCCATTTTGAGCCCTTTTGAGACCTATTTTGGACTTCTGACCTCCAGGACTTTAAGATAATAAATGTGTGTTGCTTTAAGTCATTAAGTTGGTGGTAATTTGTTATAGCAGTAGGAAACTGACACACTTAACTATATTAACTCTTTTAATCCCCAAAACAACCCATTTTAAAAATAGGGAAACTGAGGCTCAGAGAGGTTAAGTAACTTGCCCAAAGTCACTCAGCTGGTAGATGGTGGAGGTGAGATTTGAACCTAGGAGCCTGACTGCAGTGGCTATGTGCTTAACCAATGTACTATACAGCCTCTCATTGGTTTATTATTTTTTTCCAAAATATCCTTCCTGAAGTTTTATAGGATTTTAACAGGGAAGTAATTGTGGATGCTCAGCTGAATATCTTGGTCTCATATTGGTGAATCTTTCATGAAAGCCAAGATTCTGCTCTACCAACCACTGCAGTATAGTGGCTAAGATGGGACTAAACCAGTCCCAGTGTAGCTACTTACTGGATGGTGTGGAAGTTACTTAATACAGCATTAGTGTTCTCATTTGTAAAATGGGGGTAATAATAGTATTTACTATAGGACTATTCTAAAGTGAGATTATGCAGATCAAGCATTTGCACAGTGCTGAACAGAGTAAAAAGGTAATATTTATCGACCTATTATATAGCTAATAACAATAGCATCATTAGAACTAATAACATAGCATTACTAGAATTATTTTTATTTACCGCATATGCTTATTTCAGGCCCTCCCAGCCCAGCTCATGCCCTAGAGTTCACACAGCGGGAGAGAGGCAGAGGCTCATTTGCCGTAATGTCCTGTTTTTAGGCTTCTGGAATACTGCTGATGTCAGACCTGGGGCCTGTCATTTAATGAGAAGAGAGCTGGCAGCAGCCTCACCCCATGCCCTTTTCCACCACTTAAAGCAGAGACAAAGGACATTCATCCAAAGAGAAAGATTAGATTAGGCAATTTACCAATTCATGAAAGTCGTTCAACTGTTTCTGCCCTTCCCCTTCCCCAGGAGCTGTGCCCCATCTGCCTCTGCAGCCCTGCGTGCGTGGGCCAGCCTCAGCGTCTGCAGCATTCCCTGCTGTGGGAGACCCTGCCCAGGACCAGGGATGCCACTGGAAATGAAGGTGTTACTTCTGCAGTTAACTGATGTACCTGCAGTTAATTTCCCTGCTCATCCTGATCTCCATAAGACAGCCTTGAGGGGTAAGAGAGAGGCAGAGGCAGAGGCAGTTTTCAGCGCCACAGTTCTTCCACCTAGCTGCCTCCCTCCGACCCTAGGAGGGTTGTTCTGTTGCAGCCCCCCTCTCCCAGCATCAACAGAAGGAGAGGGGGCCGGATGGGCAGCTGGGAGGGAGCAGCAGGAAGAGTTGTGCCTCCCTCCTGGAACACCTGCAGAGAAGCAAGTTCTGGCTTTTCTAACCTGTGAATGGCTCTGAGCTCATCTTCCAGAGTATACAGTTGGAAAGCTGAGGGGGAGAGGCTTCTGCTTAAAAAAAAAGAAAAGAAAAAAAAAAAGCATGTATTGCACTATAAATGAATTGCTTGCCTGGAAATAAGTGTATGAAAATCTGTACAGTTGAGAATGAAATTATTCTTTAATACCATGTCCTAAAGATAACCACTGTTAATAGTTTGGTGTATTCATTGCTTTTCCATTGTGCTGCAACATGCTTTTCTCACTTAGCTTTGCATCTCAGAGAGCTCTCCAAGTCAGTTCATCTAGGTCTTTTCATTTTTGCTAGTAACTGAGTATTATTGAGTATTATTACATTATTACATGGGGATAGGTAAAACATTTTCCTTTTGACTAGTGTTCCCATTAACGGATACTTAGGTTGTATCCAAACTTTTTTTTTGCTCTTATAAACAAAGCTGCACTGAACATCCCTGTAGATATTTCTCAGTATATGTATGTGAGAATGTTTCTAGGAAGAATTCCTAGAAGTAGAATAGCCAAGTCAAAGAGTTTGCACATTTATTTATTTTTTAAAATATATCTTTATTGATTTCAGAGAGAGGAAGGTAGAGGGAGAGAGATAGAAATATTAATTATGAGAGAGTCATTGATCAGCTGCCTCCTGCACATCCCCTACTGGGGATTGAGCCCGCAACCCGGGCATGTGCCCTGACCGAGAATTGAACTGTGATCTCCTGGATCCTAGGTTGATGCTCAATTGCTGAGCCACGCCTGGCAGGGTGAGTCTACACATTTAAAAGGTTGAAACATATTGCTATATTGCTCTCATTTGCATACTTATAGGAGGTTGTTCCTTAATTTTCAATGGCTCTGACCAGTATGCAACATCTGAATTGCTTGTACTAATAGCTCCTGAGTTCTTCAGAGATTTGGACAATCCTCAATGGCTGTTTTGGTGCAGGTTAACACACTTTTGTGTGCCTGGTACAGATACTGTGGTAGGCATGGGGTATTCAAGGGTGTCTAGAGGTTGAATAACACTCCATACCCACCTTAGAGGAGTTTACAAGTGGGGGAAGAGACAAGTAATTGAAAATTAAAAGATAATGTCCCAGGTACCAAGCTATGAGAGTGCATGGGAGTAACTGCCTCTTTCCAGGGCCTTTAGAGAAGGCCTCCCATAGGAAGTGGGCCTTGAACGATGAGTGAGAGTTCTGATAAAGGAGTAGGGAAGGGCACTCTAAGCAGAGGAACTAGCTTGAGCGAGGGTCCAGAGGTGCAGAAGTTCATGTGCTGCCTGGAGAATGGTTCCTTTGATCTACAGGATGATTGGGAAGAGTGATGAGAAATCAATCAGGAGAAGTTCCTCTTGAATGCCACAGGAAAGGGAAATGCTCAGATCAGGTGAAGAAAGGCTGGAAGGGAGAAAGCCTGGAGCCCTGGACAATGATTAAGAGACGGTGCACCTGGGGTGGGGCAGGGTTGGATGGAGGGGGGCAAAAAGGGAGAAAATGGGAGACATCTGTAATACTGTCAACAATTAAAAAAAAAGAGAGACTGTGCAGAAGTTCAGGCAGAGGTGATAAAAGATGGGGTTGGGATGATGGTGCTCAGGATGGGGGGTGGAGGGTGGAGGGTAGGGTTGGAAGCGTGGATAATACTTGGACACATTCCTTTTGTATCTCAGACTCAGGCTGGAATGGTAAGAATCAGGCCTAGAGGCTGTCATCTGAGGCAAATTTATTACACTGGATGGTTAATAAAACTGTATTGATTTCATTTTGTTTGCAACAAGAAATCCCTCTGCTGGGAGAAATGTCAAATCTGATGTGTCTGAGAGGAATGAGCAATAGACCTGCTTAGCTTAGTTCAACTGAAACTGCTGTCTTAGGACCAGAGCTGCCTGCACTCTGTGCTGGGCCAGGGTGAGGCCTTCCCTGGGCTGTAATGCCCTTCTTGATTAGGAGCCCTGACACTGACCTCGCTAGAGAGATCGGAGAGGATGCAGGGGAGAAAACAAGGCTAAGGCAATGACCTTGTGAAAGACAAAACCAGGAGTTAGTATGGACACACAGTTAATCCATTCATTTGTTTATCAAATCTATATGAGAATTTACTCAGTGGCCAGCACAGTGCTGACTATTGGAGATATAACATCCCTGTCCCCCAGGGACCTGGTCTAGGACCAGAGCTAAAAGAGCTGGAAAATGGGTCGGTTTGTCATGGTCAAATCTCATCTTCAGTAAAACTATGGAGTTCAAGATGTTCGGAAACCTTCCTCTCTTTCCTCTTTCTCCATCTGACCCCACACCAGGCTTCCTTTCCCGTGATAGTGGGTTTGTGTACCATTCTTATTCTCAGCAGACTGTCATCTCATCCCCATTAAAACATCAACTAATGATCAGAGAATTTCTAAAAACAGCTTAGGGCATGATCCATTCTGAGATTTCATTCTCAAGATGTGTGAGAGAAAGCTTGGAAGAAATATCTGGTCTTGATTCCAGCTGGTCCCAGCCTAGCTGCTCACAAGGTTTGTGACTTTGGAAAAATCATTTAGCCTTTCTGAGCCTCATATGAGGCATCACAGTTCCTGCTCTGCCCTCCTCATGGGATGGTTGGAAGGCTCAATAGGATGTTGATGTGCTTGGAAAATTGTCGAGCACAGTACAAAAGCAAGGGCCTGTAATTACTGCCTGTGTCCTCTGTTGCTTGGAGACAGAGACCTAGATTGTTATTTATTGCAGGGTGCTCAAAATTCACAAGCTGCCCCTTTCTTTACCCCAACTCTCAAGGGAGTGAACATACTACACTTTGATTCACCTCTTCCCATTCAAAGATGATGGCCTTTAAGACTAATGGGGTTGAACAAATTTCCCCCAAAAAGAATCTGTGTGAAGGGCAAGGTGAGTGAGACTTAAAAAGGATTCCCTGTAGACGGCAGGACAAGAGCAAATAGGCTTGGATGACAGCAGGAAAGATTAGGTCAAACTTTGGGAAGAATAAACCTGTCTTTAAGGGTTGGGAGACAGTGACTGTGTGACCTTGGAATTTCTAAGACCTGAATGTTATCCCATCAGATCAATTGTGCAACTTGGGGCAAGTCACCAATGCCCTTTAATTACCATTTACTAAGTTATCAAGGGTCTCTGGACCTCAGTTACTTCCTAGGGGTTGTACTGAGGCAATAGTGTGTATATCACACAAAAATGTGAGCTGAATTGAATCTCCTTTTCTGAAACATGTTCTGATGAAAGATGGAGGCTGCTCTTTTTGTAAAGTTTGTGGGCAGGAGGATAAGTTAGGTACCTACAATCCTGCAAAGCCCCTATGGAGAGTTCACATTGCAGATAGTACAAAAACTTGGTGAAAATCTAATTAGTGATTCTGAACTGGATGTAGCTGTTCAACTGCTGAAATGCTATCATTTGTGCTCAGTTGGAGGAGACAAAAAAGACCTCTAGTAGGCTGCAGGTAACCATCCTGAGCGTTTCCCCACAAAATGTTTGGCAAAAAGAAAATTTTACCTAATTAACTAGGACAAAGGGAACTAGTAAGAAGTCTGGCTTAAAAAATGAGAAAGCTGAGTCTCCTTGCCACTGGTAAGATTATCTTCATGGAAAGAAATGAAGGTTTCAACTTATTATTCACATTGAAGAGGGAGAGGCTCCTGTCCTGTTTCTCATTAGGAGCATTTGTGCTGAGATCTTCCCAAGTCACGGTCATTGACATAGTGGAGGACAGGCCATGAATGATGATAACAAAGATGGTGATGGTGAGTTGACCTTCTTTGGAGATGTTCCATGTGTCAGCCTCTGTGCTAAGTGCTTCACATGGATTATCTCACTGGATTCTCATCATCCCATGATGTATTATTATCCTCGATTTATAGATGCAGAACTGGTGTTAATGGAGATAAATGTTGCCTCAAGGTTGCCTCTCTAGGAAATGAGCAAACCCAGGCAGTCTCACCCAAGAGCCAATAATCAAATATGTTGTTTCTTAATTTGAATTATTTTCTAGTTCCTGCTGTAGTCATTACCATAAGTTATAAGATATATGGATTCAGTTGAAGCAGTGTACGAGATTTCATTTATTTTAGTTCTGCCAGAGGCTGAGCTTGAAAGCTCCTTGAAGACAATCTCTGAGCTTTGAAATCAAGGCATCTTATTGCTTTCAAGATACCTCACTGTTAAGTTTTGGAGCAATCTCACAAGGTGTAGGTACTATTATCACACTTAACAGATGAAGAAATTGAGACTCAGGTAACTGAAGTCATTGTTCCTCAAACTTTAATATATATATCTATCAGCTGAGGATCTTGTTAAAATTAGATTCTGATTCAGTAGGTCTGATGTGGGGCTTGAGATTCTACATTTCCCTGGTATCGCCAAGGCTGCTGGTCTGGAACCACACCAAGGAGCAAGGTAAATAAACCACTCAGGATCACATAGCACAGAAGAGGGAGATCCTTAAAGGGAGATCTCTTAAGACTAGACTATCCAGTGGCTTCTAAGGCATTCTATTGGTGGTTGCCTTTTGTCTGGTGGAACAGGGAGCTGGACAGGAATCCAGAACTTGAATCAGTCCCTGACCACTCTGCCCCTTGGTCATGCCTATCCCCTCTCTGAGCCTCAGTTTTCTTTCTATGTACAAAGTTGGGGGTGAATTACATGACTTCTAAGATGTCTGAATACCAGAATAAATCATGAGGAGAAGTGCCCTGGATGCAGGCTGGAACCCTGGATAGAAAGATGTTTCTATGAGGTGGGAAGATTGAAAGGAGGTCACCTTAGAATACAGATCATTTCTGAGAGAGCTTCCTGCCCAGGATCAGTAGAGATAACATTTTATCTGTGAGAAGAGAAATGATTAATGCCTCTCAGCCTGCTGATTTTCTAAGGGACTGTGATTTAGCACCAGAAACTGGGGAGCTGGAAGGTCAGACACTCGAGGCTGTGATCTAAACAGTAGGGAGGGAGCAGCCATTGGATGTCTGTTAATCTGTGTGGCTTGCAGGCTGTCCCTGGCTTTCAGCCTTATCTGGGAACCTCATCTTACATTCAAGAGCCCTAAGGTAGATGGTGTTTGCCGAGGATTATAGTAACTGCTCAAGTTTTTAAAACTCTCTTATGGAGAGCAGGGTGGTCTTTTTAAGAAACTTGTCTTCAGGTCACATTAATGTGTATTGTGGGATAAATGGAAAGAAATGAAGATATTAAACTATGCATATTTGTTGGCTTGAAGGGACCTATGGGCTGTAATTAGTACCATACGTCATTGCATTGGTACTTCATACATCATTGAAAGGTGGACTTCAAAGTGTTTCTAAGGTCATGTAAAGTTCTTGGGAGTGGGTAGCAATACAGCCTATGTCCTGCTGTACAGAGCAAGTAGCCATAGCAGTTTTCTTTAGATTGATTTTCATTCTCTTGCTCTCTGCCTTACTGTGGTTGCGCTGGTAGTCCATGGAGAAGAGATCCTGGAATACTCACAAATATTCTAAGATTGTGTGAGGCTGAACAAGCCCAGGCTCTCTATTTGTAACTCTATTTGAGAAATGTCTTGCAAAGATGTAGTTAACTCTTTAAAAAGAAACAAACAACAACCTTTAGGGAATAACTGAGCTCTACCTTTGACAGTCAAGACAAAGGGAGCTGGGAAGATCCCCTTGGCAAGAGAACTGTCTGGGAACCTGCTGAGAGGGGAGACCAATAATACACAGATGTAAAACCTATTCACCCTGGACTTAGAGACAGAAGGTACAATAAAAAAGAATAGAGAGCTGAGGAGTCAAGATGGGAAAAAGATATGGGGGTCCAGGCCTTCCCATATCTGGGGTATGGCTGGGGTGTGGCTGGGATGCCCAGAACTCTGGTCAAATGCTCTTAATATAAAGGGCTTATCACCTTCCAGGTGCTGCTTGCCCAAGAAGTCCTAGCAAGTTGGTTGGCTCAGGATGAGCTGTTGCCTTTTGGTTCTAGATGAAGCCTCAACTTCTCTTGACTTAACTCCAGTTATCTCTGGCTCCCTTTTAGTCCCGAGGTACCTACATGGAGCTCTCTTCTTTAGCATAAGCTTTCCACCCTCTGATTTTTCCTGCCCTCATCCTTCATCTGAGTAATCGAGCAAATGGATGAAATATAATCATCCTGGAGAGTATGGGTGTACTCTTGCCTGCGATGTGTACAGATTATCCATGAGAGACAGGCACCCCATGTCTCCTGGCCAGAGTTTACCTTGTTAGATATATTATCTCAGCCTGATTTTTCACAACTCATTGCAACAGGCTCAGGGATGCGTTTTGATATGAGCAAACTCTAATTCAGGGAAAAGAATACAAGTGTAGAACATATTCATCCAGTAATCAACAAATAATAACTAGTCCCTAGCATGTACCTGCTACTGTGCTATGTCTTAGGATGGGTGGGGGCAGAGAGGAGAAAGAACAATAAAAAAGAAGAAGACTTGTCCCTGCCAGCAAGAGCCTTTCTACCTAGCTGAAGACATTAGTACAAGAAAAATTGAGAGAATATTTGAGGTTTAGATGATTGAATTTAATGGCTAAGATGCTCACTCATTTGACAAACTTTTATTAGATATTTCCTATATGCCAGACACTATGCCAGGCACCAGGTAAACCAAACAGACACAGTTATTTTCCTTAAGGAGCTTAAGACTAGAAGAACATGTTTACAAAAAAGTAAAGGCCATTGCAAACATTTTGGGATGTTACTGCTAAGTGATGAGCGCCGTACTAGCCTTTGTCTTTTGAACTGAGGGTGCAAAAATGAGTGAAGGGAAAAATCTAAACCTTTAACAAGATCCTATCTAGTGGTAGTGACAAACATGTACGTAGATACATTTTCAAATTGTGCCGAAACTGTGGTCGACAGAGGCGTGAACCAAGTACCATGGGAACTCAGGAAAAAAAAAAGGTATGAGACGTGGGTGGCAAAGGTGGGCATGATCAGGAAAGAAGGAACATTTGGGACGCTATGATAGAGTAGCAGGCATTTGCCAGATGGACGAGACATTCCCAGTGGAGGGGGCAGCACGTGAACTGTCACTGAAATAGGAGAAAGTCATGGGTGTTTGGCATCTGCAGGTAGCAGTTGAGGTGCGGGATGAGTAAGGGTAGGTGGCTGGAAATGAAGCTGGAGAGGCAGGCCTGGGTCAGATCATAAAGGGCCTGTAGGCCATGCTTTAGGGAACTTGGATTTTATCTAAAAACAATGAATGAATCACTGAAGTGTTTTAAGATGGGAAATGAATTTAATAGACTTGAAATGTAAAATGAAGACAACAGCAGACCTGTTAGGGGGTCATTTAAATAAATCAGGTAAGAGACAATGGCTTGGCAGTAAGCCTGAGGTGAAGAGGAAGGAACTAAGTCTAGAAATATTTGAGAGTTAGTATTTTTGAGACTTGGGTATGTGGGGTGAGGGAAGAGAGAGATCTAGAAGATTCTGTGTTGCTTACTTGGACAGTTGGGCGCATGGTGCTGCCATTTACCGAGATTTGGGATATGGGAGATGTGATGGTTAATTTTTTGTGTCAGCTTGACTAGACTCTAGTACTTAGTGGCTTGGTCAAACACCTATCTAGATGTTGCTGTGAAGATATTTTTTTAGATATGATTAACATTTAAATCAGTAGAATTTGAGCGCAGAAGATTGCCCTCCACAATGTGGGTGGGCCTCGTTCAATCAATTGAAGGCCTTAAGAGAAAAAACAAGTCCCAGATGGCCTTCAGACACAGGAAGGCAATATCAGCGCTTCCCAGAGTCTCCAGCCTGCCAGCCTGTCCTGCAGAGTTTGAACTTGCAGCCTCCACAATCGTGTGAGCCAATTCCTTAAAATAAATCTTTCTTTCTCTTTCCATTCTATTGGTTCTGTTTCTCTGGAGAACTTCTACTAATACAGAAGGATATCTTTTTATTCAAGTCTATGACTCAGAAATGCTTTGCTGAAACAATGGTTGAAGGTTTTTAAAAAAGAAAGTGAAGGCTTATTCTTGTTGTTTATGCCAGGGGTTATTGTGGCTCAATATCAATGTTGTTTATTTATTCCTTTGAGTTGTTGAACACTGTCCCTTCTAGGCTTTGGTTGTTGTATATTAGAGAAAGTGAGATATACTTGTGTAATTCTCACTAGTAATAAAATTTGCTACATACAATAACTTCTAATTATTTTTACTGAAGCCAGAGTTATTGTCTGGTGGTTTCTTTGGAAGTTATACAGATGCTTTATACCTGTAAGGACGTGCTGGAAATGTTTCTCAAAAATGTGCATCACTTGATATAGCAAAGGGAATATAGTCAGTAATATTGCAATAACTCTCTATGGTGACAGATAGGCACTGGTAATATCAGGGGCTACACTTTGTAAAGTATGTGAGTGTATAACCACTGTGCTCTATACCTGAAACTAATACAAAATAATACTGAATGTAAACTGTAATTTTAAAATTAAATTAAAAATAATAATAAAAATAAAGGAGACTCCTGGGAATAGTAAAAAAAAGTGCGTTACTTAAGATAAATGTCTGAAAGGATACAGGTTCAAGACTATGGCTTTACTCTTATTACATCTATGGGAGAAGTGGGTCATTCATTGGGTCATGAGAAGTGATAGAGTGAATTAGATTATCCTGCAAATCTATGATTGGAGAGATCTAGGACAGGGAGAATTTTATGTGATTTTGTAAAGATTTACCATTTTAAATTCATTTCCTCAAGAGCAAAGCTTTGGGATCAAACAAAATTAGGTCCTCCTCTTATTGTCTTTGTGGCTTTGGGCAGGTAAATTCACTGCTTTGAGTCTCAGTTGCTATGCCTATATATACCACTCATGGTTTTTGCAAGGTTTCACTGAGATGTTACTTATAAAGTGCCCTCTTCAGGGCACTCAAGTTATAGAACTACTTTTATTATTCTTTAAATGTGTTTGTTCCCTCATAGACTTTCAAATTCTAGATTCCTCAGGATATTTACATATAGTTGTTCTGTTGTACCTTGTGGCATTTCCTCCTGTCAAAAGTAGAATTTGCAGCCCTGGCTGATGTGGCTCAGCTGATTGAGCATCATCTTGTGAACCAAGGGGTCACCAGTTCGATTCCCGGTAAGGACACTGATCAGGGTGTGTACAGGAGGTAACGGATGGATGTTTCTCTTTCACATTGATGTTTGTTCCTCCCTCCCTCCCCCCTCCCTCCCTCCCTCCCTCCCTCCCTCCCTCCCTCCCTCCCTCCCTCCCTCCCTCCCTCCCTCCCTCCCTCCCTCCCTCCCTCCTTCTCTCTCTCAAATCAATAAAAAAACATATTTGGTGGTGAGTTGAGCAAAAAAGAAAAAAGAGAACTCATGGACATGGACAACATAGAGGTAATCGTGAGAGTGGGGGTGGAAGAGGGCATAGAGGGGATACATGGTGATGGAAACAGCAACAACAGCTACTACAAAGCTGTACCTTTATGCATATCTATTTCCCTTTTCACATTCTCTGAAACTCAGGTTGATACCCCTTCTAATGCAGCCTTCTCTGTCCTTGCCCAACCCTTCCTTGTATCTCAACAGCATCTGCAGTCCTTCTAATGTACATCTCCAGGGAGCATCAGGGAAATTTTATTCTATAAATAAATTGTCTATTTATTCTATAGAGTTGTCTAGGGGCCCTTGTGTTCACTCCATCGCAGCACTTATATAGTGCTTATAATAATCTACTCTCATGTTTGTATCTCTTTCTAACAGGAGCTCTTTTAACGGCAAGGACCATATTTAACTTTCTAACCTCCAATGTCTAGTACAGTGCCTGGAATATTGTCTAAGGAAAGAGTGAGTGGATGGGTGGATGGATGGATAAAAATCTTCAGTGAGTTACAATTACAACCACGTGATAAATATTATTTTTCATCATACACTGTTCCTAATCATGACTATATCTCCCCCAATTACTACTGAAAGCACTGCCGTGACTGCAAAACTTATGACATTTAAGAAGTTTGCAATTCCATCCTCAGGCTCACCCTTAATCTACAGTCAGATTTAATAGGGCAGCTTCTGTGTGCGAAAGTAGAAGGAGGTAGGGGACCCTGAGTAGAAACTGTGATTAGTTTTTAATGAGGCTAACTGTTCTGAATATCAAGTTGGTTTGCATGCTCATTTGCAATTTTTATAAAATGTTTGAAATGCTCATAAAATCAGAATTACAAACTTAGAGATGAATCACTTATACCTTGACTTCCTGTCACGTGGAGATAATCAATTGCATCCTTTCTCATCAGAGGACCCCATACAACTGCAGCCTTTATTTTCAGCCCATCCTTTATTGGCAGCGCCTTTCTGAACCAACTCATTTTGTGTAATCAGGAAATGTGAGGTTAAATCTCTGGCAAAGGAAAAGAAAAACCTGGAAAACTGTGTCAATAGTCTTGTTAGACACAGGTTCCACATTACAATTTTGCAAAGAAGTCATTGTATGAGGACTGCAGCAGCCTCCCAGTGAGTAGAGCTCCAGCCAGTCACTTCATCTTCCACCTCCGCCGGCTCTCTCCTCTTGCCCTCTTACCTGGCCTGCAGAGGCTTCAGCAAGCGTTTGTGCCAGAGCGCTGCCAATGTGCCACCTGCTCTATCACTTTTAAACTGTGGATCCCTCCCCTAAAGAGAGCCACCACTCAACCTGTGTTTATGATTCCTTTGCTTTTAGTTACAATTTTAGTTGCTGGTAAAATGTGCTAAGCAATATAGTGTAAAGTTTATTAGAATTTGAACTTTAGGAAGCATGTATCATGCTGAATATTTTCTTCTGTGACTTGCTGTCTTTTCATTCGACATATTTTTGGGCTTCATCCATGTTGATATGTATAACTGTAACCCGTTCATTTTCATTGCTGGTGGAACCCCACTGTATGAGTGTACAGGTCCTCAAGGCTTTAGTAAAATTCCCTGGGGCCATAGCCTTTTTTGCTTGTTTTTATAAAGGTAATAGGATATGAATATTATGTAATTCCATCAATTACATAACACCCCCATTAGAGACTTATAGAAGCATTTGTAATCAGACACATGAATATTGAATATTTCTGGTTAAAATGTAGGGAATATTCACTCTAAGTGAAATAATAAAGAACTAACTAGCTTCATGTTAATTTATGTCAGGGTCTCTTGCCAAATAGTTATGAAGTGACTTTCAATTTCCAACGTTTAGGGATTATGGACCTACTCCATAGTTATTTTTCTATTCTCTCTTTGATGGATGGACACATTTGGTTGGTTCCCAGTTTTTTGTTATCACAGATAATGCCGCTAAAACCATTAGAATAGGGCTGCCTCCACCCTCTGGGCTTTGAAGGCAAGAACTGGGTCTTCCTCATCTTTGTGGCTTAGCACAGGGCCTTGGTAAGTGGGTTTTGAATGAATAAATAAGTGCTCAGACTCTTCACTCTTCTTGAAAATTATGGGGACATATCAAAATCACAAAAACGAGTCCCAAGGTAAGAGCTCAGCTCACCAGTTCCATTTAAAAAGTATGAATAAATCAAATAAATAAAGCCCCCAAGCAACTCCAGGAGCATTTTCCTCCATTACTGGTTAGATAGAATGCCCTCAAGTGTCTCTCTGTTAAACCATTACAGGTCTTTTAAGGACATTCTATTACTTTTAAGTATAATCTTAGTAAAATTTATAGTGGCACAGCCAACTCCCTCTTTTCTCACCCTGGCATCAGGGGCCACATGCAAAGTTTGAAGAGTCAAATACAGACCAAAGGATGGGAAAATGGGGAAGTGGCTTCCCTAGATTTATTGGACAAAGCCCTGAACTCCATTAGCTACAACCTGTGGTTCATGTGGCTTAAGAGCAACAGGGATGGCAGAGTAGGTGCAGTCTGTGCCCAGGGATTAGTTTAAAGGTGTTTGCTGGATGTATTTCTATTCCCACTCAGGCGCCCAGTGAAGGAGAAGGGCCATAAGAGGAAAAGTCACATGATCTCAGCTTTAGGGATGGCCATGACGTATCCTTTCTCATCCCTGGATGCAGACTTATTTTATCTTCACAGTATTTGTTCCTAACATTTTTGCCTACAGGTCAAGATTATTTACCAATCTCTAAATAAAACACTGCCACTGTTTAAGAGATTTTTGTAATTATACTAGTAAGTCAAAAAGAAAATGCCTGGGTCATACTGAACTGGATGTTTCACATCTTTTAAAAAGTTGCTTCTCTATTCACTAGACATCAATCATTCAAAAAATATCTTGGCTATTAAGCCTTTGCTGGGTGCTCAGGATGTCAAAAAGACAAATGAGACAGAGTCCTTGAGATGGTTAATTTTATGGGTCAACTTGTCTGGGCCTCTGTGCCTAGATATTTGGTCAAACATTATTCCAGATGTTTCTGCGAGAGTGCTTTTGCATGGCATTTACATTTAAATTGATGTACTTTGAGTAAAGCAGATTGCCCTCCGTAATGTAGGTGGGCCTCTTTCAATCAGTTGAAGGGCTGAATAGAACAAAAACCTGCCCTCTTCCTCTGAGCAAGGGGAATTTGCTGGCAGACTGCCTTCAGACTTCATCTGCAACATTGGCTTTTCCTGATTCTATAGCAGATTGCCTTTGGACTTGAACTGCAACTCTTTCCTGAGTCTCCAGCCTGTCAGCCTTCCTTATCAGATTTTGGATTCACCAAGCCTCCACAATCATATGAGCCAATTTCTTTAAAAATAATAATAATATATATATTTCTTAAAAATATATATTTCTTAAATATATACATATTTATCTTATTGGTTCTACTTCTCTGGAGACGCCAACTAATATAATCCCTTTTCTTGAGCACCTCAGTGTCTCTTGAAACAGATTTGCAAATAAGCGGCTCTGATCCAGTGTGCAGATTGCCCTAAAGATTAGTCATATGTATAAAGTGCAATGAGAGCGCAGACAAAGAAGCATTTGTACTCCACTGGGGCTACTTAGGGAAGGCTTTCCAGGAAATATTTTCGAGGACAGCAGTGTCTTAGGCAGAGAGAGCAATATGTAAAGGTCCAAAGGTGTGGGAAAACAAAAATGTGTTCTGATGACCAGCTGTGCAGGAGGAAGTGGTGCAAAATTCAAGGTGTAGAAATTAAACAAAATGCTCAGAAGTTAAGAAAAAGCAATAACATGGCTGTACACACATGTGAACAGACAGACTCTCTTTGGGGCCAAGGACTGGAGGGTCTTATTTTGCACCAAAGTCCAGTGACTAAAACAAGGCAAACAAACGCTGAGACAGCACTCCTGTAAAACCCAGATAAGACTGGCCTGCCTGATAGAATTTGAGAGCTGGGGGGAGCTCCAAGTACGTGTCCTGGCCTCCCCATAGGCACCTATGACCAGGATGGCTGTCTCTGTGGCGAATATTTGTTAAAAAGCACTGACATTTAATACACGTTGCTCATTGTCTCAAATGCATTGGTGCATGACTTTAGAGAAGCAAGGACTATTTATATAGCCATAATTACGTAATATAAGCAAATGGGCTTTAAAAAAGAAGAGAGGGAGGGAGAGAAATGGAGGCCATTAAGCTACAGAGTCAGTTGAAAATGCTGCCCCATTTTCTGACAGAAGTTGTGGAGAAAAAGCTAAAAATAGGTACTAAAAAGGAAATGATAGAAATGTGAATCCAAAAATCCACACCTCTAGGCTAGAGATTGATTAGGATCGAAAGTGGATTGTACACTTAACCTAATTGCGATGAAGTCACTGCAATTAGGTTGAGGGAAATTTAGAGTGTCAAGATTTCAAGGTTGCCTCGACCTTATCAGTTTTCCTATTGGAGACACCCAGCACAGAGTGAACTGCTTTGAGAGCCTTATTTATCATAAGAAGAGTTGGGAGCCTGGGGTGGAGGTTGGGAGGAGTGTTTAGCACTTTAACCCCCATTCCTGCCTGTTAGCTCCCTCACATCCTTATATTTATTCTGTCTAAAGGCTCTCTCTGTGTTGGGCTCTCTGCTTTGCCTGGTTTCCACCCATAGCCTACAGCAATGATTGCCCATCAGCTCCAGCAACATCCCAATAGACCTTTCTCATTTCCAAGGCCTGCACTCTGACAGAAGCAATTTTTGACGACATTTCAAAGTAAATGGAATAGAGCTTGTAACAGCAACAGTACATGATTGTGCCTTTCATGGTCATGTTTCCAGAGCCTGTGGAATACAGACAAGGGCTTTGCTTGGTAAACTGCATCCTGTGGAGAGATCAAGGAGAAAATTCAATTGTCAGTGCC
Organism: Miniopterus schreibersii; assembly: GCF_964146895.1. NCBI lineage: Eukaryota > Metazoa > Chordata > Mammalia > Chiroptera > Miniopteridae > Miniopterus > Miniopterus schreibersii. The sequence goes on along the minus strand of NC_138112.1, from coordinate 28,909,690 downwards.
AACGATATCTATTGTGCCTATATTTCATAGATGAGAGTTTAAGCTGCACAAATAATCTATGCTGACCATAGAGAAACTGTGTGTGTGTGTGTGTGTGTGTGTGTGTGTGTGTCTGTGTGTTGGTGAGAGGTTGGAAATGACTCTGGCATTTGGATACCAACCTCTCCTCATCAAGGCATCATGGGGGAAGGTGAAAGTATTGGCCATCAAATATAACTTTATTTTACCTATATGAAGATTCAGACGTGAAGACAGATTTTGTAGCTAACTGGCTCTTTGGCCTTAAATTCTTGGAACTTCTGTGTTTCCATCTGCAAAATAGGGGTACAGGAATTGCCTACCTAATAGAGTTTTGTAAGGATAAAAAAGGTAACATCTGTCACAGGACCAGTCTGGCATTCAAAGTCCACATCATCTGGCCATTAGTGTCCTCTCTCACCTTGTCTTGTGCCATTCCTCTAAATAAACCTTTGCTCTATCCAAACTGGTGTGCCCAGGGACCATTACAGTTGCCATGCCATTGCTCACCTGGCTTTTCCTTCCTACGATGCCAACTTCACTTTTTCCTGCTTGTCCAAGTAATATGGAGTTTTCAAAACTCAGCTTGAAGCCCATCAGTTTCATGCAGACTTCCTAGACTACCTTAGCTTTGATGGTTGCTTTTCCCTTGAACTCCTCTGAACTCTTATTGCACCTTAGCAAGTGGTTAACATAACCCCTAGGACATCTTAATGTTTAGTGCATGGAACAAAGATAATATTTTCAAAATAACTCTTTTGCATTTTCACTTCTTGTTAGTGCTGTTTCTTTTCCCATTATGTTTTCTCTACTCTAACTAGATGAGAAGGTTGACATGAGGAAAGGAGGAGGCAATGTCCCTTTCTAGAGGGAAAAGGAAATTGGAAGACCTCTGGTACTGGGTGGAAGAGGTGAACAAAAGAAGGGAGGCTAAGTTCAGGTGCAAATGACCTTCCCTCCCTCTCTCTGGGGTCGGATATTGAGGAGGGTGATGGACCAGTGGACAGGATGATGGAAGCATAAAGACAGAAAACAAATGATCTGGTGCCCTGCTTTCTTCATACATGGCCCCAAGACATTGTAAACCCCATAAAGAAGCCGAGAATTTGTCATGGCACCCCTGCCTGCAAGGTGCCCAGATGTTAGGTAGGTATTACTAAAAAAAGTGCCTAAGACATGAAGCCTTAGTTTTCTATTGTCTGTTCCCTAGGGCATCCAGAAGGTATATGGGGCCCTCCGACTCAGGGCACTTGGGAGATGCTGGCTGATGTGCTCAGAAGTCCAATGGGGGTGTTCACAATAGTCAGAGGTGATGAGATACTCCAGCAGAGGGCAGGGCAGGCCCCCAGGCTGGGTACCTCAGAGCAGTTGCAGGTGCCTTAGAGGACCAGTCGCCCCAGTGAGATCCAGGGTGGGACCATGCCAGTGAGCAAGGCATCAGTTTTCAACTTTAGTGAGGAAAAGACCCAGCGATCGCTAGTCATGGACCCATCAACAGCAGAGACAGCAGGAACTGGAAGGAAACAAGGGGAGGAAGCATAGCTTCACCTGGATTTTACATTTTCTAACTCCCTCCTCCCACATACCCCACCCCTCACATTAGTAAGGTAAGTGCTTGACAGCAAGGTGAGTTAAGTTATAGAAAATAAGGCTGACAGTGTTCTCTCTCTCTCCTCTCTTCCTCCCCTTCTTCCTTCACACATCTGATAAGTAGTGAGCAAATTCTGGCCTCACTGCTTATGTATATCTTATCCCCCCAAATAGAAGTTACTGAGGGGAGGGACAGAGTTTTAGAGCCATGCCTGACATAGTGTTCCAAACTCAGTGGGTGTTTGTTCAATGCCTTCAGTTCTGTGGAGTTTGAACAAGCAATTACATCTTCATCTGTAGGAGCAGTGGTGTTGGTAATAATAATCGCTCCTGTTTGTTGCAAGGAACCACATAAGGTAGTAGATGAAGAGAGAGTTGTGGATCCAGACTGTCTGGGTTTTGTCCCTGGGCCTGCAATTGACCAGCTATGGGATCCAGGGGTGGAGGGCGCAGAATCACTCAACCTCTCTGTACCTTGGTTTCTTTAGTTGTAAAATGGTGTTAGCTCCTAGGACTGTTATAAGAATTAAGCAAATTTGTACATGTACATATAAAGAACTTAGAATGGCACTTGGAAACATTTTAGTCTTACATGCCAGGCAATATAGGTGCTCTTTTTGTCTCCAGTTTAGAGATGAGGAAACAAAGGTGCAGCACTATTAAGTGACTTGGGCAAGAACACACAGCTAGGAAGTGACAGGGCCCAGGTTCCAAGGCAGGCAGGGAGTTCACAGGCCACACACACGCTTTACCACCTCTTTATAGAGCGGAGGCAGGATGGAGCCATTCACTCCCTATTGGCCCTAAGTCCCTCACTCTGTGAGTGCTTCTTCCTCTGCCAGGGCCATTCTGTTAGTGACTTTTTCTCTTCCAAGCCCACTTAGAGAGTGAGAACCTATAGGCCCTTAAGAACCATTCTACTTGGTATATTATGGTTAAGAAAAAGAGAAATATGAAGCTTTTTACTGTATTTATTCTCTCAAGTATTTAAAGGCTCTTAAAATTAAAATTTTAAGTTCCCATTATTTTCCCAGGCCAGTCATAGGTTTGTCAGAGTGCAAGTTTTTATTTTGGGTTATTTAGGAAGTTTAGATATAATAGACTAAGCTGAGCTATCAGTAATATTAGCTACCATTTCTTAAGCACACATTAGTGACAAACATTATATTGTATCTAGTCTTCAAAATGACTTTGAAAGTTTAGTATTACTGTTTAGTTTTAAAGGTGAGGAAACCAAGGGTCTTTATAATAGCCAAAAATCCTCAGAAAAATCATATACATATAAAATTATATAATAATACCAGGAATCCTCTGAAACAATAATTATTAGAAGTTCATTTTAGGAGATTTAATAAAATTAAGTTTATAAATTATGAGAGTGGTGTCTATGATATAAATATGCAATAACACACTAGTAATTTAATTTTCTGGAGGCTACTTCAATGTGCTGCCTAATTCAACCTAGAAATCTGCATGGAGTTAACTTAGTTATTCCCTAGAAAGATCCTTTGCAGAACCTGATTATAAGGCAAGACAATAAAATTAGGAAGAAAAATGAAATTAGAAGCCTTGAGCTTGGAAGAAGAATGGATCACAAACACACCAAGGAAAGGGGTGGTTGTCAGAGACAAGGGTTCACTGGGGAAGTTCTATCTAAAAATGTTTTCCCTAAAGCTTCAGGTGTGGTCCAGAATGGGTCACCCCAAGATGTGCCTCTGTGTCATGCAGATTGTCTGGAGCGAAAGGCAACTTTAGCCATAGGCTCAAGAGAAACTTCTGCTCCTCCCTTTAACTAGGAGAACTTGAGTCAGGGGCCTTGTCCATAATAAGAGATTACCAGAGATGACCTCTTTTGACTTATCTCTAGGGAAGGACAACCTTCTATTCACTCTCTTCACCATCTATTCTGTCTTTTCCTGTCATCCTACAAGGACTCTTTGAAGCCTCCAGGTGCATTACCTCATTCCTAGCTACCTCAATCCCCCTTTCTATCTCTGAACCTCTCCTGCATGTGGGGTCTCTGACTCTCTCACGTATGTGGGGCTCTTATACACGTGTATGTATTAAATTTGGTTATTTTTCTCTTGCTAATCGGTCTCCTGTCCATTTAATTTCTAGACCAGCTAGGAGAAACTTGAGAGTAAAGCTTGTTCCTTTCCCACACTACCAAGCAAATAGTTCCTCACTGTCCATCTTTATTTATGCTTGTTTCGCTCTCTTCTGAACCTTCCTGCTTCTCCCCTGATATAATACAATTGTCAAAAGCAGGTCATGCTTCCAGCCACCTGTTGCCAGCCCTAAGGCTTGTCGACTCCACATCCTTGCTGAGGACTGTGTGATGTCAGACTGATACAGGGACTTAAACTTATGGACCTGGTTTGTGTTTAATTAATATAGATGTATTTGTTTGTCTGACCTGGGAATGAATTCTGGCCACTTTTGACATTTTCCTAAGGCTAAGAGAAGAAAAAAATAATAATAATAATTTAGAAGGACCAGTTTCCAAACACTAGAGACACAAATGATGGCTCACCATGTTATTTGCATTTCAATATAACTATTGCTGGATGGAGGATGCTCAGCTCAATCAAACCTCTGGGGACAATCTAGCCAGTGCATCCTTTGATTCAAGAAAATTAAATCAATATACAGTGAGTTCCTGTATTAACATGCAATTTAGGAGGCATTTATGCTGAGCTCAAAATCTAATTAGTGGTTTCCTGTTTGGCTACAATGACTGTTTATTCTATTTTCAGTTCACCTGAGTCTGTAATAAGTCCTCATGCTTGATTTCCATTCAGGTGGTGACATTTTGCCTTTCATCTCAGCCTTTCCACAAAAGGACCCAGGAATTCAATGTACCAGAAACAAATGGCAAAGAGGATTCAAAATTAGGACTTTTGATGAAAATACTTAGTTCCCCACATCGTTAATAGAAAGGAACTAACAAAGCTTATAATACCAATAATGAGAAAAGGACATTTGCAATGTGCTTTTCTAGGGGATTCTCTCTTGAAATGCCTGATTTTGTTTCTCACCAAGGGCCTGGCTGCTTCCCAGCTGTAGCTCTGAGTGCCCCTCATGACTATGAGTGATAAACTACTATTGTTACACTATGCTGGGGTACACAGGCAGTTTGGAGGCAATCATTTGACTTCTACAGCAACTACATCCCACTGATGTTTGTGGGTGTTTTAAAGCTTTCTGAACGTATTTTCTTTCTTTCCTTTTTTAACGTATCTTTATTAATTTCAGAGAGAGGAAAGGAGGGGGAGAGAGATAGAAACATCAATGATAAGAGAGTCATTGATCGAGCCCGCACCCCGGGCATGTGCCCTGACCAGGAATCGAACCCCGATCTCCTGGATCCTAGGTCGATGCTCAACCGCTGAGCCACGCCCGGCGGGGCTGAAATTATTTTCTATACGAGATTGCGTAAGGCTAAGCTTCTATACCTAGGGTCAGAGTCAGTTGAGTCCTCTGTGGTCACTCAATGGGTAGGCATAAGTTGTTACCTGTGAAGCACATAAGGGAAAGACATTGAGATTTCCGCTGCATCCAAATAATTGGACCTTCAGAATACAAGATATATACAGGGTGGGGCAAAAGTAGGTTTACAGTTGTGAGTATGCGAAACACACAGAGTTTATTCTTGTATTACTATTTATTAATTATTGTTTTATTTTCCTTTTTTAAAATATGTTTTTATTGATTTCAGAGAGAGGAAGGGAGAGGGAGAGATAGAAATATCAGTGATGAGAGAGAATCATTGATTGCCTGCCTGCCTCCTGCTCCCTACTGGGGATGGAGCCTGAAACCCGGGCATGCACCCTGACCAAGAATTGAACTGTGACCTCCTGGTTCATAAGTCAAGGCTCAGCCATTGAGCCACATAGGCTGGGCAATTTTTGTTTTATTTTCCATATGAACAACTGTAAACCTACCTTTGCCCTGCCCTGCATTTTTGAATTGTGTAGCCATATGTTAACAGGAAAATGATTCAATCTCAAGGATTCCCTTTTTTTGTTTTGTTTTTATATCGGTAACTCAATAGAAAGCAAGATTAATGGTCTACCCACATGTTCAAATGCTTAAAACCATATTCTCCCATTCAAGACTTGAAACTTCATGGCTCTTAAGTATGAGTTAAAGGGTTACAGTGGTTACAATGGGATTTTCCCTATTTGAAAGCACACTTTGTCTTGCTTAGAATCTCTCTCTGTGGCATTCACAGCCATTGATGATCACTGACTACATCTAGAAGTTGCAAGATGGTGATTTCTTATTGTGTAATCTCATCTATTAGCTGAGAAATTCTTTTATAAAAAGACTCTTCTTATCAACTCTTCAGTTACCTTTACATACAGCGTGTGCAGGAAAGAGCATCTTCCAAAGGTGACTAATATAGTTATTTTAATGTGTCTTTACTCACAGCTTTAAACATATATGATATATTCCAGTCAATTGCAGGTATCATTCTTATTGAAGTTTGAATTGTCGTACCAGTCTCTGTCCAGTGGAAGCCTCTTCAGATTGGCTCCTGAGTCCTTTTGTCACAGCCCCATCCCAGAGGAACACTCCCTGACCCAAAGCTATATAGGATTCTGATAGCAAAGCCTGACTGGAGATGACAATTAAAAAATCCATAAGAAAGCAATGAGCAAGAATCAACAGACACAAAAACAAAAGAATTAGAACTCTAAAAATTATGTTATTATAAACATAGAACAATCTTAGAGACTAAAGATATTTTTTAAAGATAGTTAAATAAACACAAAAAATAAATTTAAATGCTAAGAGAAGAAAAAAAGACACTGTGGAAAAAGAGGAGGTAGTTTAGAAAGTCCTAAGTAGGGTTTATAAAAACAAAAACAAATCATGCTTTGGACCTCTAAGGTATAATAATTTTAAAAGTACCTCAGTAGATGGGTAAAACAGGTTCTTTAAATTAGTTTAAAAACCATCCACTGAGTCCAATCTCTGAGCACAGAGAAAATGAGCACTGTGGGATAAAGATATGAAAAATATGGTGGAAATATTAATAAATGGGGAGAATAGAAGAAGTTTAATAGGTTGAATAGGAGTTCCCAAAACAGAGAATAGGTAACATTCAAGAAATAATGACTGAGAATTTCTTGGAACTTATGGAAGACGTCATTCAGATTTAAGAAGTCCCAAGCAGCATTAAAAAAAATAATTAAAAATAATAATAATAATAAAATAAGTACTACAGCTAGATACTTCATAGTGAAAATGCAAAAAACAAAAACACCAAAAAAACCCCCAACAACAACAAAGATTAATCTTAAATGCAAAAAATCTGAAACAAAACGGGAAGGGAAAACAGATCACTCAGTCTTCTCGGTGTCAACAGTAAGGGCCAGGTGATGTGGAATGACTGTCTTCTAAGGGCTGAGGGAAAGGAGCTGCCAACTTAGAATCCTGTACGTAGCTCATCAGTAGATGGGCTGTTTCCACCTGTGGCTACTATGAGCGATGCTGCTATAAACATTCACGTCGAAGCTTTCGTGTGAACATGTTTTCATTTCTTTTACTATATATCTGGGAATGAAATTGCTAGGTCATGTGATAACTCAATGTTTAACTTGGAGGAGCAGCCAGACTGTTTCCTAAAGAAGCTGCACCGTTTTGTATTACCACCAGCAGTGTGCAAGGGTTCCAATTTCTCTCCACCCTCGCTAACACTTGTTATTTTCCATGCTATAAAAAAAATTATTGTTGCCATCCCAGTGTGTGTGAAGTGGTATCTCATTGTGCTTTTGATTTTCATTTCCCTAATGACTAATTGTTGAGCATCTTTTCATGTGCTTATTAGTCATTTGTATATCTTTTTGGGGCAAAGGTCTATAAAAAGGCCCTTTGCCCGGTTTTTTCCCTTTGAAGTGTTAATTCTTTGCAAATGCTTTATAGCAACAAACATACAGAAGAAAGTCACCTGCAACCTTTCAATCTAAATGTTTTGTGTTTCCAAGTTTCTTGTAAAATTTCATCGTTTTAAAAGTTTCATCTGAAATTTATGTTTCAATTATTGATTCTGTTGGCTGTCTTAGCAGTCGATTAGGAGTCTTGATGCACAGGCAAGTTTTAAATGAGGGTGTTTTGTTTTTGTTGCTGTTTACTTCTTTCTCCCCTTGTGTGCTTAACCTTACCTCCCTGTGGAGCAATTTTGCACATGTATTTTTTCAGTTGGCGCCCTGGAACTCCCAGTCCGGAATCAGGCCGTGCGATGGCGTTTCGATGCTCCTGTTCCATGGCCGTATTTGGGATGTCACAGGTCTAGCTACTGCTGGTTCAGTTCTTGAGCTGGTCTGTGTCCTTCCTCCTTTCTAACCTCGTTATTTCCTTCAAAGCCTTAGCCCCTGACTGTGAATTGGCACCAGTTTTCTTCATCTTTTCTCACAAGCACAGATGATGCTCCTGCCTTTAAGCCCTTGTTCTGATTTCTGGTCTCACATGAACAATTTTAGTCCTAGTGTCCTTTCAGGGGCCAAACACTTGGCCACTGATACCTGCTCCACAGACTGGACTCCAGTGGGCCTATGGCATCTGTCCCTTTTATACACTCTTTGTATTTCTATTATTTTGTTTGTTTGTTAGTCTACTGAGATGTATGTATCGTTTTTGAGCATAGCTATGTTTTTTATCTTTTCTTTTATCTGTGATCGCTATGTGTTGAAAGAGATGGGTGCATCAAAGTATGAATGGCATGAATTAATGGAGCTGATATTCTTTTTTTTCTTGTTTGACTGTTTTTCCTCCACTCCCTTTTTTTTTTTTCTGAGACCCTTGATGATGGATGTCAGTACATTTGGGCTGTTGTAACAAAAATCCCATAGACTGGGTGGCTTAAACAACAAACACTTATTTCTCGTAATTCTGGAGGCTGAGAAGTCCAAGATCAAGGTACGGGCAGATTTGGAAGGTCTGCACTAGAGAGTGAGATGTTGTGTTAGTGAGCAACATGCTTTCAGAGACAGTATATGGCAGTGGTTAAAATCTGGGTTTTGGAGCCAGCTGGCCTGAGCTTGACTCTTAGCTCTGCCTTCTACCAGCTCAGACAAGTTATTTCCCTTCTTTGCACAGCACATTTCCTCATTTGTAAATGGAGGTTTATAAAAATGGCGTTATCAGTCTTTGGTACTTTTCTTATAGGTTTATGTGTTGTTGTTGTTGTTGTTGTTTTGTAAGAAATACATACATTAACTTTTCTAAAGTTACTCCAGCCCAGATTTAAACAGGAACCACCTGTTGCTCTACCTCTCCAGGTTAGGGAGTTTCATCCTGATCTCCCCCTAAAAAAACAGAGAATAACCCAGTTACATCTTCCAGAAAGTTTATGATGATTGCACATTTCGGCTCTTCTTTTCATTGGAGATGGGGTACAGAGAGGTGGGGAGGGTCAGAGAATAGGAACAAGTGATCAGAGGCCACTACACGCTGAGAATGAGAGAAGATTTCTACCAGCACACAAGCAGAAACGTTTATCTTGTAGTCTTTGTACCTCAGAATAAGAAGGAAGCCATAGACTTTGCTCATCAGGCTCTACCTGAAGCTGGACTCCTCTTTCCTATTTCAACCTGTTTTTCTCTCTGGAATGCATTGCAGGCGAGAACACAATTTGGGCCCTAAGCGATAGCATGAGACAGTTGGAAAGAACACACAGTCTTCATTGAAAGCCAGGTAGGCCTAAGTTAGTATTCTGACTCTATATCTTACCAGCTGTGGGACGTTGGGCAAGTTAATTTAATTTTTCCAGGCCTCAGTTTTCACATCTATAATATGGGAGAGTAATAATGTCTTCATTACAGGGCTATTGTGAGACTTAGAAATGAAGACCACAGAACGCCTGGCATGTAATAGGAACCATCATTATGATGACAGTGTCCTCCCAAATAGTCATCAGGCTCGGCTTGGACCTTCAGAGATGAGAAGCAAGTTAAAATGCCCCCACGGCTTCCAGCATTAATAAGTGTCCATGTCCTGCCAAAGGGAGCCCTTGCGATGATTTAGATAAATTGCCACCTTGTTTGACCTCAGATTCCGTCATCACCATACTTCTCTGCGGTGATAGGCAAAGAAGGAAGTTTGGTGGTTGGCATATGGGCTCCTTTCCCCAAAGGAGCCCCTCTTCTATCAGCCATTTCTCTGCCTGCTCTGCTCTGCAGTTTTTCAGTGTAGATGTTTCTCAGCTGGAACGGGAGCACATGGTTTGGGTAAATGTAATTAGTGTATTACTAAGGAAATATAATGAGCTATACTGAATTCAAGTCCTTTGTATTTTTAGAGAAATGTCATAGGATATGTGCTCCAGTACTTTCTCTCTAATTGGGGGTGGGGGGAAGCAGATGGAGATTATGGTAATTAAAATGTAGAATCATTAAAAAAATCCATTCACAAAGCAAAAAACAAAACAACCCACCAAGGATAATGGTCACACTTTCTGGTTTTATGCTCAGTTCCAAACATTTAAAGTTTCTTTCATCAAGGACAAATATCTACAAAGAAATCTGCAGATCAAGGAGCTCAACAAGAGAAAAACTACATAAAATCCCTACAATTATAATTCCTGATACGAACTTTCCCTGCCCTCTGGTAGGGAAGCAGCAGACAGGTGGGGCTCCTTGAACTGTCTGGGAGAGTGTGGGGTCCCCATGTGTGCTGTGACATTTCCCAAAACACCCAGGTGCCCCAGATGGAAAGCAACTTAAAAGAACACATCCGAGAGCTTTTATGAACTTGGAGAGCCATCTTAACTTCCAGGTCTCAGGTTTCCACTTAGAAAATTGGAATAAAGAATAGTATTTAAGAATCTTTATGGTTCTGAGTTAACATGAAACTAACTTTTCTTGAATTGAGAAAAACATCACAGGCATACAAATAACAACTAAGGAGCTTTATGTATGTTTATTTCTTTATTTTTCCTCACAGCAACTTGGCACTATAAGGGTCCGTTGTATACAGTGTCCTGAACAGGACATGAAGGCTCAGAGCTATGAACTGATTAACCTTAGATAGCTAGTAAGTGGTCAGGTTAGGATTAGAACCCAGATCTGTCTGAGTCACTAAGCTATGCTTTTTTCATAAATGATGTTTCCTTGAGTCCTAAACGTTAGAAAAATGGAAATGCTGGTGGTAGCCATTACTTCTTTTATTTATCAAATATTTATTAAGCGCCTACAATTGCTAAACCCTGTACTAGGGGGTGGGAATACAGCCAGAGCATTCATGGGACTCATAGCCCTGCAAAGTTGAAGGCATTATTGTTATTGTTCATCATGGCTAAGAATGAAATGCAAAAATACAGTTTGGTCTTCCTTAAAGTTATGCAGCCCTTTACAATTTCAAGGCTCTTCAGGTTTAGTACCTTATTTTGATCTTTACAGTGAGAAAGAAAAGAAATAGTATTGATAATATTATGCCTATCTTCCAGATAAAGAAACTGAGGCTCAGAAAAGTCATGTACCAGAATTTAAGTCTTCCCAGGCCGTGTCCAGTGCTCTTATATTATGCAAGGCAGCCTCATGCACTCAGTAGGAAAGCATAGTTCCTATTGGGTTCATCCAGTACTTCTTTTGTTCACTTGTCTGTCTGTGTGATGCGACATAGCTCCAATGGCAGTTTTTATTTTCCTGCAGCCTTTATAGGCACAGGCAGGTATGCCTGGAACATCCTGGACTGAGGCCTGCTCTGGCTTATAGACAGACTTCCAGGCTGGTGCCTCATGACCCAGGCAGTGGTGATGGGTCACCGCCTCTCTTCCAGGTCACACTGCTTTGAATGGGATGCACCACTAGTTCAACTCAACCTGCATCCACATTTACAGTGTAGAAAATGGCCCCAGCTTCAGGACTATAATTTGGGGGCCCTTTACTTAACCCAAGGACTTTCTCCAAGGCTGGGCACGGTGTTTGAAGAAAGGCACAAATGAACAGAAATCAACAGAGTGGGGACACTTCCCAGAGTCCATGTCAGCTGAGAGGCAACTAGGACACCAGGGAGATTTTGCTTGGAGAAGAGAACACATGGATGGCTGGGGGATGGAAAAAGGAAAAAAAATATTGATTTAATATTCACTATGTATCAGGCACTGTACAAGGGTCTGAAAATAGAGAAACATTCTTGTCCTCATGGAGCATATGTTAAGTTATAAATATAATAGCTTACATTTTTCCTTTTTTATCTTTGTCCGAGTATATATTTATTGATTTTTAGGAAGACAGGAAGGGAGAGAGAGAGACATCAATGTGATAGAAAAACATCAGTCAGTTGCCTCCCAAATGCTCCCTGACCGGGGATCAAACCCACAACCTTTTGGTGCACGAGGATCGAACGCTCAACAAACTGAGCCACTCGGCCAGGGCTGGCTTACATTTTTTTGAGGGCTTATCTTGCTCAAATATTGACCTGAAAGCCTCATATAAATGATTACATTCAATCCCAAAAAACCCTCTATGAGGCAGCTATTATTATTACTATGCTCATTTGGCAGGAAGGAAACAGGCACAAGAGGTAAAGGACTTGCTTGAGGTGTTAAGATCAGTAACAACTGGATGCTGACCCTGTGCCTTTAGACTGCAGCGCCTGTGTGCTTAACCAGTAGGCTCACTGCCCTTCTCGAGTCTAAGGAGGTAGATTTATGGCAGGCCCATCCCCCTGGGTCTCTCACAGTGCCCGTGCCAGAGCAGACTGTGACTTTGAACCATTGCCTGGCCTCTGCTTGTAGGCTGCAGGCACCGAAGCGGGTTACACAGTGAAGAAAAAAGAAATACTTGCACACTCACTATTCCCTTTGATCTCAGCAGCTCTGCGAGGAACCTGCTATCACCACCACTTTACAAATGAGAGGTCTGTAACTTGGGAGATGAAGGCATTGCCCCAACAGGCTAATGTCCCAGAGCCTGGCCTGGAGCCCTCCACAGGACCCAGGATGCAGGGTCTCCCTTGTGCTGTATTTTAAAAATTCCCTGCAGTGAGCATGTATTTTCTTTATAACCACAATAAAATAGTAGTATTAAAGCAGAGAAAGTGGCCTTTTCTCCTGTACGTTTTCTGTGATTAGCTCTCAGCTGTGAGTATGGCCTGTATTTCAGAGGTGGCATCCAGGACACTGTGATCATGCCATCTGGGGAACAAAGCACTCCTTCATTTTTTTCATTTACAACTTCATGCTTGTGAATCATGTGCCGTGACCTCAGCAGGAAAGCTTCTAGAGGCATCAACGGCCATCCCAGCATTTCCAGCAGGAGGCGCTCACAGATGCCTTTCCTCCCGTGTGCCAGGCGGGCGGAGGGAATCTCAAAGCAGGCGTGAGTTTTTCCTTCTCAGTTATCCACTTACCTCAGGGCAGGGTGCTGTACCTTGAAAACAACATCAACTTGACCCAGTCACTCACTTTTTTCTTCTTCTGCAGGTTGGTAATTATCTTCTAATGTTACCAGTGGGAGGAACAAGATTCCATAGTTTATAGAACTGGGGGAGGTGAGAGGCCATTTGAACAAATTCTTTTAATTTTACAACGAAGGAACAGAATGGTAACCAAGGAACTGGAGGAGACATGACTTGCTTTCGGTGAGTAATGTCACCTCCAACTCTTCTTCTGTTACCTACATACCTCTCAGCTCTCCTAGTCCAACTCCTTTTAAGAGATAGTAAAACAGATGCAGAAATGTATGTGACTTGTCCAAGATAAACAAGTGAATGGTACATGGACTAGCGGCCAGGTCTTCTAGCTCCATGTTCCAGCAGCTGCTTAATACCTGGGCAAGAATGAAATAAACTCTTTACCTGAAGCACAGGATCCTCACAGAGGAAACACACGAAACAACCATGCAGACAGAAACACAGACGAGAGAGAGAGAGAGAGAGAGAGAGAGAGAGAGAGAGAGAGAGAGAGAGAGAGAGAGAGAGAGGGGGAGGGAGGGAGGGAGGGAGGGAGGGAGGGGGAGAGAGAAGGAGAGCGAGAGGGAGGGAGGGAAGGAGGGAATGACAATATTTTTCTAAAAGTAGGCACAGAACTCCTTTCAGGGAGAGAGTAACTGTTGTGGGAAAATGAGCGGAGTCCCTGTGAGTATCTGCTGCTATCAGAGAATTGAGAAGAACCATCTGAATAACAGAGAAAGAAAATTTTGGAGCTCCAAGGGGAGTGTCTAACCTTAGGTTTCTGCAAAATCCAACCCAAGACAAGGGCTTGGGTGCAGGTAGTGTATCTGGGACACGATCCCAGGAAGCACCAGTGAGGACGAGGGGAGCGTGACGGGGAAGGGAGAAAGCCACTAAAGGTGCTTCAGTGAGGAGCTTCCACTGTGGACTGAGGAGCTGAATTGAATATACCTCCGCACTGTCACATCTGGAGTCAGGGAAGCTGGAGTATTTTTCCAAGCTCTGTCCCTCATTGTTGAGGATTGTCCCTGGCAGGCGTTTCTGGACTGCCCTGGATGAGTCGAACAAGTTCTATGTCCCAGAGAGAGCACATAGGTGGAGGAGTAGAGAGACGAGAGTAGAAAGCTGCCGTATTCTAGAAACTATGTGTTGCAGCTGTTGGTGGGCTCAGAAGTAGATGAAGGACATGTGGGTTGGGGCCGGTTATAGGGCATGATTCTTACTGGAGTCATGAGCTTCAGGAATTGGCAAAATCCTAGGCAGTCTCCTCCACTTCCACAGGCTGGGGGACTGGTCTCTAAGGAGCATCTGGGTTACACACATAGCACTTCTGTGGCCAATCCAGGCACTGGGGCAGGTCATGTGGGAATGGGTGAGGTTTCCTCCCACCGGAATAGGGACCCCTGGATGGTGTCTCCCCTGCTTTCCCCCTGCCCAGAGCAGCCAGCCTCCTCTGTTAGTATGTCTGGGTTTGAGCTGCTCACTCTCTCTTCCTAGGTGGCCAGCATGGCACTTGAGGCTGCAGGAAACTTACCAGCTGAGATGAGCCCTTCACGGGTGGCAGCTACATGTTGAGTGATGGTGCCCCATACAGACGGACAGATATTCATGGTGAAGCCCAATAGAAAGGAGGCAATGAGAGAGCTACTCCTGGCCAATGCACTGAGCATGCGCATGGTTTCCCTTACACTGGGACAAATACTTGCTGATGTGACATGGGTGGGATGATGGGAAGAGAAAATCAACTCTCTTTTTCTAAAAAGTGAGGGAAAAGCTGCTAAGATCTCAGAGTGAAAGCTAGACAGAGGAGCCTGGTTCCTTTGGATTGAGTGTGTTCCTCAGCTGCCAGGGTCAAAACAGTGGATGACACTGCTGGGCTGATGAGCACCTGGCCACTGTGGTCGTGGCATAATTGATGGCAGCACAGGTCCCTGCTGTCCCTTCTCCTGTCTTTCATCACTTACTTCCCTGTCAGCTGTCAGTTCCAGCATCCATAACATCTGGACCAATGTCCAGACAAGTGGAGAGAGGCTCTGTATGCTGAACAGGACAGTGTATTGGGCTGGGAGGCGGCGGCTGGGTTCACACCTCTGTTCTGCCACTAACTGGCTCTCTAGGCTACACGGCCCTTGCCCACAAAGCCAGAGCCAGACAAGAGATCTCGTCTCCTCTTCATACCAGGAGGTGATGCTGCCTCATTTTATTTTTCCCTGGGAAGGAGATCAAGGTTGAAGTTCTGCTCTGAGAAAAGGCTTTGTCACTCACTCTAGCTGCCACTTTGGCCTTTTTCTAGATGAGATAACCTATAGGTGGTTTCTCTCATCTATGAAATGGGGATGGTAAAGCCTGCTCTGCCTAATTCACAGGGTCTTAGGGGAACGATCAGGTGAGACAACGACCATAAAAATCTGTACACGGTAGAGCATGTAATTCATTCATTATCAAGTGATTATGAGCATTTATGTCTGTGATGATTCCTGAGAATATAAGAATAAGATATAGTCCCTACCCACGTAGGGCTTTCAGTTTGATGTGGATATTGACAAGTACATAATTAAGTTACTGTGACATCCTATGTATTGCTGTGGCTCCCCCTAACAGCAATTACATGTTACCATGCTATGAGAACACAAGATTTGGTGGCGCTCAAGGGCAGGCCCACACATACCTAGCAGGAGAGTGACATTTTTATACGTTCACCAAACACTTACAGAATCCCTGCTCAGTACATGTGTATTTCTCTCCTGGTTGAGGCATGTGCCTCCTTGGCTCTTATGTCACTATTTTTTCTCTCTCTCCCCTGCCTGTTTTTAGCATACCCTCCTTTCCAGGCCAGAGGGACAGACCAGGTCTACTGTCCTTTCTTGAGCAAACTTCCCATAAAGGGAGTGGGGCCAGCTTCCCAGTAAGGTGCAGGCTGTTCTTGTGTGCACACAGCCTCAGGGACCAGGTATCTTTCAAGCCTAACATGCTTCTTTGTGTATATAGTATTTCTGAGGTCAGGATACACCTAGAGAAAGGAGCCCAGAGATCCCCATTCTCCATCTCCCCCTTTGAAATGCAAAATTCCCTTCAATCTGCCAGGTACATAAAGAGTTATGTGCTGGCCTGGTTCTGTGACCAACACCACCTCCTACCAGATGGCAGGAAGTAAGCCTGCAGGAGATCAGAGGAATTGCTTATTTAAGAACCCTTGAGTTTACAGGAAAGGCCAAATTGGTGGGAATAGGCAGTGAGACTAGTCCAAGAAGTGCCCAGAAGAGAGGAGGCCCCTGAGAAGCATTATTTATCCAGCCCTGGCCACTTCCTCCAGTGCTGCTGCGTCTACTCTACTCATCTTTCTCCGTGAAGACCCCCAATGCATCCCTGTGCCCTTGGTTTTATGATAGAAGCTCTCTTGAGTGACCTTCACATCACTGCCTTGCCAGGAAAACTGGGGCTATTTCCTCTGTAAATGTTCTGATTGGTACCATGGGAGGTGGGGTCCTTGCAGCTAATAGGTTACTTTCTGGTTTGCATGTAGATTTTTCCCTCCCACCAATTAAGCTACTAATTTTTAGTTGTTGTTTGCTGAGAGTCAGTTCTGTTTGTTCCTAAATTGTTTGTTCCCATTGCAGTTGTTATTGTTGTTATGTGATTCAATGAGACATTATATAGATTGATGAAATTTATTTTTTTGAAAGTTGAGTTATATTTTTTGAAAGCTTCAAGAAAAGTGAAAAGGTTATAAAAATTGCTGTCAAAGGTGTAGGAGAAAGAAGTGGACATGATGTGAAAGATGTTGTATCTCACGGTTGCTCACATCCCACTGACCAGAAGAACTTGGTCACATGGCCATGCCTAGCACCATGCAAGCTGGGAAATGTAGTCTTTATTCTAGGAGGCCACATGCCCAGCTAAAATTTGGGTTTTCTTACTTCAAGAGAGACTGGGAAAAGGAGTATTGGGGACAACAGGCAATTTCTGCCATAGTATATACAAAGCCTTTTTCCTAAGCTTCTTTGATTTGACTCTTTTTAAAAAAATTAACTGATGGATCCTTGGACCAGGTAGCCTCAGATAAGGAAACTCTTACTGTAGAACTTACCTTCCTGGCACTCTCTTCTGCCTAAGTGCTATTCAGACTTTGTTCATTCAATGGTTTTTTAATGCATTCATTTATTTAGTCCATAGATGTTTATTGCTATGAAGGCACCAAGCTCTGAGGACATGGTGACTGGCAAGGAAGACAGGGCCCTGCTTCTGTGGTTCACAGCCTAGTCGGGATCCTGCGTACGTGGTGTCACAGAGTCCCCTGGGAGCACACAGGAGAGAATGAGGGTCAGAGGAAACTTCCAGGAGGTGACGTTGGAGATGGTGGGTAGGTGAGTGGATGGGAATGAGAAGGCAGTGGGATGAAGGGGTATCATAGGTGTGATCATGCTGCTCTGGATACTCGCTTGGAAATAGTGCCCACTATCCCCTTCCTGCTCGCCTTGTCCCCTCTCCCAGGTACATTTTTGCTTCCTCTCCCCCCTCCCCACCCCTTGCCACATCCTCCCCCCGAATAGGTTTGCTCTCTTAACTCCCATCCTTTGCCTTTGCCTTTGCCCTGCCTCTTCCTTCTGCCTAGAGAGCTTTCCCCATTCCGACAGCCTCTGCTCATCCTGCCAGGCCCAGCTCACGGGAGCCTCACTCTGGGTCCTCTCCCCTGAGGGAACAGGGCTCCCTTCTCTTGCCTTTGGGCTTTCGCAGCACTTTACAGGCTCCTCTAGGATGTTGCCTGATAGTTTCGTGTGCTTGTCTGTCTCCCCGAGCAGAATGCGAGCTCCGGGAAGGCATTCCTGTGCTTTAGTCCTGCTGATTCAAGCACCTGAGGGCTTAGTCTTCAGTGAGGGCCCAACAATGTGCGAGGAAGATGTGGGGTGTGGGAGGAGTGGAGTGAGCTCTGGACACTGGACTAGGAGCCAGAAGACTTGGCGTGGCTCTACTTTTTAATATAGTGTATGACATTGGGCAACCCACTTCCTCAGCTTGGAGCTCAGTTCCCTGTCCATAAAATGAAGAGATTGGATTTAATAATTGCTATGATTGTTTTACAAAACCATAATCCAAAACGCTCACCACTCACGGCCTCCTCCCTAGGTCAAAAGTTGCTGGGCTTTGAATAGTGCAACTTTGCAGCTTTGATAAGAGCTAAATCTTAGATGTGAGGGAGTCCTGTGGCTTCTGAAGGGGCCTGGCCTGAGATCTGCGTGTCAGGAAAGGAGAGCCACAGGCAAGTAACTACACCAATCACACCCTTTCTGTTGAAGAATTTGAATGCAAGGTACAGCAGGTGGAGAAGCTCAGGGGCAGACAGAGAAGCCAGTGACAGAAGCCATGAGGCTGGCAGAGGAGAGTGGGGAGTGAGAACTTGCCAGGAGGAACGGAAACAGATTCGTAGAGGGGTGGGGGCGCTGTTGGATCATTAGAACAGTTGCGGTGCCGTGAAAGACTGTGGCTGAGATGGTTCCCTCTGCTTCCTTACTTCCCACCTGGCAGTTTAGATAATTATGAGCTCTTTGCAACTTATTTAACAAAAACTTACTGTTCTAAGCATTTTATAATCCCTGTAATATAGACACTGTCATTATCTCCACTCTACAGAGGAGGAACAGAGAGGATAGATGCCCCTGCCAAGTACATACTAGTAAAGAACAGAACGGGGATTCAAACCCAGCCTGCCTGGGTCAGAGCCCAGGTACCAAACCCTTATACCATGGTGCTTCTTATAGGTACCAAGCAATTTGGAGCACATACCTATATGCCAAACCCCGTCTAGGTACTTTGCTATTAATTCTGTTTACTCCTATGTGTATTATCTCATTTAATTCTTGCGGCAACTCTCTGAAGCAGATATCAACATGCCTATTCTACAGATGGAAAATAGATGCTCGAAAGTGTTAACTGTTTTGTCCAAGGTCAAACAGCTGGCCAGTGGTAGGGCCAACCATGCCTGCCCAGGATGTGAAAGAAAGAATTCAGCAATTCCCTTCTGAATGGTGGAGGCAGCTGAGCCCCTGGTCTTGGGACCTGCCATTCACAGTGACAACTTGTGCACTATCTGTTGTTTCAGGAACTGTGAAATATGAGACAGAGCCTCAATATGGTAAGAATTCACAGGCATTTCTAGAGGCTGTGACTGAAGTGGGGTATGGGGGAGGGAAAGAGACAGTGCGAAGAATGTAGCTTGCTTTAGTTTGAAATGAGCTATTTTTTCTCTCCCATCTTTTCTGCCTTCTGCTTAATTGCTTTATAGAAATAAATAAAGCTGGGGAAAATTACACTTGGCAACCTTCAATAGGGCTTGAATTCGTGTGTTTTTTTCCTTCACGGCTCCCCAAGATGGTGACAACTCTTTTGTTAATGGTACATTTGTTAACTGAGATTTTCATCTTTTATACTTGTATTCTTTCCTGGACTGTATAAGAAAATGATATGCAAGTGATACCCTAGCCCCAGGCAGACTAACAGATGCATCAAAACATATGCATAAAAATATGCAAATTGAAAATGAGCCTCCAGGCTAACTAGCCTTGTTGTCTGAAACCATTCACTTAACCTGTCTGGGCCTTTCATATATTCTTCCTAAAATGGGTGATGAGGAATCCAGCCAAAAGTCACATGGTTGCTGGAAAGATCCGGGATGATAATAATACCTCTTTGATTTTATTTATGTTGTTATGCTAAGATTTACCTCCAAAGTCCTCTCACCGGCTCAGTATTTTGTGGTTGCTGTTGTTAATCCCTACCCAAGGATATTTTTCCATTGACTCCATGATAGTTTAGAGAGAGTGGAAGGGATGGGAGAGACAGAGAGAGAGAGAAACATCTATGTGAGAATGGCACATCTATTGGTTGCCTCCCGCAAGCACACTGCCCAGGGCCAGGGATTGAGCTTGCAACCGAGGTATGTGTCCTTGACTGGAATCAAACCCGCAACCCTTCAGTCCACGGGTCTAACTGAGACAGGCCAGTAAGCCAGGACAGGTGGAATAGGGAAACTGAGACTGATTGTTAAACAGCAGTTTGCTGCCACCCAGTGAATTCTATCTTCCCTAAACCAAGGACACTTGAGAGTAAATGGTTTGTGGTCGGTGGGCCAGGTAAACTCCCCAGGGCAGGAAGCCCTGGATGCCTAGCAAGGGGCGAAACTGGGAAAACAAGGACTTCCTATCTTCCCCTAGCTTATTTCTGGTTAAGCAGTTTGGACCCCCTGAGTGTTTCCTCCCTAAAAATAACATCTAGGCCTCGGTTGTATTTCAGCTCTAGGCCCAGATAAGCAGCGAAACTAGACAAGTGGTGCTGTGGCTGCCTCAGGACCAGTTACATTGACTAATGACCCCCTGCCCTGGAAACAACCAATCAGTGGAGACCAGGACCCTGAAAGAGCACACCCGGAAAGCTGATGCATATTCTATTGGGACACTCCCAGACCACTGCTAAGATTCCCACCTTCAAAAAAAAAAAAAAAAAAAAAGATTCTCACCTTCAAGAGAGAAATAAAAGCCTCAGGACAAAGGCAGGAGCATGCTCTCCCTCTAGGGAGAGCTCACACACACGCACACACACACACACGCCTCCATTCCCTTTCCCCCTGCACAGGCATGCATCTCCTAAACTCCAAGGGGCCCCCTGAGACTTGCAACCAGGGAAGCAATGGGCAGAGGCAGCTTGTCGCAGGCTAGTCCCCTGAATCTGACCCCAAGGTTCCCTTTTCCCCGACTTCCCGGAGAGCTAGGGCAGCCCAGCCAAGGTCTTCTGTTGCTTCTTCTGTGCTAAGCCCTTTCTTGTTTCACTGTCCCCAGCTTTAATAAACGTGCCCTCATAGTCACCTGGATTCATGTAAAATTTTTCCTGCACCAAGTCAAGAACCCACACACTACTGGCTGGCCCTAGGCAGACTCACCAAGGGCCAGGCCCCTTTTTGGTAACATAACCACTGAGCAAAACCAGCTAGTGCTCTTTGGCTCGGTTTTATCCCCATTTTTTGCATAAAGGAATAAGCTTCGAGGTTAGGTGACTGGGCTGTCACCACCCAGCTGGTACATGGCAGCATCGGGACTCCAGTAACTCAATGCTCAGGAACAAAGGGCTAAAATTATTACAAAACAACACTACCCACAGAGGAAATTGCATTATTTAATTATTTTTCTCTCATTTGGTCTTTCTGGTACAAAATTAACATGAGTTTATTGTTTTAGATTCAAACTTATTAGAGACACAAATCTAAGAAAGTATCTTTTAATCTCCCTGTTCAGATGTAAATGCTGCTAACAGTTTGCTATACAGTATATATATTTCCAGATCTTTTTTCTATCGCGTCATCTCTATTAGCAATAATACAGCAAGTGACATTCTGATAGCCTGTAATAGTTGCAAAGTGCTTTTAAAGAATGATCTCAAGGCATGGGTGTCTACCATAATTTTCTTTTCCTATGATTAGAGGGGAGGCTGAGCCTGGGTCTTTGAGGACACCAAAGATCCAGTGAGTGAGATTTGTATCTGCCTGAGGTCTTAAGAGTAAGCATTTCAACAGAACTGACTGTTCCCTGCAGACTGGGGCGTTGGCTGCCCTCCCTTCACTGATGAGCTGTTTGACAGAGCTCAGTGGTTGTTTTGACATTTCATAGGCACAGCCTGAGCCGCTCCAGACAGGGAAGTCAGCATCGACCAAACTCTCAATAGCTAGGAGCCACAGGTTTATAATAGATTAATTTGCAAATATTTAAATGTCTTGAATTGAGCTAAGAAATTGAATATCCTAAAAGAAGTATGCAAGGTGGAGTTCCTGTTGGCACTAGTAGGGACCTCGAAAATCACCTAATCTAACCTATATGTTTTATTTTACAGTGAAGAAAACTGAGCTCCAAAGCTGGAAAGAAGTTTAGCTTGCATATGTAGCCCAATTTGCTGGGAGAAATGTTTTCTGAGCATCAAG
This sequence comes from Miniopterus schreibersii, assembly GCF_964146895.1. Taxonomy (NCBI): domain Eukaryota; kingdom Metazoa; phylum Chordata; class Mammalia; order Chiroptera; family Miniopteridae; genus Miniopterus; species Miniopterus schreibersii. Next base: position 28,887,720 of record NC_138112.1, on the reverse strand, counting down.
TATGTGCTAGATTCTTGTGAGATGTTTCGGTTAGTTAGATCTGTATGCAGCCTTCAAAGAATTGACAGTCCATGCTTCATTGTCCAAAATATTATAAAAGCAGACAGGGAAGTAGTCTAAACATTTTCATGAAGGAAGAGAGGTAAACCCAGCCTCTTTCTGTACCGTTGAAGTGTATATACCAGAGTGAGAGAACCAGTTCAATAACTGCTTTCTTGAGTCAACCCTCTGTAACCCCTGCCACTCACAAGTCTCCCCTTATGGTGACCTCCAAGCCTTTCACCTGGACCTCATCTGCAACATTTAAACTCTCGACCTCACATCACAGTCCCCTCCCTCATCAGACTGTGGCCAATTCCTGAGCAAAGGCTGTGTCACGCTGATATTTTTATTCTTAGTGCCTAACATGCACATTGAATAAATGCTTGTCAATTGATGAATGAATTCCTGCTTCCTTAAGACAGATTGCACTTTTCATGGTGTTATACATGGCTTACAAATTATACATTTCTGGAGTGTTAGATAAGACTTGGGGATATAAATTCAATATACAGGCGCACTGGCCTCTACATTACATTCTGCCCTCAGGGTTGTAGCCCATATGTTCACGCTTTGGGTTTTGGCAATGTGCTTGGCGTCATCAATCACGGTCGAACGTGCTGCTCTTCTTCCTTTGTGGAGGGCCTGTAGAGCAATATCTGGTCTATGGTCCATTGATCACTGCTGAAAATGTGTAGGTAAGTCATCCCTATCATGCATATTTATGACATTTCTGCTGTCTCATATGCAAACATTCCTATTTTTACTCCTTAGACCAGAAGCCGAAGTGGCAGATTCTCTGTTCCCAGTTCCCTGGCAGCCAGAGCATAGATACGACCTTGGGACTGTAAATCTGAAGTAACAGAAAGAAGCGGGGGGGTGGGGGGGGTGGCGGGGTTCTGACTTCATCCTGGGTGGCAGAGACAGGGCACCTGAAGTCTGTAGTGCTTGGCAGCTATAGTGCCAGCATTAGCAGCAGGGTCTTATACTTTGTGACTGCCTCTAGAAGAGAAAGATTGATTTTATGGAAAAATGATAGGACATCTGGATTCCAATCTGAGCCCTGAAAATGACCAGCTGAGTAACCTTTTGTAACAGCAGAACCAACTCAAAATGGTCCTATCCTGTTTAACGAGATACAGTACTGAGTTGTTTTTCAGAGACAACAGACCAAACTGCAAGTCATGCCGCCAAAGCATGGCATGCGCAAAGGAGAGAACTTCGACTTCCAGCTGCACCTGGAACCAAAGTCTTGTCCCCTCCAACCCCATCCCTGGACCCAAAGGACCAGGACACCCAGGACATAACTGGAACTTCAACACCAGAACCATTTCAGAAGCAAAGGATCCATTGTCAGGAAGGTCCGGTGTCGATGCCCCTTTACCATAAATGGCCAAGTTCCAAGATCCTCCAATTAAAATTTGCCCACCAGCTCTTCCACATATCTGTTCCCCCAGCACCTTAAAAACCCTTAACCTAGTCCAGTAAGCAAGATGGATTTGAGGCACTATTAGGTCTCCCATCTTCTTGGTTGGTGCCTTCTCCATCAGTAAACATTTCCTTATTCCAAACTCTGACTTTTTAATTTTGATTTTAATTTTTCAGTTGCAGTTTATTTTCAATATTATTTTTATTGGTTTTAGGTGTACAGCATAGTGGTTAGACAATACTTTACAAAGTGATTCTCCTGATATTTCCAGTATCCGTCTGGCACCATACATATTGAAATATTATTGACTATATTCCCTATGCTGTACTTTACATCTCCATGACTATTTTGTAACTACCAATTTGCAGTTCTTAATCCCTTTACCTTTTCTACCCAGTACCTCCAACCCCCAGACCCCCTTGGCAACCACCAGTCCGATCTCTGTTTCTATGAGTCTGTTTCAATTTTGTTTGTTCATTTATTTTGTTCTTTAGGTTCCACATATAAGTGAAATCATATGGTATTTGCCTTTCTCTGACTGACTTATTTCAATGAACATAATACCCTCTAGGTCCATCTATGCTGTTGCAAATGGTAAGGTTTTTTTGTTTGTTTTTTAATGGCCAAGTGATATTCCATTGTGTGTATATATGTACCACTACTTTTTAATGCACCTGTCTACTGATGAGCGCTAGGATTGTTTCCATATCTTGACTGTTGTAAGTAATGCTGCCAGGAACATAAGGGTGCATATATTCTTTTGAATTAGTGTTTTGGGTTTCTGAACTCTGGCATTCTGAGTTTTGGCCTTTTGAAGCATCAGGCACACAAACTTGGCTTTGGTAACACTTTGAGGCATGATTTAAGTCTCTGAGCCTCCATTTCCTTATCTACAAAATGGAGACTCTTATGGGCTGTATTGCATCTCACCCAGAATTCACATAGTTATTGGCCTTGGGGTTCTTGGTTTCCCCTAGACAGAAATCAAGAGGAAGCCCCAGAGAAATTTCCAGACACTTTTTATTAAGCCTATGCTTGAGCACAAGGGAGGCAGCACAGAGGAAAGGAAGGTCCACCGAACCAGCTTGGGGCAGGCTCTGCTTGGTTGCTGTTTCAAGCGGGGGACAGAGTGGGTTTGCTTGAAAAGGTGGGTTTTTTGAAAAAGGCATTTTCCATTTCAGGGTTAGGTGACTTCCTCTTCCAGCTGTGTTGCCTGGTAACTGTCTGTGCCTGTGCTGTGGGGCACGATGGCAGACTGCTCATTGCCACAGCCTAAGGATGTTCCATAGCAGTTAAGTCCTGATCAACTGTGGATGCAGGTCAGTATTTTCAACAGGGGCAGTTAGAAGGGAGATAAAATTAGCTACCTCTGCAGTCTGAGTAGGGAGTGGAGAAGCCCTGACCTTGTTGAGGTCAGCTATCAGGCATTTCTTCTGGCCACCTGGTCTTAACTTGGCTTCCAGGCCACCTGGTATTTTCCATTCCTGAGCCCAAGTCCCTGTGCTGCCTCAATATGTTGAAGTACCTCAGAATGGGTCTGTATTTGGAGATAGGGTCTTTAAAGAGGTAATTAAATTAAAATGAGGTCATTAGGGTGGGTCCTAATCAAATACAACTGGTATGAAGAGAAAATTTGGACATAGACAAGTACAGAGAGAAGTCTTTGTAAAGATTCAGAGAGAAGACAACCATCTGCACACTAAGGAGGGAGGCCTTAGAAGAAACCAACTCTGCTGACACCTTGATCTCTGTGAGACAATAAATTTCTGTTGCTTAAGCCACCCAGGCTATGGTACCTGGTTATGGCAGCCCTAGCAAAACTAATACAGAGGCAATAAGATTTATCTCATTGGGATGGTGTAAAGATTCAAAGAGTTAATGTATGTAAAGCATTTCACAAATAATAGATGCTCCAAAAAAAAAATGTTAGCTATCTTCCTATTCTTAATTGATTTTTTATGTTTTTTCTTGTTAACCCTTTTCATTTCAACCAGTTCTATTATTATTATTTTTTTAAATGAGAGTGTTTACTGGGCACTCAACAAACATACTGAATGAATACATGTTGTAGTTGTTAAGTGGACAAACACATTTCCAAACTGCCATATTTTACGGTAACTCAAGAAGTCTACTTTCATTCCCTCTAGAGAAGATGTAGCTCACACGTCTGCATCGATTGCAAAAGGCTTTTAAATACACTTAGGGTAATTTGCATTTTCATTCAGGTCTCTGGTGCTCAGGTTTTCGGGCCCTGTGTTTTAGCACACCTGGACCTGGGTCAGAGCCCTGGGTTGAAGCACCAATTCTGTTTCTTCCTAATTCTGTACGTTCTGAGTAGGTCATAAGCTTTCTGAGCAAAATTTCTCATATGTAATATGCTGATTATAATACACCAGAGAGTTCTTGGGAGGCTTAAAAAGCTATAATATCCCTGAGAGCAACTTAAAAACTGCAAAGGGACTTGTAAACTGTAAGGTGATTTTCAACTATAAAGTATACAAAGCCCTTTTTGACGGAGGCTTTGGAAAGAGCCCAGGCTGCTAATTCTGCATCTAAATGATTTGCCTTTTTCTTTTCTTTGTACTACCTACTAAGAATAGAAATTACCTAATAAAGGCAAGCTGAATGACAGACATTAGGAAATCATAGGAGTTGATAAAGGAACAATTGAGTATTCTCTGAGAAGATGGCATCTCATTTGAAATTCTAAGTGAGCCTGAGCTTGGAATGCATAATCCTTCAAGGGTTTATGAAGTTTAATTGGTTTGTCTGAGGTGACTAGATCTAAAAAGAGAAAAATCAAAGGAAAACTGAGAAAGGTTAGGTGTCACCATATGATTCAAATGATTTAGCTGAAACATATCATTTAATGATTTAACAGTTTCCTGCCTATTTTCCCTCTCCTACATTTTCCCACCAACATTTTAAGAACCTGACCTTTAGGAACAGATAGAGAACTACAAAGAGAATGCTGGAAGTCTCCCTTTAAAGAATCAATGTGTTCCTAGAATGTAATGTGTAAATTGAATTTTCATAGATGGAACACCCTAAATTAAGTCATATTTAAATACGCTCAGAGAGCTGACTCTGGCAAATTAAAATAAACACATTTGTACAATAATATATTATCACTTATGGAGTTAACTATTGAACGTGAGACCCTTTGCTTATATTATCCTAAATTTGTTTTTGGTGGAAGTGGGGAGTCCACCAGTGGAAGTGGAGGCTCTCTTTTCCCATTGAGTCCTGGGGGTCAGGTCCTTACGATATCTAGAGAAAAAGAACTTTCTGAGACTCACATGGGAGGATGAGTGATCTTTATTTGTGTGGAATTATATCCCTCAGTTTGCAAAGTCCCGATTCCCTTAATCCAGTCCTGGAAGAGGTGCAGCTGGGGATTCAGCAGAGCTGGAAGCAAAGCCAGTGTCCAAAGTTTCTGTTCCATGTTGGAACTTGGTCCGGTTTAGCATTCGACCAGTTGCAGTCCATTAGTCCATTCCATGTGGGCCATGTGGACAAATGCAGGAGCATGACAGTCCCACAAGCCAAAAGCATAAACCAAGAGGCAAGAGAGAGAACTCTTTTGTTTAGCAGTTTAAGTATCTCAGATCTTTCTGGCGCTTGCAGTGGCCACGCCTACTCTGGCCAATGACCTGTTCCCAGGTGTGACTGACAAAGAAGTACTTTCTCTATGTCACCCAGACTTTAGTTGGCATGCCTCTATTTTGCCTTCCCTTTGCTCTTTTCCAATTATTAATAACTGGATTCATCACAATGGTATCAACTTCACAATAACCTCACAAGATAAGAAATATTATTTCTGTTTTATAGATCATAGAATTGAAGCAGGGAGTTTCAGCAACCTGTCCATTGTCTCACATAATAAATGATAAAGCCAGTATTTAAACTGGTTTCAAGTCTAGCCTACTAAACCGTAGCTGCCTCCAACTGGGAATATCTTTGAAAATTCAGTTTTTCCACCCTCTAAATTGTTACAGAAAATTACTAAAATTTTTGCACCATTGAGGTAACTTGGAATTTTCCATGAGTTTTCATCTCATTGGCCTTCCAGTTGGTCCTTTTGAACTTCACCCCCTCTCCCTCTACCGAAGCCCACCTCTGAGCGTCAGCCAATAGGTTTTCTCAGACACCAAGTGGAAGAGGTACTTCCTCATTTATCCTTCTCATTGCCTATAAGATGGTATCATTCTCTAGTCTATTCAAAGCCTGTTAAAGTAACCATATTAGGCCCAAGATGGAGTTGCTCATGCTAAGCCCCAGGCAGCAAACCAAGACTTAACTAAATTTCTGTGCTCAGCTCTCCCAGCAAAGAAAAGTCTAGGTCAACCAATGAGCACTTGCTTGCTCAGCACAAGTTACCTAATACATCTCCAAGGCTTCCCTTCGCTTCATATAAGGAAAGTAACCCTGCTTTAACCAACCAGGAAATGTCCAGTATGTTCCTTGTTTTGCTCACTTTGGTTTCTAAAAATCTCTTGCCTTGTACAGCCCTTCAGAGCTCCTTTCTATCTGCTAGACTGGATGCTACCTGGCTCGTGAATTGCTGAATAAAGCCAATAAGATCTTAAAAATGGACTCAGTTGGATTTTGTTTTTAACAGCCTTTAGGATCTCATCCTCACCACTTATCTCTCTAGTCTTGCCTCTTCTGCTCCCTATAAATCCATATTTGTGGTTCTCTAAATGCTCTAGGCTTTGTCTCACTGAGATAGGCCAGTAAGCCAGGACAAGTGGAATAGGGAAACTGAGACACATAACTGAACAAACCGGCAGAGGAATTTACAGCAGATACAGGTCACCTCCTTAGAGATAACATCTAGGCATCAGTTGTATATCAGCTCCAGGCCCAGGAAAGCAGCAAAAACAGGTGGGTGACACCAGGACCAGCTGCAATGACTAATGACCCCTTGCCCTGGCACTGACCAATCAGTGGAGATCACGACCCTGAAAAACACACCTGGAAAATGAATGAATATCCTGTTGAAACCTTCTGGAGACCTCCCCTAAAATTCCTGCCTGCAAGAGAGATAAAAGCCACAAGACAAAGGACCCAGAGTGCACTCTCCCTCTGGGGAGGAGCATGCCATTCCCTTCTCCCTCTTCTTCCCTGTCTTCTTCCCCACAGGCATGCATCTCCTAAACTCTAAAGGTCCCCATGAGACTTACAACCAGGGGAGCAGTGGGCAGCAGCAGCTCGTTCCAGGCTAATACCCTGAACCTGTTCCCAAGGTCCCCTTTTCTCTGGCTTCCCAGAGAGATAAGGCAGCCCAGCCTAGGCTCTACTGTTGCTTCTTCTGTGCCAAGCCCTTCTTTGTTTTGCTGTCCCCAGCTTTAATAAACATACCCACATAGTCACCTGGACTCATGCTGTGAAGTTTTTTCTGCATGAAGTGAAGAACTCACTCACTTCCAGCTGGCCCTAGGCAGATCTGCCGAGGGCCAGGTCCCCTGTTTGGTAACATCACCACTGCCTGAAATGACTTCTTACTCTTGTTAGTTCAGTAAACTCCTCTTAAGCCTTATCGTAAAGATTCTAACATCACCTCTGAGAAACCTGTGTGACCTTCCCACACAGAAACACTTTCCCTTCTGTGACAGCTGTTTGAGCTCTCATATGGAGCCATTGCTATCCCACTCCCCTTCTCTAGAAGCCTGGCAGTTCTTTTGGAAAATAGTGAATGCTCAATCAATGTTCCTTGGATAGAAGACGAATGATAAGGCTGCCAGTTGTTCCAGAATTCCTGAGACCCGATGCAAAATAATGCTTTTCTTAGTCCCTCCCCACTTATTGTATACATTCATTCCTTATCTTTCAAACAAAAATATGAGAAAACCAAAGCACACTCTTTGCAAGTGTCTTAAATTTAGTCAACCCCATTGCCTCTCTCTTGTTTGATGTTGCCCTGGTAAGCTCTTAACTTTAAGTCTCTAAATTCTCTACCCTTCTAGTGTCCTCCCCAAATAAAGGGGAAAAACAGCTATTGGGCTGATAGGTGTTTCACACAAAATCCTCATTTTATTGTTACTATCTTCCTTGTTTTTCAGACAAAAAAACTGGAGAGCTCAGAAAAGTTAAGAAATTTTCCCAAGTTCTCTTGACTTATAAAGGGTTGATCTGGAATTTGGCCTCAGGCTCTTCGACTTCTAAATCCATGCTTTTCACACAGTATCAACACAGTCTCAGGGGTTAATGGTGAAAAACAAGTGAGATAATGACAATGAAATTGCTTTGAAGTACATAAAATGCTACACAGATGTTAGATTTTAAAAAAATATTCGTCAACATGTCAACAATATGTAATAGTCTGTACAGAGTACAAATCCTAACTAAGATCACCCCCTCAAAGGAGAAAAAAAAAAGGAGGCAAAATGCGCCTTATAAAAAACAAATTCTGCAGGCAAAACAAATTAGAATGTGACCTGTAACATTTAATGTACTTTACTTAATCCTTTGCAAATTCCCAGAATTAGTCCCAGGTTTAGAAAACATTGTTTGGGCAAGAAGAGACCTAAATGGTCAGATAGCCCAAGTTCCTCATCCTATTGAGGCTAAAATTGAAATGCAAAGAGGGAAACTGACTTGCATATATAAAGGCACCTATCACTTAGCAATGACTGGAACTAGAGTTTTGACATTGAATTCGTGTTTCTTCGCATTAAGAAGGACCCAACTTGCAGGTCTGTAAAGGGATTTTGATCTGCTCCTGATCATAGCTTAGCGCCTAGCTGTACAGGTGCCCTCATGCTTTGGTTATCAGTTACAGTGGGCTAAATATATTTCTTCATTTTTAGAAATGTATGTAGGTGTACCGAATTTTCCCTTCCCAAGGGCAATTATCTCTCAAAATTGAGTTATTGCTTACGAAAATATCTTGATTCTTAGTGAGAAAGAGACCCAAATGGTTTTGTACCTGAGGCAAATGAAGTATGCATCTTAGAATACTAAATTTCATCTCCAAGGGAGAGCAGCTGGATGCTTTACTTTGATGCATCTGCTTTTTTTCATGATTTCTCTTTCAGTCAAAAAAGGCCGCCCTGAGCTATTTTCTTTCTAGATAATTTTTTTCTAATCAGATTTTCCACCCTATATGGATTTCATATGAAAATAATTCTTATCCTGAAAATTAAAAATATTTTTTCCTGCATTTCAATGTGCAGTGGAGATAACAGCCTGGAAGGCTTAAAGCAAAAGATCGAATGACAGCTGATTCATTTGAATTTGTTACACCAGCAGACAGTTACAGAGAGCTTATTATGTATTTGACATGCCAGGGGTGAAAAGAGACAGAACACAGGGATCTTGAACTAAGAGCTCAGGATTTGAGGTCAGGTTTGAGTTCATGTCTCAGTAGTACCACTGTTAATATTGTTACCTTAGGCAAGCTTTTAACTTCTTTGAGCCTCAGTTTTAGCTTTTTAAAGTGAAGGTGATATCATCAATCTCATTGAGCCATTGTGAGGAATGAAAGAGAAATGAATGGCTAATATTTAATGAGCACTTATGTGCTTGGCATAGTGTTAAGTACTTTACATACATTATCTTATCTTGTCATTATAACAACTTTATTAGGTAGGTACAATTATGATCTTCATTTTACAGATTAGGAAATTGAGGCTATGGTTAATTAACCCACAGATCTGAGCAGAAATTATGGGTGGAGATGGAGCTTGAAAGTGGATCTGTTTTATTACCAGAAAGGGACCAGGACTGAGGTGGGTCTGCCCTGGCATGGTCTGGAATGTGTGGGTCTTGACTTCATGCAGGAAAGATTTCACAATATGAGTTCAGGTGATTTTGAGAGTACATTTATTAAAGCTGAGGGCAGTGAAACAAAGGTAGGGCTTAAGATAGAAGAAGCAAGATGATAACAGCAAGAATGAGCCCAGGCAGAGCTGCCTTGGCCCTTTATTTTATTTTTTATTGATTTCAGAGAGAGGAAGGGTGAGGAAGAGAGAATAGAAACATCAGTGATGAGAGAGTCATTGATTGGCTGCCTCCCGCACATCCTAACTTACTGGGGATCAAGCCTGAAACCTAGGCATGTGCACTGACCGGGAATCAAACCACGACTTCTTGGTTCAGAGGTCGACGCTCAACCACTGAGCCACTCCTGCTGGGCTGCCTTGGCCCTTTAGAAATGTGAGGAAGTCAAGACTAGGTGAAGCCACCTTGGCCCTTTAGAAATAAAGTCACAGAGGCAGAAGAAGTGATCCAGCTGGGCTGCATGGACTCAGGAAACAAGTTACAGAGGTAAAAGGAGGGCCCTTGGATACATATTGAGGGGATTACCCCGGGACAAGTTGCTGCTGCCTGTTGCACCCCTGGTTGCAAGTCGCCTGGGAACCTTTAGAGCTTAAGAGAAAGAAAGCAAAGATACATGCCTGAAGAAAGAAGGGTGGTGGGGGAGGTGTGGGCATGCTCAAGAGATAGCATGCACTGGGGCCTTCGTCTTAAGAGTTTTTATCTGTTTACTAAAGGCAGAAATTTTAGGGGATGTCTCAGGGGAAGATCTCAATAGAATATTAATAAACTTTTCAGATGTGTCTTTTAATATGCTGATTCATCAAAATGAGCATATATAGGGGTCAGGGTCATTCTCTGGTCAGTTTCACCTTCAAAGAATGTCTCTGAAAAAGGACCTTTCTGTTACCAAGACCAGGGCAGGTTGTCCAAACACAGAGGTGAATGTGTAAACCATTTGCTCCTAAGTGTCCTTGGTTAGGGAAGATAAGCCCTTATAATTTATTAGCTGACTATAAATTACTTGGCCTTGTTTAGCTGTTTGTTTCCCCATTCCACTTGCCAAGGAATTTTCCTAGCTTCTTGCTGTCTCAGTTTGACTCCAAAGTCTGTACTTTTACTGAACCACTGTGCTACCCATCTGAAAGTTTATATTTATATTTTTAATTATATCTACATCCAGATCTATGAATATCCATACATATATTCATTTCTATGACCAAGATATATCCGTCCCATATCATTCCTCTACCTGTCATTCCTGGTACATACATAATACAGAAGCAAGGAAAGCACATGCTAAAATCCACATTAATAAGTATGATGAGAGTTCACAGAAAGGTGAGATCACATGGGCTTTTGTGGTCAGAAGGGCTTTAAGGAAGAGGTGAAACTAAGTCTGAGTCTTGAAAGGTGGTTTGACTTGTCTGTTGGTTGCTTGCTCTGTCATCCGTCCTTCCCTTCCTCCTTAGTAACAGAATGTCCTGTTGAATAATATGACCAACCTCCTTTGCAGCTAGGTGTGACTAAGTTTGGCCAGGAATATGTAAATGAATATGTTATATAGTAATTCCAGAAAGCCTCTTAATGAAGGGAATGACACTAATCTTCACCCTTTCCTCTATCTTGTTGCTCGGAACTTGGGCACAAAGGCTGGAATTCTAGCTACCACTTGGGCCCTGAGAATGAGGGCCACTCCATAAGATGGCAGAGGAGAGAGCTGGTTAGGGCCTGGGTTTCTGATCATTTTGAAATTGCCATGCCAGTCCTGGGCTACCTAGCTCTGGGAATTTCTTATGTGAAAGAAAAACAATGTTCAATCATTAAGCTATTGCTACTTTGGTTCACATGCAGACAAAGCACTGAACAGATAGGAGAGCTTGGATTTTATAAGTGAGGGCTTACTAAGCTGAGGAATCCATCAAGAGTGAGAGCAAGGTAAAGAAAACTAATATTTTGCCTGTTCTTCATAGGTCTGTTTTTTTTTAGAATAGATTATAATCAGATATACGTGAGTTGAAATTCAACTTCTACCGGTTACTTACTATGTGATCTTGGGTAAGTCCCTTCATAAAATATTCTGAGCACTCATTCCAGTGTGTGTGTATGTGTGTGTGTGTGTGTGTGTGGGGGGGGGGTGCCCAAACCAAGAAGAATTCTCTAACACCAGCTGGGTATCCTATAATTGAACTCAATTCTAACACCATCTACCTGGAGACAGCACCAGATTCCATAGGTTAAGGGCTCAATCCCACAAGACTGCAGACACCAGTGAAACAGCCAGGTCATTACCTGTACTTTTGACCAACTGGCTATAAAGCAGAGGTTCTCATAATCTCCTCTGTGGGTTAGATTAATTTGCTGAACTGACTGACAGAATTCAGGAAATTAGTTTACTCACTAGATTACTATTTATTACAAAGGATATTAAAGGATACAAATCAACAGCCAGATGAAGAGATACATAGGCAAAGTATGAGGAAAGGTGCAGGTGTAGAGCTTTCATCTCATCTCCGAGTGCACCACTATCCCCCAAATCTCCACGTGTTCACCAACCCAGAAGCTCTATGAACTCTGTCCTTTTGGGTTTTTATGGAAGCTTCATTACATAGGTATGGGTGATTAAATCATTAGCTATTGGTGATTTAACTCAATCTAAATCCCTCCCTCCTTCCCAAAGGGCAGGGGGTTGGACTGAAATTTCCAATTCTCCAATCTCTTGGTTATCTCCCCTGGCTACCAGCCCTTATCCTTAAATTCAATCCAGCCCTGGCCGGTATGGCTCAGTTGGTTGGAGCATTGTTCCATGCACTGGAAGGTTTTGGGTTCAATTCCTAGTTAGGGCACATGTGTAGGTTTCACGTTCGATCCCCCAACGATCCCCAGTCAGGACACATATAGGCAACTGATTGATGTATCTCTTTCACTTTGATGTATCTTTCTCTCTCTTTCTGCCTCTCTCTGTCCCTTCCTCCCTTTCTAAAGTCAATTAAAAGATATTTAATCCAAAAGTCACACAGTAACATAACAAAAGACATCTTTCTCACTCTCATTACATAGGAAATTCCAAGGATTTTAGGAGTTTTGTGCTGGAAATAGGTCAAAGACCAAATATTTACATATCTTGATATAAATCACAACATCACACTTCACCTGTGTGAGTTCAGTAATATCTACTAATTCTACTCATGAGGCTGTTGTGAGGATGGGAGAAAATATTTAACCTTAGGAGAGTGCCTCAACTTTCCAGCCTCTTGGACACACAGGTCTCAATAAACGGTGTCCATTATCATTGTCATCTATGCTGGCTGTGCCTTCTGTCCAGCGAGGATGAAAATTTTAGTGCTTGGGGCACTTAAATTATAATTAGAAGATCTAGAATAAGCTCTTTTTGAACTGCTTTCTTGTTACTTAGCTTTGGATGACACCTTTTTTTTTTTTTTTAATGTTTTTATTGATTTCTTTTTTTTTTTTAAATATATCTTTATTGATTTCAGAGAGAGAGGAGGAGAGGCAGAGGGAGAGATACAAACATCAATGATGAGAGAGCCATTGACAGAGCCCGCAACCCGGGCATGTGCCCTGACCGGGAATCGAACCCCGATCGCCTGGATCCTAGGTTGAAGCTCAGCCGCTGAGCCACGCCCGGCCGGGCTGGATGACTCACCTTTTTAAGCCTCTGTATCTTTATCTGTAAAATAAGCATGATAACCTGCTTCTCATGGGTCTTTTGCAAGAAATACATGAACTAAAGTGTGAAGTAAGGTTTTGGGAGGGTGTAGCTGTCCTCATAATCCCCTGACCTTGAATTCTGCCAGTACCTGGTATATCCCAAGGTTCTGTCTTATCCATCCAATTGGTCATTGGCGCCAGCTTCAGATAGTCTTAAATGATCTTTTAGAGTTGGAGGTCAGACTGCTGGTGAGGCCCTGATACCTAGTCAGCTCCAGGAATCCTGTCTTCTCTAAGCATACAGTGCTAAGGTCTCCTGGAACCTGATTTAATTATGAGACAGTAATACATAGTGGTTAAGAATACAGGCTTTGAAATCAGATTTAGCTTTAAATCTCCTTTTTTGCATATAACTTTGTAACCTCAGCAAATTTTTTTAATTCTTTGAGCCAAGCTTTAGTTTCCTCATCTATGAAATAGAGATAATAGCAATAACTTTCTCTGGTTTATATGAGCATCAGATGAGCTCGTATAAGTGAAAGCTCACTACAAATGCCACATGTTATATTTAACATTATTTCCTGGTGTCTCCCCTTGTGTCAGTTTTTATTAGCAACCTGTCCTGAATGCACCAGGGATTTACCTGTATATTCAGGAGTGGTCATCTCAGAGAGGGAAAAGTCTTCTGGGAGGATGCAGTTTCTATAGCAACCATTTGTTAAATCTATAGGGGCCACAAAGCAGGCCTGGGATGAAGAGAAGACAGATCATATAATCTGCCTCTGGTTGTCCTCTGGGAAAAGGGAGAGCCTCTGGACTTTTGTAGTGCCTGGTGCGTTCAGGTTGAAATTCTACAGGTCTAGGCCAATAGAACCTGTGGTTGCCATAGTAACTGCTAGGCATTTAGTAGCTTGGAGAAGCTACTTCCTTCTACACTGTGGAATCATCTAGTTTGAGACCTGGAAGAAACCTTGAAGATCATTGAGCACAAATGGGGAAACTAAGGCCAAAAGAGGGAAAGGTTTACAAGGGCATTCAGTCCCTCCAGTTTTAGAATGCCTACCTAGTCTAGTGCTTCCTCATGAATTCATTCTTTTAACAAGTATTCACTGAGTACTTACTATGTGGAAAGCCTTGGTTAGGTATGGATAACGTAGAGGAAAAATGAAATACAGTTCTTGTCATCTAGGTCAGGTGTAATGGTGGAGAGAGACATATGCCATAAAAAGAAAAACTCTCCTGATTTCTCTACTTACTAACTAAAGGAAAATTCCTGTTTTTCCTCTACTACTTTCAACACTTCTGACACCAGATGTGTGGATGTCCACCAAGCTATTTTCCAATTGTCTGTGGACATTGACTGGGTGTCCTACAATTTAACTCAATTCTAACACTATTCACCTTGAACTAGGGTCATATTCCACAGGTTAAGGGCTCAGTCCCACAAGACTGCTTCCTCCTCTACTTTAAATGTGAATTGCAAGTCCCAAGTTGTCATCGGTATCCCTGACTGACTGGCTATAAATTGGGGGCTCCCACAATCCCCTCTTGAGTTGAATAATTTGCTAGAATAGCTCTTATAACACAGCAAAAACAGTTTGCTTACTAGATTACCAGTTTATTATAAAAGAAACAGCCAGATGGAAGAATTGCAGAGCAAAGTATGTGGGAAGGAGTGCAGAGCTTCCATTTTTTTCCCAGGTACACCACCCTCCCAGCATCTCTACCTGTTCACCAACCCCAGAAGCATTCTGAACCCCTCCAGTTAGGGTTTTTCTTTTTTATTAGCATCCATGAGAAGTGGTGCCAAATTTGAACTTTATCTATTTATTTATGTATTTTCAGTTAGGGCTTTTTTATGGAGGCTTCACTTTGTGGGTATGATTGATTAAATTCAACCTCCAGCTCCTCTTTCTAACCCCAGAGATTGAGGAGTGGAGCTGAACGTTCTTACTCTTTAATCACAGGGTTGGTTCCCCTGGCAACCAGGCCCCATCCTGAGGCTATCCAGGAGCCCCTAGCCACCAGTCATCAAAAAATGTCACACAAAAGGTACTTAGCACTTTGGAGATTCCAAGGGTTTTAGGAGTTATTTCCAGGAAACAGGGGTTGAGAAGTAGAGGGTGGCAGGGAGTGGAGGGTAGGGGGGTAGGGGGGACAAAGACCAAATATATATATTTCTCATTATGTTACAGCCGTGTTTAAAGAGCTCTAATAGAGTACTAGGGGGAGCATGTGGTGCAAGCTCCTAAGCAGCCTGAGTGTGTCAGGAATACCTGGAGCAAAATAGGAATTAGCCAGATAAAGGTATATGGAGGTAAAAATGTACCAGGCAAATGGAACAGCATGTGCAAAGACCCAGAGGAAGGAGAGAGAAAGCTGGATGCTGATCCTAGAATTTAAAGCAGTTCAACCTGGCTGGAGAAGAGTATGAAGTGAAGGGGTAGACACAGATAATCTCAAAAAGAAGTTAATAAGATCCAGATCACAGAAAAGCTCTCTCAGGGATCTGGTCTTCATTCCACGGGCAACAGAATGACTTTTTAATGACTTTGCTTTAGAAGTTCTCTTTATAAAGACTTGTCTTTTTATTAAATATGACAGCTATTTCAAAACATCTGCAAACCTTTATAGATATAGATAAAGCAAATATAGCTAAATATTAACAACTGGTTTTTGTTACTTACCTTGTTGATATAGCAATCAACAAAGCGGTTTTTGTTACTTAGCTCGTAGGTATACCAATGTTCATTATACTATTGTTTGGGTAACATTTCTTTATGTATGAATATTTTTATAATAAAAAAATTTAGGAAAAGACTGTGGTTGCTTTACTATGCCTTGAATTCCTTGGGCCTGTCTGTGTCTAATTTCTACAAATGATGTGGCCAGTTCAGTTAATTTTAGCTTGAATTACCTCTGATGTTCTCAGAACCTATGCCTTCTAAACCCAGTAATTTCTCTCTTCCAGGTAATAGTTATTTACTGAACTCTTCCTCTGTTCTAAGCATAAGGACTAAAACAAGAAATAAGATATGGTTCCTGTCCTCCTGAATATTTTGTGTCTGGCTTCTTTCACTTAGTATAATTTTTTCAGGTTCATCCACATTGTAGCACAAATCAGTACTTTACTCCTTTTTATTGCCTAATAATATTCCATTGTATGGATATAACACATTTTACTTATCCATTCATTAGTTGATGGACATTTGAGTTGTTTCTACTTTTTTACTATTATGAATAATGTTGATGTGAACATTCACATACACATTTTAGTGTGGATGCATGTTTTCAGTTCTCTTGGGTAATGTACCTAGGAATGGAGTTGGTGGGTCATATGGTCATAACTATAATTAATGTCACTTTTTTTTTGAATCTTTACCTGAGGCTAGGTGTTTTTTTTTCTCCTTACTGTTTTTATATAGAGAGGAAGGGATAGAGAGAGAGACAGAGAGACAGAGAGAGAGAGAGGGAGAGAGAGAAAGAGAGAAACATCAGTTAGTTGTCTGATTGTTTCCCGTACATGCCCCAACCAGGGATTGAATCTGTAACCTAGGTATGTGCCTTGACAGGGAATCAAACCAGCAACCTTTTGGTGCACCAGACGACACTCCAACCAACTGACCAACCGAGCCGGGGCTCTATATTTAATGTCATCTTAATTGTCAATCAATGAATTGGCATTCTCGTTACCTGTCAGTCTCTTTTGAACTATTTTGGGTGAATCCCTACCATAGAGATGGTGCTATCTGGTGAGATGACAAAATCAAGAGCTAAATCTGCAAGACTAGATTCACCAAGTTCTCCCGGCACCATCCTTGTTTTCTGAAAATTTTCACAGACATAATGAAAATGATTATGTTGTCCACAAATTGCCTTTCATTAAAAAAGGCTTGAAGATAAGGACTGTGTTTGTTCCCATGGAGACACAGCAGCCAGATTTAGCTTTGCACAGAGATACCCTTGAGTTTATGTCTCAGGAGGCTTCTGCAGACACTACCCTGTACCTTCTCACAGAAGCAGATGTGACCTAGAACATCCTGCTGTCATTTTCTACCCATAACAAGTGCAGTCACTTGCTTTTTCTCCCTTCCCTTCCCTTGAGCTCTGCATAGCTGCTGCTCATCTCAACCACCTTCCTAGAAACGCATGGTGTAGGCAGTTAGGGCTGTGGGAACAGGTGCTGGTTAGAAGGGAGGATGGGCCTGACTGGTAGTTTACCTCTGGTCAACAAAAAATGAAAAAAAAAAAATTAGAGATAAAATAATAATAGTGGAACAAAAACACTAATAAATAATGGGCAAACATTTCTATATCATCATTTTATTGATGTGAAAGTTGAGATGAATGAATTTATCTAAGCCAGTAAGTGGAGTTGGGACTTGAGCTCAGTGATGGATGCCAGGATGTGAGCTCTTTACTGTTCTTCAACTATTATCATAAGAAGCAGGCTTCTGCATAAATTACAAGAATAAGGGGAAAATGCTCAATGGGAAGAATTAGAAAAGTAAATAAAAGTACAATTATGAATCTAGACTGAACTAGATAATTCCGAGTTTCTAGAGTCGCTAATGACTGAAAATCACAGTGTGTTGAATTAAACCAACCATTAATCAGAGCAGTCACTCTGACAGGTAGATCAGCAGTAGCACGTGTTGTGAACAGAACACTGAACACTAAACGGAATTGGGAAAGCTGGGTTCTTCTTTAAGTAGCTAGATGGCCTTAGGAAGGTCACTGGACTTCTAACTGGACCTTTCTCTCTAGCTGGACTTCTTAGAGGGCAGCCAGTGTCCCAGAAAGCAAAAGAAGAATCTGTTACACCTCTTCACGGCCAGACCCAGAATGGGTATAGCATCACTTTTGCCACATTATATTCAACAAAGTAAATCACAAGGTAATCTTAGAGTTAAGGGGAGAGGAGATGGACTCTCTGTTGATGGGAGGAACAGCATGTGCGTACAAGAATGGGAGGGGTTGTTGGTGGCCAACTTTGGAGACCATCCTTACATAAATTAGCCAAGAGTTCCTTGGTCAAGTTATTTGACCAAGGAACTCTTGGCTCATAAAAACCACAGTAAAAAGGTTTCTTAACAGCAAGACTTCTTGGGGTTATTGAAATGCTAATTGAAGTGCCAAGAGGGATGTAATGCAGATAGCAAATGTAAAAGGAAATGAAGGGAGAAGAATAATTAGTGCTTTCTAGCCCAACTTTACCCTTCCTGACCTTCGTGCACAGACCAATATGAAAGAAGAGGGTAAAACGCAACCAGTCGGACAGGAAATATTTACGGTGACACTGGCTACCACAGACAATTGCAGTCCTTGAGAGAAGCAGAATGTCTTCAGGAAGTTGCAAAGGACCTGGGCCAACTTCAGTACTTTCTGCATTTTTCATGGAAACAGCCACTTTTCTTGCTAATTAGAACATCCTTCAGCGTACATTGAGATTCTCGGCTTGTTGCTGAGGAAAACTCTATTCCATTGCTAATTAAAATGATTTCTTCCTGACTTCAGAATCAGGTTTTTAATGAGTCCCAATTACTTGTGGGGAGATAATGAAATCTGGGAGGACTTTTCAATTTTTTGTCTCATATTAAGCAACAATCCGGTCAACTACAAAGCACAAAAATGACCCACTGGTGTGACTTACGCCCTGGAGAGATAGTGTATGTGGAGACAGCCTGGGGTGGAAGAAGAGGCCCTGGAACCTGCCTGATCTGGCTTTGAATTCCTGCTTCTCTACTTACCCCTTGAGAATCCTTGGGGAAGTTATATAAGTTCTCTTATCCTCAGTTTACTCATCTATAAAATAGGGATAAAAATACCTAAATTATCAAATTTTTGCAGAGCTTAAATGTTTACCTTTTTGATCCAATGAGTTATTCAACAAACATTTAGTTATTGAGTACCTAATGAGTGGGAGGCAGTATACTATATATAGAGTATATATAGTCTGGAAGGGATATAAACCATATACAAGTAAACTAATAATAAATTTGCAACTAAAATTTTTGCCAACTATTGCAAACTCAGGTCAGTGCCCTATTAGAAATGAGCAGGGCTGTGGTAGATAAGAGTGGGAAGCAGTGTCTTATTTCGAGATTACAAAGGAATGTTTCTCTGAGTTGGTATTTCAGTTGAACCATGAAGGATTACAACAAGCCTGTCATGTGAGGAGCAGAGAGAGAAGCATTCCAGGCAGAAGGGACAGCAAATGCCAAGTTTCTAACATGACAAAAAAATTTAATGAATTTGAATTTAATGTGAACTGACAGAAGACCAATTTGCCTGCAGCATAAGGTAAGGGGAAGGCTGGAGAGCTGAGCAAGGGAAGGGTCATGTAGAATCCAGGTAAGGAGTTTAGAGTTTATTCTTTTTGCAAATTTTAATAATTTTTATTTAACTCAATGTATCCAATATATCATTTTAACATATAATCAATATAAAAATTATTAATGAGTAAACTTTATTTATATCTCAATAAGAAGGCATTGTGGGTCCTAGCTGGCTTGCTCAATGGTTAGAGCATCAACCCATGGACTGAAGGGTCCCAGGTTCTATTACAACTAAGGGCACATTCCTCAGTTGCAGGCTCCATCCTGGGCCCCGGTCAGGGTGTGTGGGGCAGGCAACCAATTGATGTGTCTCTCTCACATCTATGGTTCCCTCTCTCTCTTCCTTCCACTCTCTCTCTGAAAAGCAATAGAAAAAATATCCTTGGGTGAGGATTTAAAAAAAAGAAGGCATTGTAGGATTTTGAATAGAGATAATGTTGTAGGTGAAGGGAATGGCACCAGGTGTTAGATGGGGACTGGGTCCGGGGTCAGACCAAACCTGGGTACAGCAACCGCTGTACTTGGGTTCTGGCTAGGAAAGAATTCAGAGCCAAGACCCAAACTGTAAGAGAACATTCATTTGGTAAATCACAGAGGTAGAAAATTAATTTCTAGAATAAATGGGCTTAGGAAGCAAGTTATAGAGGTAAAGGAAGCTTGGGAGTGAGGAAGCTAATGGTAACATGCCTAGGGGCACGGAGGGGAAGGGAAAAGGAAAGGGGCAGGCATGCTCCTCAAGGGAGAGATTGCTGGGTCCTCTGTCCTAAGGGTTTTAAGGATGGAGATCTTAGGGGAGGTCCCAGGGGAAGATCTCATATAATATTCAGCAACATTCCAAGTGTATCCTTTCAGGGTCTAGGTATTCACTGGTTGATTGGTCTGCACCAGGACAGGGGGGTCATTATCCAGTGCAGCTGATCTTGAGGTCAGCCACGGGGTCCCTGGTCTGATTTTTCTGCTTTTCTGGACCTGGAGCTGAAATACAACTGAGGCTTAGATATTATCTCTAGGGAGGAAAGGTCAGTCGGTCTAAACTGCTTGACGATTGATATGCTAGGGGAGGAAAGGTGGCCCTGAGGGTGAGGTCCCACCCTGTGATTTTCCTTTGCTAGGTAGGCACCCAGGGCTTTCCATCCTGGTGACCTTCTGTACCTGGCCCATCATCCTTGCTCTGCTCAAGCCTGTCTAACTGCTGACCACGATAACACAATCCAATTTAAAATACTAATAAATCACTCTGGCAGACAAGATGGTAGAAACTACAGTGGTTATGTTGCAACCATGAGAAGCACCTGAGGATAGAAGCCCCTGTTAAGAAAAGGGAATAGAAAGTTTGGGCAGTAGACTAAGGCATCAAAAATATTTTTAGAGATGAGAGAGAGATACCAGAGTGTGTTTGCATGTTGGTGTGAACCACCAAGAAGAGAGATTAGTGAGGAAGAGCCAGGGAAATAATGATAGGACTGTAGCCCTTGAAAAGTCAAGTGTAGAGAGATCTGGGATGTTTGCTGATCAACTGGCCTTTGATAGGCTGCTACAGAGGGTTTAGTACACTTCCCAATGCCCTTTTCTGAGGAAAAGTCCTCCAACAACTCTGACATTGCCTTATTCACCCTTTGTTCTTTGCTCCACAGGCTAGAGTCTTCTGTCTCTTCCTTCCCAAAGTCATTCCCCACACTGCTGCCAGAGTGAACGTTCCAAAATGCAAGTCTGATTTTGAAAGACTGAGTAGATTTACAGGATGAAGCTACACTCACTTACCTTGCATTTAAAATGCTCTCTTTCTGTCCCTTTTTCTCAGCTTCCTATCTTCAAGATTTCATCAAGAATTCTGTGCAAAAACTGTTAAAAAGAAAACCATCACTTTACCACATAATACCAAACCTAGACTTAATACCTGACTTAATTGCAATTTCAAACTTTACCAGAAATATAATCTTTTTCAACCACTCTGGAATATTCTGGTAAACACCAATGAGGTAATCTGTCTAGTGGACCCCTTCCACCTCTGCCCCCCACAAAAATTAGAGGCAATCAGCATGATAAAATCCTTGCTGTTCTCTCCTACCCTCCACAAAATGTCCTGGCTTAAAAATAATATTTTCTGGCACAGCTGGGTGTGGCTCAGCAGTTGAGCATCAACCTAGGATCCAGAGGATCGGGGTTTGATTCCCAGTCAGGGCACATGCCCGGGTTGCGGGCTTGATCCCCAGTCGGGGGCGTGCAGGAGGCAGCCGATCAATGACTCTCTCATCATGGATGTTTCTATCTCTCTCTCTCTCTCCCTCTCCTTTCCTCTCTCTGAAATCAATAAAGATATATTTAAAAAATAATTATAAAAAAATAATCTTTTCTTTTGCTAAGAACTCCCCCGCCACACCCTTCTTTCTATGGAAACCTTCCATTCTGTGCAATCCCTCAGAGTGCCCTCCTAGTTGCTAGACGGAATGCTGCTCAATTCTTAATAAAGCCACTTAGATCTTCAAATTTACTTGGTTGAACTTTGTTCTTTAACACGACCACGTCTGGCTATTGGCATTTACCTAATCATGTGCTATCTTTTCCACCTCTATGCATTTTTCATACTTCTGCCTTTTAAAACAAAATACCTTCCTTCCTTTCTTTTTCAGTAATATACTTTCAAGGCACTGATCCATTGCCAGGCTTTCCTGATACCTCTGTGGAGAAGTGGCGTTCTTTCCGTTCATTGTCACGACAGCAGCTGCTCTCTGCCCATAACATTGCTCTGCCCTTCGGGAAGGTGATACAGCTTTTCCTGTTGGCCCCTCCCACTGGATTATTAGCTCTTGAGATTAGGGGCCAGGACTGATTCAACTTTGTAGTCTTGCCCCTCTTTACTCAGCTCAATAGATAGTTGTTGAATGAATGAATGAATGAATGAATGAATGTTTACTGGACCAGGCCTCCTTGCTTACTAAGGGAAAAGCTGTAAACATATGTTATATTTGCCTGTTCAGCATCCCTTCCCACTGTTTCTAGTAACAGCGTCTCTGTCTCTCCTTCCTTGAGAGCTGTTCCTCTTCCATTTTCACCAGTTAGAGTCCTCTCTCCACCACCACCACCACCACCCCAGGCTGCAGCTCCACCTTCAACTCCGTGAGCTGCCCAGAGTTTTCCATAACACTTCCTTTCTTGACTAAGTTGGTTGGAGTTTAAGGATCAGAGTTGCCACATGAAATTTAATTTTATTTTAGGACAATCTCAAACAGCGAGTCCCTTACAATATTGTCAAGCATTCCTTTTAAACGAGGCTTAGTCTCCTTAGGTGAAAAATCTGTCCCACAGATTTCTGACCACAGATGTCTTTTAGGTGAGTGGGACAGGGATCTGGTTTACTGTGTCCTCTTGGCAGTGGGAAAGGAAGGGTTCTTTGGGTTTATGTGATATTGACTGACCTTTCTGGTGTCCATGACAGTGTCTTCAGTTTCCATGGCAATGTTCCTTGTCTACTAGAGGGATGCTTGCCCTGATGGCATTTGTATCTAAAGTCAAAGCTGGTATTACCTGCAATCTGGTCTCTCTAGGCTTGGGAGGAGCTCCACTACTTCCTAACTGCCAACCTCACCTCATCAATGATGGCTTTAAAATCTCCACTGAGCCTCTACATGTCCTCCATTGGCTTCTGGTTGGGGTGGGATGGGGTGTGAGGTAGAACCCATTCTTCTCTGCTGAGTCACCCCTCACCACAGTGGATCACATGGTTGGAAAGATGGCTCTCAGACTCAGCTACCTTCTGCTTCCCCTTTTCAGGGCCCAGTGGAAGCTCCTGGATTTCAACATATCCAATAGAAAAAGAGGGCAGCTTGGGAGAACTGAGCTCTGGTTGTCCCTTTCTGACGATGCTGTGTCATTGAGCTTTACTTTGGTGGGACCAATCCCCAAGTTCTTAATGGAAATGGGGTGCCTGGCCCACCAAGTGACCTTCTTCCAGGATTCCAAGCCTGTTTATTTATTGTATGGGATGATAAGGCCCCTGTCACAATGTTGTGGCAACGGTGACCTGAGATAATACATCTGAGGTCCTGTGCCCAGCCCAGGGAAAGTTCTTGATAGCTTCTTCCTCCCTATCCTTTCTATCTACCCCTTCCCCTCCTTCTTTCTTTCCTCTTACCAAATAGGGCTGTAGCTTCACTTTGAGAAAGGCTATTACTCATAAAACCCTTCCTTTTCTTGGTCTTGGTCCCTCAGTTCTGGTCATGTCATTTGATAAGCCAATTCCTGCATCCCTGCTTGCAGAGAGGTTCTTTCCTGGTACCATCTTTGCCTTTGACAGAGTGACTCATTCCTAATGAGGGACCTGGGGGCAGGTGACCCAGGTAGGAGGCAGATGACTGTCTGCTTGTCCATCTGGCCCCTTTCTGGTAATCACTGCTCCAAATCAGATCCTTAATTAGCATTCACAGGAGCCTGTCTGCTGTTAAGGACACTGAACGAGAGAAGCTGAAGCCTGAGCTTGAGATCCAGCTCTGATGGCAGCCCTGTGGACCTTCGACCTTCAGGGAGTCTCCGCTTCCCCAAACACAGATTTATTCACCTCTAAATTGGGGAGGAAAATGGCCTTGTCTCTTTCACCTGGTGTGAATAAACATAATGACAGCGAAGACTTGCTGAATGCTTGTGGCAGTGTGAACTCAGGCCTGCTGGTCCCTAGTCGTTACTACTACCCATGATGTTGGACTGTCACTTTGTCATCCTCAGAGGCTCATGCCGATTGCCTCCTCAGTCGGTGCAGTGGAAATCATCAGTCCTGGATTTAAACATGGATGAAGGGCTTTCTCTGTTGGCTTTTGCAATCACCCTCCACTCTGGAGTACTCAGACAGGCTGGGTTCCTACATTTAAGGGTGATACCACCAAGCTATTTGCATACTACAGGAAATAGGTCTAGTCTCCTCAGCAATTTGCTTTCTGTTTTCAACATCATAATTAGTAACTCACTTTCTTGATGATAAGGAAATATTTTTTCCAATGTCCTTTTCTTCACAGTTGATTTGGTTTTGTAAACCAGTGTGTGACAAATTTTAATAGCATGAAATCACTGGGGAATCTTGTCAAAGTGCAGATTCTGGTTCAGTAGATCTGGGATGGAGCCTGAAATTCTGTATTTCCAGCAAGCTTCAGGTGATGCTAGTGCCTCTGGTCCCAGAACACATTTTGAGGAGAAGGTGGTACTCTGCCATCCGTGGATGCCCAGGACTGGGTGGATGCCTACGTCAGTGCTGTAGAGACTTCTGTGAGCCCTTAACAGAGGGGAGGGGGACATGAAGCACACACATAGTGCTCTGCAGGCTCTCCAGGTAAGCTGGCTCCCCAGGTAATCTGGCACCAAAATCCAGCCCTTGCCACCACTCTGTGTTGCTTTTTGTCTAATGGAACATAATAACGAAACAGATTTCCTGTCCCAGCATACACAGAGCATGTTCTCCGTGTTCATTAAACTAGTGTCATAAGGGGTCAACTTTGGCAAACCAATGACTGGGGACAGCATTAGAATTCTCTTCTTGTGATTTGCTTCAGATTATTGGGAGAAATATACAATGTCGATGAGGGCAGACTCACAGTTGTCTCATTACCCTGTCTCATTTCCTTTGCACCCTGTAATTCATCACCTTGCACCAGTCCCTCACTCGGGAGAAGTTCTGAGACACATATCTGACAATGTTGGCCTTTGTCTCTGAGGCTCTGGCCAAAACTTCAGGGATATAAGGTGATTAACTAAAGAGGGATTTGGAGATTACCTGTGGTTTCAATATCAAGGTCATGCCTGATACCACATAACTAAGAATTAATTCTGTAAAATATCAAAGCAATTACAGGCCTATAACATAATTTTCTTTTTCAACCACCACTCTTTCTAAATCTTCTTAAAATGAATCTTGAGTAGAAGGTAAAAGCAGAAACAGGGACATACATACCTCATAGGTTTAGGATCCACATTTACTCTTTTTTTAAAAAAAGCTGTTTTTAACTTACCTCGTAATCAAATGTTTTTGATTTAAGTCTCCAGGCCAGGAAACCACCACTTCCAAGGGAATAAAACTCTGCATATGGTTCTAAGGAATGTGTTTTAAATGCCCCAAATTGTAAGCAGAGAAAAGAAGGTCTCATTGTACCGTTGTTCTTTGAAGCAGATCTTGGATGCATCCAATATTTCGTGTATTGCCGAGCAAACAGAAACTGTCTGTCTCCCCAATTCTCCCACGAGCATAGGGATTGTCCTGTATCTTGACCAACTGTCCAAGTTGTTTCCTGCTTCCTGAAATTCTTGCCTCCTATTAGGCATACCAGTTCTGGAATACACTCACCTCTATATCTCACGCCAATTTTACTGGGCCCCTCCCTCCCTTTTGTTCACCTGCCCGGCTGGTCTGTGCTTTTGTCATTTTAAGCTCTCTCCCAGGCAACAAAGCAGGATATAGGCAGGGCAGTCAGGTAGCCAATAGGATTGGGTGGGGATCTGTTTTTTGCCAATCTCAGCTATAGTGCTATCAGCTGGAAATGCCTGGGGGCATTTACCTGGGCCCTCAGAGAGCCTCCACAGATGTCTCCCATTTCGAAATCTGTTGTAGTTGAACTGACCCTTGTGGTTCTTATTATGATTGCAAGACACCCTCAGCAATGGCCATCAGGAAACTGAAAAAACAAGGTTTATTACTTATTACAGATCCTGGAGGGTACACGCAAGCCTGGGGTCACAAAGAGAGGTTGTGGGGCAAGGGATGGGGGTGAGAGAGAGAGGGAGAGACTGAGACAGCGAGAACACGGGCCCAGGGTTCTGCTTTTATCAGGGTCGAGGGTGGAGTGACTAGGGCTTTACAGGTTTATTCTTTATTAGGGATATAAAACATAAGAATGGGAATTAAAGTGTGGAAAGGGAAAAACAAGTTGCCAGAAGGACAGTTACCTAAGCCATCCGGAGAGCTCTAAAACAAAGGAAACTTCAGTGACTTGAAGCCTGGCTCCCTATCTAGTTGTGTAGCTGGCAAATTTGTTTGTCGGAAATAGCTGACTTTGAAGTGGATGCCTGTGCAGTCGAAAGCTCAATGTCAGGCACTTGCATGATAATAAAGAATTCCAACTGCCAGGGGCTCACACTACAGGACAGATTCAGGAATGCCAGCGAAGAGACTCCCTAAAGGTTCTTCCCAGGGTGTGAGCAATGGGGTAAATCATGGACAGGTCTGTGTTTGACTCTCAGCTATCAAGGTCACTCATTTGAAATCTTTATGCACTCACTAGTCTGTTCTAAAGTTTCTGTGTTTTACCTTTTTAAAAAATGTCTCTGCTATGAGGCTTGCATTCTGTAGAAGACAGGCTGCGCCCTGTGCATTTCTTTATTTCTTTATTGCAGCGTCTAAATAAAGCCTGGATCCAACCAGGTGTTTATTGCTTACTTTTCTTACACTAACTGTGTAAGAAATGATAATTAGATAAATAAATAACAAAAAATGCCAGCTTTAATGCAAATGTTTTCTTTGCAAGGCCTCTTAAATTAAGCAACTGCTAGCTAGCCTTTCTTTGCATGAAATGTTGGTTTAAATACTCCATATTTTAATGTGTTGATTGACCCCAAATTTAAAACATGATACACATTCCTATAACTTTATACTGTGAAGAATTTCAGATAGTCAAACACCAAACCACCAATTGTTAAGGAAAAGAACTGTGGCCTTGCAGCCAGACTTGTTGGCTGCACTGTAAGAAGAAGCTGGTTTGGAAAGGTGAAGGGAGGAAATGTTCTTCAGCTGGGGGTTATTCATATCAGATCTGCCCGATGAAGGAGCATGTGACACACAGAATTTCTGCAGAGAGATTACTAAGAATGTCAAAGGTGCAGGACTAGCCTGTGAAAATCAAACAATCCAATTAAGATTCAAGCTTTTAATTTGTTGGTTTCATATTTTTGTTGAATAGAAATCAACTGTTCTCTTTGAGGGACTCTAAATCTGCTACTAAGGAACTCTTAATTATAATTAGCTATTTAGAGCCACAGGGAATTTAAGATCTTTAATACCTGCCCCCCTCAAAACAAAGATTTTTTTTTCTTCCCTTCTTTCAGATGGAAGTAGAGTCCATTGTATTTTGCTAAAATAAAATCTATACCTTGTTGTTTGGATCTTAGCTTTCTGCTGTGCAGTTTCACACAAGTCACCCTTTTGAAGCCTGGAGGAGCAGATGTCACCAAAGTCAATGGTCCAGACAAGATTAGAAACCAGACTCGGGAAGACAGGCCTTAAACAGGAGGGAGGGAGAGAACCGTGCCTCTCTCACTCCTTGTTGTTTTGCCTCTGAGTAGTTTAGACAAGTGATATTCTACTGATGAGCCTGTATTAGTTGTGAAGCCTGTTGCAAATCATTTGTCCTTGAAGTTTTTTTTCTCATCTGCAAGAATACCTCCAGTTTTTTAATGCCAATTGTAGAAATTAATTTGGCAAAAGAGAAGTTATTTTAGTACAGAAAAAAGACTAAGCAACATACAATGTATAAAGCCACGAGTAATGAGGCCATGCTAATTTGACCTAGAATCTTAAAATAATCAAATAAAAGACTGTGGCAAATTAAATTCAAGATTTTGATTTCCCTTGTGCAGAAGGTGGGCCAGGGCTTGGGAAACTGAAAAGAACAGGTCTGCGTTGACTTTTGGAAAGAGCCATCAGTTCTTCAGTTGCTTTTCTCCAGTTTGGAACCTTGCTTTAGGTATTGGTCATCTTTAGGTGTGAGGTGGATGTTTCAAGTTTTCCTAGCTGTCTCAGTTGGGTGAAGAGGGTCTGTGCATTGGCTTGTGCGACTCTAAAATTATTACTTGAGAGGAAAAGCTAGGAAGCAGTTCTCAGCAGGAGAGGTAGCCCCTTGGAGCCAACTGAGTGCAGGTCCAAAAATACATTTTATACCCAGCACAAACAACATGAAACAATATTTATCCTTACTACACGTGAGGCACTCTAATTTTGATTTCATTAACATGAATGCTGGTCTATGACCTGTTGGTGGGTGGTCTGCAGCAGTGTAGAGCCTGGTCACTCCAATGCCTCCTCCTCACATCCACTACATCAAAATCTGCATGTAAGGGGACTTTATAGTTAAAGAGTCATCCAAGTTATCCACAGTGACTCACTCCTACTTGAATTACAATATGTGGGAGCAAGAGGGATGGAAGCAGCAAGCACTTTTCACCTGCAGCTGCTGTCATAGGATGATGGATACAGGACCTCAAGTCTGCTACAAGGGAGTCAAGGTTCTGACATCAGGTGTAGCTGTGTTTGAGGGACCCTGGATGGTGGGGGAAAGATGACTTTTGTCACAGCAGCTGGCCAGGAGCTGGGCACTAAGCTCATTCCTTAAATCCAATTATCTTTTATTTCTCTTTTGTTATCCCCAGTCTTTAGCAAAGTTTGACCAAGGACTCTAGCTTTGTCCCAACTGTGCTAAGGGGCATTAGGGACAAAGCCTGGACTTGACTCGGGCTGTAACATTTGGAAGAGGAGGAGATTGGTTTCATCATAGCAGTGGTGACTCCTGGATGTTCCTAAGGGAAAGGTCAGTCACAGAGAACAACAAATGGGGTCATGCGACCCAGCAGTCCAGACCCAGAGAAGACATTGTCCCCCTGACAACTTCAAAGACTGTGCTTCTGGTTGTGCTGAGAAAGCTGGTGGCCCCTCTAGTGGTTCCCCTTAGCTTTGTGCCCCACTGAGGCTTTTAAATTCTGAACCTATATATGTTTAGTGTCAGAGTATCTACAAAAACCATGGATTTGTAGTTAAGCCCTCTTAGGTTTAGAGATATTCAGTCCATTTCTAGCTTTTGAGACTCCTAGAGTGATCATGTTTTAAACAGTTACATACATAGAAATAAGACATAAAGAAAAGTCAAAAGCACCTTGGCGAGGTGGCTCGGTTGGTTGGAGCGTCATCCTGTACACCAAAAGGTGGCAGGTTCAATTCCCAGTCAGGGCACATACCCAGGTTGCAGGTTCGATCCCCAATCAAGGAGCGTTCAAGAGGCTACCAATAGATGTTTCTCTCTCACATTGATATTTCTCCCTCTCTCTCTTTTTTTTAAAAAAATATATCTTTATTGGTTTCAGAGAGAGGAAAGGAGAGGGAGAGACAGAGACAGAAACATCAATGATAAGAGAGTCATTGATCGAGCCCACGACCTGGGCATGTGGCCTGACTGGGAATCGAACCCCGATCGCCTGGATCCTAGGTCGATGCTCAACCACTGAGCCACACCCTGCCTGGCCAGGCCATCTCCCTCTCTCCCTTTCAAACAACAACAAAAATGTCAAAAGCTCTTCTAACCCCCCCCCCCCCCATTATTGGAGTGAATCTGGCTGTTGCATAGTGTTACCATTAATATTAAACCTGGTGAGACTGTGTGTTAAACATTGATTAACTGTAGAAATGTGAGGTCTGCATTCGGCTTACAGCCTCAATCAACACCTTCTCACACTGCAGATGATGTCACTGCCCACTGTCACCAAGCATCAGGGACAGCGGTGGGACCTCTGGTGGAGATTGCTGTGGGCTCAAGGTGATGGGCAAGGCAGTGTGACCCACAGCTCTGGCTTCCTGAATGGCTGATCCAATTATTGGATAGTTTAGCACGAAGCAAAACATTGTTCAAAGCGATCGCTTTGATGGTGGAATTTCACCCCTTCACAGAGGAATTCATCTTGGTCCTCCAGCTGCCAGACTTGTGCTGCCTAAATGTCAATATGACAAAGCAGTTATTAACTTGGGAGGAAGAATTTGGAACGTCATCGGGCAGATTCAGGTTCTCAAACCTGGCTATTTTTGGTATGTTCAGATCAGAGCTGGAATATCTCACCCTCAGCGTCCTATCCATAGAGTGACACGTCTCCAATTTGCAACTTTCTTTGCATCATAAGTATCCGATGAGACAAAAAGGTTCTTCTCCATTCTTAGTATCTTCTGGAATCTCACAACTTTGAAACTGGGGAGTTAGTTTTTTTTTTATATAGATGTGAGGGTCTTTAAAAAAATCTTTCTTTTAATATATTGTTAGCCCTAGGCAAAATCCTGCTTAAAAGCAAGCAAGATGGTAACAAAATATTTAAAAATAAGCAAAAACACCACTTCCAGCTCCTCTGAGGAGTGTCAGAGCAAGCCTACTCTAACTATCCTTCAGTTCCAAAATCAGGAAAATTGGATAAAGATAGAAATGAACGATTCTATTCTTCATGAAATAAGAGAAATTATGCGTTGGGAGAAAAGAATTTGCTATAAAGTGTAAACTGTTTTAATATTTATATCTTATAATAAAACCGTGACATGTTTATAACCTCTCTATCAAGCATTTTTACAACGGGGCCACCGCTGAGAGCTGAAAACGCAACAAAAATGCAAGGACACACTGAGTATGAAATATACATCTTGATTTTATAATCGTGTGTGCTTTATTTTTTACACAAATGGAATGGAAGTGTCGAATATTTACACTTAACAGGAGTGTAAGCTGTGCAGTGTCTCCGTAAACCCCAGCTTGGGCAAGGAGTATTTCCCCTCCTTCCCTCCCTCCCTCCCATCCTGCACTACAGCTCCACGGAGCAACACCCTGTCAGAGAGAAGCACAAAACTGTCGCATTGAAAGGCTCGAACGGGTACAGCCTGGTGCACTCAGAAGTTAAGACACACTTAGGAAACACAAATTCAAAAAGGAGAGAAGAAAAGTTTGCCATCCCGTTGGGAGTCAGCCTTGCCATTTGGTTGTCTGTCCTCATGAGCTGCTAGGGAGATTCTGAATTCTCTCTTTTAGATGAGCTTTGTCTGAATCGTCCACCGGCTTGTCCTCAGCTGCTACAAGAAACTGCACAGCTGTACAAGACATGATTTCCAAAGCACAGTTTTCAGTGAGGAAGGATATTTACAGACTGGAGCGTGCGTGGGTTTCCACCCACACTCATTCATACCCAGTGCAGTATGTGCTACATGACAGACATACCCCACATACCATACGTACACATAAGTAAAATGTACAGCCACAGAATTCTCTCGGGAGTTCTCTGGCCAATCAGTTGTCACAGGAGGTACTACACATGCTTTAAAGGAAATGTCCCCTTTTTTCCCCCCTAGGAGTGACAAATTACTATTATAAACTTAGGAACTAGCCTGAGTCCTTGACTTAAATATTTTTGTAGGAATTTAGGTAGGACCGAGACAGGAACAAAGAGATGTCATTTCACCAGCAAGTCCATTCAGTCTCACCAGAGCAGTCACCAGCTGAAAAGCAGGGGGGCTTCACATAAAAATGGGGAAAATAAAGCTAATGAATGGGGGGGGGCATGTCTCTCTCCAAATCAAGGCGATGGCATGGCTTCAATGAGAAAGAAGAGTTTTGCTGTCAGAATAATTGTTGGAGCCAGAGCCTGCCTTTATTGAAAGGAAGTGTCCCTAGAGCCACGGGAAGGCGCTGGGAGTGGGCTCGCTTTGGCCCGGGCTTCCGGCAGAGGGGCCCCAGGTGCCGCGGGGCCCAGAGCAGGGCGCGTGGCCGCCGGGCAGCGGGCGGGCGGGCGAGGCGAGCTGGAGCTGCTGCAGCTCAGGGCCTCCCGCTCGGCTCTGCTTGCTGGGCTGCGCAGGTGAAACGGTGACCCAAAGTATTTGTGTCATTAGTCCAGCCTATGGACTTGCTGTCTGAATCAGCCATGAGCCCTTATAGGACAGAAAAATTAAGAAGTGGCGTATGGGAGAAGAGGGAATTGGAGATGTGAGAAGAAGAGGAAGGACAGGGAAAGGGGGGAGAGAGGAACAAGCAGGGAAAAGAGACTGAGAATAAAGGAGAGACAGGCAGAGACGGGTAGTAAAGCGGAGGGAGTCAAGGAGGGCTGTAGGAAAGTCAACAGCTTAGAGAAGAAGGGGAGGGAGGATGAAAGGAGAGGTACACAAAAAGAGCTTTGGAATGAGCTAGAAAGAGAAAGGGGGAGCAGGAGCGGAGGGGGAATGAGAAAGAGCCACAGGCGAGAGCCAGAGGCGTGGAGAGCTTGCCCCTGGCTTGGAGTCCTGAAGGGCCGGCAGAGGGATCTAAGACAGCTCGCAGGCACCTGAGTGCAGCTTCATAAAGGTGGGCTCACTGAACAGAGCCAACCCAAGAACTCGGGGCTGGGAGAAAAGGCCTGCAAAGAGATGGCCAACAAATCCCACGGGAGAAGAGCAACTACAAATGCCCCTGCAATCAGCTGACAAATGGGATTTTGAATTTGGTAAAGCTGAGACCCCTGTGGTGCTACACATTGTACCAGAGCATGAAAAATAGCACCAGGGACACGATCTGGCACTTTTCCGAAAGGGCCCAGCGTGTGAAGGTGACATTGCGCCCCCAGCAAGCCTTCAGATTGGAGAGAGCTCCGGACAAAGTTTGCAGTGTTAGCACCAGTCTGGCCCCAGTCTCCAAGTGCATTTGCACCAGATGTAATCTGGGTAACTCTCCTGTCATTTCCATACCAGTCGTCAGGTTTGCTGCAAAATACACCGGGTCACTGGAGCCATGGAGACCTCAACATTGGGAAGCGCAAGACAACACAACAAATGGAGGTGTAAATTCTATAGGAAAAGATCCTCTCACCAATTTGCTTGGTGATTCTTCAAGCAAATATATATGTATATATATATTTATATAAATCTACATAAAAAAATCAGTGCAAATGCCAATTCTAATCTGAAAGCATCTACACTAGGAAAATAAATAATTATATTACTACAAAACCAAGGGTTGGTGGTTCAATTTGATTGTACTCAGCCACAACAATACTTAATATTAAATGAAAAGCACATCACACGACCCGCGGAAACATCTACTCGTTAATGACAGTCCTTTAAGTAAATGGTTGCATGCTCAGTTGAGAAACCAAAGAAGTTATCATGGTGGCCTAAAGATAGAGCTGGGATCAGGAATGGCATTCTGGTGGCAGAAAAGTTCTGGGAGCAATATTGATGAAAGTAGACCTTGACCTGAAACTGGCGAATGGCAAATGTGATCCGTGTCTTTAACATTTTGAGCAATCTAAAGAAGTTTCCAGAAATTTAACTTTCATCAGAGGGGAAAATATACTGCCAGCCCTTTCATTGGCAAAGGCAGCCTCAAGACTACAGGTAGATGCATCATTTTGCTTTTTTTGTGTTTGTTTTGGTGACTGCGGCCAGACAGAGAGTGGTATTTAGTGTAAGATGAACACTGCCTGCTTTTGGAAAGAGACTCTCATTCTGAGCTGCGATGTTCTTATTATGAAGAAGCCCCATCACTGCAGATGACTCTCTCTCTTGCTCTCCACCCCAGCCTGCATGCTGGTTTGCTGCACAGTGTGGCAGAATCCCTGCCAGGTCTGGATGTACCCCAGAAATAAGGCGATGGGGCTTAGTCTGGGCCTGCATAGAACCCAGAGTTGAGTGGTTATTGAGATCACAGGAAAGTCTCTTTCTAAACACGTTGGGCACAAGCAAAGTTAATGTCACCATCAGCTCTAAGGTAGGATATAGGCTTCAGGAGGGATGATTTTTGTTTTTAATCATCATTATTATAATTTCTAAAAAATAAACTTGGTCCAGGTGCCACCCTCAAGAAAGGCAGTTTAGTTGATTGAGCTCAAAGTCATTAATTGTCTTTCCTTATGGTTCTATCTCTGCCTTGTACACAGAAACAAATCTGCACCTCTCACCCCCAATCAGGTAATCCCCTTCTCTCTCTCTCTTCCTCAAAGAAATAGTGCATCTTGGAACAGATCTCTCCATGACTCTATACCATCTCTGGCTGTTATAAAACTTCAATTACTTGTAAAACAGACAAAAGAAAAAAAAAGTCCTAATTACTTGTGGTTCGCCAAAATACTAAATGATCCTTTAAGAATTGTATATAAGTAACTAGGAACAAAGTCATTCAGCTATTTGCATGGCAGGCCCAGGTTGTGTAACAAGAGAAAAGCCAAAAACTTCCCCTTTAGCTTGTTTGCATGAGTTGGTCTCTGAAAGCCATCAGCTTAAAAATGCATTAACCAAATGTCTTCCAAAAATATCCAAGAGGGCAACTCATTAAGGGATGTGCTCCATGAAAGTGTATCACTAATAGGGAAGGGAGGTCATGAGAGGTAAGTGGGGAGAAGCCTGTGTCAGACTTTGAAGGAACTCAGATGCTCTTAGTGGATCATTGGCAACAGAAGGGAGAGTGCAACTTACAGTTCTTGAATTTGATGGTCGGCAGACAGTGCATACAGTTACTCTTTCCATTAGTTAGTCTTTACAAAATATTTCACAAAACTTTTTTAACCTATAGAAATTTGTTTCTATACATTTAATATATTTTTTATTGTATAAATTATTCTCTTTAGTGCCTTCTTTCACTTTATAAATGGCAAAATAGACAATAAACAATCATAAAGCTAACCTCAGGTGGAATCCCCTCTTCCCAGTAAGGTCAGTCCTCCACACACTCAGGAATTTTATAAAATGCTCGTCTTTGCAGGTGCCAGTCAAAGAAACTACACGCATATCCTTCCCTGATATTATGCCGTCTCCAAAGGGACTCCTTTCTTTCTTTTTTTTTCCTTCTTTCTTTCTTTTGCTTGTTAAGAAATCAAAGGATGTGCATAGTTATAAAATTCAAAGTGGACCAATTACAGATGTGGGTAATGGGAAGGTTGGTGAAGTTCAAGTGCTGGCAACTTTTCTTTAAAGCAAAAAACACAGAGAGCTCAGCAGCTAAGTCAGCTCTGGCCATCTGCTGGGTGAGGAGGCTGCCCGGCTCGGGCACCAAGCCCGTCAGAGGTTCATCCCTACGCCTGGCCCCTTGAGCAAACCAAAGCCTTCCTGCGCACCGCAGTGTCTTTTCTGTCCCACCCTTTGGCCCCTCCGTTTCCTTCATGGCTTCACACAGTTTGTGTTGTACATTCATCAGAATTCACATTGACTGCAAAACATAAATGCAACAAAAACATAAAAGCCTCCAAGTAGTATATTATATATATTTTGTTCTTCTAAATGCTCTTCTGTCATTGTCAGAGGTGCAGTAGCTAATTTATAACTTTTCCTTTGAGGGAATCCAGATGAAAGGCCCAGATTGCTCTTCAATAACAAGCTTGCATTGGTTATATATATCTTCTAAGGTGTCTCCTTGGACAATAGCTAAAAGAAAAGCAAACACATGCATAGTTAGGAATCAGTCATCCAGCACACAGCAGAAGCTCAAATCTGTGACAGACAAACTCATCAGAAAGCTTAACATTACTTTTCACTAATAGGACAATGCAGAAAATTCACCTAAACAAAGTCACATCAATGTTGAAATAAATGCTTTCAAGGCAGGTTCTGGATCAGCAATAAATGCACCACAGTCTTTCTACTTTCTACCTGTTTGTCTGTTGTTCTGGACAATGAATCAGTCATTTATTTATATTTTATGTGTGTCTACTGTGGGCCAGACCCTGAGCTAGGCATTAGTTAACCTCCTCAACCCCCAAACCTTTAAAAGGACATCCCATTCATTCTCCAAGTAATCTGGTAAAATAAAATTTTACCCTGTATATTCATATTGGGAATATCTTAATACCATAAGTACCTGTAAGAAACATAAATAGGAGGAAACAAACAAACTGTTAAACTGTGTATTACCTAAAATACTAAGTCACTTAGAGTAGATGTAAGTGTGTGTATATATATTTTTTCATTTCAGGTAGGGGCTTTATTGCATATGATCCCTCATGATATAAATCTATTTTATATAATTCCATCTGATACCCATATTGTGGTAAGGTTTAATTTTTGTCATAGAATTTGATGTAAGTATATTTTATTATCTCCTTCGAACAAAAGCTATCTTGTAGCTAGATCTCTAAGACATGTCAGTACTACCCTTATGACAGTAGGACTTAGAAATAAATTGCTACTGAGACATGGTTTAGATTTTCAAAAACAGTCTTCAAAATATATTGATTACTATATTTTACTCCTGAATCTAAGCCACTGCCAAATATACATTGTTTTGATTTGATGGTCCTACCTCTATGCTCTTTTAGAATAAAATATAACTCATATCTTTGTTATTGATAGAAATTTTACTTAAGATTACCCAATTCAACATATTTGCATACTGCCACACCACTGGTATTTTTCTATTCTGAGCAAGGTAAAAAATAAAATATCTAACTTCACATAAGGTAAGTCAGGAGGAAAGTTCTTGTTTTCACACTATCAGTTGTAAGGCAAATTCCACAAATGCTGCTCACTCTTTGGATTTGATCAGTGTTCCATGAAAATACATGAGAGAGAATCCAGGATACCCAAGACAAGAAAATCTTCCTTCCTCAAACTTCATGTTTCCAAGGAAATATTTGAAAAGAAATGTTTTGCTCGACAGGGAATTAATCGAAACACAAGGAAGTATTTCAAGACCCTCGTTCACATGTTCTAATGGGAGACAGGCCTCCAGGTCATTGAAACTGAGGATGCAGGCCCCGCGATTGCTTCTTAAGAGTGGCTGCTTTGGATCCTGCACATTTTGAGTCCTCAAAATTTCTTTCTCAAGTTTCACGCTGATATCAGGGAATAGTTTAATGAAGTATCAATGCCTAAACTCTCCTTAATAGCAGGAGGTAGCTCAGTGGCATCTGGCGTCCCTGGTTTTGGATGGGGCCGCTGGGAATCTGGAAGTTGGCTGTAGCTGCATTCAGAGCAGGGAGAACCCAGAGTCCGAAGCACATGGGTAAAGCAGAGGGGAGCCAGGGATTCTTGGCAGAAAGGTTTTAGGACCCAGGTATCCCAGGCCCTCCTTTATGCCAAATGCCAGGCAATTAATGTCCTTTATCACAGTTCAAGGGTAAATAAACTTACCTGTACTAGACTTATCATGGTGATCACTTTGTAAGTTATATAAATGTCTAGTCACTATGTTGCACACTTGAAACTAATATAATATTGTACAGGGCGGGGCAGGTTTACAGTTGTGAGCACATGAAACACAGAGTTTATTCTTATATTATTATTTATTAATTATTGTATAATACTTCCATAAGAATAACTGTAAACCTACTTTTGCTCCACCCTGTATGTCAACAGTAATTGGAAAAAAAATTTAAAAAAAAAGAACTTACCTGTAAAATACTCTCCAAATTCTTGTTCTAGCTTAATTGCACGATCGTAGGTTTTCTTGGCCTGTTCCTCTGTTAGGCGCTTGTTCATCTCCCTGGGAAAATGAGGGTTTAGTATTAGAAAGCACAGGGACTATCCAAACCCTGAAAAATGAAATGTCTGGCACAAGTGGATCCTGCAGGAAGCCTAGTGTAATCTTAGCGGCAGCTTCCTAGTCTTCATTTGGGAGTCCTCTTTGCTGGAATAATTTTAGCAGCGAGGACTCCCCCCCAGGAGCTCACTCTCTCAGTGGGCAGTCT
This sequence comes from Miniopterus schreibersii, assembly GCF_964146895.1. Classification (NCBI taxonomy): domain Eukaryota; kingdom Metazoa; phylum Chordata; class Mammalia; order Chiroptera; family Miniopteridae; genus Miniopterus; species Miniopterus schreibersii. The sequence continues at coordinate 28,850,067 of NC_138112.1, read as the reverse complement.
CTTGGTCCCATGTTGGGTGGACACAGAGTCTGTTTGCTTTTGATTCCTGGTCCCTGTTCTGCCCTCTGCAGTCCCACAGGGTAGGCCTAAACTTCCTCCACGACAGGCAGCAGGGTATTGACATCACGCCCTCATGTGTGCCTTGAGGTATCCACTCCTTCAGAATAAACTGTCTTACTATCGTCTATTCTCTCTTTGGACACGATTTCCGAATCCTAATCGTCCTGGTCCCCTTTCTTTGGACTTTATTTTAGTCTCTCTTGACCTCTCTTAAACGTGGAATTGAACAAAATCTTCCAGAGGTGGTCAGAGGGAGGAGAGAGATGGCCAGAAGGGAAGGTGTATCACGGTATTTTGGACTTCATTACATCTGAGAGAACATGAGTTGACTGTTCTCAGGTCCTGACCCCTCAGAAGGCTTTGACCTCTAGACTCCTCCATTCTTCCCAAGGGCTGCTGCTTGTCTTCAACGTGCATGTGGAGTGGAGAAACACAGAGAGTGCTTTCAAAGAATTATACAAGGGGTGACAATCCCCTTAGGCATGTCTATCTTTTTTTAAGTCCTCACCCAAGGACATGCTGAGAGAGAGAGAGAGAGAGAGAGAGAGAGAGAGAGAGAGAGAGAGAGAGAGAGATTGGTTGCCTTCTGTAGGTGCCCTGACCGGGAATTGAATTGGCAGCCTTTTGGTGCAGAGGACTGACTACGCTCAACAAACTGAGCCACTCTGGTTGGGCAGGCAGGTGTATCTTTCAGGCTGAAAGGCATTCTGTAGCTCTTACTGCTCAGCTTTCACAAATGATAAGGCATGTCTGTAGCAACCAGGGCCCTGAACTTCTTGTTTTTATAATCAGATGGTATCTCAAGGAGCTGCTGAAGAAGCCTTGAATGAAAACGAACACAGAAGGAATGTAACAATCCAAAGTTCTGGGACCAAAATATTTTCAAATAGACTGTAAACAAGTAATATCAAAGAGTGAGCCAGGATAGAGGAGCCTGCTAAGGAAGAATCTCCAGTGCTCACTGTGCTTATTTTTGTTCGGATAGAACGGGCTGGAAAGAAATTATGCCCAAGATTCTCTGTCCCTTTCTTTCCGTTAGTCTGTCAACCATTGGTGTATCATTACCTGTATATAAGTGCTACTTAATCATTGTAAGTATATTTAAATCCAACCTACTCTCAAGGGCAAATTGAGGTGAGAGAAAAATGGAAAATAACCTGATCTACTGATTCCTCACCAGGGGCAGCTTTACCCCCCCATGTCCTCTGATGTTAATTTTTTTTTTCTTTTTTGCCTACCAAATTGCATTTATTAAATGCAAATTATTTTATCTTTCTATGTTTTTAAAATAAAAAACATTTTATTAATCAAAGACTACCAATCATTGCCTGCGATCATGACAAGAATACCAGTGTGACTGAGCCGGGCTGAGAGAAGTCCAGCCAAGAGCAGAGCCATTTTAGTTGGGCCATCGGGATGCATCACAGGGGCGGGTAGAATTTCCAAAGCAATGCCGCCTTTGCCTGCCACTTAGGAAGCCAGAGACCTGAGTCTGGAACATGTGATCTTTGTCAATTCCTTTTTTCAGAGCAAGTAACTGAGGCTTGAAGTAGTAAAGAGACTTGCCTAAGATTGTACATTTAATAAAGAGTAAGTCTGATGCAAGAACTTGAACTTTTTGGTTTTTTTTTTTAAACGAATTTTTAGTCAAACAGACTTTCCATTATACCAAGACTTTCTTTCAAAAGAGACTTATTTGAAAAAAAAAAACCCCAAAAAAACTGAAGTCAGACATTAACATGATTCTGGACACGATGCTGGTGGCTGCCATAGAAAGAAGTGGGAATTGGCTGTTGAAGTAAACTCATCTCATCCTGAGGGATGGTATCTATGGTCTTCCTCCCAAACAGCACAAAGCCCTAGAAGCTGTGACTGACTGTCACCCTTGGGTGCAGAAGATGCTGGACTAAACCAAGGAATACATTTCACAGAAAGACAGTGTTTGGCTCTAGATGTCAAGAAATCATGTAGCCCGGGATCTTCTTTCGCTTTCCTGGCCCATGCTGGTCTGTCTTCTCTGAATTCCCCTTGCACTTTTTGTAGCAATGACTGAATTTAGGTTTTTAATTTTCTAATATGTGAATTTTTGGGGGTCTTTTTGCCTAGCTTATGAGTTCTTTGAGGGCAGAGACCTGACTCAATACATTGAACAAATAAATGAATGAATGGACAGTTAGACAAACAAATATAATTATATGATAGTTGAAGACAGAAGTGAACACAGGCCATCATGGGAGCAAGAAGGTAAGAGCAGACTGGGCTGGCAAGGTGAAGAGACACAGGAAAGCTTCTCACTGCCATGGAGTGGGGCAGGGACAGAAGTCACAGGCAGCACACTATATAAAGAACATCTCTTTCCCGCACACCCTTGATTTCATGCTTCTCTGGAGAGTCAGCCATGTGTGTGCTAATAAGCTGGGTGGTTTGATGTGGAAGATGCACTTGAGAAATAATGAGTGTGATGAGGTATCAGTGCCTGATTGTGACAGCTGCCACGCTCTCTTTCCAGCTGACCTAGCCTTCACTCCTCCCGGGGAGTGAGCAACTCAGGACAGCTTTGCTCCTGAAGTAAAACCCTTGGAAGAGACTGAGCTGGAAAGTCAACATCCCACATTTACGAATAAGGGCACATTGGTTGGAATGTCACCACTACTGCTCTGGGGACCTATGGACAGGCCTGCAGTCACTTCTGTCAGATTCACCATCTTCAGGAGGAATCCAGCCTTCAGTATGTTTAATTTTCCTTGGTGATAAGTGGCTGTGACAATGCCCTAAGGCAAAAGCAAATAAGTCATCTCATAGTTGTGGGAGGAAGTAGACCTTCTCCTACTGAGCACCAGATGGGACTGTCTCCCAGTATCACACAGAACCAAATGTGCAACTGCTGTTTCTCCCTCAGGCCTCACTTCCTGGGGAGCCATTCATCCCACTGCGGGCTGACGATGTGAAACTTACTTTTCTATTTATGAAACAGGCTCTTAAGATGCTGTTCCCGGGATGCCGGGGCCATTTTTCTCTTCTTCTTATTAATGTTAGCATTGCTAATAAAATTTATGAGGCTCTTTACAGATTATAAATTACTTTTACATAATGAAATTTGTGGTTGCTTAATTCACTTTGTGCAATACTCCACACAGTATCCTTCCTACATGAGGAGAAATTTAATACATGCTATCAGGAATGATATGATTGAGAACCATTATTTTATTGTTAACACATATTTTTCCATGTGTCAACTACGAGTAAAGCTCCTTATGCTAAAATTTAACACCTAAATTATCGGGGCTGAGTTTTCAGCAACTTCCTGATTTTATTTTTACATCCTGATAAAAACTTTATCTATCCTTTATTGATGAGAATATAGTCTGATTTTAAGATATAGCTCTGGCAATTTCCCCAGAGATCTCCTATGCATTTAACTTAATTCTCTTAGGCTACACCTCCTGCTACTGCAGCTCGCTTCATTTCTTCCTCCTCAGGAGACAGCGGGACAGTTAGCCCATATCCTCTGTGAGTAACTGCTTTCACCTCTGGGAGTAAGTCATTTCTTTGATCTGCCCACGAACACTGTTTTCCAGCACTTTGTGGTTGACTCTTGCACCCTGTCAAATACTCTGAGGTCTTGAGGCCCAAAGGGAGGCATATTTGCGACAGACACGCTAGCATGAACTCTTGTGATCTCTTGGAAAATGTACTATGCTGTTTATGTGTTTTAAGATGATCAAATAGCTTTATTCCATTTATAATAAAGGAGCTTGAAATATTTCATAGCAATAATAGCTATGATTTAGTGAGTGCTTACCCTATGCCAAAGACCGTATGAAGAACTTGACATTAATGATCTTGTTTAACCTTTACGCTAGCTCTTATGAGGTAAGTGTTCTTTTTTTTTTTAATTAAAGTATGATTTTATTGATTTCAAAGAGAGGGAGAGAGAGAGAGAAACATCAATGATGAGGGTTATTGATCTGCTGCCTCCTGCACGCCCCCTACTGGGGATTGAACCTGCAATTCAGGCATGTGCCCTGATGGGGAATCAAACTGTGATCTCCTGCTTCATGGGTCAACATTCAACCACTGAGCTATGCTGGCTGGGCGAGGTACGTGTCCTTAATGTACCTAGTTTAGAGGTGAGGAACAAAAGGTCACAGAACTGATTACTGGCAAAGCAAAGAACCAATCCTGGCCTGATCAATTCTCAACTCCCTGTTCTTAGCCTCTTTGCTCTGCTACCTCATTTTTGTACAGGAGTTGTCTATAAAGCAATGCCAACAATTTCTATCAAACTGCCAAAGGAAATGTGTTACTTTATAGTCAGATTAGGAATTTCTGCTTAATTTGTTTAGTGATTTTTGAAGGAAGATATTTTAGAAGTCCTCTGGAAATTAAAAATAAAAAAATCATGCATTTTCCCCTTGTTCATAAATGTGCACAAGTATGGAGCTGTTGGTTTAAGTAATAGATATTTTACTGCCAAGCCATGAAGAAACGCCCTATAAAGGATAGTGGTCTATATACATGAGGTTCTAATTAAGGAACTTAAGAATTATACGATACAGTAAAGTGAAATGCCAATGAAAAGAGTCTAAAATATTGTGCGCTCCTTCTATAAAAACCCACACATTTAAAAAGATTTACCAGTTGAACTGCTCTCAGAAATAAGAAACAATTCTAAGATGACGCTACGTATCATTTGGGAAACAAAACCAAACAACTAAACGAAATTAAATTAACCTACCTTCAAAACAACCTGACGACAAAACAAAACAATCACACACACACAAAACAACTTGTGAAATGAAAATAAAAGTCAAGAAACATTAGTGAAGACATTTTAAGAAATTACTGACATTATGTCTGTAGTGGCTCAAAAAACTTGAATACAGCTTTAAGAAAAGGGAATGCTTTAAAAAAAATCCACAATGGCACTTCCCATTTGTAAGCATTTGTGACAGAGCTGTTAATGATGTACTGTGTCATATGGAACAGGGGGCCAGATGAAGGCCTCCAGTGGCCTCCACTTACATCAGAGGTTCCAGAGACTTGGGCTTAATGAAGATGGCAATGGGATAGAGCTGGGCAACTTGTAACCGCTTGATAGCATTTCCTGATACGTCAAGTATACAGTGTTTGCCCTGGTAGAAAGAGAAGAAAAATAGGGAGTTAATCCAGAAAAAATGAATATAATCCAACATCCACTAAAAATAATGTGTGTTTTAGGAGAAGATAAGGGATAATGGATTTCTAAGGGTTGAGAAGGATCGCTGCAAAGCATAAGTAAAAGTTGATACACAGGTCATCACTGAATGCTTGCCATGACTCATATTTATTACTCCCTTACTAAGTGTCTGCCGCTGGGATAGACATTCCACATGTGTTATCTCAGTTAACTTTCTTTTCTTTTCTTTTAAAAAAAAATGAATTTAGTGGGGTGACATTGGTTTGCAAAACCATACAGGTTTCAAGCATACCACTCAATAAAACATCATCTGCACACTGCATTGTGCACCCATCACCCCAAGAAATAGCTGATATTTTGTACAAAGAAGGTATGTAGCCATGTGACTGGGTCTACTCTCGTAAAGCTCGAAAATCATCTCCGAAGACAACTGTTGAGAAGAAATTCCCAAATCTATGAGGTAAGTGTAATCAACCACATTCTACAGAAGAGAAGACTAAGGCTTAGAACCATTAATGAACTTGCCCAATGTCTCGGAAACACAAGTCTTGGGCACCGATAGACTTGTTGGAATAAACAGACACCTCATTGTTTCACCATCTGATGGTAAATTTGAAGGAATGCTAACCGTGTGAATTTACAATAATTCCATGAGTATTTGCTGAGTGCTCATATGTATCCCGACCTTGATGTGCTCAGTCTAGCAGAGGACACACACACACGAGTTACCTTAAATAATGTATCTTAAATGCTGAGACAGAGGCTTGCCCAGGGTATGTAAATTTCTTATTTGTTAACGAACAGAAACCCTATTACATTATAGCACACCTCATTTAACTTGGCTTCCGTTGCAAGGAGTTGTTTTATAAAGTAGTTCTGGAAAAGTAGATCTATTTGCCACACATCATATTCTACCTCCTGAAGAGAAATGGCCTCATTACCCTGATGCTAGAAGAACTTTACACAAGAAGAGAAACAGCATATTATGCAGATAGAAACAGTTCTAAATCAACAATAGGGAATCAAAACTCATCTATAATATTTAAGTGAAAATGAACAGAGTCCACGAATACCTGAGCTCTTATAATTGGAGAAACGCACTGAGATAGTTTAAGTAATAGATTACTTAAACCACTTAAGTAATAGATTCCGAGTTTGCTGTCTGAAGTGCAGCGGCCACATAAAATTAAAACTTCTAAATGCTATTTGAGTTATCCACCGGCCAGAGCAGTTCAAGTTAACAAAGTTTGTATCCACATGTTCAAGGAGCAGAATAAATGCAATTATCCAGGAGATCCATTACAAACGGTTTGATACAGCTCACAGAAACTAACTTTTGACAGAGAGGAAAATGGGTACAGCCGCTTAGTGTATTCTTAGACAGACATTAAAATTTCTTCTTTAGTTTTTGTACCACTACATCAACGGGGGGGGGGGGGAATGTATTAAATGAATTCGACCCAACAAATATCAATTATATAATAAATATAATTGGCTCTTAAATACTTATTTTTCCTCTTATGAAATTAATTCTCTGTTCACAGATCAGGACCTCCCTGTAGGCATATCTTAAGGCTACACTCAAGTGCCTTCCTATCCTATTCTCTTTGGAATGTTCTCCTCACTTCCAGTCCCTTAATTATCAGCAGGGAGGCAATCACAGCAGCTACACTTCTTTAAGCTGGAATTTTTCCCAGCAGCAGGCTAGGCATTCCTCCCATCTATCTATCTATCTATCCCCCCCATCATGAAGATCTTAAGTTTTCAGGGAGATAAGACTTAACTGCTGCTAATAAAAAGGATGCTGACCTAAACCATCAAGAGTAATGAAGCTTCCTTAATAAATTCACAGTTGCTTACTGGGACCAAAGTCAAGAACAAAGGGAATCTTCAAGAACCTCAAGCTGTTAAATGCCTTTAGGTTTACACTCCATCCTTTCTCCCTCAAGTCAGCCAGCCAGAGATTAGAACAAGGATTAACAACCATGCTCTAAAGTGATTCTTTACTTAGAGGTCTTAAAAGGAATATTTAATTAAACTTTACAAATGCAATCAGGAAAAAGTAATGACCAAAGTATGCATTTTGCCACCTGGGACCCTTCTGCAGGGGAGGTGTAAGATGGTTGGTGAACATACCCTTTCTGCTACAAATCTCACAGACTGCACACTGGTCCCATACAAGTTGTCGTTGTACTGGCCAGCTTCTATGAACTTGTGCTCTTGGATATCTTTCTCCATTTGTTCTCTGGAAATGACAAAGTGATAGTCTCTGCCATCCACCTCGTAGTCACGCTTTGGCCTTGTGGTATCTTAATAAAGCAAAAAATAATAAAATTAAGATAATATATTTATACTCATAAACTTCTTTTCTATTTATTTACTTCACCACACCCTCAACAGAGATACATAAAAATATGTAATATGAAGGACTATGACATAGTCACAGGTACCAGTCTTAGCCTCCTACTGAAAACAACTGTAAAGCTAGACAAAATATATGGAACAACTAATTTCAAGCATCAGACAACAGGCAGTGCAGGGCTGTGATTCTTGATAAGAGAAACACATAAGGGGAATTACATTTACCCTACTTTCATTTCTTAATGGAGAGTCTAGAGGTCCATGGCCTTAGAATGGTTACATTTTGGAAGGTTACTCTAGACTCATCTTCACCAAGTCATTACTGAAAGAAGCTGATCTGTCAGTAAAATCTTAACATTTTATATATAAAAAAAATAACAAAATCCAGACTCTCAATGATGTAGCATCACAATGTCCAGCACACAATAAAAGATTATGGGACAAGCAATGAAGCAAGAAAATGTGTCATATAACCAGGAAAAAAAATGGACATAGAGTATAAATATATTCAAGAATTTTAAAAGATATAAAATTAGATTATAGTTAAGGCGGGACTGAAAGTCATCAACTCTAATTTGGGCTAGATGCAGCTAAACTTCTTTGTAAGAAGTGAAGGGCAAACTATCAATATAAACAAAAAATGTTAATATATTTCCAATCTTTGACTTAGCTATGCTATTTCTGGGAATCCATCTTAAAAATTATCAAACCATACAATTTTATCCTTAAAGATGTTTAATTATATTAGTTTATAAGTTATAAGTAAGTTTAACATTTAATTACAATTCATAATAATGAAAAGTAGAGAAAAATAAAAATAGCCATAAAGGAAGAATGCTTAATAACATAATATTTAAAATATTTATATAAAATTTTAAATAATGTAAACAAAAAAAATACTCTATATATCTAAAATGTACCTAACTGCAGAAGAAAATGCACATATAGAATGAATAGATGGAAATCTAACAAATATTAGCAGTGATGTTAGCTCTGGGTACTGTGTGGGATTCTGTATGTTTTTTATTGTCTTTTTTAACTTGATTTTTAGCATTTCAAAGTTTGGTACAATGAACATGTATTTCTTTCTCTTTTTTTTTTTTTTAAATATATCTTTTTGATTTCAGAGAGAGGAAGGGAGAGGGAGAGAGAGAGATAGAAACATCAATGATGAGAGAATCATTGATCGAGCCCACAACCCGGGAATGTGCCCTGACCGGGAATTGAACCCTGATCGCCTGGATCCCAGGTCGACGCTCAACCGCTGAGCCACACCCCGCAGGGCTGAACATGTATTTCTTATAATTATATAGTGCTCTAATTTAAAAAAGAGTAAGAGAAGAGTGTGCAGGGTTGAGGAGGACATGAAAATAGTGCTTAAGGACTGTGTTGTTTTTTTTCTTCCAAAACTGGAGGAACAAACTGGAAGGTGCTATGAATGGACTAGGGTGTGACTTGATCATTTCTACGTAGAGCCTTTCTCAGGACAGGTTCTATGGCAGGATCTCTCCCCAGAGACCTTGCTGGGAAGCTTCATGAGATATAGCAATCATCCTAGTTCCCTTCTGTCCATAGACTGTACACATGCAATTCCTGCTATTCTCATGTATTTCAGGTGACATTTGCAGTACTGAAATGTAAGAGAAACTTCAAAGCATAGAGCTTTAAAAACTGTAGAGTGAAAACAAAAGTAGAGTGAGAAAGAAATACTTGTTGGGATCAGATTTAAGCACTGTCATCTAATAAATTGAAGTGTTCTGATGGGCATGTCTACATACACAGAAAGCTTCCATGCATTAATGTGACACTGGGAATGGAGACGGAGGGGTGAGTAGGGCGAGTACGGTGGATGGAAGGAGGGAGAGCAGATAGAATTTTACAGGGATACCCACAGGGGGACCAGGGACCTGAGAGTTGTGTATATGACAAGAAAGCAAGGTTAAAGTCTATAATGGCTGAGGGGGTAGGTTAAAGTTTTATACACCTTCTGGTCTTTATTCTACCAACTCCTAGGACGATTAAAACACAGGGGAAAGGCTATTTCATTTTGGACTGATGCATGGCCTGAAGTCATCTTGAGATGATTTTAACAAAATGGCTTTGTTTCCAATCTTTCTTATTCTATGGGAAAAGATTTGTCAGCGGCATTTCGATCATTCTGTGAGAACACACTGATGCCTATCAACAGTCCTGTTATTTTAAATGCTGTCGCAATTACAAAGAAAGAATTCACCCTGCCTTGTTGGGGAGCACAGTCAGTTTGAGGAACATATTATACTCACTAAATAGAGAACAATACTTATCAGGATAGATGAAAAACATGAGGCAGGGAAAATTAAATAATAATAGGTAATAGGTAACTGATAGTATTTGAATCAATGGAGAGATTATTGGAGAGACAGAACTATGATTTATCATCTTAAAGGGAGCCAAGCTTTTTCTTTCCTGAGAAAAAAGAAATAATACTTACGAGGCACACAGGAGCCAAATTTGTCAGGGAATTCAGATATCAAGTCGTCGTTGATCCGATCCTTCATGGGGCCCAGGATAATCACTGGCCGAGTATAGTTTACTGCAGAGGGAAAGGAAGGTGAAGGTGAGGGGAGAGACATGGAAACAACTGCAAAACTGCCTGCCCTTCAGGGGGGTTCTTAAGGCAAAATTGCCAAACAGTAAGAAGTGCCGAGGGCGTCCCTGCATCGGGTAAATTGCCCACACAGCCCTGCACGGGAACCTGATGTTTAACGTTCAGCGTGTTTGTCCGCTGTGACTACTTTCTGGAATTTATTAACAGGAGAAAACAACTGCAGCGTCTGACAACGAAAAGAAGCATTTGGAGGGGTTTTGCTTGCTTTTCGGTTGTGCCTACACAATGTCAAAACCACGACCGAATTTAGTCAATGCAGTGGGAGAAAAAAGATTCCAAAGCAGCGGCTTGGCCGTTGTTTAGACAACGACTTTAAAAAGTAATTGTTAGTAGTAACGACAACTTATGTTTTTATAATTTCTCTTCCTCAGCTCAAAATGCTGTTTATACCCTGCGGGGGTTTCCCAATTCCTTTGTATCGCGGGTTAGAAGGAACTCCACAGTTCCTTTGGTACAATTCCTCATCTGATGCCTGCATTTCCTCTGCGATATGACAGCCATTAGCTTCTGTATAAATGGCTCCAGGAAAGGAAGCCCAGGCTTCTGGAACAGCCCACAGGCGGCCTGTACCTTAGGACAGGTGTGCAAAACTCCCTTCTCAATACTGAGCTGTCTTCAGGCTCCCGGGAGATTTTATCCACACTGTAGGTGGGACTCTTTAGTGACTCGGCTGTGGCCTTCCCATGAAGGCCCGCTCCTCCGGAGGAGCCCCTCTGTCCTCCGGGAGCTGTCGCTGCCCGTGGCCAGCAGTGATTGCTGGTGATGGGGCGAAAGAGAGAGCACGTGGTGTGGGAACAGCCCGGTGCTAAGCGGAGGTTATTTTCCTTCTGCCTTCACCCTTTCCCTTCTATAAGGGTGTCACCTGTCGCGGCCTGGAAGTCAGGAACCGGAGCATGCCGGGAAACTTACTTTCCTGCCTTGTGACAGGCTCATAAGAGAGAATGAAGTCTTCTTGCCCTCCTGGGAAGAGAAGAGAGGAAATTTACGGTGGACTAACAGCCAGCCATGCACCGCAGCTACAAGCCCTGCTCTGAGACGGGAGCAGGCACAGCGCGGGGTTAATTCCCGAACTCTCTCTCGGTCAACGACTCCGTAACTCCCTCCTCAGAAAACTGTTCAGCACTGTTACAGTGGCAGGTTTCTGACGGTCACACCTCTAGGTAGCCGATGGAGTCTAGTGGTCCGCAGTCCATCAGGGCAGGGACCTATGAGCCCGCCTTCCCTCTGACACTGAGCAGCGGGGCACTGTGGCCTCCACGCCTAGCGTTACTACTTAAGAGAAAACCGCCTAGTTCAACAGCAAAGTCTGTCCGATCCTTTGCTGCTACATTATTGGAATTTCTGGGCCTTTTATTTCATCTTCCATTTTATTTCCCAAAGAAGTAAATTGTTCAAAAACAAGTGTCTGCTTGTTTCATTTGTGATGCAAAAACTTCATCAAGATATAACAGGACACTGAGGATTTTACTCTAATAATTTACTCTGATAATTTGTTGGGAAAATGCTAGGTCAAGTCAAGAAGATAAAAATTGAGGTGTCCCCTAAGTCCCTGGTGATAACTGCCATTAAATCTAGCCTGGAACTTTGGGAAAAGAAGACAGACAATGTAGTAAGAGTGTCATCCCTTCCAATGTCATATGCCACAAGCCCTTTGATTCACGCTGGGCCTCAAGTCAACAAATAATCCTGGAAGGTAAACTGGTTTTAGGCAATTATTTTTTTCAGTCATCTATTTTACCCAGTTCATGACCTGGGCATGTGATGAGGCTGATGCAGCTGCAAACCCAGAAGGGTATGCTCTTGTATTTGCTATAGGCCTAGGACTGACTATCCTTTGGTGGGAAGTAGGTTAGGGCTGTTGAAAAAGACTTCCTGTCTGTTGTTTCATATAGGAGGTAGTTTTTCCTGAAACCAAAGGGCAATGAATCTTACTGCTTTATCTCCCATCACCCCTGCAACAGTCAGTCTGTCAGTGCCACATGTTCCTCCTTCAACAGCCACAACATCAGACCAGCTGAGTTCATTTCATAAAAGGGGTTAATATCATAGTTGCAGACTGACAACAGTTTTGGGGAAATTAAGTAGTATGTGGATACAGCTGTGAAGTAGAGATATTCTCCCTGGAGACTGGCTAGCTGGGGTTGGGTAGAGGTGCCTTACATGTACAAGTATGAAAAATGGTCCTTGGCTTAAGTCACACCATACTTCACCCTCAAGCAGGGCCTACTCTCATAATGGCACTGCTAGGCCAAGCTACTTCCTAAAGGCATGGAGAGGGGGCCTGATGTTTCTTCTAAGTGGCATCTACTCAGCTTCCCCAGAAGTGTTCAAGGCACATTCCCACATCTGGGCAGGGGCTTCGTATGTGAAGAGTCAGATTCACCTTTTTTTTTTTTTTCTGATTCAGAAAAAATGATTCATTTTAATAAATAAAAGTACTGACATTTACAGAGGCTAGGCCAAAAAAAGAAGAAAGAAAAAAAAAGTGATTGATTGCTAAGCTCCAGCTATCTAAAGTCTGAGATATAGAGGTCATAGGAATTCAAAAGATAGGCTTAAAATGGTTGGGGAAAGTATAGCTTTAGGAATAGAAGCATGGCCGACTTAGAGCCAATGCCAGACTTTAATTTTACAGGGAAATCTAGGTGGAGTGATTAAAACGTGAAAGGAGAATATTAACCATGGGATAACAAGGGTTTTCAACATCAGGTGATACTTATGTCTCTCCACTAGACTGGGAACTCCATAAGGCAAGGACTGGGTTTAATTTACTACTGGCCCCCAGCACTTAACATAAAGAAGGATGGCAATGAATTTGCATTCTGATTTCAGCAGTAGAAAACAGGATGAGCAACGAGGCCAAAGGTAGGTTCTGCTTTGTGTTTCTGTCTATGTGCTTTCCCTTTGGGAAGAGTGGTTTTCTCTAAATGAATGTAACATGTTATGTCCCCACAGGAATCTCTTTCCAATGGCCTTGCAAATCATTCTGATGGAACATTATAAGGCAAACCTTAAATAAGGTATTTGGCATCAGTATGTATAACTTGTGATTCAGAAAACCAGGTCAAAGCAACATAGCTTTGATTAACTTTGTTAGGCAATTCTGTAGTTCTTTGTTTATCCATTGCTTTTTGTTTTACTTTCTAATTTATACGAGGCACTGCTTCTTGTTCAGAGCAGGAAGACCGGCGGCCGACAGTGGCAACATCCCGTATGTCAAGGCCCCTCCCAATTCTAATGATCCTGAGACAATCAGGCACTATGTAAAAAAGTCACCAGGGAAGCTATGGCAGTTGGTACCACACAATAGCTGTGAATTCAAATAGCTTGAACCAATTTTCACTTTCATGTTCAAGAATGAAAAGGCCTGTGGGTAATGGAAAGACTAATAGGGGGAGGGGAAAAAGTCACAGCAATAAAAGAAAGCTAATCCATGTGTGTATGGCATTTTCCAGGCCATAAAGGGCTTTCACATCCATTGGCTTCTGCTTTTCACAACCATTTCTTTGCAGTAGGTGCTCAGGTGAAGAAACTGAGGCTCAGATATCACAATGTGGCCTGTTTTCTCAGGTAGTAAGTAGTGGAGTCAAGATTTAAAACCATATCTTTTTTGACTCCTTGTTGAGCATATGACATTGTCTCAAAAAAGCAAGAAATGTGGAATTCTCTGTGGGGGCTGGGATATAGGGGCAGACCTTACAAATGAGCAAAGGATGGGTGGCAGAGATAGGAGCTAAACTGGGTTAGAGTCACTGAGAGGCCACCTGTAAACTCCACCTGTAAATATCAACTCTTAAAAAAATGTTGTCGTGTTATCTCCATAACATAGTCATTCTTAGTAGTTTTTCTATTTTTTGTTCAGGAGGTGTTGGGACTTGGAAATAACAGCCGACGAAAAGGTACCAACTGTTACTTGCTCTAGTTTCTGCAGCTGCATGGCTGAGAGTGGGAGAGCAGCAGTGCTGTGTGTGGGCATCAGCAGCTGCAGGAACCTTAGCAGAGGCCTTTGCAATAATCTCAACGCCACACCTGGTGTGTGAACTGGAAACTAGTAAGAGGGACTCGGAGTAAGACCTTGACATGCCCTCATGATAGAGAAAAGCAAGCTGATGTTCTTTTGGAATTTTTAGAAACTAGAAAAGAGAGAGGAAGGAAGTGAAGACAGGGGGCAGGACATTCAGTGTTCTAAATTTAGTGTTCAGTGCGTGTATTGGATGACTGTTAAGAATAAATTAGGTTCTTAGAGCCATAGAATGTTCGTGTTAAGAGTTTTAAGTTTATGTGGTTCATAAATGGGAAGTATGCAGCACGTGATGTCACTTGACAGACATCACGACGGGTCACTGCCTGCATTACTGCTGGGCTTAAGTTGGCCTCAGTACTTTCAGCACAACTCTTCAGGCACATATTACCAATTGGTCAGAGTTGGAATCTTGATTAAAATCTACTTGCCATCTCTGTTTAACCTGAACTACTCATTTTACATAGGAGAGAACTGAGGTTCAAAGATATTGAGTGATTTCTTCAAGATCACCTGGTGAATCTCCATGGGATGTTCAGAAGATCAAATCAGTCAATGCACTATATAGGACCTTAGCATCAGGCTTAGAACATGGTTAATGCTGTGTAAATGTTCTGCTTGTATTAATTTGAAAGGTGGATGGGAAGGTTGAAATGTACCAGATAAAACATGAGGGCCTGGAGTGGAGACTCTAGGGAAGAGTGGAAATGTATGAGATTCCGAATGAAAATGTCTTGGTTGGACCTGCAGTGCCACCACATCAGTGAGGCAGGTCGCCTCTTGGAGCTTCAGCTTTCTCCTCTGTAAAATGGAGTATTATTACAAGCTGTATCTCATAGTTTTGTTGTAGAAATCAAATGAGAAAATAGGTGTGATGAAAAACTGGTTTATGAAGGCTAAAGAACTAGAGGAAATATAAGGGCAGTGCTTGAGTGGAGCAACGGGGAAAAACATGGGCTTCATTTTGACTAATTCCAGTGAAAAAAAGCCATGGGTCTCCTCATTGGCCTCTCAGTTCCACTCAGATCATTTCTTCAGGATTCTAGTTTTGAAAATCCTGTTTAGCTGATGAGCACCAATGGGTTAAAAGGATAATTATCAGCTCCCCCATATCCATAATGACATAAGAGCTTTACTGAGCTTTGAGGAAGGCAGGTCTCCCGCTGTAGAGATTTGCAGTCTCCATTATGCCTGCGTGGTCTCTACTGCATCCCAACACATGGGCAACTGAAAGCTGAGCTACAGAACAACCACAGATACAAGCCAGGGCTGTACTACTTTGTTGACAGACAGAGATCTGAAATCAGCCCATAATTAAGATAGTTTTGAGGTGGCATTTTGCATAATTAGACAATGTGCACTGTAATTATCTGCATGTTGTCTAGTGCTCAGTATAGTTGGACTTTGAAAAAAATAATTGTCTTATAATGATTGAGATGGTGCAGCAAAGCTCTGAGCTATTTATTAGAATGTGGGGTTTGTTTAAGAGTGTGTGTGTGTGTGTGTCTGTCTGTCTGTCTGAGGAAATGTATGAGAATTTTAAGTAAGGTTGTTACACAACGTAACTCCAAGATGCAATGTGAATGGTGCCCCCTGGAGTTCTGAAACACACAGCAGCCTCGATCTTTGTTTCTAATCTTTCATCACACAGTTTAAAGCCATTTTGTCCCCAGAGTGGACATGGAATGATTCTAAGGGTACAAAAATAACACCTGAACATCAGTGGGAAAAGGATCTTTTTAGTGTTTGTTTACTCTGCTATTCACAAAACATAAGGTAGTCAGTCAATAGCCAGGAATTCACTAGAAAGTGCAGCCTATTTTTATTTCAAAATGACACTTTCTGGAAACCATGTCTGTCCCAAGCCTGTGTGCCTTTTCTCATGCCACCTGCCCTGCCTAGATGGTTTCTTCCTCAACTTCTCTGGCTGGTAAGCACCTCACCTGCCCAAAGCTCAGCTCAAGGCCACTTCTTTGAAATCACCTCGGAGGCCCCCACTATCTTAGGCTAGACTTTTATCCTAGAAGCTGACACACTTGGCACATTTTTTATTTATTGCTCTCTCTCTCTTCTCTCTCTCCCTCTATATGTGTGCTGAGCTCCAGAGATGGTTGAGATTCATATTGGGTCTCATGGTGTTTATGAAGAGAGCATGACATATAGTAGATGTTGAATAAGTAAACGAATATTCCTCTGTAATTCCTCATATTTCCATCCTGGAGAAATATCATTTGCTCCTCCAAACTAGGACAAAGCTCTTCTTACTTTTGTTCATTTGTGAAGAAAGTAATTTGAGAGGCTGACCTTCTGTAACCTCAGATGAGACCCAAACTAATACAGATGATTAGACTCCATATTTGCTCTAGGAATATCAGAGTCCAGTTTCAACTCTCCTCTTTTCTCATAGATAATTCAAGCTGCTTCCAAGTATTCCTTTATTACCTCAATAACATTTCTGTGCACCTACTACTTGAGAGTTAAAGGAATTATGTGATACCATTTTGGAGCATTACTACCAAAACTTGTCAAGCAGCTGCAAACTTTGGCCCAAGTTTTATAACTTAATGATTCTAAGAAAAACATTCCCACCTCTAAAAGAGAATTCAGGGGCCCCTAAAATACTCTAAAAAAGACTTCTAGAGGAAAAGGCAGTTCTTGTACATACTTTGAATCAAAAGGCTTGAAAAAACAAGGTATGATGCTTCCCCCTTCTATATCTGTGTCTACAGGATGGAAGCACAACACTTAAAAACTGAAAACCGGACAGCAAAGAAAATAGGGCCGTGAAACCAGACAAGCACGTTATATATTTCCTTATACTAAATTGAGGGTACTTCAGGAGTCAGGGAGAAAATCTTGGGTCACTTTTTCTTGGCCTGGACTCTTTGTTTTGAAATCAAATGAAGAGAGGGGGTAGGCAAATGTTTCTCCAAGTTTGGATAATTGCAAAATTGTAAGAATTTTAAGAATGTACAAATGTTAAGGACCAAATTGAGGACAAGAACCCTTTGATTCCTTCATTTATAAGACTTGTCATTCTGTTGAGGAAGAAAATGAACTGGTTCTAAAATTTGTCTGATCAAGGGTATCTTCACAATATTTTCAATTTTATTCTGCGGTGTGTTTCATCTTCCTCCTCGGGCCCCTACCCCCTTCTGCCACCTTTCCTCTTGTGTGTGTGTGTTTTTTCCTATTTGCTACCAATCTGGTTCTCCAAAGCCTTTCTCAAAATCCAAATGAAATTAGTCTTATTCCAAGAACACTATGTGGCAGCCTATCTCAAAAAAGACATGGTTTTGTAAAGCACCATGCTATAATTAAAAAAACAGAATCACCAAACAAAATCTATTCTAGTTTTTAATTAATACAATATTGAAGGGAAAAAAGCCCAACCAATTCTGTCTTGGTAGCTGTGGGTCATATGTATTGGGCCTGCAGTTTTCTAATGTCCTCAGCAACTGCTTTTTTGAGTAACCCATTTCAGTAAGGAGTACAAACAAATATTACAGAAATTGTAAAAATTCTACTTAAGAATATGTACCTATGTTAGTCACCGAAAACCAGTAAGTAGGTGGTAAGAAACCACAGGAACGGATCAGAAGGATGTGCTTGGTGTTTGGTGAATATTTACATACACTAAGCAAATGGCTTGAGGTGACCAAACAAAGGCCAGAAATAATTTTTAAGTAGTTACCTACCTTTTCAGTTAAGCTTTCTGATCCAAGATTTGTTCACGTAAAGAAAAAATGTGAGTTCCTTCAACATTAAAGGATGAAACTTTTTCATCACTTCCCAACCATCAAAAATATAATATTATGTGTCATAGTGTCTACCTTATAATTTTAATCAAGGAGAGAAGAGATATAAAAGGTTCATGCTCAATTTAAAAGGAACACCGTAATTCATAAAGATATCTCTCATAAAGGGGAGCCAGGAACAGAACGGAAAAGGCAAAATCAGAAGGAAAAGAAAACCACGACTTTTCAACCCTCCCACAGGGAGTTTAAATTATTTGGGGGGTGGGGGCACAGAATGTCAAAAGGTACCAGGTTGAACTTTCCCCCCACCTTCTCTGGGAGAATTGCCTCATAGGCCAGGCAACTGGGGTTGGAACTGCTTGCTTAAGTCACATGAGTCCACCGGTGGCCCTAGTGTCTTTTGTATCTTTCCACATCAAATGATGATTTCATTTCAAGCCATTTGCTTTGGGTGAAGATGAGAACAACAACAGCAAAAATCTGAAATGACCACCACAGGCAATGGGGGCGATTGCAAAGGAAAAAAACCACAAACCAAAGCAATCACTTACGGTAGCTACTTTCGCTATCGCTGGCATTAGAAGAAGCATGTTCTGCAAGAACAGCACAGCAAATTAAAGAGATACCAAGCATTGGCGAGCAGCCAGGGCTTAAAGGCACACACTCATGCACAGCTACTAGAAACGGGAGCAAAAGGCGAGTGAAAGGCCGCAGAGGAGACCGCATTAAGGAAACGCAGATAAGATAAAAAAGATGAAAACTTTATCTCCACTTTACAGGAAACTACTACTTGATTGCTGCAACTTCTTTTTAGGAAAGTATCTAATTACAAAAAAATGTATCATGTCAATCTAAGCACTTTAAAAAAAAAAAAAATAAATACTTTGGCCCATTCCTATAGGTCTGATTTTTCTATATGTGTGTTACTCAGGTCAATGTGTGTCTGAGCTCGATGTTTCAGGGGTTGCTAAACCAGCAGTTTCCTTGCAGGCTCTTTAGTTTTTCCAAAAAAAGAAAAGAAAAGAAAAAGTTTTTATTGATTTTAGAGAGAGAGGAAGTGAGAGGGAGAGAGAGAAACATCTATCGGCTGCCTCCTGCAAGCCCCCTACCGGGAATGGAGCCCCCAACCCAGGCATGTGCCCTGACTGGGAATTGAACCCAAGACTCCTTGGTGCATGGGATGACTTTCAACCAACCAAGCCACACCAGCTACGGCTCTTGCAGGCTTGTTTCTCTATTTTAGCCTTTAGGTATTTTGTAGGAATATTGCATTCCAAATTGCCAATTGATCCCAGGAATTCCTTGAATTTTATTTCTATTTAACTACCTCCTAAACCAATTCTCAGGATGAAAAGGGATTGCTGGAGATCCTTTCTGCTCCAGTGAGTGAATAGAAAATCTTAGAGGAAGAAATGAGTCACTGAAAAATGTTTTATGAATTCATTTAATATTCCCTTGTTTTTATTTTAAGATTCTTCTTTGGATAGCTATTAGTTTCTGAAAGAATGAAACAGGCAGGAGATAAATGAGCTGACACCAAGCAGGTCCTGGAATGGAGTATGTTTTTAATTCATGTTGAATGACTTGCTTGTGCAGTGATATTTCACATTTTTAGAATTAAAATGCAGTTTAGCTCATATCCCAGGGATGTATATGCCAGAATTAGAGCTTTTATTTCCAAAATCATATCCTTTCATCTGTGCTATGTATTAAATTATAGAAGATAAATTCATCAACTTAATGACTATTTGTATATCAGGTTAATTAAATGAAGACTATGTGACAATTTGATTTCTGAAGCTTATTAGCAATAACTTTAGCTTTTTAAAAAGTTGCACATTTTTAGAACTAGGAAAAGAATATGTAACATTATTCCCTAATGGTAAAAATGAGCTTTAATATGTATTTGATATTACAGATTCTTGCCAATTGAATGGGTTAGTTTTCTTTGATTTAGCTTTACTGAGTTATAGCTGACAAATAAAATTGTAATACCTTTAAAGTGTACAGTGTAATGGTGATGCATGTATAAACACTGTGAAATGATTCCTACAATTGAGTTATTTAATACATCCAGGATGGATTAGTTTGAGCATGAAACAAATGAAAACCAAAGCATGGGTTAAATTCACACGAATAGTTTCTCTTTGTATTAGTGTGTGTCCAGCACTGCATTGCTAATTTAGACGCATGTTTTACAAGTGCAGAGGAGCACTAGGGAAAGAAGTGTGGACGAATCCATGCAAATCTGTTTGTGTTACTGAAAAAAGTCATGTCACACACCCAACAATGGTTTATCTTAATTCACATGATTATATCTTAAGTGCTTTGAATTGGGAAAAAGGTTTTTTTGTTTGTTTGCTTTTGATTTATACTTCTAAAATAATTTAGAATGAAGCTACACTATCTATGGAGGAATTTAGGACCATGCAGTGTTTTATTTAACAAACAGTCTCAGCATCGAGACACTGTATAACAGAATTTTTGTAGGTAAAAGGAAATAAAAACATGTGTTCCAGCCCGGCAGGGCATGGCTAAGCGGTTAAGCGTCGACCTGGGATCCAGGTGATCGTGGTTCGATTCCCGGTCAGGGCACATGCCCGGGTTGCGGGCTCGATCAATGACTCTCTCATCATTGATGTTTCTATCTCTCTCTCTCTCCCTTCTTCTCTCTGAAATCAATAAAGATATATTAAAAAAAAAAAGTGTTCCAGATAAAGGCCAAATTATGACTAACAACAGCATTAATTGACAAACGATGTTACTGAAATCTGTTCGATTTCTTAAAGAGTAAAAAAACATTTGCACATTCTAGATTTAAAAGGGCATCGCTCATATTTTTGACACTCTGATAGCAACTACATTTTAGTGATGTTTATTTATTAGCAATACATTAAAGTGCTTTCCTCTCCCCCTTTGACTGAAAATTTAGAAACTCTTTCTGGTGGTACTGGGTGATGTCCAGACAATGTTAAAATCAATATTTAAACTTCAGGGCTGTTTCATATAGAGACTCAAAGATAAAGTTTTCATCTTTAAGGAGATCAGTAGTTTACTCTTGATCAGATTTTGTTTTCTATATATGTGGCTAAAAAAAAAAGTCCAAAGTAACAGTTTGAAGGATGAAGGGTCTCATTACGCAGGGTTATATAAACAGCTCTTGAAAACAAAGTGCAACTCAACGCTATTTCGTTTTATACAAATGAAATGAACAGCTTCTAAAAGTATTGCCCATAGCTGTTAAATTAAAACAAACAAGAATTGAACATGTGATATAGTTGCAAAAGACACAAATCTCCGTTCTTAATTCACTGGTGCTACACAATGGAGTTAGTATTAAAAAAAGAAAAATCATAGCACAGTATATTAACATACAAGATTATTTTTTATTGCTCAGTGCAATGAGACACAGACTAAAGGCATTAATAACTAGAAGATTTAATGGTTTAATATATCTAATTTTCCACTAGAAAATGAAGATCTGTTACGTAATGCAGCCAATACATCACTAATAGAACAACATATTAACACATATCTAAAACTTTATCATACAAACGTTTCAAGCAGGACCACTGAAAGTCAGAAAAAAAATCAGTCAAAGTTAATAACAAAGAATCAGCCTTGGAAGATCAAATAGCTTAATCTTTACATTTTGAGAGTGCATGTTCCTTTTGACTATAAAATAGCTCCTTTATTAATAGCAAAGTAAACCCAATTATGAAATTTGGCAAGGTGTGGGTGAAAAAGCAGAAGGAAGGATGTAAAGTAAACTTCTGCTTTCCTGGTCTAGGACATTTAGCTCGTCCTTGCATTCAACAAGGCTCCTTGCCCCCTGGGGGGAATCAAGCTGCAGAGCAAGGGATGCCATAGTTGGCATCGGGACCATGTCGGTCACATCACACGGTCAGAAAGGGAAGGTGTGGCTCGCAATCGAAGTTACAGTGCCCGACACACTTGGCTTTTAAATGCTGACATGCAGGACAAAACGGTTGAAAGTTACTTTGCAGGAGCATTCACAGCTAGGTAACAAATAAAAACTCGTATCTTGTGCATGCTAGGAGGAGAAGGCCCTCAAGAAAAGGAACAAAAGCCAAACTCAAAAGGAAGGGAAAAGAAAAGAAAAGTTACAGTGACCATTCCTGGGAACTTACTCAGAGTCTTTGTTCCATAACCGTCGTCACCTAATCCGGGGATGTCCTGCATGGAAGTCCCCAGAGAGAGCAATGAGAGAGGAAGAACAGCCACGGAAGAGGAAGGAAGAAGTCAGTGGAGTTGAAATGGATACTACCATGACGGACCGCGTTGCCTAGGCAATCTGGATCCCACGCTCTTATTTCCAAACAATTTGCGCCCCAAACTCCCTGGGCTGAGACTCAGGAATTTGTAAAGTAACTTGAAAGGTTTAAGCAGAAGATTGCTACAAAAGAAAGATTCAGCAGATGCCATTTTGGCCCATTGTCCACGTGGCCACAGAAATGTACCACTCAGAGCAACAACCCACTCCAAGTTCAGGACCAATTTTTAGATTTAGCATCCACCAGGGCGAGTCCACTGCTCAGTAAGAGTTTAATATTTGTTGGAAGCGAGTGAACAAATGCTAGTTATCGATATAGGGAATATAATCACTTCCAATTAGCTGGCATTCCAAAAAAAATGCATGTGGCAATGGGGTGCGATATTTCTGTCCAGAATGGAAGTCATCTCAAGCCCTAGAGAATTGCATGATAAAAAAGGCAAACCGGACCCAATACTGGTCCCAGATAAATGCTCTTTGGAAGCCAAGGCCCAGCTTCCTCAAGTCCCTCTCCAACGCGTTCTGCGGAGAAGAGCCACACCGAGGGAAGGATCCAGACTGCAGCCAAACGCTGGTCACAGTAGTAAGCCCTGACCTGCCTGCCTGCCGTGTTCGTTTGCCTAGGCGTGTGGCGTGGGGGAGCCTACATCAGGCGTGTTGCCGGTGAAGGATTTTATTCTCTTGTGTTGCATGTGACGTTCTCTTTGAGAATCTACTTACGTTCAGGATCACTGGTTTCCTGCTCACTCTGCTCCTTGTTCTTGTAGAATGGGAATTTTCGTGAAAAGATGAAGTTCTTTTTACGCTTGTCATTGAATGACTGTGAAGGAGAAAAGGCATGGGGCAAAAACAGGGGACGTCTAATTGTTGTCACACTCATGCTGACAAAACAACTAGTTTGTAAAAGCAGAGAGAGCTGTAGTGACGCAAGTGGACAGTCTAGGGAGGTGCCAGAGGGTCCCTAAAGGCAGATTTTATTTTCAAGGAGTGTAAATTCTGAATGATGACACCTTGGAAAAATTGTATCCTAATTAAAGGAACTGGTTGCAGATAAATGATGATGGAGAAAAAGAGTATTAAATTGGAAGCAGAAGACCTGGAGTCTCTGTCCGACTCTATGCCTTGCGAGTCCATCACCTTAGACAGGAAACGGAATCTCTCTGAACCTCAGTATCTTCTTCATCCCCATAACGAGGATAATGATAGAAGCTCTTAAGTTGTGAGACTCATGTAAGGCAGCAGAAATGTAAAGTGTTATACAAATGTTATCTTTATCTTCACTATTATCATCAAGTAGAAAAGATTTTACTAGGACACTAGACACATCGGTGTCTAGGTGTCCTTTTAAATAACCTGAATTTGAGTTACTTCAACTTAGATTTAATTAAAACCACACGGAAATGTGAATAGATTTATGATATATGATAATTATATCTATTTCACACACAGATTAATAATTACGGTACAACATTTTTATTCATAGGTGATTTTAAATACAATTAAGTCCCAAGGCTACATTTGTAGACAAGGGCCAGAGGCACAGAGAAGTTGCGTCTCTTGCCATATCACAGAGCTAGCTGGTGACACAGTCCACCAATAAGAAAAAAAAATTGTTGCTAAAGAGGTATTAACTGGGTATTCACGCAAGCAAGGGAGATACAACAGCTGCTTATCTGTATTCTGATATGATAAAAAGTAATGGAAGAAGGACTGCCCTTAAAAATGTAAACCATTCCATTAGCTTAAATGAGGTTGGTTTAAAGTAATACATATATACATAACACAATACATATATTAGAACTTTTTCAAGTGAATATCAGATGCTTGCCTAGAAGACTCCTTAAAAAGTTGTCATTTATTCCCACTGTTGCTGTTACGTAAATGTTCTCTGGGGCTCTTCTTTGGGAAATGTGTTCACAGTCACTTTATAAGCTAAACCATACAAGTCTTAGTAATTTCATGTTCACTTATCATTTAAAAATATGTTTTGCCAGCCCGATTGCCATCCTTATTCGACTGATTTGGCTCTGAGGGTCACTCTCCAAGAAACGAGACATGCCACCACATAGGTATTGCAGGGAATGTACGAGACATGTTACATTTTGAGGGTCATTCGACAAGGAGTGTTCTCACACAGGTTTGTCAATGGCAGCTGGTAGGAATAAATCCAGAGCCAGCAAGGTGACTGCATGGAAGAGAAGCGCTTGTTTCTATGTATGTATTTTGGCCCATTGGTCTGAATCAGTTATGGGCCCTTACGGATTTGAAGCTTGAGAAAATGGTGTAAATAACTTATTTCTCTTGTATATTCATGCACTCCTCTATCAACATCCGTTTTGGTCATCATGTTCATTTAGGAAACGTTAAAGTACTAAAATGTTGGTGCTGTCATTCAATGAGTCGTTACTTTTTCAGTTACCACGGGCTTTCACCAACGTCAGGGGAGCTTAATTTTATGTATCATTAAGAAGGCTTGAAGAAAAACATTAGATCAAATATTTAAGAATTTCTGAAGTTAAGGGCCATATTTTATACTTAATATTCAAGAACTAGAAACACATTCTCAGGGGGAAAAGAAGTACCACTTCAGAATTTATTACTCTGCTGACAGCACTTATGTTCAATATAGTTTTATCCTAATTTGTAATTGAGAATTGGTGTCCAAAGACAAGGCTGGGAACTCCCCCGCCAATTTTTTCCAGTTAAAAAATGATAAGTTCTTAAAGGAACATTAAATATTCTTGCATCACTCCAGTTTCATGCCACTTTTACATTTCAAGCATATTTAAACGTCAGTGACTGAAAATAAAAGAAAAAAAAATATCATGTAAGAATTAATGACACGTGACATTGTAAGATATGTTAGACATTTAACTTCAACATTACAGGTGATTTGTCATGCAAAAAAAAATTTACAAATTTTCATGCAGATACAAAACAATGCTGAGATGAGTAAAGCCTGGGGTTAAAGTGTAGACACGGACAATGTGGAGGCTTCTGGAAGACAAACTGAGGCCACGTGCAAACTGCATCATTTAAACGATCTCACGGGGTCAGAGGAAATGAAAATGTGTTGCCTATGATGAATTCTTCTATATTTTCATAATGTGTTATATAATGTGTTACATTTCCCAAGTATGAAAATGCTGTGTATCATGTCACCTGATTGGGACATAATATTTAGCACTGCACTTATAACAAGAACAGAAAATACATAACAATTCCTCAAAAATAAAGTCCTCTAACATATCAGTCTCATTACCCAAAGCCATTTTGTGTTGGGATTAAAGAAAAAGTAATGGAATCCTTGATGGTTACATTTATGGACAGAAGACCATAAATTTAGTTTAGACTCACAGATTTAAAAGTCACACATTTAGGGTCTTAGTTCAACATTTCAACTACAAGAGGTTATATGTGGTTTATGATGTTTTAACACTGTTTTTCATTTTTTATTAGACATGTTTAATACTATTGTATAAGCTTTTTTGTTGCTGTTAATTTTTCCTTTAATTTAAAAAAGGAAAATCTGTTTCACCAGCGTTAGGTGATAGTAGTAAATTAGCACTTTTACTATTTATAGAACACACTGCTCTAAAGCAACTGAAGGCTGGTTTACAGCTCTGCCAATCATACCTGATCAAGGTCATTTCCCCTCTACATCACAGTATCCTAAATCCCCACCCATTGCTTTCATGGCAGGAAACTTTTGAATAGAGATTTTAAAAATACCAATCACATGTGGCAAGTTGGCATGTCAAAGAATTCCATTTTGGAATTTGACCTGAATTACTGAATTCTTATTGACAAAAGTGATAAAACAACAACAACTAATGTTTATTGAGCAATTGTTATGTACCAGGGTTGGTTCCAAAATCTCTCCATATGCTAACCTCCACACTAACTGGTACCATCATTGTTCTCATATTACAGAAGAGGAAACGGAAGTTTACAAATTTTCTGTTACTTGCCCACAGTCGGTGAGCAGTGAAATCAGAATCTGAATTTGCCAATATTTGTTTTTCTTATGAGCGAGATAAATTTCTGTAACCAGAGCCTGTTTCAAGTTTATATTTAAAAGTAGTAAAATTTGACTCTCTTGAGTGATACCATAATCTGTCATCAATCCTACAGCTTCATTGCTCGGCAATTATTTTTTTAAGCCACTAGATGCTATTGGCTTCAGTAATATTTTTGTGGGTTATCTTGCTACAATTTTTGGATACCCGTTTATGTTTCTCAGGGCTCTATCTTATTGTTCTTATTCTTATAATAATGTAAAAAAATAAAAAGTATTTCAATGGGACAGGGTATGGACAGGGCTGAGGGTAGAGGATTCAGGGAGTGGGAAGTGACAACTGATGGTTATAGTGTTAGTTTTAGGGGAGATAAAAATGTTCTAAAGTTCGAGTGTAGTGATGGGTACATAGCCTTATGAATATACTAAAAACAATGAACTGTACACTTCAGGGTACAGTATGTACTCTGGGTAAATTATATACTCTGTGAATTATGTCTCAAAAAGGCCATTAAATAAACTCCAAACAAAACGGAACCCCCCTCCCAAACTCCACAACCATGGGATAAGAGGAAACAATCACAGCATGCTGTCAATTTTACTTGGGGTAAATATTTTTATTTGGGGTAAATATTTTTTATCTTTAACTGAATGAAAGGAAACCACCCTCCTCAACCCTTGCAATCAGTCCTATACACGTCTTGTTTATCTGATTCTGTTGTGTCTCTGTTAAATGAATACCTTTCATGTTGTGACAGACATTAGAACACCCATACTAGGAGTCAGCCTGTTATCATTGTCACTCAGAAGAAGTTTTGAAATTGTTAGGTCAGATGGCATGGAATTGCCCAGCCTGACCCCAAGATATAATGGCATTAGTGAACTGGCTTAAGATAAAATACACACTCCCAAAGAACAAAAGGAAACAAAACAAAAAACCTCAAATAGCTACTTTCCCCACTCAAATTCCACGTTCTTAAGACATGTGAGTGAATCTTGACAGGCTTTTCTTCTTCCCATCCAGAAAGCTTTATAACTGTGGGTATGTTTCGGTTTTCTTCTACCTTAACCAAGAGATCAAATTTAGCATCACCAAATAGTGGGATAACTTCACACCATGTGCCTCCTGATGGGAAGTACTGAGAAGTACACAATATTACTTATGTAGTATTCCTACCAAAAATGCATTAGTTGCAGCTAACCATGAAGAAATAATCAGGCAAATTAAAATTAAGAGATCACTCTTAAAATATCTCAATGTCATGAGAAATATAAAAAGCTAAGGAACCATTCTAGGCTAAAGGAGGTTAAGGAAACAGGACAAATGAAATGCAGTGTGTGGTTCTGGATTGAATTCTAGATCAGAACAAAAGGTCATAATTTCTAGAACTTCCTTTCAAAATAAATCAGGATGTGTGTATATATATATATATATATATATATGCCCTCATATATATTATTATACATGTGAGAATATACAAAACAAGATTGACCATGAGTAGGTAATTATTGAAGTTGAGTAATACATACAAGAGGTTCATAATTCTATTCTTTCTACATTTTTACATGCTTGAAATTTTTTCATAATAATGAACTGTGATTTATAACTTATATCACACACTAACATTATGTAGAGATAAATTGCAGACCTAAATGTAAAAACTCAAACTATAAAAATTTCTAGAAGAAAACATAGAATATATTTGTAATCTGAGCAAGACAAAGGTTCCTTGGATAGAGTATAAAAGCAAAAATAATAATTTTAAAAAGTGGTAAATTGGATTTAATTAAAATTAAAACTTTTGCTCTTCAAAAAAGTCATTAAGAAAATAAAAAAGGCAAGTCACAAACTGAGAAACAATATTTATAACACATATATGTGACAAAGAATTTTTATCCAGAGTATTTAAAAACTCTTACAACTGAACAATAAAAAGAAAAACCATCCAAAAAAATATGGGCAGAAAACTTAATTAAATACAACATAAGATATGCATATGACCAATAAACATATGAGAAACATCATGAGTCATCAGAGAAATGCAAATTAAAGCCAATGCCTGACATCACTTTATACCCACTAGAGTGGATAAAAAGAAAAAGACCGACAATATTAGGTGTTGGTAAGGATGGAAGCAATTGCAACTCTCATATAAACTCTTGGTGGGAATGCAAAATGCCCAGTTTGAAAAATAGTTTAGCAATTTCTTGTAAAGTTAATCATATAGCTAACCTATGACCCAGAAATTCACCCCTGGATATTTACTCCAGAGAAAAAAATATGTCTACACAAAGGTGTATATAAGAATGTTCATAATTACTCTGAGCTGGAAAGTACTCTAATGCCCATCAACAGGTAAGTTGATAAACTGTGGTGTATTGACACAGTGGAAAACTACTCAGCAATGAAAAGAACTGCATTGCTGATACAAGCAACGCCATGGATGAATCTGAAAAGTATTATGCTAAGTGATGAAGGCAGACAGAGAAGTGCATTTACGCATGATTTCAATTATAAAGCCTGAAACAGACAAAACTAAGCTGTGGTGGTAGAAACCAACTCAGTGAGTGAGGAGTGGAGAACTGAGTCATCCATCTTTATCACAGTTAGAACCATGACACCTCCCAAAAATATATTTCTAGCTTAGCCGTATTCTCCTAAATGTATACAGATATATCTTCTATATCTTGGGTGGCAGGTACAGAAACCCTGTCCCCTTTGTCCATCTTGTGGACACTGACACAACTTTAAGGTTATACTCAGGTGTTCTACATAAGGCTGTCACAGTTCTACGTAAGGCCACAGTTCTACATAAGGCCACAGTTCTATGTAAGGCTGTCACAGTTCTACCTAAGGCCGTCACAGTGAATACCACTCATTTTTACATATTTCTTTCCTATCACATTTTGATCTCAGAGCAGGTCCCACATCACTTCCACTTCTGCATCTCCAAGATCTAAAGCATGGTAGATACTCAATAATTATTCACCAAATAAATGCATAAACCAAAGTGTTGAACGATTTCCACTGGAAATACTGGGAGAAACTTGGGGAAAAACAGGAGAGGGAGAAGGAGGGCGGGAAGGAATAACAAGCATCTGCAAAAAAGGGGGAGGGATAAGAAACATTGCCGTATGAGGAATATTTTTAAGTTGCATTTCTCTGCAGCTATTATCTCTCAGAATTTGTTTCTATTATGAATTTTATCTCATAATTCTATGCTCAATGATCTGATTTAGTTTTAGTTGCCATTTATTGCTAGTAATAAAAATGTTGTGGCTCAGCTCTTCTCTGTATGTATTTTTGCATAGTATCACATTTTCAGCTCTCTGGTCCGCATTTGAATAATAGAAAAGTTTAAAATATTTTAATAGTATCCATAACTTCAAAGAAAGCTACAATTTAATTTTTCTTTTCTAACCCTCCCCCCCCAACTAATGTTTATTTCTTTTCTTAACTAAAAAGATTAGTTTGCTAAAAATACTTTTTCTACTAACAAATGAAGTATGCCTCTTTTAGGGAAAATTTGTTTTTTGTTTTTTTAAAAATATATCTTTATTGATTTCAGAGAGAGGAAGGGAGAGGGAGAGAGAGAGAGAGATAGAAACATCAATGATGAGAGTCATTGACTGGCTGCCTCCTGCACGCCCCCGACTGGGGATCGAGCCCGCAACCCGGGCATGTGCCTTGATGGGGAATCGAACCCCGATCGCCTGGATCTTAGGTCGATGTTTAACCACTGAGCCACGCCCGGCCATGCTAGGGAAAATTTGTAAGAAATAGAAGAAAATTCTATTACTAAGAAACAAATCACCTTTAGTAGTATTGTTTTTTTGTGTTTTAAAAAATTTATTGTTTAAATGTATTTATATTATATGGCCTACAGAATTTAAAATTCTGAGTTGTTTTTATTTACTATTATAACACATACCAAATATCAGGGAAAAGGGCTTTGAAATTGAGCTGTATGACCTTAAGAATGTTGTTTAATCTCTGAGGATCAGTTGTGAATATTTGAATAAAAAGCTCTTATATGTATAAAAAGCTCTTATTGTACCTGACACTTAATAAAGCTTACTAAAAAGGAGTCAATTATTTTAATGGTAAGAGCACTTTTGCACATCATTAGAGAGTATTTGGGAACATCAGCTTTAACACATGCATAACAATGGAATAAAGTTAGCAATTAATAACAAAAAGAAATTCTAGAAATCCCAAAATACGTGAAAATTTAAAAAACAACAACCCTATACTTTTGAAATTTACCAATGGATCAAAAAAGAAATTGTTGGGAAATAGTAAATACTTTCTGATGAATGAGAATAAAGACAGAAGATACCAAAACTTATGGGATACAGCTAAAGCAATACTTAGAGGGAACTGTAAAATGCTTATATCAAAAAAGATCTCAAATCAATAATCTAACCTTCTACCTGAAGACACTGGAAAAAGCAGACCAAACTAAACCTAAAGCTAGCAATAAAATTCAATAATAAAGATTAGAGCAGAAATTAATAAACTGGAGAAGAGAAAAACAGAAAAATCAACAAAACCAAAAGTTGGTTCTTTGCAAAGATTATTAAAATTAGTAAACCATTAGCTAGGCTGACTAAGAAAAAAAGGAAAGACATTACTAAAATTAGGAATAAAAGAGGAGATATTATTATTTATTTTATAGAAACAAAAGAATTATAAGGGAATGCTATGAATCTTATAATTTATTGTATATCAACAAATTAGATAACTTAGATGAAATGGATAAGTTCCTAGAAAAACACAAACAAACTGAATTAAGAAGAAACAGAACCCTGAATAGACCTATAATTAATAAGGAGATTGAATTAGTAATTTAAACAATATACACAAAGAAAAGCTCAGGTGGCTTTACTGGTAGATTCTACTAAACATTTAAAAAAGAATAAATATGAATTCTTTACAAACTTATCCAAAACATAGAAAAGGAAACACTTCCTATCTCATCCTATGAGGCCACCATTACCTAGCTAGATAAGACACTACAAGAAAAGAAGACTACAAACCAATATATCTTGTAAACATAATGACAACTTACTCAAGTGGATTTGCCACAGGTAACTGAAATATTCCTATATGCTGTATACTTCTGTAGTTTTCCATGTTTAAGTACTCTATGTTGCAATGACTATAACATTTTTGCATTTCAAATAATTTCCTTAGGATAGATTTTTAGAATTTGAATTAGAGTTAAAAACTGTGGATAGTTAAAAAATTTTGACACATTGCCAAATTGTTTTCAAAATGATCTGTACTAACTGATATTTCCACCAACAGCCGTTTATTCTTAATTTATAATTGGTCTCAATGAAGTGTCCTGACTGCTTTTTTTCCCTTCTCTCATCCCCTTACACTTTCCTAATTACTGCATTATAATGTAAGACTTCTGTGAAAAAGCTACACTTAAAGTCTGTTAGCCAAGAGCAAGATTTATTTAATCTAGTTATAAGAGAACACTGATACATACTAAAACTGGAAGATTAAGTTCTGGTTTTTCACTATCAAATTCTCTGCCTGAAGCTTTTCCAAGAGAGATTATTTGTCACAAAAGTATAAACTTATATAACCTTTACATTAAAAACTAAAGCTATAAGATAATTAAACATTTAAGAAAATAATATATTTAAGTTCAAGGCATCAGATCCAGAGACAGTGAAATTGCTGGTCAAACCATTAGTCCTGAATAGCTCCGAGGTACTGTGCGAGCACTACCCTAATCAATGGAAAAGGGAGACTTTGATTTTAGCCATGATCTGTTACTGTTGACATGGATTCTCTAAATGGCCTGGAGATTCTTCCAAACTTGCTCCTGGTTTTTTATTTTTATGAGGTTGGAGGAGGGAAGATGCTGTCATTCTGGATATAGGGTTTTGCCAGGCTACATTCACTATGTAGCTATTTACTAAGATTGAAAGTATTCCAGCATGGACATGGACATGACCTCAAATTGGAGAATGCAAGTATCAGGGATTCAAACACTGAAGATGGTGCTGTTGCGCTGTGTCATCTGCTACACATGCGCTTCTTCCACAGTCCACCCTGCCTTGCAAACTTGAAACTTTGTGAGGTCACTGGAAAAAACTGAAATGGCTTTCTTCAAGTTTATTGTACCTTCATGTTGTTGTCTGTCAGCTGGAGTAGGGGTGTGTGTCACATCTTCATTTATTTATTAATAAATTTATATTTTTTTGTTGCCACTTTACTTATTAATACATTTATTTACTGAATTCCTACTATGTCCTTTTATGTGCCAAGCCCTCTGCTGAGCCCTTAGCAATTTGGTCTTCATTCAAATAGACATTGACATTTGAGATTAGTGCTAGTAATAAATTCTGACAGTGTGTCATTTTCTTTGTTATTTGTGCACCCTTTTGTGTGGTAGACTGTATAGGAAATTGCCAGAGTATGTGACTCCAATTAATTGCTTCATAATTCTAGAATTGCCCAGCAGTTTATCATTAAGCCTCAAAATACTATGGCTTATACAACAACCCATAGAATAAGAAAACAAAGGCAACAAAAAAGAAGGAAAAATCCAAAAATCTTCATTCCCTATTTTCCTCATTTTAAAGGTAGCCTCGTCATTGAGACACATTAGAATTAGTTTTAAATTCCCATGTGTTAGAGAAATGACAATCAGAACAGTTGAGTGAATCAGATGTTGGTCACTGCTAATTTCTTGATTTCTAAAGTTAATGGCTTTTGTCCCTTCCCTTCCCTTCCCTTCCCTTCCCTTCCCTTCCCTTCCCTTCCCTTCCCTTCCCTTCCCTTCCCTTCCCTTCCCTTCCCTTCCCTTCCCTTCCCTTCCCTTCCCTTCCCTGCCCTGCCCTGCCCTGCCCTGCCCTGCCCTGCCCTGCCCTGCCCTGCCCTGCCCTTCCTTTCCCTTCCATTGCAATTTGCTACAACCCAAAGGTTCTTGTCAATACCTAAGGGCTAAGCCTACCAGATGTGGCTGTCAGCATACAACTGGCACAGTAGGGACAGCAACGGAACCAGCAAGCAAAGCTCTGGGACTCACAGACAGAAGTTCGACCAGCTTATATGTGCTGGGCAAGAAGAATGCCTTTCAGGAGCCAGAAAAGTTAATACATGTCCACAGTGAGCTGAGGATCAGGCTGAGGAGAATGAGGAGACCTGGGATTCCAGTGTGACTTGGGCAAGCCCTGCCCCCTGCCCCGTCTCTGGGCCTGTTTCTCCATCTGAAAAACAAGGTGCTTAGGCCAGCCTATCATTCTCAAATTCTGAAACCTCTTTCAAGGCCAATTAAAAAAAATCTTTATTGATTTCAGAGAGAGGCAGGGAGAGGGAGAGAGAAAGATAGAAACATCAATGATGAGAGAGTCATTGATCGGCTGCCTCCTGCACGTCCCCAAGTGGTGATCGAGCCAGCAACCCAGGCATCCAACCTTGATCTCCTGAATCCTAGGTCAATGCTCAACTGCTGAGCCACGCCTGGCTGGGGCTCAAGGTCAATTTTTAAATTCCTTTTTATTTCATTTCTATTTTAGCATTCTCTACATGCATTGATAATTGAGAGGGTTCTTTTATTTCTATGATTTTTTCCTCCAAAATTCCGAGTTTGACAAAATAGCTGATAATATCCTAACCTTAACGAAACCCCATCT
This sequence comes from Miniopterus schreibersii, assembly GCF_964146895.1. NCBI lineage: Eukaryota > Metazoa > Chordata > Mammalia > Chiroptera > Miniopteridae > Miniopterus > Miniopterus schreibersii. Next base: position 28,816,070 of record NC_138112.1, on the reverse strand, counting down.
TAATTATCTTTAATGAACCTTAATTGAGCATCCACCAGGTTAGGCTTTGACTATTCTAGTCCTCTCCCACCTCATCACCCACAGTCATCCAGTTTGAGATTGAAAATTTCTTAATTGCCTTATTGGATGTTAGCCATTTTTTGTTTGTTTGTTTCATCTTCAGCCTACCTCTGTAAGTACCAGCATCTTGTCTCACAGTTTTCTTTTGCACTTCCCACAGTGCCCTAGAACAATGCATGGGGCAAATTCAATAGCACGCACTGTACTGGGTAATTATAATGGCTTTTTTTTTACACTAACATTTGTTAAGTGCTTGGTACTTTTCTAAGTGATTTACATGGATTAGCCCTAAGTGCTTTGCACATATCATCATCTCTTATTTAGTGGCTGCAAATTGTGTCCACATTTTATGCATAAGGAAACTGAGGTATAGAGAATTTGAGTCACTTGCTCAGGGTTTACACAGCTACTAGTCATGAGCCAAGTTTCAAACCCAAGCAGATTGCTCCAGAGTTGAGCTCTTCACCACTGCAATACCGCCTTTTCTGTGACTCCTTGCAAAGACTCCACGCGTGCATTCCCCTCTGCTTTCAGCAGAGAGCCGCAGTAACCATGGCCAAGAATTCCTCCAGGCAAATTACTTTCTGTGGAATTTTATACTTTATTTCTGAAACATGATCTCTGTTGCTTTATTCTTTTCAAATAGTTCAAACAATGAAATTTCTGTGACAGGTCCCCTAGGGGCTATAATAACATTAAATGCTTTCCGCTAGTATGAAGTAATATGCTTCTTTGCAGGGAGCATGTCACTCCTCAATATTATTTCTTCATTCCTAGGAATGTCAGTTCTTTTGTAACTTTCCCAAGGTAATGCCTCTACTTTTTGGTGATCCCTCAGGCCAGTCTTCACTGGTCGGTCTTACATACCTACCCTGAAGGTGATGTGACCTCCGTGAGGCCAGCAGGGAAGCTATAAGCCGATTTACCTGTTCGAGAAACAGACCCTCACTCAAATCCTTAGATTGATTTTCACCACTGGAAAGTAACAGAATGCTCTGTCTTTCCCCGTTTCCTTTGCTATCTGTCCAAGCACTTTTGGAGCTACACACCTCTCATGGACTTTCTTCTGGCAGAAGGCTTTTCTAACTATTCCAGGTACCTCTACCCTAGGCAGTTAAATCCATTTATTCATGCACTGAATATATACTGAGCATATGTATGAGCCAGGTGCTGTGCTAGGAGCTGGAGCTATAATCACCTCTAAAGGACCTCACGATTCAGTGACAGAGAGACATTCCTAAGTTACTAGGACAATGTGACGGCGTGTGCAAGGAAGACAGAGTAAGTTCTGCTGTGGGGGGGAGCAAGGGGTGAAATGTGAACTAGATATTAAAGAAAAGATCATCATTCACCAGGTGAAATAAGGAGAGAGAGGGAGGTTATTCTACCAGCCAAAGGAGGTAGGCAGAGATCTTGACTATTCTCTGATAACTCAGTGTGTCTTTTCTTCAATGAGAATGTAAACTCACATTTATTGAGCTGCTTCTCTGTGCAGTTGTCAGTATATATCTCGTTAAATAAATGGCTTCTCTGTGCAGTTGTCAGTCGCTAATTATCTCATTGTATTCTCCCAGCAATTCCATCTCTCTCTCTCTCTCTCTCTCTCTCTCTCTCTCTCTCTCACACACACACACACACACACACACAGTCTACATTAACACACATATACAAATAAGGAAACAGACTGAGAGAGGTAACACCATTTTCCCAGCTGGTAAAGGGTAGAACCAGATTCAAACTCAGCTCTCAGACTCCAAAGCCCAAATCCCACCCTGTTTTGTTTGTTTGCCCTTTCCCAGGGCTGAGTAGAGAGCAGCTGCCTAAGCATGTTGTCTGAGGAAAGAGCTGGTTGACAGGTAATTGTCTGAGGCAGGGATCCGTGCTAGTCCCACTGCAGGCAGGCAGGGAGGGACCAGTGACTTCATTTCACAATCTGGGTTGTTCAAAAGGAGTCAGGTGATGGTGCAGGGGGAGGCCAGCATCACCCTCTACTCCCAGGTATTTGTGAAGTGAAGAGTGTGCACAGGGAAGAGATGAGCCCAGGCCTGGGGTGAGACAGGCCCAGGCAGGCACACTGCTTCTCAGCTACTGCTCTCTTTCTGAGAGCTAAGACTCTCTTCCCGAGAGTCTTCCTTGCTAATATGCTTGATCCAAGTCACTGGCTGTGTGGAGCTAATTCTGTAACATTTCCTAGAATTTATTTTCCTCATTTGTGCCATAAATTTAATAATTACCATTATTATTTAAAATAAAAAGCCATTTAATTTTTTTATTTTTTATTTTCCTTCTTTGAGGCCTACTTTCTATGTGCATTCATGGGAGGATTTCTTTGATCCACTCTCCATCCCACTTCCACACTGGAAGGAGCCCCGTCTCCTTTTATAGCTACTGGCACAGCATGATCTCTGTCATCCTCGTAACCTCTGGTCTTTCTTTTCTTTTTCTATTTTTGGTTGCTCAGTAATGTGCTATATTTATTTTGACCCCCTAACCCATTTCTCCCCCTGCCTACCCCCTATCTCTGGCAATCACCAATCTATTATTTGTATCTATGAGGTGGTTTTTTTTTAAGATTCCACATACTGTATAAGAGAGATCATGTGGCATTTGCCTTTCTCTGATTTATTTCACTCAGCATAATGCCCTCGAGGTCCTTCCATGTTGTCACAAATGGCAGGATTTCATTATTTTTTTTTAAATGACTGAATAATATTCCATTGTTCCATATATTCCATTCCACGTAGATACCATTATTTTTATACATTCATCCATCGAGGGACACCTAGGTTGTTTCCATATCTTGGCTATTATAAATAATGCTAACATGGGGCACATATCCTTTTGAGTTAATGTTTTTATTTTCTTTGAATAAATACCCAGAAGTTGAATTGCTGGATTATATAGTTTTACTTTTAATTTTTTGAGGCACTGCCATACTGTTTCCACAGTGGCTGCACCAATTTATAATCCTACCACCAGTGCACAAGGGTTGCCTTTTCCCTACACCCTCACCAACACTTGTAATTTTTTGTCTCTTTGATAAGAACCATTCTAACAGGTGATATCTCATTGTGGTGTTGACTTGCATCATCATCATGGTAAACACATGAGGGTCAGAGAGTAACTTGCTTTGCTTGTGGGGCTTCCTGTCTAGTGGCAGACAACAGGCAAATATTCAGACCATAGGCGCTCTGGAAACTCAGAGGAGAGACTCCTGGCCCTGGCCCTTCCTATCTATATGAGCTTAAGAAAGTCATTTTCCCTCCCTGTGCATCAGCCTTCTCTTCTTTCATTCAGGAGATAAATGAGATGACTTCGGAGGTCCTTTATGCTGTGAATATCTTTCCTCTGCCTCCCTCTGCCTGTTCCCTCCTCACCTTCCCTCCTTCAGCTGGGAGAGGTACTCAGCTTCACTCTCTTGGATCATGACTCAGTCTTGTGAACTGAGTCTGAGTTTTGTCTCCCACTAGCTGATGTCAACTCCATACCTAGAGCACAAGAGGTCGCCTGTGGTATTTGGAATAATTGAGGCCAAACAATAAGTACAATAATAAATAGTACTCTTTAGAAAGTTGTGCCTGATCGAATAATTATCACTTCATGCTTGAACGGAAGGAGGGGTTACTTACAAATGGAAGCAATTCTATTATAGCTGAGGCAGCTGGAACCTCAGCCAATAGCCTCATTTTAGTAGGATGCGTAACAAGAATTAGGACTCTTACTGGGAGTTTGGTCCTATGGCAGGTGAGTGGAGAGGTGGTTTCTGTCTTGGGCACTTTTGTCTAGCCCACACTGTGCCTTCCACCTACACATATCCTTTGAGGTGCTGTTCATATTCTATATCCTAGTGGACTGTGTTTTCAGATAAGCAGAGCCATCAGAGGAGTGTATCATAGTTCTAGAAAGAATGTGAGCAGCCCAAGGATTTCTCAATGGTTCAATTTTGGGGGAGAGAAAAATCAAGTATTATTTGCTAAACTTCAAATAGCTGATAAAAGTGCAGATTTTCACTTGGCTAGGGTTTGAATTCCTCTAAGATTTTAGAATGCAGAGATAAAAAACCATGAAAACACATCCACACATCTCAAGGAAATGGAAACAACTTCAAAACCCCCAGCACTTCCTTTTAAGAACATTCACTCTCTTTCCCCCTCCCTCCATCTCTCTGCACACATACACACTTTTCCTATTCATGTTCCTGTCACAGCCCGCAGGTTCATTGTTATTTCTGTACTAGACTCCAGGGATCACTGGGTGAGTCTGTCACTGTAACTATTTGTCACTTTAAAGCCGCGGAGAATGCTTCTTGTGCCCGAGGAGGAATTCCCTCCCCATCCCTAGCATCCACCAGAAACTTTGCAATCATCCTTGGTCCCTTACTTGTGCATTTCTGTCATCTTTTATCCATCCCTCTTGCTGCTGTCCTGGTTCAAGGGGAGGAATTTTTGCACTTGTTTTGGCATAGAATTTACCATAGAATCCACATAACAACTGCAGTCCACTTGTGAGAAAATGCAGTAGGATCACTTAGCACAGTGCCCAGGAAATAGCATGTAATAAACAATATACTGCTCTTTACCCATTCCCAACCCTCTTTCAGGTACCAAAGAGTACATATTCCAAATAGAAGATACCACATTTGACAGCAATATCCATTACTTGAAGATTCCAAAGGAATGGGATACTAATAACTCCATCATAGGCTATTGTAGTGCTAAATGCAACCAGGCCTGATAGGGCTTAGCCATGATAAGTGCTCAATAAATTATTATTTCTATCCCACAAGTATTTATTGTTTTTGCCAAATATTATACTCAATGGCTCCAATGGCAAAGTGCCATTTAGAAATGGAAAATTAGAAAATGCAAGTTAGAAAGTGTGAAAATTGGATAAAGTCACCCTTTCTGGGAAAAGGAATGGCCGAAGCTCACTCTCCCAGGCTGGCTCTTGCTGGATGGTATGTGGGATGGGTTTCACCCCTCATGTGTGTCCCCTCTGCATCAATATGGTTATAATAACTATGGGGAGCACAAAGCCAAGAGCTCCCAGTTTAGGCAAATCATTACCACACTGTGTAATTGCTACAATGGAAGCATGTAAACAAGCTGTGAGGGCACCAAGGAGGGAGCAGGGTCCTCTGTGGAAGTTGGAGAAGGCTCAGAGGCACTGTTTTAGCTGCAAATTAAAGAACAAGTAGGAGATTTTCAGGTGGAGAAATATGGAAGCTTGGTTTGGGTAGAGGAAAGATCCGCCCAACAGGGGATGAAAAGCCTCAGTCCAGTGGATGGATCTCAGAATTGGAGGTGGGGCCAGAGGAATGACTGGGAAGACTCTCAAGGGCCAGCACTGGCCTGCTCTGTGAGGAGCCCCTCCCGTTACATGGGGTACTAATTAATGAGTGTTCATTCCTTTTCAAGAAATTATCAAGCAATAAGTGAGCAGTATAAATTATTCTACAGAAATTACATGTGGCTTTAAAAAATCATTCTTTATCATTTAATGAGCAACTTCAAATATTTGGATTATAAATCCTGAAGAAGAAGAATTTTCCAGTTGACAGAGAAGTCACAAAATCTACCAACCGAAGTCTTCCTCGCTTTAATCGCAGGGAAGAGCCCACTTACTATTAAATGAGGTGGTGGTGGGGGCAGACAGCTTGTTTCTCAGGTTTCTCAGCCCACAGTAGATTAAGAATAGCAAATTCAATTTGGACAGGGGCTGGACAGAGAGTCTGTGCGGCTCCAGGCAGTTATCTGTAGACGGTGCCAACAGATTTCAGCTGAGCCTTGCTTAGTGAGGAAAACCAAATCTGGGTTCAGTGACAGAGGAGAAGGCGCTTGTAGTGTACACCTGAGGTCCACGATTATTCCTTCAACAGGCCCTAAGGGCTCTATGCTAGGGGCTGGGTGAGCAGTGGGGAGTGAGGGCCAGCCGGGCTGCTGCAGTGGTTTGCGGTGGGTGTACTGCAGAGAAACCGTGGTGAGAAAATTGAGTCTTCACCTAACAGCCAGCAGGTACAACTCAGAGAAACTTCCACCTGGCGGCTGCTGCCAGGTTTACATTGTGGGTGAAGGTTTAGTATCACTAAAGCGTCATCCATCATATTTACTTCATGATTTTGAATTTTGTGGCTATAATACATAAATACTAAGTACATAGGGCATTTAATTTATAGTTACTAACTTTATAGATGATAAGTGCTATAAGCATAAGGGATTTGCACCTAGTGTTGTGTTTACAGATATTTAGGGACCATCGTCATGGAAAAGTTTAGTTAACACTGGGGGAGACTGGAAGGGTTATTTTTTTGAGGAGAGGTTCCTATATAGCCCTCATCCCATAGGGTTGTTGCAAGGATTTAATGAGAAAAATCTTTATATAATCTATTTAGGAAAATGCCTGGCTTATAAATGTTGGTGACATTATATTCTAGACTTACTAATCAAAGTTAAATCTCTTATTTACCAAATGTGAACTTGGCCTGTTCCAGGGGTAAACAGAGAATTTCAGTCAGCTCTTGGGGATCAGTTGGGAAAGAAGAGAGCTCCCCGCCTTCAGCACACCACCACTGAATAGCAATCCTAGATATGTGACTTTTCTTTAAACTAACTTGTGCTTGTGCTCCCAGCACTCCACCTCTGCAAGGGCCGGGGCCGGGGAGGTGTTCGCGGAATGCTTCCTCCATGAATGAGGGGTGCTGAGCCAGTCACACTGATCACAAACTCATTAAAATGCCAATTCTCCATGACTGGTGAGCACAAGCCAATTACAGAGAGAAGCGGTGGCTTCTTGGGGCCTTCCAGGAAAAACAATCATTCAGATCAAGAATGCCCAGACACCAGCTTCAACAAGTGGTAGCATAATCTTTACAAATACTCATGTTGTCAAAACATGAAAGGGGAATGGCGTATCTGTGAGCTCTCTGCTGCTTCTCCAGTGAGATAGGCTCTGCCTTATACTGACGAGTGCTTGCCATAAATTTGAGACAGCCACTGGGAAAGCTCTCGCTTGGTAGTTATGTCACCCAAATTCCCAGAACTCAATAAATAAATGCAAACTGTTTGCATTACAAGTCATTACTACTAACAAATAAAGGCTGTCTCCCATAGCTTCCCCATTGCCACCTATGTGTACCAGTCACCCTTGCTGCATGGAGTTATTTTCCCCCCTTTTCCCTAAATGGGTTTCAAGTATAGAGAATGTGATAAATCATAATCCTTAGTCATCACACGCTTTTCATTGTTTCATACCTTCATGTGAGGTGGTAGGTTCATGGTGCTTATTACGTTGTGATTAGTGGATAAAGAGAGAGCTACACATGGATGTTTTTCTTGAGACGGGTAATTTTGATTTGACTTAATAACCTTCATTGCAAGTCTCTTTAGGTTAGTTTATCTCACATTTTAATGAAGCAAGTTTATTGCACCCCTCTCACTAGCCTTATTTTACAAAGGAGTGATTGGCCTGTCTCAGCTGATGTGGCCAGTGCTGAAGCTAAGATTGCAATACTGGGTCTCTTGGGTGACAACTTCCAAGAAAATCCAAATCTTTCCCAGACTATTCAGTGTTTGCCAAGAGCAAGGGCAAAGGCTCATGCATCTTTGTTTCCCCAAGCCCTAGTGCAGTGCTGGATGTGAAAGACACCTTGTAAACCTTTGCTAAATCAATGAAACTATATTCATGTGTCTCCCAAGGACTACGCTTGGCTGTGTGATTGTGGATAGGTCACTCATTTCCTCTGACCCTGCCTCTTCATCTATGAAATAGATAATGTACCAAAGTGCTCTGCAAACATAAGGACTTATTACTAGTGTCCACAAAGAAGCTCTTCAACCCAGAGGGCTGGATTCATCATAACCACCTTTTTGCTTTTAACCTGGCACTCAGTCTAAAATTGGCTTCATTTTGTAAGAAAAGTTTATTTTAGTGACAATTTTATTGATTCTGCTCTGGGTTGGTTTTCAGTTCAGTTCAGTGGTTATTTCAGCATCACACATAAATTGGCGTCCATTTCTAACAGCACATAGCAATTACCTACCTAATGCTGGAGACTTCAACTGGCAGGTAAGGCAAACATATTGAGGTGGAATGTTGGAAAGATAACTGCTTGAGGATAGGCCTATAAGCATACACACAATTTTAATTTTTAGTCTCTCCTCAGTCAAATTCATTCTCCCACTGTCACCTAGCAGGCACAATTACTTTGCACAATTTGCTTTTAACCCCTTTCTCTAGCAATTAGTACTCATTCATCATCCTCCACATGTTCTCAGGGAACATCTTCAACATTCTCGAAATGACACTGTCATCTTCAGCCATCCTTCAAACCCTATGATGAGGCCTCTGTGACCAGAGTCCTTCTAATGCCTCCCCACCCAGCCTCTATAGTCCAGTCTCTGCCAGCTACCACCATCCATCTTCCTAGCAACAAGAGTCAACCTCTTCATTCATAAACATCACTGCTCTGTTGAAATAAACTTTAAGGGTCCCCCAGGGCCTAATGAATGGCCTTCTCAAACTTCTTAAAGAAATACCCAATACCCTCTATTACTGGGCCTCAAACTACATGTCCAGCCTTCTTCCCCCACTGGCCCCTTGCGTGTGTTCCATGTTCCAGTCAAATGTAATACTTGCTGGTTCCAGACACCCTCTGTTCCTTTACTTTTGCTGCTACTATTGTTTTCTAAGTGTGAAACACACTTATTCTATAGCGGTTGAAATCTTGCTCAATCCTCACAGACTTAGCTTAAATGCCACCTTTTCTTGGAACCACTTTTTTAAAATCTTTATTGTTGAAAGTATTATAGATACCCTTTCCCTCCCTCCCCTGATCCCATCCACCCTGCGAAAGGAACCATTTCTTAATTGCTCTCACTCAGAGCAGACCCTCTATCCCCTTTGAGTCTCAATTAAGACTCTGTATTGCTCATTAAACTTTTTGCCATATATACTATCGTGGTGTGTGTGTGTGTGTGTGTGTGTGTGTGTGTGTATGTGTACAAGAAGGTAAGCTCTGGCATGGCAGTGGTGGGCCCGACTCATCTATCTCTCCCTTCAGTGGCCAGGGCAATATCCTATAAACATGGGAAACTCAAATTTCATTTACTGAAATCAAAGGAAGTAACACTTAGGTCACAAGAACCTTCCTCTAAAGGCAACAATAAATTGTTCAGTTCTCCATTCACAAGTGAAATAAAAAAATATGTGGGCTGTAACTTCTAATTTACATATCTTTTCTCCAAATACATCACCTCCTTTATTCTCATATTATTTAATTCAATATTTATTGGTTGAATGCCATAAACTATGTTAGGCTCCAAATAAATCACATTCTCTGCCTTCAAGCAACTTACAATCTATTCTCTAGATTTTATTATTAGTTGAAAAATCAGTCTCAGAAAGAGAAGCTACTGGCTCCAGATCACATAGTTGGGAAAGCTAAGAACAGAATTCAGGAGTCTAATTCAGAGCCTATTTCTTTTTAAATGAAAAGACAAAATAATTAGGTATATTTATGAATATTAGAACATATTGAAAGCTATTTACTTTTCAGACATTACATGATGTTCATTTAAAAAAAAGACTTTCTATTTATATATAAACACAGTGAACAGTAGTTAAGAAGCAAGACATACTATTTTTGCTTACTAAGAGTCTGGCTAATTTGCAACAACATGGATAGACCTTGAGAATATTATGCTAAGTGAAATAAGTCAGGCAGAAAAAGCTAAGAACCATATGATTTCACTCATATGTGGGATATAAAACTAAAACTCCTGGACACAAATAGCAGTGTGGTGGTTGCCAGAGGGAACGGGGTGGGGGATGAAGGTGGTCCTAATATATGGTGATGGGAGAAGATATGACTTCGGGTGGTGGGCGCAGAGTACAATATACAGATTTTGTAACATAGAAGCCCACACCTGAAACCTACATGTTCATATTAACCATTGTCACCCCAATAAATTTATTAAAAAACAAATGAAAAGAAAAAAAGAAGAAGAACCTGGCCATAATTACGGTAGTGAGTCGCTTACAATCTTTATCTTTCAGTATTGATGGTTTAGCTTTGAGCTATAAGACTTGCAAAGTAAAATACATAAACTTTAAGGTGTGACTCTGGGCCTTTTACCTTTACGAGTCAGGTTAAAGGAAGGTCTGCAGTGAATCAGAACCTATTCATGAATAACTCTCAAAGTAGAAATGGGTTAGAGCCAAGTTTTCTGAATAATACTTAACATTTTAACTTAATAGCAGGAAGAAAATTTAACAAAAGCTCTGTGTTCTCATCTGATGAAACTACACTCATTATTTATGTAACCACAAATTATACTTCTCCAATTTATATTACTTTAGCCCTAGCATCACTAATTGAATAATTAGTTATGTTAATAATATCTAGAATTAGTTCATACATAAAAATGCATTAAAGAATTAATTATTCTACTTGCTCACACAATAATATGTCATCATCGTGTAGGGCCCAGCTCAGCCACTCACTGGCTCTATGAGCTTGGGTAAGTTATTTATTCTTTCTAAGCTTCAGTTTTCTCATCTGTAAAATGGGCATATTAGGAATACTTATCCTATGGAGCTGTTGTAAGAAGCAAAGGAGCAAAGCCTATAAAAATAGCCTGTAGAAAATAGGGAAATCTACAGATGTTCAGAGTAACTGCCACACTAAATGAAATGCAGTGGTTCTCCAATGTAATAAGTGCAGATCAAGTCTGCTCTGGCATTTCCCACAGGTAGTTACACAGTATGGCAGAGGACTCAGAAATAACCCAATTTCTAGCCAAAGGCAGGGGCAAGGGCTGGAGACTATCAGTCCTGCTGCCAACGCTACCTTCCTGCCAACCTCAAAGTCGACAAGCACAGAGTCAAAAGCACACCTTACGCAAGTGGATATAGGGCAAATTTGCAGCAACCCTCCCCTCCTCTCCTTCTGCACAAAGGGGATTTGGAACCTAAAGGAAGGAGTTCTTTCAGGAAGCTACTTATTCTAGTCTTTTAAAGGGGGAAGAGTTTGAGATGTGTGTGCATGTGGGCAGGGGTGGGAAAGAGATAGACGAATATCTCTAGGTACTTTACATATATTCTCTCTTTTAATATTTTCATTTTTACAAGAGGTAATTGAGGCTTAGACGTGTTATTATAACTCTGGTAGAAGTTGGTCATTTTGTTTGATACCAAACATTTCAGCTATGCCTCTGTATCTCAAATTTTATCAAGCCTAAAGAAATCTCTGGGGAGCCTGTTAAAATACAGCTTTGCTACTACCACCCACGGGGATCCTGATTCCACAAGATTGGGGGTGAGCTGGGCATCTCCATTTTAAATAAGAGCCCCAGCTGATGTTAATGTAGGTGCTCCAGGCTATTTATCTAATCATTTTTTCCCCTAGTGAATATTTCTGGTACCTTCTTTCCTCTCTATAGCTATTCTATGGCCCTAGGCCCGCCTTCTCCATGTCTCACATCACCCACATTCTTGAAATGGACTCCTGCTTTCTAGGGTTGCTTCCTTTTGGAAATTTAATCTACACAGCAGCAGAGCAATCTGCTAAAATTCTAACCTCTGCTAAAATCCTGCAAAGGCTCTCCACTGCCTTTGTGATCTTGCTCTGGATGGCCCTTTGCTGACACAGGCAGCTCTGCACTGATGCTTTTGCACTTAAGTAACATTAAGTTTCATTGGCTTCCCCGCTCACAATGGGCTGTTTCTTGGTTTTATATGCTGTTCCCTTTACACCGGTCTTTCTATCCTTTTGTACCTGGTTAGATTTTACTTATCCTTTAAGCCTCACTTTGGATGTTATCTCCTCTAGGAACTTTCCTATAAATTCCATGAGAGGCTTAAGTATTCCAGGTCTGAGTTCAAATAGTACCTTGGGCTTACTTCTCATTCTGCACTTTCCAGATTCTTATTTGCTAACATGTTTATCTCTGCAGAATATTTTATGATTCCTAAAGGCTGGAACCATGTCTCATTCATGGTGTTCTTCCATTGCTTCAATTAGTACCTGGCACATAGTACGGCCTCAACAAATGTCTGTTAAATAGAAACCCAAACAACTGAGAACATTAGAGGAGAGCACAATGAGCAAATATATTTATTGTTTCCATTTACCATTCTCCTGCCAACATTAATTAAATACAAGATTTAGCTTAATTAAGCAATGAAAATAACATTGGGTGTCAAAGGCATTTTTTCCAATTTTACAACTTGTCTATTTGTTCTCCTGATGATGATGTTGACCAAACATATTCAAGTGTCAACATATATAAGACAATAAGTGTCTTAAAAATAGAATTAAGCTACAAAAGGTAGAAAAGCTTTATAAACTAAATCACACCGTAAAAACAGATGTGCGTGTGTATGTGTGTAGTACACAGATTTTGTCAGTTATAAATTATACTAAATTTGGTTTATAAGGTTGCAGTTCAATTTGGTAGTTTCAACAGCAGTACTTTTGGGACCTAAGAGGAAGATTACTACCAAGAATGAATATGCATAGAAATACATAAGAAACATAGTTTATTCTCCATTCTGTTCCACAGACTAGTAGTTTCTTCAGTAGCTTGACAAATAAATACCCTATGGGGAATAAATGAATAATGTATATTTATTCATTAAAAAATATTTACTGAATTCAGTTGGCTTTCAGGGTTCAGATGGAGACCTTCTTACATATGTCAGAAGAGGAAACTCAATTATAGATCCATCTGAGAGCCATCTGCAGGGAAGGCATTAGCATGCACTTGTTTTTTGTTTTTTTTAAAAATATGTCTTTATTGGTGTCAGAGAGAGGAAGGGGGAGGGAGAGAGAGAGAGAAACATCAATGATGAGAGAGTAACTGATCGGCTGCCTCCTGCATGCCCCTGACCGGGGATCGAGCCAGCAACCCAAGCATGTGCCCTGACCGAGAATTGAACCGCGATCTCCTGAATCCTAGGTCCACGCTCAACCACTGAGCCATGCCGGCTGGGCAGCCACTAGCATTTCTTTATCAGAGAATTTTCAGTGTGCTGCTCCTATGGTTCTCAGTGGATCTGGAGCTCAAGGTTTGGACAAATGTGATTATCACATTGAAAAGAAAATGTAATGAGTTAGCAGCTGTCCCCAGGCCGGCCTAGTGGTACTCCAGAATTCCTGGTCAAGCCCTCTTAGTTCTTTGCTTAAAAGTGTTAGTCTGGTTAAAACCACACTGCATGCAATATGGGGAAAGATCAGAAAGAAAGGCTCATCCAGGAAGACCAGGTAGGAGACTGTTAGAGGGCCCGGAGTAGGAAGTAATGAAACTGAGGAGGAGCCTTTTCTGAGTTTATGAACTCTGAGGGGAAATGTTGTCTCCCTGATGCCCGTGGAGTGGGGCAGTATGGCTTTCTTTCCACTCCTCCTCCCCGAATCTCCAGGCCACCTCTGGATATTCAAGCTCTTCACTGGGCTTGGGCCATCCAAAGATTAGCTCTATTAAGAAGATTTCTTTGGAGGGCAGTAATGACTTTCCCTTGAAACTCCAAATGTTACTTTGGAGCTGTTACAAAAGCAATTCCTGTAACTCATCCTTGGTGAAGCGAACACAATTCTTGTCTCGCTAACGAAACACTGACTGCCAAATCACTTTTTTGATACATGGCACAGTGGCGGGCTCTGCTACCAGCTCTCTGTGTATCCCAGAGAAAGATTCTGTTTCTTCATCTTTAAATGACATAGTAGAAGTCAATGGCCATAGGCAAATGCCCAAGAATCTATGAAGTAGAACTGAGATTTCTCATGCAGCTCCAGCTTGATCCAGGGAGCCTGCTATGACCCTAGCACCAGAGCTTCATCTCTGCACACACCCTCTCTCACGGTCAGCATCCCCTTTTAAAGGGAGCCCAGGCTTTGGAAAAGGGCACAATTATTAGGAACCATTAGGTCAAATGTCCAAGAATGACAGTCCTGTCTGATTTCTTTAGCAACAGTTTGCCATTTTCCTCTCCTTTTGCCACTACTTATAGTTCAGATTTTCAGAATCTCACACCCAGAATACTATAGTAGCTTTCTCAAACATCTCCCGCTGTTAGTCTCTTTCTTCTCCAATCTGTCCTGTCCACAGTTGCCAGACTGATCTCTTGGAAATCTACTTTTGATCATTCACTTCTGTTTCTTCTAAGAAGGATGAATTGAGCATGGGAGATATCATGCTAGGTGCTAGGTGCACAAAGGTAGTGAGTCTGGACCTTTGTCTGGGAGTGACATTTGGACAGCGATACAGGTACATTCAGGGTACAAGCCAGAGGAAATCAATAGGTCTGGTTGGGTGACAACCCTTCATATCTTCACTGTCTACACTATAAAGTACCAGCTTCCAGGGAAATGTAAGGCACCAGCACTGACTGCAGTCTAACTTGCCAGTCCTGAGTCCTTTCATTCACCTTCATACATTGTTGTTTGCCATGACTGTAAACCATGCTTTACTTCCCACGCATCTTGTGTCCTATTCCTATCCCACAGCCCACCCCTTGCAAATTTTGCTAATCCTCCAAAGTCTCCTCAATTCAAATTCCCTAGGCCTCCATGCCAGAATCTCCTCTTGCTCAGAACTTCAGAGCAAGTTTCCTGTCCCTCTGGTCTGATATGAATAACTTCCTGTCTTGGGGGACTCATTTGTCTTGGCCCACATTGCCTAGCAAGCTGCCTTGAATTGGCAAACATAAAGGTTTATTAAAAGTTTATTAAATAACTGAATAAGCACATTTGCCAAGACTTGTCCCCTCACCTGTTTTGGTAGGCCACGATAGAGAAAGTGTGAAGCCCATGCTCACTGCAGAAATGGTCTCAGAAAGATACATCTATGAGGAAACCAGCTTCCACCTTTCAGGATTTAAATTTATGCCTAAGCTAGTTTTTGACAAAGCTAAACTCAATTCAATTTACTTCTTAATTTCTCTTAAAAAGCACAAATGTGACATGGGTTGAATAAGGCAGAGAGAATGCTGTAGTGAACAGATTACGGGTTTTGGAATCAGACATGGGCTCAGATTTCTTCATCTCTCTAAACCTCAGTTTCTTTAAATCTATGAAAAGGGAATAAATAATTTCCCTTTGAATTTTGTTGTGGTGATTAAGAGATATATGTAAGCTGTCTGGATTTTTACGATGAACACTCCAACTACCTCAAATAACATCTATCACCTTTGTTTTGTACCAGCCTGTGGATAAATAGGTTAGTCATTTATTTACAGTCTACCTGACTTTAGAATTTACAATACAAAAGGGACACATACACATTGTTGACATTTAGCAAGGATATTGATTGCTCTTTCATACTCTCTCCAACATATTTTTCTCTTCCTTAAATTATAAAGATTTTAAAATAAAAAACCCCAAAATTTAGCACAAGTCACTAAATACTGATTTTTCAGTGGAGAACAGCTTGATTCTGAAGATTATACAATTTCCTCAATGTCTTAATAAGTAAGAGAATAACTGATTAGGAAATTGATTTTAAAAAGTTAGAAGAACTGAGAAGGAAATTAAGGGGGTGATTAAGTTTTCATCACAGGCTAGCTTGAATGGAGACTCATTAGGAACTTAGCAGTGAGATCTGGGGAACTGAGATGGTTCTCAAGGAAACCCATCCAAACAGAGGACCACTTAAACCTTAGGGGTCTGGGAAGGCTGGAATTATCTGTGCATGTGTAGACAGAGCCATTGTGAAGGCACATGGAGTGGACACAATTTTGGGCATTTTATTTGTAGCAAATGGGCACTTTTAAATGGAAAGCCTCAGATTTCCTCATGGATACTCTAAAAATTCAATAAGCTTCAAAGCTCACAGCAGACTTTCCATGCAGGCTTCCTAACCTTCCAGACATTTTTATCAGCCTACTGATTAAAGCTCCCATCACACTATCCACACCATCCATCTGGTGTCCCTGATCTGCTGGGCCTTACTCCAACATGCCTACAGCTTCCACCTTCGTGCTCATGCTGTTCCTATGCATGACAAATTCTTGCTTACACTTCAAGATCTTGTTCAAATGACATGTTCTCTTTGGAGCCCTCTCTCCTACCCAAGGCATAATTAGTAACTCTCTTTTTCTTCGGTTTTCCAACAGAATAGGGTACAGTGTGAAGAAATGGAAAGGACAAATGTTCTGCTGTCAAAAATGATCTGAATTTAAATATATCTTTATTGATTTCAGAGAGAGGAAACGAGAGGGAGAGATAGAAACATCAATGATGAGAGAGTCATTGATCGAGCCCGCAACCCGGGCTTGTGCCCTGACCGGGAATCGAACCCCGATCGCCTGGATCCTAGGTCGACGCTCAACGGCTGAGCCACGCCCGGCCGGGCTGATATGAATTTAAACCTGACTCTTGCACCTATTTGCTGTGTGATCTTAGGTAAACTAGTTAATCTGAGGCTCTGTCTCCTGATATTGAAAATGGAGATTGTTAATTCTCTAAATTTATTGGGATCATCAGTGATATTGTACTCATTATTTATCTTCCTATATTTTTCTTTGTGAGCTCCTTGAGATGAGCGACTTTGCCTTTTTATTTACTTTGCTGCCCCTCACAGCACCTAGCATACAGTACCTGGTATTTTGCAGTACTGAAGTGTTTTGCTTTGTTTTTAAAATCAATGGATAGTTCAGAAGTAACTTAAGCATCTGATAGGTCAATTAAAGTCTAAGTTCTATGAAGTACTCTCTGGTTATCCCACGCCCATTAATTTTTAAAAAAATATATTTTTATTGACTTCAGAGATAAATCAGGGAAGGGAAGGGGAGAGAGAGAGAAACATCAATGGTGAGAGAGTCATTGATCTGCTGCCTCCTGCACACCTCCTGCTGGGTATTGAGCCTGCAACCTGGGCATGTGCCCTGACTGGGAATCGAACCTCGATGCTCAACCGCTGAGCCATGCCGGCCTGGCCCATGCCCATTAATTTGAATTCTCATAGTTCTTGTCATTTCCCGCTTCACACATACTAATTGATTCTAAGCTACTCCAGGCTAGTAACCATGACTTTCACTCTGAACTTGGGCAACACTTCACAATGCTCTGTAAATGCCAGCGAATGATAAGGCTATTCAAAATACCATGTCTTTCTCATTCCAAAGAGTTTTTCTCTTCATTTTATGCTAAATTTACTCCATGGAACTAGAGACTGAAGCCTCTATAATAATGACTTATTTCTATGGTTCATGACCTTGGCTCAAAGTGAGTGGTATCTCCTGACCCACTTTCCCAACTCTACACAGTTTCTCTCTCCTCTTTTCGTGTACTTTCTCTTAACTGCCTTTTGCTTTCCACAAGTGTCTTCTCACTGATGCATTATTCTCATGGAGATTTGGAAAACTTTGGTTCATTGTTTCTTGATTAATTGACTCATGGGGAATTACAACTGGTGGGCACCTTAAAAAATTGTTGAATCAAGGCACATCAAATAGAGAACAATTCCAAAGGTATTATGCACAAGTAATCAATCATGGCACTATTTTTCCCCCTGCCGAGGTCACACGTGGCCTCAGAATCATTTTCAACACACTACTGCAGGTAGAAATTATCAATCTATCAATCTATGTAGAAGATGAAACTTGTCTGACATACCTGATGTAGTTCAAAGCTGTTATTTTGCTAATAAGGCCCAACGGGCAGTGGTGACTTAGTCATGAGCTGAAACCAGAACCCAGGTTACCTAATTCTCCTGATTTTAGTCCAGGGTTTCCCTTTCCACATGATCACTGCTTCTCTTTCTATGGCCATTAAAGTCCTGGAATTTATATTCTGTGCATTGGTGCATACTTAAGAGTATATAAAAATATGATTAAAAAGTACAATACACAAGTTTTGGCTTTATCAAAAAGACACCTGGGCTGTAATATGCTGAATCTCAAGTTCTAGCTCTGTGCTTGGCACATGGTAGGTATTCAACAAAATTCTTTGATATATATAACAGGAAATCTATCCTTAATTTTTCAACAATAATCATTGAAAAATACCATCCCTTTGTATATAAGCAGTACTTATTTAAAAGAACTTCATGTATGATGACATATACCTTCACTTTTTATAGAGTAACATCATATGTTTAAATAAATTCCCATCTGGATGTTTTAAGGGAAAATAAATATTTTGTTAATGAATGGACTGCCCAATAGCATTTCCACTTAAAAATAAAAAGGGCAATGTTGTGATTTGGGGCTCAAAAGTCCTGAGAAATGATAGCTTTTCTTCCTATTTTTCATAGTGACATATATTGACCATAACTTGTGGTTCTCACAAACCAGAACTGCTAGGATGGAAAAACAAAGGAAAGGAGACAAACAGAAAGACAATAGGAAGAACAAAGGGGGTAAAGGTATTTTATAATATAGCAAGAAGATACTAGTATTATCATATAAAATAGACTTAAAAAGCTGTAAACCCGACAGTTAACATCATACTTAATGGTGATAGACTGAAAGCTTTTCCCCTAAGGTCAGGAACAAGGCAAAGATGACTGCCTTTGCCACTTGTATCCAATATTGTACTGGAGGTTCTAGCCAGGGCAATCAGGCATGGCAAAGAAAGAAAGAAATTAAAGTTCTATCTTTTTACCTATGACATGATCTTCCAAAAGAATAAAATTGGAACCTTACCTCATATTACATTTAAAAACTAACTCAAAATGGATCAAATACCTAAATGTAAGAGCTAAAGTCATAAAACACTTAGAAAAAAATATCGACATAAATCTTCATGACCTTGCATTAGGGGATGATTTCTTAGATATAACACCCAAAACACAAGTAACAAAAGAAAAAAAGGAGATAAACTGGACTTTATCAAAATTAAAAACTTTTGTGCACCAAAGGACACTATCAAGAGAGTAGGAAGACAACTCACAGAATGGGAGAAAATATTTAGAAAGCGTATATTTGATAAGAGATTCAGAATATATAAGGAATCTTTAAAACTCAACAACAACAACAAAAGAAAACAATTTAAAAATAGGCAAAGAATCTGAACAGACATTTCTCCAAAGAAGATATACAAATGGCCAATCAGCACATGAAAAGATGCTCAACACCTACAGCCATTAGAGAAATGCAGATCAAAACCATAATGAGATACCACTTCAGACCAAATAGGATGGCTATAAGCAGAAAGACATAAAATAACAAGTGTTGGTGAAGATGTAGAGAAATTGGAACTTCCATATACTGGTAGGAATGTAAAATGGCACAACTGCCTTGGAAAACAGTCTTGCAGTTCTTCAAATGACCCAGCAATTCCACTCCTAGGTATATCCCAAATGGAAATAACTGTGTGCCCACACAAAAAACTGTACATGAATGTTCATAGCAGCATTATAAATAATAGTCAAAAAGTGGAAACAACCCAAATATCAATCAACTGATGAACAGGTAAATTAATTGAGGTATATCTACAATGGAATATTATTTGGCAGTGAAAAAAATAAAGAAGTTACACATGCTACAATATAGATGTGCTTTGAGAACATAGTGTATAGTAAAAGAAGCAGCCACAAAAGACCACATAGTGTATAATTATGAAATATCCAGAATAGGCAGATTATTTATAGAGACAAAGCAGATTAGTAATTGCCTAGGGCTGGGTGGGGATGGAGCTGGGGTTGGGAGAAATGGAAAATGACTGCTACAGGATCTCTTAATGGGGTGATGGAATGCTCTAAAATTATGGTGGTGGTTGCATAACTCTCAATATACTGAAAACCTTTGGAGTGCATACTTAAATCGGTGAGCTATATGGCAGTGAATTATATCTCATTAAAGCTGTTATTAAAAAGATACATGTGCATATGAGTAAATATTTTAATTTTAGTGATTAGATTTCATTTGTTAATTCTCTTCTATGTCTGTCACAACAATCCATGTATTCACTTAGATGATCCATATGTGTATTTCCATGATCACTGTCTTAGCTTTATAATGTGTAACAGACTAGACATATTTTATGATGAGCAGTATCTTTTATGAAATCCATCTTTTTAGAACACTTAATTTAAAATAAATTAAAAAATGAAAACATCTAAATTACATCTTTTCTTTTTCATTGTAGTCATTATATCACCTTCATCAACGCATGATTTCTCCTGACCCTAGCAGCTTTACTCCCAGGATTTAATATATTTACCATAAATCTACTTCATCGGAAATTACATCATTACTTTTAGCAATACATTTATAACAGTGCTCTACTGTCTGGTAGCTTCATAATTTGTTTGCTACTGAAAGACTAAATGTTAATTATAGTTAAATCCATGGCAACTGAGAGAACTTAATGTTTTGATTATTTTGTACCTACCCCTTTTGAATCAATCACTCCGGGTTTTGCATTAAACTTCACTGTCTTCAATCGGGCACGTTCCTTTCTTTCCACCCTAAAGAAAATTGAAAATAAAGACTCTATCACATGGTCAGTCATTTATGATTAAGTTCCTCATTAAATGAAGGGCACCTCTTCTTCTTGTCAGACAGCTCAAATAAAATGTGTTCTAAAATATTTCTGTCCCTTTGTTCAGTATAGAAAGTCTTGGTACAAAGTCTTTAAGCTGCTAACACATCCCTTGAAATTTCTGTGATACATGTACTGAGTAGCAGTATTTGGAACAAAGAGGGAGAAAAACCAATATTTGTTATTTAAATGCCTGAATCAATCAATCAAAAGGTATTTCAAGAAATCACAGCACATAGAGATGATGCCAAGAGTGGAGACTAAGTCGACGTCTCTCCTCTCTCTCTGACCTTCTCACCTCTTCTCTCTTTTTTTTTTTGTTCCCTTTTTCTTCCCTTCCCTTTAAGAACACTGAGGGGTTTACTACTTTCACCTCAAAACCAAACATGTTATAATCTTGAACTTTTCCGTTGCCCCAATGTCCTCTCCTGTCATTCTTCTGCAGATTTCATCATCTACCTGCCATGTCACTTATTAATGACTTACGGAGCGCCTACCCTGTATGGAGCAAGGAGCTGAGAAGAAGGAATGAACATTTTAAAAGCATGACTGTAATGAACATAAGACTCATAATGCTGCACAGTAAGACTGCTGATAGCAGTGTGGGAGCATATATTGCATGGAGGTATAAAGAGAAGTGGAAAGCATTGGGGTGGGCTTCTTGGAGGAGGTGCCAATTTATGTGAGACCTGAAGGATGAGAAAGAGCCTGTCAGGAGGAAAAGTTCAGGGAGAATTTCCCAGACAGGAGAGACAACATGCACCGTGACCTGAGCCTCTAAGCAAGCTAACGGGTGCAGGAGGACCCCGGTACACGGTGTATACAGGGTGGGGGTGTTAGGCTACTGGTGAGGCCTCCTTGTAAGGTCCATCCACACTGAGGACTGGGGCTTTTTCCTTGGGGAATCCTCATGAATTATTAGAGGCTATAAAAAAGGAAAGTAATAGAATAGATTAGCATTTTAAATAAATGATCCTGGTGAAGGAGAAACATAGACTGGAGGAGGAAGGGACAGCTCGAAGCAGGAGGTCTCTTTGGAAGAGACCTCCTGCGGGAAATGATGAGAAATGGTAATGAAGTGGAGGAGAGAGAAGGGCTCGAGGAATATTAGTGAAATAAAATTTCTAGGACTTGTGCCTCGTTTGAAGGCTGGCAATGAAAAAGAGGAAAAGGCAGAAATTTAAATATCTCCCTAATTTTTTTTCCCCTCTCCAGTGTGACATGATCATCTCTTCCCCTGCGCCACAATAGCACTTATTTGCGTCTCTATGTGGGTGTTCTTTCTCGGTTCCCTGTGTTTGTTTCTTTCTGCACATGCAAGGCTCTAGGACCCTCGAGAACAAGCCCACATATCACTCCACAGTGTGTTATAACAAGTCCTCAATAAATAACTGATGAACTAAAATAATATTCACTGCATTGTTTTAACATGATGTTTCGTTTAAATATGGCTAGCTCTTATTTCAAAAATGGGGAAAGAGAGAGGAAAAACCTAAATCTCCAGAAACTTAATGCTTTCTGAAATCTAAGCTATTCATAGATTAATAATTAACAACATGCGCCTTTTAAACTGTGAGCTCTTTTGTGCTTCCAGCTGAAACACAGTGAGAATCAGGGTTTCTATAGTTACAGAATGGAGTTTCAGAATATATTTATTTCAACGTGAGAGTAGGATATTTGAGTGGAAACAGCTGAACACAATTTTTCAAATCTAACCTCAGATATTAAAGCAATATGTTCCACGGAGAGTTTCTACTTGAGCCCAACATACAGCAGCTGGGAGGAGAGCAAGGAAGTCTTCAGATAAGGTAAGCGGCCAACTGGGAAGATGCTCACTGACAAAATGCCTTCTCTGAGCTCCTTCAGCTTTTCTGTTTTAATCCAGGAGCAAATGCTAATTCATATTCATTTCCTTGGATTTTTCTAAAACTGCGGTTACAGCCCTGACTTTATCCTGGCTTCTCTGCATCAACCAGGCTAATTATGGAAAAGACTAGTCCAATAGATGTTGCCAAAATGATGATAGCATACAGAGAATACACGGTTATTTGATTAGGCTGTGCAAATTCTGCATAAATCCACAGAACTCACGTGGGTCCCGAACATGCATAATATTCGGCTCAACTCAGTATTCTATTCTAAGAATTGTTTGGCCACAGCATTCTAATATTTTCTGCGTGGTTCCTAATGTTTTAATTTCTTTTCAGAATTCTTAAGAAGTGTCTCTATTAGGCCACTTAAAAAATTGTTTTTAATTGATTTCAGAAAGAGGAAAAGAGAGAGATAGAAACATCAATGATGAGTCATCAATCAGCTGCCCCCTGAAAGCCTCCTACTGGGGACTGAGCGGGCAACCTGGGCACGTGCCCTGACTGGGAATTGAACCCTGACCTCCTGGTTCATGGGTCGACACTCAACCACTGAGCCATGCTGGCTGGGCTATTAGGCCATTTTTAATGGTCCACCCCTTAAATCTTATAAGGGTTGCAAAGAATGTTGTCAGATGGATGAACACAGACACACAGACACACACAAACACACGCACATAAATCTAATATTTGATATGGCATATTATTAATCTTCAAACAGGCAATAGAATAAGTAAACAGCAATTTTTAAAGCATTACCATATGGGTGGCATGGTTTGGTTCACTCATGAAGGAAGGTTTGCTTTCTACTTGGGTTGAAAGTTTCATTAATAATGATAATGATGATATATAAGTGGTGGCTGAAGTTTTAACATATAATCATTAATGAAAAATCCCTTCACATTTCCATGATCTCATCTGCTCTCCACAATAACCAAGTGATGTAGGTATTATCAACCCTGTTTTATGGCTTGCCAAGCTGGAACTTGAAGCTTACCCCATTAGAAAGTGGTAGAAATAGGGTCTGAACATGTACCTGCTAACAGCTGACTTTAGTGACTGTCCACATCTACTCATTTCAGAAACAGCATTCAAAGACCTTCCATACCACCCCTAATCCAATGGGAATTTTCAAAAAATGTGATATTTTGGATGGGTTGTAAACAACCCCTTCCCTTGTATCCATATATCCCAAATGTCCTGAATTAAATAAACCTTAACCAAATTTAAGCATGTAATCACTGTGATAATACCATATCTTAATAGCTTGGCCTCAAAATTCAGAATTAATTTGCTTTTAACACTAAATTCAGGCTAGCCAAATGCCTATTTGCAACATTAGGCCACAAGTATTTGATTGATTTCTCTCTTCAGCAGTCTTTTTGGGTGCACTGAAATCCCACCACAGTCTTGCTTTCCCACCGTGGGGGCCCGCATTGAGTGCCTCTTGGAGTTCTCTGCAAACCCTGCACCTTGGTAGTAGTGGCTATGGCATATCTTTTCTTCCTCACCTGCTTCCTCACCTAGGTCCTCTCTCCTAGGGCTTCTTGGGATGCATGCGAATAACTTATTGCTGAACTCAGAGTTAGGGCTGGGAAATAGGGCCCTAAATAATGCTACGTTCTTTTGAGCCCCAAAAGCTCAACATTTGAAGAAAGGAAACAATCCATCATTTGAGAATTCACAAGAGTATTAGAAGCTATTCTAAGCACTTTACCTATATTATCTATAATCTGTTCAATGACCTAGGGCTTAAGATATAGCTGGCAATATGAAAGGTACTTAAGGAATCTTTATTGAATAAATGAATGAATGAATGAACCCTCAAGGAGGCTAGTACACAGTTCTTGACCTGAATGTGAAAACCGAGGCTCAGAGAGTTTAAGTGACTTGCCCAAACAACCAGTGTTTCTGATAAAAAGTTGTTCACCGTTTCATGGCTTTTTCACTTGGTAAATTTAGCATCATCTTCTCTAATTATTTTACTAAGTAAGACTCCTTGGGCAGAAATAGGTGATATTAAGGTCCATAAATCTTTACCTAAGGAAAGGCAGACTGAACTGATGAGAAGAATTGCTGTATTTCTCTCACACTCAAGAGATGCAAGCAATTAATTAGATTGTTTAAGCAGAAATAATCCTCTCCGCCCTAGTTTGGTCACTGACCAAAATACTGAAAATATAAACTGGATGGCAAAATTTGAGCAATCAGTTGACACGGAGCATCTCCAGAGAGTACCACACGGTCATGCTTTCATGAGCCCAACTGTCTCCCTCTGCCTTCTCAGCCAATTCCCATCTGGCGTTTTCAGGTTCTGGCCAACCATGTAATGAAGGCAGGCTTGGAGCACTGGATGGTGGGAACATAATTCAGTGCTGGGTGTTCCTTTGGCTGTGCTCCACAAGGCCCTGTTGCAGGGAGAATGGAAATGCCATTCTGGCCACAGGCTTGCTGCGAAGGCTAGGTGAGTAAACCCTCAAGCAGTGCCAGCTGCAAGCTGTCATCTGAGAGCCCAGGTGACCAGTCACTGTGGGGCAATGCATAAAGACTTGGATTAGGAGACTGTGGAACAAATCTCAGCTTGGCCACTCACAAAGTAGGTAGTCTCAGAAAACAGAGATTCTATTCTAAGAATCTAGGTTTTGAAATCACATGAGCCTGGGTCTGAATTCTGCCTCTACAAGTTACTAGCTCCATAGCTTAGGGCAGGCCATTTAACCTCTTAGGATGTCAGTTTTCATGTTGTTAAAATTAGAATATTAATACAGACTTTGAAAAATTATGGTGAATGTTAAATGAGATAATAGAAGAAAATTGTTTAGCACAGTGTCTGAAAACATAGTAAGAACTCCTTAATTAGCAAGGGCTCCTGGTATACTCTTGGTGTAGCAGAAAGCCACCTGATCTACTACCAGAGAGACCTAGGTTCAGCCAGTGGCTTTTGTGAAGATGAAATGAAATATATTTGAAAGCACCTGGCATAATACACAGTCAGTGCTGCCATTAGATGGAAACCATCCCTCTGTCTTGCTGCCGTTTCATTTCCCTTGATACCTGCCATGGACTGAATATTTACGCCCCACACCCTACCCCATGATTTATCTGTTGTAGCTTTAATCCTCAATGTGATGGTATTTGGAGGTAGGGCCTTTGGGAGATATTTAGGTCAGGAGGGTGGAGACATTATAAATGGGATTAGTGCCCCACAAGAAGAGACATAAGAAAAAGCAATCTCTCAGCCTTGTAGTGAGAAGGCCTTCTGCCAAGAGGACCCTCACTGGGAACCCAATTAGCCAGCACCTAGAATTTGGACTCTCAGTCTCCAGAACTGTGAGAAATCAATGTCTATTGTGTAAGCCACTCAGTCTGTGGTGTTTCTCTGTGGTAGCCTGAGCAGAGTGAGATAGTACCTTTATTTACAGTATAGTCCCCTTCCCCTAATCACAGTGTAGCTGTGCAGTAGCTACATGTTGGTGCCATAAACGCTAAGCTCTAGACAGTGGCCAGATGACAGCCCTTGGCATCCAGATGCTGCTCAAGCAATGTTTACTGAATTAAATTTTGTGAACTCTTATTTTTGTAACTTTGGGAGGTAGGATTGTATATGAATTAAGAGCATCAATTCTGTAGCCTGGATTCAAATCCCAGTTCTATCACTTACTAGCTGGGCAATTTCAGGCAAGTTAACCAACCTCCTGATTTATAAAATGAAAATAATATCATCAGTTCCTTTATATGGTTGCAATGAGGTTTAAATAGTGAATTGTAAAGGGCTTAGAACAGTGTCTGGCATGTTCTAGGAGTGTTTTGATAAATAAAATTTATTCACCATCATCAAAAAATCAAGGGGGAAGGCAATTTTCATCTTGATTTTCCTGGGATGATTAAATGGAATCATAATAGAGAAACATGTCTGTAAAGGGTAATGTCACACACTGATGCTATCTATTATGAGGTTTTTCTAGATCAGCTCCACTAGCTGAACTATATTCATAAAAAGGGCAAGAGGGGAATTAAGGATGGAAAAAATAACCCCAATCGTATTTGTACCAGCTGCTATCTATTCTGAGCTGTAGTTTTAAGATGATGAATGTAGAATGAAATGAGGGTGCCTCATTTAGAAGTCAAGTATTAAAGAGCAGGCTTACAACAGGCTTATGACAGATTTTAAATCGCATTGAAGTAAGTGCATAAGAACTCTATGTGAGATGGGATTTTAAGTGAGTTTTATTTCTCCTTTATACTTTTCTAAATTTTCCCACTTTTCTACAATGAAACATGTTACTTTGATAAACATATAAAACAACAAAGCAACTTTTGGGGAAAGAATTAAAATCCTAAGGAGAAAATTTTAGAGAAATTCATTTATGCGCATACACACACAGAAACACATGAAGGGGGAGACTAGACTCTCAAGAGATACAATACAAATAAATGTTAATACTAAATTCACTGGAAAAATTTCTTTTCCAGGACAGCTGTAGGATGGCTGTTAAAATGGTTTTCACCCCCAAAAGAAAGAAAGCCAACTTAAGAATGACCACTGGCAGGTGGAAAATTACAAGAGGAATAGCACCGAGAATGTTCCTTGGGGAGAAAAGGGTGTGTAATCCAACAAATGAAGGAGTAACGACAAGCTGGTCATACAGTTCAACTCTCCCATCCAAAGCTTGAATCCCTTCTACAGCTTTCCTGACAATGGATCTTCTATTATCAGAATCACCCGGAGGAACTTCCAAAAAAATACAGATGTCCAGGACCCACTCCAGATAGTCTAAATCAGAATCTTAGCACGTGTGTGTGTGTGTGTGTGTGTGTGTGTGTGTGTGTGTGTGTGTGTGTGTGAGGGGGGTGGAAGAGGGGCAGGGGGGCAGGGGGCGGGCCTAGCTAAGTTTTTATACCATTCCCCGGGTGTGAAGTCATCGCTGTAGCTTACTGCCTTCCCAGGTTAGTCCATACCATCTCTGGGCAGCTCTGACTAGTAAAAACACTTGAAAATGGACCGAATCTATCCCCACACAGCTGTCCTTCCTCCATCCCTTTCATCCTTGGGGCTTTTTTCTATGGAGCAGCCCCTCAGACAGCTTCGATTAATTAAATCAAACCAAATAAAAATGCATGTTGCCTTGACATATTTTTTTTGAAGTAAATGGAAATGGAGGAACACAGAATATAAACTAGGTCTGAGAGAAACTGCTCTGAATACAAAAATCTTTCAGAAAACATTACAAGCCATGGTACAAACTCAGAATGTCCTCCAGGGTAAACCTCAGTTACTCAGGAGCCCAGAGGTTAGAGGGACCCAGGGGACTGTCTGCTGGTGGGGGATTCCTAGGCAAGGGCATGGGGGAGGGGGTGGGGGTTGAACGAGGGAGAGAGGGGTGGTGTGGGGGGTTTGGGGTGGGGGGAGGTTCGCTATAGTTTCAGTTGCTTCCCTGGAACTCTGCCCCCCTAAGGGTGAGGGAGCAGCTGTGGAACAGCCTGCCTGCTGCCGTCCCCTCACATTTCTCCCCAGGCTGTGTGGCCACAGGCAGAGGAAGATGGGAGACCAGGCTTCTTTGCGTGCAAATGCCCCATGGGGTTACTCTTGGGTTTAATTTACATCTTCCACTGTGGTCCGTGACAGCTCAGCCACTAGATCACGTTGTGTGGCAGCACTTACGTACTCGGCTTCACTGAGGGTATTGGGGTGTCTGGATGTCAGGTGAGCCCTTCGAGAAACCTCCAGCTCAGGAAAAGTTGGTGACTGCTGTGAACACGCATTATTCCTCACTTTGATTTCTTGCCACATCTCTTTTCTAGGGTGCAGATAATGTTTCTTAGCTAATATCTGGGGTAAGGGAGGTTCCTTTCTGCTGGTGGTGGGTAGAAACTGCTGGGACAGAAGAAGGAGCTGGCTGTTCCGAAGGATATCCCAGCCTTTCAAAAGCAGAGCTGAACAAATGCTTAGAAAGGAAAGAGCATAATACTCTCGACTTAGGAAATCCGGAACTCAACAGCTGAGTGGGAGTGGAAAGTTGTAGGGTAGGGTCGGGAACAGGCGTAACTAAGAGAGTGCAAAACAGTTGTAAAGCCAGTCTCTCGGCCTTACCCAATGTTTGACAGCTCGTGTCCCACGCACCTGAATTTGGAACGGAGGTTTTTGGTTTATTTCCTTCAGTATTTGGAGGTGATGCACAACCAGGGCCTTAGCTTAGTAAACAATCTGCTTTATTTGGCTTTTACCTGGTCTTTCTATGAGATTATCTGTTAAATTCTGAACCTGTGGAATAAACCCTCTGAGTTTCTAAGTCAGCATACAAGCTGATCAACATAATCTTGAAATGTGAGTGCTGGTAGATGGCTTTCAGAAGCAGTGTAAGCAGACCCCCTTCCTTCCTTTATGCCCTATTACAGTCACCAGTTTCAGTAAAACCCTAATATGAAGAGAGTGGGAATATTTAATTCATGTCACCTATTTCCCGCAGACTGACTATCCTACTCAAATAGATATTTTGTGCACAGTTTGCCACATGTTCATCTTCCCTCATCTCCACTCACTGGATAGCTGAAGAGCAAATGATCTGAAATGCAAAAATGTTCTTACCTCCGTTTGCTGGGGATGACCCCCATCTCTTCACTGTCTCCCTCCAGGGTGACCCTCCGGGCTTGCCACCACTCATCGTCAGAGGCGTTGATAACATGGAGAATATCTCCGTATTTAAAGCTAAGTCCTTGACTTGGCAGCCCACTGTCCTTGCTCTTGTCATAGTCAAACATGGCTCTGGAGAAAACCAACGACAGAGGACATTGTTAGGAATCTCTGGAGCACAGATTTTGGGTTCATAATTTTGATTATTCAATCTTGCCCTGAAAATCCATCATCCAACTTCTAGGACTAACTCCCAAATCGCAGTCCACATTCCCATTGCTTTGGTTACAAATTGAGGCTAGTACTTGCTTCCCCTTGGCAACTGCAGGGGGAACCCTAAAACTGGGGCACTTTTCTTGGAGGCCATCATCTGTGACAGGTGATGATAGGAGATGGTAAAGTGCCTACTGAAGACAGTTTAGTACCTAATGAAGACTTTTCTTTCCTTTCCACTATAGTCAAATTTTTTAAATCACTAAAAATAAGAGAAACATGGGCATCTTTCCTGAATGAAACATTTGTGTAATGAACAAATCCTCTCAGATGTATCAGTCTGTAGAACTCTTCCCTTTATAATAGGGGAAACTCTCCATTCACAGGGGATTGTGATCCCTCCACTCACCTGGAACACTGACCCATCACTGCAGAGGTTAATATAATGACATAAATAAATGCTTAAAATGCAATAATGCAAATATAGACACCTGTGTTTATGGGTGTGTGTATATAGATAGATCAAAATTATATGAACAGGACAAATCTTGTTGCTTCCATAGAATGCTGAGCCCACCTCATTATTGCAGTTATCACCCTGAATTATAATTCTTGTTTTATGTATCATGCTTTCCCCACCAAAGAGCATTTGCTTAGCCTAGCAAAGCCCAACACATGTATGACTAGTGGGGTGAGGGAGTTGGAGACAGAATTAAAATGATGACCAGGACCTTAGTAACCAGCTGGTGCTTTCAGAAGACGACAATTTGTCTCAAGTCCTGTATTGTCTCCCTTCTCCTGTATCCCCCACTCTCACAAACCACCACACGCACAACATACAATTTCTCTGGAAAAGCAGATTCTGCCATCTCCTTGTGTATTCCCTTGTGATTCCAATCTAAGAATTTCCCTAAAATGTAACCACTGTGCAGGAAGAATTAGTTAGATATGGGAAACAGACCTTTCTAATATCACTGAGGACCAAGTGTGTGTCTTTTCCTT
Organism: Miniopterus schreibersii; assembly: GCF_964146895.1. NCBI lineage: Eukaryota > Metazoa > Chordata > Mammalia > Chiroptera > Miniopteridae > Miniopterus > Miniopterus schreibersii. The sequence continues at coordinate 28,785,817 of NC_138112.1, read as the reverse complement.
TCTTATTTTTCTCTCATGAAATAAATGCCATGTCTGCTGTCATGGCAACCAAAAAGAGCTGAAGACAGCATCTAAAGCTCCAAAATACTGTAGGAAAAGTTGAATTCCTTGCAACACAACCCCTTCTTCCACTAACTCTGTCCCCACATGAAGAATAGGGGGGAAGTTTCTAGGTCCCAACCCCCAAAATGACCCATTTCCACCTTGATCATTTGCATGTTCCCCACCCGAAGTTTCAACAAAGCCCCTGCCAGGGAAAGAGGGCTGGGAGAGGGCAGACACCCACTCCGGACACTGTCACTTCTCGGGTGGAGTGATGTGACATAAATTAATATTCCTGAGCCACGGGTTATTTAATACAAAATAGTCCAATAACTATATTCACATGGACCTGTTGTCAACATTAATAAAATAACACATACAAAGCTCCCAGCCCCAGGTAGGTGCAGCGTAGCAGAGTGGAATACAGGGGTTAATAGTATAGACTGAGCAGCCACACTGGTGGGGCAATATCCCTGTCCTATGACTTCCTACGAGTCATATAGCTGGTTACCCAGGCAAGCTACCCAACCTCTCATAGACTCCAGAGTGGTGGTAACAGTACCTCCTTTGAGGAATTGCATGGATGAAATGTTACGTAAGGCAATATGTGGATAGGGACAATCAGTAAATATGAACTGTTGTTGATATTATTATTTCCCCTTTCCCTTGAGTGTATATTCATAAAAATCCTTTCTACGAATGCTACTCTGTGCAAAAAGTCGCTAACATAGCAATCCTGAGGCTGCTCTCCTTAAAAAGCCCTGCTTGCAGGGGTGGCCCTTGGCCGACTTCTGGGAACATAGGTTCTGGGAAGTTTCTCACCGTTTCCTACGCAGAATGGCCCACTGTGCCTAAACTGTATAACTAACAATGGTGCCGAACACTGGCTTTCCTTCTGGGAGTCTGGAAATGTGCCAGGCATAGGGTGTCTGTGTGATCTGCGCCCCAAAAAAACCCTGGATCCTGAGTCTCTAATGAACTTTCCCGGTAGAAAATATTTTATGCCTGTTGTTGCAATTTGTTGCTGGAGGAACTGGGCATGTCCTGGGTGACTCCACTGGGAGGGGACTCTTGGAAACTAGCACCCAGTTTCCTCTGTACTTTGACCCTTCCTGTGCTGATTTTGCTTTGAATCTTTTTGCTGCAATAAACCAGAGTCATGAGTACGATGGGGCTGAGGCCTGTAAGCCCTCCTAGTGAACCATTGACCTGGGAGCTGTCTTGGGGACCCCAGCACTCACTCTATGGATTGTAAAGTATATTTCGATATACTACCTCATTTGTGACTCGATCCAGTCCTACAAAGAAGGTATGACATACACAGCACTGTTCCCTTTCTATAGATAAGGGATGAATCTGGCGAGGCCCACTCACTACCCCAGGATACATGGCTTAGGGGCAGGACCTGGGGCTGGAGCTTGGGTCTCCTGATCCCGAGTCGCAGCTCCATGCTTTTTACCTTGTCCCCTCTCAATCTTGGAGGTGGTAAAGGTGGTCACAGGTGGCAAGGATGATAACCATGATGGCCACCAGTACTAATGCCCATGTTAGGGGCCTGACACTTTGTATTCATTGTCTTACTTGACATTACAGCAACCCGAAAGGTAAACATTCGTATTTGTTTTACAGATAAGGAAGGGTCTCAAAATCCACATTCTTGGACATTTCATCATCAGGCTCAATTTCCCAGCCTGTCACTCTCCAGCCATGCTCTCAACTTAGCAGCATCATGATCCTTCAGTCTTTGCTTCAGAGATCACCTCTTCCCCTCCAAATCCCTGGAGTTCCCCTGCCTTTCAGCTCTTGTCCCAGCATTTCTTATCTTAGAAATCCTTGAAGCTCTGGTTTGGCTCCAGGTGCCTTCTGGATATAAAATGTAATGAGCAGAGGTAGGAAAGCCATCAGGAAAGCTGACAGATGGTGGCTGAGAAGGCAGGCCCTAGCTTCAGACTGTCTGGGTTTGCAACTTTTTGAACTGTGTGACCTTGAACAAGTTACTTAACCTCTCTGGGCTTCAAATTTTATTAACCATAAAACTGGCATAGTAATAACAGCAGCTGAGGATTAAATGAAATAATATATGTAAAGTATTGCCACACCAACTTGGCACCAATGAGTGCTCAATAAATGTTAGCTATTATTACTATTATAATTGTTATTCTGAAAAATGTACGAGGCTTTGAATCAGGGGGTCTGGGTCCCAACTGGGCCACTTCATACAGCTGTCTTGTGGACTCTGTACAGACATCTAAAACCCCCTCTATCCTCAGGACCCAGTATAGCACTGGGCACTAGGTGGATCCTCAGAACAGGTCTGTGGAAATGTTTCAGATGACCTTCAGAAGCCCTACTTATCGAAAGCCTCAGTGTCCCCATGTGTAAAGGGAGGGGAGTAGCGACTGTTTCCAGAGGTGCCCACCGAGTCAAACACTCATTTACTGAGCTCCATTCTATTCCCAAGAATCTCTGAGGGGAGGTTTCCCACTCTGGCCTTCAGCAATTGGAGTCCTCGGGGGAGGGGATCGGTGACACACTCCTTCCATGAGTGCTATTTATCTTGGACAACCTTCTCCACTAGAATTACACCGATTCAGACTTGTCAGGTCCCTAAAAACAAGCAGCTGATACATTTCAGCAGTCTCTGGCTCCTTTGGATATTAATGGATCTTCACATCTGGGGAAAAATGCTCCAATGCCTCATCACTTAATTTAAAAAGCGATAAGCTGTTTTTAATTTGCTTTATGTGCTAATTCATCACAACAACTTTTATAAAATGCCATTAAGACTCACACTTCCCACCCAGGGTGCTTTTAACAAGTCCATTAGACAAGTGGAATTAGAATAATGCATTGGCTCTCCCATCCCTCCTGCCCCTCCTGCATTTCAAAGTGCGGTGGCCCCTGGCCAACCAGGGGAGTCTAGTAAGGGAAGAGTAAAACTGCTCATTCTGAAGGCTGGGGATCATGGCTGTGAGGTACTTGGGTACCTGATTGAAACTCTGCTTATTAAGTGCCCACAATGTGCTAAAGACTCTGTATTCAAGTCTCTATATTCATTGTCTCACTCACTTTACTGGGTAGGAAGACAGCATATGCATTACGTGCCAACCTTTGGAGAGAGAAGAGACCTGGGTTTTAAGTCCCAATTCTGCCATTCCTGTTTGTGAATTTCAGGAGTTATGTTACTTAGCCTCTTAGATGGCCTCTTAACTGTAGATGACCACTCCTTTTTCTATGAAATGCAGGTAATGATGACATTAACTCAAAAGACTGTGATAAAGAGGTCATAGAGGGGATAAATGGTGATGAAAAAAATAAAATAAAATTTAAAAAGATTGTTATAAACATATAACAATGGGATGATGCACGCAACACGGAAATAATTTCACTTTATTATTTCTGATAGCAATCCTGCCGTGTAAGCATTTTTGACCTCATAAAGGAAATGAGACTCAAAGAGCTGAAATGAAAAGAAGCTAGTATGTGGCAGAACCAAGATTTAAATATAGATAGATGTGTCTGAATCCAAAGCCCAGCTTGGAATTCTCAATTAGGAATGTTGTACTTAGACCACATATTCATGGATTTTGTGATTTGATGATCCCATTTATAAGGACACCATGGACTAGAGTACAAGAGAGAGGCATGAGTCATTTATTAAATGCACATTCAGTTCTCACAACTGCCCCACAGCACATACATCAGCCTTGTATTACAGGTGAGAAAATACAGGCTTGGGTAATCTAAGCAACATATCCAGAGTCACAGAGCTATCAAGTGGCTTGTGAACTTCCTGCTACACCAACCCATGTGTTTTTGCAAGCAGCCCTCTCCAACCGCAAACACCCACACTCTCTGTTGGGCTTAGACAGCAGTAACATTTAATAATCATGGATCATAATAGTATGCTTTTTCCCTCCACGTTAGTCATAGGATGGATTTTGGTTGAATCACTTTGAGACTAGTATAGTGGAATGGCAAGGGTGGAGAGAACTCACAGGAACAGTGCCCCCAAAAAGAACAGGAAAAATTACTTGATGTGTCTCCTGGTTGCCCAGGATATGGTAGGAAGAATAATCCCCCAGCCCTTCCTGCCAAAGCTGTCCACACCTTATTCCCCAGAACCCGTGACTATGTTACTTTACATGGCAGAAGGGGTTTGCAGATGTGTTTAGGGTTAAGGGTCTTGAGATGGGGAGATGTTTTAGGATTATCTAGGTGGGGTCAATGGAGTCCTTAGCCTTGGAAAAGAAGGCAGAAGAATAGGTCAGAGAGATGCAACATGAGGACTAGACTGCCACTGCTGGGCTTGGAGACGGGAGAAGGTAATTGGTTATAGCAGTAAGAGGAAACTAATCCCGGAGGGCAAGAAGCAAAGTGATTTAATAAAGGACAGGTAGATGGCAAAGGCCACCAGTTTGATGATCCTCTCAAAGGTTCTTGGGAATAAAAACTAGCCAAGAACAGTAACAACCGACTGAGTACCTACCCTTGGCCAGGGCATGTGCAAAGTACCTTTTCTTTACATGACTTCTTCTTATGGAATCGCTGTAAATAGCTTGAGATATAGGTATGATTATTTCTACTTTGCAGATAAAAAACTTAAGGCTTTAATTTCTTACATTTATACTTCATCCAATTCTCACACAAAAAAACTATGAGATAAATGGTATTGTCCCTATTTTCTGATAAGGAAACCGACGCACAAAAGAAGCAGCCCTTTTCTTTTCTTAAGTGGCAAAGTAGTCTGCTGGCTCCTCTCTCGGAAGCCCATTCAAGACTGGGAATGTGTCCCATCTACTCTATTGGGTCAGAAGCCACTGAAGGTCAGAAGCTCCCAGGTCCAGCTTTTGCAAATGCATTTACAAAGGAACAAATGAACCAGCAAATTACTGCCTCCTGTGCTGTGAACTTGTTTGGGCTGGAGAAGCCTCGGTTTCCATGACAACTTTAAGGTCCAAGAAGCAGAGTGCTTCAACTCAATTTCCTGTCTCTTTTAGTTGAGGCCTCTGCTTGATGAGAGTAGACCTGGTTCTCACCTCTCCATGCAGCAGGAGAAAGAACAAAAGCAGCTTGACCAAGTCTTCTCTCTGCTCCCTCCCACTGTGCCTGGCTTGGTTGGGTATGTTCCATTGTTAAGGTAAGTGGCACAGGGTAGTTCAAAATGCACAGAGGTTGGAATAAAGGGACACATTCACATGAGTCCACCTCTTCCTGAGCCTCATTGGGAAAAATGAGTGGACTGATCTGAGCCTTAGTTTATGTATAAAATAAGCTTAATCTTCCTAAATCTCAGTATATTTGCAAGGATTCAATGAGGTGACATAGAAAAAAACCATTTAGCACAAGAACTGCCAACCAGTTTTTCTTACTTCATTCCTTTCATACTCTAGAGATGAGTGAAAAGTTATTTCTACAAGTATTGGAGGGAGAATGTAGTAATATGGTATCTTTTAAATATGTTATAAAAATGCAGATATAGTAAATTTTCTCAAAACATTTTCCTGCCAGGGCAATGTAGGACTGGGAACAAGAGATCTGAACTTTAGTTACTTTTACTTTATAAATGATCAGTTTTTAATAGTTTTCTCTTCTTAAAAGCACTCATTTACCCACTCACAAATTTGGTAAGTAATTGTTTCAAAATCGAAGAAGGCAACCTGGAAGTAGGAAGAAGCTTGGGTGGAGTTAGGAGGGCAGGGTTCTGGTTCTGGTGTCAACATAATTGTGCTGTGTGATCCTGAATAGATTACTTAACCTCTCTGTGCTTCAGCTTCTATATAATTAACAGGCCAAAAACATTCTCTAAGGTGTGTCTCAGCTGTCATGCTAGTCTATGACTTTGTCCTGTAAGACACTCTGGGGAAATGAGGTAACTTGCCATGTAGCTGATACTAACATGTGCCTCATAGGATTGTGTTTGGATTGTGAAAATCACTCTCTGTCGTCTCCTCCATCAGGCCCGGAACTCCTCCTCCTCCGCCCCCCATGTCCTTGCTGGCAGTTAACTGTTCCTCTCATATGCTCTTATATCAACCTGTACTGTGATTTTTGACATTTGCAAATTCTAGTTGGTACAAGCATGGAGGCTGGGAAAGGTTCATATTCCTCCCGTTCCCAGAGTTTACCACATAGCAAGTGCCCAATAAAAGTTATTTTCTGTTATTCAGTCTGTCACCTGTACTTGTCATAGGGCAATCCTTGGAGTTCAACAGTTTATTTTCTTTCCTGTAAGGGCCTGGGCAGTGGGAAACAATAGGTGAAGAAAGCCTAGTGACATCTGTCACAGGCTTTCCTGACTTTGTCAGGAAAGGTGAACATATGTGCAACAGTCAGTCAGTCCAGTCTCCCAAGTCAGAACACACTCAGATCTCCTCAAGAAACCATAACATCCACACCCCTGTGGACCAGTCATCATGTCCAGGCTCATTAAGATCTAGCGAGGCCACTTATTGCCCCATTTATTTCAATAATAAGTTGTTCCCAATGAAAAGGGTGCCTAAAGCCACAAGCAAATCAGTCTTAGGGGATCTGAGCATATTAGCCTCTCTGAATCCCTGCTAAGAGGCCTTTGGCCAACATGCCGTTGTTTACTGAGTGACTACTGAGCAAACAGTAGACCTTCCATGTCAGGCGCTGTTCTGGGTGTTTATTATCTGTGATTCAAAAGATGCCCCTTATAATGCAGGCATTGCTCCCATTTTATAGAAGGGTAAATGCACTATGTGCCATAGACTGTGGTATCCCATAGGTTATGTCATTTAATCACCAATAACCTTATAAAGCAGGCTTGTGCTCTTTAAAGACACTCTTCTCATCATTCCAGACTGTTTCCTTCTATGTTAGGAGGGTGATGAGAAAATGTCAATTTCTGTTGCATCCGAGGAATCAGGCAGTCACAGTCATGACAGAAGATGGAACTAATTGGGCACCAACCAGAGGTCCTCATGGCCTGGGCCTTTTTGCAGCTGCAGTATTTTGATTATAATTGGGGAAGAAACATCGCTATCAGTGGTAACAACTCTCTCTCTCTCAGTCTCTCCCTTGTCTCCAGTGCTCCCGATTCCCCAAGGGACATGGTGAGAGCTGACTTTGCAAGTCTGGAGGCCTGCGTGTTGATTATTTCAGACAACTCATCATCTGAGTCCCCAGGGACGGGCCTACTGCTGTCTGCCTTCCTCTCAGGGTGTCCTAGCAATCTGTCAGGTTGGTTCCCACTGCAGTGCCGACGGACAGGCCCCCGTCCGAGGGAGGCAGAGGCACATCTGAACCTGCCCAGGCAGGGCTCCTCAGACCATGGTGAATAATGATTCAGGTTTCAGGGTTGGCTGAGGCTGAAAAGATCAATCATCTTACAATCACTGTCTTCTCCCACAAATGCCATCAGCTGGAGCCTCAGAAAATGAAACATGGGAAAGGGGAACATGGCCAAGATGAATGGCCCAGGTTTTAGGACAGTTATAAAAGCACTTATGTCCCAGCCTTGCTGATCACGCAATCAGGTATATTAATCAAGAATAGTTCAGAAAGGCTGACAGGGCCCCGATTGCAGCCTTTTATTTCTGATCTGAGCTAAAAATATAGATCAAGCTCTGCTATTCACTCTTTAGGGTCTTACTGCCACAAATTAGTAAGCTCGCAGCGGAGAAAAGGAACCATACTGACATGGAATTTCATTGTTGCTGATACACAATTATCATCGAAGCCTTTCAATGTATATGTAGAAGACTCATGTAAAGATCATGGGATGGGGACATCAGATAGTCCTGGGTTCAAACAGTGGCTCCACCATTGAATGTGATTTTCATTTCTGTACCTGGGTCTCCAAAGGTGCAGAATGAGGGGCAGGAATGTCTGTCCAATAGACTGCTTGTGAGAATTACATATACAAGAGCTGTTAGAACCCAGCAGGTGCTCAATGTGTGTCAATGCAGTCAAAGCTAAATTTCCTCCATGAATCCCATCGCTGTTTTCTAGTTACTGAAGCATAAACAAAGCCACAGCACTTTCTGTTAGTATTACTGACTGGTAAGGGGCATCACCTTGCATGGAACACGGCTCAGAAGAGGTGCTGGAGAAAGTTCACTTCTTTCATGATCATATGTAAAAGGGGAGAGACACATCCAAGAACATGTCACACAACTACCCCAAATCCTTAGTGGTGGTGTGCAAGTATAAGTAAGAAGTATATTCATTCAGCTACTCACTAATTCATTTATTCATTCAGCAAATAGTTATGGAGTATGTATCAGTGACAATTCTAGGAGCTTGGGGCCTATCAGTGAATGAAAATAGATAAAATTTCCTGCCTTCTTGGAGCTTATATTCTAGGGAGTGGAAATGAGCAACAAATAATAAACATAGTTGATAAGTAAATAGTATAATAGGTTAGGTGTTGATCATTGCTATGGAAAAAGTTTAAAATAGAGCAGAGTAAGAGGAGGGTCAGGATTTTAAGATGGGGTAGAGGTGTGGTGGTGGTGAAGGTTACATTTTTAAGTGGGGCAGTCAAAGCAGGACTCACTGAGAAAGAGACATCGAGGCAAGGCTTGAGGGAGGTGAGGAAAGTGTTCTAGGAGGAGGGAACAGCCAGGGCAAAGGCCCTACACAGTAAAATTGAATGTGATGTGTGGCTATCACAGGAATTAGAAGGAGGTGCTATGAGGTCACAGAGCAGGAACCCCCATCAGGTGCTCAGAAAGGAGCTGATAGTTGACAGGTGACAGCACACCCACCCACCCCTCCCAACTGAGCAGGTGTACCCTTCAGGCATTTTCCTAAAGGGAACCAACTTTGTAATAATAGTAATCTCACATCCTGAGGACTCAGCTTTCTTCCCTCAGCCTCTCCCTGTTCCTACCTCTCCTTGGAAGCCTGCACACGAGCTGGGCCATGGAACACCTTTCCTTCTCTCAGACACTCTACCTCAAATAGCGCACAGCGCAGATGGAATTTTTCAGGCAAGAAGTTTTCTTAACATTGTTCAAAAAGTCAAGGCATTGACCAAATATAAAGAAATCAGCATAAAATCATTCTGCAAATTTCAATCCATTCTTTGGAACTCATGACTGTCTCTGGGAACCCTTCCTGAGCTTCTCCATGCCAGGCTAGCCATTCCCTTCTCTGTGCCAGGTTGCCACCTTGCACATAGTCGTCTTCTTACACTTTGCAGGCTACATTTTAGTTGAGTTGCCTGTGAGTCTGTTTTTCTAAACTGCTCAGTTCCTGACGGTTAGGAGTCTCATTTCTCTCTGTCTCTTGCCCTGAGCACAGAGGAGAAGGAGCTCACAAGAAGCTAAATGGAATGGAACTGAATTCAGAACCCAAGCTGTGTGACCTTGGGAACATTACTTCATCTCTTTGGTGCCTCGTCTGTAAAGTACAACAGTAGAAGCAGCACAACCTGTTGAGGAACCACGGGCTGCCCACTCTGAATAATGAGGGTGACAGTCTCCTGCAGCGGCCCACTTCTATAGGACTGGCCAGCTCTTGAGCTCTGCAAGATCCCAAGCTTCTCCGGACAATTCCAGGGGTTAAACCACAGAGAAAAGGAAAGGTTTTGGAACCCAAGCTCTGGGCGATAACTTGTGAAGCTGGAATATCATCTGTCTTTAGGAACCTCTATCACCTCTGATTTTAGCGGCTATATTTGATACAAGTTTCACGGAAATAGTAATCCTCTAGGCTTTGCATCATGGCCGTACATTTTAATGCTGTGCTCCTTGTCTTGAGTCTAAGTTTAGAAATGATAAATGAAACCTGAAAACAGGTTTATGTTGCTCATACGTATTTCAGCATTGAGTTTTAGGCATAACAGGTAGAATACTTAGGTCAGATGAATGCTTGATTCCCACAGAATTGGCCAAAAGAAAGCAGGTATTGGGTTTTGAAGAAATGCCCTGCAGAATGGTAATTTGGAGTAGGGGGGGAGCAGAACTTCTCCGGTTTTACAGATGGGTGAGCATCCTAAGGGAACCAACTTGTTGTGAAGTTAATCAAGGTAGACTGTTTGGCAAAGAAGAGGCTCATTGCCTAGAACAGATTTACATCAATTCTGGCAGGAAGAAAAAAACCAATCCACAAGGGGTTGTTTTCAATTTTATTTAATCAGTTGGGGAAGATGAAGTTACTAATATCAAATGGGGGAAGGATATAGAATCTATGAAATAGGGAAAGAAATATGCATCAGAGTGAAGTAATTTGTTTTGATTATCCACAGGGATGTGGGCTTTTGCAATTTCAGAGTAAAGTTAAAAAGTTTATGATTTCTCTAAATTGGCTCTAGTGGTATGTATCCCTTTCTTAGTCCAAAGTTTCACTGGGATTTATTGTGTCTCTTTGCTCTCTTTCTCTGTCTCTCTTCTCTCAAGTTTTTTTGTTTTCAAAATCTGATGCATTTAATAAATAACTCTTTTGGTGGCTTTAAATATTGTTTTCTTTTTTTCCCCTAAAATTCAAGAGATCCCTTTTATGTTTATTTTCCTTTGATGAATTAAAAACAATTTTAAAGTTCCACATAAAATATGACCAAATTTTATAAATTTATCTATCTATTCATCTCTCTCTCTTGGTACAATTAAACCAGGTGTAATTTATCCATCTGTATAGTTGACTGGTTTGTCTATAGGCACAGATAAATGCATAGAATATTAATCACTTAATGTTAAAAAACAGAATATTGAGAAAAATTTTCTTCTTCTTTTGGTAAGTTTTAAAAGTATTTGCCCTTTGCTTGTTTTTTTTTTTTTAAAAAAGTACAGTTAGTATGCCATATTATATTAGTTATATTGGTTTCAGATATATAATATAGTGTTTCAACATTTACATATTTTACAAAGTGATCACCACAATAAGCCTAAACTAAGTCTAGTAACCTTCTGTCACTGTGCATAGTTATTACAATATTATTGACTATATTCCCATGAACATTTTTCCTTATCACCTCCCAACTCCTTTCCCTCTGCCAACCATGCTTTTTTGGTCTTTCTTTCTATGAGTCTGTTTTAGATTCCACATATAAATGAAATCATACATTATTTGTCTTTCTCTGTCTGACTTATTTTACTTAGCATAATACCTTCTAGGTCCATCCATGGGTTGGCAAATGTCAAGAGTTCATTCTTTTTCATTGCTGCATAATATTCCATTGTATTTATGCATACACATCTTTATCCATTTGCCTAATAATGGACACCTAAGTTGCTTCCAATAAAGTTATTTTCTTCAGGTATACATTTGTTTTGAAGTAGGCTATTTTCTCCAGATTTTTGTCTGAGAAAATCTTATTTTCCTTCACTATTTCCTGAAACTCAGGTAAAGTAAAGCTCCAGTCAAATGATCCTTTGCAGTGAACTGAAGGAAGCCATAGGAGATGATGTTTGAACTGAAGCTCAGCTCCTCTCTGGCAGGCCTCCAGAATCCTTACAGGTGTTTCATTTCACTCTGGTCGCAAGCATAAGGCCTGTGTGGAAGTGATTTGACCATTCAGTTCTGTCTTACAGAATTGTAAGTGTAATGAACTGTCTTTTGCGGGAGTTGCTGTTGCAGGCTTAGTCCCAGGTGTCATTCAATGTAACACATTTTGTGGAAGCCGTATATGGGCCAAGAAGTTGGAAAAGACCAGTCTCAGTGTGGCTTCTTTATATCCTTTTGAGACTTGTGTTTGGCTAGATTTCAGGTGGCTTTGAATGATGGTTGTTCTGTAGTTTAGTTGTAATTTTAAAGTGGTTGAGGGAGGGTGCGAGCACCATGTTTACCAGTGCCACCATCTTGACCAGAAGCTCTCCAGTAATATTGTTGTTGTTTTTCGATCCTCACCCAAGATGTTTTCATTGATTTGAGAGAGAGAGAGAAAGAGAGGAGGGGGAGAGAGAGAGATTGAGAGGCATATGGGTTGCCTCCCATATGCGCCCACCTGGGGATCTAACCCACAGTCTAGGTATGTGTCCTGGCCAGAAACTGAACCTGCAGCCTTTTAGTGTTCGGGATGGCGCTCCAACCAACTGACCACCCAGCTAAGGCCCTCCAGTAATATTGTTTTTCTAAGACCGTTAGAAGTTAAAAAAATTAAAAAAAAATTTTAGTTGTCTTTTGTCAGACTTTCTAAACATATGACATGGAAATACCAGTTGTGTATTTTTTCTCAGGTAAAGATATCTTAGTTCATCTATTACCTGATAGTACGGCATTCGAGAGGGGAGGAAATGAGGAAGGAAGCCAACAGTTATGGGCACCTGCCATTGGTTGGCCCCTAGAGTAGGCACTTTACACATGTTGGCAGTGAATAATGAGAGCCTATGAAATTGTTGTTCAACCTCCCCGTTTTACAAATTAAAAAAAATGGGGTTCATAGATACTAAGTCATTTGACCATAGTCACCTAGCAGGTGAGTTACAGAGTTAGGAATTAACCCCAGATTCGTCTGCCTCTGGTATCTGGACTCCGCAGTATGTCTGCCTTTGCAGGGCATCCTTAGTGCTCAGGAGGTGACTGTTTAATCAAAGCACTTACTTTCCGGTCAACATTCATTGAGTTAACCACCTACTGCATGCGAAAAGCAAGTGCTGAATGCTGTGTGTGTGTGTGTGTGTGTGTGTGTGTGTGTGTGTAAAACCTGACCCACTCCAGCAACAGGATTCTAGTCTAGATTGTAGTCTAGTGTGGGAAATAGTCATGTGCATAAATAATTACATGACCAGGCACAATGTAAAGGGTGCATAAAAGAATGAGGTATGACATGCTACTGAGTAAAATGAAGAAAGGTTAACATTAATTCCAATTACCAGACTGCAAAAGGTGGCATTTACGGTAAGCCTTGAGGAATGCACATGACTTGGCCAAAAAAGATGAAAATAAAGAGCATTAGAGGACAAAGAAGCAGAATAAATAAAAGCATCGAGTTATAAAAGAATTTTTTGGGTTTAGAGAATTATGCATTGTTCAGAACCCCTGGAGATTACTGAACTTGCTTGGGTGTGTGGTGGGAAATGAGGCTGGAAAAGCAGATGAAGGACAGTGTGGGGAGGAATTTGAAAGCCCTGATGCAGAGGTTGAGTGTTATTCTGTATGTCAAGAGCCATACTCTCATAATTTTGCTATTCCTGTTATGTGTATGGGCAGACCTGAAGGCCGTAGTGGCCATTCATTCCTTTACCCATAAATCGAATGAATGAACTTTGTTTTGGATATGGTCTGCTAGTGGACAAGTCAAGCATGGCTGGAAATGAGAATTTACACTTATGAGCAAGTCAAGTAGAGATAGATTTAAGTTATTAGCCCAGCACTGATCACTGAAGCCATGTTTGGCCCTTTACCTTTCTCTCTCAAATTACTAGAATCTCAAGTTTTAGCCAAGTGCACTGCCATGTAGCTAAAGGATGAAACTTCTTATATTTTCCTGCATCTAGTTATCTCCATAAGATTACAGTCTGACACATAAAGTATAAGCAGTAGTGGTATACGGTATCATTACTTAATAGGCATTACTTAGCCCTGAAATGCTTACCATAATGCTTTGTATGTACACAGATAGAAAACAACTTCTTGTTTACGTCACTGTTATTTTGGGCTTTTCATATGTAGCCAAACTTAATCATTTTTTATATATAATGAAATTAGAAGAAATTGCCAAGTAGACAGTATAATGGGAGAGAGGAGAAGGCTGGGGACTTAACCTTGGAGAGCACGCACACTTTAAGAAGTTCAAGAATATGGAGAGTTGAAAATCAAAGTCAGATTAAAGGTAGAAAGTTCCTGTGAGTTTGTGTGTGGGGATGGGTGGGGAATGGTAGTGGAAGTGCTACAGAGCCTAAAAAGTCCGTTTTTACAAATAAAAAAACAAATTGCTGATGGCGAAGCCACTGAACACTAGGATGATCCAGGCCATTTCCAAGACAGAGGATTGGGTTATACAAGGCTAATTTCTGCTCTTAAATTTTCAATCATTTAATTAATGCCATGTCCCCTGGGGTAGAATGATCAGGAATGGAAGGAATGTCCAGGAAAGCCATGTCAAGAGTGGTGTGTGTGTGTGTGTGTGTGTGTGTGTGTGTGTTTTATCTCAAATAATTTGATTGTAGCTATCCTCAATAATAGGTTTACCTTAAATCATTCTTTTGCCCTGTAATAGGCACCACAAACGAATGCCCCTTCTCTGGCCTAGCAAAGGCCACATGAGGTCCACAATCTGCCCACCAGTGATCGCAAGGGCCTAGTGGTGCAGAACTGTTGCCTGGTGCCTATGTCCTGTGCTCCATCTGTGGCTCTGCATCCCATGGTCCTTCAGATCCAAGCACTGGAAGCCAATTGTAAAGCAATTTCACTAAGTTATTCAGATAAAGGGAGTTTTTAGTTTTCCTCAGACATCGTGAGCCCTATTATTTGTACTGTAGCTTAGTAGTAAGGGTTTCCTAGGCGCTCAAGTCTGCTAATTATTATTTTCATGAATAATAAATACACAGGGCTGAGTTAGCAAAGCACCTTCACATACGTTATTCAGTCCTCACAGGAGCCCCATGGGATAAGCAATTTTATTCCCTTTGATTTATACTTTGACCCAGAGAAAGTAGAAGATGATAATATGAATAGCTATCACTTACTGAATTGGTACTAAGTACAAGGCAGAGTGTTACTAACATAACACATTGCTTTTTAGCGTTCATAGCAACCCTGCAACTTTGGACTTAGTAAGTACCATTCTATAGATAATAAAACTGAGATTCTAAGAGTTGAAGTGACTTAAAGGTCACATAGCTAGTAACTGGTTGAGTCAATATTCAAACTAAAGTCTTCTGGCTCTAAATCCTTGGCCCTCTCCTCTACATCGCAGTGAACATCACACTAGGGAGCACTTCTGGTACACTGAGACTCATCCCCTGTATTTTTCTTCACATAAATGTCAGAGCTGATGCTGTGATGCCCAGGAAGCTGTCACTTATCCTAATCTATCTTGGGGAACTATTAGATGGCAAAGAAAATAATTCAGACATTCTGTTCATTGAGAGCCCTGAAAGAAGCCAAGCTAGAAACACAAGACTGTAATTGGTGATCGCTATTAAGACTTTTATTTGTATAATGAAATAATGTTTAAAGGGCAGCGCAGATGATGGGATTTAATTAGTTTATTTTTATTATTTTGCCAGTAGAATATTTTACATTTTTATGCAAATGAGTGTACAATTTAGTACAGTCTGTGCTTTCAGTATATTGAAAGAATAAATAGGGAAAACAAGAGAACAACTTAGTGAGGTTTAAATAGGTTTTCCTTTTCTCCAAAAACTTTGGTGTTCTTTCATTTTTCTTTAAAATTCTAATTATAAATCAAGGGTAAACTAGCAGAGACCAAATCTTTCTAGCAAGTTCCAGTTATTCACACTTTTTGTGCATCTTGCTAATCAGCATTTGGTCTCTAGGATCCTGTTAGTAGGCTGTTCTCTCCACATGGGGAGTAGGCAGTAACATTTTCTCCCTAATTCTTTGCTACTGGGTTTAACTTTGAAACTTTTACATTAAATGTTCTTTTGATCATTTCCTTAATGAAGCTGTGAACAAACTTTAAAGTCAAATCAGAGGGGGTTTAGGATGCTTCTGACATAGTTTCTTAATAAAGAAAATTCACTTAAAGTGTTAACACAGCTGTGAGGATTTTGAAAGCTCGTACTTCACCTTACCTGCTCTAAGAGTTCCAGAAGAAATTCTAAAATACAACCTTCTGCAAAACTTGCTAAGGAGACTGGAGAGTAACAATCATATTAAGAGCTACTTTTATTTAGCAACTACTATGTGCTGGCCTCTCCGCTAAGCAGTTCATAGCGATTGTTTTGAGTTCTCAAAAGAACCCTACACAGGGATAGGTTTTATTATTATCTTTGTTTAATATGTGAGGAAATTAAAGTCTAGAGAGGTTGTCGGCTTGAGTAAAGATTCATCTGATAAAAAATGAGAGCTTATCTTGCAGAATCATTGTGGGGATGAAATGAGATAGTTTACCCAGTGCTTGGCCTGGTGCAGGGCTGCTGCTTAAATGAATACTCATCTTATCTTGATATCCCTTTTAATATTAGTCTTGAGCATTGCACCGGCTCCTTAGCATTTAGGTTCTTGAAATACTTCTCTCTGAGAGAAAACTAACAGCGACATGATTCACTGTTTTGATATAATGCACCAAACAGCAGATATTTAGTCTATTGGCCAGAATTTGTTGATTGCTCACCATGGACCTGTTCCAGCATATTCTTGGAAATTAGTAAAGTAATCCTAATTATCTGTATGTTTTGGGGTTTTCGACAAAGTTATTGGCAGATACGTCTATGTTGGGTAAACTTAAAATGTCTGTCTTTTGACAAGATGAGGTGCTAGTTTGTGATTCTTTTTTTTAAACTTTCACCTATTAATGTATTTCAGCAAAATATGAAATCCAATAGATAAAAATTATAAATGTTCACATGCATCCTGAGATACCATAGAGAGATGAGAGTGCATGGAAATGGGGTTCAGAAGCCCTAAATCTTATTTGCAATTCTTTCCATGACCAGCTGGGTGGCCTTACTCCAGCCACTCCTCCCTCATTTCTCCTCAAGGTGTCACTTGTAAATTGAGGACTTTGTGCTCCAGGATCTAAGTTTCCTTTTTTCTTTAAATCTGACATGATGAACCAAGATCCTTTGGCAGAAAGTCTGCTATTTGACAGGTAACCTTAGGGATAGAAAGGAAGGAAGCCTGATACTTGTGCTTTTAGACTTTACTGAGGGACTTAACCTCCCACCTTGATAAAAAATCTTTTAAAAAAGCGATGTAAATGGAACATTGTTTGCATTAATTATCAGTGGGCTATCTATTTGTTTTGAGAAGACTGATGATCTTTGCACAGGGGTTAAATAAAATAGATCCATCTCTCATAACTTCTCATAATGCCTCCTCCTTTGTCGTCGTCGTCATCATCATCATCATCGTGCTAGCCAAGAAAGAAAGGTAACTGGCCACAAACACAAGAGCAATTTCTTCTGAACTCACTGGATCGAGGAAAGGGACTTGACTAAATATCTGTTAGTCACAGTCTATAAGGAATTTTATTTCATGTTGCCACTGTACCCCATAATACTTTAATCTAAGGACTTTATATAACTGTGCTGTTGCTGTGCTATTACCAGTCTCCCTCATTGGCCTGGGAGTTCCTTGAGGGTCAGGGACCCATGCTAGTGACTATGGTATTACCAGGGACTAACTAGGGTAGTTCCTGACAGATCCCCTTGTTATATAATAATTAAATTAACACTTTCGAACTATTATTTGTTCTTGAGACTACAAACCCAGAGGTCACTTTCAGTAGTCGGTTACATCAGAGGTTATATTACTACGATTGTGCTGAGGAATTACTTCAGATCGTAATCTGAAGCCTTCTAGCTGCATCCTTAACTCACCTCTCAAATTGGTTACTCAGCAAGTGAACCAAAAACATTCTCTCTCTTCTTCTCCTTACCTCACTGCTTTTGGGGTTATATAAAACCCTTTGGTTTGCATCCAGAAAACTGAGACAAAAAAGGCAGACAGCATAATATTCCAGGATCTTTATAAAGTCCTTGTGCAATTTTAAAATTTCAGTAACGTAGGCTAAGAATATGAGAGGTGCAACCAATAAATCGTATTTAAAAGCAAACGGAATTTTTCAGAACTGGTAGGAATTTCTGTTCAATGCAGAGTACACAGTGGCACATTTCCCAGAGTGTGTTCTGTCAATGAATAACTGTTTAAATGCTGGATTATATAACGTTTGTTTACTACAGGACACTTCAGGGCCTCTGATGGAATCATTTGCATTCTGAATCTACAAGAAGGGTATAAGATATGTAACTGTTTCATACACATTTGTAACAAATGATTTACAACAGCACATCTTAGAAAACACTGGTTTAGTTCAACTGGGACATTTCATAGGTATAAGTACAATTGAATGGTTTACCAGGTAAGGAGACTTATTCAAATATATTCAAATATAGTATTTCATATAAAACCAGGACTGGGTTTCAAGTAGTCTGGCTTCCAGTCCAGAAGAGAGTGCCTATTTCCACTAGGCCATATTGCAGACCAGTACTAGCCAATGAGAGAACTTTCTGCAGTAGTAACACTGTCCCTTCTGTTTCATTAACCTCTGCTTGTTTGCCCAATAATTAAGGATGTCTTAGTGCAGTGGGTTGCAATCTCGCAGATGTTTTTTATTTCTAGTACAAACTGACTTTCCTAGAAATATAATTTTCCAGAGTAAGGGTGCACAAGATAAGTATGGCTTAAAATTCACCTTTTAGGCATTATATAATAACTGCAGAATTTCCAAATTTGGAATTTCTAATTTCCAAACAGGCCAGTACCTGTCTATGAGCACTTGTCTTGAAGCTTAGTTCCAGCTGACCTGTCCAGAATTTCCTCTTCCTACCCATCCAACTCCAATCACATTCTTTAAGGTCCAATCATGTGTGATTTTCTCCTGCCACGTCTTTTCTGACAATCTCACCTCTATTCTCCAAACTCCTTACTGATCCCAGTTGGCTGAAATGCCAAGTGATAGAACTGGAAGAGCTAAGCAGGCCAGACTTGAATTCTGTCTCTGCCTATATTTCACTACCTAGAAGACCTCATAGTGTTCCTGTGAGGAGTTACACACACACACACACACACACACACACACACACACAGCTTAACATAGTGCCTTGCACAAATATGTTAAAGACATAGTTCTCTTTCTCTCTAATTATGGCTTGTATATTAGATCATTCTGCCCAACCAGACTAGATGCTAAGGACAGAGGGTATTGCAAACACACACACACACACACACACACACACACACACACACACACTCACACACACACTCATATGTATGTATGTGTATACATATATATGTGTATATATATATGTGTGTGTGTGTTTGCAATTTATTTTCTCTTATGGTAAGACTTATATGGAAGTAAATGAAATACAGTATGCAAATTTCCAAAGAGTGTCTAAGCAACTAGTAAGTGCCATTATTATCACCACTATAAAGTACAGACATTTGTTTCATTGCTGTGCTAATACTTGACTGTTTACTTGATCTTGACTCCTTCTCAAGAGCTAGTGGTTTTTGCCCAGGAAGAGCAAATCCAATTGAAAAATATTACTTCCTATAAATGGAAACAGGAAGACATAAACAGGAAGGAGCCACCTGATCCTTAAGTTTTGGTGACTCACTGTGAGACTGGAGTAAATAGGCATTACACAACCCAACATTGTACAACCTCTTCAGGGAGGCACAAAGATGACTCACATCTAAATGGGTTCCAAAGTAGAATATTTACTTCACTTCACCGAGTCATTGGTTTTCTTTGCAATGACCCCATATACTTAAAGCTAACATTTTTACAATAGTCCTTTTTAACCTTCTGTTTGAGGTCATTTTTTTTCCAGAAACAGCAACAGGGTGAAAAGAATGTTGGTTGGGTGACGTCCTGTGTACCCAAAGGTCACAGGTAAGATTCCTGGTCAGGCACTACCCGGATTGCAGGCTCATCCCCGGTAGGGGGAGTGTAGGAGGCAGCTGATAGATAGATGGTTCTCTCTCATTGATTTTTTTTTCTCTCTCTCTATCTCCCTCTCCCAAAAAATCAATAAAAATATATATTTTTTAAAAAAGAGTGTTGCAGAAAGAGTAAGAAGCCTGGAGACTTGGTTTTATTGCCACTGTGTATTAACAGGAAGATCTTTATCTTTTTGTTCCTTCATTTTCTCATCTGTAAAATGTGATTTCATCCAAAGAACATTAAGTACCTTCTATGTGCTAAGTATTCACTTGTCCAGGTGCTCAGATACTGTGCCTAAGAGGATAAGCAGGCAGAGTTTAATGGGGAAGCCAAAAAAATAGACATGGTCAGAGGGCTTAAGGCGTTTAAGCAGAAGACCTACTTTTATCATCATTTCCCTTTCATGCTTTCTTTAGTTATCAATGAGAAAGTTAAACCAGAAAGAGTTAATTTACTCGCCATTGTTACAAAGGAACCATGTTGGTTTTCAGAACATCCCAGTTTCAAGTGTGATCATCAGACTCATTCAAAGACCTAAAATACAGGTTTCTCTTTCTTTGAGCAGTAAGCATTCCTAAAATGTCATTGATAAATTCTTTTTTTAAAAACCTATTTTAAGCACAGTAAAAGTTTGCTATTGCAAGATTTCTACTTCCTGTTTTTAGTTGTGAATTATATTTGTTTAAAGAATGAGGTACATCTAAATTCTTCCAAAGGTCCCTGCAGGCCCTTATAAATCACAGTGCTATTTCTTTCTGACATTTTACGTCAGAAATCTTATACGAGGGCGGGGGGGGGGGGGCAGCCAGAACAGTAAAGTGGAAAGAGTACAGATTAGGAATCCAATAAAAATCTAATAAGAGTGGCCACCTTATTGAGTGTTTGCTATTTGTCAGGTCCTTTATACATAATCTCATTTTAACCTTTCAACATTTTTATGCCCATTTTATATGTGAGGAAATTGAGGTTCAGAGTGGTGAAGTGACTTGCCTAGGTCACACGACAAGAGACTCTGGATGAGATGCTGATCTGGGATGCAAACTCTGTTATATAATGATTTTTCTAGGATACAATGCCAAAGTAGAGGGCAGGGAGGGTCAAACCCAGGAACACTTCCCTTCATCTTTATGAACTAGGCAGTGGGAAGGGAGAGTGGGGATTTGAGGTGAATAGAGGGAACCACCCCTAAAAAAAGGAGAAGGCATTGCCAAGAGAGGGGGCTGGCTTAACAAAGCGGTATGTTAGGAAGGTCTCTGCTAAGGCAGAGGCCACGTGGAAGGACATGGCCAAGTCAGTCAGCAAAATACAACCTGCCTGGAAAATTCTTCAAGCTATAGGAGAGCAGGGCCATCTGTTTAACCAGGACAGCTCTGTGCAAATAGCTCCTTGAGGATATGTTAAATAAGACCCAGACTTTCAAGCCACAGTCCCCATGGAAGCAGAGAACGAAGTGAACTTATTTCCCCTTGTCCATAAAAAGGAAGTCAAATCTATGGCTGGTCACTTCATATAGCCTTTGGTTTAGACACTTAGTAAAGGGTCTGGAATATGGTGACTGCTTAATACCTACTTGCTACTATTATTCTAAAGACCTGTAACTATCAAGCACACTGGACATGGGGCCCATCAGGGCAGCACCTTTACCTGCACGACCTCCCACTATATGCCAATTACAAAATTCCACTGGGGACCACAAGAAGTCCATGCCCCTGGTGCACAAGTAAGAACTGCGGATCCACTCTTTATTAACCTATAAAAATTCCTATTAATTCCCAGAATGCCTATTTAATAACTATCCAAATGTGAAGGAATATCAATGCTGTTATTACTATTACCGCTTATTGCTATTTTTACAATACTCAGGAGAACATATTCTCATTAAAACACTTTTTTTAATGGTTTAGGTGAATTTACTTAATCATTTTATTCTGAGAACTTCACCAATAGGTAAACAGTAACAGGGACAGCGGGGACACCTAGGCTTATGTTAAATAGCAGATGAGTCATTATATTTAAATGTGTTATGCTAAATTATAGTCTATTTGTTGTTTTGCTTTTTAAGTAAATTAAATTTGCTTTTGTTTATTCAGTTCCTTTATTTAATTTTGGTAATTCTGTCAATAAATATTTAGTAGCCAAGTTGCCAGGTATGAGGTCAGTCACAGAGTAACATATTAAAAACATTAGAATTTGAAAACAGAACAATCTGGTCTGAACTCTACCTCCTCCACTTATGAACTTGCAAGTCCCCATCTCCATCAAGGGTTGTGCAGCTCTTTAAAAAGTGACCTTGGCCAGTTTCTGTACCATTCTGAGACTCCCTTTCCTCACCTTTGAAATGGAAATTGCACTACCCGCTCTGACTAAAGGAAATCTGTGAGAATTAAATAAAGTGATGGACCATGCCATTGTCAGCGATTGCTGTTTGGCAGAAGAGAAGTGCGGGTGTTGCATTAATAAGCTAGAAGGATGGCTTTCGAGATACATAGTGAAAAATATTGCTGATAAGTGCACTGAGGCTGCTTGCTGCATCTCCTTCTGTAGGAAATTTCAGGTGAAAAGCTGATCTTAGTCAGAAGGATGACAGAGATTGATTGGTATGGGATCTGGATTTCAATAGTTAATATGATTGCTTGATGTGCTGGTCTTAACATTTATATTTCTTGTTTACCTTCTATCGGTATCACGTACCCATTTAAAAAGTCATATTTCTAAAATATATAATAATCAAAAGAAAGATCACAATATAATGGCATGTAAATAAAAGAAATAGGCAAAACTCTCTATATATGGTTGATTCTAATTTTGTTTCACAAAAATATAAAGATGCAAAGTGTAAACACCAAAAGAACAAATACTCCCTTTTGAGTGGTAGAATAATGAGCTTTATCTTTGCATTTATATTTTTCTCTATTTCCCAAAATTTCTATAGTTTTTTTAAATGTTAAAAAAACACACAAAACCTTTCTTATTTTGAATGAGAAATCCTGGGAACTTCACTCCAACTTACTGTTAAGATATTCTTCTTGTATGTTTTTGTTAACACTTGAACTGTACAGATGCTTTAAGCTTGAGATGATTTATTATGGACAAGTTCCTTGGGGTGAGGGGCGGCAAGTGGAAACTGGGGAATATGAGGGGTTAGATGGAAGTGGAAGGATCAGGAGCGTGAGTCAGGGACAGGAGACGCTGCACCACTATCCGGACAACTCAACTATTTGCCGCAGAGGCCTGGAAACTGACAGAAAATCCCAAGTCTAAAAAAACCGAATAAATCTCTTACCAGACGTAAAACACAGGAGCTTCTAAGAAGAAAGTAAGATGTCATAGCCGGGTGTCAGACCTACCTCCCCTTACTCAAGGCATTTGTATACCAAGCTCGGAACGTCAGAAAGCTAGGCGTACAACGAGGGTGTGAGTGTAAGGCCACCTGAAGTCAGGGGGTCTCTAGAGAACTCCAGACTCATGCTCACCCACTGAAGAAATGGTTTCTACATGCATGATGCCAGCCTCACAGCTCCTGCTGGGGCACCTGCTGCCGTGGGAGGCAGCTCACTACTTAGGGAGGCAGTTCGGCTCTTTGTTGGTGGGTCTCATGGTTAAATAAGAGAGTTCTTCCTTACTGTGGACCAACTCCTTAATTTTGGTCGCAGGGAATGAGCCCATCTGCTCTTCTGATTGATAGCCTTTCAAATCCTTAATGACAGCGACACTAAGCAACTTGAACGTGACTCTTCTGATTTCAAAAGATTACTTTAGAACATCACTTTATGGCATCATCAGGGCTTCCTAGTTCACTGGAATTATTCTGCCAGATTCCATGTTCCCAGTGTCACCTAGTTCTTTAATAGCTCCCTAACATTGGAAAATGGCATGCTCTTTCACTCCTGTTTCTCAAATAATTGGTTATTCTAACCTAATTAACAAGTCACTTTTGTTTGTTTACTTTAGGGGTGACAAATACGACATCACATTATTAGAACCAACTTATGATCATAATTATGTCCATGTGATTTATCTCATCAAAATGATTATAAAAGAGCAATTTAAAAACAGTGATTACAGCCTCCAATAGAAGTTAGATTCACGTTGGAGTCACCTCTTAGGTATATCAGTTATCGAATTATTATGACGACAGAGATGTGGCTACAAGTGCTTGTTTCAGTCTCTATGTCATTTATTTCTGCTCTAATCTTTATTATTTCTTTCCTTCTATTCACTCTGGGCTTTCTTTGTTGTTCTTTTCCTAGTTCTTTTGGGAATAGGGTTAGATTGTTTATTCAAGATTTTTCTTGCTTCTTGAGTATAAGTATCTTAGCATTGAATTCCTCAGGAGAGGAGCATAACTGCATATTGGGCATAAATGCAGTTCGGGAACAGTACAGAACCACTTTCTCATCTCGAAGTCTACCTCCTACTAACACTGCTCTGATGAATAACACAGTTATCCTTTCATAGAACAGACTGACAACACCTGCATCACGCCACAGAAACACAAAAGGCAATTATTTTCACTCGCAGAAACATAACTTTTTGAAACCTATGAAAAATCTAATCTAATACAGATAATGGGTGTTGTTTTTTTTTTTTTTAGAAGAACAGATAATTCTCAGGAAGGAGGCATTTTATTATGTATTTCCTTTCTATCTCCTCTCATTTCAACACCACCTTTTATTTGCAATGAGCAAACATATATATTGTTGGGTGCACTTGAACAATCAATGACAGTGTGTTCCTCAATACAAGAATACTATACATATGTGGCTCATCCCCGGTGAAACATAATTAACTTTACAACAGCGCTTGAAAGTAGCATAGAGGAGAAGAAGAAACGTAAGATTTTAATATAGGTAGATTTGGCTTGAATTTTAGCTTTATTTCTTACTGGGTTTGCAAACTTTTGAGTCTCAAGTTCTTTATATGTAAAAAAAGGTAAAAACCCACTCAAGCGGCTGTTGTAATGATCCAAGGGTTAATATAGAAAAAACATTTATCAGAGCCTGGCATATGTTAGAAATGTTCATTTCCTTACTTTAAACTCTTCAACTAAACCCAGAGAAGGTAACTCATGGGTCTCCTTTCACCATATTCTTTTTCAGGCACAAAGTTATGAAATGAGAGATGGAGGAAGGTGAGAGTCTTTCGAAGTCAAAAGTGAAGCTCAAATGGATGTACCTGTATTTTGCAGATATGGCTGCTGTATCAGCATGTATTGATTTTAAAAATCACTTGGACATATTTCATGCAGTTTAAATTCTCTTTGCGGGTAATATAGAATGGTTTGAAAAGATATTCCTGTATGAGTAGGCACTAAGCTTATTCCAAGTATATTAGGTAAGTACAAATATTGCCTACAAGAGTTTTTTTTAATGTGGGAAGTGAATGCATAAGGTATCCAACATAGCCATACTCTGAATTTTTACAAAACCCTTAAACTACTTTTATTTGCTACGATCTGATAGTTTCTTCAGTCACTTTAATAAATGCCTTTTTCCAGGTGGTCTCTATACAATGTCATGTTGCCTTGAACAAGCAGAATAATCGAGGTATCATAGATTCACTTTACCCTGAACTGAATTAAACTCTTGTGATTCCAAAGCTGACAGACAAGCTGCTACCTCTGTCATAACCAGAAGTGTTGTCCCCAAGAACACACAGTCTTGGTTATGCTCCAGGAATTGGGAGATTGCCACCGAAAACTCCCCCAGGCACATGCTACAGCTCCTAGGTTAGCACAGGTAAAAAGAGGATGTTGTGAGCTTAGCCACTTGACACTCATAAAGCTGTTGACAACACCATGGAAATTCTGTTAAGATAGTACAGAAAACACAACACATCTCTATAACCACTGTGCCTGCCAGACAAAAATAACATATGCAAAAGAAGTCAAGCTTCCAACTACTTTCCACATTCCAAGACTTGATTGAACGCATGTAGTTGGCTGAACCTAAATTACATCTGACAGACTAGAGACATGGCATACGGGGTATGTAGTATGTAGCTTTCAACTTTAAAGATATAAAAAAGGCCTTTCATTTTCATGCAAGATGGATGAAATAACAGAAATCAGATTTTACCAAGTGACTCAAACAACAAAAAAGGAATAAAGGCAGTAAAGGACACGGATCCTCAAGAGATGAGAAAGAAATGAGCTAAGCCCTATAATTGCCCCCATTTACTGCCTTGAGAGAGTTTCCAGGTCACCAATCAAGGAGAAAGTCTCCAGGAGGAGCTTGGCAGACTCCATCAGTTGAAGAGATAGACCTGAGAATCTAAGGAGATCAACATGGTTAGAGTTTGCCAGATAGCGTACCAGAGAAAAAAGAACTACACAGAAAGAAAAATTCTGGCAATATGCAGAGAATCACCCTTGAGTAGTCAGCAGTGTATTGATTGGCACATGTATGTGTGAGGAAACTACCAAAGTGCCCAGAAAAAAACATTTGAATGGCTGAAGGGATCAGTACCTAGCCATCATAAAGGTTGGGGAACAGTGCTGCTTCTCTCCAGCCAAACTGGAAAACCTCACAATTCATGGGGCATTGAGAAGCACACTCAGAAGAGTCTTGCCTCAGCAGTGGGACAAA
Organism: Miniopterus schreibersii; assembly: GCF_964146895.1. NCBI lineage: Eukaryota > Metazoa > Chordata > Mammalia > Chiroptera > Miniopteridae > Miniopterus > Miniopterus schreibersii. The sequence goes on along the minus strand of NC_138112.1, from coordinate 28,759,639 downwards.
AGTGACCCTAGACTAAATGTTGCATGTCCCACCTAAAAGCCTTAAAAGCAAGACTTTAAAGAATTAGATAAATGAACTACATCCCAGAGCACAGTTCAGTATTCACAGCAATACAAAAGTATGTGGACCGGTAAGGGTAAAATGTACAACGTTTGCCATCCAGTCAAGGATTACAAAAAAAATGCTCCTTGGCAGGGTGGCTCAGTTGGTTGGAGTGTCGTCCTCTATAACAAAAGATTGTGGGTTTGGTTTTGAGTCAGGGCACATACCTAGGTTGCAGGTATGATCCCCAGTTGGGGAATGTATGAGAGGCAACCAATCGATATTTCTCTTGCACATTGATGTCTCTCTCTCTCTTTCTCTCTCAAAATCAATTAAAAAGCGTATCCTCAGGTGAGAATTTAAAAAAAAAATGCCAAAAATGCAAAGAAGTAGGGAAATATGAACCACACTGAGGAGAAAAATTAACCAATCAAAACCAACCTAGAACTGACACAAATGTGAGAATTAACAGAAAAGAACATTAAAGCAGTTACTACAAATGTATTCCATATGGTCAAAAGTCAGACATGGAAGATATTTTTAAAAAAGACTAAAATTAAACTTCTAAAGATGAAAACAACATGTGAGATGAAAAAATATACTGGATATGATTAACAGCAGATTAGACACCGAGAAGAAAAGGTCAATGAACATGAATATATAGCAATAGAAACTATCCAAAGGAAACAGAGAGAAAAAAATATTTTAAAAAATGAAAAAACATCAGTGAGCTGTAAGACGATTCCAAGTGGCATAATGAATGTGTAATTGAAGTTCCCGAAGGAGAGAAGGCAGGAAAAGAAAAAATATTTGAAGAAAAAATGGCTAATTATGTTCCAAATTTTACTGAAAACTATAAACCCATGGATCCAAGAAACTAAATACCTTACAAGCATAAAAAACATGAAAGGAAAGACAACAAAATACATTACAATAAAAAAGCTCAAAATCAGTAATAAAGAGAAAATCTGTATGCCAGAAAAAAAAAAAGACACATTATGCAGATGGAAGAAAGAAAATGGATGACAGTGAACCTCTCATCATAAATAATATCAGTAAGAAAACAGTGGAGCAATATCTTTAAAGTATAATGAGAGTCAGATACACAGAGAAAGTATCTTTCAAAAATAAAGATATTTTAAAACATAAGGAAGCCAAAGGAGTTTATTAGCAGCAAATGCACACTGTAAGAAAAGGCGAGGGAAGTTCTCCAGGCAGAAGAAAAATACAATAAAGTCTGTAAATTCACAAAAATTTAATTGGGAATAGTAACTTTGTGAATAGATATGTAAGTTTCCTCTTATCATTTAAACCTCTTTGAAACATAATTTACTGGTTAAACCAAAATACTAACAATGTATCATGGAGTTTATATATATTTATATACATACAAACATAAATATATATATGTATATAATGTATACATACAAAATGTATGGCAATACCACAAAAACCAGGAGGAAGGGAATAAGACTGCTTTGTTAGATCTAATACTATACATGAGGTAGTATAATATTACTTAATGATAATACTAGAGCGGGATCAGTTAAATATGTATACTATAAATTTCAAAGCAACTACTAAAATAATGAAAACAAAAAGAGTTCTTAGCTAATAAGAGATAAAATAGAATTATAGCAATTATTCAGTAAACCTCCAAATAGACAGAAAGAGGAAAAAGAGAACAAAAAACAATACAAAGATAATTAGGCTGAAACCTAATCATATCAATAATCACATTAAATGTAAAAGTTCTAAATACCTCAATTAAAAGACAGAGATGATCAGAATGGATACTAGAGCAAAATCCAGCTACATGCTGTTTATAAGAAACATACTTTAAATCTAAAGATAAAACTAAGTTAAAATTAAAAACATGGGAAAAGGTAAACCATGCTAAAACTTGACCAAAAAGAAGTTGGGGTGGCTCTATTAATATCAGAAAAAGCAGATTTCAGAGCAAGAATATTACCAGCAATAAAGAAGGTAATTTTCTAATGATAAAGGTGTAAATTCATAAAAAAGGGCATAACAATCTTAAATGTCTATGTATGTAATAACAGCTTCAAAATACATGGGGAAAAAACCTTGAACACTATCTACCAATTTGCTTTCATTAGCATTTATAGAATAGTCCACCCATCAGCAGCACAATGTATTCTTTTCAAGTGCATATGAAACATTTGCCAAGAAAGGTCATAGTCTGGGTCATCAAACAAGTCTCAAGGATTTACATAATTCAAAGAACATTCTCGGACCACACAAGCAGTTAGCAGTAGAGTTAGCATTCACCAAGGGCTGCTGGGCACCCAAATCTCTGCATTTTTCCCCACTGTGTTTTCCTCTCTGTCGCCTCCTGTGTATTTTGATTCTTCTCTGACCTGCATGGCTCTGGGCTTCTTTCCCGGTCTCAAATGTAACAGCTATCTGATGCTGTTTATAAGAAACACACTTAAATCTAAAGATAAAACTAAGTTAAAACTAAAATTCCACAAAACTTCAAGAATAAGTACTTTCTTTGTGGTCAAGTTAACTAAAGCAATATGTTGTGGCGTGCAAAATTCTTATGTAAGACATTTGGATTTTAGGATAGTGGATATCTCGGATAAAAAAATGTCATATTTTTTCTATACATGAATTTCAAGTCTGAAAATGGCTCCACTTTTAGAAGCTGGTGCAGTTATATCATTTTTCTGCTCTATTTATTCAGCTTTTCTCACTTGCAATTTGATCTTTGTAAAATGACCTCTTCCTGACATGGTCCACACACCTTATACCATGTAGTTGTGGCAATTTTATTTCTGGCAAAACTAGCATAATGAATGACATTCAGAAGCAGGCCACGTTCCTGAGGCTATTCCCAGATTCTGACCAAGAAGAAAAAGAAAGACAAAAATAATACAAATTATGTGCAGATTTTGCAGACTTTTATTTGTTGTATTATTGATAAAAGTATTTTATAAGCATGTGCAAACTGAAAGTAGACATTTAAAAATTGAAATAATGATCATTTTACAACAATGAAATGATTTAAAAAAGAAAATAAATATGGCAAGTATGCGCTACCGAAGGAGAAACAGAGCTGCAACTTACACACTTTTAAAATGACATCATAGAGAACTTCTCAATGTCTGCTGTTATTATTGAGTATCATGCCCGCAAATATCGTTTGCATCATCATATAACTTTATTTGGCATTTTTTGCTGTGTCATTACTAATAGAAGTATTTACAGCATTATTATACATATATCCAATGCAGGTGGAATAGGCCTCTTCAGATTTTCCCTCTACTTTGCTTTTGTCCTTTTAGAATATACTCTGATGGTCATAGGTTGAAGCATAACCTTGGATTTATAATTAATTCAACAAACATTTGCTGAGCACCGTTCTCTGCTAGGCATTGGAGCACTCTGTCCACATGAAACTGGAGGCCAGGTCAATAAAGCCCTGCTACACATGACCTTTTCTCTCCTACTTGAGACAGTAGGAATGTAAGCAAGTGAAGAGGTGATCAATAGAAGAGTAGTTTTAAATCTGATCCAATTTATAAGGAAAGTAAATCTGCAACACTTACTTCATTAATATTGAATGATATAACATTGAATGATATATATGTCTCCTCAATACCACTATACCCACTTCCACATACAAGTTTCAACATTAAAATTCTCACAGTAATTGCTGTGTTCTTACTACCCAAACCTGCACCCTGATTTCTGTGGACAGCACCTAACCAAGGTCAAGGGAATCAAAGACCTCTTTTCTCTTTCTCTTTCTCTCCTTTCTTCTCTTATGTCTCTACCTCTCCTTCTTTCCCTCCCTCCCTCCCTCCCTCCCTCCCTCCCTCCCTCCCTCCCTCCCTCCCTCCCTCCCTCCCTCCCTCCCTCCCTCCCTCCCTCCCTCCCTCCCTCTCTCATTTTGAGATCACAGTGAGCAGCAGACAAATTTTCTCTTGCAGGAAGTTCAAAAGGTGTACTTGGGAACTTTGAGTGACAACCTCCCCAATTCATGGACAAACCTGCCCACAGAGAAATCAAATACCCACATGCAGAGAAACAAAGATGGGAAGCCTGAGAGAGTTTGAGGACATTCATGCCTGATTGTAGTTCCTGAGACACAGCTCCAATCCTGCCCTTCCCTCTGGTCTATAAGTCATATTGCCTCCTTTTTGCCTAAGCTTGTTGAGCTCTTTCTTTTTTAAATTACTTGCAAACAAAAGAACACAAACCAGTGTATTGTGACAGTCCAGCTGGGGACTGCTGCCTTAAAGAGGAGAACCCCTCCCCATTGTAAGCTCAGATCAGAGAATAAGAACAGAAATTTACAATTAATCAGAAAGTTTAATAATAATTCTATAAGCAAGATGCTCTGCTTTGTGATGAAGAATCACCCCTGAATAAGAAATAACATTATTTCAGGGCAAAAAAATACATCATTGCAAGAAGACACAAGAGCCACTTTAAATTTGAATTATAGTGTTCATTTATCAGATTATATTGACTTGCTTATTACCACAGGTGAAAATAAGTATAATTCTAGAGAGAAAAACTGTTTGTATTCCCCCAGCAAGCCTTATCCTTCATTCAAATGAAAATAAAAAAGGTCTTAGGTGGAAAGTTTTAAAACAATATAAAGTTGAATCTGGGATATGCCCATATAAATGGTAAGGTTCCATGACTCAGAACCAAAGGAACTTCAAGGAAGCAGCCACTTTCTTTTGCACGAGCCCCTTTTATTGATCACAGCCTGGCCTTGCCTAAGGCTACTCACACCAAATGAAAACCCTAAGAGAATTGTACATAAAACTGGGTTTAGGGGCTATTATACTAGTTGCTCCATATTACCTTCTGTTTCTCATTTTGATGTCCTGGAATCTGGCATTCTGACTTTGGACCCCTCACCCTGGCAACCACATGGATTTCTACCTCTAGTAACTGTGCTGTGGGTTCAAGGGCGCCCAGGCCCAGGTTATCAGAATATTACTTAGTCAGACCACAGACTTATCTGATTGGAGGATGGGGATCTGACAGCGGAAATCAACTCAAATCTGTGTGCACATTCCAAATGCCTACCAGGTCCCAGGCATGGTGCTTGGTGCTGGGAATGCAATAATAGATTAAGACAGTGTCGCTGCCCTCAAGCCCTCATGAGAAAGGGAGAGATGCCCATGGCTCATTGTTGAAATCACAGGCTGCTTCATAGCTACCACTCATCCTCGTGTGTCTGCTCCACCTCCCTCCCAGCAATAAAATCAATGAATGGGTTGCATTTGTTGGATTTGTAAATCTGCCATAGGCTTTAATAAATAAGATTGTGATTTTCAAAGAAAATGTAGTAACAATGAGCTTTTCAAGGGAAGATTAGGTAAGTAGTAATAAGAAAGTGTAGCACCATCCTTGAGTGCCAAGTACTTTCTATGCCTTACTTATATTATACAACTATAGAGAAATAATGCACGGAAAATGTCAGCTCAGACACTGACTGGCACAGAGATGAACTATTACCATTATTGCTCCACTTTATAACAATTTAGCAACAGAAGTCCTTATTATTTCCATTTAACAGAGGAAAACGCTAAGGTTCAAAGAGGCAAAGTCTCAAAGCTGGTGCATGGCAGAGCAGGGCACCAACTCAGGGGGGCCTGGCTCCAAAGCGAGTGCTCTTTCTCCGTCTGTGCGGTTGGATCAGAGAACAGTGCAGAAGCTAATTTGCATGGTCTCTTGCTTGAGAGTTTCATTTTAGCAAGGCACACTAATTAAATAAAGATGAAATACTCCATTCTGTTTCACTACCATTTGTTGAGACTCTTTTTGGTATACAACAAGAAATAGCTTTTGAATATGAAATATTTGAATATTTGAAAGTTTAAAAGTCAGAAGTGTCCTCTTTAACCTCTGCACATTGGGCAGAACTGCCTTGAAGAGGACCGACCTGCCCTGCCCTGCCCTGCCCCTCTGCACATGCTCACATTCACCCGCGCACATGAAACAAAGCCTGCTTTCACACGAGGGCAGGTGCGGGTGGTGCCATCTGCTGCACTCGCAGTTCACTCCATTAGAGCCGCAGCGAGGTAGGGGGGAAGAATGCCAACCACAGGTCTGACAAATGGACCATAGACTCACCTCTGCCTCTTACTCTCTGACATTAATTCTTCAGCCCTTCTGACCCTCAACTTCATCCATAAAATGGAAGGTTGGCAGTGGTTTATCTCCAAGGTAACTTGCAGCCTCAATAGGTCGTGGCTCTCTTTTTGGGTTAAAAATGGGCCTAAATGAGCCAACTGATATGGTTCGTTGTAAAGATTTTAAACCTAAGTCTTGCTTTTTCTTGTGAGCAGTAAGTTTCTTGAGAACTATGTATGTGCCTTTGACTATCTTTTCACAGCCCTTAGCAAAATATCTATCATGTAATAGGTGTGCAACTGAAATTTTTTATTAATAAAGGAATAACTGAACACTTTATATACTAAAGGGAAATGGGTGAGATTTCAAATACAAAAGTCACCAGAAATGTAGTAGCAGAATCTCAGATGTTTTGACACAACTACTTCTCAATCTAGTGCAAAAATAACAATTCTGGCTGGCTGGTCAGAAGCTTTCGAAACATTAAAAAGAAAATCTGTATTTTTTTCTAAAATTGAGTCTTCACAGTAAGAAGTATTTACAATGAAAAGTCAGATTTTTTGCCTGTGTTTGATAGCAAATTTCTGGAACACTTGTGAAAGATAGCATCAAGCCTCTTGTTTGTGCTTCTGAGAAACAGAAAATCAGAAAGAAACTAGGTCTCTGCTCCTTATCACAAACTTCTGAACCCTGAGCCACTTGTCTGGGTGTTAGAGGATGTGCTAGAATCACAAGTAAACAACGGTATATGAATGAAAAGACTATCTTACTCATTTATTAATTCCTATCACCTAACACAGTGCTAAGCACATTGTAGTGCTTAAAAACATTTGTTTGTAAATGAATCTTTGAGTAGATACCTAATTACAGAATTGAATTTACACTGCTTTTGGAATAAATATGTTTTATGACATATATTACATAGCAAAGGAGTTGGTCACCTAGTTCCATTTAACAATACTGCTAGCTTAAGAGAGGGGTCACCCTAAACCCAATGAATTCAACCAGAAGATTCCAATCCTGAATGAATACCTTAAGGTCTAAGCAGTAATTCTGAGAATGCAAAGAGCTGCTGGAGTTGGCCAAAGATCAGGTTATATATTGGAAGATTAGTCAGTGGAAAAGGAGCCATCGAGCTGGAGTAATGTTCACAGTGAAATGAGGCTTGTGTGGTGAGTAATAGAATATCATATAAAATAGCGAGATGCCAGTTGCAAATGGAAGCAAATGTTAGAGATAATAGAAATGAAACTCTAAAGGCAGAAGGTTTCCGAGGACTATGCTGTGTGGAAATGAACTTGCAGAGTGGGACAGTCCTCAGTCTGAGCCATCCCAGAGACTGTGTTCCGTCTTAGACTAACTGTTGATGGAAAGCAGAAAGTTTGAGAATGGAGGCACAGAAGACAGAGTATAAGGTCAAAATCAGTAATTCAGGCAAACACCAAATTACAATAATTTGTTCTTTTATTCAGCCAGCCATAGGTGCTGGGCACAGAACTGGCTGTTATAAGACATAAAATAAATGTAAGACATTTTTGTTTTTAAGAAATTTATAGTGAAGGCGCTCTTCAACCTTTCAGGACTGAGATAATAAGCATATCATGTACCTGCTTAAAATTTTCATTTGTAAAGTAAAGATACTACTCTCTGACCAACCCACCCACCTAAGCAGAGTTTGGAGATAAAATGGTAACACTATTGTGAAGATGCTTTACAACCAGAAAATATTATGTGAAACTAGAAGATTCTTCTACTACTATTATGATGACAATAGTGGTAGGAAAGAATAAAGAAATTTAAAGGATAATATAACTGTTGAAACAAGTTTTTAAAATTGTAGTGATTAAGATTGGATTTCCTAACAGGATGAAGACACTGATCTGGGTGTAACAAGCAACCCATGACCAAGGCCAAGGGAGGTGCTGTACAGTCAGAATAGCCCCGACTCCTTTCTGCTACATTTGGCCTACTTACAGGCAGCTTTATCAACTTAAGTCTATAAATGCTACTAGATGGTTTAGTATGAACTAGCTTCTCTTTATTTATTGCTTATTTCACTTATCAATTGTCTCATGATATGGAGCTAGGACGCAAGGCCAAAGGAATACAAATTGGATTGAAATTACGAAACAACCCATGAACAACCTTTGGATATTTTTCTGGTTGGAAACATTACTTGGACAGTATTTTTGCACTGAATTTTGCAAATGAAAGTGGTGATACATACCCTCTTTCCCAAAGAGAATTTTTCAACATTGATTACTAGCCATATTAGAAAAAAGTCTAAAGCTTTGAATATTGCTAGTAAATCAAACCAGAGGAAACAGAAAAGTCAACATTCAAGGCCTGAAAATTTGAGAGAGTAAGATAGCTCACAGCCAAGGTGTAGTTATGTACCATGGAGGTGGGCTTCCGAAGCCTGATAGCATCCAAGAAGAAAAGGGAAGGGAGAGAAGAAATGAGAAAATGTCAAGAGATAAAGAAAGAGACTGGTAAACTAAAAGCAACCGGAGTGCTCAGTGTTAGGCAGATGAGCAGATTGGGACAGGCATTCAGGACAGCTGGAGCACCTGGGTGATGCCAGCCCTTCAGCTTCAGTCAAGATGGGCCATTGACATTGCCCGAGCCAGGGACACAGTGGAGTCAGAAGCCAGAAACAAGGGTTGCCAACCTCTTGATATTTGTGTTGATTAAACTTAAATTTAATTCTGGGCCCATTGCACTTGCCGATTTAGGGGCAATTCTTTCATGTTATATTAAAGACAAAACAGTAAATATATTTCAATATTTTCTTCTTGTTGCAGCCCAGACAGACCTAGGATGGATTCCCAGTTTTGCCGCTTACCTCCTGGGTTACTGGGGTAAATTATTTTACTTCCCTCTAAGCAAGGAGGACAATCCACTTAATAGGGTTCTTTCAAAATATTACTTTCTTTCTTTCACCTCTATCCTCAAGGCCCATAGTCTGAATTCAAAATTAATAGCCAATATTTATTGAGTTCCACATACTGTTTTAAGTGCTTTCTTTGTAGTAGTGCCTTAATCTGCAGTGCAGCTCAATAGGGCACATAGTATTTTCATTCACATTTTTCAGAGGAGAAAATTGAGGCACAGAGAGGCTAAAAAGCAAGTTGGCTAAGCTCTCATAGCTGGGAAATAACAGAGACAGGACGCAAACCCACAAATGCAGGCAATCTAGCTCCCAGCTGGTGCTCTTCACCTCTGCCCAGTAATGCCTGTCTAACCCACTATCAGCATTGTTATCGTGAATTCACACAGGGGTTATGAACACCAAAGGTGGTGACACAGAAATGCACACAGGAGCTATTTTCCTTGCCCTAGCAAATTAGGCTTTGGAAGAAGAACAGCCTGCTTGTTAGGGGCAGAGATGTTGACAGTGCTCTGTTAACGGTGATTGTTAGCTACGGTTATAAGAAATATTAATCATGTTCTGTTAACTATGGTTGCTCTGTTTGAATTAGAGAAATCACTTTCTAACCTGGCTGGGAGTTGTACACCCCAGGACATGAGAATTACCCTTGGAATGGAGTCCATTCTCCTTTTCTGAAAACTGCCTATCATCATGGAAAGATTAACAGCCTTGTTCCCGACACATGGAATTCCCCAGGTGGTGCCCTTTGCTACCCCCGAGCCTGCATTGCCTGTAATCTGGTCTCAGAGGTGCCCACTTGGAGTCCCAGAGGCCTGCCCTTTGCAACCCTTAGCCCACCTTGCCTACTTCCCCATGCCTGAAATTCCTCCTTTCGCAGGTAATCTCTGTTCTTCTATCCAGCATAAGCAGCTGGCTTCTGGAGAGGCGGCAGAGCAGATTTTTGTGGATGACCATTACTGCTCTCCCAATTTGCCGGCAGTATTGGAATAAATGCTCATGTACAATTCAACCCTCTCCGCTTAATCGGCTCAAGTGGTGACAGACAGCCCGGACTCATTGTTGTCCAGTTTCAGGCTTTCAAATCCTGGCTCCTCCACTACTAGGGACGTCACTATGACGGATCATACCTGTTCACCAAAGATGGTTTGAAGACTGCATGAAATAACCTCTGCATGTGCCCGACACACAACAACCATTCCAAGAATGTAGTTGCTGTTGCTATTATGCTTTGGATTAAAAAAAAATAAATCTGCTGCTTATAGTTTTTGTTGTTTTTTTAAAATAATTCTTACTGTTTGGCTGTAAGCAGCCACTTTAGCTCTAATAGTCTCTCATCAACTATGTTAAATTTGCTACTTTTAATAGGAGATAATGAATTGGAATTGGTAGTTAATAGAGAGAAATGATCCATAAGAATCAGATGGAAATTTAATATGGCCTGGCAAGTATGAAGTTGGGATTTGTAAAAGCACAAACATAAAATTGCCTAGATGAAAGGATAAAAATAGAAAATCCTTATGCCATGATATCCCCATTGCTTAGAGAAGAAAAGATATAATAGTGCTGTCATTTGACAGGAAAACAGCAAGAAATACGTGTGGCATTAAATAAGTTCTTGTTAAGACTACTTTACTACATAATCTAGCAATCTCACGTCTGGGTATTTATCCAAAGAAAATGACATCACTTCTTAGAAGAGACAGCTGCATTCCCATGTTCATTGCAGCTTTATTTACAATAGCCAAGGTATAGAAACAACCAAAGTGTCCCTCCAAAGATGACTGGATAAAGAAATGCGGTGTATATGCATACAATGGAATATTATTCAGCCATTAAAAAAGGGGAAATCCTGCTATTTGCAACAACATGAATGAAACTTGAGGGCATCTATGAGTGAAATAAGCCAGACGAAGACAACTACTGTTATGATTTAATTCATTTGTGGACACATGTAGAATCATATGAACTCAGTTCACGTCTATGTGAACTCATAGAAATAGATAGTAGATTAGTGGTTGCCAGTGGCAGGGTGGGGGAAATGGATGAAGGTGGTCAAAGGTACAAATTTTCAGTTGTTAGATGAATAAGTTATGGGTCTCTAATGTACAGCATAGTGGCTATACTTAAGAATACTGTATTGTATACTTGAAAGTTGTTAAGAAAGTAGATCTTGAAAGTTCTCACCACACATGCAAAAAAAAAAAGGTCATGTGAAGTAATGAGGGTGTTAACTAACCTTATTGTGGTAATCACTTCCCAATATATATGTGTAGCAGATCATCACATTGTGCACTTTAAATTTACACAATGTTCTATATTGATTATACTTCAATAAAACTGCAGCAAAAAGACAACATGTATGGCCCCGCCAGTGTCAGTGGTTAAGCATCAACCCAAGAACCAAGAGGTCACGGGTTCCATTCCTGGTCAGGACACAGGCCCAGGTTGTGGGCTTGATCCCCAGTAGGGGGTGTGCAGGAGGCAGCTGATCAATGATATTTCTCTCTCACCAATGTTTCTATCCCTATCCCTTCCTCTCTTTAAAAATCAATAAAAACATAGTTTTAAAAAAAGGCAAGATGTATGGACACTAAAAATATTACTCTCCATTAAAAAAAGACTACACATATTGTAAACCAAAAGTAAACCTAAATAAGTGTAACAGGTAAATAAAGGGTTAAAAAGGGAAGTAAAAAAATGTAAGGGTTTTTACTTCTCTTAGCCTAGACAAAATGCTACAAAAGAGGCATTCATGGTTCACCAAATATTCACGTGTTCCTACTATTTCCTATCAGGCAGGGCCCCTGTAGCTGGTTCTGGTCAATGAACTATGAGTGAGTGAGTCAGTATGCAGTCCTCCCTCTTTTCCAGCCATGGCTATCAAAGAACTTATTCCCTATGGTGCAGTTACAACAATGTCATGGCCACTCTATTATCTTGGGTACTGAGTGACTACATGGAGTAGAGCTGTGCCTCATACCTATTTGATGTGTAGTGTGGGTGAGAAATAAACTTTTGTTGTGTCAAGCCAATTTAAGGATTGTTTATCATGGCATCATAGTTTGTCCTAGTGTGGTTAATGGTCCAAATAAGTAATTTTATACAGCACTCTACATTTTATATAGGTATTTCAAATGCAAAGTCTTTTTAGGCTAACACAGTGTCTAAAGAATATTCTATTTATTGGTCCAAAGAGCATAAAATTAGAAGCTATATTGTCTTAGATTGAAGCAATCAAGGTTTATATTAGATACATTAGAAAATTCTCTAAGAAGAGGAGTTGTTAAAGAGAAACCATATATAAAGGATACTTAAGGAAAATTCATGAATTGGAGGAGAAGGAAGGGTTGAACTAGAAGAGGTGGCTCAGATTACTTCTAAGTCTTGAGCTGCCGCCAAAGGAGCTGTGGGATGTCTGTTCCAGGGAGAGCTGCAATACTTGATCTCAGAAGAGTTTTATGGGATTCACAGTGAATGCATGTGGGCTTCCACTATGATTTTTCATAACTTTTTTCCTACTTTAAAGATGGGCCAGATTTCAGGAGAGAAATTAAATGGGCTCCAGACAGTTGATAGTAACTGACTTAATTCAAAATGCCTTTAGATAGTGACGGTGTTGAGTTTCTCAGCTTTTCATGCTATTACAGGTATTTAGCCAATTCTTTTATTGAGGTATATTGGATAAAGGCTCACTCTGTCTATAGACATTCTCATATAAATTACTAAGTACATTTAAGTTGTCTTAGAGCAAGGAAACTTGAAAAGCAATAAATCTAATTGTTTATGGAACAACTGCTGTCTCTAAGCCCTCGATTTCTCAAATGTAAATGGAAGTGTAGGGTTAATTTCCTCCAGTTCTGGGGTACTAAAGAAGTAAAGCATTGTTACAATTTGTTTTCAACTACCGATGAAAGTCTTAAGTGCTCTTGTGCTAGACACTGTATTGAGTGTTTATGTACTTTTCTCTTACAATTCTCAAAATTCTGTTGTGTAAAGGCTATTACCATTCACATTTTTTAGATGAGGAAACTGAGGACATTTGTTGATAACTTACTATTTCCAGGTATTAGGTGTGATGAACAGGGCATCCTCCTCATTTTACCCACCTTTTAGGATCTAAATTCATGGTTAAAATGTGTATTTTAATTAATGTTGCTGCATAGGTGGCTCCGTGATTACAATTAAACTGAACTATTCAGTCTGACTTGTGGCTTTTCTTCCAAATCAAGTTACTTTGCAAGGAACTAGGAAGTGCTATTATTACTAATGTAGTCTAAGGCCGACCTCTAGCAACTTGAATAACTCACATTTCCCAGGCTTTATCTGATTCCCCTGCATCTTGGAGGCACTGTCAACCTGAAATATAAGTGCCCATCAACGCATAAAGTATCACTGGCAGCATTTTATAGATGAACTGAACAACAACAACAAAAAGAATGACAGGAGTTCCAAAAGACAAACAAAAGCCTGCCATTATCAATTTGCTGTGCCTCAGTCTCATAGCTATGACCTTGATAAGGTAGAGATGATGCTGTAATAGGCACATTATAAGAGAATATATTGAAATGTTATTCAGGGGAAAAACAATTTGCAGGTATTAAGGTAGGAATTTTATGAAAACTTAAAATGCATTTATTCCTTTGTTTTGCATATAAACAAGAACATAATCTGATACACAAAAGTCTAGCAGCACAATACCTCTCTTATGTTAACTCTATAATTAGCTTATACTATAAAAAAGTAAAAAATATGCAGAATAGTAACAAGATTTAAGGGAAGCGTGACTATGGCTTATTGGCTACCTTACCAATCGCCAAAGTTGTCTTTGATGAACTGATATGAGTGGAGGATGTCCCTCTCTCCCTCCATCTCTCCCTTAAAGTCAGTGTAATAAAAAAGAATGAAAAATGTTTCTCCAATCTTCCTCACCCGTCCCCATGGCCTCTGCCTTAACCCAGTTTCTTTTAATTTTTGCCTATGGTACTGTAATAATCAATCCCCGGTTGGTTTTCTAACCACGGATCTCAGCCACCTGTAATCCATCTACACCATTGCCTTAGGGTAATTTCTAAATCATCAATGCGATTACATCGTTCCTCTGCTCGAACTCCTCACTGTTTATTTAATTACTTAACTTGACATTCAGGACACTTCAGATTTGAGCCCAACCTTCTTTTTACCAAAAAATCTCTAGTCTATGTTTTCATGTTTTAATCACACTGTGATCTTTATTCCCAAACATATCATTTACTTGTCCACCTCCACATGGTTGTTTATGTTGTTCCTGCTGCCTAGAATGACCTTCCTTCCTTTTCTATCTGTTCCAGTTATTCTCTCAAGTCTATTTCAAGTTTTTTTCCCTAAGAATACACTCTGAGAATGGACCTAATCTAAAATTTTAATTGCTCTCTAAACTCCCACAGCTCTTAATTTGTATTAATCAGATTTTTATGGAAGCTTATTATGAATATACCTGTTTCCTCTGCTGAGATAGTGAAACAATTCTGTGATAGTGAAAACAGAGCTGAGTTTGGGGAATCAATATACATGGGGTTAGGTCTATTTCAGTCACTTCCTAGGCTCAATAGTCACATCTATCAAATGTGAATGGACAAATCTCCAACTCAAAAGATGAAATAAAGATGAAAATAGGAAACATAAATGAGAGCATTATACACATGTCACATATTGGACAGTAGAATCGTGAGCTCTCCGAGAGCGGGAAACACGCCCAGCTCACCTCTCGGCCTCCCCGCCACCAGCACACACTGTGTGCTCACTGGATGCTTGCAGAAGAAAAGAAAGGAGTACGATAAAAAATATGTTCTCTTCCGTCCAGGAGACTGATAGAATAAAAATAAACTCTGCACTTGTGCAGAATATTTGACCTTTAAAAGCACTGACATTTCTCACGCTTGTCTTTCTGACACCCTGACAAAGGCAAGCGTGACCATTTTCCTTTTCCTTCGGAAGGCACTGAGGCCCAGAGCAAGGAAATGGCCTCTCCAGGCTCACGGACTTAGCCCCAGGCTTGAGCCAGGCTGCAGCCAGGGTCCGATGCTCCTGGTGTGAGTCTAGAGGACTAGGTTGCCTGCAGTGATCTGATACCTGCTCCAGGGTGAGAACTGATTTGCATCTCAACCATTTCAGAGGATATGTGCTTTGCATGGGCAAGACGGTGCACGTTTCATTCTGCATTTCTGAGAAGGAAAAAAAATCAGATCCACTGTGATTGCAATAATTTTCTCAGCTCCGCACATGTACTGTCTGTTTTCCTTGGCTTTTCTTCCAGACAAGTTATCTTCTTATATCTAGTCCCATGAAAAAAATCTCAGAAACTCCTGAGCACTGAAGTGCTTGCTCCTGTTGACATAAAGTCAGAAATGGACAGCTAATCCAAGTACATATTTGAATTTGTATGATATGTAATAGCTTCTCATTTCAATTAGAATATGACTGCTTAGTGACAGTGCAGTAGAAAAAGCCTGGGCTTTGAAATTCAGAAGACCCTAACAATAGCTGTGTACCCCTGAAACATGTAGGTCCCGTGTCCAAGCTTTAAATTGCTGTCTGCATTTGGATTCAGTAGTACTTTCCCAAAAGGGTCATTTTGAGAGTTCAATGAGGCAATATACCTACAGAGACCCTCACATACTGGTTACACAGTAAGTGTTAGGATCCTTATATACATTAAAACTTATTTATTAGAATCCCTAGAGAAACAAACATGAAACATAAATGAATTATTCAGATAGAAGGCTTTCTAAAATAGATTCAATACTTCCCTGCTTTAGCAAACAGCATACACTAAACATAATTTAAACTCCTCTGAAGACTCATGACTCTTACTGAACATATTTATGGCACTGTGCAAAAGGCAATGATGTGTTCAAGGCTCCTGACATGTATGGAGCTGTCAGGCCCTGCCCTAAATCTGTCACACATTTAAATCCTGTTGTGTTACCTCCGTGGACTGCTTTGTATCTGCCCCATCCTCTCCAGGTCCACCACTTCAGCCTTAGCATAGGGCTTCATGATTTCTAGTTTGGATTATTGCCATAGCTCAGTTGGTTTCTCTATTTCCAGTCTCATCAAGCCCATGTCTTTCCTTTGCACTGAGCAAGAATAAATTTTTCTAAAACCAAATCTGACTACTTCACTTGCTTGTTTCAAAATCAAAACAAACCAATTAGCACTCCCCTTCCCCCAAACCATATTCCAGTGGCTCTCCCTGGACTATAGCCTAAAGTCCAAGTTCAGCATGGTGCATATTCAAATACCTCTGTGAGCTGGCCTATCCTCACATTATTCTACTTGTAATCTTCAGTGAGTAAAAAAAACCAGTATTAGCAGCTTGGAAGAACTAAACTAATGCTAAACAGGTTTTGCATGAGGGATGGTAGAAATCTTGAGGCAAATCTATGAGTTTGGGAAGTTCATGGTCCTGTTGACATTTATTTTGGCTGTCAGCGAGTTCTCAGTGGTGTTTTCCAGAGATTGACAGATAAATTGCCCCCAGATAAGTGGATTGTAACACGATGGTGACTGCCATTTATTGAACCTTTCTCTAGTGTGCCAGGTTCTCGGTCAGAAACTAAGGATATAAGCGCCTGGTCAGCAAGGCATTTAAGAGACTCATGTGGATTCTTTATATCATTTAAAACAAACTCATGATTTAGAGATTATTAACATCCCCACACTTTATGTTTTTAAAAGATGAGTTCACACAGCCAGCCACGGGTGGCAGCAAGGGGTATGATACTCAAACCCAGGTCTGTCCAAATCCAGCTGTGCTCTTCAGTGGACTATCTCCTGCTCCTGTTGGAGCCAACCTCTGGCGACAAGAATGCAATGTTTTGCTTGGAAATTTTTCTACATTTCTTTTCCTCCTATCACAACTTAACTCTTCATTCCTGAATGTGTAAAATTAAATTACAAAGTTAAGTAGCCCGAAGTTCGTGGAACTTCTAGAAAACTTGTTCTGACGCTATGACTTAACTACAGTAGCTGCATAGGGATGATGAAGGCAGACAGGAGGAGAGGAAGGGTAGAGTCTGAATGTCAAAAATAATTCATCTTCTCAGTCTAGGAAGTACATGGCCTTCCAGTACAGGAACAGTGTGGCCTGGGGCATCTGTCCTGGGGCTCATTACTGCCCACTGACCATCCCACGAGAAATTGCTACCTCTGGAAAATCCCACCTTTCCAAAAGCCTGAGTACAAATTTGATCACCTTGGAGGGTGGATGTGGGAACTGTTGGACTGGGCCTCTCAAATATGGTCTATAGCAGAGACTGCAAACAGGCTTTGTCTCATGGGACAAAGCAGACAGCATATAGTGGCTCTTGAGAAGGGTTCTGAAGTTGTTTCCAGCCTCAGATGGAGAAATGCTGGGAACAATGAACAATGTTCTGAGATCGAGAGAAACATATCCTGAATTTGCCATCCTTGGCAGAAGTTTCAGTTGCCATTTATATTGTGATGCTACTTATTTTAGAAGTCTGTCCCAGTTCCTGAATTCAGCTGAGAGCATGCAATGACAGAGTAAGATACAATCTATTGTATCTGTAGGGTCCGGCACATAGTAGGTGCACAATAAATGTTTCTTGAAGGAATGAATGCAAAATTATCTGGCTTTATGTTGGAAGAATAGAGTTCTTCCCCTCAGTTCCCAATAATCGAGGTAACTGGGTCCATTGAGGTCACTTTGTAAAGGGCCCTGAAGGCCATGCCAAAGAGTTTAGGGTATTATACTACATAAGCCAAAAGTTCCCTAATTTACCTGAATCTTCTAAAGTATTACATTTGGTAAATAGAATCTCAGGCCCTACCTTGTCATGCTTTGATATGATAAACTTGGGTGGGGTCAAGGATTCTCTGTTTTTTGTTTGTTTGTTTTAATCACTTGCTAGCTTCCCCAGGCAATTCGTAAGATTAGTCAGCTTTGGGAACTACAGGTAATATAGTGCCATTGAAGTTCTTACAGAGAGGAATGACTTACTCTGAACAGAGGTCTTTGTTTCCAGTTCCCCAGGCCCTGAGTCCTGATTGCCCAGAGAGCCCAGGCCTGTCCCTGTCTTTTCTGAGTCTCTGGACCTGCTGGGTGAGATTACAATCCCAAAGAGCTCTGCCACAGTGCCCTATCTCAGGAAGAAAGATAGGCCTAAGCACAACTTTTGCAAAACAGCTGAGAGATTTATATGCTGCAGTGGGAATAAATCATGTATGGAGGAAATGAATGAACAACATGTTTCTGGATTTCAAATATCATTTCTGGAAATGAACGAGTCTTTCTGCTTTCCTAGTTCAATTAGTTTTCTTGCGAACTCTCCCTAGCATTTTGCATTGCAGGCAATTATTTAACATGTTCCAGTATGAAAATCTGGTCATTACAAAAAACATAATTGATTTGACCCATGCTCTGACACAGCACTTTGCAAAATGCATGTGCCTTCACACTGATTAGTGTCCTCAGCCATTATTTTTCAGTAAAGCTGGCCGTGGATGGTGAACTAATATTATGAAAATATGAGCTCCTTATTCTTATGGAAAGCTACAACAAAGAAAGGGTGAATGGATGGCTCACAAAGACATCATTTGTCTTAAGACTTGGACTAAGAATCTATGTAGCTCTAACACTACCTCCTTGCAGGGAAAAATGCTAAACCATGAGAGGGAGCAGGGCAGAGTGGAGAGAGCAGGACCTGGGCTGGAGAGACTGAATCTGAATTTCCAGGCAATCACTTGCCACTTAAATTTCTCCCCCTTTCTGATTCATAGAGCACTTCTCTGTAAATTGGGGCACATCAATAACTACCTGACAGTGCCTTTCACTGGGAGCAGCAAAAATGAAGACAGTGCCTGAAATACATTAAGTGCTGAGTAAATAGTGGGAAGGATGCAATATTGCTGACCGAGTTACAAAATTAGATTGCCATTCTTTTGTTTACTTTTATGTAATCCAATCTCACTGATTTAAAGAAAAATCAAGGCAGTATTATCATATTTTAAGGACCATTCTTATTATTTTCTTCCTGTTCCTACTTTCTATGAGCATACAGCCAATCTATGCCCATGCTCTGCTTTTTTTTAGTGGATAAAAACCAGTGTGTGTGTTTGAGAGAGAGAAAAACATACATTATGACACATTCAAGAAATTCTATAAAATCTCTCTGCAGGGTTTAAAGAAAAATAAAGTGACTATTATACATATACCACTGAGGCAAACAAAGAATATTAACAACAACTTAAAATTTCTCTGGATGTCCTTCTTAATAATATGTCTCTTTTACCCATACTCCTTTCGTAGGTAACTCTTGTGAATTTAGGGCAAATCATCTCCTAATTACCTTTACAGTGTTTTCACATATATATGTGTATCCCTAAACAATATATGGAATACATATATGGATATGGAATCAAACTGTATATATTTTCCTATAACTTGCTTCTTGGAGCCCATGTTATATTTTATGGTTCATCCATGTTGATGTACGTAGCAGCTGTTCATTAATTCGTACAGCTATGTTTATTATATGAATATAACAATATAGCTATCCTACTGCTGGATATTGGGTTATCTTTAAATATTACTAAGGGTACTGGTATAAGCACCCTTATACATATATCCTATGTATATGTATAAGACTTTCCTTAAGTATATACCCAACAAATGAGTTGTTGGGTTTCAGCTTTCCTAAGTAATGTTAAATTGTTTTCCAAAGCAGCTGTTCTGGCCGACAAGAATTCTCTAACCTATCTAACACTTGGAATTGAGTAGACTTAAATTTTTGTCAACTTGGTGAATGCAAAATAATGTCTTATTACAGTTGAATTTGCATTTCCTTGATTATTGATTTTAAGCATCTTTTCATATGATAATAAGACATTTGTGTGTTCTTTGCTTTTTATAAAACAGTCTTGCCTATTTTCTATAGGGCTGTTTTGACCTTTCTCATTGCTTTATACAGCAGTCCTCCTTGATCTGCATTTTCGCTTTTCATGGTTTCAGTAACCTGCAGTCAACTGCAGTCTGAAAATATTAAATGGAAAATTCCAGAGATAAACAATTCATAAGTTTTCAGCTGCACATCATTCTGAATAGTGTGATAAAATCTCGAGCTGTCCAGCTCTGTCTTGACCAGGGTGTGAATCATCTTTTTGTCCAGTTTACTCAAGTTGTTACCTACCTACCTCTTAGTCACATAGTGGCTGTCTTGGTTGTCAGATTGACTGTCTGGGAATTGAAAGTGCTTGTGTTCAAGTAACCTTTATTTTACTGAACAATGGCTTCAAAGTGCAAGAGTAACAATGCTGGCCATTCAGATATGCCAAAGAGAAGCTGTAAAGTGCTTCCTTTATAGGAACTCTATATAGTATATATAGAGTTCAGAACTACCTGTGGTTTATGACATCCACTGGGGGTCTTGGAATGTATTTACTGCAGGTAAGGGGGGACTATTGCAGTTCTCTATATGTGGTATTCTAGATATTAATCCTTTACCAGCTATACACATTACAAATATCTGTTCCCTTCTATTTTCAATTCATATCACATTTCACCTCAGAAAAGTCATGTATAGGATTCAAAGGTTTTCATTTCTCTAAAACTGCTGATATCAGTAGTTACAAATATAGAGATTTCCAAATAAATAATTCAGTAGTGTGGTTTAGCAGAAATATATTCATGAATATCCTTGCTCAAGCTTGCAGAAAGTACTTGAAGAGTTTATTTAAATAAACTAAACTAAATTAAAAGCAAAAAAGGCAGCACTGTGATGAGAAAGTCTTGCCTGCCAAGACTCCAAATACGCTGAACATTCATCTTCCGCAGTTTACTACGTTCACAGTAACAACACGTCAAACTGCTTCCTTTGCTCGTAAGACACTCCTTCTATTTCAAGTGTACCTATCATCCAGCCAGCAGAGACAAATGTCACCTAGTTTACCACTGAATTTCACATGTGGCCTCGGAGTAAAACTTTGAGAGTAATTCTTTTCTTCAATACAATTGTCTTGGAGTCACATTTTTGGTCAACTCATCTTTGGCTTTTGAGGAACTGCACTATACACCCTATCAAAAATTTAGTGTTTTTTCGGACAGTGAAACCACTATGTGTAATACTAAAGATGGATACATGTCATCATACATTTGTCCAAATCCATCGGATGTCCAACACCAAGCACGAGCCCTAATGTTAGCTACAGAGTTAGCGTGATGATGATGCTCCTGTGTAAGTTCATCAGCTCTAACAAATGCCCCATTCCGGACTGGGAGTTTGATAGTGGAGGAGATGGCCTAATTTTGCTGGGAACCTAAAACAACTCTAAAAATAAAGTCTATTAAAATTTTAAAGTAATTTTTTAAAAGTTCTTAAATGCACTGAGAAGTGAGCTTTGTAAAACTCCCTCAGAAGTGATATTGAACAATGTGTGTGGGGAGGTGGACGGGGGGAGCAAGCAGGCCCTCAGATAAACATGAAAGTCCCAGCGAGTTTCTTAAACCACGGCAGCAGGGAAACAACCACAGAAAAGGGTGGCAAGAGGAACAAGTGCTTACTGAGTGCGGAAGTACAAGGGCCCTATGGGACAAGAACCGTTGTTACCCTCCTTTTACAGATGAAGTAAGGAGACTCAGAGTGTAAGAGTGTTCAAGGTTACATGGCCACCTGAGGGCGGAGTGGCAGCGGGCAGGAGCCAGGCTGGTGAGTGATCACCGACAATACACCCAGGGGGACTTTCACAGAGCTGTGTGCGGGTGGGTAATGAATGCAATAGCACAATTTAAAGTTCAGGATTCCACTTGTGTCCATAAATGTGAGACCTTCGTGCTTCTTGCATTTTTCAGCGGTCAGCATTTTTCTGATATCAAGCCATAAAAGGTAGTAATGCAAACATTCACATCTCCTTGAAGCATAGCATTTACCACCTTAGGCTATCACTATGATCTGCTTATCTGTACGTCTCACCTCACCAGACTGGGAGTTCCTAGGGGAAGGGGTCACATGTTTGTTGAGAGTCCTTACTACCCTAGAGCCGCCAGTGTCTGTGGTGTTTAGCTCATTTCCAGCAAGAGAGCTGCTGCCATGTGAAAACCTGTTAGTTCCCTACATGCACTCAGAGAAGTGTGCAAGCTTGGGATCCACAGGAGATTTAAACCTCTTTGTTAAGAACTGATAATTCACAGTTGATAGAGAAATTTAAAGACAATATAATGAACAGAAAGAAAAATTAGCTAATCTCTATCCATCTATTTAAACCTGTAGGCACTTTGTTTTGCTAAAAGGAGGGAAGCATTAGGTGGTGCAGCTAGAAGCTAAAAGCATAACCTTATCAAAGTGCAGCATTGATCAGAGGTACTGAAAGCTTTTAACATCTCCGCTAGCATTTCTCATGATCTCTGAAATCAAAGAGACCAATTTAGCTGCTCTTTAGAAGGGTCAGCCTGTAGTACCCAGTGTCTCCGTGGAGTTTATTTCCATTTCAAGAAACAGAGCTACTGCCACTTGAAAACCTGTTAGTGTTTGAACAGTACACTCAAAATTCACAGAAGAAACCATTTCGGTTGATATGCTTATGAAATATAGTCATGGGCTCTATGACAGAGACTGCTAATTGTTCCCAAATACCCATTCTTTCCCGATTTCCTTTTGGGAATACAATGCCTCTCTCCCACCCACCACAAGTGTTAGGAAGGCACATCCAGGTAAAGACTGAATTTTCTACAATCACTTTAGATAACTGTTACCAATCTATTTTAAAGTATTTGCCCACCTACAACCCCGCAGTTTCACTCTTGTATATAAACCCAAGTGAAATGAGTGTCTATTTTCTTTAAAAGACTTGCTCAGAAATGTTTATAGCAGCTTTATGCATAATAGCCCCAAACTGGGAACAATCCAAATGTCTTTCAACAGGAAAATGAATGCACAAATGGTATTATATTCATGCAATGGACTAATACATGAAGCAATGCAAAGCAAGACTACTGAAATATAAAGTAATATGAGTAACACTTATAAAATTTATGTTGAGCCAAAGAAGCCAGTCATGAAAGAACAGACTGTAGGGTAACATTTATATGATGTTAAAAAATAGGCTAAACTACTCCATGGGGATAGAATCCAAAATAGTAGTGATCTTGGAGTGCAGGGGGTGGGCTAGTATTGATCAGAATGGAGCATAAGGAAACCTGGATGTTAGAAAGGTCTTATCTTGATCTGGGTGGTGGTTACACA
This sequence comes from Miniopterus schreibersii, assembly GCF_964146895.1. NCBI lineage: Eukaryota > Metazoa > Chordata > Mammalia > Chiroptera > Miniopteridae > Miniopterus > Miniopterus schreibersii. The sequence continues at coordinate 28,736,344 of NC_138112.1, read as the reverse complement.
GATGTATATTTTATTAAAATTCATTGATCTGTACATTTTATTGTGTATAATTATACTTCAGATACATAGGTCCGGAGGAGGAGGGACCCCGGCCGATCCCAGGGAGTGCCAATCAATAAGTAAACCTGAAACCCTCTCTGTAGTATTTAAAACCAACACCGAACAATTTATACTTTTCAAGGCAACCAGTTCTGAAATGATCAAAGCTAAAAGAAGAGATTCATGCTTCCTCCCAGCTATGATTTGTTTCTTATTTATTTTTGGCAAATACCACTGGAAATTAGCTGGAAAAAAAGTAAAGTCATTTGAGGGTTAAAATGAGCAGTTCATCTGCCTGGGTATAATCAAATATCAACAATAAACTCAAATTTCTCTAATAATTTGTAAGGAGGATCTGTGCCCTCACTTGAGTGGCACAAACCTGGGAGTGAGAAATACTCAGGTTTAATTCTTGACTCTGCCTTTGTGCGAACCTGGGTACGTTCATTGACTCTGAGACTGTTTCCGCATCTTAAGAATGGCATAATAACACCACTCCCAGGGTTGCTAAGAATATTAGCAACACGTCTGATACCTTCAGTTCAAAAGGCAAGAACATAGGTGGCCGGCAAGTAGCACTGGCCAACCTCTCCCAGGTAAGCTGGGCACAGAATGAGGCTGTCTCTCTCCTTCTTCTTCCCTGTGCATTTATATACAAGCACTTCCTTGCATAGATTTTATGGCATTTTTAAAAATGGTGTGCATGGCTTCTGTCTGGCTGAGCGATGGAGTTGATACAGGAGAGTCTTGGAATCAACCTAACATCACACTAAACTTCAGACACCATAGCTGATGCTAACACAAGAGCTAAAAGCAGAGTTGGTTATGCTATTTGTTGGTGTGGCAGGAATGGATGAAATGTTGTTCTTTTATTTACAGCTCTATTATTTTAATTAAAAATCCAGCAAATATGGTGGGGTTCTGTTACACACTCAAGGGTCCCCAATTAGTCCCTTTAACACAACAGACTGTTCACAGAATGGCAGACAGGAGCTATGCACACATTCCTGCTTTGAACCCTCCTGCTGTCCAAGAACCTTCTTTCCTGCCAACAAAGTGACAGCAAGCAGGCAGCATAGTCAAACAGAAGCCCCCTTTTAAAGTACAATATTAGGTGGAACCATATGAAACATTGACAATTTCATATGGTTCATCCTAATAATTCCTTTTAAAAAAAATCCTCACCCAAGGATATGTTTCTATTGATTTTTAGAGAGAAAGCGACAGAGGGGGGAGAGAGAGAGAGAGACATTGATTGGTTGCCTCCTGTACATGCCCCAACCGGGGAATTGATTCCCCAACCTACGCATGTGCCCTGACTGGGAATCAAACCTGCAACCTTTTGACGCACAGGATGATGCTCCAACCAACTGAGTTACCTGGCCAGGGCCATCCTAATATTTTCATCAAATCAAAGAATGAGTTAAATCAGAGATGAAACTGACCAAAAAGGAGCTGGCAAGAATAACAGTATTTCCCCTAGTCCAACTTCTCCCAGGGGCACAAACTGCCTACATTACAATAAATGTAGGAAATATTCTAAATCGAGAAATTCCTTATCCCAGCCCTTCTACCTCAACACACAGTCTTTGCAAAGACTTCATGGGCTTCAGGGCCTGAGATAACGATCACCAGCCTTGCACCCCACATGCCCCAGCAAGGCTCCATATGCCCACCTCCTTGTGGTCCAACAGGTTTTCTGTTAATGAGAAATCTGGCTCTGTGCTCCCTGCTGGCTCCAAGCGCAGCTAGGGCAGATGGAGGAGCCCTGGGAGCTAGAAGGGGCAGAAGTTTGAAATCTCCCATTAGGCTGGCTGGATTTTTATACCCGCAACATTAAAAAAGTAGTAATAATAAGTAAATAAAAAGAAGACTCAGATTTCAGAAAATCATCTAATAACTGATTTTAAACCCCAAAGTGAAAATATATTTTCCCATTACTGACAACATAGGTTGCATATAAGAGCAGGCACTGATCTTTGTGTGCACACTCCCTCCCCTTTCCTCATCTTCACTCCTTACTCCCCTTCTGGAGGTAAAATAAACTGAAATTTCAAATTCATAAAGTGCAGTCCCTTTCTCTCCCCAAGCAAGTAAAATCCTATCGTAAAAGTTTGTTCCTAAAGTAGCCATACTGGAGCCCTGTGGTTTTCTATTTGATTTTCCTTATTAATCCAGAATTACCACTTCATGTGCAAGAGAATTAGGCTTTCCAGGGAAGAGGCTGACACAGGAATGCGGGCTGGATTCCACTCTGCAGGAAATGTGGTCAAGTTTTAATGCTGCTGAAACCCACATGCTGTGCTTATGGCAAAGCTGCAGATTATTTTCACACCACTAAATTTGGAGCGTAACCCTAGGGTCTTGACACCCCTCAACTTTCATATTCGGTCAAAGGATTGGAACAGTATTGTTCAGAGTCTACTCTTCTCATGCCCAATCCTTAAATTTATGGCAAATAGCAGGTCTCTGGACCTCTGAACTATGTAGCTTCCCCCAAACTCTTGGTTAGAACAAAATCTAAGAGTCAATGGATACAAGACAAAAAAGAGCTCTCAGAGATGACCTTGTTTTACATCTAAAAATCTGAGGACCAGAGATGGGAGCAATTTGTAGAAGGTTATATAGCAACTCTTAGTGTCAACTCAGCAACTCCAACCTAGGTCCTCCAATTTTCCCCAGGCTGCTCAGATCTGCATCAAGGTAGAAAAAGGAATGTCTCTACCTGTGGGGCATGATTGCGAACAGAGCAAAAGGAAAATGTGAAGGTAACTAAACATTTAGAGAGCCTTGCTATTTACCTGACAATGAAGCAAACAGGGAAAAGAGAGCTACCATCTATAGAACAGTGATAGGGTAACAGACCACTGGTAACCATAATGATACCTAATTTTATTAAGCACATCCTATCTGCCTAGAAGTATATCAAGCAACTTAATGCATTATCTCATTTAAACCTTACAGCTACCCAGTGAGATAACAATTAGTAGCTACCATTTATTGAGCACCTTTTGCACATAAACAGTATCTGTTTTATTTTTATTTATTTATTTTTTAAAATATATTTTTATTGATTTCACAGAGAGGAAAGGAGAGGGGGAGAGAGAGAAACATCAATGATGAGAGGCTCATTGATTGGCTGCAGCCCACAACTCGGGCATGTGGCCTGACCGGGAATCGAACCCCGATCGCCTGGATCATAGGTCAATGCTCAACCGCTGAGCCACGCCCGGCCGGGCAACAGTATCTGTTTTAAACAGACTCTGATTTTGTTTATACAACACTATGATGTGGTTTCCTCATTATAAAGATGAGGAAAATGAGACTTAGAGAGTAAAATAACACGACCAAGTTCATATTACTGGTAAATGGAGGAATCATATTAAAACTGAAGCCATCTGATCAAAGAATTTAAGCTTTGAAATGCTTCACTGTTCTGGCTCTCAACTGCAGGTTGCTTAAAAAGTAACATGGAACCACCCAGCCCGATTGGCTCAGTTGATGGAGTGTCCTGTGCATCGATGGGTTGAGGGTTCGGGGAACATACATCAACGTTTCTCTCTCTCTCCCTCCCTCTCTCTAAGCATGTCCTTTGGTGAGGATTAAAAAAAAAAGGTAACACAAAAGCATGCTGTATTTACTCTCCTGGCTTTAAAAATTCTCCTCAAAGATAAACCAGATCCAAAATAAATGTTATTTTACAGAGACTATTTTAATTGTCTAATCTATTTATATTGCAAGCTGTAGTGAATCACAGTTTTGGCATTATATCTAGAACCGTTGTTGGCTGTGGTCATTAAAGAATTCTGTTTTAACATTAGGAAAACAATTTCATAGCCCTTTTTGACTGTAAAAGAAACTAGATTTAATGTTATATCTACCTATCATCTGTCTATGTCTCTATATCTATCTATCTATCTATCTATCTATCTATCTATCTATCTATCTATCATCATCATCTATCTATCATCATCTATCTATCTATCATCTATCTATCTATCTATCTATCTATCTATCTATCTATCTATCTATCTATCTATCTATCTATCTATCATCTGCCTATCTATCATCTGCCTATCTATCTATCATCTATCTATCTATCTATCTATCTATCATCTATCTATCTATCTATCTATATCTATCTATCATCATCATCATCATCTATCTATCATCTATCTATCATCATCATCATCATCATCATCATCATCTATCTATCATCTATCATCATCATCTATCATCTATCTAATCTATCTATCTATCTATCTATCATCTATCTATCTATCTATCTATCTATCTATCTATCTATCTATCTATCTATCTATCTATCATCTATCATATGTCATCTATCATCTCTCTATCATCTATCTATATCATCTATCTATGGGGGTGGAGAATATGATGGAAAGAGGTGCTACCTTTCTGCTGCTTCCAGGATTCTGTAGGAGACCACGCCATTGAATAATTTCAGCACTATAATTTTAAAAATCAGTAGCCCTGGTAACCAAGCCTATGATTGAAGCGTGTTATATAAAAAAAGAAACATTGTGTGGTGGCTGGTCCTAGAAAAACTGACAAGCTTTGTTCTATCCTTTTGAAACTCAAGGTATTATTTACATACACTCAGCTCTAACACTGAATCCTCTCATTAAAAAAGATTTTTTTTACACTTATCTGTATGCAAAAAATAGAAATATTTGAATAAGACCACGTATTTTCTTCTTTTGCTAAATTACTGATTTGGAAAAGAAAATCGTAGAAATTCACTGAATGGTACTGAATGGTTTGCACTGAAGTTTAACTACGTCTCCTTGGGTGATGCTCACTTGACTGTCGTTTCCTTTGTTCTCCTAGCAGTGAGGTGCTGTGACACTGTGCTGAAGACAGCAACACGGCACAATGAAGCGCTTGTTTCCCAGTGGCAGTGGCAGCTGTCAGGTGATTTAATAGCTATTCAAAGGCCATTTTTTTCCTGCTTTCCAGGTCTCAAGGAGTCAATCTACTTTTATCTTCTTTGGGGATGGGGAGGGGCAGTGGTTCAAATGGGAAGGAAGTATGTCTTGGGAGGAGGCACAGGTACAAAGATGATAGATGCATTGCCTTTGAATTCTTTTTCTTTTTTGTTAATCCCCACCTGAAGATGTTTTTTCCATTGGTTTTTAGAGAGAGCGGAAGGGAAGGAAGAAAGGGGAGAGAGAGAGAGAGAGAGAAACATTGATGTGAGAGAGACACATCAATTGCTTGCCTCCCCATGCACCCAGACTGGGACCAGGGGATTGAACTTGCAACCCAGGTATGTGCTCTTGACTGAGAATCAAACCTGTGACCCTTTTGGTGCAAGGACCGACAGTGTAACCACTGAGCAACACTAGCCAGGGCTGCCTTTGTATTCTTGACCTTAGCCACAAAGTGTGCACATTAGACATAAACCACAGGAGAAGGTTTAATTTTCCATTTGAATCCTCACAGTGAACATAGAATTATGGCAATTTATTATTAACCCATCCGTCTGTCCGCCTGTCTCCTCCCAACCTCCAAGGGCAGGACAGGACAGGGCTACTTTCTATACATACACAGGCACTAGAGCAGAGCAATGAAGATTCAGACCTGGGCTTGAATATTGGTTCTACCATGTAGGAGCTGTGTGATTTAGGACAAGTTTCTCAATGCTTGAAACTTAGTTTTCTCACTGTAAAAGGGGTGACAATATAACCCATGCCCAGAACCTGATAAACTGCAGGCATATTACTTAGGTATGAGAATATTTAAGCTTAGAGGAGGTGAGTGACTTGTGCAAGATCTCAAATCTAGTAAGTGATGGAGCCAAGACTGCACCCTGGAAACATACAAGCTGCCCAAAGCAGCACATTTCTCCTTTTATGAGCTCACAGTCTAGGGAGGAAAATAGTCACCTAAATTTGGAGTTTCCTACAATGAGAGGAGGGGGAAGTGGTGTGGGCCAGGAAAGCTCCTAGATGACTTGGTCCCTGAACTGGATCTTGACAGGCCTTTGAAAACCTTTTAGACAGAAATGGAAAGGAGACTGCATCCAAATTGAAGAAAGGGCCAGTGCAAAGACAGGGAGAGATAAAAGAGCAGGTTACTCCCTAAGGCTGCAGTCCAGAGTTTTCAGGGGAAGCCACAGAGGGGGGTGCAGAGGTGGGCAGACTGGATCAAGACAACCTCCTTTACTGTGTAGGTGATCAGGAGCCATGGGCAGTTGAAATAAATGGATGAACTCAACAGTTAACATGGCTGGACATGAATCACACTTGAATCTTTTCCATTTCACTTGGAAACAGAACATCTCTCCCAGCAGGCAGGCTCATCCAATGTTTCCATGCCAACAGATTGCTAAGATCTGGGATAGGCTGAGCCCTAAGGTGGGGAGTGGTGCAGATAAAAAGGAGAGCAAGCGAAAGGCCAGGATCAAGCTGTGGGGGTGGGTGCAGTGCATTACAGAGTGGGGAGAGGGAGTAGCAAGGACCAGGAATGGGGACTGGGTAAATCTAGTTGTACCTGAATTCATTGCAAGCCTTGTCGTTACCCCCCAGACACACACACACACACACACACACACACACACACACACACACACACACACACACACGGCATTCAAATCAGGTTTTTTTGGAGCTTGCCTGTACTCAGAACATTTTCAAAGGGCTCTCCTGCAACTTAAGAGCTTCTAATCAATTCATTTCTTGTTCACCAGATATCAAAATGTGAATGTTAGAACTCTTTGATTCTTAAGCAATCTTTCCACTCTTTTCAACCTGCTTTCCAAAGTTACTTAGTGTTGAACTAGGAAATTCAAGTTTTTGCAAACTTGGCAAATTATAGCATCAGGTTTAGGGCTGTTTGAAATGTTGAGTCTGAATGTGATCAAAATTGAAAGCTGTCCCAGGAACTGTCCTTTCCCATATGCTGCAGGCTTGTCTTAGATTTCCATGCAAGAAATCTGAGACATTTTGAGCTCAGGTGGCTGAGGAAGAAAATAAAGTTTAAAATAGAAAAGAAAGAGAAGATAAAATAATGGTTCATAATGTTCACACTGAAATCATTAGAGGAGCTTTAAAAACTATCAATACCCGAGACACATTCTTAGAGATCTTGACTCACTAGGTTTGGCTGGGGCCTGGACATTAGGGTTTTTAAGAGCACTTATGATATTGTGATTTATAATAAGAAATTTGTGTTTGGTCTTTGTCTCATTCCTGGCACAGAGCTCCTAAAACCCTTGCAATTTCCTGTGTGATAAGAGCCATAGAGGTGGCTTTTATTATTCATAACAAGCCCCTCTCAATCACACCTCAGTTTCTGTTACTGAAAGCCCTCAGGATGCAGGCTGCTTGCCAAGGCAACCATGTGAGCGTTCAGCTCCTGACCTCTGAAGAAGGGGGAGGGGCTGGAGGTTGAACTAATCACTAAAGGCCAATAAGTTAATCAGTCATACTTAGATAATAAAGTCTAAATTCTAAATGACTGGAGTTTGGGGAGCTTCTGGGTTGCTGAGAACATGGAGATGCTGAGAGGGTGGCATGCCCAGAGAGGACATGGAAGCCCTGTGCCTCTTCCCCATTCCTTGCCCCATGCATTTTATCCATCTGTTGTTGTTTTTTTCTGAGTTTTATCCTTTATATAATAAACCAGTAATCTACCAAGTAAACTGTCTTCTTGAGTTCTGTAAACCCCACTAGGAAATTATTAAATCCCAGAAGGGGATTATAGGAATTTATGGTTTATAGCCAGTGAGAAACAAGTGACAACCTTGACTTGGGATTGGCCTCTGAAGTGGGACTGAGCCCTTAATCTGTGGGATATGACACTATCTTCATGTAGATAGTGTCAGAATTGAGTTAAATTGTAGGACACCCAGCTGGTGTCAGAGATTTGGTCAGTGTGGGGGAAAAACCACACATCTGGTGTCAGAAGTATAGTATTTAGTGAAAAGTGTAAAGGATAACAAAAGTTCCATCCTTATAGCTTCCCAGGTGATTCTAAAGTGCAGCCAAGGTTGAAAGACACTGAGGTCAAGTGAGAAGAGCCAACGACTAAAACAATCCTATGTTAGAGACTCTTTGTGGCTCTTCCCAGGAGAGAAGCCAGTGTGGACTGGTTACAGTGGCAAGGAGCCTGGGGACATGACATGCCCTAGCAGGGGCTCCCATCCTTGAGAAATCCCTCTTAATTAAGACAAGCCAATCTAAACTCAGTGAAGGATGGCGAGGTGGACATCAGATTTGGACATACTTTTCTCGCTGGTATCCCCACTGGGTTGAGAATATCCTAAAGCAAGGCCTGAGTGTTTTTGGCTTTGTATTTTTTGAACCTATCTAAGTATCTGGGACATGGGCTAATTCAATAGTTGTTTATAAAATGAATAAATGGAAAAGTATGAGGAACAAGTGAACAAAATGGATGCTAGACCTAATTTTTACCAGACTTCTTTCATAGCACATTCAAGAAGTCACGGACATGGGCAACAGCAGCTTTCATGAGAAAGCAAAACAAAACAATTAAAAAACGAACACCAGAAGCCCTCCATAGTTTCAACTGAATTGAACAAATATTTATGAAGCTTTTCTACTTAGACTCTGCTTTAGGTTCTAAGAGCCACAGACCGAGCCTTCCAGCAAAAGATTAAGTTCTAGAAACATCTACTGTTGGTCCTATATTGATCTGTGATTAGTCCACCACTTTAAGAAGGCCTTACTTTAACTATTTCATTTGTATAATATGGCCTTGGGGCTCACCTGGCTTCAAAAGTGCGGCAACTAGTATTTCAGATGGGGCTGGAGCAGATCATTTAGCGCTTTTGTGTTTTCAGCAGTGTTAGAAATAAATTCCAAAGACTACTATTCCCCAAGTTTGCCTTCTCCCTGGTGTTAGCAGAGGTAGCTAGTTAGTGTTAGTAAAGGAAGGGAGCAAAGGGAATCAGACTTTAAGCCTAATAAACTAGGGAGCCGGGTAAGACAATAGGCCTGCTTCATGGGGAGTTGCAACATTCATAGGCTCCCCAGGGGTCTGCTGCATCCACAGCCCTCAGGACCTAAGGGTCATTAGTGGGGATTACCTGGAGAGACATAAAACAATAAAGGGGGAAATTCCTCTGTTGAGTGCATGTGCAGGAGCCAAGATGGCAACCATAGGAGGAGGTATCTAACCTGGGAAAAAGACTGGGCTGGTTAGAAGGAGGGCCCAGCACAAGCCCATGAAGGACTGGGGAAGAGACTGGTCATTCTGAAAGCACGAGATAACATAATCACTTAAGAAAGGCAAGCACTTCCTACCCTTACACGTATTTGTTTGCCTGTTGGCTGGCACAGTCTCTCTCTGGAGTGGCCATGTGGGCCTGGCAGCCACTCGGGCCCCAAGTGCAGGCCCCAAGTGTACGCTTGGGTACTGGGTACAGCAATGCAGAGCTGGCTGGAGTGCAGCCAGGGACAGAGAACTGGACTGAGCTTTGGCATGGACTGAACCAATGGCACAGAATTTCTGGACCCTGGTCCTTTTTCTGGGCTTGATAAAGACAAGGCTGGACTTCTTCCACAGCAGGACAGATGGAGATGAGACACAGGGAACCTGGGGGCAGTCTTTCACTTTTATTCCAATAAATCTTACCACTACATCTCATCCTCCCATACGTGGGCCCCCGAAATGCGTTTTTTGTGACTTTATGGAAGGACCCCATTTCAACCTGCAACACCAGTAGCACCTCAAATTCTTGCTTAAATCCTGATTTCTAGGGGATATTCATTCAAGGCAAACATTGTTACATAGGGTCTGTAAATCTTCAGAATACCTTATCCTGCAAAGTCCTGATTGCAGCATTTTTACAGGCAACAGTTAGGCGAAGGGGGAAAAAATAAAATAAGACGTAAGTAATGTGGTTTATTTTGTAGCAGACACTTTTCAAGGAAATTAACACTCTTGTTGGATCTAATACTTGTAACAATCCTTTAAAATGGATATTATTATTCCTATAATACATTAAAGAATGTAATCCTAAAGGTCCACCATAGGTTAATTTTGCCTATTTTTGAATGTTATACAAATGGAATCATACTGTTTTAGAGAGAATAATGGGCCCCCAAAGATGTCATTGCCCTAATCCCTGAAATATGTGAATATGTTACTTACATGGCAAAAGGGACTTTTTAGATGTGGTTAAGGTTAAAGACCTTGAAGTGGGGAGATTAACCTGCATTATCTGGGTGAACCCAATCTAATCACTAAATTTTTAAAAGTACAGAACCTTTCCTGGGCAGATGAGAGAGATGCAAATGAGAAAAAGTGAACTTGCAGTTCTTGGCTTTTAATCTGAGCCATGGGAAGTGGCAGCCTCTAGAAAATGGGAATGACACTCGGCTGACAGCCAGCAAGAAAGCAGAGACTTGGTCCTACAACGGTAAGGAATTGAATTTTGCCAACAACTCAAATAAGCAATACTTGAATTGCACCTTGAACCTCCAGAGAGGAGTGCAGCTTACTGATACATTGATTTTAGTCTGGTGAGACCCTTAATGGACTTCTAACCTACAGAACTGTAATATAATAAATTTGCGTGTTTTTTAAGCCACTAAATGTATGGTATTTTGTTACAACAGCATAGAAAACTAGTACACGTATTTTGTTTTGTGTGTACCTGGCTTCTTTCACTCAACATTATATTTGCAAGATTCCTACCTGCTGTTGCAGCTGTTCCTTTTTATTGATGTAAAATATTCTCTTATGTGAATATACTACCATTTACTTACCTATTCTGTTGTTGATAGACATTGGGTTATTTCCAGGTTTAGGCTATTATAAACAATGCTGCTATGAACATTCTTGTATTTATTTTGTTGTGCATATGTATTTTTATTGTGTATATATTTAAACAAATCATAGGGTTAAGATGTTCAACAATAGTAGATGCTGACAAACAGTCTTCCAATGTGGCCATACCAAGTTACCTCCCATGGGCAATGTATGACAGTCTCCACATGCTTGCCACCACTTGCAATAAATAGTCTTTTCAATTTTAGCCATTCTGGTGGGTGGAGAGTGGCATTGGGATTTAAATTTGCACTTTCCTGATGACCAATGAAATGCACATAATTTCTTATGTGAACTGACCATTTAGATATCCTCTTTCATAAAATACCTGTTCTTAGTAATCAATACTAAGAAAAACTAAAGCCCATCTCCTTTCCACTATTCCATCCTTGCTATAGGTTAGTCAGAAGGCCTTGCAATCCTCCCGTCTTGTACACAGTGGCCCATAGCAGGACACCTCATGCCTCCTTCCTGAGAATGCTTATCTGATAAAAGGTGTGACCCTATGGTGGAAAATGAGCCATCGTAACTCCATGGCAAGGATCCACTCACTGACCATCTTTAAGGTCCTTTATTATTGAGGGAGATGCACTATACAAAAATGACTATATTTTCTAAATGACTATATTTTCAAAACTCACAGGACTTTCTATAACAATTACAAGTACTGATAGGAGTGAGGGAGCATACAGGAAATCAGGCACATAAAAAAATGCGGTATTTCCAGAAAACCTGGACCTTAAGGTCGATAGCAGGGATTTGGCATCAGACGGAACTGAGGTATATTTGGTCTCCTTTGCTGTGTTATTTTGGGCAATGATAGAAGTTGTCTAACTTTGGTTTCATTAACTGTAAAATGGGGATAATAATGACACTCCCTTGTAAATATGATGAGATTTAAATTCCCATCACCATCTACTTGTCCTCAGCGTACCTGAATCCATTATATAATCAAGGACTCATTTAGTGTGTTGTGGAGGTGGGAGTAGTATGGGGGCATCCATTTATGAGGGAAGGGGCAGGAACAGGGAATTTTAGGAACAGAGGGAAGTGTCATCATCTTATAAAGAGCCAACAATGGAGTTCACCCAACGTGGGGAACTCTCCACTAACCTGGCCACACAGCAGCCAGAAGCACGGAGACCCCTCCCTGACACTAATGCAGAGCCCTTCTTGCCAGGAAGAGAGGGGTGAATCCATTCAGAAGAAGCCACGTGAACTGGTTTAAGAGCTCTGTCTGGAAATTAAGAACTACATAGTTACTTTAAATGAGAATTTATATTTTTACGATGGAGGTCACTAGAAACTGCCAAATATCCTTTTTATTGAAAAGTCCCATTCAGTTTACCTCCCATTTTCTCACTATTTTACCCATGGAATCAGATTTTTAAAAAGTGTGGGAGCCTGCATTTGACAGGCCAAATCTGCATTTTTAAGAAAATTAAGGGGAACAAATGCTCATGGTGCAAGCAGTCTGGTCTGAAGCAATAGAACATATACATGCAATGGTTTAAAATATAATTGGAGAGACTATAATGTGATGGCATCTTTCAAAAGAATGTTTTTAAAATGAAGAGTGACATAAATGTAAAATAAATACAAATACAACTAAAAAATAACAAAACATGGTTTTGATGATGGAAAGTTCCTTGCTACTTTTAATAAGCACTATCAAAGAGGATGGATCTGGGCTTCTTAGTTATAGAGAAAATAGTATAAAAGATGAAGAAAGTACATGAGGAAAAAGAAAAGCTAAAAGATGGTTTTCTTTGTCAAGAAAAGACAAAGGTAAAAATGCATCCCAAGTATTTTAGAATCATTCAGAACCAAAAGATTCAGGATTAAGAATGAAACCATTTAGTCATCACACTGTTGTCCCCCCCGCCAGCTGTAAGGTAGGATTATATGGATAGAGGAGATATGAAGATTCACCTAGTAAGGTTTTCACAATATACATTTTAAAATCTGGAGAATTTTTCCTGAAGCTCAGATTTTATTCTTATTTTTCCTTGGGCATTAAAATGCCCTTTCTTAGAGAAAATGATGGTGATAACAAAGAACAATCAATTAAAAAATACATATTATAATTTGTATGTGTTTATTATTTTTAGAACTCTTACTTGGTGAAATTAAGCTGTCAAGCCCCTAATTTTATTTAATTCTAATGTTGCTGCTCAGGGAAATCTACAAGCCTTGCAGCCTCTGCATTTAGAAAATGACACGTGGAAAGAACACCAACTTCCAGACAGGTCCCAGTGACTACCAAAGTGTTCTGAGGCACTTGTAAACGCTTCTTTAAAATTCAGGCCCGAGGAGCAAGGGAAGGAGGCAGAAACCTGCAGAACAGGAAGATGAAAGTGCCCTGCAGGTGCTAACCCAATGTGAAATAATGGCACAAAGTGGGCCCTTGACAGCTCAGAGCAAGTGGGAATTTAAAGCTTCTCAAGCACTACTAGGCATGAAAGATAGTTTCTACATACCCTAAAAGCAGACATAGGGATAATTTATATAAAGTACTCTTTTAGGTAAAAGACAAAGCTTGGATTCTTGAAAACGTTCGCAGTACTGACTGTGTTTCTTACACGTATTGCACTGTATACTAAGAAAAGCACACACGCTCTCAGTTTTGAGCAAAATGTCCCCAAACCAGGTGTCAGCAGGAGTGGGTGTGGGACTGTACATGTGCACAGAGTCCCACACTTAGTACTACGCTCTGCTCCCACTGTCCTGATATTCAAATATCTGAACAAGGAGCTCCACATTTTCATTTGGCACTGAGCCCTGCAAGTTGTGTAGCTGGTTGTGGGTGTCAGGCTGCATGTCCCCTCACATGGGCAGGGCGCTGTGTGTGATGGCACCTCCGTTGCGTTCTTTGATGTGGGACTCTTTCCGCATAAGGCTCCTCAGGCTACAGACTCTGTCTTGGCAGAAGAGGGCAGAGGATTTGTTCACGTTGTAATGGCCACAGCTCAGGGGGGACTCACTCACTTTAATCACAAATCCACATGCCCTGGGCATCTTCAAACTAGAAAATAGGATCTAAGGTGACTGTATGATATTCATCTACCCATTCAACATCTAATAATGTGTAGGTAGTTTTATAAAAATCATGTAGTACGTATCATGGTAGTAAGTGAAACACAAGGCAAAAAGATACATGTGAGTTGTGTGTTGACACATGTTTAAAGAGAGTGGACAGAGGCAAGGGCTTGGTAGTAGCCTATACTCGGAGAAAAGAATAAGCAGCTTAGTATTTGGCGCCTCGGATTCCTCATCTGAAAACTGTGAAAAAACAATATACACTTACAGACATATTGTATCAAATCAACCAAAATAAAACAAACTAAAATAAATGGAAGTCCTTCAAAAAGCCACGTGGCACCCCGGGTAGGGGCTATAGACAGCATGTTTAGGTTCCAGTCCCAGTTAAGTCTCTTATGGGTAAACTTCAAACCTAGTCTCCATTTCCTCTTCTTTCCAATGGGAATAAAAAGAGCCCTTATCTCATAGAGTTTTTGTGAGAATTAAATAAAATAATCCACATAAGGTGCTTAGCAAATTGCCTAGCACGGGAGATGATGCAATTATGATTTGCTATTTATTATGATTGTGATTATTAGGTACTTTAAAAGTACTTGTGAATGTTATTTTACAGTTCTTATGGATTTATAGTAAAAAGGAAAATGAATTTGAAGTTTAACCTATAGCATTAAGTATGCCGTTTGTTTGGCTAAGTGAGTTTTAAAACCTGTAGCCTGATAGGATTATCACTACTGAACAGGACAGCATACGCATTTGATCAAGTAAAATTTGAATTAAAATTAAATGCTCTCCAACCTAGTGTTGTCCATAACTCATTCACTTGATTGACTCAGCGGTTACCATGTGCCTGACGGTGCAGATACAGACTGTGACCTGGCAAATCTCCCTCCAGAGGTACTCCCCATCCAGTGGAGGGAACAGGTGAGTCAGCGGGCAGGAAAAAGACGAGAACAGTTCTGTGATGCAGAGGAACACAGAGAAGCAAGTGCTCAACCTTCATCTATGAGTCATTGATGACTCTGTTTAATCATTTTCAACTGCCACTCGAGAAGTTCACTCTGCCAGAATTTAAAGAATTCCTATAATGTGTCAGGTACTGAGATTGACGGAAACATATCTTGAGTCTATTTCCTCGCTTCTAAGCTCACCGTCATGATTTAGGGTGAAGGTTCCCTCAATTTTCCCATAGCCCCACCTTTCACCTGTTCTCTCCTGTGAGTAGCCTGTGACCCACCTTTTACTGCTCTGCTCTCTTTTCTAGCTAGAGCTGTCTGGATTGTCCTAGGAAGCAGCAGTTTTGGGCTAAAAGGCCAATCACCTCCTCCGGAGATGTGAGATTTCTGGAAATATGATTACTATGGGGTGTGGAGTAGGGGGCAGAATCTAGGTTGGCAGAGTGACCCTTGAGTGCTTCAAGTGCAGGAAAGATGCCCTATTAATCTTTTTATCCCTAGAGCACAGTACAGTATGAGGTGGGTGGTTATGACTCAGAAAAGGTTTTCTGGATAAATGAATGAGTGAGTGAATGAATGAGGGCCCACCGTTAATAAAACTGGCATCTGGATTGTAGATTTTGGGATAGAGGGTCAGAGGAAAAAATGTGATGGTCAATGAAAGGGTCCCCCGTGGAACTTTTGAACTTCTTCCTGTGGAAATCTAAAAATTAGAAACCTTTTAAAAATCAAGGCCAGCTTATAATTTCAGGGGAAAAAGAAAACATCCTCAGATCTTCAGGGACTCCTCCTCCTTTCTATTTCTGGCTTAAAATTAGCTGCCTGAAGACAAGACCCTTCATTCCACAATTAAGACGCAATTAAAGATGCAAATGCCTGAAAGAGTGAACATAATGCTAATGAGTCTCAAAGTATAAAGGAAGAATCAAAACCCACTCTGCCTTAAGGGAGGCGCCTGCACAGGAGGCAGGCTCTGAGCGCTCTCAGAGGGGTACGGGGACCTCTCCTTTACCTAGTAAGTCCCATCTGGTAGGCTCTTTCATAGACTTAGTTTAACCTAATCCTAAGAATAAGCCTGTGAACTAGATATTATGTTCATTTTACAAATGAGAAACTCAGGCCTTGGCCATTAAAAAGATTTGAAGTCTGGATCAGAAGCCAGTTCTATATGGAGGACATCTCTATAAAGTATAAACCAAACAGGTCTATCGATATGAATTTAACCTCTGCCCCAACAGGATTAGCTTGGTCTTCACCCTATTGCATATATAGTACAATGAACATGGGCTTCAGTGAGAGAAATACTTGGGTAAAGAATATGACTTGGCCACATTGCCCCTTGTGTAGGTGATTTTTAAACATCTTCGGCCTTCTCCAAAGTTCCTCCTCTGTAATGGGGGAATAATAGTCACCTGTGTCCTACACAGCACTGCCGTGTGTTTAAATGAAGCCAGGAGTGATGCACTGGCCCATAAGCCCTGGCCCCTCCACATGGTTCATGCAGGCTACCTGGACATTACAATGCCGTTTCCAGATCTCTTCTGGTTTCTCAAGTCTCCACCTTCTGCCTCATCCTATCAGACTGTTTCAGATACTTGCTCATGTCTCTCAGTAAGATTTTAAGAGGGGTAAGAAATCCGAATCCAAGAAGTTTTCATTTCTTATTCTGTGGCAATACATGGTATTTCTGAATGAGTAAATGATGATTTTGCTAAATAAGAATATATGAGTGAATGAATGAGAGGCACTGAAAATGCCATTGTCAGCGAGCTCTGTGCCAAGTACTGGGCTAGGGGTGCACAGAGCTGATTGTGCCACGGCCTCTGGGGACAGGTGCTGAGAGCATTTTAGGTCCAAGGTTGAAGAGGAAGAAGATAAAAATCTGACCTATAAGGAAGTCCACAGATTTCATGGCTTTGCCTTAAACTTCCTTGAGAAATCCATAGCCTAGTGAGGTTGGAAGCAGCTTCACAATGAATGAAGTGAAGTCCCTTGACAGGCTCCACTCCACATTCTTACCATCCCCCGGTTACTGACCAGCAGTGCAGCGGGGGCAGGAAGTGGATTGGAAGGATATGCTACTGTTTAAAGAAAAGAAAAGCAAAAGACCAGAGTCTCTTACTTATAAGATGATGTATCTTTCCCCTCCCACCAAAATTAATCAGGTGAGAATATTCATCCTCTAGAATAAAAACCCGTTAGGATGAAGAATCCTGGGTTGGATTTTTTTCAAGACTTCCTTCAATGTAACTTCCAGCCTTATGTCCTTAGACTAAAAAGACTAGGGTGTTGAGAATGAAACACAGGATAAGCTTCACCCTGGGCCCTACCCCTATCCCAAGCCCTCTCACTAACAGGGAATAAACTGTGTGTGCTTGTCTAACTATTATTGACTGAGGTCCCAATTTAAAGAGAGACACAGAGCTCAGCATGCAAATGGAGCAGTCTGAAAGGCCATGTAGGTCCAAACGTTTCCTGGAGATCCCGGTCCTAGTAGGTAGTGCCTGTGTCCTCAGGACATGGCCTGACTCCATGCACTTGGTGGCAGCCCAGATGGTATTGAACCTTCGTAGGACTGAATGCTCAAAGATCTTGACTTATCTATCCCCCCATCTATATAGCAAAGAGAGTCTAGGAATTAATTCATTCAACAAATATTGATTAAGGAGACATCTTTATGTCAAGCACTATGACATGAGACATTAAGGATAAAATAAAGTTAAGACATGAACTGAGGTTTGCAGGTCCAGTGCTGAATGGTATTTCCATTTCAGGGAGCTTTGTCATAACACCTTAATAAAGACCGGAGTGATAACTAATTTTATAGATCAGCTTAAAATACCAGTGGTCTTCTGGGCAGATTTCACTGTAAGAAGCCTTGTGGTATGTTGTAAAGATGAAAATAGAAAAATAATTGCAAGGCATATAACACATGAGATATCAGGAAATGACAGAAAGATATCCTGCACAGAATTTGAATTGCTTACAGGCCTGACTATGAGACTCCTGAGGGAAGGAGGCCTGTGCTGCTGTTTTTTATCTCTGTATCCTCAACATCTGCCTCAGACTGGTACGTGGTTGAATGAAAGCATCCATGTACTAATGAATCAATGTCTGAAAGCCTATGTTAAACAATGGGGCAGGAGGCAGACATTGGTGCATTTGTCATATTATAGCCTTGGAAACAAAAACTGTCTTAGGAAGCAGCAGCTTTGAGTTGCCAGTTTAAAGTAGACTTAGAACCACTGTAAAAAAGAAGTCAGTCCTTCAAATCTAGAGCAGGGGGCTTGCAGGGGGTGCAAAATGCAGAGAGGAAGTGGATGAGACAGGGGTTAGGGGCATTGGTGACATCAATGAACACCTGGAAGGGTGTGTTATAAGCACAGTGACTCTCCTGTGTCTCCAGCTAAATTCTTTTCAATAACCGGCTCCCAAGTTGGCTAGAACACCAAGGGTCTGGGGACCCCAGAGATGCTAAGTGTGCTGCAGTGAAAATGAGCCTGTAGTTGCTGTGCTATCTGCCTGGGATGCTCCTTCCTGCTTACTCCTCTACAAGCTGTAGAGAGTGACCCGTTAGTGAGTTATTAGATCAAGCTAATGAGATGTGACTTTCATTTGTTTTTAAAAAGGAGGCAAATAGAATGGAAAGTAACAATGTACCCTGTACATAAAAAGTACTAATACAGTTTAATAAAAATTTTCCTTTAAGCATTATGTGCATATGTATATATATTTACTGGGTGACGATGAAGAAGGCATTTGAGTAAAAAGACTTGAAGGCCTCTGGGTACACTCATGTAAGATCTTGAAGAATCCATTCAGATATCCTAGCATTAATTAGGAAGCAACAAAAATTCCAGGCATTTCTAGGGCTCACTTTTCGCATCACACTGCACTATGATTGTCTTCCTCTTATCTGTCTCACTCACTAGACATGAATTTTTTGTGGAGCAGGAAACATGACTTTTACTGCTGGGTCCTCAGTGTCCCTTGTAGGTCCCAGCACAGATTATACACTCCAAAAAAACCCAAAAAAGCTTGATGAATGTATAAATAAATCATAGCAACTGCCTTTTAAAACCAAATTCACAACAGAGAGGTTATTCACTTGAACTCTCAAAATCGATACCTTTTATTAACATGTGAACTTGGGCCAGGTTTCTCTTTTACAGTCTCTCCTGTGACC
This sequence comes from Miniopterus schreibersii, assembly GCF_964146895.1. Classification (NCBI taxonomy): domain Eukaryota; kingdom Metazoa; phylum Chordata; class Mammalia; order Chiroptera; family Miniopteridae; genus Miniopterus; species Miniopterus schreibersii. Next base: position 28,717,306 of record NC_138112.1, on the reverse strand, counting down.
TTTTACTCCCCACTGGAAGACTTACCTGCTTTTCTTTCTTCCCCTTCCCTCCCTGTGTCTTAGATGCTTTTGCTCTCTTTTATCAGGAGAAAGAATCTTTGCTTAGCTATTTGCACTTTTGTGTGATTTTAATCCCCTCTTATCTCTGACCTTTCTTAGTAGCCTTTAGATACAAAGGTCCACTCCTATCAGCAGCAGGAAAAACCTTGTCCTCAGTTATAGGGATGTTTTACCAGCTGGTAGGTAAGAAGAAGAGCGCGTATTATAGAGGTAGGGAGACCTCAATCTGCCCATGTGGAGACCTTCGAAGTCTGACAACAGAGTCTGTGTTCCTGTGGCTCAGGACCTCAAGTGCATCTATGTCTGAAGAATTGATAATGTACTTGTGGAGCATTTTGAAAAATATTTTATTCAAATTTTTAACATTTTATTTACTTTTAAGGTTCTACAACTAGATATGCTTCACAATGCAGGAAGTACACAGTACAGATAGCCCATTAAATTGAATATTTCCAAATCATTCTCATAGAACATGCACAGTATTATCATTAGCAACAAGCAGCTCCATGTGTACAGCACCACCAAAGCACTTCAAGCACCTTACACAGAAGATTAGGAGAAGGAAAACAATTATAACTAACTGGAAAAACAGAGAGAGTTGGCTCCAGCTTAAAACCCTGCCAGGCTCAGATAAGGTAGTTCCCACCCCCTCCCTTCAACTTTTAGGCAAACAAATTGCTATCACCTGGGAGGATCATTGGTAATGGAACAGTGAGGCCAGTTTCTGCATGATCCTGAGAAGATGCATCCTCCTGGGCACAGCCAGGGCAGGGAGAGGGGTGGGACAGTGTGTGAGGGGGGAGAGGGAGAGGGAGAGAGAGAGGGAGAGGGGGAGGGGGAGGAGGAGGGAGAGGGAGAGGGGGAGGGAGAGGGGGAGGGAGAGGGGGATGGGGGAGGGGGATGGGGGAGGGGAGGGGAGGGGGAGGAGGAGGAGGGAGAGGGGGAGGGGGAGGGAGAGGGGGAAGGGGAGGGGAAGGGGGAGGGAGAGGGAGGACAACTACAATGGGAGGATGGTTTATGGTCAAGATAAATATTCTAAGTGAGCAAAATTGTTTATCATTGAACAAAGAAGCTGCTTGTTTTCTGGTTTAGGTTTTGTTTCATAGAAAGATATGAATAATACTAAAGGAATCCCATATGTCCTGCAGCAGTTTATCCTCTGAAAAACCGCAAACAGGTTTACGTTTGAATTTCTCTTCTCCGCTAGCCTAGTCCTTCATCTGAGGGTCAGGTGCAATGCTGACAGAAGCAGACTGGGAATCACAACTGCGGTGCGTTCAGCAGCTGACTCCACAAAAGCTGAGCCCCTGGGAGGTGCAGTGGTGTGGGAGAGGGGGTGGAGATCTGACTCTGCCACCAAATAGCTGTGGGGTCCTGGCCAAACCTCTTCCTTCCTGGTCCCCAGTTTCCTCTTCTGTAAATTAAACATTAGACCTGGTGATAGCTAAGGGTCCTCCCAGCTCTTGAGTTACATAAAGCTAAAGAGAATAACACTAAATACTACTAAAGAGAATAATACTCTAGGTTGTCATTCTCAGATCAAAGGGACGTGCTCGTTTTCTGATAGTTACATAATCAGAGAAACTCTGCTACTCATTTATTTTGAGAGAGCAACTAGTTGCTTTTATAAAATAAGCATAGCCACCTGGCACTAGTCCTAGTCAAGCACTCTAGATAAAGCAAGCATCTCCATGAAAATCCTATAGCCAAAACTGGTGTAAAAAAACCCAACCCAAACAACAAACTTATAAACTTACCAAATCATTTTTAGTAAGGATTCCCCATAGGCCTTGCTATTCATTTTATTTTATTGCCTTTTGTGGGGTGGGCAGGGGTGGGAGGGTTCTGTATTTTCACATCACATAAGAACAAGGCCAGGGGATGCTCTAAGTTCTTTCCCTCTGATTTTCACTCTATGCATGGCCCGTATCTCTTCTAATTCTATGCCTCTAGGAGTCATTTAGATGCTGCAGTCAGCCCTCTACATACAAAATATGTATTAATAATCGAACACTGGAAACGAAATACCATTTTTGTATATTATAGAGAAATCATTTGGAGAATTTCCCATGAAGTATTCACTAGTTTTGACCCTCATTTTAAAGCAGTTTCTCCTTTCAGTACAACTTCCAACTGTTAGAATGTTAACAAGATAACATTCTTTGTTACCTGAAGCCTTCAAATCTTCTGTATGTTATAGTTTTAATTAGCATATTAGAGAATAAAGATTTGATTCTGATTAATACTATTCTTCCAAATATGTCTATTAGTTTTATGTAATATCGTATCATGTCATTTAATTTTCCTTACCTACAGTTTAATTAAAAGGGCTAAACTATGATCAATATATTTTCAGCAAACCTTTTCTAGTATATTAACATTTTGTGCATTCCATTTTTTAACAAGATAACCACACTACAGTAATTTTCCCTTCCAGTTTTATTCTATATAATCATTTTGTTTCCATTACCTGATTTATCTCTATCCTATTAACCTAAATGACTTTTCCAACTTGTTAGCCAAGACTAAAACATTTCAAAATTTAAGAATATTTGGTACGACAAAGACCAGCAATAAAACATAGGTGAGGAGAACAGAAACAGTCACTTTCCATCATATTTGTGATGTCACTAAAAGACACATTCTGGGGTGCTTCTCCATAGTTCCTTCCACAGCTTACACAGAAGCATATCCAAATCTTCCAAAATGCAGTTGGACAAATGTGGAACATTAATATTCTGACTTTTTAAAGTTTAAAATCTCAGGGCTTCTGAGGTACTGGAACTGCCTGGAATAAGAAGGGACACTACGCCTGCCAGAGTGGCCAGCAAATCAAGGCCCCCGAGAACCTGCCGCCTTCCAGAAGCCTGCTCCCTTCTTGGCCCTGCTGTGCCTACCTAGTACACACAAGGGATAACTTTACAGCCAGAGTGGAATCAACAGGACTGGTCAATTCAAGTACATGATTTAGCATCTGTAACACACACCCCATGCCAGGAAAAGACAGTAACATTTCAGGTGAGGAGAATATGAGCTTAGGTGGGAGCCACATAAGATTCTTGGGCAGACTGGCAAGAGAGGAGTCCAGTGAGGAGGGACACGGGTCCTCCACTGGGACGTGGATTCATCTGGACCATTAACTGGACACCACTTTCCCCCTTTGACTGTTTATAAATACATTATTTTTAAAAATACAGTCAGTACTGGTGAAGTATATTTTGGAAGGAACATAGGAAGCTTGTGCTAAGAAGAAGCACGTTATAGTTGAGTGAGGGTGGATCTCATTCAAGAGTTGACTAGGAGGCTGAAAGACTAGAAGGCATCTCAAGTTCGATCAATCTTTTTTTTTCCTGGTAAATTACTGAGTTTTGTCAGGCAAGGAACAAGTAACTTTTGTGGTCTGAGAAATGATTGGTAATAAGATGCCACAGAAGAAAGTCTTTCCATCAAAATTCATTTGGGGAAAAACACATAACTGTATAAAAGACTATATCTGATGGCAAATCAATACGCCAAGGTTAATGCAGTAGATCCCACGCAGGAATACTGACTTCCCACTACTGATGGTGAGCAAATGTCCAGAGCCTTGGTCTACATATTCAATTTAAAATTTATCAAAATTAAAAATGTTTTTTTTTTCTCTCATTAATTTTACTGCAACTGTGCTAAGAACTTTACCCTGGGTCATAACATGGTCAAAAAATAATCTGTTAAAATAAGGGGCCTTTAACTAATTTAACATAATAGCATTTCAAAACTTTCTTCAGAAGTGATTAAACTGAATGTCTTCCAGTGGTGTATTGATGAGCATGGATGGGTTGATAAGAACACATGATCCACTGCTACCGGCTGTTGCCTTTGTCTCCTCAAGCTGGATGGCTCACAAAGTACCGATCACAGTAAGAAATGCTCCATTGCCTACCTGACGTAGAGGGAGCGTTTCTGGTTAGTTCGCAGGGACCCGGACCCGGAGCTCATGCTGTGGTTCATCATCTGCTCTCGTAGGTCATGGATTTTGGCCTCAAATCGAGCGTAATCTGGGAATGGAAACAAAGGCGGCAAATTTGGTCCTGTGCCTCCAGAGAGTTAGAAATGCTGCCCACCTGAGGCAGCCCCTTGCCCCCAGTGTGCATTCCTTTGCCAAGCAACAGGGTGGTATTAATGACTTGCAGACATTCACAGGAGGAAAAGAGCAAATCGGTTATTTCCCAAAACATAGCTAGAAAATGTCCTGCCATCTCGGTCTGTGACAAGTCCATGGGGAGGAGCAGGGAGTGGGTCAGTGGCAACACAAGGCGTCCTTGTGGTGATGGAAATGTTCCCTGCCTGTTGTCTGTGGCAGTGGATACAGGTACCTGCACGTGCGATCAAACGACAGAGAACTAACCACACACGCACATGAGTACAAGTAAAACTGGAAAAATCAAAGTAAATTTGATGAGTTGTGTCAATATCAATATTCTGGTTGTGATAACGTGCTATAGTTTTACTGCAATGTTATCACTGGGGAAACTGAGTAAACGGTACATGGGATCTCCCTGTAGTATTTTTTACAATTGCATGTGGATCCATAATTATCTCAAAATAAAAAGCTTAATTTAGAAAAGAGAAGGCAAAAGAAAAGTCCATGAAATTACTAATGTTATGGAGGTTTTGGTGAGTCTCAGTTACCCTCAGCTGGATGGACCAGAGAATCAAGTGTTTGGTGATGACTAGTGTAAAAAACATTAAATTTTGATAAGTTTTTTTTCCTGGGGGACTGCTAGGAGTTGGTCACTTGGGGACATACCTCAGTTCTGCCCTATAAGTTTAATATAAAAAGTCCACATGTGAAAGTTCATAAATTCTAAGACACACAATATATTTAAATCAGCTTCTCAGGACACTGGGGTTAGAAATTGGGGTAGAGAACAGCCTCATATTAAATATATTTTAGAAACATTCAAGCTTGAAAAAATATATGGGTCTAAAAATTTAAGAAAATATAAGTATTATATCTTCATAGGAAAAATATTTTTTTCAGGTATACTGTACAATTCTACAATACATCATCTGTACATTGTATTGTGCTTACCACCCCAAGTCAAGTCTCCTTACACCTGTATAATTTTATTAACCAATGTCACCCCAATAAATTCAATTAAAACATTAAAAAATGAAATGAAAGAAAAAAGAAGATTATTTTTGCCAGATGTCAATCCAGTAGAAATAAAGAACAAAGGTTTTAAGGCACTTTTAACACAATCAGCATATAAAAAAGAAATAGCATTTGAAGTTTTGATATTCCTGATCACAACTTGTTCTATCATCTCTTTGACACAATAGTGTTTTGCTTTAGGAAAATCTAGTAGCTGAAAGGCTCAATTTACCCTCAAGATAAGTGCGAAAATGTTAATTCAAGTTATAAATGATTCATTTAATTACAAAGAAACTCATCTGAAGAATTTTAACAGAAGTTCTCAGTACATTTCAAAAAACAATGACTTTCAATTTATTCATAACTTTTTATAAAAAAAGAATTTACTGAATATAATTAAAGATTATCTACTTACAGTGTATTTGAATTCATTATAAATAAAAAGCTCCACAAAATTAAATTGAAACTCAATTGACTAAATACCTATTGATTGGTTATCATGGGATGGGATTTCATAAAGGAAAATATTTGACCTTGGTTTTCAATGATAGCCAACAGTGACCTCTGAATGTGAAGTATTTTTAAAGTTTAGTACTATAAAGATAAAACCATAATGGTTAACAGGGAAGTTTTAGTGCTTAAGTAAAGTCTGTTGTTATCTAGATTTATAAAGCTTCCTGTTTCAAACTTAGCTTTGAATAATTAAATTCTAACTGACTGAGTAAGCAAAACACATATTGAAACTAAAATCTATTGGCCATAATTTAAGATATTTACTTCATTCCATTTTAGCAGAGAGAGGAAACATTTATAACCATCAATACGATGCTGTATACAGATTTAAGTCATTTTGTGCAAGTCATATTTTCTTGCTATCCCAGAGTCAATATTGCTGGCCAGATGGTGGAGGCTGTGCTCAGTGCCTCATGGGCATTATTTCATTTTATTTAAGTTACAAAATAAAGTTCATGGATGTTGTGAAATATGAACTATATAGAAAAAGAAAGAATAAAAATGGAGAGGTTCTCTTGTCTCTTCTCCCTTTCCCCACCTTCTCTCTTCTCTCACTGCTGTCCCTCCCTGTCGCTTATCCTGGAGGTACATACCTGGTTGTGTGATGGACATCCACAGATATTTCTCACATCATTTGAATAAATATACATACATGTACCCACATACATATGAGATCCTAACTTGAATCTTTCCCTACCTTCAACCAAATATATAAATACCATGCTTCTTAATACCTTTCATCACATTCCATAGTTTAGACTGTAATTTATTTAACAATTCCTACGTAGGTAGATATTTTTGCTGTTGTGAGCATGGATCTCAGTGCACACATTTATGGCAGCTTAGCAGAGCACTGTAGTGCAGTGGTCAGAGCTTTGCACAACTAACAGCGCCCATTAGCATTTCTCAGAGAAGATAATCTGGCCTGGGACACAGAGGGGTACTCTTTTCTTCTGATCCATGCTCCACACTGCCACTTGATAAATACCACACATCGCCCCCTCCCCTGAACCACTACATCTCCCATCTGTTCCCAGGCCTCCCCCCTTTGCAACTTTGATGGCGGCACTACCGTGCTAAAAGCCTGAAGGGCCAGCTCCAACTGTCCCTCCTTAAGCATCTCATTCAGTGCCGCCCTCCCACCCCACTGGGCCACTCTGCTACCCATCCCGCCTAACTGCAGTTATTTGTGCAGTTTCCCATCCCCGCCACTGGACTGAGCTGAGGGCAGAAGCCACTTGTCCCTTTCCTTGAATTCCCTGACCCCAACACAGTGTCCGGTATGCAAGAGGCATTCATAATAGGTGCTCGAGAAACATTTTCTGAATGAATAGATAAGTCATGAATGAGGAAGTGAGCAGAACCATTCAACGAATTCAGTTATAAAATGCCTGAAGGTGCTGGAATTGCCTATTTTTTTTTCTTTTCCGACACCGGAAAGTTTATTGTGAAAAGCCATGGTTGGGAGGGGGAGGCTGGGGTGGACAGGCCCAGGGCCCGCCTGGGGGGATTCAGCTGGACATCAGGCATTCCTCCATGCACATTTAAAACCCCCAGGGGCGGTGCTGTGACTGGCAGGGAGGAGGGCCGAGGGCGCCCTAGGCACTGCTGGGCCCCTTGGTCCAAGGGGCTTCCATGTCAGGCTCGATGCCAAAGGTCGGAAAGCCGGTGGCTGTGCCTGCGCGCAGGCCCACCAGGGACTTCTGGAAGAGTGTGAAGCTGGGCCCGACCCCGCGACCGGGTCCTTAGCCCTTGAGGGAGCTCAGGATCTCTGGGTGCTTGGCGTTCTCCGGATGCCCCCACTGGGTACAGGGGAAGCAGAGCGCCAGGCGCAGGGCCGAGGCGCCGCTGCAGATGCTCGCCTGGGCGAGGCCACATTCCCGGTGGGCAGCGCCTTGCCCGCAGGGCGCCCACGCCCCCGGGCTCCGCACAGGCGCCCCAGGGCCGGAGGGGCGCAGGGGGTGCCAGAGAAGAGACCGGAGCCCTAGGAGCTGAAATTACCTATTTTTAATGGGAAGGATTGTGTTTTTTTTTGTTAGGAAAGACAACATGCTCCTCCTCTCGCACTTCTTTTTTCAAGGCTATTCTAATCTCAAGGCTTTATTCCTGTCTAGTCACTGCCACTCCCAAGTCCTGCTGTGATTTTTACTGTTCTCTGGGCAGTCTCTGTGCTCTCCCCACCTCAGCTGTGTCACACACTGCAAACATCTCTCTGTTACTTAATCTATACACGATCAGCACTTCGTAAGGCTCTTCTAGCTGCCACATTTTATATATCACACCAGGATACTTGCTCTAATAATAAACTGTGGTCTCCTTACTGTATGGCTCTTTAGATCTCCAAAAATTTTTCTGCCATGCTTTTGAAATGTTGGTTCTAAGTCATATTTGACAGTGCACACACTCCCCACTATGGATGGGGAAGTATCGCACTGTACTGTATCTTACTGCATTTGCGTTAATTGGAATATATTCTACTCTCAACTTTTCCACTTTGAAAATCCTGTTTATCATAAATCCTGTGTTCAGAAGTGCTTACCACCCTCTTTGACCCTTTTTGAAAAATAAAACTTAAGACAAGTAATTTCATCAGAGCAAAAAAATAAGATCTGGGTTTACAAATATAAATGTTGTGTGTTTATGTGCATGTGTGTGTTTGTGTAAGACAGTAAGAGACAGAGACAGAGAGAGGGGCTGTCTCTAGCTTCTCAGGAATAAAATCAAGTTTATAGTTATAAATGCTGAAGAAATAAATAAGAAAGCAGATACATAAACTGTGTAGTATGTCCTCTTTATGTTTTATAACAGTAATGAAAATAGCATCTTTAAACAAGTTAAAGCAAAATCTAATACTACCATGTTCATTCAGCCTTAATCCCTTCTCCTTTCCCCAAATGTTCTTTCCTTTTAAACACTTTTCAATCAAATTGCTAATGTTACCAGAGAATTAAACTTCCGAGTCACTCGTGGGTGTGAGGTGGAGGTTCTTGGGCTGCTGCTGAAAGAAGCATTTTCAGAAGCCCCCACAGGAGGATGATATGTGGAAGATTTTATTGGCATGGAGTTACATTTCTCTGGTTCCAATGTCCCATTTCCTCCAAGCCAGTCCTGAAAGAGTGGCAGCTGGGAGTTCAGCAAAGCCAGAAACAAGGCCAGTGTCCTGAGTTTCCATCCCGTGTTGCAGCTGGGTGTGGTTTAGCATTCAGGCCAGATTAATGTCTATTAGTCCATGTGTGGAGCCCAATGTGGCCATGCGCCATGTGTGCACAGGGGAGCATGCCCCTGTAACCGAGGTCGCAGGAGCCAGGCCTCCTGGAGCCAAGAAAGTGTGGATCCTTTCTCTAGAAGTTTACATATTCAGGTTTCTCATGCTTGCAGTGGCCATGCCCATTCTGTTTTCAAGTGTGACTGATGGGCAAGCAGGTAAGCACCTTCCCACATCACTCAGATCTTATTGGGCATGCCACTAAACAGCCTTTGTCCAATCCCTTTCCCCCATCAATGAGCAAGGAATAGACTTGAAAAGTGTTAAGTGCAGCTTTTTTGCAAAGCTGTATCAATGGCATGCCTATATTATTTGGTCTCCCCCCTTTCACTCCCTTCCTGTTAAATAACAACCAGATTATTACAACGGTATCACTAACACTCAGGAGAGCATTCAAATGAGATTTTAAAGTGCTCTGATCTTTGTATCATCTAAAGGGGAATAGATGTTTACTAGGCACCTGTACTGAGCTAGTATCAGTGCTACATACTTGAATTCTCCTTTAGAACCTAAGGCCTCCTCAATTCTCTACCCCTCTTCTTGACATCTTTGCTCTCCTTCCTCTCATCTGCTGTATTAATTATGTGCATACTGGTCTTTAGTGCACCATAAACTCCTTAAAGAGTGAGGATGTCTCACTCATCTCTGTTCCCCAAACCTCAGGGTCTACACACAGGACTGTAGCAAGTGCTTGGCATACAGTTTTGAATAAGAGACCCTGAAGGAGTTTGATGACAGAATGGGACACTGACAAGGAAATTAAGCATGATAATGCTGAGGTAGGGGACTGCGTTAAAGAAGAAGCACCTATTCTGTCTTGCTATGTATGAAACAGGTGACTGGGAAATGCTTTTAAAATGCCAAGTTACCTATTTTTTGTTTCTTGGTTGTTGTTTTTTCTACAACAAGAAACAAGCCACTGAAAACCAACTTCTAGGCAAATATTTTAGGAGTTTCAAGAAGCATTGCCTCCAGCTAGTTCTTTCCCCCTGCATGTGCTTAAGCCAACTTGTTAAAAATTTCCACACTCTTGGGTGTCTAAATCAGGTTGTTCCTGACTAGACACAGTCATATTGGGATTGTGCCATTTGCTTTCACTTGGATGATGGCTGATGACAGTAGACAGGGTACAAGACTTGGGTTATGTCGATGGGGTCAGCCTGGCTCTGCCACTTATTAGCTGTGCATCACTGTGAAAGTTATTAACCTTTCAGGGCTCAGTTTTCTCCTAAGTAAAAAAGAAATAATAATTGTATCTACTATAAGATATGTTGGAAAAATTACAAGAGAGAGCTGATGGACCTAAAAGGGTCATTGCTTGCAAAAGTCAAGTAAAATGGAAACCTGTGTCTGCTCCTAGAGCTCCCAGTACAGCCTGACTCTGCCTATTATCATTTGATGTCTCTACCAGGCCAAAAAGGAGTGAGCCGCAGATGGCCATACTTTGGGACACTTGGCTCCAAGGTGTAACTGCTCACTGGCAGGACAACCACTAAATGGTTGCTTGGTTCCTCTCACAAATCCGAAGTGATTAGGAGGTCAGAAGAATGATGTCTCATTCCAAAGCCACTGCCATTTTCAGGAATATCATCGACCTCATCTATCAGTATCATCTCAAGGCTCTGAGCTACTGATGAAGCAAAGACAAGATTATAACACTGCATTGCTCATGAGACGGGGCTCTACCATACACCTGCACCTTTGTAATTTGTCAAGGGTGGTGGAGGAGACCCAGAGTGCAAGTCTACCTTATAATTCACCTAGGAAAGGAGACATTGTCTCCTGTGAGGGGGTGGGGATTGTTTAATGCAGTAGGAGTAATCTGCATTGATTAACCCTGCCCAACGGCTCACACCTTCAAAGCTCAGATGGTCAGCCTTGTGTCTGAGAGAAGGAAGCAATAGGCTCAGTGGTTAGACTAGAGCATGGAGCCATGGGCATGTCCTCTCAAGTGAGCTGGTGGTAGCATCCACATCCACAGTTATGACCTCGGCCAGATGGCTAGGCTGGCAGTTCAGAGGAAGCAGTTAGCTAAGCTAGGAGGCCAACTTTACATCGCAATCCTGCCTTTAGCAAAACAAAACAAAAACAAAATAAAACCAGGCCTTGGGAAATTACTGAGTCTCAGTTTGCTCATCTGAGAATTGTAAGATTCCACTCACCAAACGGTTTGGTGAATCACAATGAGATTTGACAAGAAGCATTTTGTAAAAGTAAATTGGCTGTTGCTGCTAATACCACGGTGGCTCCTGTCAGGACAAATGCACATGCAGTCCCTAGGGGCATTAACGAGGACAGGAGCATCCTTTGCCTGTTTCTCATCATGGGCACTGCACCGCTCTAAGAACAACTGGTGAAATCATAGGGCTGCAAGCGGGGTTCCCAGCATCCAGGCGACAGAGGCTGTTTTCCCGCTGAGTTATTCATTTCCACACCGCAGGGGAAGGAGTTTGAAGAGACCACCCACTGCACGGAGAAGTGCTGCTTTTTATAGACAAACCTGAACTGGAAGCTTTGGGGCACCTTCCAAAAGGTCTAGGGCAAATGTCAACGGTGTGTAGGCTATTGGGCTCACAATAGTGTTTACCTGGACATGACTGTCCTTGTCACCAGGGTGTGTGGGAAGGATGCAGAAGAAACAGTGTCCATCTATTCTTAGCGCAGCATCTGATCACTGGTCCAGGAATGAGATACTGGTGAACAATTGTAAATGCTTCCATTTCTTTGCGGGGAAACATCCTTCTTTCATTTCATCAGTAAACATTGTTTCCAGGGTTTATTATATGCCAGGCGCAATGCTGATTGCTAGGGATACCCAGTCCACTGGACAGATCTTGGCCTCAAGGGGCTCACAGGCCAGTGCCTAACTGCTTTTAATTTTCTGGTTTCTTGTTGTGAATATAAAAAGAGGATCCACCATTTAAATATCTGCTCCCTGTGAGGATTATCAAGCGCTTTCTAGATGGTAATGGGATATCTCTACGGTGGGAAAAAGCCAAGACAGTCAGATTGTGTTACAATGGAGAAACTGAGGCAGGTTAAATCTCTGTGAAAGATTAAGCCGTTACTGCTGGAATGAGAAGAGTAATAAGGGTCTCAAAGCCGTGCCCTGGAGCCAGAATTGTTGGGTGTAAGCTGGCTCTGAATAATGCTGGGAAAATCACTTACCCTCTCAGAGGCACTGTTTCCTCGTAAATGTGGAATCATCTCCACCCCTATGCAATGTTGTTCTCAATATCTAAAATACAGCGTACTTCATTTTCATCATTTTAAGCAGCACTGATTTTTTAAAAGCACCATCAATTGATAATAATTAGCACTTTTTGAAAAGAGGGTGGACACAAGCTAAAGTGTATAGATATAGAGGGAGGAAGATGGAATAGATAAATAAAAGTGCTTAAAACTGGAAAACCCCAAACAAACATACAGAGTGTCCCAAAAAAATGTATACACATTTTAACAGCTGATAGCTCAATTTTGAAAATGAAATGTATTTTAATAAATACTGCCTTTATATTTATTCAAAGTGTGTGTATACATTTTGGGAGGACACCCTATATTATTGCTCTTCCTCACCTAGAATCTTAACCAAATCCATATGCCAGGATCAGGTATACATTACTATTTATATTTCAAGTCCAAGAAGCAATACTTTTTCCAAAATTATTTTGTATACTAATTCTATTTACATGAAGCTCAGAAAATAATCAGTGGTTCCCATTTCACTGCTTCTACTTTTCTTGTGTCTCTGGGATTTCTGAGCAAGGCAGCCACAGAAGGGGTGTCATAGACATACCCTAGAGCTTTCTAACTCTGGCTGTTTTTGAAGTGGTCATGCTGGGAAGAGTACTATTTTTATGAATGGCTTTAGAAGACTAGCTTCCCACCCATATATGCATTGGAATGCATGCTGGCCTTCAAGAGGGCTGACCTCTGGCCACTGGGAGGATTTTCAGTGGATTTCCCCAAACTGGTTATTTGCCTAAGGATTTTACTAACTTGTTAATTCAGCCTCTGACTGAGCTCATCTCTCAAGTTGTCAACCTGCTTCGGTGTTAAAGTGGGGGACATGGAATTTTCCACTGCTAAAAATTTACACATGCTGTTCAGCTTACTTCTGGTCTAAACTACTGTGTGTGTGTGTGTGTGTGTGTGTGTGTGGGAGAGAGAGAGAGAGAGAGAGAGAGAGAGAGAGAGAGATGGAGACAGAAGGATAGAAAGATAAACAGATTAAATACTGAATTCATTAGAATTAACCTTTAACCACGAATCCTAGACAACAGGGTAAGTGTGCCATCTTTCCTGAATTCCAGAAAGGGAGAGATTGCATATACGCCAATCTCTTGTATAATTCTAGCACTGAGCATTAAGTACTCAGTGATGGACACCCTGAGGGCAAGACACTCATATGTTCTGTATCCCTAACACTTGGAATAGAGTGTGACACATAGTTATCAGTTAATAAATGCTAATATAAATGTTTGCTGAATTGCATGAGCTAAATAAAGACTTCAGGGAAGGAAAATTGACCCTTTAGTTTGCCAAATCTTCTAAGAAGTAGTTCAAGCCATTTAGAACAATTTTTAATAGCACACTGAATCAAGGTATGTTGTGTCCCTCTCTCTCAGTAGAATTGGAATAATTTGTTTTGACTAGAACACTTTTCTGTGTAGTTTGGCTGGAGATCCTTTTAAGAGGTTCAGGCAAATGTTCAGGAATTCTTTAATGTGTGAGATGAACTAAGTTTTATAGGCAAACAACAGTCTTAATCCCCAACCAGCTATTCCATACTGTGTGAGTATAACTCTGAAAATTAGATACATCAAATTTCAATTTGGCTTCATGCAGCTTTGTTTTAGACTCATAAAAGAGATTTTCTTTGATTATCAGAATTATTGCAAAATGGAGTCAGCACAGAAACTTTTTGAATTTGAAAAAGCTTGTCTCCTCAGGCAATTGGGGATAGCCTGTTATAATGTTATTTTAAAAATATATATTTTTGTATTGATTTTAGAGAAAGAGGAAGGGAGGGGGGGGGAAGAGAAAGAGAAACATCAATGTGTTGATCTATCAGCTGCCTCTTGCATGCACCCTCCTACTGGGGATTGAGCCTGACACCCCAGGCAAGTGCACTGACCAGGATTGAACTGGTGACCTTTCAGTGCATGGGACAGTGCTCAACCAACTGAGCCACATGGGCCAGGGCTATAATTTTATGTGTTAAGGCTCTGAAATGAATATGACCCTTAAAACTTAAGGTTGGTTACTGATGCAGGGTTTGGATTGTGTGCAAGTTATTCATCTCAGAGAAGACTTAGTTTTCTCAAGTGTACAATAGAAAAATAACACTGACCTCATCAGACTGTTTGAAAATGAAATGCAATAGCATTTGTAAAGGGCATCGTTCAGGGTCAGGAATAAACTGGGTGCTCAATAAATGGAAAAGAAAAACAATTAAATCTCTTAAATTTTATATTCCTTATTTACAGTGGGGATACTACCTTACAGTACAAGGTTGCTGTGAGGATCAAATGAAGAAACAGATATGAAAATATTTCAGAAACGGAATAGTCCAGTACACAAATAAAGTGAAGATAAAAATTCATATCAACATAGTCTTTTGTGAAATTCCAATTTGCCTAGAAGACTATTTCTTCAGCATCTGAAATTTGTCTTAAAAGCTATGAGATTTATTTTTTAATAGCATCCTGAGACCTACAGATACATATTATAGGGAGGATAACCCACTATTCCTAGATAAACAGAAGCGCAATGGGAAGAAAACAAAGAGAAAATAGGGACTCAGAGAGGCTGGATAATTTGCCCAAGGTCACACAGCAGAGCTGGGACTCAAATTCAAATTCTCTAGTCCCAGACTCACCCAGTGCTTCTCCCCTAAACGGATTCTGCACTTTCCTCTACAAGTGCCTGTGCTGTGGCCTCTTTTGCTCCTGGCATGGACAGGTCGATGGCAGTCTCAGAATGGCTTGGTCACCCGAAGCAACCATTTAATAACCAATTTCTGATACAGCTAGAGATTCCTGTCTATAGTAAATTCTGTAAGGTAGGTTGACAAGGTCAAAATGAAAAGACTTTGTTCAGTCTCTCCAATATGCTTCCCAAATGAAAGCTTCTCAGCATATCATTAGTGTGATTTTGGGTTTAAGACTCGAAGTCAACTGGAAACCATGGCTCAGGCAGGTTCCCGTTGGTACAGGTTCTCCAGACTTGAGGCTGACTGGTAGGTTCACATTGCAGCCCTCTGTCCAGTGAGCACAGAACGAGCATTTATCAGGGCTGTGGGGAGGCAGGAGGTGCTCAGGAGAGAGAGCAATCAGCCCTGACTCTGCAACAATTTGGTGCAGGGATCTCAGCAGCGGCTGCAGACAGCAGGGCCACGCGGCAGAGAACACGAAGGCTCCGGGTGGGAGCACTTCATAAATCTAAACTCACGTAACAGGCTGTGGGCTTCTTTTGTCCTTAAAAGTATGTCTTTCTTACTTTGTTGTTAAATTCCCCCTTTATACTTCAGAGGCATAACAAACAAATGTAATGTATAGACCTTGCTTAGACCCTGATTAGAAAAAAGAAAATTTTAAGTCGTTATGGACTGCATATTAGATCACAACAAAAATTATTTTTAATTCTGTTGGGTGTGATAAGAGCATTGTGGTAATATAAGAAAATGTTCTGCCTTTTTTCTTTATAGTTTCTGAATATTATAGGAATGAGAAGAGATCATGCTGGGATTTGTTTTAAAATACATTAGGAAAGAAAATATTTTAAGTGATATATAGTGTAAATCAGCAAATGACTACTGAATGTGGGCAATAAGTACATGAGCATTCTTTGCACAAGTCTCAATTTTTGTATATGTTTGACAATTTTCATAATAAAAAAATTTAATTATTAAAAAAGTATACATCCCAATTTGATAAAATTCAATACTATGTTAGTGCTCCTACTGGTACAGTGGGCTGGGAGTGACAGGACCTGGCTCCTCCTGGCTCTTCCCCTGGTGTGTCACTCTGAGCCCTGATTTCCTCCTTGTGAGACAGGTACAGTACACCTAGACCTAGCACCACTTTGAGATGTGACTGAGGCAATAGCCACGAAAGTGCCATGCTGCTTGAATGCATCTGTTCAGTTTCTGAGCATCAACCACGGTCAGGCTCTGTGCTAGACACCAGCGATAAAACGATTAAAATGTTCCTGCACACAAGGACTTTCCTTTACCACTATCTAACGAATACATCGACTTCCACAGCCAAGGCATTTCCAGAACTAGCTCTAGCCTCTAGTTTGAATATTGTCCACAACTCTTAATAAAGGCAAGAAGGTCCCTGCTTACCCCTCCAGCTCCTCTGTTCCTTAATCTCCCCTCTCTTTTGGTTCTGTCAGATTGTAGCTTTTGGCATTTTCTCCGTTCCATTCTCTCCCATCTGGAAAACATCATCCATGCTGTTCCCTCTCCCTGGAATACCTTTCCCATTAGTCTTCATTGAGTTTCTCATCTGTCCCATCTTGTCTTCAACGTCACTTCCTCAGAGAGCTCCCTGAGCTATGACAGCTCCTTCCATCAAATGCAATGGATATTTCTCCTTTGCAGCACTCCACGTACATAAAACTATTTATCTATAAAGTACGTCCTTATTATTTGTGGGACACATAGTAGATGCTTGAGAAATGTTTGATAATTGATGGAGAGGAGCTGCTGATGTGACTATTCCTCCCTCATCCTGATAAAAAAGTAATCTAGCCATTTTGAAAATGTTGAGATTTTGATTAAGATGTTCTAGTCCTCCATGACTCAACTAAAATAATTTTCATTTTCCAATTGAGGTATAAGAAAGAATCACCAGAGGTGTGGCTCAAGAGAATACCTTACCCTTCACTCCTTTCTCACATCACTTTCTGTTTCTGAATCCTAAAATCCCCTAGCTAGGTTCTTCTCCAATCCTAAGATTGCCTTTTACTCTTGAGATGCTATATGGGTTTCTATTTATCATCTTAATATTGCAAATATTTTATGACATGCACCCAGAAAATTCACATAATGAGAAGTTACCCACAGCTCCCAAATACACAGACAGGAGCTGAACAGAACTTATTTAGAATTTATGGTAACAATTTCATGCTCAGTTTAGCTATTTCCATGGCTCAGGAAAAAAAATATTTTGCTTATTTCACTAATTTCTTTTTCTATAAAATTGTTCCCCTGATTTTTGGCAAAAAGATCTATGAGAACGTGAAGAACTCCCTGGGAGTACATGAAATTGGAATTGTCATGTAAGTAAGGACAAACTGTAACCCTACACCGTCTTCTGCACAGTATCACTTGCTAAGAAATCTGAACTCTAAAACAAAGATATTATGGAACAACTGAGTGGCTTTTAAGGGATACATTATATTTATCACTTAGCCAGCAGGATTTTGATAAAGAGACTGGACAGTGACAGCGGAAAGATGAGAAACCTGAAGGTCACTTAGGGGTCTTTTCCAATGGTCCAGGTGAGAGATGGCGAGGCCACTGGGAATGGAAAAGAGGGGACAGACATTTGGAAGGGGCAAATAGGGGCTTTGTGACTAATTCAATGTGGCGTATGACAAAGAGAATGGAAGTGTCCAGGGTTCCGGCTTGGGCAACTGATTGAGAACAGAAAAGGAGATGCCATTGAGGAGAGCAAAGAAAATGACATAGAGTTTATATTGGGACACATCGAATCTGAGGGGACATCATTATAGCCCAATGCTCTCGTGCCAGACTTGGTTAGTTCCAGTGACTGGGAGTGTGAGCAGATAAATCTTTAACAACTGAAGCAATTTATAAACCAAATACTTTCCTGGACTATGCAGCTGTTACAGGGGAAGGTTGTGCTACAGTTGCAGTTAGATGGAGTGAAACACATACTAATCCGATCACTCCATCCTCTAGGCCCTTAGAAAAATTAGGAAATGATAAAAGTAAGTAACTATTAAAACTGACTTTTATGCACAAATAAATAAAAATACGGTACAGGAAAACTGATCCCTGTAGGACTGAATCAGGCAAATGTATCTTTCCTCTTGATTAATAATTTAGGGAGGAATTCTAAGCATGTTGCCTCTGGAGATGTAGGAGTAGCTCTTATAATTAGACCCTGATTGGACCGGTGAGGGTGAGCCTCAGAAAGCTGACGCAGAGCCTGGTGTCAATTATCTGCAGCTTGCACAACGGAAGGCTCAGGATTCAGAAGATGTGGGATGACTGAAGCCCAACTCTGGGGGTTGTTTCAGCACAGTCACATGTTAAGTTCTTTCAATTATTATTTGCTGGCAAATTATTCTCCATCTCCTTGAGTTGGGGCCTGGAAAATATCTGTGGGACTTACTTCGGGATGGTTTTGTGCTTCCAATTCAAGAGCTAGAAATCAACACTCCAACAAGTTTCCTCTTTATTTAAACTCAAGCAGAGCTCTATCAAGCCAAGAAACGCATTTTTAATACTAGTTATATTTGCCCTGTTTTAAATGAATTAACAGATCCACAAAAAGTCACCAAGCCCATCTGCTCAACAGAGAACTCCAACAGACCAGCACGTCTCTCCTTGGCTCATGGTGGATTCATCAGAACACAAGAGGGTGTGAAGAGAACACCTTTCACACAGAAAGCCAGTTTTTAACAGGTGTTTAATAGCTGTTGCCCACATCGATTAGTTTCTTTGCTCTTTTGAGGTGTTATCTAACTTTTTTTTTTTTTGTCAATCTTGTATCCTAAAACTATATAGAACAAATCCTCTTTCCTATATAACCCTTTCAGTGCTGAAAGAAAGAAAAGAAAGGGAAGGGAAGGGAAGGGAAGGGAAGGGAAGGGAAGGGAAGGGAAGGGAAGGGAAGGGAAGGGAAGGGAAGGGAAGGGAAGGGGAGGGAAGGGAAGGGAAGGGGAGGGAAGGGAAGGGAAGGGACAAAAACCAAAGGTGAAATATCCATTTGCTGGGGTGGGCATGGTACAAGAGGTACAAGAGGGAATCTGAGTCCCCAGTAGTACCTTATAAGACTTCTAAATAACATTTGTGTTTTCAGTCCTCCCCCACATCCCCACCTTCAGATACCCAAGGCCTTAATACCCAAATCCTTCCAGGATTTTGTACTTCTCATTGGCTTCATACCCTTCATAAAAAACAAACAACTCAGTCTCCCACCTGTGCAGGAAAGAACGCGGTTCTTCCCTACTGTGTTTCTTCCCTGTTGGGTCTCCTTTACTACTCACACCACCACCGCCATCACACAGGCACTGTATTCACAACTTCCCGTCACCAAGGGTGCGGAGGCTTCACATCAACAAGCAGTTCTGGATACCGGCAGGATGTCTGAGATTTGAACTCAGACCTGACACTCTCTACCTGGGGATAGCATCAGAATCCACAGGCTAAGGCTCAGTCCCCACCCCCATTTCAGGTGCTGTTCGTAAACTCAGGTTGTCACCTGCGCTCCTGACCCACTGCTATAGAGAGGACGTTCCAACAACCCTCTCCCCAGGTTTCATTAATTTGCTAGAGTGGCTCACAGAACTCAGGGAAACATTTTACTTACTTTTGCCAATTATGATAAAGGATACAGCTGAATACCCAGATGGAAGAGATGAGTAGGGGGAAGCATGTGGCAAGGGGCAGGGAGTTTCCATGCCCTCTCTGGACGAGCCACACTCTCAGCATCTCCCTATGTTGCCAGCCCAGAAGCTCTCCGAACCCCGATCTTTTGTGTGGAGGCTTTGTACATAGGCATGCTCAATCACTGACTCCATTTGCAGCCCTGCTGCCTCTCAAGAGAACGGAGGGCAGGGCTGAAATGATAAGCATCTGATCGTGGCTTGGTTTTTCTCGTGACCAGCCCTCATCCAGGAGCCATTGTGGAGCCCACCCAGAGCCACAAGAGAACAAAAGACACTGCTACCACCCAGGAAATTACAACAGTTTCAGGAGCTCTGTGTCAAGAACAGAGGTCAAAGACCAATATTAGAACAAGAGGTGTCCCAGAGTGTTCTTATCACATAGGGAATTCCCAAGAGTTTTAGGAGTTCTATGCCAGAAACTGCGGGCAGAGGCCAATATATACTTTTTTCTCTTATCTCTCACCCCTGCAGGTACTTGAGTGTATGCTTTTCCAGCTCTGCTAAGTCATTTTTCACACACCCGTCTTTTCTCAGGCTTCCACAATTTGTTCATATTGCCTACATGTACTGTCAAGACTCATTTTTTTTTAATCACACAGATTTACGTGTGTGACGTGCCACTGAATCAGCTCCACCTCCTGGTGACTCTATGAACGAGTGATGTCCAGTGTTCTGTCCTCACAGCCCTGCTCAGCTCCTGTGGACTGCTGCTTATGGCTTCTTTTGTGGGGTCAACCAACCTCATATTTGGTCTCCCTCTTTTCCCGCTGTCTTCTATTTTCCCAGCATTACTGTCTTTTCCGAAGAACCCTGCTTTCTCATGACGTGCCTGAAGTAGGAGTTTCAGTTTTGCCATTTTTATCTCCTGTGATGTTTCAGGCTTAATTAGCCCTGGGACCCACTCGTTTATCTTTCTGGTGGGTCCAGGCCATGCATAGAGCTCTCCTCCAGCACCACATTTCAAATGAATCAATTTTTTTTCCTATCAGCCTTCTTTGCTGTCCAACTTTTGTACCTACACATGATAATTGGGAGTACGAGGGTGTGGATGCTCTTAGCCCTGGTCTCCAATGACACATGCTTGCTCTTGGTGATTTTTCTTAAATCTTCCGTTGCTGCTCTTTTGAGTCTCAGCCTTTTCTTGATTAATTGGCTGTAGTCTCCATTTGAATTGATGACTAAGCCAAGGTAAAATCTTCAACAATTACAATGTCTTCAGTGTCTATATTAAAGTTGTGATTTTTATCTTCTTGATATTCAAGAAGTTGTGGTTTCCTATAGGCAAAGATGTCAGACACAGGCACATTTAATCTTGTAGATTTATACCTATTTAAGTTCCTTATGTGTTACTGTGGTGGAGTTTTGGAAGAAAATAGAAATATATGCAGGTATTCAAACTGCCATGTTTAACAGGAAGTGAAACATTTATATTTACCTCTATTAAATTTAATCTTCGTGCTTTCTTGCCATCAGCCTATCTTGTTGAGATTATATGAACTCCAGCTCTGTCATCATTACCTGTTCTCTATCTCTAAACCTTGCAACATCTGCAATAAGTAAGTATAGGAGACCGACCTCGAGAGGAGATAAGCTAAGATTCATTTATTCTCATATCTTTCATTCAGTTGTTACTAAAGTTTTTCACCTTTCTAGACTGACATAGAAGTATTACAGGAATCCATTTATTCATCCACTTAAAAAATGTGCTGAGGATAGAAATGAAGGCTTAAACAATGTAATCCCTTTCTTCAAAGAACTCACTACTTATTAGGGGATACAGGCAACATAATAGACAATACGAATAAGCTTATGACAGACATAAGTAAGGAGCTGGTTCAATACAGAGGAGAGGTACCTAAGCTACCTTGACAGGCAGTACAGAGGATGGTGTTCCAGAGGAGGTAACACCCAGCCTTAATCTTAGAGGGTGAGGAAGCCCTGGACAGGCAAACAAGACTAGGTGTAGGCAGGTAAAAGCAAAGGGAGCAGCTGTGTAAAGTTTCTTCTCTTCTGCCTCTGAAGAGAAGAAACTTCCCTCAATCAATAGAAAGTGCAGGAGAAAGGGAACCGAGCCACCTTTTGATGGGGTAACTTGATGTTTCTGTCCTAGGAGAAAATGGAAAGCAGCTCACCTATAATGAGCCTTTTGGCTTTTGAATTACCGAGCAACCCTTGGCTGAGTGAGAAACTTGCTAATAGAACCCCTGTATTAGTGGGAAGGAACAAAAGAGCTTTGGAAAGTACAAAAGCACTGTGTGATTATATGGGATTATTATCGCTACCACAGTGCCGACCACCGCCATCCCCAGCACTGAGGTGTCTGCTACAACTTGTAAAAGCAAGCCTCTTTTCTGTGGGTTGTAGCAATGGCATCTGCCTGGTTTTGACATTATATCATAGTTATGCAAGAAGTCAACATTGGGGGAGATGCGACAAAGGGTGAACAGGACTTCTCTGTACATTTCTTTGCAACTTCAGGTACAACTTTTAAAAGTTAAAGGAGGGAGAAGGAGGGGAGGAGGGGGGGGGAGGGGGAAAACCAGAAGCTTTTCAAGATTAAAAATACCTCCATTTGGTCTGCATCTCTATTCAGGGTTATAATGACTTGATCTCAGTGTACTGCTGTAGGTTACTAGAAAATAAAATCCAGCTAAGACAGTGTTATGGATGCCCTGGCTCAGTTGGTTGGAACGTCCTTTTATGCACCAGAAGGTTGCAGGTTCAATTCCTGGTCAGGTCACATACCTAGCTTGCAGGTTCCATCCCCAGTCGGGTCGGGGCATGTACGGGAGGCAACCAATCAATGTTTCTCTCTTTCTCTGTGTCTCCTTTCCTCTCTCTAAATATCAATAAAAACATATCCTCAGGTGAGAATTAAAAAAAAAAAAAAGATGGTGTCATAGGCCTGGCAAAAGGGTAGATTAGAGGCCTGGCACAACTCTGGGGCTTAGTGGAAGGAGGCTGAGCGGAAATGTAAAGCATCAGCCTCTAAGCACAGAAACCATAATAACCATTTAAATGTACTCTGGATAGTTACCATTTAGTCAAAACCTACTGTGAAGCAAGGTGTTTCTCTTGCTGGCCATTCTGGTTCTGCTATCTGGCCCAATCTCTGGTGGATCCAACATGTGCCACCAGCCCCTAGCTTCCCCAGCTCCTATGTGTCCTTGTTGCTGGAAGGTAGATGGTAAGAAATTCAAAGGCATGGCCAAGAAAGCAGTCTTGAAATCATACACAAGGAATGTGTATGATTTATAACTCAGGGTGTAAGAAACCCGTGGAGTGAAAAATTGTCTTTATGCAAAAGAGTATCTGGATATTTGGACAAATCTGAAGAGATAAAGTAGAAATAGCCAGTACAAACTTACTTAGCAAGAACTTCAATCCTGGTTATTCTGAGATTCAGTTTAATGTGCTGATTACTTTCCCTAATATCCAATTTCTCCTGCTCTGTTCTATATCACAAGGGCTGACTCCATGCAAATCACATTTCCTAAGCTCCCTTGAAAATTACTTCCAGCTAGGTTCAGCCAATGGGAGACTGGAGATTGGAGGGTGTCTCTCTTTTTCAGGTGGCATGTGAGGAGTGTCTGGTTTTCCTCCGTGACTTTTATAGATGTTATTTAGTTTTCAGCTCTCCATTAGCGTAGACTTGAAGGTTTCTTAGTATAGTCTTCTTCCGGCTTCCTTTTGTAAGAACAGTGAAGAGAGTTTTCTGACTTCATTCAAACATGTTAGGGGTTTGCTGGAGAATATGTTATTTGGCCCCATGATCTTGATGTTAAGGGAGGCAGACCAGAACAAGAGTATGTTAACATGGCCATTCTAACAACCTCCAGATAAACCCACTCAACAGGTAGTACCAGTGCAAGAAGTTTTGACTATAATGCTTACAGTTGGCTAAATAACGGCTCCCCCAAATGTCCATGTCCTAATCCACAGAACTTGTGAATGTTACTTTATATGGCAAAAGGGACCTTGAAGGTGTCATTGTGTTAAGGACCTTGAGATAGGGAGATAGTCCCGATTATCTGGTGAGCCTTAAATGTAATACAAGGGTCCACATACAAGGTAGGCAAGAAGGTCAAAGGAGGAAGAAGGAGTTGAAACAATGAAAGCAAGAGATTAAAGTGATGTGAGGAAGGGATCACAAATCAAAGAGTGCAGGTGGCCTTTAGAAGCTAGAAAAGGTATTGGAAATGAATTTCCTATAAAGCCTCCAGAGGAAACCAGCACTGCTGACATTTTGACTTAAACCTAGTGACACATTTCAGATATCTGGCCACCAGAACTGTAACAGAATAAATCTATGTTGTTTTAAGCCACTAAATTAGTATTAATTTGTTATAGCAGCAATAGGAAGCTAATACAATGCTCTGAATATGGACAAGTTTCTCTTGCTTTGTGAATTCCATATCTTCTTGGCTATCAGTAAAATCCATACATGAATTCTAGCCTGCTATAAAATAATCTTTTAGAGAAGTATTTAAATTTTCTTTTCTCAGATATCATAGTAGACATTGTGATGTGCCTCTCAGATCTCCCTTCAAGATGGAGCACTTACTCCCCCAGCTGCCCCTAGGTGAAGAAAGTGGTATCACCTTAAGTCATTCCTCCTTCCTGGGGGCAGCCTGCATGGAGTGACAGGTCTATAAAGGGGTCTAAAGGTCCAGCCCCTTCATCCCAACTGAGGACAACTTTGAAGGGCCATTCCATTATTTATTTATTTATTTATTTATTTATTTATTTATTTATTTATTTATTTATTTATTTATTTTATTGGGGTGATTCAATAAAAGTACATTTGCACACAGCATCATGCACCATTGCCCTAAGCGAAGTCTCTTTCCATCCCCGCCCACCTCCACCTACCCTCATCCCCTTTCCCTCTGGCTATCACTGCACCATTTTCTGTGTCTTAAAGGGCCATTCTTTTAAAAGTATTTGTTAACACTGCATCAGCATCCAACTTTTCCTCCTGCCCAATCCTGCTCTTCTCCTCTACGTTTTGATTCTAAACCGCTCCCCAATAAATTTCCCATCTGCCAATCTCCATCTGAGCCTGCTTTCACAAACTCTGTCCCAGCTGATGCCTTAGGTACAGTGTGAGTTAGGGAGTGAGGAAGGAAGAAAGCATCAGGAAAGGGGTAAAGACTGGAACGTAAAGCACTGGCATTTATTAAGAAGTTATATAAGGATGAGGGAAGCGCAGTCATTCGCTGTTCATTGAATTCTCGTTATGGTCCTCTAAGATCATGTCATCAACTGTGTTTTATAGGTAAGGAATCTGAGGTTCAAACTGTTTGGCTGATATAGCTAGGAAAGAGCTGAACCAAGAGCTGAGTCCAGGAGTGTTTGAATACAGTGTCCACGGCTTGCCATGCTATTGGGAGAAAGGATTCTTCCGGCAGAATTAAGGGAGCTGGTATAAGGAATGTCTCTGTAGTAACTGCTGGAGAGCACCGAGGGAGGTCTGGGCAGCGTATGGATGCTACAGACAAATACACAGGAGGAACCATTCCCCCAGTCCCATGAGAATCATGTAGGGTTGATCCTCTCCTTCAGGCATGCTCCTGCTCCCCTGCACTTTCTCTTTTCTGGGTTCTGTGAGGAGCTTTCTTAGCTCAGTGCTTTTGCTCATGTACAGTCCCTCTACCTGAAATGCCTTGTATCTAGGTTCATCTCTCCTTCCAGGTCCGGCTTCAATGTTATCTCTTTTGAGCCTTCTTTGATCACCCCAAACAGAAGCCATCTCTCCTGCCTCCAAATGTCTATAGCATGTAGTGTCTATATTATTTCTACAAAGAGTTATCACCTCAGCCCAACAGTATTGTAGTTACTTTTGTGTGAATTGTACTTTTCACAGTGAACTAAAACCTGAAGGAGAGCTGGCTTAGACATATTTGAACCCCTCGATTCAGCATAAAATTATTTGTGGCAATACGTATTTACTGCTTAAAGTACTCTAAAAACACCGAGTTCTTCATGCTTCTGTTTCCTTTTATAGGTAAATGGTCTGTCTGCTACATGCATCTGTTATCTTTATCTGCATGGCAAACTCCTTTCTTTAAAAGTGAAGGTCTATGTCCCCTTTAGTAGTATGACTTCTCTGAACTTGCCCCCTAAAATGTTAATCATGACCCTCTTCATCTTACTCTGTATCTCACACATATATGCACTGTGGCATTTATGATATTGTTATACTTGTTTATATGTGTGCTTTTTTTTAACCGGTTTCCTCTGCTAGTGTAAAACTCTCTGGAGGAAGGCATTATGTCTTATTTAACTCTGTAGTCAGCTCTTACTATGATACCTAGAACATAATAGGTGCTCAATAAATTCCAGTTGAATTAAATAAGAACAGAAAGCTTAAAGCCAAAATAAATAAATCTCAGAGGAAACCCCAGATGTACATTCTTACTGCCAGGGTGACCAGGAGCAAATTACTCAACATCTGTGAGTTGGAAGTAATGCCAACCACAACTTCAAGACTATGGTGAGGGTAAGTAAGGTGACATGGAAGGAGACCTACAGGAAGTGGAACCCAGAAAAGGCCCATTCTTCTTATTTTAAATTGAATATTAGTTTGTGGCCAAATTGTTCATGCCTTTCATGTGCTCAGGGTTTAGCTGGGCTTCCTAAAGGCAATTTAGGATAACCTAAGGTTTGGACTAACTCTTTTGTGAAGTTGTTCTGATATCATTATCTGATACCGGTGGTGGTGATGAAGGGAAAAACAGACACGGAAAACGTTGGAAAGAGGAAGAGGAGGGGAGGAGGCAGAGGAAGCAAGCTTCCAGCATATTCGATGTATTCTAATTAAATTACTAACGAGCTGGTCTAATTTATAATTCTGTTTGGTTCTAAATAAAAAGCATCTAAGAAGGAGACATGTAAATCCAGTTTCCAAAACACACTTGAAGGATTAGATCCTGTTAGGAGTTTGCTCCCCACCTGGCTCCGTTACCGAGGTCACACTGGCAGCCTAAGGACATGACTTCTGGCTGGGGGAAGCCCTGGCGAGACGTCATGGGATATCAGCACTTTGGCGGAAAGCACAAAATAACCCCTGAAATCTACGCATATTAGTAAGTTCAGCCTGTGTTGGCCCAATCAAATCTGGCCCTTTTTAGGAAACGGAAATCTTTTTTTCTTTTAAAATATGTCTTTATTGATTTCAGAGAGAGGAAAGAGAGAGAGAGAGAGAGAGAGAGAGAGAGAGAGAAACATCAGTGATGAAAGAGTCATCATTGATCGGCTGCCTCCTGCACGCCCTCCTGGGGATCGATCAAGCCCGAAACCTGGGCATGTGCCCTGACTGGGAATCAAACCACCATCTCCCGGATCCTAAGTCGGTGCTCAACCGCTGAGCCACGCCCGGCCCGGCAGGAAACTGAATTCTTCATGGTAGAGAAGAGCAATTACTCCTCAGTTGAAATGCAGAATTATCAGCGCTCACCCCCAAATGCTAAAAGCTTTCCCGAGCGGTGTTACATTCCCTTTTGGAATCTTTGCAGTGTGATTGCACCCCAGCTTGGAGCCACAAAACAGTGACTGCAGATGGTGTAGGAGGGTAACTCTGTTGACAGCCTGCATTTGTTTTATTTCTCTGCCTCCTGTTGAAGGGGGAGGGGAGAGGACTGAGATTTTAAAGCTAATTATTCACTTTGAAATATGATTCTTAAGATGACTAGGGCTCGTGTGCACACTTCAAATGTAGTGTGTGCTTTTTAAGTGTGCTGTCTTAATATCATTGTGGTCTGATTAAAAATTACCACCACCTGAAGGCAGCCCTCTGTGTGTCCTGTCATATCATGGGTGGTCACTTCCTCTCAGGCTGACCTCCCTTTGATTAAGAGGTCATAAAATATTTTTTAGTTTTCCTTCTTCAGATCCCTTTTTTTGAGTTTCATATCCTCCCAAAGTTGTGCATGACTAGCCCACATCAGTGAGATTTCCATGAGCTCTCTTTCAATCCTTCTAGAAGCTCTGTGTGAAAGGTATCTTATCCCAATTACATATGCGTAAACTGGCTCAGAGAAGTTACAGAATGTGCTCCAAGTCACACAGCTAGAAAGTGGTGGTGGCAGAAGTGGAACCCCAGTCTAGTAACTTCCCAGAGGTGTGTGCTACTTTAGTGATAGACATAAAAATAAACCACACTGAGGGAGAGAATGAGAAATATTTTTAAACTGGTCAACATGACAAAGTACCTGAACAAAGAGACAACTTTTCTACCATAGGCTCAATTATTACAAATATTTAGTATTTATTGTGTTAAATAATGTGTTACATATTCCAATGAAACAACTACAAACTGAACAAACCTGGCAAGGGACTGATATCATCAGTGGTTTGCAATGAATTTCCCTCACTCTCATCTCCTCTTCCCGAGAAAACACAACTCACAAGCAAACCATCTTTCAGCACAGTGCCGGCCCCTCTGCTGCCTCCCAACTGTCCATACCTACTTTTCTTAATCAGCATGAAGCTTTTTTATGAGAGTTACTACTACTTTTTCTTGGTCCTGAGCTAAATATATTCTGCCCATAAGTCCAAGCAGGCTACAGCTTGGGCCACCTGAGAATTCCTAGATTTGTAACTCTCACTGTATATGTCACATCCACTCATAAATCCAGTAAAATATTAGTTACTTCTTTTTATTTCCAACACATGGGGAATTGCTTTGGGGGCCCATTTTCATAAAGAAATGAATATATTTTATCTGGTAAAGCACATCTAAGGAGTAGAAAAATAAACTACACTGAGAGGGAGAGGATGAGAAATATTTTTATATTGGTGAATATTAAATTTTAGAGGGTAAATTTATAGTATTCTGTGGATAAGAGTAGGTACCCACCAGATTGAAAGCTCCTGAAGCAGTGATTACTTTTTTTCCTTCCTATGGCCACCTCTCACCCTATGTGACACATTCTATCACCAAGCAAGTTGAATTAGAATAGCAGAGAATGCACCGCAAGTACCTTAGCCTGGCATTCAAAGCTCTGGCAATCTGCCCTTGGCCTCCCTTTCTCCTTCATTCCCATGACAACTCTTCCTTACCATATTACAAGGCACAAGAGTTTCAGAGCATGCTTTGCATTTTCCCAATCATATTTCCTTTAATTATATTTGTCCCTGCCATTAAAATGCTTCTTCTCTCTTTGCTGACATTCCAACCAATCTTCATGCCCCAGAAAAAGTACCAGTTCTTTCTCTCAGTGTTTCCTGACTCCTCTGGTCAAAATGATGCTGCTTCATTCGCTGCATTCACAGAACACTCCACTGTGACACCCATGCCCTGCTTTGTATTTTGCTGGTTATGTGTGTGTTTTCTCTCCCCTCCCCCGGGGTGTAGAATTCCACAGGATAGGAAACATGGACTAGCTAATATCTGCAGAAATTGAAATAAGGGAAATCATTTTATTTTACTGTATAGCAGCATTTCCTCGGGATATTGTGAGTAGCTGGTTAACTCATTCATAAGGGCGTTAGAAGCCGGTCCCAGAATTTGGCTTGTGTGGTCAGCTTGCGAGCACCTAGAGATGGGAGGCATGCGTGAGATGGCTCAGCCATTGCTCCAGTTCCACAATCAGAGGAACTATGAACACAGACAACTTCAACTACCTCTCATCAGGGTGTTGTGAGATCCCAGTTCATATGAGGGTCTTCATGCCTTGGTGGACTAGTACAAAGTAGATGCTTAATAAATAAGGTATCCTCTGTGCTCCACAGCCATCTGGCACTTAACCGCCAAACTGTATTGTAATGGTGACAACTCTGTCTCTCACCATTAAGGACCAGGGCATGTCCCTTTAAGAACACAGCCTCAGCACCTAGTTCATTACTTAGTACATAATCAGCCCTAAGTAAACAAGTTAGTGTCTGTTGAACAACTGAAAAAAAAGAATGGAAGAAGAAAAGAAGAAAAGACAATAGACATACACATGAGTTTCCAACTCAGCTTTTCAGGAAACACATGGAGCTCATGACCACGATGACACAGGGGCTGCTACTGGCTTCACCACAATGTGCCCAGCATTTCCTGTGCAGAGAAAGCTGAGCTGCAGGGGAGAGGCTATGTTGGAGAGCTCATGCTGGGTAAGCTGGGACACGCTTCGGGAGCAGATGGATGAGTCCTACGCCTGGCCTAGACCTCACAGCAATTGCTCTTTACTATGGGGGTTTATACCAGTGTGCCTGTGCTTGTGTGGATTTAAAAGAAGCAATAATATAAATTCTCAAAAGCACCTTAAAAATTTTAATTTTGTTTTCCACAATCAAGTCCTATAAACAAAAGAGAAAATTTAGAATGAGTAAGTCAATTAAGACCACACAACAGCTCCCTATATCCCTATACTCTTGCCAAAGACTCCTCCTTAATACGTATTGTCAGAAGTTTCACTGCCTAAATTCAAATGCAAAAGAATCTAGTCTATTGCTCCAATATATATTTTTTCCTAAATTGCTGTCACGGGCTATTTTACTGTCTCAGCAGTGAGCTGTTGGCATCAGAGTGCACTGGGAAGTTGTGCTCATCCAAGTCCTGGCATTTTCTCAAAGACTTCTGTCTAAATAGGGCCGTAGGAATTCTGCAGATGTGACCTGAGCCTTGTAGGAGAGGGTCTGCCACAAAGACACCCTGGTCAGCACCCAGCTCATCTGGCCATACATGCCTGAGAATACACAGATCAGGGGAACATAACGCAGCACTTGCTGGCTGTGCAGAGCGCTCAGAAATGTGAACAGATGGCACAAAGAACACAACCCTGAACAGTCAGCAGGATGACACTCATTAAGAGTCACCACTGAATCCACTTCCAGCATAATCCCATTCCAATGAAATATCACTTTTCAAACGCTGTCACTCTGCTTGAACGAAAGTGACTACAGGGTACTATAATGCCAGGCCCGTCCTGGTTGAAGCTCTGCAGATGACAGAGACTCTCTCAGAGCCGCAGGGACTTGCCATCCATCATTTCCTCCTGGGCAGGTCCTGACCAGATCTCTCCTATAACCTTCTTCACCTATGACGGTAAGACAGGACGCCAGGTGGCACTCAGAACTTCCTTCCCTAGCCTGACTCTCATTACCCGGCCTACTTTCCCTCCCCACCAAATTAAAAGGGGGAGGGTAGAGGAGAATTTGTGGAGGAGGGATAGAGAAAACTTGCTACTCTATAGGTCAGAATTTGTTTCATGATGAAACTTTATTTATCCTCACATTTTTTCAAATATATAACCAATTTATTTCTCAAAGAAAATCCTTTCTTCCTTCCTAATGGAATGCATCGATTTCAGTATAGGCTGTAAAATTATATTTTGCTGTACTTTAGATGCCATTAATAAACTAAAATATCGATATATGAAACTAAGATCAGATGAATGCAACAGCAACACTGGATCATGATTCTGAAGTCACCAACCCCAGACTGCTTTGCATTCATTGACAAAGAAGCCAACATCTCCCTTTTATCATCTGTTCCACGCAGCCTCTGCTGCCAAGAGGTAGAACCTTGAATATTCACAGCTTTTCATACCTCTGTGTCTTCCCTCTCTACAAGGCCCCTCTAACTTGTTACCCATTAGTGTCCCCTGAAATCCTACTCATGCTCCAAGACCCAGTGCAAATGTCACCTTTTCTAGCCAACATTTCATGAAGCCTCAGTCAGCAAGAGCTGCTGTTTCACTTGTGTTCCCATAGCTCTTTGTTATAACATTTAGATTGGGATTTGTCTCATTCTGTCTAACATTTCTTGCTTCCACAACTCCCATGTAAAGGTATTACCCATTATAGTTAGTGCCTGGCATAATAAGTCAATTAGATGGTTTAACAAAAGGACAGACCCCTTGAGCTGATTTCCCTAGCTCACTAACCCCATTACTAGAGGTAAGGAGTCACATAAGCGAGGCACCTGACACTGTAAATATGAAAGGCTGATACCCATGAGTTGGTTGTTAGCCTATGATCTAAGAAGTCTGGGTTCTAATCTCATCTCTGCCATTAACATTTTCCCCCCAACTCACACCATATTTAACCTTTGGTTTACCAGTCATTTACTTACTTAGTAAATCTTATCAAATAACCTTTGCTTTTTTTAGATCATTGTTTGTTACACTGTTGTTTACTGATAGTATCCATACTTTCATATATACTCCACTCTTACCATCTTCTCACCACCAAAGACATTAGGCCAAGAGAACATGTAGAGTTTCCTACAGAAAATAAGCTCAGATGTCTTTCGTAAACACACATACTTAAGAAAATATGGACACAGAGGAAAAAAGATATGGCTGAGCTGTGACTTTGGGCAAGTTACTAAACCTCTGTGAAACAAGGTACTAGCCATACCTGCTCAGACTGCACAATTATGGGTATACAAGAGCTAAGGTCTGGAAAACACTTAATAGGAAGTGCCTCTCCAATTAGCCTTTTCTATGTATCTGTACTCTCTCTTAATTATAGTCCAGTTGCATAGTATTTCCTGATTCTCATTTGTTGATAGTGAATCTCCAAAAGATTTTAAACTGGACACTTTATATATATATAAAGGGCTTTTTGAAAAATTTCATGGTTCCTGGCTTCTTAAGAAGAGCAGGGACAAACACATAGAAATCTTATTATTTATAAAAAATGCAGCTTTACTGTGATCATCTAAATCTGCAGACACATGAGAGAAGAAAAAAAAGTTGTGCCAAAAATTATTGGTCCAACCAACCATAATTATGTTAATTCTATCCTACTGCCAGCAAAGAGATCAAAGGTTAAGTCTTTTCTCAGCTTCACAGGATGCTAATGATAATAAACATAGCTATTCTTAGAACCTAAAGTATATTTTGCAATTGTAACCGACACCATTTGACTTTCATTTTTTGGTACTCTAAATGATTTGCAATATATTTTCTTGTTTGAAACAATAGATACTTTAGCTTAGTAAAATTGCCTTTGCCCGATGTGACCCACCTCCTGTTCACAATTTACTCTACTGCTTGAGAACATTGCTTAACAAACGTAACAAAGGACTTTGAAAAATATCTCCTCCCTTGGAAAGTCCTGGAATTGTATCTTCTCAGCTCTCCGCCTTCAAGTTTCACCACCTTCCACTGTTTTCTTCAATCTTTCCAGGATAGAGCATTTACTATGTGCCAGGAACTACTGGATGCCTAATATAGAGGTTGACCTCATTTCTTTCTCCACAACCCTGATGTAGGTGTTGGCATCACCCACAGTTTACAGAAGTAGACACTTGCTGCAGGTCACACAAGTGGAAAGAAATGATGGGTCCCAGATTTGAAATGAGTCCATGGGTTGGATGTTGCACTCTGAACTGCTATCTTCCATTGCCCTGGCTGCCCATAATTTTCTTCACCTTCATGCCTCAGTGACTGTCAACAGTTCATGATATATATTAGAAACACAATAAATTATTCTGGGATAATGGTCATAATAACAGCCAATATTTTTTGAGTATTTATATGTGTGAAACATTCTAAGAGTGTTACATGTGTAAACTTATTCTTTAAAAAAAATTTTTTAATGAAATCTATTGGGGTGACATTGATTAATGAAATCATATGGGTTTCAAGTGTACAATTCTATAATACATCATCTGTATATTGGATTGTGCGCTTACTGCCCAAAGTCAAATCTGCTTTGTCACCATATATTTGACCCCCTTTACTCTTTACTATCTCCTTCCCACCCCCTTTCCCTCTGGTAATCACCATAGTGTTGTCTGTGTCTATGATAAACTCATTCAGTCTTAACAGGTCTATGTGGTAGGTACTAGTATCTCCTCTTGCAGATGACAAAATTGAGGCACACAGGGGTTAATTAATGAGACTGAGAGTGAGAGAGAGAACCTCTACCTCCTATTCCTTACTTATCCTTAGTCCACACCCAGACTAGAGTCTGCAGGAGTCCACATATCTTCTCTGCTCAGAAATAAAGTACATGCCACTCCTACGCCACTTCCTTGGGCTTATTCCTTTATCCGTTTCCACCCTACTCCTGAATCTTCCTCCAGTTCATTATTTCTCGCAGGTGTTGTAAGGCTTCTTGTCTGGCAGGTCAACAGGTTTGGTTTTCTTCCTACAGTCCTACTCATCAGGTTTGGCATGGCAATGAGGCTCCATCTTTCTCTGCACACAACCACCCTGTGCAGTAGGGATTGCCCTCGTTTTACAGATGAGGAAGCTGGGGATCAGAAAGGCTAAGTAAGCAGTGATCTGGAATGTGATAGCAGACAATCTGACTCCAGAGCCTGGCCTTTGATTCACACACTGCAAAACCATGGATGAATCATGTTTTGCCTTCTCCAAATTCCTAAAGTCCATGGTCAGTAAATGTGATCCCACGCTAAATGGTACGGTATGGTATGGTGTTGCATGGCATTGACCTTATAGTAAATTGTGTTGTTATGTAATTGCTTCTTAATATATGGCCGATTTGATTGTAAACTGTTGAGATATCATGCAGTCCTTTTTCCTTTTGGGGCCCTCAGAGTGCCTCTCTCAAATCTTGGGCTTATTATTTGTTGAATTCTAAATTGGAGGTTCTGTCCCAGATAAATGATTGTTCAAGCAGGACCTGAAAATTCCTACAATTCTAGGCCACTAGAATGAGTTTTCCAACTGCTAATGAAAGTCTTCTATGACTCTCTTCTCTCCTTACTCTATATACCCTTCCCTTCCCCATTCAATTACTTTCTGCACCCCACATCTCTCTTCACAACTTTATCTAACCTTACCATGTCTCCTTCTGCATGTCCTTCAGAGATCTCAGAATGTTAAGGCTGAACTTGTACCTCCAGAAACCTGCTCCTCCTCTCAGAAGGCACTACAGACCACCCAGTTTCCTGGGTCAAAAACATCGGCAGGAATCAGCTCTTGAAATTTGTGTCCAAGGACTAATATTAAAGATGATGATAATAATAATAATAAACAGCAGGACTATATAGCAAACTTACATACTCCACTTCATTTTTCTAATTTTGGCCTACATAATTATCCAAATATGGAAAACTTTTCTTTCTTTATTTGCACTAGACAATCATTTTTATTCCTGCTTTTTAAAAAAGCAAATAGCCCTATTTCTTATATGCATATAGGCTTTAATGAGTCAAAATAGTGAAATAAAGTGAAGTGCCCTTTCCCTGCAAACAGATAACATTTATTTAATTTATATTGTGTATAAGGTCACATGTACATCATTTATTGTAATCCTTACAACTAGCCTATGAGGTTGGTATTATTATTCACATTTTATAGATGAGTAAACTGAGGCCCAGACAAATACAATGAGCTGCCCAAGGTCACATGGCTGGCAAATGACAATGACAGGATGTGAACCCACATTTGCCCCCTAGAACATGTAAGCACTCTCCTTATACCATACAGTCCCCAAATAAACCAAATCTAAAAGCAAAACAAAAAAAGTGATGAGTTTTTGCTTACTTCTCTTAAATCAAGTAGATTTAAAGGTATTAACTATCAAGTTTCCAAATTAAAATATTTATGCAAGTATTAGTTATTACTGTTATGACTTATGATGACTAATATTAGGATTTTATAAATAAGCGAAGTATAGCTGAGAAGACTAAGACAAAAAGATTGTTCTAGAGAATGAATAGAGACTCATAAAAAGAAGTATGGTTTTTTTTTTGAGCACCTAGTATGTTCTGGGGACGGTGGTGGTTGAAAATCTTGGAGAAATAAGATACAACGTAGCCCTTACGGAGCTCCTAGCCCGGGGGGGGGGGGGGGGGAGAATACATACAAACAATAACATGTAATAACATCGTTCAAGTTCTATGATGGAAGCTGTTACACAGCAGGTCACAAATCAGGGGCGTGCCAACCATGTGTGACTCACAACTGCATCTTCCCTGACTTCATGATGTTTTCAGAAATAAGAACCAAGGGTTAACTTTTAAAAATTGAGAAATTTGCCCAACTGGTGTGGCTCAGTGGATTCAGTGTTGTCCCATGCACCAAGAGGTCACTGGTTCGATTCCTGGTCAGGAGGCAGCCAATCCATGTTCCTGTCTCACATCAACGTTTCTATCTCTCTCTCTTTCCCTTCCTCTCCCTCTCTAAAAAAAAAAAAAAAAAAATCAATAAAAACATACTAAAAACTTAAAAAAGATTAAAATTGAGAAATTCACATCAAAATCCATATTTGTGGCTACCCCCAAAATGAAAAGCCTGGTGACACTGAGCCTTGATTCTTATTAGGTCACTATCAACCTGAGCCAGTAGCTGCTGCCTCCAAGGGTGTATGTGTATATATTCGTATATAAAGTCCCATGTTTCATTAAATTAAGTTTTCAGGAGGGTTGCCTATAGACATTTTCTGCCAGCACCACATTTGATACAGTATTTCACCTTGGTAACGTTGCTCTCCGAGGTAAGTACAGATAAAGTCATGCACTGACATTTCAGGTGACATACATAAAAATGTCAAGGCAGTATTGACAGGAAGAGAAAGGGCTGAGACACATAAGTATGTGTGTGTGGGGAGAGGGGTGCAGGTGAAAAGTAGTGATGGGAGATAGAGAGAAAGGTGATAAAATTATACTATTTGATTTCCCTCTGTCCTTCCATTTCTCCTTTTGTGACTCCTTCATTCCATCTCTCCCCGTGCATGCACTTCTCAGGACTGCTCCAAAGCTCGTGTTCTTCCCCTTGTGGCCCACAGCATGAATTAAGGACAAAGGCAACTGCAAATGCTGGAGACACGTCTCACCCCAGACTCCAAAAAGCACCACGAAGCTGCCTCAGTAGGGAGTTAAGTGAATCCACTGTAGCTTACATGTCTGGCTTAAGACAGGGAAAAAAGCATAGTGACCTCCTGTTGGAGACAGATATGAAGCTGACTGGCAAATCCTCAGGACAGAGTAAATGAATCACTCATGTAAATAAATACATTAATACACGCCCTGACACGCTCACCTCTCATCCTCATGCCTACTGGGAGGAGGCAATGTTTGTTCTCTATGGGATGTTTGTATTTTGATATACTTGCACTGAGTTAATCTACTGATAAATCCCTTTCAACATGGTTTGTATTTTCTATTTGGAGAATATATGCTTCAAAGCATGTCCAAATGGCCTTCAAAGTCAAACAAACTAAGATGAGGCTCTATCTGCTACAGGCAGGCACTGTCAATTAAAACCTTGCAATCTGACACCAAAGGCACACCTTCAGCTCTTTGCTCTCTAATCTTTGAAATTATCTCCCTTGTCAGGAACCTCATGGAGAAGACACAGAGTGGGCCAGTACGAGACTTAAAATAAGGAACAATTACTTCTAAGGTATCTAATATGTGCCTGGCTCTATTCAATGTGTTAATACACTAACTCATTTAACCTCCTACAATTAAACGTGAGCCACGTGAAGGGAATATTTTATCTCTTTAATTGCCCTGGTACTTAACGGAACAATTCCTGACACATTGGAAGTGCTTGTTCTGGCTGTCACCTACGGGTCCTCAGCCCCAATCATTAACCCTACCCCCACCCCAACGCTCTCCACTGTGTCACGGGGCTAGAAGCCTGGGAACCACGTTCCCAGAATCTCTAAGCAGGGTTACAGCTTAGACTCTTCCAACAGAGTAACTTGCATGAGTTTTGGGATGTGGAAGGGTGATGGCACAGGATGGGCACTACTAACCACTGCTCTAGCTGCTTACAGTTTCCTGAGGCTCCACAGTTCAGTGCTGGTCTCCAGTTCCAGGGCTTGCAAGAAACTACTGCTCACAGGTGGCTTCCTGAAATGTCCAATTTGGGTGTAGCTGCCTCCCACCCTGCCTATTACTGCTCCCACCTCCCAATGATTTCTAAGCATACTAATACCCTGAATTACTTCCCTTTCTGTTTAAAATACAGAAGGTGATATCTGTTTTCCTGACTGATTCAATGTTCTATAAATACTTGTTAAACGATTGAGTGGAAAAAAACAAAACAAAAAACAACTCACTAGGCAGTAGTCTTCCCACCTTGTAGTTGTAGAATAGAGGCTTCTAGGATGAATAACTTAAGATTCCACAGCCAGCTATTAGATGTCAGAGCTGAGAGTTGAGCCCTAGACTGTCCGATGCTAACGTGGTTTTGCTTTTTCCGTTCGGACACTGCCTCAGTGGGTATAACATACCACATTGCTGCCAAAATCTGATCTCAGAGGTTAATAGCTGTTGTTTTTACTGTTCCTCCTCCCAGTGCACCACTGGGGCTTAAAACCTTCCTATAAATTGGAAGGGTACATTAATTCCCGAGGCAAGCAGTCTATTAAATATGTATTAGACCCGGCAAGACACCCTGTTAAAAATGTACATTGTTTCTGCATTGTCGGTGTGTGGTCCACAGTCCAAGCTTGCAAAGTATTAATTGAGTGAGTGAATAAGTGAATATAAGTTCCCTGGTTTTGCTTGGTCAAAAGTTCTTTTGCAGATAGATTGCTTGCTCTGGCTCAGGGGACACTTGGGTCATAAACCACTTGGGTGTTGGTAATTCCATTAAAATGAAAACGCCTGGATCCCTCCCATTGTTCAGCACAGCAACAATACCACCTAGGCTGCCGATTTTCTTTGAGAAACCTCAGTTGTCAAGAGCATTGTAATTCTGAGGCAGACAGAGATAAGAACCCATCCTTACTTTCCAAATGAAGGATTGAGGCCCTGAAAACTATTGACCTACTTCTGCCGTAAAGTGGTACAAAAAGCATTGCACTGGGAACCAAATAGATCTGGGTCTTCATCCTGACTGCTGCCACTT
Source organism: Miniopterus schreibersii (assembly GCF_964146895.1). Lineage (NCBI taxonomy): Eukaryota > Metazoa > Chordata > Mammalia > Chiroptera > Miniopteridae > Miniopterus > Miniopterus schreibersii. The sequence continues at coordinate 28,678,908 of NC_138112.1, read as the reverse complement.
ACTAGACTTGACATTTTGGAAAAGCTGTGTGTGACCTCAGTGTTCTCATTTATAAAATGGCAGTAGCGATGTCTCCAGGGCTACTGCAAGGATGAGCAATTGCAGACAGAGAGCACCCAGCACAGCATCTGGCCCACGGTGAGGATTCCGTGAGTGAAAATAGTATTGCCATCGTTAATAGTGAGGACGGGTCTGTTAACACTCAGGCTGGCATGCTGCAGGCTGGTCCGTGTTAGTCCACAAGGCTCTGCAGTCCCAACAGGCAGCACTGGTGGGCTGGAGAACACTTTAAGACACGTTTTGCACACTCATAATTGCACTGCCTAGAGAGATTATGTCATTGCAATGGACCAAGTACCTGCATAGTACAACTTCTTTAGGTTTTGTGGTGTCTGGTGCCTTTGGGTGGGGAATGACCAGCAGAGAGTGGGTGGAGCAGAATTGTCCCGCCTCACTTTCCCTTCAGAGGACACCCAAGGTTAGACTTGCTGGAAGATTCCAGGGGTAAATAGGTAAAGTGGGGTGCCTTTCGCATGCCAACAGGTAGTAGTTAAAGCTGTAGAAATGAGGTCACAGGTAGTTAGGGATTAAATGAGGGAAAACTGAACCACACTTGACCTCAGAAAACTCACAGTATTAATTTCTGGCTTGGTACTTGGCACACAGCAGATGCTCAATAAATATTTGCTGAATTAATAAATAAATATCAGACTGGAAAGTATATCAAGCTTCTTTAAAATGCATGCTCCCCCATTTCTCTTATGATATAGACTCAACATATTGTTGAAAAGCTAACTGAAGTATGTATGCTTCCTGAAAATTCTGCATCTCTCAGGTTGAAAAAGTCCTCTTCTGAAAGTCCATCAATCAGCAGCAATACTTATGAGATCTCCCATCCTACTTACATAGCCTAACCTCCAGCTAGACTTTGAGGACAGAGAATATGATTTTTGCATGGCTGAAAATTCCTCTCTCAGGCAGATGCTTGGCTACACCAAGCTCTCAATAAGCAGAAACTAAGTGTTTGATTAATCAAATAGTTTTAAAATATTGTCAGAGAAGAAATATACAGAACACTTTAGAACCTCAGAAGTATGGAAAAATAAAATGTATGCGCAGAAAAGAAGACATAAGGTACCCCAAGAGAGAAGGTGCTGGGAGACTGGTAAGAGCAGAACAGGGGTGTGAGGGGGAATCTTGCATTGAAGGGACTGGTAGAGTTGGTTCTAAGAGAGAACAGATAGGTTCTACTTCATTCCTTAACCATTGCTGGGTTTCCTTCTTATGTTACGTACTATCGTAGGTAATGCAGATATGGCATAGTGTTTTCTCTCAAAGACTTTAAGGGAAAGAAGTAACAAAGAATAGTTACAACATAGCACACGGCTTAGAGCAGACGAGAATATAAGCAGGGAATGTACTTTTTACAGATTAGCTTAGCTCTTGGGTACTCTGTCTCTGCCAAGGATGACCTGGGGGATATGACAGATATCATGACTGGTGGCTAAGTAAGGCTGAAGGAAGAGAGATCAGAGAGAATTTCAAGACTATAGAACTTACCATTTTCTTTTATCTTTTCAAATGCATTTGTTGTTTAAACTACAATGATACATATTCATCATATGCCCTAGACAAAAGAAAGCTAGATGGTGCATACCTTTGTTCAACCATTAGACAACTTGCCTAAAAGAAAGTGAGTCATCTTTACTGCCCTTTTGGAGGTTCTGGGAATGTTTTTTAGAGGATGAGGAATGCCGTAGGAACACGAGATTGGAATTCTTTGTCAGCTGTATAGGTTTTAGGAGTGAAAAGGCAATGAGGTGACATACACAGGGGTGCATTGGGGTTGGCGGACAAGTCAATCACTATTACATGGCACTGAGCTTTTTGCAGACTCCTGCCCAACTTGACCCATTACCTCTCCCATGACTTTATAAACGTTAATGTCAGATTCTCTGCTTCGTGCTTTCACTAGCTCTGGTTTTTAGATCAGCTTATCCCATCGCCAGACAGATCTCATTATTAAAAAGTATTTTATAGAGAACTGTAACCTTTCTTTCAATTCCCCCTCCCTCCATAAGACCTTTCTGCCATTTGCACTTATACAAAGTTTACAACCTTTCATCTCCTTAAAAGGCTCTCTTATATTTTAAAAAAACACCATTCTACTTGCTGTTGTTATTCATGAACCTAAGCATCCATGGTTTCTTTAATCTTTATCTGATGAGGTTTCCAGACTTTTGTTCCCCGAGTGGTTACCTCTAGAAACAATTTTAACTAAATCTAATAAAGTGACCCTTGTCTTAGCACTAGACTCCACTGTGGCCTGAAAAGTGATGTCCAAAAAAAATCATGACTTCCCCAAAATCAAATTTTTGGTAAGTGAAATGGATACAACTCAAAGCCAGTCCTACTGAACCTATTAAAATAGATGAAGAGTGAAGTCCCTTTCATTCCCTCTCCAACTAGATTTTAAACAACACAATAACCTCATTCCAACCTTGTTTGCCTCTGGGCAATAATCTTTTTCCAAATCCAGACATACACTGGAACTGGCCTGGGCAGCCTGGGATGTATGGTCACTCTTATATATTTCCTTATGCACACGTGCCTTTTGATAATTAAAGCTGCATGTGTTTATAAGCATAAATCAAAAGAACAAAATATAGGAAAACAATAAAGGAGATTTCAAGAAAGAATTTCTTAAAATAAGCTGTTGTCTTTTGTCTACATTAAATATTAGATAACCTTTTCTCAGTGCATCCAATGAGTTTTCCAAGTGCATTTTTCATTCATTTGTTCTTTGAAATAGAATTATTGCCATTTAAAGGTGATACTCAAAGTCTATTCTAACTACACTTATTATGGTCTAAGGGTATGGCATTCAGAAAAATGTACATTACTGGAAGATGGTGGACATGGAGCTGGTGTGATGTTGATACATTCTCTAATTCATTTATTAACAGAATTCCGTTTTCATTTCTATCAGTCCTGAGGTTTAGATTGAATTTTAGTTTTCTAGTCCCCAGCACATATCTTAAGAGGACATTGTGGTCTTCACAAATACTTATGATCAGAATATAGAGTTGACAGCATGGCAGTTGGTCCAAAATTACAACCAGCTTCTCTAAAATATTTAGAGTCCGTGCTGGAGAAATTAGTGGTGCTTTTTCCAGGAGTAGCTAACTTCCTTTTATTTGGTCTAGGGTTCACTATTAGGCATGCGTAGAAATCGAAGTTCAAGTGGAAGCAGGCCCCTGCCTCCCACTCACTTCACCGTCTCCTGGGGAGATGAAGCTCAAGCTGAAGTCCATGGCAGAACATATTTAAATGGACAGCACTGGTCATATCTGGCATCACAGATGTGGTGGGCACTGAAGCAGGGTAGGATTTTCAAGAAAGAAGGTAGAGTAGAGAGCCTTTTGACTCATGCATACAAACATCAAATTGTCAATTTGTAAAAATGTAGGAATAGAAAATCCATTTTCAACCCTTCCTCTCTAGTCTCACCTACTTGTCTCCGAATTGATAATGCAGTTTATGGGACAGGGGCAAAAAACCTAGAGAGTCCCAGCACACACCTTGTCGTTTCATCTCTCTGTGTCTTTGTATAGACTGCGCATTCTACCTGGGATATTCTTGGCCCTTCACTTCTTTAAAATACCGTGGAGACATTCCTTTCAGAGAAGCTTTCTCCAGTTTTTGTATTATTTTGTTTTTCACCCTTCTTCGTCACTTTTATTCTGTAGCAGTTTTTCCCCTCCTTGTTTTCAGTGCTGGGCATGGCAAGGACTGATTACAGCCAAATGTTATTAAAACATTTGTTCACAATCCTTACCCGCTTTCCCACTGACCGCAAACGGACTCATTTTGTGTGCTTACGTTCTTCCTTTTTTAAATACACCACCACCAAGACTGGGCGGAGGGGGCAAGGGTAAGAGACAGGAAGGGGAAGGGTCCAGGAGGCCAGGAGCGGAGGAATGCTACGAGCCACAGTAAGAATGAGCTGGATTTAATTTTAAAAAGGGTGGAAGGGTGTTCCCCATAAATGACACAGTAATAAAGATACACAGTTAAGCATGACTGAGGCTTTCACTCTGGTTGAAATCATCACAATGGAAGGCATACAAAGTGGAGTAAATCAATGTTGATACAGTCCAATCTAGTCTATTAGGCCAGATGGTGCAAGAAGTTATTTAAATTAAAAGTGCCCTACCCTTACCTAAAGGGCTAGCAGACATGGAGAACGCCACAGTGCTGAATCCACAGAGCTTTTTCCATGGAACTATAAAAAATGTGTTTTCGAATGGCACATTGTCAAACACTGGAAAGGGGCGCCACAATGCACCTCTCTATTTCTCTGGGTTACCTCTGTGTTTTGTTCATATTAATATAATTGTATTCATATCCCAGTATTGTAACTTAAATTATAATAAAATAGAAGTAAAATTGTGTATATATATTTGTTTTTCTGCTAGACTGAGAGCTTCTAAAGCTTAGGGACTTGTTTTACTCAGCAATAAATCCCTAATCTTTGGCAGAACTTACAAGACAATACATGTTTGCTGAGCTTAATTGAATCTCTAGGAAGCAGACTACTTTTTCATTCCCTGTACAGAGAAATTCCAGGCCCATCACAATGCTCTACTAGAATATTTTCCCAATTCTGAGTTTGCATTAATTGATCTGCTTTGTCACTGAATGCCTGATAGGAACCAGGCAGGGTGTTAGGTCCTGGGAGTAGAGTGGTGGGAAAAAAGAATGGCCTTTCGCCTCATGGATTCCTGCCCTTTGTCCAAACTCATTCAAATTATTCATTCCTGTTAATTCACTATATAGTAATATTCTTGCCCCTGGCAGTAACTTTTCAATTCGGAAGGTCATGTATAAAAGCAAATTGGTTTTACGCTTCAGTTCAGAAATCTATGAAGAAACATTCTATGCCACGGCGCCCCTTGGAAAGTGTACTTTTTCTTCCTGCATATGTTATATGTAGGTCTTTGGACATGAACATTTCTATGGCAGATGTATGCATATATTATAAATATTCAATATGCCAGCAAGGCCCACAGAAAGATACAACTCATTTATAAATAGAATGATTCCCTGGCTCTTCAAACTTAGACCCACTTACTTAATTTAAAAAAGAGTATGGTTTGTACCTTAACACAATGGCTATGATTTTCAAGTTTAGTGTTGGTCCTTTGTTTCTCTTAACCTCATTGTGAATGCTTCACAATTATACTTAATGCCCTGAAACTGAGAGAGAGAGACAGATAATCATTCCAACCTTGGAAATAAAGGAACAACCAAAAAATTAATACCAAACAAATTCAAAAAGCTATCATGTATTTCTCAGCACCCAGAATGGTGCTAAACAAAGCACATACTAAACGAATATCTTATAAACAACTGAATAAAGGAGTGAAAGCACAAATACTTGTAATTATGGAGTTCTCCATTTAGGCAAGCCAATGAAAGAGTCTTAATAGGGAAAATGGTTTCAATGGGGGAAATCAGTTCAAAAGCAAATCTTGGTTCAAACAATGAAAAGAATTCTATGTCAATGATAAAAACTAAAACACAAATAAACCAAACCTTATAGCTATGCTTTACATTTTTTGGTCTCTCAGCTCTCAGGGCAATGATGTACACTTTGGTGGATGATGTATCCCATCTCCCTAACCCAGCTAGCTTGTCTTGCTGCTCAAGTCAGGAATCATTTAACATCCAATGAATTCCCCATGAAGATTAGAGATTAGTGGATGTCCAATTAACCTCTACATGACCAACAGTCTTGCCAGACTCTGCAGAACCTTCTTCAGCTACTGTGCTTTTATCATTCCTGGGCTTGTTCTACACATCACAAATAAAGTGGATGTTTGGTGGTGGCAGGTGACAACACCCAGGGGAGAAGGTGAGAGCAGGAGGAAAGGTCAATGCACATTTTCTGAACACCTACTTTTTTCAGGCCCCATGCTACATTCTAGAAAACAACAAAATCAATACTCCCCTGAAGGCTTGGTACCTGGATACTCAATATTGGAAAGCATAATGGGTCTTGGTATACATGGTCCTTATTTGTTATTTAGTATCAGAAAGTACTGTATATCTATATCCACAGAAAGAAAGAAATTCTTTTGGGCTATCTCATATGCGCACAGTTACAAAATTCTAAGTTTGTGTTGTCATAGATGAAAAAATTTCATTAAAAATGCCCAGCAAATTTCATCTAACCTATGAAATCTGTTTTCTAGGGGATATCATGCATGTTTTAACACATTCATCTCATTGGATTGCTCCTGAATGAGTAACTACCTAAGAATTCTGAGGAACAGATGGATTCCTTTCTATTGTTAACACATACATGCCCAAACATTTATTACAGAAAAAATTGGCAATGGAAGTAAGTTAATATTTCCAATAGTAGTGTACTACTAAGGAGTGATTTAATTACAGTCTTCTTAAAACAGTACAAATGAATCAGGTTTCTGTTTGTCTTGGCTACTTCAGCATAGTTTGGATCAAAGGCAAGAGCGCTGACTAAGTCACCTGGCAAAGCCCCTTCCAATTCTTCCCATTCCTTACTTTTCAGAGCTGTAATTTTCATTGGTACAAAATAAGCCCCTGCAAGAGACCAAAAAAGTGTTCATAAGACTATAACAAGAAGTTGATGAAGGGCTCCTCAGACGTTTTGCAAATTTATATGTAAAAATTAGGTTCAGGCCCTGGCCAGTGTGGCTAAGAGGCTGAGCATTGACCTATCATCCAGGAGATTGAGGTTCGATTCCCAGTCAGAGCACATGCCCGGGTTGTGGGCTCCATCCCTGGTAGGGGGTGTGCAGGAGGCAGCCGATCAGTGACTCTCTCTCTCATCACTGATGTTCTCTCTCTCTCCCCCCCCACCCTTCCTCTCTCTGAAATCAATAAAGACATTTAAAAAAAAATTAGGTTCAGATACCTTAATTAAAAGTTTTTTAAAATACAAGGAATATGTTTTTCTTTTTATTTTCCTTATTTCTATGACAACTAAATAGGTTTGGAACAATGTTATCTTGTACTCATCAGTAAGAACATTGCCTCACAACATGGCATTCCATGAACATTAAATGCAAATGTGTGAATTATCTAGTTTCAATCAGGCTGCATTCCTGGCTTTCAGTTATGAGCAAACACTGTTTTGTACATAGAACATGAATTAAGATTTGTTTCTTAAGAATCAGATGAAAGTTAAAGAAACGAAGGGGGCCCACTGCTTGAGTCACTCATGGTATGTAGAGCTGGGAGGTCTGTACCCACTCCTTGGTCTCTTTACCCTTCTGTCCAAGGCCATTGAGCCCCTCCTCTGAGCCAGTCCACGGGAAGGCAAAGCAAAATCTCTCCTTACTAAGGAGCTTCCTCTGGTGACAGTGACTCACATAAACAGAAAATCTGAAACATGCCCAGATCAGTTGGGTACAGCGAGGAGATGGAATCGAATCTCTTGATGGGGCAGAGGAAAAAGGAATGTCTTCTAGGAAGATACAAAAAAGTGATAACAATATATATATTTTAAACCCTCACTGAGGGTATTTTTGCCATTGCTTTTCAGAGAGAGTTGAAGGGAGAGAGAGGGAGAGAGAGAGAACATGGATGTGAAAGAAACACATGGATTGGCTGCCTCCTGCACGTGCCCTAGGTGGGGCCAGGGATCGAGCCTGCAACTGAGGTACGTGAGCCTGACCAGAACCGAACCGAGACTCTTCAGTCCAAGGCCTGGCGCTCTAACCGCTGAGCCAAACCAGCCAGGGCAAAAGTAATAATAATATTAATGATGCTTATTTATTTATTTCTTGTTTAACCTATATCCCTACTCATTTTCCCTCTCCTGTATTATTTTGATGAAAACCATTTCATCTGTGAAAATGTCAGGGTGCATCTCTAAAAGAATCTGTTTTTTCTTTTTAAAATTTATTTTTATTGTTAAAAACATTACAGATGTCTCCTTTCTTCCCCATTAGCCCCTTCCACCCCCACCCACTCCCTGCCCCAGGCCTTCACCACACTATTGTCTGTGTCCATGGGTTGTGCATATATGCATATAAATTCTTTGGTTAATCTCTCCCCATCCACCCACCCACACATTTCCTCTGAGATTCCTCACTCTTTTCCTTGCTTCTATGTCACTAAATCTATTTTGTTCATCAGTTTATTAAGTTCTTTAGATTCCACATATGAGTGAGATCATGTGGTACTTATCTTTCTCTGACTGGCTTATTTCGCTTAGCATAATATTCTCCAGGTCCCCCTACACTGTCCCAAAGGGTACAAGATCCTTCTTCTTTACAGCTGTGTAGTATTCCATGGTGTAAATGTCCCACAGCTTTTTATCCACTCATCTACTGAGGGGCACTTGGGCTGTTTCCAGATCTTACCTACTGTAAATTGTGCTGATATGAACATAGGGGTGCATATATTCTTTCTGATTAGTGTTCCAGGATTCTTAGGATATATTCCTAGAAGTGGGGTCACTGGGCCAAAAGGGAGCTCCATTTTTAATTTTCTGAGGACCCTCCATACTGCTTTCCCTAGTGGCTGCACCAGGCTGCACTCCCACCAGCAGTGTATCCGGGGTCCCCTTCCTCCACACCCTCAACAATGGTATTGTGGTAATGCTAAAAATAGATTCTTTTAACAGTGAGACTCCCTCAAGTTGGCAGGGGGGTTTCACTGTTGTTAAAGAATCTATTTCTAACTTTACCACAATACCATTATCGCATCTAAAATATGACCAATAACTTGTCATCAACTATGCAGTTGGTATTCAAATCTCCAATTGTCTCATGAATGTCATATATATATATTTTTTACAGTTTGTTTGAATTTGGATCCAATAAGTGTCATGAATTACAATTAGTAAGTTTGCCTTTTAAATGCCTCCCCTATGCCTCTTTTTTCCTTCTTATTTGTTGAAGAAGTCTGAATTTTAAAGGGTAAGTGGGGGATAAGACAAAGGAGAGGAAGTAGAAAAAGAAATTCAGAAAAAATGGGTAGATGGGGGTAAAAATACGGCCTTGAGGCTTTCCTCGCTTTCCTTAAACATACAAACTCTGTGATCATTCTTATTTTAGAAACACTGCTCGGTATACACTGTCCCCTTACAATGCCCTTCTCCGTACATCTGTTAATTTCTGTATCAACTTTAAGGTTCATCTCCAGAAATTATTCCCCAACTTCTCAGTCTCACACTGTATCTTTCCTTGAAGGATGTATAATCTAGTGTCTGTCAATTAGCCATGCTACATGCTGGGTACACAAGGATAAATGAAATCAAATCTCTGCCCCCAAGAGACTCACTGTGAGGTATTTTGGCAAGAAAGGTAGTGATGCCATACTCTGGCCCATAAATGTACATTTTCCCATATAGTTCAGTCAGAGCAAATACATGCTCATGGTTGTGTAAAACATACGCTGAAAAGCGGGGTTAGAAAAAGTTAGATTTAATGTCAAATCATTAACGAATGGTCTTGCTCTTCCAATTTCCACTTAAAGATGGAAAGCAAGACTTTGTCAATAGGCTAAATACTTAGGCTGTGTGCTTTATTGCTTTTTTAAATGTCTCTATGTTATGCAAAGGTTATAAGAAACTAATATTGAAAGATTAGATAATCACACTATAACGAGTTCAGCTAGTTCCCTGTGACTCACCTACATTTTATATTGCTATTGAAGCAACCGAAGTGAGCAATATAAAAATAGGTTACCCAGTCATACTTTAAAATGATGCCCTCGATTGTGGAAGGCCCTAGAACATTCTTTCATTCACTTAAGGGCTGTCAATATTGAGCTCGCTTTTGGCCATTAAAAGTAAAAAAAATAGATCCTCATCTTCACCATGCCAGCGCCTACAGTGTCTGGCACATAATGGGCAAGAGTGGATAACCCACGGGCTGTCAGGACACTCTCTACTGCTGTTATGCGAGGTCAATGAGATCATGTGTGCAAAATGCTTTGCACACAGTGGCAGTAAACAAATGGGAGATTTAGTTATTGTTTGTTAAATTAATAAAACAATTGTACATTCTGCTCTTGTCCTTCATTCCTGTACTATCCAAATCCCTGATCGATCTTCCCAGACAATCTCAAACAATAGCTCCTTTATCGCTCTTTAAAAAACTACACAGACCTGTCTTAAACAACTTAGCACCTAATTATACATTGCTTCTGAATCTGAATGTTATTTTCCTCAGTGTAGCCACAAGTGTCTAAAAAATAAGATGGGTCCTACACAGAAGTGCTGTCAAAATATTTAACAACCTGCTGTGCCAGGCATTAACTCTTGATTTAATCTTTAGTTAATACGTTGGCTCTTTACTTGCTCGACCTTGGAGTTGTGAAGAAGACCCGAGAAAGGGACTGGGGTTGGAGGGTGATCTGAATCAGCTCAGAGGGCTCAGGGTAGAAATGATTTACCAACAAGAATGTAAGTACAGTAGTTCCCCCTTATCCACAGTTTCACCTTCTGTGGCATGTTACCTGTGGTTTAAATGACCCACAGTCAACCTCAGTCTGAAACTATTAAAAATGGAAAATTCCAGAAATAAACAATTCCTAAGTTTTAAATCATGTGCCGTTCTGAGTAGTGCGATGAAATCTCATGCCGTCCTGTTCCTTTCACTGTGTCCCACCCAGGACATGAATCATCCATTAGTGCCTGATATTCATGCTGTATACGTTATTCCCGTTAGTCACTTAGTAGCCGTCTCAGTTTTCAGATTGCCTGTCCTGATATGCGGTGCTTGTGTTCACATAGCCCTTATTTTACTTGATAATGGTTTCAAGTGCAAGAGTAGTGATGCTGGCAATTCAGATATGTCAAAGAGAAGCCATAAAGTGTGTGTATATATATATTCAAATACAGTCATAAAACATTCTTTTTTTTTTAACTCATGAAGCTTGTCTCAATACTGTCAACCTACCTGCCTAACAGACACACTCTTAAATACTCATTTGTCTCGATTCTTTTCAAAGAACACTCAATAGTGGCAATAACTGGGATCAACGTATATTTCCTCTTGCCATTTCCTTCTATGAAAAAAGCATAGTATACATAGGGTTTGGTACTCTCTGTGGTTTTAGGAATCCTGTGGGGGTTTTGGAACATATCCCCCACAGATAAGGGGAGACTACTGTATTTCAATAGTATTAAGAACCAGGAGTCTTGTATGGAGCCTATCAGTACTGGTCTCTTTGGTACCTCTTTGTCATCTCCTATTTGTCAGGAACTCAGTATACTTGCTGATAAGATGAGAAATCCAACCAGGAAACAGTTGCTCTTACCGTTTCTCTACTTGTACATGGAAATCTCAAAACAAAACAGAAAAGAGTTTATGTGGTTTGTGCTATGAGGAAGTGAAGTTTTGCCATGGGATAATGGCACCTATAAATGGTTGGGTGACATATGTGCTTACCCATCACTCTTCCACTATATTTAGTTGCTCCTTTCTTTGCACTGAAGAGCTGTCTAATTTGAAAGTGAAGAAACGAGTGCCCTGGGGAGCATTGCCTCCATGGTCTCTGCAGCCTTGTCTAACTCAAGCATGTTTTCTGAGGAAGTCAGAGGTTCCTCGCTCACACAGCTGGCTGGGAACACTTGCCCATGACTGGCTGCATGTTTTCGGAACAGATTTGCTGCACCAGAAGCAAATGGCAAGAGGAAAGATATGCTGATCCCGGTTATTGCCACTATTGAGTGTTCTTTGAAAAGAAGCAAGACAAATGAGTATTTAGGAGTATGCTCTGGAACAGACTGACCAATCTCAGGGAAGGCGGGGGTGGGAGAGTGAGTGGGGAGAGATTAATCAAAGAACTTACATGCATAAATGCACAACACATGGACACAGGAATAGCATGGGAGGGCCTGGGGGTGGGGCGGGTGGAGGGGGTCAATGGGGAAAAAAAGGGGGACATCTGTAAAACTTTCAACAATAAAGATAATTTTTTTTAAAAAAAGGAGTATGCTCATTAGATAGGTAGATTGACAGCATTGAGATGAGCTTCGTAAGAAAAAAAAAGGTTTATAATTGCATTTGAATGGCAGAAAATCATGAGCAGTATAAGCAAAAGTCTTATAAAAAGTAAATAACAGTCTTGTCACTTCCTCTTCTATGCTGCAACACTAGAAAAACAATCCAAAATATAGCTAATTAAATTTGGAGTCAGGAGTTTTAGTGAAAACTGTTACCAAGCCCATCCAGGACAATGGTATCTAAGACATATTTTACTTTCTCAAAGGAAAGGAAAGGTGATTGTTACCCAAGGCTAAAGAACTGAGAAACAGATAAATTACATAAACTGTGAATCACACAGACAGCAAAGTCAAGTCTAATGTTGCTATGGAACATTGATATTTGGCATAAAGTATTTTATTCTAGTCTATCTCATTTTCAATACGATATCTACTATACAATTGGCAAGCACATCTATTCAAAAGCACCCCCATATGTCTGATACCACTTTTTTAGCATCATAAATTTCATGACATCAAAATTCAAATAAATTTGAGGCATTGGGTGAGGCATTAACTTTCTGAATAGGTTTCATGAGAAGCAAAAAAAAGGGGGAAAAGATGACAATGGTATGGTTTAGCTCTAAAATTCGTAATTTTGAACCAGAGGACAAAAATTTTAAGATTCTATTTAACTGACTTCAAATCTGTAATACATTATACAAAATAAGACCATTTGGCCATGGTTTAGCTTAAAACTCAATTGCCATCATTTAATAGCAGGTTTTGGTGAAACTGATAGGTTAGGTTTTAGATTAATTATACCACTGGGCAGATGGCTTCAGGCTGGCAACTTTTGCAATAGTGCCAATGTAAAGATAAGCAGAGAGCTGAACAATTACCAGGTTAGTTTTTGTGACTGCAGAGGGTTTTTTTCCTCTGTCTTGAAGTTTTTCCCTTTTTTATCTCTTGGCAAACCCTTACTCATCATGGAAGTCAATTTAAAGACATGCACCATTAAATGCTTGGCCTTTTCTCCATTATGTTATGTACTAACTCTACTGGACATTTTTGTATATTATGCGTTGTGCGTATCAAAAGCTGAAGATGGCTGTTGGATGCTGTGCCAGCATCCATCACCACCACCATCTCTTTCTAACCGCAGCAGCTGCCAGATTTTGCTTAAGAACTCATAAGGTCATGGGGAAGCTGTTTGTATTCTGTTTCAGCTTCAGAATGTAGCTGGTGATTTAGTTTTATAATCATGGGTAAGCCAGTCCATTCAAGGTAAATTTTAGGGACCATTCTCAGGATCTCTTTCTGACTGTATATGACTAAGAAAACAAGTTGCCCAGGAGCCACTGACAACCATCCGGGAACCACAAGGGCAGTTTAGTCTTAGGTTGCAGCTAATACCAACACAGGCAGCGTGACAAAACCAAAGGGAAACAAAACAAAACAAAAAACAACAACAACAACAAAACAAACTTCGTGACCACCTCGTGAGCCACAGGATCAGACCTCTTGAAGCTGGCTCCATTGCTGTACTTTTAGGTTACAATCGCCAACACATTCCCTTTACTGAGCAAGTCGGTTGTGAGTCAAGTTTTTTTTTAATTGCAATAGAAAACAGCCTTACCTGCTCCTGCTCTGACATTGCAGGAGTCACATTGTGTTAGAATTGTGGGCTCACGTGTCCATTTCTCTTGGATTATAAACTCCTTGAGCTTTAGGATTGTGATTTTTCAGCTTTGTAATCTCAGCACCTAGTAGAACTCTGACACCAGACTATCCGTAATAAATGATTAACAATAGACAAATTAACAAACTAATATAAAATAAAACAAACTAATCTGGATTTTAGACCAAAAAACACCTCTCCCAAGTATTTTGCATATTTTTGTTATTTGACTTGACTCTTCTTACAGAGCTAGATATCTACAAAGTACCCATAACTATTTCTTATTCTAATTCAATTCTCTAACAATATTTTTTCTTCTTTTTCCTCCTAATTGTATAAATAACATATGCTCATTATAAAAGTTCCAAAGATACATAAAACATAAAAAAGAAAGTAAAAAAAATCAATGGGATTACCACTATTACCAGCTTTCAGTGCAGGGGTTAAATAAGTTGTATTTTGTCCCATTTTTTATCTCCCTATACCATCCTTACTATCACCTCTGCTGGGCAAAATAAATGTGCCTCACCCCTTAGTCATCAATGAGTCATCAGCTTAACTGCTGTATTTTCAGATTGGGTGAACATTTAATGTAGACACACTACGTGTTAAATATTTACTGTGCCAGATATTTTCACATGGATGACACAACAGCTATTTACTGGGATATGAATTATCTCATTTACATCTTTCCAACAGCCTTGAGACAGGAATTACTCAACTTGTTTTATAGCTAAAGAAAACAAAGTGGCAAGATTTGGTGGTAGGGAATACTTTCCAAGATGCATTCTGCCTTTTCATCTAGAAAACTACTTTTTGAAGACAGAAGTAATGAAAACAAAAACAAAAATCATTCTGTTATTTGCATAACATCTTTCACTGCATTTAAAAAATAAATAAAAAACCCAAAACTCCCCCAAACCTCCAGATTCTTAGTAATTGCAGAGATTTTGCTGCCTGGAACTCCTGGCTGTTAGTGCTCCTTAGGTGGGTCTTTGTGTCCAATACAACAGAAGGTGAAAGGAGTCATTGGGAGAATGAGGCCGTGGACAGAAGAAGGGTCTGCAAAAATGATGAAAGGCCACACAAAGCCATTGATTGTCATCTCTGCTTCTCATACCAGCCTGTAAGACAGAGTTTCACTGGGATCCTTCAAGCAGCCGTCCATTAGTCCTTAGCACTAAGGGTTACAACTGCAACTTAAAACTAGAGATAAGAAAAAGGCACCTGAAAATAGCAATGGTCTCCCTGAGCAACTATATTTTCAAATGGCATAAAAGACAAATGGCAAAGAGTTTTAATCCAGCTGACCCCAAGATCACCAATGTTGGTCTATGCTTCTGAACTAGAAAAAGGGCTAAAGTCTAATCTTGATGAATTTGGCTGCTATCAATCCCAAAATGGAACTTAAAAAGCTGTTAGCCTGAGGTCTTTGTAGTTTTGACCATTTTCCCCCCAAATAAATTCTTTCGGCTAAATGCGGAAAGGTCAAAGTCAAAAACAAACAAAACTGAACAAAACCAATCCACTGAAATTTTAGCTTCACTACTCCAAGATATAAGTAAACATACTTCAATGTGGGGTAAGCTGTCTAACATTTTCGGGGCTTAGAGCAAAAACACAAGTGAAGACCCCAGACCTGGTCCAACCTTTCTTCTCTGCCATAGTTCCTTCCTACACCACAAAAGGTCTTTCATGCAGACGTGTGGCCATCCTATCTCACAGGTCCAAACATGTGACCAAACCCCATGCAAATAGCAGCCTCTCAGGTTCCCCTCCATACCCAGAGGTGGGCACACCATACCACTTCTGGGAGTAGGCTCAGGATTGTTTGGAAAAGAAATTCTGGGGTCCTATCTTCCCCAAATGTGTTCTAGAGAGAAGATCCAAATGCGTCCACCTGCTTGGCCCACAGGCTCCTCTAAAGCCAGAAGCACAGAGGAAAGCTGCCCAGGTCTAAGGGCAGTGCTGATTCAAGGTAACTTTTAGATTTTATCTTGAATTTGGTAGACCTATGATCTTTTAAAATTTCATATCTTTTCATACTTGATTTTACACTTTGATGAGAATTATAAAGATGGCTCAGGAAAATGGGAAATTAAGGAAATCCTTAACTTCATTTTTTATACCCCCTAATCTTTGATGGAGGTTAAATATGTGAGGAGAATCAAAGCAGATATAGGGCCAAGATCCCCAAGTGGAATCATGTAGAGCTGGGCAATCCTTCTGGGTAATTCCGCCACGGTTACAGTATAGATTCTGGAACCAGAGAGGCGTGAGTTCAAACTCCAGCGCTGCCATAGTCCAGTTTAAATTATTGGTATTTAAACAAATGTTCTCTAATCTCGTTTACTCATTTGATAACTGGAAGCAAACAAGAACCATTTGGTAGGGCTGTGATGAGCATTAAAAGAGAAAATGCATGTAAAAACATTCAGTACATTGCCCAGAATGTAATGAATGATATTTACTATATAACTAGGTACTTTAATGCAATGTCAGGGCTGGAGTTATGGGCCAAATCATTGTTTAGCAAATAACTTAGAAGGCTATATTTATATTATTTGGCATTACTTCATTTTCAGGCTCCCCATTTGAAATAGTTTATTCTTCCCATAATTATGTAAGGACACAGGATGCCATTCTGAGAATTAGTTGAATGTGAGCTGAAAGGTAATAATTATGTATTTACTAGGTTTCTAAAATAAAAAACAAACAAAAATATCTAGCTGTAGGAGGAAGTATATCTTACTAACAAGAAACAAATGTGTATAATCTTCCTATTTACATACCGTGGCACATTTCTTTCAAAACTAACATCAGAATGTGTTAATATCTTTTATAAAATTCAAGTTATAACAATAATGTGCTGAACACTGTAGCACTTGCTATACATACTGTCATTTATTTGGAGTGATCTTCCTAACTTTCCCCTCCCCCATTTTACAGATAAGGAGAGTGAGGTGAAGACCACAGGGACACAAAGCCGCTGCCTCCCATTGAACGCTGCGTGAGTTACAGCTCGGAACAAACCTCCCCCTTTCTCTCCCCCACCTCTGTCAAAAAAATTAAGTGTGTCACGTAGGCAACGTGTTAGTGCTTCTTTGGCCTTTAATCCTTTCTGAGAGACATGTTTTTGTGTGTGTATGTGCTCTTTCAGAAGGTGCTTGTGGCCGTTCATATTTGTCTCGCTGTAAATCTAATTGAGAAGAACTCCTGCTAAATTTTCTTTTGTTGCTATAGTTATTTTTGGTGGGTGGCAAAGATGGAAAAACCACCACCAAACCAGAAGAAGCTCAGTTTATTGAAATTGGTACCTTGATTTATTTCTCCACAAGACCACTCTGAATCAAACACCAGATACTGCTGTGAAATAAACAGGCTCTGGCATGTTTTTTAAACATGTGATACAGTAAAATCCCATGTATAATACACCACAAAGGTACTTTACAACTACATTGTTCTTGGCATTGAGATATATTAACACTCATAGGAACCTTCAGCTGTGTGTCCTGAGCTCTGCAAAGCCTCCTGGGCCGGCAGCACCATCAAACGCAGATGTTCGGTTATACCTGCGATGATTTGCTGATTTCCTACCTTAATCATCACTGCTCTAGCCCAGAGGCTTTGAGCGGAACATAAGACAAAAGGACATTTTACAGACCCCTTGTGGGGCAGCTGCTATAGAATAGAAACCAAGTCTCAGGTTACACACCCCTAAGTGCCAACCACAATACATCACTGCTCTGCTCTTGGAGCAGAAGTTATTCAGGGGAATGGAAAATATGGAAAAGCTATTTATGGACAAAAGAAGTATGCCTGAAAAATGTGTTCCTGGAAAAAGATATATTCCATATTCCCAATTTGCCAAGTTTGGAAGCAATCGGAAAGTATACGAGGAAAGGAGAAATAACTTTATTGGAAGTGTAGTGGTACTGCTGACCAAAATATTTATCTGGAGAAAGCAAAGAGCAAGCTAAGTCCCTGGTGAGAAAAAAAAAAAATTTGCATACTTTTTTTTTTAAAGAGATGCTAAAATGAGTTGGTTTTCTTGGGGATAAAGAGAATGTTCTTGTCAGAGCTACAGCTGCTACAGCTAAAGAGAAAATGCAATTATGTGTATGGTAAACCCTTTGGGCAGACAGTTATGGGTTCGGAAGACAGTAGCTCCTTGCCAGGGGAACAAAGCAAATGTCAACAAGCCAGACACACTTGAAACACTCAGAAAAATGTCTTGCTATTCCTCTCCATCTATAATATGCCATATGACACCGCCGTTAAATCTGCTACTGCACAAAAAAGAACGTCAAGCTGTTGGTTTCCATGAGATCTGGATGGAGGCAAAACAACACAGCAGAAAGGAGTCCGGGGAAGGGACAGCTTTTACTTCTTGCCTTTGCAGGAGGAAACGACTTCCTACAGCTCGCCCACCAGGAGTTAGCACTCGCCCTGCCTGGGGCCAGGACCCCACGCCAGGACCTGGAGCATACCCAAAAACGCAGCCTCGGGTAATTATTAATGGGAATAGGAAACCAGAGAAAACAGTCACAAGTTACACAAATACAACAGTCATTTGTCTGTCCTGCTGTGCACTGTACAGCTCTTTCTACAGCGACCCAGTCTTTTCTTTCACTCTCCCCCCCACATCAACAGGCTTGCCAGTGCAAATCTCGGCTTCTGATCCCATCCCGGGGAAATGCAGGGACTACCACCATACCGAGTTTCACAATAAAATCTCCACGATGACAGTTACGCACAGCCCCTCAGCTCTGTTCACATAAAAGATTGCAACTGAATCTTGCCTTGCACGGGCTCAGCTCCGTGGGAGCTGGTTACCAGGCAAACTATCTGTTTTAAGATTTACCGAACGCCGGGGAGGGTGCGCTGGGGGGTGGGGAGTGACCAAGCCACCCTGTACCTACCTCCTTTTGGCAGCTAAGAAAAACAATTTCGTGACAAAGCTCACCCAACAAATGAAACCGACAGAATGAAACCTGAGAAACTTTAGCAACCAAAGAAAGCAGCCTTCCAAGGATCAAGGTGAATAATTGATTTGCCGGGTTTTGTTTCATCTTTTAAGCTATTTTGCTCATTAAAGGGAATTGTGGAATTTGTCAGGAGCCCAAACGCTAACACGCACTTCTGACAGCAAAGTGCATATTCCGAATTACAGATGCATTTGACAAGCCTATTCAACAACGATTAGCTGCAAAGCCAGGGAACTTACCGAGCGCAAAATTATTGGAACAAAGCAGGGAGGAGGCAGGAGGCACTGAAGGCAGCTTCTCCGTCTCCTTGGTGCCAGGTTCTCCTGTCTGCCGTCCGGTTCACACTTGCCTTTATAACTAAGACTCCGACAGAACTCACTAGCGAAACCTGATGAATTATAAAACAGCCCCTCCTAGACTCTCATATTTTACATCACGGGGGGTGACCATGTAGCATCTTCGCTCCCTGGGTACACATATTTCTTTGTAACTCATCCTGATAAATATATCAGCCTTAAAAGCAGATACAGTAATTGGTGTTTAGGATGTATCAGCATTAACCAATAAGATGCTTTCCCACCACAGCCCTGTACCCCCACCCTCCCCCTGTGTTCCCCCACACCTTGTTAAGGTGGATCCACCCGACCCAGTGGGGGGCAGGCTAAGACGGCAAAATGTGGAGGAGAGCCCCTGCATCCCAAATGTACACATAGCGAGGTGTAGTACTCAGGGTTAATTCTCATAAGAGTTCTGTGACGATCGGCCCTCCTATTTGCATACCATGTCACAATATACCACTCTCACTCCTCCTGAGCCGCTTAGCAACCAGCAGAGGTATCAGTAGCGCTACAGTATACACGAGCCTCCAGAGCTCAGAGGAGTTAAGCGACTTTGCCCAGTGTTCACAGAAATTGAGGGATGCAAGGAGCCTTAGAGATTGGGTCGTTCAACCTGCTCACTACTGTGCAGACAAGAGAGAGAAAGTAACTTGCTCCGGTCACACAGTTTCCAAGTGTGATTTGAGTCTGCACCCAAACCCAGGTCTTCTGGTGTCAAGAGCAGTGTATTTCTGTCCTATCAATGCTACCTCTGGAGCCAGAAGCTCTGAAAATGGAAGGCATGCAGGAATCAGAAACAGTATCATTGATTGACAAAAAATCATTAACAGGCAGGCTGCAGGGAGAAAGGTGCCTGAGCTTTCCACTTCCTCTCTCAAGGTCAGCATCACCTCTTTAGCTTCATTGGATATCAACACTAGGAAACCTGTTTTCACTAATAACAGCTACAACCCAGCCCTTCCTATGTGCCCGGCAGTGTTCTAGGTGCTCCGACTCACTTAGCTTTCAAAACATCCCTAGGAGGCAGGGGGTATCATAGCAACATGCAGATGAAGAAACAGATTCAGAGAGGTGGACACACCCCAGCAGGATCACAGCGGCTTACTGGCAGGGCTGGAACAGACTCTGGACAGCCTGGTGTCCCAGCCCACACTCACACACACCATCCTGTCCCAAGCAGAGCTTCACCTCAGCTGTCAGAGGCAGGCGAGCAAAGCGAACGGACTGATTTACTATGCCTTCAGGGGGGCGCTGGGCCTGCTGACGCTCTGATTTCAGACTTCTGGGCTCCAGAACTAGGGGACAACACATTTCTGTTGTTCTAAGCCACCTAGTTTGCTGTACTTTGTAACAGCAATCTAGGGTATTAATACAGTCAGATATGATCCTCATCTGACCCATGAGGAAATTGCAGCCCAGAAAAGTTGGGTAACTTGCTCCAGGTTTCATAGCTCCAAATTAGTATGGCCCAGGTATAAACCGGGATCTGTGACTTCAGGACCACATGTAGCAGCAGCAGTGCTTCCTAGAGGCTGGTCCGGGACACTTGGTCCCTGGCAAGATGAGAAATGTAGGATGCAGTGATTTTTCATCAAGTTAAAATGACCTTTTTAAACAAGGTTGTGTACCTTTCTACTCTGTTTTTTCTTTCTCTTGTTTTTGCTATTAGACTGTCTTTTTATTTCTGAAATGATGAGCATAAACAGTAGCTTTTAGTCTTGTTTTTTTTTTTTAAATGACCTTTATTTTATTGACAAGATAAAAAGTTGGCCATTCTACTGACCTCTACAGTTTATTCTGAAATGTGTCAGGGAGTAATAAGAAGATAATAGCTGACTACACAGCTATATAGCATATTTTACAAGAACTTTTAATAAGGTACTATAGATGCCCAGAAGAAGGGCATCCAACCTAGTCCTGAGGAGGTGAGGTCTAGAAGGCTTCCTGGAAGAGGTGATGTCTAAGCTAGGTCTTGATGGATGACTAGGAGATATCCAACTCAGGAGGAGATATCTAATCCGGGTGAGCAGCATGTGATGTGCAAAGGTCCGAGAGGCAAGGATTTGATCATGAATATCAGGAAAATAAGATTGTATCTACCATTTAATAACCTAAGTGCATATGATAGAAAAAACTAACTTCAGAGTTTTTAGGAATACCAGAAAATAATCAATGATTTTTTCATAAACTTTTTCAATGCAATGAAAGCTGAAGTGGAATATGTCATGCTTTATAGTTAGAGAACCCTGATTCGTTCAAGCTGATCTTTGCAAGTTGCTTAACTTCTCGGAATTGAACCTCATTTCCCCATCTGTAAAACGTGGCTAATAGTACCTATCTGGCCTTTTACATGTTTACAAGATGCTGACCCCTAGTGTGTGTGAATGGAGCCCACTGGAATGATGCAGGTTACAGCTTGCATGGTTGCAAATCATGATCCAGATAACAATCCTATACAGAAATGGAGGCTCAAAGAGATGAAGTCACTAGTCATGTAATTAGGAAATGGCAGAACCAGAGACTTTTAGGACAACATTTTAAGGCTGGAATATGCCCTCAATCTTCCACAGAGTTCAAGCCCTTTTTCTCTGATGGCCTCTTCTGGCTACCTGAGTTAACCAACCACTGCCCATTAACTTCCCACTGCCTCCACTGTCTCCTCTGTGCTCTCATGCCCAGGGTTTAATATTGTTATGGCCGAGAACAGGGTAGAGTGGAGAACAGGTCAATGGAACAAAAGCACAATTCACTCCTTCATAACTAACTCCTTGAGTCTCTCAATACACACTTGGCCCCTAAGTATGAGGCTTTGTCGTGTCTGGCTGAGCTGAAAGTGATGAAAAGACATGATGGAACGCTGGAAACCTCATTACTGGCTCTCTGCCTACAGAAACTCAGCCAGCTTATCTTCTTTCCCAAGGAACTTCAAACTTACACTGGCTCAGCTGGTTCCTTCCAGGTGCCTATAACACGCTGCTCTGCCCAGCTGAGATCAGAATTGAGAGGCCAGGCTCTGCATATGCTTTTCTAGCCTGGAGAATATGTCTCTTTTTTCCAACGCTCATTGTACCTGGTTCTCCTGGGGTCTCAGTCACTCTTGGGTTGCAATTTGGATGCTGTACAACACAAGTCACAATAACTGCTTCCTGGACAGTATCCTGGAGGCCCAGATGCATTGACTTAATTTCTGTGGCTGCCCCGTTACAGCCAGAATTTCGCTTCTGAGCAAGAACAACTGACAGAGGCAAGGCATCAACTATGTAAAGTTGTAAGAACAGCTTTCATGTAAATTAATCTTGCTGAATCCTCCCAGCACACAGAGATCCGTTAGTCCCATTGTATATATAAAGACACTAAGACTCAAGAGGAATGAAGCAGCACATATTTTGTAGGCACCTGGTGAGTGGCAGGTCTGGGCTTCAAGCCTGCAGCTCTCTGACTAAATAGGTGTCTATTATTTCAATACAGGAGCCTCCATGTAAAAGTCAGGAGGGTTTTTTTGTTTTGTTTTTTTCCATAATATTCATTAAAAAGCAAGCAAATAATCACCCCTTCCATTCTCTCCCTTCAAATCATGGCATCATTATTCTTTATAATTGGGACACAGCAGAACATTCTGCAGTTTAACGATGGACAGGGTTTAAATTTATCAACATATCATTTAAGCAACCCGATCCCTCTGCAAATCTGTAAAATGAGAATAACCGCTTGCCCACCTTGTAGGGTTGTTGTAAGGATTATATAAACGAAGGTATGCTTTTCACTTATATGAAATGTCCAGAACAGGCAAACCCATACAGGTGAGGGTAGACTCAGGTTTCCTAAGGCTGGGGAGGGGGGTTGGGGGGAAATGGAGAGTGACTGCTAATGGGTGTGCGCTCTCTTTTTGGGGTGATAAAAATGCTTTAAAATTTTTTCTGGTGATAATTACACAACTCTGTGAAGAAGCTAAAAACCAGTGAACTGTATACTTTAAACCAATGAGTAATATGGTATATGAAATTAAAAATAATGTGAAGTGCTTAGCACAATGCCTGGCACAATGTAAATGATTTAGAAATATTAGTTTTGTTGTTATTGTTTTGAGGCAGAGACTGGTGGATTCACCAAATCCATTTATTCTCCTGGAGCACAAACCCAGGCTCCTCCCCAGAAGTTGGATGTGGCCCTAAGTCTGAGCTTTGGTCAAGGGAATGTGAGCTCTGGCCAATGAAACGGACCGGGCTTAGCCCATGAAAACACTCCCCATGCAAGCCTCAAGTTCTCTTTCTCCCTCACTAGCTTGATGCCAATGAATCCTTTCACCTTGGAAGCCACGAGTTGAAGATAGGGGAGCCAGAGCATAAAAATAGTCCCAGAATCTCTGCCCAAAGGAGAGTTAAAGACAAGTTTTGGACATCATGAGGAAAAAAACCCAACTTTTGTTTTAAAACCATTATTCATATTGAGATTTGATTATAACAAGAGCTAGTATTATCATAACAAATACATCGTTATAGTTTTAAGTCTCCAACTGTCTGAAATTGTGGATTAGCTGACCACAAGGGGTGTGGGGTCCCGAGGGCATGCAGGAAAGGATGTTTGGCAAATACAGCTATTCTTCTAACACTGTCCGGTAGCACTGGACAGCCCGAGAGGGTACACAGTTTCTAATTAGCTTTCCCAGCCTGGGGAAGCGGAGTCCTTGTTCTGCCCTCCAGCCCCTTCAGAAAGGGCCAAAGGAACAGCAGGCAACACGCCATCAGAGCACCAGAGGACTCGGCAGCTCTGTGCCTGCAGCTCTGCGCTTCTCCCCTGCTCTCCTGGGAGGACACGTTCCCCATCACCTCTCCTTTGATAAAAGGGAAAACCATGCAGATCAAAGAGGTGACCCAATCAGATTCTGTACCACGCTCGCTCAGTGCTTTCTAAAGCAGGATCCTTCCTTCTCTAAATGTGGGAGGCAAAGAGAGCTATTAGCTCTCCTGGTGAAAAACACCAAAATATTTGTTATTGTCTCTCATTCAGAAGCTTCGCTGTCAGAAATCAAGGCTCTGAGTCATGCTTTAGAGAAGGTGAACAGAGGATAGGCAATCACAATACAAGACGGCAGAGTGGGGAGGGGACCATCCCTGGGGGCAGGGGTCCCAGGTTTATGACCCCCTTCCCTCTGTCCGATGTGGTCAATCGGGCCTTTGCTGTCTTCCTCACTGGGGACATAGTGAAGACAAATGGTCACGTACAGTGAAAGTGCATTCAGAGCTTATAAAAATAGCTAATGATTCCCAAGGATTTACTGTGAAGTCCTCTTGTTTAATCTTCCCAACAAGCTTAACAAGCTTATTACATAAGTAGTAGCATTAGCCTTACTTACGAGAAAAGGAAAGTGAGCCTCAGAGAGTTTAAACAAAGCAGCATCCCCACGATCACCCAGGTGGTAAGTAGCAGGGCTGGGGCTCTAATGGGCACCTGATGGATGCCAAAAGCCCACATCTTTAACCACCACATCCTTCCTGACTCTGAAGAAATGAAATGGCTCTTTTACTGGGTATCGTAGGATGCCCAAAGCCAAGATGCCTACCCTCGCTCTCTGCGTAGGCAGACCGTCCTACAAGGCTGCCTGCATTCGGGCATATGAGGTGTCTGAGAGAAATGAAACAGGCAGGAAAAGGGAAGAACAAAGGCCACTGTCCT
The DNA here is from genome assembly GCF_964146895.1 of Miniopterus schreibersii. Classification (NCBI taxonomy): domain Eukaryota; kingdom Metazoa; phylum Chordata; class Mammalia; order Chiroptera; family Miniopteridae; genus Miniopterus; species Miniopterus schreibersii. The sequence goes on along the minus strand of NC_138112.1, from coordinate 28,654,242 downwards.
GGGCCCCAGAGACTAGTCAGCCTAAACATGACTCATAAAGTTATTCACAGACTCAGATCTCATAGATTTCCGATATCAGATCATTGCAAGTAGAAATGTGAACCTCCAGATAGAAAGCACCTCTTCTTGCTGAAAATAGCTTCCCTCTCCCAGCACAAACTCATAAAGCAAGAAACAAGAATCTGAATTTCTCTCTGCTTCCTCTTTGCCAAGCAGTTACTTTTTTCCTTCAACCTCTCAGTCCCATTGTTTCTCTCATTTCTCTGTATTATGCTCTATTTGAACCTGATGGAGGTAGCATTGTGAAGCTAGTTCGGAAGCCCAGGGGACTCGCGTCATAAATAAATAAACAAATGAACAATTCAGCAATTGGTAAATCAGGCGGGAATGAGTTTAACAATTGAGCTAGAAAAAGAACTGAAAATCTACTCCCTGATGAAAGATCTGAAGGTGACCCAAGTGCTCCTCACTGAACGGGTAACTACACTGACTTCTTCCAGTAAATCAGGGGCTAGAAAGAGAAGCAGTGGGGAGCCAGTTCAAAGGGCTCCACAGCAATGGTCAGTGGCCCTCTGGCCACTTTGCATTACCAATATGCTGATACATTATCCCACGGTGGCTGTGAAATATTTGTTCACCACCTATAAAAGCAAGACATTTTTAAGTGCTACTTTTCTTTAAATATATTCTCCTTCCTTTAAGTCTTACATAATTCAACTATCATCTCATGTGAGGCTTAATTTAAAGACAAGCCTAAGTTGAGTGAATTCACTGTGAAGGGTTATGGAAGTTATATGTATTCCAGAGAGTCAGCAGCTGTGTAATGGAGTGTCTATTATATGCCTGACCTACTGCCAGGTTCTGGGAACACAAATATGACTAATAAGACCCAGCTCCTGTCCTTAAGGAGGTCACGGCCTCCTTAATTAAAAAACGAAGTGCAAGTAGCCTTACAGGTATTAAGGTAGAAGGAAGTACATGAGGTATTTAGAGATCAGCTCTAATGAGGGAGAGAGTATGTGTGGGGAGGGCAGAGGACAGAGATTGAGGCTCAGTAAAGGAGTCCCTTCCCTATATGTCTACCTAGAAGACCCTAGGAGCTGCTGTCTACCAAGGAGACAGGCTAAGATGCTGTTCTGGGCAGAGAGAGCAGAAAGAATGGGGCAGCTCTGCTAAGTGGCATAAAAAGAGGGAAGGTTAGGGTCAGTGTGGACACTTGAACCTGGCTGGGAAAGAGGCTTAAAAGGAGAGAAATGAGAGGAAGGCCTGGGGGTCAGGGGTCAGGGGTCAGGGGTCAGATCCTTGTCTGCCCTGTGGGTCATGCGAAGGAGTGTGGACTGGATCCTCCATGTGGTGGGAACGTCTAAAGAACTTCAAAAAACACGATCCGATGTGCAGTTTAGAAGATCACCGTGGCAACCATGTGGAGGCCGGGCTGGAGGTGTTAGGCTGGCAGCAGAGCAAACAGGAGCAGTTAGGAGGCGAGTGCAGTGGTCCAGGCGGGAGGATAGGCCTGATCTCAGGAGGCATCAGTGGGGATGTAAAGAAATAAAAAGGGGGCAGATGTTAGGAAGGTAGAAATCTGGGCTGGAGGCAATGAAATCTGGGTTCTAGTTTTAGTTTTGGTACAGTCTCTTTATGTGACCTTCCACGAGTCCTTCCTTCTCTAGACCCTGTTTCCCAGCTTGTCTGGTAAGAGGGCAACACTGTGTGACTGTATGAGAGAGTCGTTATTCATGTGTTTGGTTATTACTCATTCATGGGCAAGTCAGTCAGGAAAGGCACTCGTTCCTTGATTCATACTCTTTGGGGTCTTACCGTGAAAAAGAAAAATGATAGTACAAAAAACCCAACCAAGGAAAATATAAGACTTGAAGACCATAAGCATTTGCTAATCATGTATTAGGGACAAAATGTACGTGACAACGTACTATAGAGAAGATGGAAATGATCAGTGCGTGGTCTCTGCTCTCTGGGAGGAAATGAAACAGCCTGTGATTAATTCAATAAATAAATAGTGACAGAATGCTTATGTGCGGAGTATTATGTCTACCGCAGTAAGGAAACAGAGGAATAAGACACGGTCTCTGATACGAAGGAGCTCAGGGTCGGTCAGCCGTAAGTGGAAGTATCATGGCTATTAGAGCTGCAAAGCACTGAGGGAGCCCAGAGATAGGTATCAAGAATTTGATCAAGTCTATCTTTAATCTTTGTCACAGCAGACAGAAGTATGAATGCCCTTGTCTGTGACCCAAGGCTGCCAATAGTTCCCTTTATAAAAGCAGAGGAAGAAAACAGTCATTCTTTACTTTAAACAAAAAAGACCTTTCCATTGGGAAAGTCCTATATTAGGTGTTCCATATAAGAGCAACAAGACATGCTCTTCACCCTCAAAGAAATCGCAGGTTCATAACAGTTTGTATTGTGGGAGGAAGAAGCAGACAAAGGTTGAGTTCTACTCTTTCTATCAAGCAATCCAAAGTGCCTTGAACAGTGCTTAGCATATAGTAGGTGCTCAACAAATGTTCAACTTAAGTGAACATTATCAAATTTGTTACTTAAAGAAAGAAAATGGCCCTGGCCGATATGGCTCAGTTGGTTGGAGCAACATCCTGTGCATTGAAGGGTCATGGGTTCGATTCCCATCAGGACACATACCTAGGTTGTGGATTTGATCCCCAGTCAGGGCGCATACAGGAAGCAACCGATTGATGTTTCTCTCTCACATCGATGTTTCTCTCTCTTTCTTTTCCTCTCAATTCCTCTCTCTCTAAAATCAATAATAAAAAAAAGGAAAGAAAAATAATAAAAATAATAATTAATAAAAGAAAAGAAAATGAAGTTGACTCTAAAATAATAGCATCTACTTGATATTTAATTATCCAAAGAATTCACTTAGGAGAAATTGCTTTTATGTAAGAAGTCATTAGTAATTAATCAAACCACAGGCAACTGGCTTGTTGTAATATTAATTCAAACAAGGTTCCTAAGCAGCAGCTCTACATTCCCAAAGTCTTGGGAAGCAGATGGCATCTAATTTGCTTCAAGAGGCTTTGATTGACCACTTGGTTCTTTAAGCCAGGGTGAGTTCAGTGTTTGGAGTTCTCCTTAAAAGAAATTAACTCCTAACAAGTGGTTTATAAATATCTAATTTGGAAAGACACTACTCAGGAACTGTCTTGTTTAGAAAGAATGGAATGTGCTGAGGGTATGGAAGGGGATTCCATTAGTAGCCTGAGAAAAGTTGCTCATTTGACAAATAAGATAACTATATGTAAAAAGCTTTGAAAAAAAAACATTTAAAGGTGTTAACAATGCAAGTGGAATTAAAAAAAGAACATGTGCCACATTCTGATATTTTTTTCCCTAAACAGAGAGGCTGAGAACATTGAGGTCCAGCTGGTAAGAATTATGACATCAAATTTAAAATCTTTGACCACTAAGAAATGATTCTAAGTAACTTGCAATAGGCTTAACTCATGGACTCTGCAGAGGTGTGGAGGTGGCCACCATGCTGCCTACCACCGAGGAGAGGAAGCTATAGTAAAACAGAGATTTCACATAGGGGCTTTTGGTCACAGGCCCGCTTGGGTGGACATCTGGCCTCTGCTACTTACTAAACTGTTATGACTTTGGACAAGTCACTTAACCTCATTTAAGCCTCAATCCCTGCAAATGAAAATAATAATGTCTAGTTCATAAGGTTTTTATGGAGAGTACAAGATATAATAGATGTAAAACACTTATTACAGTGCCTGTATAACAAGTATGGTAACTATTAATATTATAATTAGGATTAATGAAAGGAAAATGTTCTTTCCAAAATTGGCTAAAAAACGTGTTTCAAAGATTTCTGAGACTGAAAAAAAAATATAGATGATGGATTTGCAGAAATGGGAGTGGGTGCTTCATTTTAATATAATTGTAATGTACTGGAGAACATAGCAGAATCTTGTGCCAATCACAAACACTTTCTCATAGTAAGATTAATTTTGTGAGTGAACCTGGGCTATATGAACAGTATCTTATTAACTATGTACTTTACTGTTACATTGATATCATGGGTCTCCTGTGAATGTGATTTAATGATATAATACAAGGAACACTAGCCTGCAAGGGCCTTGATTTGAATTTCACCTTTGTCACTTAATGACTTATGAGCTCTGGCAAAATAAAAACCTTGCTGAGCCTCAGTTTCATAACTGTGAAATAGGGATAACAATTGTACTTCTAGTTCACATTTTAAAAGATTACATGAGATCATCATCATCATCATCATCATCATCATCATGTTTGCTGAGTTTTTGCCAAGTTTTGGCAGCCTTCACTAAATTATCTCACCCTTACGACGTCCTATGTTGCCTTTCAGAAGTGTGTTTGTAAAGTCAGGGTCTGCAGCCAAAAGCTCCGAGCCAGGCAGCTGAGATCAGTTGAGTTGACAGGCAGAGGGCTGATAAATGATGACCGAAAGTATCAGTAGCTCTTGCTGCTTAAACAACAGACTGGTCTTTGACAGGCAGACAGTGGTCTGCAGATAGAAGTCTAGGAGGGCAGGGGAAAAGTTCTGAATGTATGCAAACATCAGAAACTTGGGGACTTGCAGTCAAACCTCAAGTTTCTAAGGTTTATCATGCATAACTACTCCTAAAACATCCCAGGTAAACATCTAAAGGGTCCCAGTAAAGGCAGACATGAAGGAAGGGATAGGACCCCAAATGTGTCAAATGCGTTAAAGAGGGTGGAGAGAAGAAAGCAAAGCACACCAAAACGCTCCCCTGGAAGCAGCAGCTAGGAGCCTGAGCAGAGCTCAGGGAGGTGGTGTGGAAGGGAGCAGGGAGGGGGCTGCTGAGCTGGGGGGGGCACTGTGGTCAGTCTTGGTCAGACGAGCTTCAGATTTCTGTGGCCTCTGGGCTCAGACGTAGGTGGCATGGGGGAATTCTTTCTTTACCTTGATTTTAAGAAAGTTATTTAACCTTCTATGCCCTGGTTTCTTCTTTAAAATGAGAATAATGAAATTATGGCCCAATTCACATTGGGTGACTATGTACTTGCAAAAAAGAAGGGAGAAGATTTCTATGTATTGATTGGCATAGAAAGATCCCCATGACGTATCAATAAATGAAAGGAGAAAAGTGCAGAACAAAGCATGCAGGATGCTCCCTGTGGTGTGAAAGAAAGGGGTTAAAAGAAAAGAAAAAAAGCATGTATATGTATATAATTTGCTATATTTGCAAAGGGAACTCCAGAAAAGATACACCAAGAAACTAAAAATAATGGTTAGGTGGGTAAGGTGAATGGGAATGGGAGAGGGCAAAGCTTTTTAATAAATACCTTATAAGAATAAAATATTTAAATTATTTTAAATAATAAAATGAGGCTAGCAATTAGCACATACCTCCTACGGTTGTTTTGAAGATTAAATGGAATAATGTAAAGAGCTTAGCATGGGGTCTGATGCACAGCAAGCATTAAATACACATCAGGAGGATTATCATCTCTTTTTGAGAAAGGGTGGGAAGGAGCCCTTCCTTGACCTCGACTTTCTGCTCAAGGTTTAAAGAGAGCTGGAGACAAGTCACAGGAGGCTCTCGTTGTGGCTTAAGGAGCAGAAAAGCCATGATGTCCTGGATTGCTCCTCTGTTATCCAGCCCTAGTCCCCGAGGATTCAGGGCAAAAAGCTCATCCAGAAATAAAGGTGGAGCTTTTACCTAGGAACTTGAACACAGTGAACTAAAGGCTATGAAAAGGTAGAGACTTCGACTCCAACACAGAGCAGACCTGACCATGACGCCAAGAGTTAGGAATGATTTAAAAACAAGCATGCCTCAGAACAAAACCTGAGAAAAGATGAACAGATGCCAAGGAAATGTCACATTCTTTCACTGTGTTGCTAAAAAAAGCTTCAGTGTCTTTAAAGCATGCATCTCAGTGGATTAATTGAAAATGCCACAATGGAATGAAAATAATTTTTTAAAAAATCTAGCTCTAAATAGAACCCTTTACATAGTCACAAAATTTAATAATCTACATTTTTTTTGCTCCATCTGCACTGAAAAAGAAGATTTAATAATCAGACACGAAAGGTAGGAAATTATAATGAATCACAAGTATTCAAACATTGTAACCCAAATAATTGTTCTAGTAGTGCCTGTTTTACTTAGGGTTATGCTAAGTAGCTAAAATAAAGACTAATTCTTGGTTTCTTTAGGATTAAAACACATGGCATTTGGAACACAGAAAAGGACCATTTTAGGCACTTGTTGGGGAAATAGCACACAACAGGATGTCTTGGTTTTGTTAGATGCTTCCTCTAAGTAGGTTCTAAGAAAGGTGCAAGCAGGGGGGGTCTGCGAGGTGGTGATGAGGCATCCCTTGTGCAGCTGCCGTATTATTAGCTATGGTGGTTAAAAACTCCAGCTCATGAAGTAGACAGATTTGAGCATAAATCCTAATTTTATCAATCGTTAGCTGAGTAATTTTAGGCAAGTTACTTAACCTTGCTGAACTCCAATTTTCCCATCAGTAAAATAGGGATAAATAAAATGCTACCTTATATGGATGCTATAAGGATCAAAAGACATAATGTAATTAAGATGCTTAGCACAGTGACTGGGATAGAGATGTTCAGTAAATCTTAGCTTATCATGATCATCTATTGTTTCATCCATTCATCCATCCACTAAACCATCACTGATTAGGAACCACTTCAGGTTAAGCTTTGGTCCAGGCAAAGGAAATCCAAGAATAAGACAGAGCTCCTGTACACAGGAAGATCTCAGCCCAGCATGGGGGGGGGGCAAAGAAGGTGATATGGCATTGGGGATATTATGAGAAGTCAGTGCCAGGCATGTTGGGGCATAAAAAGGGAATGCTACAAAGATAAGGAAGGGGCTTCCTGGAGGAGCTGATGCTTGATATAGGGCTTAAAACATGTACATACAAGGCATTCGGGACAAAAGCAACAGGAGGGGCACAGGCACTGGTGCGTGGGAGGGGCAAGAAAAATGGTAGGGACAGGTGCTGGGGCATGAAGAGCCAGCCCAAGAGGGAAGGCCAGAGGGGGCCAGGAGGCTCAACACCGAGGGCTGAGCACACATAAACGTTTCTGTAATTTGGTGTGTTTGACAACCCAGCTTCTTTAATTAGAAGTTGAGAAATAGTCGGCATTGCAGTGTCAGCCAGGGGAATGTCTTGAGAGTGCTCCTTATTATTATGGCATAAAGATAATTTTGTACTATCTTAGCCAGCCTTACAAGATACCTGCTGAGAAAGCATCTCGCCTGATCTTGCCAGGAACTTACCCTTCTTAGCCAACTCAGAGTTGACTTGAGATAAGGACTTTATAAGCAAATTATGCCCCCCCCCCTTTTTTTTCTTTTTGCTTATAAATCTTCTCTTAATTAGGTAGCTCACTTCAGGACAAAGGAATTAAGTATCAGTTTTGGTTAAAGGGGATGTAGTAAAATGGAGGGGATCAAGACATATTGTTTCAAACATCTTCTACCTAACAATGGTGTGAACTTAGGAATTTTAGGAATTTTTAAAAATCTTTGTGAATTTCAACTTCTTTATCTATAAAGAGGTAGAATTTGATCTATCTCATGGGGTGGAATAACTAGTGCCGAGTATGTATACAAGCCTGACATAGCTCCACAAACGGCGGCTGTTGTTACTACCTGTAAAAGTGAAATAGGTGATTTACACAGCAGCCTCCCTCGACAGAAATCTGAGTCTATCAGGGCAGAAGGATGCCAGGTGTGGGTGGCAGTGGAGGAAGCCAGGTCGGCTTGCACTTCTAACTGTACCACGCTCTGGCTGGGCTGGAGCAGAGAAAGCTCTAATTCCTGTGTGTTGAACCGAGGTTGGAGACACCGATCTCTCGCTCTCCAGTACACTGAAAGCTTCCCTTAGCTAGGCAGAGCTTCATGGGCCAATAAATGTTCACCAGAGCATTTTCTTTCAGGTGTCTAGAGCTGGAGCAGAAATAAGAGCTAACAGAGGAGGCTGGCTAAATACAAGCAATTTTTTCTGCAGACCAAGCAGATGTATTTGGGAGAGGATGTGATGGAAAGAAAGCATATGCACACTGTTGCTAAGGAATTGTAATTCTCCCAAATATACTATAAATGATAATATGCATTGATCCAGCCCCCAGTGGGGAACATACATTATTATCTACGGTACATCTGTGCTGTGCAAGCATTTCATAGACTGGACTGAACTCTCACATAACCCTAGGAAAACCACACGCTCTTGCCTTTTAACCCCATATTGTTAACTGGTTAAAGCTCATTACCTCCATAGTGCACAAATGTTTTATAATGAAGGCCCCTTACAATGGTCTATAAAGGGAATCACTGTTAACATAGCACAGAAATCCCATAATTTAGATCCTGGTAACCCAATGGCAAAAAAAAAAAAGATGGTACTTTATTAATCTAAGACTGTAATATTTAATGCCAACCATTAATATTTCAACCAAAAAATTTTTATACTCAAATAACCAGTATTTTCCATGCCACTATCATGAAAAGCTTTGGTTTTTAGAGAAGAGTTAGGAAAGCTACCACATCAACCAACATCAATGACTCATAACAAACTAACCTAATACTTATGGTGACAACATTATTTACAGTAGTGAAAAAATTCAGAAACAACTGAGAGGCTTAAATAATGGCAAATTGGTTAAACCAACAGTGCGACATCCACATAATAGAATTGTAGTTCTCTTTAAAATGAACTTTTACCAAAAAAAAAAGTAATGACATGAAGAAATTCCTACAAAGCATTATTGAATGAAAAAGAAGGTTATCAAGTGCTATATATGGTATGATTTCAATTTTATAAAATGTAGAAAAAAGTTGTAAAGACCTACAAGAAAATCAATAGGTATTATTTTCTTATTTATTTTTTTATAATTAGAAAAATCCCAATAAAATAATGTAACATATGTTAAACAAATTGCTAAATGCCAAACTATAATGTAACTGAAATAAACTAGGGTAGAAATGTTTACATATAATATTACCTACCCTATATATTTTATGCACAGAAATGGTCAAATAAGCCAAAATGTCAAAGAGTAGTTACCTCTGGGTAGCAGAAATTATGGATCATTTTCTCTATCCTTTCTTTCTTTTTCTTCTTTTAAAATGCTTCCGTATCTTCCAAAGTTTCAGCAATAAACACATAATGCCATTATGATCAGAAAAAAAGTTATTAAAAAAAAAACTAAGCAGAAGAAAAGAACCTATCTTAAAGTCACTCGAATATTAAATTCTTCAGACTAAATTGCTGACCCTCTGAATCCAAATCTACTTTACTTTCCATACTGCTAACATTCTAAAAATTCTATGTAAATACAAGAAAAAAAATTCCTACATCAATTAAATAAGGTAGAAGCAGTCGCACTTCATGTTTACTTCCATTATTATTATTTTTAAAGTACATCATTATAAAACTTACAGATTCCCTGGCAATGAATTTTTTTTATGAAAAAGCCACACAGACTCAAAAACACGATTTCATATGAAAAAAAAAGAAACTATTTTCTATGGAAAACTACATCTAATGCTTGGAAGGCAAAAGAAGGTAGATTTGCAGCCATTATCTAAATGTAAATGTTATTCACTTAAAAATTTATTCAACAATTTTATTTGAGCTCCTATTCTACGTCAGGTATTATTTTAGGTGCCAGGGATATAGAGGTGTCTGCAAATCAGATCGGAGACAGCGCATTCCTTTCACAGGACATATTAAAGCAGTTGACTGATGACCACTTGGCCAAGATGTAACAGAGATCAGAACACGTGAGGTGGCAACAATCCAGTCGGCCCATTTCTTAGTCTGAAAACCTCCCATTTGTACTCCCCCACTCTCATTCCCTTCCCAAGCCAGTTTCCACAATCCCCTGGAAATCAGAGCTTCATGCAAAGACTTGCATGTGATAGTTCATTTTGAGCAGTGGTTCCGGGGAAGAAGACTGAAGAGCAGGGAGAGAGAGCTTGGAAGGAAGAAAAGGCAATACAAGGATGTGTTGTCAGGCTATTTGCTGTGGACAACTGGGACTCAATCCCTCCAGGACCTTCCGAGGAGCATCCCCAATGCAGTTCAGAAGGCTCTCTCCAAAGCATGAGGAGGGGAGCCTCTATCCACCCATTCCCTCATGCCTCTAGGCCTTCAACTGTCCAGAGTTGCCACATGGGGCGTCAACTCCTTTGCACTCCCAGTTTTGTGCATGCCCGAATGGTGAGTGGACTCCTGGGCAGAAAGCAGAGATAGGTGTGGCAGCTGAGGCGAGGTGGCACCTGGTTACACCTGCATGAAGCCGGTTGCTGCAGCAACACCTTGTTAGTTTAGCAGAAGAGACGTGAGGCTGAGCGAAGAGATGGCACCACCGGTAAGGCTCCTCCAAGCCATATGAGGCACGAGGATAACAATGGCATTTGTTGAGCATGTACAGACTGCATGCATTTCATCACTTAGTCCTCTAAGTCTGCTCCAGGAAATAGATTATACATTCACCTCTTTTTTCAATCACAATAAGACATGTTTTAAGAAGCTAAGCGGTCTGTCTGAGGTCACCGATGAACGGTGGACTGAAGGACTAGCTACAGAGCCCAAGTAGAATACTGTCTCTCTTAGTGTCATGAACAGCTAAAGGTCTTCAAAATAGGAAATCAGAAGTAGAAATTCATTGCCCTTTGGAGTTCCTGTTTCTGTACTCTCAATATGGTCACAAATGTTTTTTATTATATGAACATATATTCCCACCCCACCCCCACATTAATATCACTTGTACACTATAATCAAAAATTGCTTACTTTGCAATATTTTCTGTCTTGTTTTTATTACATAACTCTGTATTTTCTTAAAACAGTTGGTCAATTAATAAAATTTATCATAGTTTGAGTTTAGATTCTGAAGACTTAGGGGTCTACCTTTGAGCCGTTATTTGATAGGATGTGGACCATAGTTTCTGAGGGAGAAATCGGATGGCTGAAGGCCAATGCCCAAGGTGCTGTGAGAACAGTGGGCCCTCTTTGGGTCATGGCAGAAACACCTGATTTGCATCCACCTGTTCACATACTAACTGAGTGACACTGGACATACTCTTTCTTGTGTCTGAGCCTGTTTTTCATAGTTTCTAACACGAGGTTGCTGGTGCCCATTTCCCTGACTTCCCCTGATGACTTACTGGAAGGACAAGCAGCATGCCTGGAGTCTGGCATGCACTCAGCCACTGCCTTATCCCTTCCTTTCTTAAAGGTAAGAGGTGAGGGTGAGTGCTGGGGTAGCCGCTAATAATATTCACTCTCGTAGGCTCCCCTTCCAATCTAGGTCATGCATCCTTCATCAAGAGTCTTCCTGAGAGGAAAAACAAATTCTCACATCAGAAGTGAGTATGAACAAATTCTGCGAAATAATTTTTTCTAACAAGATTGCACATTAAGAAACAAACCACATTGTAAAGTTCAGCTCAACCTCAGCATGCTCTCTGGGCAGCTAATTTGGCAGACTTTTAAATCACACTGGCTAGAAGATGAATACAGTGTTTCGTTCTGCATCATTACAATTACCACCCTGGTGTGGGTAATATCCCTCAGACTGCCCACGATGCTCTGTGGCTGAGCTGCAAGTCAGGAGTTTAATTTAGCTTTCTGAGCATCTGCAGGTTTTGTTGTGTGTGTGTGTTTTTTTTGTTTTTTGTTTTTTTTTTTCAACAGAGAACTTGAGGTTACATAACTGTCTTGGCTTCTGCTTCAGAAGGTGAAACTTGGCTCTCTAAATTAACTGTCGATACAGATCCCCAGGAGCAGAACTTGTCGTATCTGGGAGTAATTTGCCCCAAATCGTTTGGAAGGTAACAAGATGGCTCCTGACCTCTCTAGATACTTGGCAGAAGAAGCAGGAGAAAGAAGGTTCCAAGCATAACCAGGGAGTTGCTGAAAGGACATACAGCCTAAAAATCCAGCTAGCCCACCTTTTTCCAACCCCTTCCTAACTTTACCCTATTGCTGTCCATATGCCACTGCATAGGTCTGCTCTTTACCGGTCACTGTGGTGTGTAGGCATTTTGCCAAAGGTTTTAGCGAAGGGTGTTAAACAAAAGAAAAATGTCACATGATGAAAACGGGCCTCCAGGGAGCAAATGCGAGAAGAATAATGAAGTGAATACACTGTCCTGAACTGTTCTGTTTAACACATGCAAGATTAGGTTTGAATTCACACCCAACCCCAGCCCACAGGGTACTTTCTTCCATCTACTCGAGGGAGGACACATAGAGCAGCTAATGTCAGTACAACATGTTAATGCTGAAATGGATGACTTTTAGGATCAGAGAGGAGGGGTACAGGAAGGAGAAGGGGGTAATCAGAGGCTAATCACCAATTATACATAGTTCATATTCATGTACCTATTTGCAGATGTGGATGATGTAATCAAAGCTTGTAATTGGTACAAAGACCTTCATGAAATTAGCATAATTCAGGGCTTAGTCTCATACCTAAATATTCTAACTTCAAATCCTATGTGTTTATTTAGTAGTGCCAGGGAGCTGAGGGCATATGGAGTGGGTTCTTATCAGTACACTCGAGAAATAAAACTAAAATTTAAAGGGCTGGGGAGAGGGGGTGGGTATCGAATAGACGTGTTGCCAAATGAAAAAGTTCTAGAGATCTGTTGCACAACAATATGAACATATTTATCATTACGTAAATATATGCTTAAAAATGGTTAAGATGGTAAATTTAAAGTTATGTGCTTTTACTATGACTAAAAAACTTAAAATGTAGTATTATATTAATAGTGTCACAGTAACGTAAATATGCTAATAACTATCACTGATAATATAATAAGCGTAAGTAATATGTGTGGAGCACTAACTGTATGCTGAGGTCTATGTTAAACATTCAACACGGGCTATCTCCTTTATTCTCACAGCCCCTTTTGACAAATGCAAAGCCCAAGGCGCAGGTTAGGTAACCTGCCAAAGGTCTCACACAGCCTGAGCCTGAGCAGGCCTGACTGTAAAGCCATGACCTCAACAGTCGCCTCCCACACGAACTCCCCTGATTGAACTGTGCAATCAAAATATGCAATTCAAAATCAGATGTGCATTCTTTTTGTCTTGTGTGCACAAGAACTAGATAAAGAAGAGGACATATCACTGGTCGAATGAAGTCTATGATGAACTGTTTAAATGGAAAATCAGGTGGGACAGAGTCAGCAGGTGCTATGAGTAGTAGGGTCAGGAGAGGCTCTGCACTGCTGAAAGGAAGTCAGATAACCAGCCTCTCAGTGTTTCTTCTCATTCAGATGCCTCCGTGGCACCACCTGGCTCAAAAGGAAGTCTTCCCGGGGAACAAGATGATGCCCCTCTGTGCCTTGACGTCAGCTGAGTCATTTTCCCGTCATCAGGTAGCAGAAACTTCAGTGTGGATCAAGTTCACCCTGTGGGAGCCCTGTAAGTTTCCTGGTGAATTTTCTATTTATTCTGAAGTAATTGCTTTTGACACCCCCAGTTGACTATTATCTATGTGTGACCAAGGTAAGTTCCAAGCTAGCCAGCTTTTGCAGTTGTGAAGGAAGTTATAGGCAGAAAAATGTCATTGGATACCGAGAAGAGGGTCACTGCGCGCAAACACCACGTCTAGACTCCAGCCAGGGAGGGCAAACTAAGAGCCTGGCTGTTTTCATCACCCGGCTTTCTGTTCGGGTGCACGGGGAGCCTTGCTAATCCAGGTGTGGCCCAGGGACAAGCAGCAGCAGCTCACCTGGGAGTTCATTAGAACCACAGAAGCTCAAGGCCCATCCCAGAGCTGCTGCACCAGAACCTGCATTTTGACAGGATTCTCATGCACATTAACATTTGAGAGGCCCTACACAGAATGAATACATCCTTACTTTTAAAAATTTACTGTTTACTAAATATGTTTAATTACAAATTAAGTACCACACAAAAAGGAAATGATAATTAAATATACTAGGTAAGATTATCATATTAGTTACACAATGCTTTCGTGCGGTTTTTCTATTTTAATTGTTTTAACAACCTTTAAGATCTTACCTATCTTTTTACTGATAAGGAAATTGTTCAAAGAAGGTAAAAAGATCACATCTCTAGGGTAGCGTTTCAACCTAGGAATTCCAGCTCTAAATCCCAAACGTTCCCTGTCAATCACACTACCTCACTGGAGGAATTCAAAAGGTGACTTTAACTTGGTGTGGTCAGAAAAACGGGACTTGAACTCAGACTTGAATAATGGGTGAGATTTGCCTGAGAGAGAGATTTCCAGAGTAGAGAAACAACAGGCACCTAAGCACGTGGAGACTGGTATGTGGAAGTATTATTCAGGAGAAGGCTGAAGAAAATATTTACATGTAGGGTTCATGTGCCCGCAAGGGCAGCAGGAAGAAAATGTGAAATGATGATGGAAACCAGATCACCAAAAGCTTAGGCCAAAGGGTTTGGCTACTTGGTGCGGCTCAGAGCATAAGGAATGTATTTTCAGAAGATAAATCATTCCAGTTTTTATTCATTAAGCTTTCCTTGTAGGTTTTAATATGCAATGGTAAGTATGCTTTCAAAATCAGAGATGGATAAATTCCAAGAATCATGTTAGAAAGCTCTCTCGACGTGACTGCAATGTGGCAACTGCACCTTCTATAGTTCTGCACCTGCTTCCCCAACTGCTGGCGGCATCCCAGGAGACTCGACATCACCATTTTCAACAGGGGTGCACGGTATTTGCCAGAGCACTTGAGCATGTGCAAGGGTGGAGAGCATTAGCTAGGAACACAGATGTCTTTTAAGTAGGGCATTGGGTGGATGATTCATCTCTGGAGTATCAAAGGAGTGTGGAGAAAGTCAAGTTGCCAGAGTGGACCTGAAATGTACGTACTATTAGATCAGTGACGTGGGAGAGTGAAGTGTTTTTCTACTAAGGGTCACATGTACAGAGCATCTTGACTCCTAAGCCGTTTCTTAACAAAACACAAATGGTTCCAGTTTAAGAATAGGAAACACAAGTGTAACAATATAAACCCTAAAAAAGTATCGGTTTAATATTCTCTGACGATTAAGGAAAAAAAGATGAGAAACAAAGGAAATGAAAATTGAGGGCTAAAATGTAGGCAGGCGCAGAGGAAACGAAGGAATGAAGATAAAGGAGCAACTGGGAGAGAAGGCGGGGTGGGGAGGCGATTTGCTGAAAGTCATCAAGCATGTTAACATCCATTATCTACTTCAACAATGGCCTAACTCCTGTGGTGATATACATTCCCATTTCACAGATGAGGAAACCAATACTACTAGAGATTTAGCAGTGTGCCCAAAATCACATTGAAAAGGTTTCGTTAACACACTAACTGCTGATAACTACAATTCTAAATCCTTCTTGCCTCTGGTTCCAGATTTGAGGATCAAAAACTCCCAGAATTCTTGGTGTTTTGGCAAAGAATCCTCAAATCTACTGGGCACCAGATGTTGCATAGACAGAATCAGTAATGCCTCTTATATATAGGTCCTACTAATTGTTAAATGCACAAAGGATGCACTATGGCTAATTAATATACATTGTTTAATTCCATGTATCATTGTATCATTAAATATTATCACTACCAAAAAAATCTAAAAATACAGTCACTCTCAGGTCCTTATAAAGGGAATCCTTGTATTGAAAAAGCCTGGGGATGACCATGAGTATAATCCTTACAGTATCCCACACAGAAGAGGGTAGTGAGAGCAGCCAGCTGAGGCCTATATCTGACGTCTCTATCCCTCACAGTGACAGTCCTCATTCCTGTCTTCTTAATGACTGTCCGTCCTCCTATCCATTCTGCTCACAGCAGAGATAAATTATCTTTTCCTAATGGCAAAATTGATCCTGTCACTATCCTGCTTAAAACCATTTAACTGGCCCCACAGCCTCCAGACTAAAGATCAAACTCCAGCTGGGCATAAAGCTCCCTCTGCGATCTGGATCGTCCTCAGCAATCCAGGCCCAAGCTCCAGCCCTACTGAACCACTTTCACTGACTAGGACAGACAGGCTGAGAGCTCCTTCTACTTCCTGTTGTTCCTTTCCATTCTTCAGGGCTCATTTCTCAGAATTTCACATCCAAGCTTTGATACTTCTTCCAGGGAGCCTTCTATGATTGTATCATCAAGCTGAGTTAATGAAGTGTTTCTCTTTCAGCGGCCTAGAAGACCCCCATAGCATTGATCGCACTGTATCACAATGGCCCCATAGGTGGATTGTGAGCTCTGTAAGGATGGAGACCATGTCTGCTGTGTTTTCCAATACCTAGCACCATGCCTGGCACATAGCAGGTGCTCAATAAAGCTATGCTGAATACATTTTGAAAGTTCATGAAAAGAGTCCTGTCTCCAAAGGAGAGAGCACATATTTTTTGTTTGTTTGTGGGTTATTTTTTTTTTGGTTTGTTTTAATTCCATGCAGAAGTAAATTACACATCAATATATCTATAGTCAGAACTTCAAGCACAGACATTAAAAATGATTACAAGGAGACAGGCTGGCATAGCTCATTGATTGAACATTGACCTATGAACCAGGAGGTTACTGTTGGATTCCCGGTCAGGGCACATGTCTGGGTTGCGGGCTCAATCCCCGATAGGGGGCGTGCAGGAGGCAGCCGATCAATGACTCTCATCATTGATGTTTCTATCTCTCTCTCTTCCTTTTTCTTTCTGGGGGGAAAAAAAAAATCATTACAAGGAGCCAGCAGCCCTGGCAGTAAGTCCGGGCTCCTTGACCAGGTCTTGCACACTCATGTCCTGGCTTTCCCTACCTAACTGGTGGAATTAATATCAGTTGCTCAGCTTTTCATTTCCACAAGAACTTCAGGGCCCCACAGTAATTTTTATAGGAGCTGGTGATAAAATTTAATTAATAGTTCAATAGACATATGCTTTAGAAATGTTATGTTTTCAACATGGAATTCATTTAATAGCTATCCTTGGGGGAATGCACTGTTCAAACTCCTTTCCAAATGCTCTCAAAATGCATTCCCTAGAGAAGCAGATCACTGGCATGGGATTGTACACATTTTGTAGACAGAAACTTAAAGACAAAGTCAGGAATTATTTCCTCTAGAGCACATAGCAGAAGGTTTTGGAAAAAGGACTTCTCCCCCTCTAACCCCACTTCTTCCCTTTTGCCCCATTACATACACCTCCCTCACGTGATAATAAATGCTTTATTGTTGTTTTTTTAAAAAATAAATCTTTTTTTTTTTTCTATTAGACCTTAAGCTCTTTGCAGGCAACAGCTAGGTCTTACTTTTTGTCTCTAGCTTGGGCTCTGGAATTGTGTAGATGTGAAAAATATGTTTGCTGCAATGTTTGTCCAGCTCTTGTAAGTGCTCTGCTAACCATGTTCTGAGGCTACGATCTGGGAGTCACCTCAGCCGTGTGACTTACTGAAGAGAAATCTCAGCTTCAAAAGGAACAAATATTTTCTAGTACCCTCCGCCTCTCCCAATCCTACTGATCTTATGCTCCGCTTACATTTCTTCGGTGAAAAGGAGCTCCTATCTTTTCAAGGAAGTGCAGGGTACCTCTCAATATTAAAAAGTCCTAGATTTTCTTTTCCCTTTGAAGCTACAGAGGACGTGATTTGCAGAGCCAGCTCACAACAACAGTAGTACCAATACCAATTGAATAAAAGCAATCCTCTGTGATTTTAAATTTAAATCTGAACTCATTGAATCTAGAGGAGTTACATTTTTTTGTTTTTCACTTTAACATAAGAGGACTGGCATATATTTTTCAAACAAATAACACCTAGATTTTAATGCAGATGTACATCTCCCTGGAGATTAATGGATTACTGCTGAAGGTTTTTTTAAAGGCTTAGTCACATGGCTCAATAGTAACATTGCGGAATGAGTAGAGAGGGGAAAGCAAAAATAAAAACAAAGCGACTGTTCAGTTAGTCCAGATGGAAAAAAACAGCCCATAAGCTAATTGATTATAGCTATCATGACAGCTGATTACAATGTCTGCCTGTAAAAACACAGGGCCAATAAAAAAAGAGACAAAAAATACACAGCCCTGTTTGGCTGCCTTTTATCGGTACGTTGGTGCAATACCCTTCAAGTAGATGATGTAATGCAACTGAGCCTTCTCCGGTAACAAAGTGAACCCAGTGATGTGGAGGTTGCGGTGGGAGGTCTGGTCTGCTGAACACAGCAAGTTAGACAGTCCTACTTGGATGCCCAGAGAGCCAGGTGCCATGTCACATGGCTGTGTGTAAAAGCGGAGCCTTTGGGATACATCTATTCTCTGCCCAAGTGACTTACAAATGATGACACTATCAGGGCTACTGGTCCTCTGTTAAATGAACCATCTGCATCCAGGTGTTTCTTTAAGATTGAAGATGATTTGCCTTCAAACAGGCTCCCCCAGTCCCCCTGGTGGCTCATGACTGCTGGTGGCCCATTCTGCTCAAGGGATTACAAAAACAAATACAGTGCTCACCCTTGGGAGGACAGATAGAGTGTCAACAGCAAATTACAATGCAGTGCGCTGGGTTCTTTGTACTGTAGGGGCCTAGAGGAACCGGCAACTCGCTCGGCTGTTGGGCAATTCAGGGTAGAGAAGTCTCAGAGCAGGTCTCAGAACTGGGCTGCTTAGGCCATGAAGAGTTTGTCAAACACATGAAAAGCACTTAGCAGAGGATCTAACAAGATTACATTTTCAAATAAAGAAATATTCTATTAAGTATGAAAGTCATATTATTACTATTAATTGGAGGAAGGGTGTCCCAGCAGGGAAACAATTTCTCATGCTGGAAACAAGGCACAGCTCTTTGTGGCTAGAAGATGGGGGAGTGACAATGGAATTCATTTTAGCAAGATGACCTTGTTAACAGAGTGGAAAGTGGACTGAAAACTTAATAGAGGGAAGGGAAGTCGAGGCCAATTAGGCTGCTGTTATGAAAAGTTCAGTGAAGGTGTGTGGGACACTCTGAGGGGACAATCCTGAAGAAATGATGCTCAATGTAGGAAGTATCAGCAGCAACTAGGTCCTAACACACTACAAGGCCAGCTTGCGCCTCCAGGCCAGTCTGGACAGCTGCAGCCTGGGCTAGTCTGTTCTCAGGCCGGCACCTATCGGGGCCACAGCAGCAGTTCCCAGCTCTGCCTGCCCCTCACCGGGGAAACATTTTTTATAATGGCGATGCCTCTGCTCCACTCCAGACCAATGGATTCAGAACCCCTAGGAGAATCTACACTTTTTAAATGCCTCTCTCAGCCAGAATTGTGGGCCATGGCCCAGGCAGCAGTGGGGCATAGCAGTGACTATCGATAACTCAGTGCCTGTCTCAGACAGTCTCCAAGCGTGTGCATATGGTTGTGCAGACACATGGTAAGCGGCTGGGGATGCCCCTGGGGCCAGCTGATCATTCCAGGGGAGGCAGCACTGTTAGCAGAGGGGCACACGGGGCCCTGCCATTATGTGACTCAAGTGCTGTGTTATGGAAAGCTTTGAAAAGGCCTCTGAACACACCAAAGGAGGTGTTTTAAAAGAACTTAGGGGGCTGACTCTACAAAGGCAGAAGATAGTGCAGATTCTCAATCACCAAATGGCAATCAATAAGAACACACAGGTGTTATCCCTGGTCCTCTGTGAGCAGGGTGGGTAATTTCTGTCAAGTTCCATGTGTATATTACGCGCCAACTCTGCAACCAGAATTCTGCACACAGTGGACGAGATGATGTTCACAAAAAGAAGGACGTCTACCTGAACTATGTCTCAGCAAAATCGTTTCTGTTTCCCAAGCTCTTATTCCACAAAAGATCCTAGTCCGAGTGCATTGTACGCCTTACCTTGATCAAGACTCTCAGCAACACTTGGAGATAATGACTGGAGGCTACCAATGGAAAAATGAGTTTCCGAGAGCCTCAGTAACTTGGGAAAGTCACTGAGCTATGGAGTGACAGAGCCAATTCTGAACCCACATCAGACAAAACCAGTGCTGGTGACTACCCCTCCGCTACTGCTTACGTGTCTCCAGGATTCACAGGCCAATTGGACTATAAACCCCTTGAGGTCAAAGGCTAAGTAAAGTTCAGGATTGTCTTTGAGTCCCTTCTCCAAACCTCCTCCACTTTTTTTTTTTTTTTAATTAATAAATTTTTGGACAGAGAGAGAAAAGGGTCAGGGAAGTTCTGCCAACCTAAGACCCCTCTCTTCTTCTGTCCACAGAATCTGATTCCTCTCTCAGGGGAAGACACCAAACTACCCTGGGAGTCTGAGTCCCTTTAGTGTTTAAGTGCATAAGTCTGTTGATCAAATTAGTTCCTTTTAGAAGTAAAGTTGGGCACTCAGAGAAGATTTTGATAAGAAAAGAAGTAGTTGGGCCTTTAGCACATGAGATATAAAGCTCAGAGTTCAATGACTTGTTGTTCAAAGCCAGCTTTTAGCAGAAGCACCTCTACTTGCTATTTTGGACACATCATACAGGAAGGAAGACAAGAGACGTGGATAGGTGTGGGGGATGCCATAAGAACACCGAGACACAAACTGAGGTCAGCGTGAACGTATGCATCCATCCATTCGTTCAACAGACATCTATTATTGAGCAACTAACTATGGGTATTTTTTTTTTAATTTCCAATATGCATGCATTGCTATTACTATTGTTTAATGAGATAACATCAGTTCCCTAACAACATGATTCAAATTTAAGTTACCACAGTATACTCACTGTGAGTGAGTGAATAAAATAGAAACTGGCTATTAGCTCTTTGGTCCACAAATCAGTATGTAACAACAAATGCACATCACGATCGGGGACTCATCTTGTCACTTCTCATTTTGGTCTATAATGGGTCAGTGCACACTTCTTAAGGGCTCACACACAGGCAGCAAAGCATGTAGCTGTTTTGCTGCCTTGTCTCCCAGTGATAAACCCATGTGATGTTTTATAAAAATGGATATTCCAAAGAGGGAATTTGCCCACAAAGATGAAAGTGCAGCATAGAAACAAAAAGAGAAAATGGATAATATGAAATTCAAATATAACAGTGTAATTAAAGGTAGAGCTGATGGAGGGAATGTTAACTGCACCACCCTTTGAGAAACCCCAGGTGTGCAGACAGGGGAGCTCAGTAAAGGAAAATTCATGAACATAAGTGAGTTAAGTGGTTGAGATGAAAAGGGTGATACTGTTTCAGAGGAAATAATACTGGCAAAAACTTCACATTAAAGGAACTCTTGGAGATAGTTCATAACACTGAAAGTCAAACCTAGAAAGCAGTGTGACAATTCGCCCAGGCACAGTAAAGATGCTCGCTCAGTGCTGTAAGTTATATGACCAAAAAAAAGAAACAGGCAAGCACTACTCACACTACTATTTTTTAAAAGAAATAAAACACTTTAATTTTTAATGTTTCTAATAATTTAAGTAGCAGTGTAATCAACAAATATTCATTTTGCTATTTTTTTCATTTCCTTATACATTTATAGCCAACAAAGGGGGTTTTTAATGTTTTGACAAAAATTATGAAAGGACAAGAACAATGGTAGTTTTCCCTATTGATTATTAGGATGTCATTTTTTTGTGTGTGTCTTGAACTACCATGCAAAGAGTGAGAACTGCCTGTATTATGTGTCAGGCTTCAGAAAAACAGTCCCTGCCCTCTTGGTGGTCTTATATCAAATAAAGTAATTCCAAAGACCTGTGACTCTTTGTTCTGTGATTAATGGGGGTACTACCCAACCTCAGAAAACCCATAGGGATTTAGAGAAACTGGGAAGTAGATTTGGAAGGGGGGATGAAGAGAATAAAGTAGCAAAGGAAGTGCAGACTGGGGGGCAGGTATCCACATCTGAGGAGAATACAAATCTCCCCGGCCCAGCAAGTCCACTTCCTCACCCCACAGGCAGGGTGAGGAGTGGCTCTGGGCTGGTTTTTAAACTGGCTGCCAACAGCTTAGTTGTAATGCCAGATGCATATTAATTGCCGAGTCACAGGTTAAGGTTCCTTCTCAAAAGTAATACAGAAACTAGAAATGCTAACGTGCCACTCTCAGCCAAATGGTGTGAATAAAGTCTCTTAAAAACAGCACCAAGTGTTTAGATGCAAATCTCTAGGTCCTCAACCCCACAGACATGCAAAGCAGCATCTGGGGCTGTGATAATATATGTCTTAAGGAAATCAAGTCATGAGAATATATGAAATGACACATCTGGCTTTAATGCACTAGCTATGATTTCTAAGTCCAAAATGTATATTATGTTGGGTAGTTTTTCCATCATAAAATATGTTGCAGTTTTAATTTATGGCCCTTTCCAAGGAAGCTGCAGGGTTACGTGACAGGCATGTGAACGCACCTAAGAGCACAGCTGTTAGGAGGTGGAAGGCTCCTGAGGAGTTATCTTGTCCAATATCTGCATTTAAAAACACACAAATGAGGTGAATTTAGTCTGGGGAGGCCAACTGTCTAGCTCCACGGTCAGATTCCTGCCTCATAATAACAATGGCCAACATTCACTGAGTATTTACCATGTGCTAGGTACAATGCTGAGGGCTTTACACATGAAGAATTATGTCTTTAAATTCTCACAGATCCATGAAAGAGTTACTCCTCCTATTACCAGCTAACCCAAGCCAACCATTAGGGAGCTGGGATCCGAAGTCAGGCTGCAGGATCTGAGCTGACATTCTTAACTACTATACTACAATTGCTAATAAATTACCTTTTCTGGATACTTAACCATATGCCCCAAAACAAGGTAACCACAGTCCCTGTTCCCTAAAAGACCTTAGAGTCCAGCTTTCCACACACCACTACCAATTTTTAAACAAACTTACTGAGAAATGTAATTCTCATTTTATAGATGAGAAAACTGAAGGCACAAAGTTCAGTGGTTTTCCGAGGCCACATAGCTTACAATTAGTGAAGACAAGATTCAACCCTGTAAATCGATTGAGTCAGACACAAGTCTGCCTCCCTGCATTAGAACAATGCTGTCCCTCAGCAGGCTCTGGCTATTTGAGCAGAACTTGCATACATCAAGTATCTGATGTGAAGTCAAAGTGGATCCAGGCTTTTCTGGAACCCATTTAAGTCAGCAGCAAGAATTTCACATTCCTAAATATCTCTCTATGAGACGCAGTATCAAGAGTCTAGCAGCTCAGCAGACAGGCTTACTATGAAGAGGCCAGCGGTGATCAAACTCACAGAGCATGCTTTCGGAGCTGCACTGACTGAGGCGGAGGAAGAGAAAAACTCATTGACTGTTGTTTCCCCAGAACACAGGCAGCAACAGACATGAAAAGAAGCAGCCCTGAGAAGATGCCTGCAAGCAGTAGGTGCTAAGAAAGGGCAGGCAGTTACAGGACGGGAAAGGGAGGCAGATCTGCTGTTTTTCCATTTTACTGGCCACCATTCCCCACTGGCCTGTCAAGAGAAATGGGTCTGAGAAAAGCAGCATGATTCTCACCACAGTTTCCAGAGGTTTTCAGCATAGCAGGCAGCTGCTCCCCAAATCCCGTTCCGCTCCCCTCCTCCTGGCTGAGTTGTGCGGTGTATAAACTCCGCCGCCCGCCAACACACACTCTTGAAGCTCTTGAGCTCTGGCCAAAGCCTCTATGGGGTGAAGCAGGTGGAGTCACGCTCCCAGGCTAGTGGTGCAGCTGGTTTGAGATGCTTTGCAACACAAAAGGGCCACTTTAAGAGGTGGGATTACTTCTGCATTCTGCCCTTTTAAAAGCAATAACAAACCACTTTCCAGATGTTGGCTGTTGTACTCACCTCTTTTTTCTCTCTTCTCAGCTAAAGAGACCTTAGCACTGCAGAGCTGGAGGAGGTGGGAGCCTGTCTGGGAATCTGCTGAAAGGGAGCCTGGAAGGCTTGTGGCCCCAAATCCTATTGCCCTTTAGCTAGCCACCGGTGTTGGAAATGCCAACACTGAAGTGTTAGTCAGGTATCTTCTTTTAAAATGTAGAAGAGACTAATCAAAGTTATTCACACTGTAGCGTTAATTCCTCAGCTGGCCAGCTGGAATTTGCTGGTTCCCCTAGGCCGGGAAATGCCTGCTTAGGGCAGACTTTAGGTGAGAAGGGTATTCAAAAAGGAATGGTTTAGGGAAGCTGAGCTTCTAACTTCACCCTCTTGTGTGGCCACACCAAGCTGCAAACTAGGTCCCCCCATTCTGAGAAATCAACCCCTCTTCTCGTGTCTTTTGAACTAGGGAATCTCCTAATGCCAACATCAAGACGTTTTCTTGATATTTCAGGATGATTAGCTAAAACCTGGAAATTGGGCTAATTTTTACTCTTACCTAAGAGCATTTCCCAAACATGCTTAAGGGCTCTTCATTTTCATATATGCTGCAATTTTCTTTTTGTTCTGATTTGTACAGAACATGCAGGTGAAGCCAAGATGCAGATGCTGCTATTCATGTATTGATTGATGAACTGGTTGCTAAGTGGAGCCAGGACATTTAAATTTCCTCTCTCAACTATTGATCACTGCAACTCAGCTTAGTATGGCACTGTTTCACTGTCCAGTCTGTTGATACACAGATCAGATGCTATGGTCACCATGGTAACCACTTACTCTTTCCCCCTATTTTTCTGTTTCTCAAACTTAAAGTGCACAGACTAGAAAATCCTGATTTTTTGAAAACTCAAATAGGAATCACTCAAGCTCACCTAAGATGAGGAATCATTTTAGTGTAAATGTTTTGTTAAAAAAAAAAAAAGTTGCGAATGTGTTCATCCGAAACAAATTATAACTAGAGAGAGCTAAGAGATTCGAATCTGCTTGGAGATTTAAAAAAATGCTCAAAGTGGTTTTCAGGGATAAAATGGGATTATCGCTAACACCTCTGATCTTGACAGACTGGCTGCCTTGAAAGCTGTGAGAGTCTCACAGGTTTAGGTTGGGTCACAAACTAAACAAGGTCTGTTTAAACCACACCTATGGGTGTGGGAGTGCATTTTTCTATATGGATTTTTCTTCCACCCCACACAAAAACATTAGGGGGGAAAAGTAAAAAAACTAACAAATAATAAAACACTTTCTTTAAAAGCAGTATTTGCTCATTTATTTTACAAGTAGTTATTGAGTCTGCTAATCGTAGCTCTAGGTTACAAGGCAGCATGCTGAAATCGGATGAGTTCCTGAGGCAGGAGCTTAGAGTCCAGGCAGGGAGACAGGTTGTCAATGAAAACCCCTGGAAGCATGAGGGCTGTAGAATTAGGGATCGTGTCCTCTATTAAGTACATTATTTGTCCACCATTTCCAAGTTAGTCAGCCACAAGTGAGAGCTGATCACCAGGGCAGGTCTGTTATTGTGGACCCTGTGACACATCGTATCTGCCTTAAAAGTCAACAGAGCCCTGAGGAGTTCTCATCAAGAATCCTCTCTCTTTTTTCCTCTCTCCAGGCATCCTGAAACCTTTGCCCTTTTTGGCTCCTAGACAAAGACAGGAATGACTCCTGCAGATGAAAACTCTCTTCCTGCCCACAAATGTCTCTCTCACCTGAGAGAGGTGTGTTGCCTCTTCCCAGTCACCGACATGGACAGAGGATAACTGCAAAATGACTCTCCCTACTATTTCTAATAGAGAAATGACAGAAAATTTGGAAATTGGGATAATTTTTATTCTTATCTAAGAGCAAGACTTGGGACCAAGCCTCATCATTTCCTCTGCTCACTGAGGCTGAGAAACTACTTTAAATTGAATAGGCTTATTTTCACAGCTTCTGCACAGACAATCTCACCCAACAAATCAACAAATCTACTTATTCTGTGGTTGAGATTTCCTGAGGACAGATTTTGAGGGTAATGCTGATTAGTAAGCTACACAGAACCCTGTGTAGATTTGAGGGGTCCAGGGAATGTCCTAAGTAGAGGCCACTATAATTGCCATTCACAGCCATTACCAGCTTGTACCTCCCCACCTCCCAGTCCTCATCACCCGGGGCTAATGTGATATGCAGGGATAGTTTATAGGGAAACTCAGGGAAAGTGATACACCAGGATGTCCTTGTACTCTGAGTGATACAAACATTGACCTCTGAAAGGCCTAGAATGCTCACTGTCATCTGCTCCTCTTTGTCCCTCTGCTGGCTGCCTCTTCCTCCCCAGAAGCTTCCAAGATTTCTTTGTGGCTTTTCCAAAGCTCCCAGCTTCCCCTTCTATTCAAAAGTCTTTCCCATTCTAGTGTCATTCATGCAAAGTAGAAAAAATGGTGAGGGGCATGGGGCGGGTGCAAGACTGTCAGATCAGGGACTTGATTGAAAACTTAAGACTAAGGAGTCTGGAAATTTGGTTCTAGTCCCACCTCAGCCAAATCCAGCTGGACAAATTTAGTCAGATCACTTACATTTAGTTTTTTCATCTGTCAAATGGCATGTTTAACGAGACCAAACAAGAGGAACTGCTCCAGAAAGATAAAATTTCAGTACAAATGTCAGATGCCACTGAACAAGTATACAGTTGAAGTCATACTATAGTTTTGAGAAGGTTTCAGGCAAAATCATGGTTTTTATAGGGCATGAAGTCTTTGCTTAATGGCATCTCAGTTCTCCTAGTGATCTAAGCTATACACTTCAGCTTCAAACCTTGATCCCACATCTAATCAGGCATAAATCCCTTCAATTCTATCTCCAAAATATCTCTGTAGTCTGTATGTTCCTCTCTGTCAACACTACCACTGGCATGAATGAAGTTCTCTAAAACTGGTTCCCCTCCCTCTAATCTCACCTTCCCTCAGCGCATGAGCCACACCAGCAGTCAGAGAACTCTTTCTAAAGTGGTCTCTCCTCTTAAAAGCTTTTGCTGACCCCTCATCAACTGCAGCACAAAGCCTACGTTCTCGGTAAAGCACAGTACTCCACAAACCTGCTCTCCTCACAGCCTCTCCTCTCACTGTCTTCCTCCCAGAAAACTTGGCAACGTTGCACAGACAGCTCTTTCTTCCTTTCTGTCTGCTGACTCCATTCATTCTTCTAAAACATACTCCACACAGCTGCCTCTGGGAATCCTCCTGAACTTCCCAGACGGAGTTAATGACCACCCTGCGATTCCCACAGCGCCTTCTACATACCTGTTAGTCCAGCATGTCTCACATCAGTTTGTAATGTTTTGGATCCTCATTTGGCTGGAGCTGCCACTGGTGTAACCCAGCGTAGCATTTCTGATGTCCTGGTTTTAATGAATCACGGAAGACTCAGCATCAATCCCTGGACACGTCTGACAGCTCTGGGGCAAGGAGCCATCTCTACCTTACTTTCGGTAATGGCCTTTGTCATAATGGCAACACCCTTGCTTAAAGCCTTATTCACAGACTCCTCCTCCAAGAAACAGATATAGTTCCTGGGAGCCCAGCTGCTCCCTCCACTTTAACTAACTTAAAATTGAACTAAATGGGGACTTCGGAGCCTGTGCAGCACAGTGATGGCAAAGTGGGCTAATAAAACACTGTTGCCTTCGCTTCTGTTCTTTTCTTCAACAACGCAGTAATAATCATAGTAACTTCCAGGTAGGCAGCTTCCAGGGTTCTCTACCATGAATATCTCTGAATAAATTATTTTAGACAATTCTGGGTTAGAAACAGTTCCACCCAGGAGAGAGGTGGTTTGTAAAACATAGCTTTCTTTTTTTCTTTTTAATCCTCACTTGAGGACATGTTCCCTCTCATAGCTGTGAGAGAGAAACATCAATTGGTTGCCTTCCATATGTGCTCCCACTGGGGATCAAACCTGCAGTCGAGGTGTGTGCCCTGACTAGGAATCAAACTCACGACCTTTTGGTGTACGGGATGATGCTCCAACCAACTGAGCCACACCTGCCAAGGCACAACGTATCTTTCTTGTGGATCAACTGCTTAGTGGGCACAGAGTGAAATTCTCCTGATGTTTTGCCCTATCCTTATTTACTCAGTGCTACAAAGGACAGTATTAAGTTATTCTGTAAATGACTTTAAATACAAAAGTCTAATGCTGGATAATTTCCATTCAGATCCAAAGCCAAAAAGAGAAAGGAGGCATAATTAAGCAGAAGTTTCAAGTGGCAATGAAGTGACAATTAATAAATCAACAACAAAGGTAGGGAGAGTTTTATAAAAACATATGTCTAATAATATGGGACAGCCTCAGCCTTCCCGAAAATAAACACCTTAGGCCTCCCCAGGTTAATCATGCTTAGTCATACAGAAATTATTTTTCCTTGGCCCCTGAGGCTGGGCACTGAAACCCTGGAGCCTGGGGACAACTTACACTTAGAAAGACTTGCCAAAATTGACTATAAATCACATTACTTCCATTAAGTTCTCCAAATCAAACCAACTGGTCTTCAACATCACCCCTGACCTGACAAATCCTGGCTCATCCTTCTCAGTGCTGCTGATAAGGAACTCAGCAGTATTCAACTCAGTGGAGCTTCCAGGCCTTATGACTCCATTCTGGGCTAAGTATGGGTTGAACCTGCAACCCAAGTATGTGCCCTTGACCAGGAATCAAACCCATGATCCTTCAGTTTGTGGGCCGACGCTCTAACTATTGAGCAACACTGGCCAGGGCAAGAAGATTTTTTTTAAGAACACAGAAAATGTAGAAAAATCATCCTGAATAACAAACTGAAGACTAGCTGGAGAGAACCCTTATCACCAAGGATGTAAAGAGGAGGTCACATTGAGACTGGTAGGAAGTGCAGAGGAGTGAGATGGCTGGTTGGGCTCCCACAGGCAGAAGCTGAGGTTCTGGAGGGATATTTCAGCTGTGAGGGGTTCTCCCTGAGAAGTTGGGGTCTAAACCTCAAGCTCCTCAGCCCAGAGTAACAGAACCGGAAAAGGTGGCCACATATCATCTGACTGTGAAAAGCATCAGGGGTTCTGTCTGGCAGGGAGAGATGGCTAGAAACACAGGCACCCCCTTAAAGGGCCAACACACTAAATTTTATTTGCAGCCACTCACCTTGGGTTCTGGCAGGGAGAGGACAGAGTGGACTAGAGCTGTGTGAGGAGAATCTGGGGTTGGTGGCTCTGGGGAGAGAGCTGAAAGGATAGCCATCAGGATCCCTGTGCTGAGTTATTCCCCCATACTACAGAAATGTCTTTCTCAGACAGAGCTTTCCCATCAATGCAGCTTTTACCTAGGGGAAAGCAATTGCTCCACCCATTGGAAACCCCCCCTGCCCCACCCTGTGGAGTTTACACCTTGCTGAAAACTATAGCCTGAGGCTCATTAAGTGACTGAGACTAACAATCAGCCTGCAGGCAGAGGTGGATCTCTGGCTGCTTTAGTCTTTGCCTGATCTGCTTCTGGGCCAAGGGCTAGAAAAAACAGACCTTGGTGTGCAGCTTGGTTCTTTCCACACCCCCCCCAGCCCCAGCAGAAGGAGCCACAAGCTGTGGATCATTGATAGCTCCAAACAAGGTACTCAGGGCCTGTCACAAACAGCATCTGACATTGACCTGCACCAGAGACTAAAGAGGCCCAAATCCAATAAACCCAGTGGTCAGTTTCAGAAACAACAGAGCAGGATCCAATAAGCTTCACAAGCAGTATATCCGCAGGGAGATACTGGCAGGTTCCAAACCCTGCTTTGGTGAATTCTGCTTTATATGATAAGCACTTCCACAGCAGCCTGCGTGCTGTTTGGTGGATTGAACCTCACTGTCAGCCAGCCTGAGGGTTGAGCTGATGTAAAAATGAGCCAATAGCAATCAAGACTCAATTACAACAGGAGAGCCCATGCAATGTGCACAAGGAGCATTATTAGAGCTCCCAGGTCTGGTGATCAGGGAGGCTGCACCACTAGGTCCCATAGGTCACCTACTATATAAGGCCACCTTACCAAGACTTGGCATCAAAGCAGATCTACCTAATACTTGGAAACAAAGCCAAACAGGCAGCCAAAATGGGGAGACAAAAATGCAAGCCCCAAATGAAAGACCTAGAGAATTCTCCAGAAGAAGAGTGAAATGAAATGGAGATAAGCAATTTATCAGATATGGAGTTCAGAGTAATGATTATAAGGATGCTCAACAGCATGAAAAAAGTTATAGAAACTATGAAAAACAACCAGTTGAAAATGAAGAATGACAGCAGAAATAAGGAATACACTAGAAGGAATAAACAGCAGATTAGAGGAAGCTGAGCATCAGATCAGTGAATTAGAAGACAGGGTGTAAAAAAAAATCACTAAATGTGATGCATCACATAAACAGAATGAAAGATCAAGAAATGTGGAGGGGGATAATGGTGGGGAAAAATGGGGACATCTGTAATACTTTCAACAGTAAATTTTTTAAAAAGAATAAAATATTAGAACAAAATAGATATTACTACCCAAGGTCAACCATTGCATGTATTTTGGTCATTTCCTTCCACGAACTTTTTAAAAACAAAGTTGAGGTCACACGGCACAAAAAATTTGCACTTTACAATTTCATTTGCTATCATTGCACACATTTTCCTATGTTTGAGTAGCTCTGTGTCAAGAGCATTTTAACAACTGCAAATTAGATAACCATTTCCCCATTGTTAAAAATTTATGATACAATATTTAAAATTTTAAGATTGGCTATTTAGGCAATGATGTATATGATATTCCCAAATAATGTAGATGACTAAAATGATATTAACAAGGGTCAGAAACACCTAAATAATAGACATTATATATAGACTAGTGGTTATGACTTCATTCTCTGGAGGTAGCACACTTGCTGGCTTCACATTCTGGTTCTGTCTTGTCCAAGTGCCCTTCTATAATCTCCTTCCCTCAGTTTCTTTATCCATTACTTAGAATAAGAGTTGTGCCCCCCGATAGGGTTATCATTAAATTAGTGTCTTTAAATACTTAACTCAGAACTTGCCACACCACAGTCAACAAATATTAGCTATTTAAGAACAATTGGTGTTTTGTGATTGCAGAAGGCAGGTACAGGAAGCTCTTTTCTGGAAAAGAAGTCAGTTAAGGGCTAGTGAAGTCAGTTTAATGGAAACATACAATCTCTATGTTAGTAGGGAGCAGAAGGGTAATTTTGTGTAACATTTCTCCCCTCACTCTAACCAGATGCCAGGTAACCTTCCCCTATTCTTGAATGTTTTTCACATCAGAGAACTTCTTATTTACCAAGGTGGTTCTCACACATAGAAAATCCATTTTCTTTTGAACCAAAATATGTCTCTCTATAGCTCCCACATAACAGTAGACTCACAGATCACCCCAAACAAGCTTTAACATTGAATTTTCAATACAGTGAAACAATGGGGATCGCAGCTTTTAATTGATTTATTTTGGAGTTTAAAAGAGATTGGTGAGAGCCCAAAGGCAGTAAAATCAAGACTGCATTACTCAGGCTTAGTGAGAAATTGAGAAGATTTATGTATTCATTATCATGTGTGCTTTCCTACAAATTGAATATTCTAAAATAAAGGGAAAGCTTAATGAATTTTCTCAGGGAAAAAAATGTCTAAAGCTAGAATTCTAAAAGGCTCCTTTAAAGTTCAGATGGAGAGCCTTTTAGAGTTTTATGCTTTACCTGGGGAGCAGAATGGGGGAGAGGCAGCCTTGGAACAAATTGGGCTGGGTTTGTAAGCTCATCTTCTGAGGACATCTGCTTCTCCATTACTAAACCACTTTCTGCTCAGAAGTGAATGCTTAGACATTTTTAGAAATTGACATCAAATGGCAA
This sequence comes from Miniopterus schreibersii, assembly GCF_964146895.1. Classification (NCBI taxonomy): domain Eukaryota; kingdom Metazoa; phylum Chordata; class Mammalia; order Chiroptera; family Miniopteridae; genus Miniopterus; species Miniopterus schreibersii. The sequence continues at coordinate 28,622,555 of NC_138112.1, read as the reverse complement.
CCTTGGTAAATGAGGGGCTATATGAGTCACTGAAGCCATTCAATGGAACTTAAAAAAATTTATCATGTCTCAATGCTATGTATCGTATCTCCATAGCTTTGTGTTAGCTGTCAGGCATGCTTAACTGTCACATCATTGGAAAGCAGTTTCTTTGCATGAAGTTCACCTGACTGTATTTGCTGTTATTTTTCTATTTGTCATCTCTAACACAGGAGCTGGCAAATAGCTGGTACTCAATAAATGCTCAGGAGGCTGACTGAATGAATATCTATTTGTAGGGGTCATAGATAAGTGCCTAGTCCCCCTGACAACTGGTCACCTTGGTAGGTCCTGAAGCATTAGAGGACTGTCACTCTCCCGGCTTCTTCCAGGCTGACTGTCCCCAATTCCTGTCATATTTCCTTATGACCCACAGCTTCAGACCCATTCATCAAGGAACTTCCAAATGTGCTGTTGTGTGTTTGTTTTTAAAGATGGAAAGAGCTCACTTCAGAACTCTAGGACAGAAGAAGCAGCTCCTATGCTACCTGTGGAGATCATACTGAAATCATTTCTGGGTAACATCTAAAAAATGGTTTGTTTATTTTTCAATTACAGTTGGCATACAATATTGTATTAATTTCAGGTGTTCAACAAAGTGATTAGACATTTATATAACTTACAAAGTGACCACCCTGATAAGTCTAGTACCCTGGGCAACATTTTAAATGAGTAATGTTTTTCAAATGGCACATCACAACCCATAAGAGGGTTGCAAAATCAATTTAATTGTGTTTGCTTGTGTGCTATTTTGTATAAATATTAATATACATATGCATATTTTCCATACACACATACAGGGCATCCTGCAAGGTGTACAGAATTTGGTTTAAGTATTGGCCCTTACTCACCTGCTTGTCCTGGCACTTTTGTGTAGAGCTTAAACTGCATTGATATAAGGGGCAACTGTGTATGTGTGTCCTGAGTTTTAAAGTAAATATATTTTTCTTATTGTGAGCTAGGGTTTCCAAAAAAAATGTTTGATACCAACACTGGCCAACTGGAAAGAGTTAGGAACAGAAGGTGAGGGCATCACAGCCATGCCAAACAAATACTTTCTTTGGCACTTTTAGGTAAATCACTTGCAATTTCATAGATAATTCATTTTCAAAGATGACTGAGAGATTCTGACCAGTAACTACTGAGTGAATTAAGGATTATTAATCCGGTTCTCAAATTAGTGGGTTACTAGGGCTCATTAAGAACTTTAATTTGGTTTTCTTCGGGAAGGCTAGCTGCCATGTGACACTGGCTGTGTCACATGGCTTCTACTACACAGGCAGAGAGGTGGAAATCCAAAATTGGGGGGCAAGATGCTTTTTAAAAAAATACTACATCCATGACCTGTGGGTGTGGCTCGACCTATGCACCAAGAGATCACCAGTTCAATTCCCGGTCAGCGCATATGCTTTGGTTGCAGGCTTGACCCCGAGTAGGTGCTGTGCATGAGGCAGCCAATCGATGTTGATGCTCCTCTCTCATCAATATTTCTATCTCTCTCTCTCTCTCCCTCTCTCAAATCAATAAAAACATATTTAATAAACAAAAACAAAACAACAACTCTGTATCCAAAACATCAAATATTTTCTTGAGTTGGTTATGGTTATCACTTACCACTATTCTTGCTTTTAATTATAAATTTAGTTTAGGTTTACTGTTATCCTTTCTATTTGTTATGAATACATTTATTAACTCTTAATGGTACATAATTTGCATTAACTATATTTTGGCCTAACATTTTCCAATATTAGGCTTCAAGACATGTGTACATTTAAAGATAAATCATCCCTAAAGAGAGATAAATATATCCCTATCACTAAAACACCTGCACTTATAATCCCCCTCATGTCCATGGTCTGTTTTCCCAAGCACATTCTTCATCAATATGGGTTTGTTTGCCACTGGAAATTAAGAGCTATTGGTACAAATGAGACATGGTGTGTTTTACCCTTTCTAAGTGGACTGAATGCTAAAAAGTTTGAGATCCACTCATTTTATAGATAAAAAGGCTGAGGTCCAAGGAGATGAGCTGACTAGTCAAGATTAGCAGAGTTACTTGGACAAGGACTCAGGTTTCCAGCTTCTCTCTCTGCCATCAAATCACTCCAACTGCAGGTACACCTCAGGACCCAGAGCCTGGCCCAGAGCAGGGGCCTCCTGGCTGTGTGCATAGTCACTGGTGCTACTTCCCATGATTAGGTTGAACAATATAACTACAGATTTGTTAGGTCAAAAACTATCAAATATTGGCACTTATATATGGTTCAGACTAAACTGTATTATTTTAATAAATGCTGCCTAGGCCAGCCTGAGATCTTAGTTTCCATGTGAGGAGCAGCATAGTGTATTTGTTAAGAACATGGATTTAAGCCAAACTGCCTGAGTTCAAGTTGTAGCACCTACACTGCCTGACCATGTTCCCTTAGATTTCCTGTTTCTCAGTGTCCCAAAAGTAGAACAGAATACTATAGAAGTGTTTGCTATTATTATTATTATTATTATTCCTGAAACTCAACATACTCACTAATTAGTCAGAGGGTCTGACTAAGTTAGGGAAACTTTAAGCACTTATTTTTGAAATACATTTTCAGGCATGAAAATCTTTTGCAGAGACAGATTTTTTACCTCTTTCCTTGGCAAGATTGGCTATTTATCTGCTTGACTGGCATTTGGCCTTATAGTTGTCAATGGTCCTCTCCAAGGGCTACTTCTCTCTGCAGACAACATGGGTTAATAAAACAGAGAGGCCGAGACATTGTAGTAACAAAAGTCAAGTGTGTGCATGATTTGTTGCTCCGTTTTTGTTTCACCTGTTTTTGAAAATATGGCTGCTCTCTAAAGTGCCTATTTATTCTCCAAGTAGTTAAACTAAAGTCTTACCATAAAAACTAAAACAGAAGAGGAAAGCATCCACACCTGAAGAATAGCTCTGTTTAGCTCATGGTGCAGAGAAAAAAACCAACAAGTTTAGGGTAAATCAGAGAGCAGCAAAGTGATTCCAATGTGACCTGATGCTGACTAATTACTTTTCTATAGATGAAGTTCAATCCACTGAGCCTCTGTGCATGACAGAATTTGGGACACTGTGGGTGGTACAATTCCAATATATATATATACAACTCAAAAAGCCAAAGAGTCCATCTAAAAGCATCATATTATTAGGTGAAATAAAACACAAGTACAAAATTTCAGTGTGTAATTAAGTGACAGGCCACACTATAGGGTCCCCCCAAAACACACCTGTTTGGATGCAAATAAATAAACAGACCAGGCCATGGAAGCTGCACTTCTTCATCATGTGATTTAGAATGGGATGGTTTAGAAGAGAGAAGCTATGGTGATGCTGGGAACGATTCTTGACCTCCCAGATTTTAAATGTGGGGCTAGAACAAAAGCATGATTCTTTTTATCAACTGCAATATTTATGGATTACTTTTCTTTTTTTCTTTTTTCAAATATATCTTTATTGATTTCAGAGAGAGGAAGAGAGAGGGAGAGAGATAGAAACATCAATGATGAGAGAGTCATTGATTGGCTGCCTCTTGCACGCCTCCGACTTGGGATCAAGCCCACAACCCAGACATGTGCCCTGACCGGGAATTGAACTGCGATCTCCTGGTGCGTGGGATCAATGCTCAACCACTGAGCCACACTAGCCTGGCTTCAAGTCATTTTGTGACCTGTTCATTTGACATTCAATAATTTACTTAGTATTTTCTTCATATCAGGCATCATTCTAGGTGTTGGATATACATGATTTCCATGACTGACATGGATGTCATGTCAATTCAGAAAATTATTAGTTGTGTTTAATTTATTCTGGTTCTCTTGGTCCCTGGAGTTCTCTCCTTGGCCATTCCACCTAATCTGTCAGTTTTCTCAGCTATAAAAATAGGACAGTAATGTCTGCTCTGTCTACATTACAATGTTGTGAAGGATGATTAAGCCAGTTTGTGAAATGACTTGGGAAACACACAGTAAAGGCAGTAAGTACACATATATTACAGGTTGGCAGTAGATCGCCGTGGTAAAGAGCAAAGGCTCCAGATGCAGCCTGCTTGGATTCGAGTCCCACTTCTCCAGTCACCAGTGTGCTGTCTTAGACAAGATACTTAATATCTCCACCTCTCAGTTTCCTCGTGTAAAAAGAGAATATTTCTACTGACCTGTATTAGACAGCTCGGGCTGCCATGCAAAGTACTACAGACTGGGTGATTTAACCAAGAGAAATTTATTTTCTTATAGATTTGAAGACTTAGAAGCTCAAGATCAGGATGCCAGCCTGGTCAGGTTCTGACAAGATCTCTCTTTCTGGCTTGCAGAGAGCCACCTTCTCATTGTGTGCTCACACAACTTTTCAGCAGTGTGTATGTGTGAAGAGGAAGAACTCTCTGTTGTCTCACCTTCTAAAGGCACTAATCCCATCATGAGGGCCTCACCCATTTGACCTCATCTAAACCTAGTGAGCTCCCAAGGCCCCGCCTCTAAATACTATCACATTGGGGATTAAGAATTCAAAATTTAAATTTGGGGGGAGGGACACAATTCAGTCCTTAGCATGGCCTCACAGGGTTGTTGTAAAAATGATGTCCATTAATCTGTTGAAGCACTTTAAACAGTGTCTAGCATGTGGTGAGTTCTCAATAAACGTTTGCTGTTGTTATTTCCAGAGTCAAGCGAATAAAGATGACAGCCATTTAGTTTACAAAGCAGATTGTTTCATAATACTGTTTATAGGAAAACTCTAGAAACCAAATTCAGTGATCTAGGTGTTTTATATAAGGGCATTCTCAAATATATCCACATAACAACTGATTAAGCAATGAGTCAAGGGACCTCAGAGAGGTCTTTCCTCCTCTTTGGTCCCTGACTTTTTACAGTCGTCCTTTGAGGACTCCAGTTGGCTCATCTCCAGGGAGTTTCTCCCCTCTCTGGAACATTCTGCACCTCCTCTGTGTTTTGTTTTCTGTGTTGATGACATGGGTAGAGAAGAGTAGGAGAAAAGGTGAAGGTAGTATTTCTAACCTCAACTCCTTAACCACAGAAGGCCCACAGTTGTTGACAGCAGCTCTATTTTAAACAGAAACTATGGTCAGAAGATCATCTATTTGAAATGATTACCTAGAGGTCAACTGGTCAAAGTGCATCCAACATAATGGTCTCCTTTGAAACAATCCTGTTTCCATACTTCAGTTCTGGGAACCTCACTATATAATACAGGACAATTTATTTTGTTTTTTAACAATTCCACAGACGAAAAAATTCTTATGTTGAAATCTACTTTCCTATAATGTCTACCCACTAATCTTAATTATATCCTGTGTTGTAGTGTTGAACACAGTAGGTCTCTGAAAGGGTTAGCTGAACTGAGCTGGTTCTGGAGGTACACTTCTAGACTTATAATTTTCCTATCTTCTCTTATTTTTCCAGTGATGCTGCCCTACAAAAATCTTCCTTTTTTCTTCTTTGCTTCCATGTCTATCCCCCATTGTTCTGCCCTCTCTGTTCCCAGCTCCATAGTCAGGCTCCAGAGGGAGATGGGGAGGGCGTGAGCAGGGGGGCATTGAGCAGCTAATGAACAAAGAGTCGGTGATGATACCAATTCTCTCCCTCAGACCCTTCTGTGAGAAAAAGCGGTTCACATTACGTTCAGATTGCAAAGGATCTGTGTTTTCCAGGGGTTTAAACATATACCATCACTAATTATATAGTCCTGCTCTTTAACCCCAGCCAACTACCATTATGATGTTTGCAAAAACCCACATTGGCTGAGTACTTACTCTCCACATTAATGCTGTAATTTACTGATTTAGGCTGCCTGGAGATGCTGTGACGAGCAGTACACAGCCAATACTTTTGTTTTCTAGTTGTTACATTTGAAAAGAGTCTCCTCTCTGGAATTAGTTATCCAAAGGCACACATTAGTCACATGTGGGCCATTGGCATTCTTGTCCACATGAGATGTACTCGTCTGGGACAGTCCAGCTGGGTTGGCTGTGTTTTCCTAAATGCATGAAGCGGAAAAGCTCTGAAATAATTTGAATATGGTCCCAACTTCTTCCTGCCTCAAAGCAAAAAAGATACAGGCAGACTGGACAGTTGGGTTCTGTGCAAAGAGAGAAGGAATTCTAAGCATCGGCTACCCCTAAAGTTGCCATCATTTTTGATTTATTTATTTTTACCGGAGGATATTTTTGTTGTTGTTTATTGATTTTAGAGAGAGAGAGGAAGGGAGAGAAAGAGAAACATCGATGTGAGAAACATCGATCAGTTGACTCTTGTATGCACGCACCCTGACTGGGGATGGAACCCACAACCCGGGTGTGTGCCCTGACAGGGAGTCAAATCTGCAACCTTCCGGTGTGTGGGCAGATTCTCCAATCAACTGAGCCACACCGACCAGGACAAGCTGCCATCACTTTTGCCATCCCCTCTGAAATCTGCTCTCCTCAGAGATTCTCTGCCCACCCAAATGCCTGAGCATCATATCCTAATTACCAACTCCTAGCAAGCCTACCTCTTGAGTATTTCTCTAGCTGCATTGCCTCTCACCTTGGACCATGACAGCAACCTTCCTGCTTTATTCTGATCCATCTTCCTCATGGCTATCAGGGTGGACTTCCAATACAAGCTCCTGCTCAAAATCCTTTAAAACTTGCCCACTGTTTATAGCAGTGAGCTCCAAAAGGAGTGCACAAGATAGGGCACAGGTCAGGAAAAAATAGCAGTTCTTCTATTTGTACTACGTTTCTCTTAACAGTCAGGAATCAAGCTCATGTCCTTTGTCCTATCACCTCTTTCCCCTTTTTGTCAAACCTAGCATAAAAACACTTGGGTTTAGCCACTTCTTTCAGTCTTCATTTCCTTATGAAGGCTCTTGTGTCACAAGACAAAACAAAACAAAACATTTATTAACTAAATTTGGATGTTTTTCTCTTGTTAATCTGTCTTTTGTTACAGGGCCCCAGCTGAAAACTTAGAAGGGTAGAAGAAAAGAGTTTTCCTTTCTTACATAGATAATTTAAAAGAAAATTCAGCACGTTCCAGATATATAGAAAAAATATGAATTTGTGCTTTAAATCAAATCATTCACAAAGTCATTTCAAGTACACGGTAGATCTGAACTTGAAAGGTAAAACAAGAAAGCTTGTAGAATATACTATAATAGCTTCATGATGTTAACGTAAGTAAATATTTATAGAACAGGATATAAACCACTAATTGTAGAGAAAAAGATTGCTAAATTTGATTATATTGAAATTAGGAATTTCTGTTTCTCAAAATATATCACTAAGAAGGTGAAGGACAAACCAATAACCATCAAAGAGCTGACCCAGAGTAAATAAAGTGCTCCTACAAATTATAAGGAAAAAGAGATAACTCAATAGAAACAATCAAGGATATTTAAATAGCTAATAAACATATGACAAGAGCTCAACCTCAACCTCAATCTCAACCTTATTAGTCTTTAGGGAAATGCAATCTAAACCAAAATGAAGTTTTCCCCAGCAGGTGAAGTAGACTTATTTTTCCCTATTCCACCACAGTGCTGAATTCCCCGGGTTCTCTTACTGCCTTGTATCTCCTAGACTGGGTGCTGGAGAAGGCAGCCCCCCAGGAATGCCACCAAGAGCTAGCAAAAACAAAGAAACAAATGAACAAACAAAAAACCTTCAAAGCCTGTACTAGCTAAGGGCCAGGAAATGAGCAGCCTAGCAAAACAAAACTTTTAGACAGTAACAGCTTTACTTCAGCCAAATTACCACCAAAGTAACCTGCAGCCTCATCACTGCCACCAGCAATAAAGGCTGGGTGGGGAACCAGGATTTTCATCTGCACCAGGTGGTTAGTGGTGACCATCCTGTCACTGGGGACCATATGGGGAGACTGGGCTTTCACCTCCACCAGGCAGTAACGAGTGCCCTATCCCTCCTGTTGGATGATAACAGAGAACCCTAGTAGGGGTTCTAGCTTCCATTCCCACCCAGTAGCAACAAGGAGCCCCGAATCGGCCCCTCCTTCCTGGGGCCCAAGTGAAGAACCTTGACTCTCCCTCACCCTGGAAGGAACAAGGTCCCCCTTCACCTATCAGAGCAGGATCAGAGGAGGCTTCCTGAAACGCAAGATTTAGATAGAACCCAAAATGTTCTAATATCCCAGTCAAAAATCACTTATCTTACCCCAAACGAGGAAGATCTCAAGCAGAATGAGAAAAAACAATCATTAGACATTAACAGATGATACAGATGTTGGAATTTTCTGACAAGGATTTAAAGCAGCCACTGACCTTCACTGAGCTTCATTGAGCAACTGCAAACATGCTTGAGACAAATGAAAAAATAGAAAGTCTTAGCAAAGAAAGAAAAGATAGAAAAGAAAACTAAATGGACATTTCAGACCTAAAAAGTACAATGACTGAAGAAACAAAACAAAAAAACTCAATGAGTGAGCTCAACAGCATAATGAAGACACAGGAAACTTAAAGATAAATTCCAAGGTGAACTTGAAGATAAAACAATAGAAACTCAGATCAAGTTGTATATATTAACTATCTATAGGTTTTTGTATGCCAATCGTACTCTAATAAAGTGGTTAAAAAAATAGAAACTATCTAACATGAACAACAGAGATAAACTAGACTGGAAAAAATAACCAAACAGAGCCTCAGGGACACATGGGCCATAACAAAAGCTCTAACTAACATCGATGGCCCCTGAGCACCAGAAGAGAGAGGGTAGAGAGAAAAAGCCTTTTCCCTATCCTGAAAGAATGGCTGGAGAGGTCTCTAAACAGGAGGAAATGAGAAAAAATTTTGTACATGCTAAGAGCAAAATGATGGGTGAATACAATAGATTCTCCATGTGCTGAGTTTTCTAAATTATGTTTGACATTTGAAGAATAATTATAAAAATGTTTAATGTGGTTCTCAATGTCTGTAGAGGAGATAGTTAAGAGAATTATATTATAAACGGGAAGGTAAAGTTTCTACATTTTTCAAACTAGTAAAATGTCGACACTAGTAGACTTGGATGATATATATACATGATATTATATATAAAATGTAATGCCTAGAGCAAATGACAAAAAGTTACAAAGCATCACCTTCAAAGCCACTCAGATAAATCAAAATGGAATTCAAAACAACGTTCAAGTAACAGAAAGGCAGGAGCAAGTAAACAGAGAAATAAAAACCAGGGAAACAAAAGGCACAAAACAGAAAACAAAATAAAATACGGCTCAATGTATCAAAAAGAAAAGGAAATCTGGGTTTACAAACTTTCCTCCTTGACTTTAATTCTTCTTTAAATGAATAGCATTTTGTGAGGAATGCCCACTCTTAAATGTTAGGGCCAAAGCAATTTATGAAATCTTAAAATTTCATATACAATTTAGTAAAGCAATCATGGTTTTATTCAAAACGGTCTTTTTCTCTATTGGGTATTGAGTGCTAAAGTGGTAAAATAAAAGCAGAAGCAAATAATAAAGAAAAATTTAAGCAGATTGATATTTTTAACGATCAAGATGATTAGGTTGCGTAAGATTTAAGATTTCTGTTAGCTATGGTAGATTAATGGAATTGATAGCTGTCCCAAACTAATTTAGTTTTGTAGACTACGTATTTGCATATAAGAAATAAAAGATCAATTCTATAATCTCTCTCTCTCTCTCTCTCTCTCTCTCACACACACACACACACAGAGGAATGAATGGTTAAGTTGTCGAAGACTGATGATATCAAGTGTTGGTTGTAAATTCATTTTCACTTTGGAAAACTGTTTAGCAATATCTCCTAAACTAATCATACACTACATTCCAGCCATTTCACTCTTAAATGTGCATACCTTTGCCTGAAAGGACACATACAAAAATATTCATAGAAGCATTATCAGTAAGAGTCAAGTGTCAGAAATAACCTAGATGATCACTAACATTAGAACGGGTAAGTGAATTATTGCATTTCCCACAATGGATACTGTATAGCAATAAAACAACTACAGCTGTACCCAACGACATGGATGAGCCTCATGAACATCAGCAGAGTGTGAGAAGCCTGAAACAAAAGAACACATGCTGTATGATTGCACTTATTTAAAGTGCAAGCCAGGCAAAAACTAATGAAGGGTGTTAGAAGTTAGGCTAGTGGTTACCTTGGGAAAAGAGGCAGAGGAGAGTAATTGGGAGAGGCAAAAAAATGTACTCTTATCTCTTGATCTAAGTAGTGATTACATGGGTGTATTTACCATGTAATAACACAAGCTGCACACTTCTGATTTGTGAGCTTTTCTGTCTGGATGTGATACTTCAATAAAAATTTTATAAAGTGGTAAAAATAAGTACACTTTCTCCATCCCTTATAATACAAGGGTTATGTTTTAGCTATGGGCGAGAAAGAAACTGCTTTTGGCAAACACTTGTGCCATGGAGAGAGCATTCTGAAAATAAGAGTTCGGAAAGTTTTTTATTATGTGTTTTGCTGTTCAAAATGATTTGCGTGTGAGCTCTCTACACACCAAAAAACAAGGGACCCAGTTTTTACACTGTTCAAAAATCTTCCAAATGAGAAGTCTCAGTGGATTTTGAACTATCATTAATGATCCCAATGTGAATGTTCTTGGTTTATACTTTGTGATACAGTGATTTTAGCAATGTCTTAGTCTGCTCAGGCTGCTATAACAGAATACTATAAACTGGGTGGTTTATTAACACTAGACATTTATTCCTCCCAGTTCTGGAGGATGGGAAATCCGAGATCAAGGTGCTGGCAGATTCACTTTCTGATTCATAGACAACTAACCATGTCCTTTTTCACTGCATCCTTAAATGATGAGAGTGAGGGAGCTCTCTTTGGGGTCTCTTTTATAAGGGCACTAATCCTGTTCATGAGGGGACCACTTCCTGCCCTAATCACCTCCCAAAGGGCCCATCTCCAAAAACCATCACATTGGAGATTACGTTTTAACATATGAATTTTGGGGAACACAATTAGTCTCCAGCAACTAATTATTTAGTAACATGAGTTTTGGGGGGCACAAACATTTAGTTTATAGCAAGTGATTATTACTTTAAAAAAATAACAAAAGTAATGATAACTAGTACTTGTTGATCACTTTTTAGGTACCAAGCACTATTTTCCTAAATATTTTTCACATATTAACTCATTTAATTCTCACAATTATCCTATGAAATAATCACTATGATTATTATTATTTCTATTTTATAGTTTGCCCAAGTTACATAGCTACTAATTGGTAGACCCAAAATAGTATAAATAAACATAAAAATAAGGAGAATGCTGAAAGGTTATTTGATAGAAAAAGTTCAGAGACAAATTTCAGAGTTTAAGATTCAAACTCCAATGTATGTCATGATCTTGTCCCTTTAAAACCTGTTCAGCCTCACCCCTCACCAGTCTCACCCTCAAACTTGAGGCTCTTTGTGGTTCCCAGAACTCATTGCACTCTTGGGTACCTGGGGCTTACTGAATGATGTGTTACTTGTACAAGGCCCTCCCTCTCTCTATATATATGTATTTTAAATAATTGTCTATTGATTTTTAGAGAGAGGGGAAGGGAGAAGTAGAGAGAGAGAGAGAAAAACATCCTAGATGTCCCCTACTGGAGATCAAGCTCAAAGGCATCCCGGGCACGTGCCCTGACCGGAAATCTAACCAGCAATCTTCCAGTGCACAGGAGGACACCCAACAGAGTCACACCAGCCAGGGCGGCCCTCCCTCTATTAATCTAGCTGACAAACTCTTATTTACCCTGTTATCTCAGTTTATGCCTTACCTCCTCTGAGAGCTTTCCCTGATATACCAGGCTGTGAAGATTTCCTACCTGCTTGGCAAATAAATTTTTTTTTAGTAAATTGTTTTGTGCTTTTGAGTCTATAAAACAGTAGAAAAATGTTAGATGCTACATGAAAGGTAAAATGTTAGTTATTATATAAACGGCAATTCTGTGGAGGGCGAGGTGTCTATGGAGCTATGTTGCCTGGTTTGAATCCTGGATCTTCCAATGACAAGGTTATGACCTTGGGCAGGCTAGCTCAAGTTCTCAGGGCTTCAGTTTCCTCATCTCTAAATTGGGTATAAAAATATCATGTACCTCATAAAGTTGCTATGGGCATTAAATGAGTGAAAATAGAGTACTCAGAAAATAGTGAATGTTCAAAAAAAGGGTGGCTATTTTTATGATGTACTGGGTATGGTCACTGAGCCCTCAGCATCTATCCCTACTTCTTTCTATGGAACTTCCTTACTACAGAGCCTGCAAACGTAAAAAACACTTTTTCTAGACTCCCTTCTAGGTACGGTTCATAACAAAAATTAAGTTTCCACCATTAGATGCCCTTCCTCTGGATTTGGAAGATTTTAGTATGGAAGAGACTACCTTTCTCTTGTCCTTCTGCTGTCAACAGATTATCCCAAATTGAGCAGTGCGAGGCAGTTTGTGGTAGTGGAAGACACAGCAACTGCTTTCTAATGCTTTGTCCTTTATCTCCAGATTGCAAGTATGGAGGTATGTTCTTGGCTTACCAATTCTTCAGTGGTGCTAGGGACACGCGATTCCCTGAATTAGATCTCCTTCTTATACTACATAGGATGGTTTCTATTTCTCATGTGAACTCTGATTGATCACACGGAGACCTGTGGACCTACACACGAGTATGGGGCTGGGATACTCCAAGCTCTGTGCTCTGTAAGGAATTCAACTTGTAAGGTGTCACTTTTGGTAAAGGTGTGAACTCATTTCCTGTGTTGAATGTGGAGTCATCACCTCCCTCTACTATCCAGAAATGACCGTCTCACATATAGACACATCCCCTAGCCAATCTTACACAACAGAAAGTGATTTTTCAGTGTATTTTGGATACACTGCCACTTTAATCTGATAGCTGAAACTACCGACAAAGAAAATGTCATGTGAAGGTTTATGATTCACCACCTCTGGGAGTCTGAGATACCTGTTTGGCACCAGGCTTTGGTATAAACAAGGGTTTCAGGAAGCTTTTCATTCCACCTACACAGGAGCTAAAACTATGTTAAATTAGCCGCCCAGGCTTGCCCTGTGCTCATCAGGTTTCATTCTGAAGTAAAATGATTAATTTCCAGAACCTTTTAAGTTGAGGGAAAAATAATGCACTTCCTGCGCTTAGAATTTTAATTGGGCTCCATGCCAGCTGTCTTTTTAGGATGCTATAATATTCATACTTGTCATTAGCAATTAGCAATTAGCAAAAACAACCCAAAATACTAATCTCAGTTCCCAAACTCTCTGGATATTGGCACTCAAGTCTGCTTCCCATGCATCTTGATCAACTCATCTGCTCATCCCAAGGGCTTTTCTTTCAGGATTTCATCCACAAATATATTCTCAATGCTTGTGAGGCACACTATGGAATAAAAACCTAGCCAGAGGCTATCAAGACAAACTTTACTGGTTGTGTTCTTTACATAGTAAGAAGCAGCCAAAACTTTTTTGGGGGGAGAAGGGAAGGAAGATGTGTAGCGCTATCTCTGAACCAAGTTTACAGACTTGCATTGGATTTAGCTTTCTCCCGGTCTACTCTCATCCTTCCTCTTCTGCCCTTGATTCCCAAACCTCCCTCCTGCTTCTTCCAAGATCTTACTCTCTCAATCATTCCCTCACTTTATCTTGAACTCCTCTCTCCTTCCTAGATCCTTCCCCTCAACTATGAAATGTGTTCAAGTTTCTTTTTTCTTAAAAGTTTCTGACATTATACTCCTTTTAGTTAATACCTACATCTTTCAAAGCAAGTCCTTACAACTTTATTTTCCCCAAGATTGGGGCCAGATGATATATTACTAAGGAACCATGAGTTCTTTATAAAAATATTAAGCTTTTGTTTTCATTTTCACTGTTATCTTGCATAATGATGCAAACATATTTTAGATCATCTGTATGACTGTTCTATAACCAAGTAGTGCCATGACATTTTGGTGCCTTTTAACTTTGTGTATCTGAATACTTTGATACCAAATGACTGTATTGCTTTAATTGTCTTGGACTGAGGAGAAAAGACCAGGGGTGGATATATTATAAGGTTAGATGATGTCTAGGGGCACTATACAAAAATGGAAAGGAGGCAGGAGGACTCAGTCATCACCTGGCCCACGGAAGCAGAAGTACATGCCAAACTCAAAACAACCTGTAGTCAGTACCGCAGTTCACGCTGAGAATGGTTCTTTAGTTTAACAAAATACCATAAGCTACTGAATTAAATTAATAATGTAAGCTTGAATTTAACTTGTTTTATAATTTTCTGTATATTTCATTTATAAGCATGTTTTGGTTTCTTGGTTGCATTAGTGCTGCAAGTATAGATAATTTATATCTAGTTTATATTTATGTACACTTACGTAATTTTAAGTCCACTTGAGGCTACTGAAGAATTCTTTCCCTTTATTTAAAAATTTATCTTACAAACACTTATATAGAGCTTACTATATGTCAGACATTGTTTTAAGTATTAACTCATTTATATAAGTCTTATAATAACCTTATGATGTAGGTATTACATCATAAGGAGACCCCTCTGAGGCATAGAGAGATTAATAACCCTTCCAAGTTCACACAGCTGGTAAGAGGTGCAGCTGGGATTTCAATCCAGGCAAGCTGGTTCCAGACAGAGTCCCTGCTTTAACCACATGGAATGCTGCCTCCCTTTGGATAAAGTCTGTATTTACTATGTTAATGTTTGAAAAATAATACCTTAGAATATATGATCTATCCTTAATACACAGTCATCAGGGTTCTGCCTTTGGCTTTTTTCTCTTTCTACTTGATGTGTTCTCCCAGGATAACATCTGATTATTATAGTTTTAACTACCTGATTATTTCTAGATCTCTAACTGCCATGATACATATAGTCAACTGGACATTTCCACCTGCAAATCTCAAAGGCACCTCAGGTTCAACCTAAGTTGAACTATAAGATAAGAATTCTTATTCCTCACTGCCCCCCTACTCCAATAAACCTACTTTTTCTACTCTATTTTCTCCCTTGCTTAATGGGCCTACTTCCCACTCAAGATGCTCACTGTTTAGTGGGGGAGAGAGACAAGCAAACCAGTTGTTACCATGGGCATGTGACAGTTACCCAAAAAGCCAAGGAGGCTGGAAGGAGATAGGGCTCTGCCTGAGATGGAACGGTCAAAAATGGCTTCACTAGAAGGCAATATTTAAACTACCTCCAAACCATGACTGCTTGCATCTTTCTCCTTGTCTTTTGCATATAGTTGAAAGGTATCTTTTATGAGCACTATTTATATTGGTGTTAGAAAATGTACAATAATTTTTTTATTTTAGATCCAAAAGTAATTTCTCCAACTTTGTCCGCTCTCTATTCCCCCACCAAAGAAGAAGCAATTGTTCAGGTTTTTTGCCTCCCCACCCCCCCGCATTTGAAATGAAATAAATGAAAGGAAATGTTTTTATACCTTCTAACAAGACCAGATTGCTTAATCTTTAAAACATTTTCTAACACTCTAACCTTTTATGGGAAAAATACTATATAGAGTTTGATCGCTCATGTAAGTTTTGACTGACTCAGTGGCAGCTGCAGTAGGAAGTTCATTACTGGTTATGGCTCCACATACAGCTTTTATGGGGTTGACCATTACAAGAGACAGCTCCTTCTAGATATGCACAGACAGCTACCACAATGAAATTCTAGCAGCACAACACTGATGAGAGGGGCAGTGATGATGAGCATGGAAGGAAGGCCCTAGAATCCAGTGTGTGGCCTTTCTTCTTGAAGGTGTTGGTCATGATAGTATCCCTTTCAGGAATACTTTTGTTGCAAAAACAGATACTCATCCCAATTACTTAAGCTGAAGAGGGAGTTTTAATGTCAGGACACAAGTGTCATCTCAGAACCCAAGGGAAGGACTGTGGAGCCCGTCCTTGAATGGCTCTGGAAACTGAGAGTTTTCAGTTATTGTTTCCACCATTTCTCCATCTCCCTGCCACTCAGGCTTCTCTTGCTTCTCTCTTGTGTCAGTTTCATTCTTCTTTCCCTTTGCAGACCCACCCTCTCCCCACACATGGCCACACACAGCAGCTCCAGCTCCAGTCCCAGCTTTATGTCATCTTTGAGTTTAAGCACTAATACGGAGAGATGAACATCTCAAAGATCCAATTTCAAATCCTAGAGTGGAGTCTGATAAATTCACTTTGGTTCACATCTGGCTGTGCACAGGGAGGTAGAATCATTTCATATCAATGTGTATTAGGGATCTGTATGGAGAAAATTGGCAGATACCCTTAAATTGCCTACAACAGGTATGTTTTGTAAATACTAAAGTTTATTCTAAAGAGAGAAAGTCTATAAAGCCTGAACTCATGAGATGAAAGAAGAACAGCATTTCTTTGTTTCCCAGTAAGAATTATGTTGCAATTAATCACAAAGAGTGTCCTACTTATAGCCACCTGTGCTATTGAATAAATACTATTCTCTGGGACTGCCATGAACTAACTAGACCCATGTTCTCTTTCACTCTTGGGGAGGAAAAGATGCTAAGAAAAGATCAAGGACAGAGGCCAAAAGGGGTCACCAGAAGAAAATGCGCAAGCTTGTCTTTGCTCTAGTTTTTCAGTTAAAGCATCAAGAGGAAACCTCAAGATTTTCATATGACCCAGCTCGCTGAGCCTAGATTTAAGACTAAAACTCATTTAGAAGTAAAGACTGTGACTCTGCCTAGTGTTCTCTGTCTTCCTATGGGAAGTCCCTCTAGTTTGTATTCTATCATGGAGGCTCCTGACCACACATATAACACTATTAACAAATATGAGTAATATTTCCCTAACATTCCTAATATAGTGATTTAAAGTACAGTCAAAGAATGGGTTCTTTTGGTTAATTGAATAATCAGACTAATAAGAAATATTATAGGTAGGTCTTTTTGAATAAATTATTGTAGGCCCCAGTTTTAAACTCTGTTCTGGGGTGTCATAGAAACAATTGAGAGAGGTTGTTTTCTTTGCTGTACCCTACAATCATCTCTACTTTCATCTGTTCTACACCTAGGGCTTTCATTTCATCTTGATCAATATTTTTATATGTTTAGAATCTATTTCACAGCTTTATGTAATGGAGTTACATGCCAAATGAAATCAGGAAGGTGGTAATACAATTCAACTGAATCCTGCCTCTGCCCCATTCTCTCCCCACCCCCACAAAAGATGCTTTTATCTTAAACATGGAGCTTGTTTAGTTAAAAATGCTGGGTTTATAATTGGGAAAATGTATTCCAAATTATCCAAATCACTATCTTAATACTCTACTAGTAGACTATCTTGGAAAAATACTAGTAGCAAAAAACATTCATTAAAACCAATAGTGATTTACTTTTCATGGGGGGAGGGTAGAGTTTGTAACATTAACATTTTAATGAGTATCTACCAACTTAAAATACTCATTTATAAACACTCATTGAAAGTCAATGGAGTTCTTTATTTACATTAAATGTCAAGTATATTCAATAACAGGATTGACATTATAAAAAATGAATTTGACTTCTGTCTTGCCTAGTTGTGTTTAATTTATCGTGTTGAAATCTGCATTTGGGATACACATTATGGAGAAGTGTACATCTACTAATTAAAGTGAGAAAAGTGCATGTGAAACATTTATTGTTTACACTGAGAAGGTAGAGCCCTCTTGTCCTCGCTGATGCTAAATAAAATGAGGGCTTATTGAGCTTGATCACTTTACATTCCTCCCTTTGGCATCTACCATTCTGGCTTCTGACTTGATGATTAGAGAATGGTGATGGGGGAGGGGGGATAGTTAAGGGCCTTACTTGTGATTGCTCAAACATGTCAAGTAAGAGATGAGTATTTCAGTGAAACACAAGATAACAGGAGGAAAGATTCATAGGAAAATAATTCGCTATGTGAAAAAGAAATAATGTGAAAGCAGAGAGTGATGTGAAATAGTTATAGAGACAAAGATGACAAATACAAGGCTCAGAATAAAAATGGTGGAATTAACATCAATGATAATTTAATTTATAATTATTTATTATTCCAATTGCTATAATAGTTTTCAATAAAAAGAAAAAAAGGTTAACTTGCTTCCAGAAAAATGTGCTATTACTTAAGGTAAATATTGGAACATATTCCTAGCTTCTAAATACCAGGAAAATTTAAATGTCAGAACCATTTGTTTATGAGATAATTTAAATCAATGTTGCCTAGGGTTAACATTCGAAAGGTAAATTGGTGTTGCAAGTTCTTATCTACTTTTACCTTTTTTCAAAGATTATGTAAATAAAGCAATATTTTTCTAAAATAAATGCAACAAATTTAACTAAAAAAAAAACAAGTTAATTTTTTTTACCAATTACTTTTTTTAAAAAAATATGTTTTTATTGATTTTAGAGAGAGAGGAAGGGAGAGAGAGAGAAACATCAATGTGAGAGAGAAACAGCAATCGGTTTTCCTGTCTCCCTCATGAACCCCAACTGGGGATAGAACCCGCATACTGAGTGTGTGCCCCAACCAGCAACCTTCCAGTGCATAGGATGACACTCAGCCAACTAAGCCACACAAGCTGGGGCTCAATTACTTTTGTTACATATCCAACATACCATCAACACTCCCTACCCCTACCAGAAGAATCTAAACCTGCCATCTCTCTGGATTAGTAACGGATTCATTTCCTTTAGGATCTAGCCTAGCCTTCTTAGTCTATCGCTGAATGCTGTCCACTTTCAGACGTGACAGTCTCTCCACACTCAGATGATCACCAAATCTAATATGTGGTTGCTTTTCCCCCCCACATCATTAAGTGATTCTCAGACACCAGCTGGGTGTTCTACAATTCAACTCAATTCCGACACTATCTACCTAGAAGTGGCATCAGACTCCACAGGCTAAGGGTTCAGTTCCAGAGGCTGCCTTCCATTTCAGATGCCATTCACAAGTCTGGGTTCTTACCTGCGCTTCTGACCAACTGGCCATAAGTCAGAGATTCTCACAACCACTTCCTTGGGTTTGATTAATTGGCTAGAGCAGCTCATAGAACTCAGAAAGCAAGTTTACTCACTAGATTACAGGCTTATTCCAAAGGATACTGAAGAATATGAATCACCAGCCAGATGGAGAGATGCTTGCGGTGAGGTCCCTAACAAAGGAGCTTCTCTCCTGGTGGAGTCTGAGGCACAGCAAGGTGGCACGTGGAAGCATTTTGGTTTAGCAACCTGGAAACTCTTCCCAGTCCCTTTGGGTGTTTATGGAAGCTTCGTTACAAAGGTGTGATTGATTAAATCATTGGCCATAGGGAATTGATTCAACCTCCAGCCCCTCTCTCCACCTGGGAGGTCAGGGGTGGGACTAAAAGTTCCAAGCCTCTAATTACAATTGGCAACCAGCCCCCATCCTTATGTGTGGTCTAAAAGTCACCTCATTAACATGACAAAAGAGGAAATTCCAAGGGTTTTGGGAGCTCTGCCAGAAAAGGAGATGAAGGCCAAATATATATTTCTTATTATAAACCACAATATCATATACACCATATTCTATTACACTCACAGAGATACACCCCCTTCCCCTAGCCAGTCCATCAGAGGAGAGGAACTTTGATCCTTAAGCTTACAGGGCATCTTCCCATTTTATTTCTTTGCAGATCTGGGCTCAAGCTGCTACCTCTTATTCTCTAGTCACATATGTCCAAATTCTACTGGTCTCTGTGGCACAGCACAGCATAGATAAAGTCATGCATGAGTCAGGTATGAAACCCAGCTCTGCCACTTACTGGCTGGGCGATCTGGAGAAGCTTACTTAGTCTCTTCAAGACTCAGGTTCCTAAAGCATAGAAATGGGGGAATACAAGGATCTACCTCATAGACTTGCTGTGAAGATTAAAATAAAACAATGCATGTAATCTGTTTAGCCTAGTGCTCGGCATATAGTAAGGGCTTAATAAAAGTAACTTAAATTAAATATCATAGCTCCAATCCTACTTCCTGTTCTGGTCATTCTGGTTTTGATTAAATTTCCAGCCTCTTTACTCATTAATACTGCCTGCAATTGTATCATTCATATAATGCCTTAGGATATTTATCATTCTGCAATATAATATTTTAATATATCTGAGTGCTGACCTTTTGGTAGAGAATAAACCAAAAAATAGATGCTTTTAATAGCCACAGAGAAAGTATACTTTAAAGGACATGTTCATTTGTTTTCATTGATTGCTTCGTTCATTCATTCAATAGATACGCAGAGATGAATCAGAAAGATTCTGCCTTAAAGGGGAGCATAAGAAGTGCATAAATTGCTGAGACACAAAGTAAAAAGTCGTAAGTGTCTATATAAGTAAAGTACAATGATGGTTCCGAAGATAGAAGGATGACAACTGGGAAGCTTTACTGAGGAAGAAGCCTTGAGCAGTCCTTGAAGGAGAGGTTTGCGAGGTGACTGGAAACTGAGAGGTGAGAAGGGAGGAGGGGGTGCTGGCGGGGGGTACATTTCAAATCAAGCCACATGCTGGGGCACAAGCTGGAGGGTGGAGAGAGCGAGTGCCCAAGATAAACAGCAAGGGAACATCAATTCAGATACATCAATTCAGGCAAGGGCATGAAAAAGGTGAATGGATTAAGGAAAAAACAACTCAACGCCACAGACAATAGTATGGTGATTACCAGAGGGAAAGGGGGTGGGGGAGGTAGAAGAGGGTGAAGGGGGGATAAATGGTGATGGAAGAAGACTTGGCTTGGGGAGGTGAATGCACAAATCAATATATAGATGATGTGTTATACAATTGTACCCCTGAAACCTATATAATTTTATTAACCAATTCACCCCAGTAAATTCTATTTTAAAAAGCATTTTTTTCCAAAATTCACTGGAACCCCTGGGTTTTCTTTTAATTAACACAACTGTGACCTTAAAGACTTCAGTAAATACCTTTGCTTTCCAGCTGTTTTTTTTACTTTTTTAGTTTTGGTTGTAAGACTTCAATTGTCAATGGGACTCTCCGGATTCACTGTTCAACAAGTCACATTCCTTCTGTTATCCTGCCACACTACCTGAGTCTTTGAGAAGCGACTTCCCTCTTAGAGATATTCCTGTTGACACAAAATTATGGAATGTAGGTAGGGCCTCGGAAGGCTTTCTGTTCATAGTGGTTTAAAAGATGTAAATGTCTCAGCAGTAAAATTTATACCAGCAGTGGAGATGGATCAGTCAAACTGCTGTTCTTTGCTAGGGAAGGTTCTATAAAAGAACACCCAGGAACACAAATTAATCATTACAACACTGATAATAACTACCAGCTCAGTTCTGCTCTGTCCCAGATCCCAGAAACCGCAAGTGGGACACCAGAAAAGGAGTCTCCTGAAGCTCCTGAAGATGTTCGACTAAATTATCCCAGCAGGAGTAATATCAAGCTTGGTTTGTGATTTTTGGAGGGCAGAGAGGACATACTGACTTTCCCTGCATGGGAAGTTTCTATTCACTTCCATAAACCCGAAGGCATCAACAGCAGAATTGCTTAACAAACCAAGTCAATGCCCCTAAGCCCCAGAGCTGGGCATTATCAGGACCTTCTTGTGAGTTCCTGACATTCTGTGGACATGCTCAGTTCACGAAAATCTCTGCACCCGGTGGGTAGAAATGATCTCCAGGCTCAAGGTGAGTGAAAAAGAACGGGATGCCAATTTGAGAAGTCCAGCTTACATTCTCAACAGGTGTTAAAGCTGAGGCTCAGAGGCTGAGTGACCTGGGTCACATAGGTGCGTAAGTACAAAAGCTGAGACCCAAATCTTAAACACTTGTTCTTTTTCCTTTCTAGACTTCCAATTCAATGCCTGCTCACTCTCTTCACTAACCTCACCATCTTCATCTATCCTAAAAAGCCTTTTCCAAGTAGGTCGGTCATGAATCCAGTCCCTCCTCTCCATTTCTACTGATGCCTTCCTAGCTCAGCATCGCAGCCTTTCCTGGATAACTAGCAGTTCACAGGCAGCTCTCCCTGTCTTTAGTCTTGCTCCACCTCTCTGCCCAAATGGAACACACTGTAGTCTTTTCAAAATACTCCCTTTTAAACAACTTTTGAATTCCTCATTCTCTTAAGTATAAACTTCTTAATGTAGGATGTAAGACCGTTCAAGGTTTAGCCAATTTTTCCTCATCAGTCTTGTGCTTGTAAACATTTTGTTTGTTGACTTCTCAACTCTTCACCCTGCTCTGTGTCTTGAGACTAATAAACATGGGCCACACATGGCTTCTGGTTGGGTTTGGCGAGTGGACGAGGTGAGCAGGAGATCAGAGTGAGGGACGGCAGTGAGAGTGGGTGTTTATTCTGCTGGGTTTCTCCCTGCAGGGCCCCAGTTCTAGCAGGTGGAACTGTGGGTTCAGGCAACTGCTTCCTCCCATTGTCCCTTCCAGTCTAGAAGTAAGAGCTCCCAGGGTTAACAGTCCTGAAATCTCTCGTAGGTTTTAATATATCTTGCCCACTCATTTGTAAATAACCCCTGGGTTAAACTCTCTTCAAATTATTCTCTTTGAGTCTACTGGATATTTCATGCCAAGACCTCAACTGATATTTGGCTAGTCCCCCACAGTCTCGCTTTATACCTTAATTTAGAGTTACACTGAGTAACGGTAATCTCTGGAACAAGTGAGCCCTGAGCATTCTTCTCTGAGGCTTTGCACATGCTGTTCCTTCTGCAGAAATTGCATTCCCTCTCTCTAGGTTCCCGCTGTCCCCAACCCCATCCTTCGGGTCTTCAATTACTGACTGTTCCCAGACTCCTTCCAACTGAATGCGAATGGCAGCACCTTATTTCTCCTAGTCCCCTGTGCTTCCCCATACTGTACCATCCCTAACAATGAACTGTTCCCTCCGAGGCATGCCCTTTGAAGGCCAGGAGCTGTGTCTCACTCATCCCTGTAAACTCACCACCTACTATAGAGCCTAGGACATGGGAGCTACGCAACAAATATTATTTCAAGAAAATGTACTTTTATTTAAATGGCAAGACCTTTCCTTTTCAGTTCTTACTTTGTTTGAAACTTTCCTGGAATCTCCCAGGGAGTTATTATAATTATTATATGCTGGGCACTGAGCAAATACCAAAAGCTGTAAAAAGGACACTGTTTCTAATTCTTGAGGAGGCCACAGTCCCTGGGTCTACCTCACAAATTATTTAAGGGCTCCCATAAGATCATAGAATTATAAAATTGCACTTTAAATAAGAGACAGATCCAAATATTAGTTTTTTATTTGGAGTAAGGTGTCACAAAAACAGATTTTTTTAAATCTTAAGTATAAGATTTTTCTGGTGAATCAAAAGGTCTGATCCTTTGTTCCTGCTAATTTCCAAAACTCTGTTAGCTACTGCTGACTCAAGAAATAATTTTAAGGTGTTTTTGGTAAGGCTCTGGTCCTTGAAGGCAGCTGTCTGAGGATAACCAGCAGAGCAGGGAAGGGCCGTGTTATAGCTGGGCCATCCTACTCAAGTTTCAAAGGCTTTACAACAAAATCACAGAGCAAAAGGCACCACAAGCTACCATCACCTTGCATTTTGTTTAGAAGATTTCATTGACTGTACCATGCTAGACTGGGCCATGAGTTTAGGCATTCAGTAGTACTTTTCATGATAACGATGATGGGGAATTTAAGAACAGACATTAATTATTGTAATAGTAGCCCAGCCGGGCGTGGCTCAGCCGGCTGAGCATCCACCTAGAATCCAGGAGATCGGGGTTCGGTTCCCGGTCAGGGCACATGCCCGGTTGTGGGCTTGATCAATGACTCTCTCATCATTGATGTTTCTGTCTCTCTCTCTCCCTCTCCTTTCCTCTCTCTGAAATCAATAAAGATATATTTAAAAAAAAAATAAATATTGTAATATTTATTTGAAGCTTTGAAAATCTTGGCCAAGGTCTGTGATATGATTTAGAACAAAAAGGTTTTATTTTATTTTAAATATGTTTTTATTGACTTTAGAGAAAGAGAGAGGAAGGGAGAGGGATAGAGAGAAACATCGATGAGAGAGAACCATCCATCAGCTGCCTCCTGCTCGTCCCCTGCTGGGGATCAAGTCCACAACCCAGGCTATGCCCTGACCGGGAACTGACCAGGCAACCTCTTGGTGAATGGGACTATGCTCAACCAACTGAACCACACTGGCCAGGGCAAGAAGGTTTTTTTTTCTCTTCCTATCCACAAAGTTGACTTTTTGAGAGGGAACCTTCCTGTTTAACCTTAAAGGCAAAACCCCTCACAAAGGGCTCTCAATAATATCCTCTTACTAGCTTAGGACGTCAGGTCTCATTCGTGGTGTAATTATATACTGACAAGTCAACATTGGTGGTGAGATGTATCATAAGTAATATTTTAGTAATTATACTCAAAGTGAAATTTGGGAGCTGATAAACATGAAATATTATTTTTAATAATAATACTAAAACATGGGAATCATGAAAAACATGATGTTTAATAATTTAGTGTGAATCAAGGTTGTTTCTCTAACTTCATTCTTACAATCACTTGATTTTCAAATTGGTCTCTTGATTAGGAATTCACAAAGTGAAGTTTTCACAAGTGCATAGAAAGGCCCACAAAACCCACAACCCATCTCACTTATGCCATAGCCCAGGGAGGGCTATCCACTGTGTAAACTTCAGGGAAAATGTGAACGATTGTATTTCATCAATTGTAGAATACATTTTTTTTACATTTTAATACCTCTGATTAAGGAATGCACCTTCCAGTCAATGACACCTTATAGTTATAATAGGCAGAGTTTTTTTCTGTTTTTTAAAAATGGAACATAAAATAATACTGTATCTTACATTAGTTGCATTTTAAATTCAAAGTTAATTACTCCACGGCCCACATTCTACTCCTTACTTAGAAATTTCTCTCGTCAGGTTCACTGGTCCCTATAATATTGCCCTCAAAGTTTGTCTTCCCCTCTCTCTAGTCCTTTTACATTAATAGCTCATTTAAAAAAAATTGAGTGTTGATTTGTACCAGATTTCATATTCTTGTAAAGTGTTTTCATTTATAAAACAGGCATTGCATCAAGCCCAGTGCATTGAGAACACAAATTAAACCAACTGGTCAAGTGTTTGAGCAAGAGCCTAATTGTGGATGAGTTGTTTAGGAATGAGAGGCCATTTCTAAATGAATAGGAACATTGCTTCACCCCAGTTTATCTAAAACCACAACATTACTATCACACGGCCAGGAACATATATATAAGTAAGCATTAGCTTACAGGTCCTCTAGGGCAAGTGCAGAGCTGGGAAAATCAGAGTGGGGGTGATGGTGTGGGTGATAGTTGGAGGGGTAATTTCTTGCCTTACCACCCCCAACTCTGGACCTAGAGAATGCTGATGTCTAGAAGATATTCAACATATGGTTGTTGCATGAATGACCACATCTAGCCAGGCAAAATCAGATTAAAGAAATCTGAATAAGTGGTGCTGAAAAGTAACGAAAATCACAAATACCAGTTGCCCCAGAGGGGTGCATAGAGGAGGTAGAAGGTTAATATCACTGACCTTGTCTTGGTCATAAGGTTAGATGGGAGTCACTCCATCTCTTTATCAATACATAGGGCATATTATCTTCAAGGCAGTATTCTAAGAGCTTCACAAACATTACCTCAATTCATCTTCACGATAATCTTATAAGATAGCTGTCATTATTATCTATATTTTGCTAACAAGGAGACTGATGCACCGAGCGGTTAAGTACCTTGCATAAGGTCAGGTTTAGAGTGACAGGTTTAGGACTGGGCTACAGGAAGTCTGGCTCCAGAATCTGTGCTCTGACCACTCCACTACAATGCTGCTTTATTCAGCCAGCAGGTGCTCTCTAAATATTTTAGCCGCTATAATCATAGCTCCTTTGAGGCCAGATGTCTGCAGTCTGTCCAAGCCTTGCAGAGAAACAAAGTCAGCTCTCAGGCTGCAAGGAGTTAGGCTACTAAGCCTGCCCCGTAGGTGTTGGCAGATAGGAAGGCTCACATCTTGGATTTGACTTGGACATGATCCAGGTTTCTGGAAAGACCATTCAAAACTTTACCCCAAACTGCCTGTTCCATTACAGCATTAAAATGATATATCTCCCTCTTCATCTCCTTCTTTTCCAGGCAAGAAAGAACGAATGTTGGAGAAAATGTGTTGACTTCCTTTGTTCTTTTTTGTCCCTGGTGTTGCAGAAATGTAGCCTGAAGAAAGCTCTAGGGAAATTTTTGTAGTTACATGTCAACCCAGTTCTTTTATCAGAGTGTTTAAAACCCTTTTTAAAAAGTCTCCATTTTCTCCCAATCTCTTGGGATGGGAAATTAACATCTTAATAAGACACAATCAATAGCAAATACTTTTTTTTTAATTGCTGAAAAATGGAGGAATTAAATGAAACACTTAGAGGTAGCAGATTTGTTTTGTAAATTCTCCTGATGTCTTAGCTGCTGTCTTAAAAATTCCATACTATTACCACATTCTAAATAAAAATGCTGGCTCCTGCATTGTAATTTTATATCCAGATTGAAGAAAGCATTTTAATTTGGGCTTGTTTTCTAACAGAAATCACAAGACTGTCCGAATGTGCACAGTAGACTGAATCTGGGCCTTAACAACCTGCCTTCGGTTTTAACAGAGAGGTTAGAAGAAGTTTCCCAAATAAGGGGTTAGGACCCAGTGTATAGACAGAAAAACAGGGTAGTCAAAAAGACATTGCTTTTTCAGACTTTGAGAGGGGGGAGGCTTTGTTTCCAGTGCCTAGCAAAGGACTGGGACAAAGGAAGCACAATCAATGCATTATGCTGGGTTTCTCTAACTGGACAGAGATAGGAAAGTGCTGCCTGATCTTACCCCTACAGTGGAAAGCAGAGGCATCAAATTAGGGCTTAAATACACACAGTGAAGTGATAAGGTATGTTTGTCTGAGCTGTAGATGTGGCTAATAAATGAGACGTGGACCCATGTGGAATCTTGAGACCACTTGGCAGCATATAATGTCCATTTTGTTTCCTTATTAATGTTGTGCTTTGCTCAGTAACTCGGATGTTGGCAAATGCTATTATCCTATCTTCTTGTTATAATGATATGGATATTTTAAGATATCTTTTTATTGATTTTAGAGAGAGAGAAAGGGAGAGGGAGAGAGAGATAGAAACATCGATGAGAGAGAAACATGGATCAGCTGCCTCCTGCACACCCCGTTCTGGGGATCAAGCCCGCAACCCAGACCTGTGCCCTGACTGGGAATCAAACTGGTGACTTCTTGGTGCATGGGACGGTGCTTGATGCTCAACCAGCTGAACCACACTGGTCGGGCTAAATGATTGGGGTATTAAGATGAATCTGGGGGATTTCACTGACTGCTTTCTTTTACCATGAGCTATGAGGTAAGACACTGTGTTTCTAGCATTTCTCCTTCGCGCTCTGTGGCAATCTTGGATTCTACTGTGTTCCTTCTTCTTATCAGTTGGGAAAATGAAGAAAAATGGGACTGTGCCTCTTTTTAATTCTGTTATCAAAAATTGAGGGAAAAACATCTGTTCCATGTATTTTTCCAAGACTCTCTTTTGTAAACAAACTGTCACTGTTAATTTTGGGGAGCGCTTCTGATTCATTACTAGCAATGGTTTTGCATATTATTATCTCAGAATCTTAATTTCTTATGTATATTTCCTTTAATTTGGTATATGGTTCTTTCAACACCTTTTATGATTTCTCAACATGCTGCTTTATCAATAGCAAATATAATTATAATTCAACATGCCATAGATAATTGTTTTGAATACTTACTTTGTGCCTGACACTATTCTAGCTGCTATAGATACACTAATAAGTAAGCCATCAAAGCTCTTGCTCTCCTGGGGCTTATTTTCAAATGGGAAAAGGAAGACCACAAGTAGATAAACAAAAGAGATAATTTTATATAGTGGTAAATTCAATGGAGAAATTAAAGCAGACTGTCATTTCAGTATGAAAAAGTAGCATGCTATCTATGATGGTCAAGAACAGGGACACTGGAGACAGACCAGAGTTTGAAATCACAGCTCTAACATTTCCCTGCTGTGTGATCTTGGGCAAGTTATGTAGCCTTTCTATACCTTAGTTTCTTCATCTCTAAAATGGGGACAATCTTAGCCGCTATCTGAGAGACTTGCTTTGGGGACTGCATGGTTCTATATGAACAGCCCTTAGAACAATGTCTGGAGTATGTTAGGCCCTTTTAACTCAATACTTCCTATGAGCCAGGAATTATAATTATGATTTATTCATCACAATTGCCCTGTGAAGAAGCTATTGTTAACTCCTTTTCACAGATGAGAAATCTGAAGGTTAGAGAGGCTGACTAACTTTCACAAGATTACAGAGCAAGAAAGTAGCAGGAGCACTGTCTTCAACTTCTCTTTCCTCCAATGTCTGTCTCTCTTCAATAAGTTTTGTTTTTTCCAAATATTTATTTTCCAGTGGCTCAGTTATTAAGAGCATTGTATCTGAACTCTCATGTGTGTGACTAGAAAGATTATACATATTCACTGACAACTAAGTTCATCCTTCTCGGATTTTCTCTTTTCTGGTTTTGATAATTTTTCTTTCTTCTATATAAGTCTACTTTGCCACTGCCTAAAGTTCATCTGTTCATCTTAGCAACGTATTTGATATACATTCAATGTTACTTTATTCAGATAGAATTCATTAATTATCAACCATGCTGCCCCTTACAAGTCACATATAGTTTCCAGTGGCATTTTTACTTTTTACATTAAATGCTTTAGTGCAGAGAGCTTTAGAAAGAATTTCCATTAGCAATGCCCCAGATTTTATCCATTTAGTTGAAATTCAAAATTTCTCCTATTTTTTTAATGACCTTTTCAGATGTCTTTTTTCTCTCCCTAATCACAGTTCCATTTAAACCAAATGACATGAAGAAATCCTCACTTCAGTGGTAATCTGCTTTCTTTTTATATCCAGTTTTAAACCCTAATCACCACTCTCTTCCTTCAATTGCGCGGACACTTGCTGTGTGTTTTATTAAGCAGCATCTTGCCATATTTGAGAAAAGTGCACTCTTAGAGCAAAGGAGAGTTCTAAAGTTTCAGGGCTTAGTACACTGTAGCTCTGCAGATTCTAGAACTATGCGTTTAGCATGTGCAATGAGGCTTTGAAGGGGAAATGCCATCAGACCTATAGATCAGCCTGTGCCAGTTGTGTGACCACGGGGAACAGGTGAGGACATGGAGGGTGGTGGGTGGCAGCGGAGGTGAGCTGTTCGTTGACTATTGGCCCTACTCGGAGATGTGATGCTGCAAATGGGTAACCACTTGGAATTTTGCTTTTGTCACTTACTGGTGTAGCTTCTCTGATATATTATTCCTTCATGTGCAAAATGGGGATAAAAATATTATAGCGTTTGTGAGAGTTAAATGGCATAACATAGAGAAATATTTAGACATACTGGGCATGATGATGATTATTAGTTGTTACCTACTTTCTCCATGTGTATTTGTGATTGTTTGAGTCCTTGGACCTAGTTCATTCCTTACTATGTGGGCAATTAGTGGTGGAATAAAGCAGAAGCTCTCTTTTGCCTCCACCGAACTGTTTTCCATTTGTTAAAATTATTATCTTTAGAGCCACCATCAGCTTTTCCACATGGTCCAACCCATTTTCAAGGTGCATAGACTTAAAAAATCACCAGCACTCAAATCTTCATTGACTGATTTACTCATTCATCAAACATTTACTGACTACTTACTATGGTCACTTCTGTCCCCCATGAAGTTTATAGTCTGCAGAGAGATTGGACATTTGTTTACATAAATTGCAAGATGGAGGGAGAAATGGGACAATACAAGATACTGAGGATGCACAGAGGAAGCAGTGTTATTCTGGGGATGAAGTGGTGCAGTCAGGAAAGCTTCCTGGAGGAGGTGATCTCTAGCTTGTTCTTTGAAAGGAAAAGATTTTGTCAAGTAGGCAAGGAACGAAGGGAACTCTGAGCAGACAGAGGATTAATTGTTAAGTCATAGAGACAAAGCATCAATGCCTGTTAGCAATTTATTGTCATTAGAATATAAAGCTCAAGGAGAGGTATAGAGGAGATATGAGAGGAGACATACATTTAGATACAGGTATTTAGATGAAAAGTACCTAAGGAGACTATGTCTGGCATACAATACTCGATAGATGCATTTGAATTTTATTTAAAGACTAACTCTTATCTTATAAAATGAAGCAGATTACATTTTATATTCAGATGTTACATTTGTACTGAATAAAACTTTACAGTCTGTAAAGTTTTATTTTTTTGGTTCATAATTAGGAAAGACAAAGATATGGAATTGTAATGAGAAAACACAAATTGTGAGAGAAATTTAAGAGCTCCGAGAAAAAAATGAAACTAATGCCTACTTAACATTTCAATACCATCAACAACCACAGAATGATCAAATACATGGTCACCAAGAAAATCCACTTTTTTTGTTTCCAGTAAGAAGATTTGATTTTTGTTTATCAGAAGGCTATGGAAAGTGTCTTCTTGTGAATGTACCAGGAGGGAGAGACGTGCTCTTACTTGTTACTAGAACTCTCAGGTTGAACAACTTTGATTTTCCCTCAGCAGTTTGCTCTGCTGTGCTCCCTGCATCCCCCGCCCCCACCCAGCCATCCTCACATCTGCACTTCTTTGGACTGCTTCAGCTGCATTTGATGACTATTACGAAGACCCTCTCATTTCATTATTTCTCACTAATAGTTGCCCAAAGCAACTACTTGTCTGCAATTTTATAGGTAATTGTGTTTCTTTTAAAATGCTCTTTGTATTTTTGTTGCTCATCGCCAAGTCCTAACAGCTGGAAATTATCACTAAAACTCTTGACATTCCTGCTTTGCTTCCTGGAAAAATCTCCCGCAATGAATGACTCTTATATTTGAGAAATTCAAATATTTAAAAGAAAAGAAAAATATTAAAAATGTGGACAGTATAGGGTCTGATTATTTACAGTACTAAGAAATCAATCATTCGTAAAGAATATTCTGATTGATCTTAAACAAAGAGGAATTTATTGTATTCAGTTTCACATAAAGATTATTAAATATCTTATATGAAGATGTCTAGTGTATGAAACTAGGTGAGTCTTCTGAGGAAATGGGGTGGCTTTAACCTTGATTTCAGATCCCTTTAGACTCCAGTGACCTCTTTAAAGGATATTAAATGTCCCAAATTTTTCTAGGGAAAAAGCATATCAGTTAAGAACAATTGCATGAAGGTTTCTTTTGGAACCTGTGATCCCTTGGTAATTTACACAGTACAACAACTGGGCATTACATAGTCACACTGAATGAAAATTAATATTTACAAAATTATTTCTGACTTGGGGAAATATCTTAAAGTATGAGGAGCCAATGTAAATGCAACCCAACTAAGAAATATAATTTTTTATTTCTTAACTCTCCAGGCTATTAAGTATCCTCCTATTTAGCATGTGTCACCTTTAAAACACTGTAAATAGGGTTTACCTAGATTCCTCTATGGTCTTAGCTTCAGTTTTTATTTACTCATTAATTAAATGAGGGGAAATAAGGTCTATGGAGACAAAGCAGAAATGACAGAAAGCACCATAGAATGGGAATTGAGGTCTATGGAGACAAAGCAGAAATGAGGCTTCTCAGTGTATAACTTCTAATATTGTTTCGATTTTTAGACCTATGTAATTATACTACTATTAAATAATAAGTTAAAATGACATACCATCAAACATCCACTTACCGAACAAGCATAAGTTTTCTCAAAATATGCTTATTTAGTAAACTTAGGGAAAGCCTGATAATTCTAGATTGATTCAACTATTCTGGTTTGCATAGAAGAATTATAACACAGGATGACAACACTTGAAGGATGAAGTATGAAGCACAGGAAAGAATCGGAGGGTCTGGGTGCAAGTTCAGCTCACAGCACTTACTAGTACCATGACCTTGGGCAAGTCACTTAACTTCACTGAGCATCACTTTTCTTTAGTCGTTGAGTCTAGTAGGAATCCTATTTGGATTAGGGATCTATAAAGCACATTGAAGATGTATATACTTCCTATGCTCGGCTTTTCCATTTTAAAGTTATTATTTGTGATTCTGAGAATTGAAAACATTGCCACTATTTCAACTTTCTGCACCCTTGAAATTATTATTTTTTCATATTACATCCTTTCAGCCTCAATAAACCTATTTACAAGCTTGGTAATTATAATTTAATTTATTAAGTTGATAAGATTTAGACTACAATGGTTCTATAAACAAAGAGACGATTTCACGGTAAGTTGTTTATCTTGAAAGCCCCAACAAGCCAATAAGTGCTTCTATTTGAATTAAACTTAAAACCATTATTGGAGGGTTCAAATCCTATTGAGTACAGAGAGAGCAATTTCCACAGATATTGATCTTTCTCCTTCCCACAAGTGAGTGAAAGCAGAATTTTCATGTTTTAAAATGTGTGGAATAAAAAGAACACTTAGAAATTATCTGTAACTATTGTTCTTTGATGACAAGTTTTAATTAGAAAACACAGTAAACTAAATTTCAAAGAATGTCAGCTGGAAAAAGCCTAAACAATAATTTCTCTAACCATCTTAGTTAACAAACAAGGGAATCAATGCTCAGAAAAGCGATGTCACTTTGATGTGGTCAATAAAACATCGGCTGCAGAGTCAGGGAGAGGAGAAGATGCCTCATTAATCAGTATTAAATTCGAGGATTGGCTTAAATAGGAGTTATATTCCAACAGATATGGGGACAAACTAGACTGGGAACCCAGACTATGGAGTTAAGTTAATAAGTATTTTAAATCTGTCTTGGTTTATATTCCCCTTCTGTGTGTCTCTGCAGAATATGCTTTCATATTTCTCTAAGATCCTGAAATGCAGTGTCAAGTGGAAGGGTTATCTCGGGGGCTCTGTGCTCATTCTGTAATACTTGCAGAGTCAACAATAGGATTTAAACCCTTTATTCCCACGTATTTGGTCTGGGTGTTACTAAAGACAAGTAAGCATCTAAGAGATCTTTTTGGTTGTCAAGATGTCTTTAGCAAAGGATTTATTTAACCTCTTTGAAATAACAAGTGATTGCTTTATGTCACTAGATGCCAAGAGACTCTCCAAATAATATAAAAACACAGGATGAGACACCCAAGAGATCCATGTATTTAATTATGGGTTGAGAATTGTTATGGGCATGGGGTCAGAGGAGGCCCCATGATCCAGGGGGAGGAGGTGTGAGCTATAATCAACTTTGTAAATATTTTCAACCCCTTTGATATGAGTTTGAGCTGTTGTTTTCCAAGAGTCAGGAATTGATACCTCTCTTTGTCTTCATTACACCCCTCGAGGCCCAAACTGGGGTATGAGCATGGCGAGAGGGATCCTGCAGAATTAATTATTAAAGTATCTGGGGAGAACCTCCTATGAATCTGCAGCCTCTACTTGCAGGATACAGAAATCATCTTTCAGTCCCATTCTATGGTGCTTTCTGTCAGATGGAGAATGGGGAGGAAACAAAAGCAATGGGGAGACGGCTCACAGAAAGAATAATTGAGCGAGGGGACAGCAAGGAGATTTTTAGTTGCAGGAGGAGGCAGGAGCTGTTAGTGCAATATACATGTGTGAGAGGGAGCTGTGAGGAAAGAGGGTCGAGCAATACAAATTCTAGAGTCATGTAAAATTTTATTTAAGTTTCCTTCCTAACATATGGTAAAAATTAGAATATGCCAGCCAGATTAATTAAACCAGATTTAATGTAATATATTTGGAGAAATCTGATATATGGCAATATAGACTATCACTAAAGATGAACTGATTGATGATGGGTAGATGAATGGATGAGCAGACAGGTGAATGGACTGATGGGTGGAGGGATGGATGGGTGGAGGGATGGATACACGGATGAAGGGTGCTGCAGGAAGAAGTTAGAAATGGGATGAGGCAAATCGTAATATATTTGACCTATCTGTCAAACTACCAGTATTGCAAGATTGGTGGTTATTTTTTAAGTTAACAATAATTGCTTATATTTTCGAAGTTCTTTTTTATCATTCAACTGTGATAAACAAATAACAGCAGTTAGGAACAGTAACCAGTTAGAAAATAAAGCTGTGTACATGAGAAAGCCCTGAGACTCCATGAGAATTTTTCAGCCCCTTTATGTCCATTTGATCGTAACAATCGTGCTGAGTTAGAGTCCTTGGGCAGTTTAAATCATCGGCCATCATTAGCTACTATGGCGAATTAAAAGAATCAAGGAATTTACTAGCTGTTCAGCTGGCCTCAGCTTTAGTAGTTATAACAGCTTTTAAGATATTGAACTGCTTTCCTATCTGAATGCTGACTGGGCTGCTGCTCCCCATATCTGGGAAATGAGGAAGCTGGACAGATGATCTTTAAGGATTCTTCCAACTCTTAATTCCTGTTTCTCAGTGATTCTATTTAAACCCCATAGAATGCATCAACTTAACTAGATTGTGCATTCATGTCCTCCTAGAGAATGCAAGAAATGCAAAGAATAAAGATGTAACACATGTGATGAAACTTTCAAGTAATGGAACTATCTGAAATTAGGGGTCATGTTTTTAATCTAGAATTTAATAACTGGAGGATTATTCTGATAATGTCTCACCCATCTTACCATTATTTTTCTTTATCGGTGAGAACACTGAGGCTTATAAAGATGAATTACTACCGCAAGGTCACACAGCTTGAGTGAAAGTTGGCACGAGAATACCAATCTTCTCTTCCCGGCTCAGTCTTGCACGGTACTTTCCATTCCAAAGCTCATCTTACATGTTCCCTGAGGATGCTGATGCAATTTCTGACCAAGACCTACAGCTAGACTTTATGAATCTTTCCTGGGCATTTAAGATGCAGTTATTTGCACTGAGAAAACATTTCAACATGCCACAGCTGCTCATTCATATGCATAAACTTATGTAGACATCGATTTAAAGAAAGAAATATAGCTTGCATTTTAAGCAAGCTTTTGGGATGTTGTACATGCTTTCATTTCTGAGAACCTCCAGGTATAGAAAGCATCTATGTTCCTCAGACAGTAAATTAGGCACTTATTTCTAGCTCTCACCATATCTTTGACCCTGTAGAGAAATGCAACATAGGGTCCAACTCTGGTTTAAGCATGGTGACTTAATTCAGAGCAGTTACTCTGAGTAAGATCAGTTTCACTTCATGCTAAAAGAATACCAACTTTTCTTTCTGAATTAGCTTCACAATTTAAAAGGAGTGAGAAAGATTATTTAAATGAACTTCTGCTTTAAAATATAGTAAATTACTCAAAGAAATTTTATAATCATGCCTTGATGCCTTTTAGTTCATGAAGCTATTGGTCAGGGTGGGGTTCAATTGGACCCCATCGCAGCACAATGTTTCTTTACTCAACTGCAGGAGAGACCATAATTAAAGAAAATGAAGCTTTATAGTAGGTTCATTGTCTCACTAACTGAGGGGTCTGAACAAGGTTTATGGATTTGCTTGAAAATCTGTATTTAGAGGAGAGGGGTAGGCAAAGCAGAGGTGGATGACATATGAATTTCTTAGATACCCTGTAGCCTAACAAATCCCTAATTAAATCACTGAAGCATGACTAATTGAGAGATACATGGCGGAACTCAAACCTGGTGGTAGTCTCAAAGACTTTGCCTAGTACTCTAGGAAGAAACCAATTCAATAGTGACAAGTGACAATTCTTGCAGGGCACTAAGTATTCTAGAGCAGTGCTCAAACATTAATGTATGTACAAATAACCTGTGAATCTTGATAAAAATGCAGATTCTGACTTAGTAGACCTGAACTGGGGCTTGAGACTGTGCATTTCTAACAAGCTCTCGGCTGATATTTATGCTGCTAGTGCATTGACCACTCTTGGTAGACCAAGACTCTAGAATAATTAATTTCTTCCCCCAGCTTCCTCCATGGTATACTCCCTCATTTCTTTTAAGTCTCTGCTGAAATATCATCTTATTAGCAAGGCCTTCCCTACCCAACATATATTTCTCTGTCACTATCATCTTAACCCTTATTCATATTTATTTACACTACTTATCACTATCTGACAAGTGCTATATTTATTCATATTGATTCACTGCTTATCATTTCCCTAGACCATTGATTGAGGCACAGTAAAGTGTTCAGTAAAAACATCTATTGAATGAATGAATGTATGTATGAACCACACAGTTCCATAAACCACACCACACTTATGAGTCTCCAGGCAATAATCAACTCTGTCCTTTGGGCTCTTCTTTTAGGAACTCAAGTTGTATTCTGTTAAAGAATAAGAGGTGGAGGAAAACAAGCCCCTCCACGGTCTATTCAAGTCCCTGCTGGCTGATGGCGACCACCATCAACTTTCTCTTTTTACTTGCAGGCCTTTCTGAAGGCCTTGAAGTGTTCCCAACATTGCCCTGAGTAGACAGATTAAAGGCAAGAGGATATTGGTGACTTTCATAGGAAGAGCCTGGCCATTAATTGTCTCCATTTTGTGCTTTATTGAACAATTTATATTGTTCACTTGGTGCTCTTAGTGAATATCTGGTGGTTTATTATTTCAACTCCTGTCAGTAATCTCACACTAAATATAGGTATTATATTAGTGAGAAGGCAACAAATACTATAAAGATTTGCCCCAGTCTGACCCAGAGGAATGCTGTGTTGGATCCTTTTTGACAAATATATAATTAAGTTGTAATCAATGTCTTTTTAAATTCATCAATGGTGTTCAAGTTGAGTTTCAGAACTTTAAAAAAAGTATTAGAGCTTTAATCATCTATTCTTTGTGCTGTATTACAGAGCAACAGCTGTAAATTTTCTGTGATTTTCTGGTCACCAAAGGTTTGTAACAAAAGCCAAAAAGGCACCATCTAAAAATTGCATCAACATCAAATGTCCAATCTAGGGATTTTTACCATTTCTGTATCTAATATCAAAACTCTAGGCCATTCATTCAATATTCATTCATCAACTATTTCTTAAGTACCTATTATTAATATTGGCCAATACACTGAAGATATTTACATTGCACTTCTAAAACAAGGGGAGAACCATTCATTTGATACCTGTTTAATTAAGCACCGTCAAGTTCATATTGAGCAAATTAACATGGGAGATAAATGTGTGATAGATGTCCGGCAGGAGTGGCTCAATTGGTTAAGCATCATCCTATGCACCAAAAGGTTGCTGGTTCGATTCCTGGTCAGGGCACATTCCTGGGTTTAGGGTTTGATTTATGGTTAGGGCACATACAGAGGGCAACAGATTGATCTTTCTCTCTCACATCATTTATTTCTCTCTCTCTTTTTCTCTCCTTTCCTCTCTCTAAGCATGTCCTTGGGTGAGGATTTAAAAAAATGTGATAGAAGGGTCCTTGTCCTCTAGAAGCTTACTTGAATGGAGAAATGTGCAAATCATGATAAGGGACACACCAGGTACCTGAATTCAGGTTTAGGGAGCTCAGAGAAAGAAGCAATTAATGTTGTCTTAGCAGAATAAAGATGACTTCTTAATGGAATTAACATCTGAGGGTCCTCAAGATGCCTAGGAGTCCTACAGATGGAGAGGGAAGAAAGGGACTCCAGGTAGAGGGACCCACATGAGCAAAGGCCCAGAAACATGACAATTCAGGATTAAGTGTAGGAGCCGGGAGCAGCCTCGTGCAGCAGTGAGAGAGGATGATGAAAATGGATACTGATGGATGTGGGTGGGTGGGGAGGGGGCATGAAGGTTGCTTAGGACCATGTCGCTAAGGGCAAGGAGTTTGTACACGGGTACATTGGGGTCATATCTTTTAAAAAGATAATTCTAAAAGGAATGGGGGAGATGGCTGGGAAGAGTAAGGAAAGGTGTATGTATATTTGGAGGGGGTGGCAGGCATTATATTTCCTTTTTTCAATAGTGTTGGAGTAATTTCATGAATTGAATATAGGTAATTGAGGTTTTTATAAGAATTAACTCTCTATACTGCTTAAGTAGAATTATTCCTGAAGTACCAGATATAAGATCCTTTTTATTAAAAAAAAGACAAAATAACTTCATTTTCTTCTTATTATTAATGTAAATACATGTTAATTTCAAAGTGAACATGTGATAGAAATTGGATTTTAAAAAGATACTATGCAGCTGTGAAAAAGAAGGATCTCTTACCCTTCAAGACAGCATAGAAGGACCTGGAGAGTATTAAGCTAAGTGAAATAAGTCAGTCAGAGAAAGACAAGTATCACATGATCTCACTCATATGTAGAATCTAAAGAACAAAATAAATTGATGAACAAAATAGATCCAGAGACATAGAAGCATGGAACAGACTGACGAATCTCCAAGGGGAGGCGAGGGTGGGTGGGAAGAGATTAACCAAAGGACACAGATGATAATAGTGTGGTGAAGGCCTGGGGTGGGAGGGGGTCAGGGGGCGTCAATGGGGGGAAAAATGGGAAATCTGTAATACTTTCAACAATAAACATAATTTTTTTTAAAAAAAAGACGGTAAAAGTTAATTACAATCACACCACACCATTTTGTATGTTTTTATGTGACTCTTCAATTCCACCACCTAGAACTAGACATTGAATAATACTGACGATGGACAGAGTAATTCAGACAACTGGGGCCAAAGTCATTTTAAGCAGAATTGTGAGTAGAACAACTTAGGCCTTACTCTGAGCAGTGACACTTATCAAGAAAGACATTTATTGCTACATTATGATATTTAAAAATTATTTATAATTATTTAAAAAATGTGCTAAATATTATGAAAACACAATTGGAAATGGTTTTATGTTTTGTGACACCCACTTGTTTTCTGCTTTGAAGCAAACATTTAAAAATGTAAGTAGTAAAAACAAATTTCTTCAACCTTCAATTACCTTCAAGTGGAAATTCAAGCACTGAAAAATGGTAAACTTTTATTCATTACTTCAGCGACTCTTTAAGAAATACCAATTATAGCATAATACTGAAGACAGATTTATCAGCGAACAAAATATAGGTTTTGTCTCTGCATGCATGGAGCTCACAATCCTGTGGATTTAGCAAGACAGTCTTTCTCCCTCCTCTCCTGAATAGAAATCCCACCCATTCTTCAAGATCTGGCTCCATTCCCTCATTTCCATAAAGTACTCTTTGTACTGTTCTGGCTCCTGCAGGTTTATCCATTCTCTGACATTTCATGCTTCGTAGAGATGGTACCATTATCACACAATTTTGGTCCTATATCATCAGGAACTGATCTCTATTAAATGCATCTAAGTTCTTTCTCCTCAATAAGATAAACAATTCCTTAAAGACAAAGATTTGGGATGGAGATATTGGCCAAATTTCCCGAATATTTAGTAATACTGAGCAAGGCATCTAGAATAGTCCTGTAAAAACATTTGAATGTAACCCGAAAACTTATTTACTGAAAGCATGGTTCCTGACCATAGCAAAAGAGATGTCGATAAAATGTGTCTTAGCATGGACACCTCACAATACTGGTGCAAATGAAGGGGACTTGGTGAGAATTTCTTAATGGAATCTCATGGCATGCTCTTTTTTCCACTTGCTATTTTAAAGGTAAATTGTTCATTATTTCCTAAAGATGTAATATAATTTAAATGTCCCTAAATGACCTAAACAACAATCCAACCAGTTTTCCATTTCAAACAATAGCTAAATTAAGGCTTAGTTGCACATTACATTTGCAAAGAAGGAAAAATGGTTGCGCGATGTTGCATAACTACATTTCCAACTGATTTAAAGCTTCAACAAATTACAATACAGTTAAAATATTAAAATAGGGAAGTCATTCCGTGAACCTCACCTGTACTTTGGCATTTAAAAGTAAGCTTGTTGTTATTTGCAGGTTTCTTTAGGAGCACTTTAAAAATTGATTTTTGTGATTTATAAGACATGCTTTGAACAGGCATCTTGTTAAAGTACAACACGGTATCTAAATTAAGTATATTGCTAAAAGGAAACTAAATAGTAAGGAAGCTTGAGATGATTTATGCTGATAGAACTAGGAACAGCTTGTCCTTTATTGTAGCCTTTAAGGCTTGAAATCATCTGTTCAAGGTTATTTTGATGGCTGTCTTTACTACCAAGAGCTTCTAATTGGTGTAACTATAGTTCTGACCACCTTATCAGTCTGCAGAATTGTTTGGGATAAAATTTTTCCAAAATGGAAAAACAGCCCAGGATATTTATGCCATGTACCAGGTTATGAGACTGAAAGAAAACAGCTATCAAGAAAATGAAAGAGTCCCATGAAAAAGTTATTACTAGGATTTGTTTATCAGATTGTGCTAACCCAGATCTTTTCATTTTGCGATTTACAATGGGTACTTTTGGAGCTGTTTATTCCCACTAGAAGACATATTTACTAATTTTTAAGAAGTAGAAAGGCTTCTGAAAACTGTCTGGGAAGAACATGTTCCCTTCGTGTAGTCATCATTCGTCTTTTGACAATCACCAATCTATCCCCTCTTCCCCAGCTCTCTAGCCACATCTGGGCTAGAGCAGTAAGAGAAAACATTTAATATATACATATATTTGTATAACAATTGCAAATTCTAATTCTAAAGCCAGGCAAAGTGAAAGAAATGTATCAAAACACACTTGGCAGAATGTTTTCTCTATTCTCAGGTAAAACATGTGGTTGGCCACCATGAATGGTAAAATCTAAGATGCTACAGGCAAGACGCAAACCTCAGTCTTCCAAACAACAATAGACCAGTTGACATTAAGAAGAATCACTTGAAAAGGCCAAAGAAGCTCTATATACCCACATGCACAAAAGCTCTTCCTTGATGGCATCTTGTATTTTCATGTTTGGCTGTTTAATACTCCTGATGGCTAGCCACATAGATCAAAAGCAATTAACCATATTTCTTGAAGACAGAAGCCATATTCCTCTTGGTTTATTTTGCTTTGTTTTGGTACAAAATCTAGCCCCCAGTGGTATGCTTAACTATGTCTCATGAACAAAGAAGCATTCTATATATACATTTCCTAAGAAATCAACTACAACAGATAACATCCCAGATGTCTCATTGCGCCTCATTCTGATCACTGAAACAGATGTTGAAACAAACCAAAGAGCAGAGTAGGTCTAATTCAATTTAGGATATAATATCATCAAGTCTCAGTAGGTTAATTGGATTTATGACATCTCACCAAGTCTTAGGGTTTATAGTGATGCATTCCAAATGTAGCAGAAAGGCAAATAAAATAAAATAAAATCCAGATCAAAGGCATCCAAAAACCATGTTACTGTTAATAAGAGCTAATGCCACAAGGCGAGAACATGGCCTACTGATCATGGTCTATTTCTGTACATGAAATCTCTCCCTCTTGCTTCCTAAATCTTAATTGTTTTAATAGTATCCATTGCTGACCAAAAAGATATGTACCAGATAAGAATATAAATGAAATAAAGTTGATGCTGGTTGTTATTTATTGGAATTCATATTTCAAACAGGACTTTCTCACTGTCTGGAAAATTAAGGATAACACAGCCTCATGTTCTTGGGACACAGAGCATAGATTTTCTTTGTTGGCAGTGACTAGTTAACACAGGTGATCGGAAACACAGATCCACATTCACACTTTCACATCTCAGAACATTAGATGTTAGGGTGCTCACTGACCTTCAGGTTGGTATTGTGCTATGATTGTCACTGTCTGTCCAGCCCCCTTCAGTGCAGCAGCAGCCTGTTCGTGCGATGCTCCACGGAGGTCAATGCCATTCACCTGAAAGAAAAGAAGCCAGAGAATTTTGGTGTTTCATAAGGTATATTATACTGAGAGAAGAAAAAAAGTTTCCTAAAACTGAGAGGCTGTCTAAGATTATGTCACTTGACTCAAAATCCCTCATGTTCTACCCAGGCATTTTTGTGTTATGCTCTTGAGAACTTTTAGTTAGCAGACACATGAAATTTCATCTTGTGGTGTTTGTGCTACGGTCTGACAAGGTTGAAACATTTTTGCGTGCTCATGGCCACTAGGATTTCAGAGTGTGCATTTCATATGTCTCTGTGAGTTTCCTAGATTTCTGGGGGTAGACAGGAGCCTTCAAAATTAGTGGAAAAACAAGGTAATAAAGAGAGACACATGTGATATACATAGACAAACATGTACTGACAGATTAATATATTCAGATGGGATTCTGGGGACACTGTATACAATGGGGCTGGCTGTCCTCCAAAACCCCTTCTTTGGTCCTATGCCTGGTCCTGTCATCCCGAGCTTGGCTAGATAGCCCTGAGTCTTGTTCCAAAATAAACTCAACTGCCCCATCTCTCCTGTACAATTCCAGCATGAATTTTGACAAAATGAAATAAAGAATGCCTGGAGTTCATGTTGCTGTTGCTAACTCCCATTTTGGGGCCCACGCCAAAAGAGAAACAGAGCATCTCAAAACAAGCTCAGAACTGCCAAGAGGGAAAATTCATTCTGAAGTCAAATTTAATGAGAAGCAAAAGCTAAAATCTTTCTCAAATCAATTCAGTCTAAGTCAACACAACGTAATCACTGAGTGCTTTTTTGATGACAGGGCTCCCTGTCCACCCCAGGAGTGAGACGGTGGGTGGGGGACAGAGGTGAACAAGACAAGCCCGAGGAAGCCTTTCTATTCAGTTGAGCACACAGTAGGTCCAGTTTCCTAACCTACACGGAGGCTGGTTTCTGCAGATGACATCAGAATTCTGCTTCCTTTTATTTATAGGGAAGATGGCCACAGCCCATGAAAAAAAATAAAAGAATTCATTGGTTTATCTACATATAAAATATAGAGTCTTATTTGGCCTTTCACGAATCCTTTTTGACAATGATACTGGCTGGGCGGTGGGAGTTATAGCTCTGTTTCCCTATCAGGCCTGGAACATTTGTCATCCTCAATTCTGCATCCTGGGCCTCTCCTAGTAACCTCATTCAAGTCTCCTTTTTCACTTTTACAACTTTCCTGGCCTCGTCCCTGGTTTTCTGTTCTGGTGAACTCCTTACTGGAATCATTGATTGCACAGTAAATCGGGAAGCCCGCTGAGCTAGGCTTGGCCTGCCTGTGCCACTCAGTCACTGAGTGACTGTCATGTCGCCAGTCTGAACCTCGATTCTTTTCTGCCTCTCTGTGTTAGACTCAAAGAGCTCTTTGATTCTAACAGTTCCTTTGAACTATAAAATTTCAGATTAACTCCTTGGTAGCTGATAGTCGTTTCAGAGATTGTCATTGATAAGTCAGCAGTCTGACTCAAGAGCTAGAAGAGACAGGAAACGTACTTGATCCAGGCTCTTGCCTAGAGGAAGCTGAGTGCACGAGACATGTACCAAAACGTCTCTTGTCAAGCAATTACAGTTAGCTTTTTAATTAAAAAATTATATGGTCACGGCAAATGAATTGTAATGTTTCAGAAAGGCATATAAGGAAAAGTGTAAAGTCCCTTCACTGTCTGCACTCCCGTGGTAACCACTGTGAGCGGTTTCTTGTGCACGCTTTATAGAAACCTGCTATACGCACACGTAAGCACGGGACTTTATTTTTGTTTCCTCTACATATCTTAATATACTATTGCCTTCTCATTTAAATGAATAGGATACTATCATATATATATCTAATTCTACAACTTTTGTTTTCATTTAACCATGTTGTACGTCTTCAATACCAGCTGATATCATTATACTTAAAAAATATATTTTTATTGATTTTTAGAGAGAGAGGAAAGGAGAGGGCGAAAGAAAAATATCAATGTGAGAGTGGGGCGTTGATCAGCTGCCACCTGCATGCCCCCTACCGCGGATCAAACCTGTAAACCCAGGCAAGTGCCCCGACTGGTAAAGGGACCTTTAGGTGCACGGGACTATGCCCCACCAACTGAGCCCCAACGGCCAGGGCTCATTTTACCTTTTCAATGGGGGCCTATTCCATGGTGTGGATGCAGCAGCATCTTTTCAATAGTATCCCTATTGATATGGTTATGGTTGTACCCAGCTTTT
Organism: Miniopterus schreibersii; assembly: GCF_964146895.1. Lineage (NCBI taxonomy): Eukaryota > Metazoa > Chordata > Mammalia > Chiroptera > Miniopteridae > Miniopterus > Miniopterus schreibersii. The sequence continues at coordinate 28,578,496 of NC_138112.1, read as the reverse complement.
TGCTACCACAAACACTTATGAATGTGCTTCTGAAGGATAACTTCCCTGAAAATACAGGGGTGGGCAAAAATAGGTTAATAATAATAACTAATACAATAATTAATTAATTAATTAATAATGCAAGATTAAACTGTTTCGTGTACTCACAAATGTAAACCTACTTTTGCCCACCCTTATATATCTTAAAGAGCTTTCTTCATTCATACATTATGACATACTGTGGAGTGTTCTATTATTCAATTTATTTTACCAGTGTACAATAGATGGACCCTTAGGTTGCTTCAGCATTTTGCTATTACAAATAATCCTGTAATAAATGTCATTTAACAATAAGTTGTTGGATACAAGGTATGTGTTAAATTTTGATAGCTATTGCCAAGTTGCCTCCAAAAATGTGACATTACTATTTACTCCAACAAATACTATATAATAGGCTACTTTTTCACACTCTTGTAAATTACACATATACCAATATCTGACCTTTAACATTCTGATAGGTAGATAATTATATTTAAAATTTTTGCATTTCTCCAATTATGAGGTTAAGCATCTTTTTATATGTTTGTTGGTTATTTAAATTTCTTTTTACATAAAATGCCTGTTCACTTAACATGTTTATTTTTTGTCTGGAGAATTTGCTCATTTGAAAATTTATTTGTATATCAAAAATATTAGTGCTCCGTCTCATATAACTATTGCAAATATTCTTACTAGTTTGGTATTTGCATTTTATGTTATTGTATTTGAACTATTTTGGCTTTTCCCTTGCATGTTATTTCTTAACATACAAAAGTTTAAAATGTTTTATATACTCAAATTTATCACTTTTTTTCCTTTTTAGCTTTTAATTTTTTGTATTACATCTTCCCCTCTATAATATATTTAATAAATTACTCATGTTTTCTTTTGTTACAATCACAGTTTATTTTTTTAGCCATCTACTGTAATATATTTTGGTGTTTAATGTGAGAACCAGGTGAACAACCATCCTTTCTTGAACCTTTCCTTCATAGCATCAAATTTCTACATCTTTCAATATTCTGATTATCCTTTAAATTTTTCTCAGTTAGTAAACTAAGGGAGCATGGAAAAGTGAGAAGAAACACAAGACTTTGAGTCAGAGAGAACTGGGTTTGAATCCTGATTCCACCAGTTATATCTAAGTAACTTGGGAAATTCACTTAAATTCTCTGAGCCTCAGCTTCCTTACCTGTAAAATGGGTATAATACCTACGTATCAGGGCTACTGCATAAATAAATGAAACAATAACTGTAAAGCCCTTAACACAGAGACTGGCACAAAAAGACATTTATCAAATAGTATCTATTATCACTGTATTTTTTCAAAGAGCTGTGGTTATAAGTGATGAAATAAAATCTAATGGAAATTAACCAGTACACAATATAGTACATGGGTTACTATATATATATATATATATATATATATATATATATATATATATATTTTTTTTTTTTTTTTTTCTTTTTTTTCTTTTTTCTTTTTTTTTTCTAATTTACTTTTTTCTTAGGAATACCCAATTTCAGCACTGGAAGAGACTTAGAAATTTGTTCACCCAACACTTACACATTAGAGACGATCCCCATTAGGGGAAGGGACTTGCCCTAAGTCATATCAGAATCAGTACAGGGTTAGGACCAGCCAGAGCGTCTCCTGCCCAGCCCAGGCCTCTTCCACCTTAGCAGATGTTCCCTGTGATGGTTATGTGTTTGCTTTCCACTGGGCCAGCAATAACCAAATCTTGTTCATCTTAGGCCTTTTTCTACACGGGTCTCCACATTTGTGGAGCATTTGATGCCGCCATCATCCTGAACAATGCCCTGCACACATGTTCCCTGTCACTCTTTCAGACTTTTCAGGGTCACTTTGCTTTTTATTTCCATTCCTGTGGCTTGAGTTTTTATCAGTAAATTTTGCTCAAATAACATTTTCTGAGACATTAAAAAACAGTTTACATCATTGTCATGACATTTTAAAATACCAAGGGTGACACAGCCTCATCTATTTATTATTTCTATGTTTCTGCTTCAATTTGAATTTTCTCTTCTTAGAGCATAAACAGAGAGACTGGATGCCATTAAATATTGCTGAGATTAACAAGGGTGGTCATTGTTAACATTCACTGATCATCAGGCATGCTCATTTAGGGAGGGGATATTTATACATTATCTCATTTAATCTTCAGAAGTCTGGGATTACTTTTTTGATTTTATAAATAAGAAAACTGAGCTCAGAGAGAATCACTAATTTATTCAAGGTTAAATAGTTGGAAGGGGTTAAGAATTTAAAATAGTCTAACTAAAACTCTTGAGCTCCTACTACCATTTCCTACTGTTCTTCCTTCAATACCCTGTCTAATTCTGAGGTCTACACCTGCAAGATTTCAATTCTGAAATTTGCCTTTCAAGCTCCCTGAGACCATAGCCCACAATTGTGTGTGATACGCTGGTCAGCTCAGCAATGGTCAGATCAGATCATGCAGGGTTGAGACAAAAGGCTTTGGGGAGGCTAGAACAATTCCACCTATTGTCATCTTCTTATGTATACAACTGCACAGGCTATTTTCCTTACCTAGAACATATTTCACCCCTTCCCCACCTGGAAAACTTCTCCTAGTCGGTAAAGATTCAGTCTGAATGGACGTGGGGCGTGTGCTTATTGGTGAAGGCCTACAGGTAGGGGCTCATCTTACTGGAGCTGGGGTCCCCCGTGTAGTGCTTGAGAAAGGGGAGGTGTATGGTAACCGAAGCGGTGAGTGCACAAGCAAGTGGGTGAGTGGCAGGGGTTCATGCCACCTTACCCAGGCTGGCGGTCGTCTGGGCCTTTTTGACCCTGGCTCCACGCTGAGGAAGAACTCAGCATGTTTCAGGAAATCCATTCCACTTGGGGTCAGCTCCAGTGATAAAAAGATTCTTTGTGTTTAAACTAAATCATACTGCTGGTACTTTTCACCTCTCGGTTCCAGTTCGGCCCTCTGAGAGTTCACAGAATGTTCTTTTTTATTATTTATTTTTTTATATGCTCCTCTTTCTAATATTTTCAAAGTGAAATTTATTGGGGTGACATTGGCTAATAAAATTATATAAGATTCAAATGTTTTGAATATTTGAAGACAGTTTTCTCTTTTCCAGGTTAACTGACCTCACTCCCTTCCCCATCCCTTCATATCATTCTCACCAAGTGACAATTTGGCTCTGTTTGCATGTGTCCAGTGACAGGGAACTCTCTCCTTTTAGTCTGTCCATTCCATTTGGGGATGGCTTTTATAAGTTATTTTTAGCATCTTAGTATTATTTAATACTTCACCAGACCCAGCCCAGTGCATATGAGGTCAGTTATGGCAACATGGATACTCACTACAATTATTTTCTTTTAATATGCTCCTTGGGTAGTGTCTAGAGCTAAACACAGTGCTAATACAAATTCTGTTTCTTTAAAATAGCCATTTTAGTTATTTCCCCTTGCACTGTAAGGGAAGGAGTGAACCAGAGTGACACATAGCCATTGTCGAGCCATTGACCATCCAGTACAGGACAATGACAGGTAAACACACAAGTGAGCACCTGGTGGTAAGTGCTATGACAAGAAAAGGTCAGGATGCTCTGGGACCCAGAGGAGGGGCCCTGTTAAAGTCTGAAGACGTCTGAGCTGGTCTCCTGGAAGAAGCGACATGGGAAACAAGATCTGAGTGAGTTACCCAGGAAGGGCTGTGGAGAGAGGGATGGGCAGAGGAGGAGCAAGAGTACTCTAGGCAGAGAGGGAAGCAGACAGCACCGTGTGGGGGTGAGTGAGGGGCTGGCACATCTGAGAAAGAAAGTTGTTGCTGAAGGGCAGAGAGGGAAGAAAAGGGAGTGGGAAAAAGGTGAGAGACGAGGTAGGAGAAATGAAGGTGACGTGGGTGGTGATGATGATGGTGGTGGTGATGATGATGATGGAGGTCTTGGCGATAGTTGACAGGCACGGTCCCAAGCATTTTCTACATACCAATTCCCATAACCCTCATAACATCTCTATGATGTTAGAACACATAACAGTGGCCACTTTATTGAGGAACCCACTGGGGCACAGACAAATTAAATCACTTGCCGGAAGTTTCACTGCTGTTAGTGGCAAAGCCAGGAATTAAACCCAGGCCGTCTGGTTTAAGAGTCTGAATTTTTAACCATGACATATTACTGTCTCTCAAGGATTTGGTGGTACAGGCATGATAAGCCACTTAGTGAATCTGGAGTTTGTTGCGACTGTAATGGGGAACCATTCCTCGGCTTAGAATTGAGAAATATTATTTTATCATTACCCCCATACCCCAGGAGTGCTAGAGAAAATACAGGGAATATGCAGGAGCCATGTGCTCTTGCCAGGCCTGTTAAGAGCCTCCCAAGGTGAACTGGCCCCTTTGGAGGCAGTACCACTGCTGTGGCTGCTGAGGTCTCCACCCCAGCTCGTGTCATCTGCCTGCTGTGGAAACAGTGCCATGGGAAGAACACTGGGTTTAGGCTTGGGCAGGTCAAGATTCAAATCTTGGTCTCCTTACTTACTAACTCTATGACCTTGGGTACTTGGGTAAGTTACTAAACCCTTTTGACCTTCAGTTTCCTTATATGCAACCAAAGATATTAACCCTAATTTTGCTGGGTTGTTGTTTAGATAATTAGAGGTAATGCAAATAAAGTACTTAACATTTGGCACATTGAGTAGGTACTAATCAATGGTTGCTATTTTTATTACAGCATATCCATTATCTACAAACCCAGACTTTAAAATGGCTTTTATTAGCTATGATTAAAAAAACAAAAAACGATTAGGTATAAGATTGTCTTGGAATAGCTAAGAGTAGCTAAGAACTAAAAATTTAACTGAATTATTAATTGTGAAAAAAGTACAAAGGGGTGACCCAGTGGGAAAGGGCTAGATAACTGGCACTAGATTTCAATTAAATTAAGTCAGGTACAGAACACAAGGGACCGTTTCTAGCAAATTACTTCACTGTTGGGGGTCTGGTTGGTACCTGGCAGGGGGACAGCAGGGAAGAAACTGGGGCAGAATCGGAACAATTTCTCCTTTATTCAGAGGGACTAGAGATAGTAAGATGAGCAGATGTATTACCAGTGAATTAAATGTCTATTTTCATTTCCTGAAGTGAGGCGATGCAGTGAGGTGGAAATTCGGTTCAGCTGCTAACTCAGCCATTAACTGACTCAGGTCAGCAGATACACTGGTGTGGAAAATGGAAGGTGCTAAATCCCACCATCTCTGGGGTCTTCCCTGTGATTCAGAATTCAATGACTTCCACGGTTTAAAAATAACAATAACATCTCAAAGGGTTTTACAGCGAAAAAGCTGTTTTCCCACCTCATTTTTCTCACCAAACAAGGTGAGACATAAACAACTATAAGAAAAGCATTCACCTGTATTAACGGATCCTTATCACATATTTGTGAGGGAAACAAAGAAACTATAAATATCTCATTTAATCCTGAATGGTGAGCAGGCTAGGGTGGTTGGCATAGAGCATGGAGAGAGAGAAAGGAAAAATGGTGCCAGCAGAAGTGGACCTTAAATGCCAGGTTAAGAAGTTTGGTCAATAAGTGGCCAGGGGAGGGCTTTACGGAGGCATTGGGCACAATTTGATTTGTGCTGGGGGGTGGAAGCGGCTATGTCAATAGTGAGATGTTGGGGTTGAAGAGCTAAGTCCTGGCTGGTGTGGCCCGGTTGGCTGAGCATTGTCCCATGCACTGAGAGGTTGCCAGTTCGATTCCGGTCATGGCACATACCTAGCAGGGGGTGTGCAAGAGGCAGCTGATTGATGTTTCTCTCTCTCTCCCTCTCCTCTCTCTCTCAAATCAACAAAAACCTACTTTAAAAAATAGGATAATCAGATGGGAGACTATTGCAATATTACAAATGGTAGATGATAAAGACCTGAACTGGAAAAATGAGAATGGAATTGACAGTGGGAAATGGGCAAAGACTTGAGAGAGGACACAGAGGAAGGTTCTACACAGGTTTTCTCCTCAAATACCTCTAGGAACCAAACAGAGCTTAACGAATATTTATAGCATTGAATGGACTGGAACTGGGAGATGAGAAAGGTGATGAGAGGGGAAATGATACCAATAATCAATATGGGAACACAGGGTGAAAAGTGGGTTTCGGCAAGAGGATAATTCATCTTAAGATACACTGTGTTTGCTGTGTCTACTGGACATCTTGCAGGTAGTTGGAAAATATCTATCCGGAGCTTAGAAAAATAGTCAATATTAACAATCATTTTAGTCTTGGTGTTTCTAAAGTGAATGCCTTGATCTGACTAGGCCCAGATGGAGAAGAGTCTTGTTGTACAACACGGGAATAATAAGAGCACCCACTTCCCAGAGCTGCTATAAGGTTAGATCTGTTAATGCATGTAAAACACAATAGGGCCTGGCAGTAGAAGGACATATAATTATTAGCTGTTATTGACCTTTCCCCTGACACACACAAAGGATGATCTGGGCTAGTATAAAATTATCTCAAAAAAGATTCAGCAGACCCAGGAGAAGTGCCAGGATTATGGACACTGTGAGAGGAAGTATGGTGCTCTGGAAAGCAGTCCTAGGAGTCAGGAGTCTGTAGTCGAAGTCCCATCCTGCTGTTAGTCTATTTCAGTTTGGGCAATCCCTTTACTTCTCTGGGCCTCAGTTTCTTCATCTAGAAAGAGAGCCTCATGCTAAATCTCTGAGGTCCTTTCTTGTGCTTAATAAACAAATACATTCTATGCATGACATATATTTTGTTGACAACTTGATAAAAACAAACAGTTCATTCAGCAGTTCAGCATTAAACTTTTCAAATACCCTCTAACACATCTCAGAGTGAATGAACTATAAATTATATTTGAAGTGGAAATTTCTAATTAAGTTCCCTTCTCCTGGAGGCTGTTACACTCAGTGGAGAGTAATAACATTTCTGACAGTAGCTGCATGAGAGCTCAAAGCCAGAATCCTGGAGCAGAGGCAAAATGAAAACTGATATTAGACATTTACATGTCTTAGCAATTGCAATTAGCTCCCTTATTTTAAATACGGCTTGCTGATGCAAAAATGGGCACATATTAACAAAAAACCCCCCACCTTTAAAAATGTTTTGGTTTACCAGGGCATTTATAGAAGACTGATCATTTTAGAGTCTTTAATTGAAAATGATGATACAATTTGGCCATCCAAACCTACTTACTACCAGCAAAAATACAGTAAATAACTTTTAGGATTCATGCATTTTGAATAATCAGGTAACTATCTTTATAAGAATGTGCAAATACAAAATAGTTGAAACCTTCCTCATATATGTTATACAAATATAAGATGATACTAGTATCTACAGCTCTGATTTTTCTCTTAACTCTGGATTTGGAAATCTACCGACTTACTTGACTCTCCAATTGGATGTCTAAGGTTTTTCAAACTCATCCTGCTGAAAAGCAAACTCTTAATTTTCTTCCAAACCTGTTTCTGGGGAATTTTTCCACTTTCAGTAAATAGTAACACCGACATCAGCCACTCAAACCGGAACCTACGTGCCAACCTGAATTCTCTTTCCCTCCCGCCTCCCCATGTAATCCATCAGCATCTGTTCACTCCAGCTCCAAACCATATTTCAGTTGCATCCACTTTTCTCCAACTCCACCATCCCTCCCAGGGACATTGCAACAGCTCCTTTATTGGTCTCTCTGCTCTCACTCTGTATTCCCCATCCTATTCTATCCATTTTGATCCAACAGCCAGAATGATCTTTTCAAAATATATATCAGATCATGTCTCTCTCTTGCTAATTTTTTTCTATTGGTTTCTTGTACTTTGAATAAAATTTAAGCAACTCACCTTACCTCAACTCGTCCTTCTGATTCTGTCTCAGTCCACTGTCTGCCTCCTTCACTGTTCTACAGCTACCAGGGCCTTCTTTCTGCTTCACCTAAATCCAACTTCCTCCAGCCTCAGGGCACTGGTAGCTGCTGTCTTTCTGACCTTCTCACATTCGATCCCTTATTTTTATAAGTCTCAGATCAAAGGCCAATTCCTTGGAGAACTCTTTGCTAACTGTTTAAAGTAGCTTTCCAGACTATCTTTAACATCTTGTTTTAATTTCTTGTAGAACTTAGGCCTACCTGATATTTTGCCTGTTTCTCACCCACCCAGAGAAATGCTTCCTGTGAGTAGGGGCTTTGTCTTTTTTACCTCCAAACCTCTGATACCTGGAACACTATATATATACTTAATATTTCTTGAGTCAATAAAGGCTTATAACTGTTAGATCACATACTTTTATTTAAGTCATTAAAATTTATCTGACAATCATTTGTTGCACGTTTATTAAGAGCAAGGTACTGACCAGAGGTCTCTTCAGAAGGAATTTGTTATGTAGGGAGAGAAGGGTTGATTGACTGGACTCAATGGGTCAGAATCTTCACTTTTAAAAAAGCTCCTAATGACAGATGATCAGGCAAATGAGGGACCCTCTTGGGGGGAAGTAGCTCTTTGCTCTCCTACGCACTCTGGCTGGCCCTTCATTCATTCTACAGTTGATTTCAGTCTCAGGTTGTGCTGTGACTTTGCTGGTTACAAGCTCTCTGTCCCTTTGGGGCTCTATTGCCAATTAGGACTCAGCAGAATGGTCAGGAAATTTCCTTTGAGACATGCTTTGAAAGGGATACAGAAACATGAAACCAGTGGCACATAGAACCCATGACAGACCCAGTCTCTTCATTCTGGGTTTTATTTACCACATTGTGCTTTGTGCATGAGTCTCTGTTGATACAAATGTCTCTCTGGGGATCATGGTGGAACTATCTTTGAAGGTCCCGTTCCATGTCTCAGTGCCCTTGAAAACACCATTGCTAAGGATTTACTCACCTCTATGTCTCCCAAGTCCCCAAACTGCTCAAGCAAAGGGTCAAACTCTAGGAGGTGAAGCTAATAATCTCCCCTCAAAGATCAGCTTCTCACCTTAGCCTCTAAGCCCTCTACTCTGGCATGAGATGAATGTATGTTTTCGGGCTGACAGGTTCCTTTAGCTTAGGGTGAGATTTAAAACCAGGGCCTTTCATTGATGGATAGTGATAATGAAAACAACCTTCTGAGTTTGCTCAGCATGCTATACCTTTCGAAATCAGTAGACTGATTGCAATTGCTCAATTATTTTTTTTAAACTTAGTTTTCTGTGATTTCTGAAATTAAACTATCACTAAATTTAATCAACCATTAGAAACACCATCAATAGGGAATTGATTAAATGAATTATTAAATATTCACACAGTAGAATACTATGCAGCCATCAAAAGCAGTGGCATACATACCTAATATATTAATATTCTGATACTGAAAAATATTCATGATTCATTGCTAAATTAAAGGAAAATAAGTTGCAAAACTGTATATATAATGCTGCTTATTTAAAAAAGGGTATTAGACAGTTATGAACAGAACAAGGATGATGGGCGAGGTACAGAAACTCACCAGGGCACAAAGCACCAGATGCCTACAAGGAGCGAAACTGGGAAAACAAGAACCTTGTCCCCAAGGTAACCTATCCTCCCCCAGCATATCGTTGCTCATGTGGTTTAGACCCCCTGAGTGTTTCCTCCCTAAAAATAACATCTAGGCCTCAGTTGTATTTTAGCTCCAGGCCCAGAAAAGCAGCAAAACCAGGCAAGTGATGCAGTGGCTGCCTCAAGACCAGCTACATTGACTAATGACCCCCTGCCCTGGCACCAACAATCAGTGGAGACCAGGACCCTGAAAGAGCACACCCGGAAAGCTGATGAATATTCTATTAAGACCCTCCCCCGAAGTCGCCCCTAAGATTTCCACCAGCCAGAGAGATAAATATGCTCAGCACAAAGGACCTACCAGGGGAGCACGCCAGCACCACCTCCTCCCCACTTCTTCCCTCCAAGGGGACCCCATGAGACTTGCAACCAGGGGAGCAATGGGCAGTAGCAGCTAGTCCTGGGCTTACCTTGAACCTGTCTCCAAGGGCCCTTCTCTCTCTCTGACTCCTCAGTGAGCCCAAGCAGCCCAGCCTGGGCTCTCCTGTTGCTCCTTCTACACTCTTCCTTGTTTCACAATCTCGAGTATATTTTTGCTGCCATCCTGGAGCCAATACCCTTTGACTCAGTGCTTTGTAGCCCTACCCTCTGGGTATCCCCATTCCCACCCCCTTTTCCTTAAATAAATTCTTTTTTTTTAAAATTCACTGTCTGAGATGGCTACTTAGCCTGCCCACACACCATCTACCTTAATCTTTCAAAAGGGTATATGATCTAATAGAGAACAGTTTACACAACCAAAAGCTAAATGCTATCTGTGGTTTCAGAGGGCTGTGGTGTCAAGGCCATGATGGGGGAAAAATACTAAAGAGGAGAGAAGGCATTGCATTTTATTTTATAGCCTTTAGTAGCATCTGAATAATTTTAAGTGAATATGTATTGTCATAACACTTTAGAAGGTATATAAAAAGTTTCAACTATTGCCCAGCTGGTGTGGCTCAGCGGTTTAACTATTGAGTTTAAGGTTTGTGTTACTTTGACAATAAAAAGCAAAAAGGGCGGCCAAAGCAAACTAAAAATGCAGTAGTTTTTATAGAAAAACTGAATAAATTTGAATAATCAAATTTTCAAACACTACATAGATTCATTTAGCAGCTATTTACTGAATGTCTTCTTTGTGGCAGTCTTTGTACTAAGTTTTGGGGATGCATTGGTAAAGAAAGCAATCGCTTCATCCTCAGTGACTTAGAAAGTCTAACATAAGTTCTCAACTGGGTATGGAAATGTGGGGGAGGGGTAGATATTTTTTGTCCCTAAAATGTCAGATTTTGGGATCAATATTGGCATTAATTGTGCAAGCCAGGGTATGTAAAATGTCTTGCAAACCGTGACGCAGTTATACTCAGTGCAAAACTGTCCTACCAAAAATGCAATAGCACCTGCAATAAAAAATATTGGGTCAAGATTGCTTTTCACTTAAATATGCTAATTCCAAATATGCCTTAATGAGATGATAGTATAAGTGAAAAAGATTCTTGGTTCTTTTTTCCCCTGCACAGTTTACCTTCTTTGTAATCATTAAAATCAATTTTAAAGAAAGAAACAAACTGTCTGTAGAGACATACCTGTCCAATGGCCCATTCCTAAAGCTCCTAAAAAGCTTAAGTAAGACTAAGATGCTAAATAAGGTGCTAAGAAGGTCAAAATCCATTCATGCAAAACTCAAACTCTGGTGACTGTGTGCAGGACTTACCTTATGTTTTATTTCACCATGGCTTCTCAGGATGATGGCATTCTTTCATGTTTGGGCCTACAGGTACCTTGGCATCTGAGTATTGTCCATAATTACATGTTAGCATTTCTCTTACTTATTCCTCTCCTAAAAATAAGGTCATCATCCCACTGCCCCAAAGCTCCCAGGAATCAGGTTTTCTGAGTTCACACAAATTGTGTCTAGGCTTGAAATCCCCCCTTTCAGTGGTTTCATCTGTCAAATCAAGGGGAGGAGATCTGAACAGACAGGAATGCTGAAAATCAAGTTGTATTTACCAGTATTGCTGAGAAATGATCATTTTCCCTTGAAAATATCTTTTGTGTTTGTTCTTTCTTATCTAATTTACTACCCTAGCTCTAAGTCTTAATGTAGACTATTGCAACAGACCCCCCCATCCAGCTATTTATTTAGAAAAATGTCCAACCACAGAAAAATAGAAAGAACAATACAATAAAAATCCATAATATTTTTATCACGATTCATTAGTTGCTAATATTTTGGCACATTTATCTTCCCATCCTTCCTCCCTCCTACTTTCTCCGTCTACCTCTATCTATTATCTATCATCTATCTATCTATCTATCTATCTATCTATCTATCTATCTATCTATCTATCTATCTATCATCTATCTAATCTATCTATCTATCATCATCATCATCTATCATCAATCATCTCTAAAGAGACACACATATAAACACAGGCACCATTTTTTCTGAACCATTTGGAATATGTGGCAGATATCATGCCATTTCCAATCTAACATACTAACAAAGTATCTCCTCAGTGTAAAGATATTTCCTATATAACCACATTGTCATTATTACACCACAGAAAGCTAACAATAATTCTATCCCATTCAGTATACCTATTCAGACTTCTTCAATTGTTATCAAAATGTCTTTTATAGATTTTTTTCTTCAATCTAGTAGTGAATCAAGGTTTACTCATATTTGGTTGTTATTATGCATTTATTAATTATTAATCTAAAATACTATCTTTTTCTTTAATGATACTGACATCTCCCTCCCTCCCTCCCTCCCTCCCTCCCTCCCTCCCTAGCGTTCAGGCCAGATGCTTATAGACTGTTCCATATTCTGGATTTGTCTAATTGTTTCTTCCTGATCAGAATCAGGTCAAACATTTTTAGCAAAATCTAAGAAAAAATACGTAGACGCCTTACTGTATCATGTTATGAGGACCAAAATGTGAGGTTGTCTCACTATCGGTGATAGTAAGTTTGGTCACCCAGTTAACGACCCCCAGATCTCTCCAATTCTACAGGCACCTTTATTTTATTTTGTTTTTAAAGAAGAATTGTTTAAATTGATTCTTTAGAGAAAGAGGAAGGGAGAGGGAGGAAGAGAGAAACATTGATGCGATAGTGAAGCATTGATCAGCTGCCTCCTGCACCACCCCCCACTGGGGATGGAGCCTGAAAGCCAGGCATGTGCCCTGAGCAGAAATGGAACCAACCACTCTTTGGTGTAAAGGATGACACCCAACCAACTGAGCCACACCAGCCAGGGCTAATGCACCTTTAGAATGACACCTTTGTAAATACCAATCTGTGGGGTGATTTTTTGAGACCATGTAAATATCCTTTTACCCCAAAAACTTTCATTTTAATTTTTTGTTTACATCTACTGACTGTGCTTGCCTGAAACACTTATTTCATTGAGGGTTGAAAAATGATAATTTTTTAATTCTCTATTCCTTCTCGAATCATTAGCTGGTATTCTTCTGAGCAGAAGGCCCTTCCCTTTATTTTCATATTCCCTCCCCACCCCACCTCCCTCAGTGTCATTGTGGACTCAAGTTTTTTTTGTTTTATGGAGACATTGCAGTTCATTACTATGCAGTGGACTTCTAATTCACCTGCAAGCCTTCTTCTAAACTCTCTTGCTCACCCTTAATCCCTCTCTTCTTTCTACTTCTACCACTTTGACAGTCATCTCGTATTTCATGGCCAATCTCCTTTTTTTCTAAGTACTGTTTTTCACAGTTACACGATACAGATTCTCATCTTCTTCTATACTCTTCGCTGCTTGTAGGTCACATGCAAATTCCCCATCCTCCCCTTTAAGGCCTTCCATAACATGGCTTTTACTACATACCTCTCTAGTTTCTTAAGACCTCAGACTTCTGTAATGTGAGGAGAGCTGATCTTCTCCAATCCTCCCATCTGATAGGTAAGAAGACTGAGGCCCAGGGAATACAGTCACTTGCAGGCTCACACATTTGTCTCAGAGTCAGAATGGAAATGCCTGTATTTGTTCCCCTATATTACACATTTCCTGTCCTAAGCAAACCCTTTGCTGCAGCCAGAAGCTTCATGCACATCCCTCTGCCAATGTCATTCCTCATGGATCTCTTCCCTCTCCCCCCTTCCTGCTTCCTAGGATTATCTGAAATCCTGATCTTCCTTCATGTCCAGGTCAAGTTCCATTTTCCCAGACTGCTTGTTGATGGTCTGTGCTACTCACTTGGCTGTCAGCTCACACCTGGCAGCATCATATAAATTTTCATCCCCTTTTAATGCTTTATTATTATATTTTAAGGTACATAAATAATTCAAGCTCATTTAGACTAATTAAAATAATACTAAAGAACAGCAATTAAATTGAAGATACCCTTTTTTCTACTCCAATTTTCAGGTAACCACTGATAATAAGTTTAATATGTGCTGTCTTTACAGTTTTCTCACACATATATAAATAATATCCTCAGCTATATTCCTGATGTCTAGAACAGCACCTGGCATATGTAAGTGAATGAATATATATAGGTGCAAAAGCACATATATTTACCTCCATATATAGTTATCATTTAAAAAAAATAGATCATATGACACATTGTTGTGTAATTCACTTTCTTTTTCCATTTAAATTAGCCTTTTATGAATAAATGTCATCAACGAGACTGTAAACTTCATGAGGGCAGGACCAACCACTGTGTTAGTCTGCTTGTATTCCTGGGATGGGACACAAATTCCCTTCCTCATAGGTTATTATTGAAAGTTATTGTAATTACATGTGCCTGATATATGTCTTCCTCTACTCTGAAGAGGTTTTAAGGTTCACAAAGACTCCTATTTCTCTAAAAAAGCATTATTAACTAGTGCACCAAGGATTTGGTGGCCAATTCCAGTGGCTGATACTAAAAAGAAGACAAACTAGAAAAGGAAATGATGGAAGAAGAATGCAGGAGGAGATAATGCAGGGCCCTGAAAATGAGGGCGTGGCTTTCCTTTAAGGGGGGGTTTCCATGCTGGAGCTGCCCTTTCCAATGCTCTTTCTTGGGAAGTGCTAGCTGAACCACACAGCATACAGCCCCCACTCTAAGAGTCAATGATTTCATACGAATTTTCTCTCTGGCCAATCAGAGAACCAGAAGAAACAGCAAAATCCGTTCAAAACTCTCCTGAGAAGACAGGCTTCATAAAACTGAAAGAGTGTGGAAGGAGGGCATCCTCTAGAATTACGTCTCCATCACTTCCTTTGTTCTCTCAAACATATATCAGGGCTTCATAAAAGCAGCCCCAAGGGAATACTGTAAGCATCAGAAAATTTTCCATTTACAGAGTCAGGAATGTATTTTCAGTCATTTAAATCTTTCCTAATTACAACCAATTCCCTCCTCCCAGCCCTCCCAATTTAGCACAGAGCACGCACTCCGTAGTTAAAACAACTCCCCAGCGAAGTCTGAGTTTCCATGGTTAGTTGCGGAGCTCTGGATGTGAACAGAGCCGAAAAGCCACACTCCCGGAGTTAAAGCACAAAAACATCAAGAAATCAGGTCCCACTGCCTTGGTTCACTTCCTCACACAAAGTAAAAGCTCCGTAAATTATGGGAAGGAAGGGAAAGAGAAACGGGAGAACAAAAATGAAAAAAGAGAGGGAATAAAGAGGGAAGGAATCCAGGGAAATTGGATTTCCTCAATCTGTCTGGGACCAGAAATTTAAATGGGGCTGGAAGGAGGTTACTAATAAAGATAATACTAGTAACCAAATATTGGGCAAACGGGTACTTACTGGGCTGGGTTTGTTATTGCTAATCCTCCCAAGAACTTAGCAGAACTCAACTTTAAAAAGGAAACTGAGGCACAGAGACGTTAAAAGCTTCTGCAACCTCAGAGCAGGGATAAGAGTTGCATCGGTGTGACACACGGACTGTGAGCCGCCCCCACCCCCCACCCGCACACACACTTACGCTGCCCCTTTCACAACACTGGCTGCCTCCAACCTCAGGTCTGCAGTTAAAAACCCTGGCAGCCACCTATGCCAGGGTGAAGCTGAATCGACACTCCCCCCCTCCCCAAAACCCCAAATTCCCTCTACCATGATATCACAAAAGGATGCCTTTTTAACAGCAGCTCCAGCTCCTGCCAGTGCCTGTCATCACTGTGGGTCACTTTGCTTTTCCATTGCCGTGAACAGTCCCCTACAGGCACGTTGTCCAGTCCTGGTCCCTAGGGGCTGCTCCCTTCAACCCCGGTTGGTCAGTGCAGGGGCCGGCCCCTCTCAGCCCTTCTGCACTTTGCAGAGAGCTCAGTGACCCCTCCTCACCCCCGCCCAGCGTCTTAATCCATACCAAAGCCTTGTATAGCCCTGTGGCTGGGTGCAGCTTCTCGCACCCAGTGGGCCCCTGACTGTACTCCCCTCCACACCGGGGCGGTTCGGCAGAGGGCTGCAGGCTCGGCCACCTCGTGTGGGAATGACCAGCACTGTCAATGAGCACGGCCGGGAGGGAGAAGCAGCTGAACCCCGAGTCCCCTCACTGCCCTAACGGTGCCAGCAGCGGAACGAAATACACATGCCGAGCCCTTGTTGCTCTTGGCAGTGGGAGTTCTGTGGAGCCCAGACGAGAATTCCGGATTCTTTAAAATCCCTTTCTCGCTCTTTTACCCTCACGGTTTAGCATTGCATGCAGCTTCCTCTTGCAGTTTTCTCTTTTGCCAAACGCATAGCCACCTGGAAAAGTTACCACAAACACTGCCCCGCAGAGGTGGGGTCCCCGGATCTCCAGACATCCTTTCCCGCTCCCCCTGCCCCCTCCCCGCCTCAGGGTCTCACCTCTGGGATCCTCTCCGGATCTCTCTGCCTCTGCATCTGTGACTCCACTCCCGTGTTCTCCCTTCCTTACCTTTTCTCTGCGGCTGTCTGTTCCCTCCTCCTGCCGCTGCTGTCTCTCGCCTCTCTCCTACCCCCTCCCTCGGACCGATCTGCGATCTGCCTCCACTTGCTGCCCTATCCGTTTATTTCCCGTCTCTGGTAGATTTATCCTGCTCTATACTGAAAGGACAGCTTACCACTTACTGTGTTTACCACCTAGCACAGAGTTTCTGGAATTGTGTTGCCCATTTGAAGTCTAAACTGTGAGAGCCCTATAGTTATGCCAATAAAAATAAAAAGTATTCTCATTCCATGAATACAACCAAAACATTGGGTTAGCTGTCAAATGTAGACAAACCTGAGGAACATATATTCAAACTGAAATAACAGACTGATCTCTGCTTGCACTTTGAAATGCCATCATGGGCTGTCTTGTTTATATTTAATGCTCTGTGACTCTATGTCAAGGACAAGCCTTAAGTTAGGGTTTTTCTATGTTGTGCTTCTGGGGAAGCTCCCTAGAATGTAGAGGGCCCTGGAGCTGCTGTAAAACATTTTTTTCAAAACCCACTTGTTTCTGTCTAATGTGGAACCTTGCTGCATATCAAGGAGAATATTGAAACTCTTTTTTTTTTAATCTTCACCGAGGACATGCTTAGAGCGAGGGCTGGGGGCAGGGAGAAAGAGAGAGAAAGAGAGAAAGAGAGAAACATTGATTGTTGCCTTCCTTAGGGGCCAGACTGACCAGTGGAGCGGGACTGAATCCCCAACCCAGGGATGTGCCCTGACTGGAAATCGAATGGGCAACCTTTTGGTGCAGAGAGTGACTCTCAACCAACTGAGCCACTCCTGCCGGGCCAAACTCCTTCTTAACATTGTCATTACAAGCTGAATGTGCTAACTCCAAGTTGGCCTCCCCATCTGGTCCTTGTTCTTATTAGTACTGGACAGTAGATAATAGTTTAACTTCGGACTTTTGAGTATGTGCCTAGCTCAAGGTTTACATCATCTCCACAGTAATCTCCATTTGTTACCAACTTTTGCCAACAATTCATTCCCTCTTTAAAGCATGAAAACATTATTGTTTCTATGCAATTTTAGTATGCACCTCAGATACAAAATATAGGGTTACAGAAGCACTTGGGGGAAAAGTCACACTGAAGACATGTGCAATGACTGATAGAAAAGCATGAATGTCACGTTAGATAATAGATGCTTCTGCATGCATACCACCCATGTGCAGGAAATGCATCAGTTGTAAATATTGCTTCTCCTCAAAGTTAGGTGTAATGTGAAAGTCAGGTAAACTAGGAAAAGGCATGGCTTTTTCAATGAATAAGAGGCAAAATAAATGTGCATAAAAAGCGTAAGTCACTGAGACAAAGTGTGTATAATTGTACAGTGTGTTTTTTAGGGATAACATTTGTAAAAGTATATGTCGTATGCATAAAAAGTCTTTTTTTCTTCTTTTTTGCTGGCCTGTGGGTGTCTGGCCATGTAGTTTCCTTTCTGAAACACTAATCCACCTGAGGATTAATAAGTGGGTGGTTCTCAAAGCAAAGAACTTGTTTTTGGCTTTCTGCCATCTAGAAATTCCTGGCTAATGTTGATCTTTACCAATTGTTACAAGCAGTAAAAACAATTAACTTTAATATTTCCTTAAAGTAAATTGTTCTACAATTATTTATATGTGTGTGTGTATATATATATATATAACTATAAATAAGTTAGGATAATTCAGTGGTTTAGATTAGTGCTTGTATGTCCCAATAGATGGCAACATCCAGGGATAGGTATATTTTACTTATTTACTTTTAAATATGTTTTTACTGATTTCAGAGAGAGGAAGGGAGAGGGAGAGAGATAGAAACATTGATGAGAGGGAAACATCAGTTGGCTGCCTCCTGCACACCTTCTGTTAGGGATTGAGCCCACAACCCAGGCATGTGCCCTGACTGGGAATCGAACCAGCCACATCCTGGTGCATGGGACGAAGCTCAACCAACTGAGTCATATGGGCTGGGCAGGGTAAGTATATTTTAAAGAATGCTCAGTGGATATAGCTCTAGTTTCTGTTACTAGTTAGCTTTGGAATTTTGTGTTTTAGTTCCTTAATTTACTACACAAAAAATATTATGCAAAAGTTCATGAGGTCCCATTCAGAGTTATGATTCTGTGATTCAATCGTGGTTAAAATATACATACATACTGTAAGATGTTTAATTTTGCAAACATCTAAGTACCTCTTCTGCCTCCTTTTACTATAAAAGATATCTATTTATTTACTCATTCAAACATTCATTCTAGAATTTATTTGGGATTTCCTCTGTTTCAGGTCTTATCCCACACCCCAAGGAGGCCAACATTGTTTAGACAGCCTCTGTTCTTGAAGAGCTCTGGGTCTATAAGAGGATCTGCTATTTTATAGAATTTCATCTCAAAGGCCTAATTGTAGAAAGTCAAAGTTTTTCTGCAAAGAACTCAAAATGTATCCATAATATTAAGTGCTGATAAGTGGTATTTCATTTCGGAGAGTCTTTCCTTTCCTTTTCCTCCCTCCCTCCCTCCCTCCCTCCCTCCCTCCCTCCCTCCCTCCCTCCCGCCTTCCCGCCTTCCCTCCTTCCCTTATCTCTCCTTTTCTGCTTCTCACTCTCTCTCTTTTTTTTTTAAGTCAATGGGGGCTGTGTGATAGAAAGGTAAGTGTGGGTTTTGTCCAGCAGATTCAGGTTTGAAATTTGGGCACTGCCTCTTATCTGCTGTGTGATCCTGAGCTAGTCACCTGCTCTGAGACTCCACTTTCAAATCTATGATAAGAATACCTATTTCAAGAGTTGCAGAGTTAAAGCGATGCATATAAACACCTACTCAATGAATGATAGCTATTGTTTTCAATATTAAAAGTTAGAAAATATTCCTGCTTTATTTAACATCTTTTTCGAGTAAACCAATGGAGGCAGCTTTTTTTGGCCTGAACCCTCTGAAGACTCTTTATATCCTATTGCCTATGGCTGTAACCTCTACCCAAGAGTTCTAGGACCAAAACATCTGTGAAGATTCTGTGGGTACTAGATAGACAGGAATCACATTAGTTTCAACTATACAAAACTGCCAGTATTAGACTTGAACTACAAAACTGGCAATTGCATATGGTTCAACCTCATACTACTACTGATACAACTAAAAGCAAATTTCACTTTTTAATGGAAATGGCATGTAAAATTTAAGAATTGTTTTTTGGCCCTAGCTGGTTTGGCTCAGTGCTTAGAGCCTGAAGGGTCCAGGATTTGATTGCAGGTTCAATCCCTGGCCCCGGTCGGGGCATGTGTGGGAGACAACCAATCAATGTGCCTCTCTCACATCAATGTTTCTCTCTCTCTCCTCCCCCTCTCTTTTTCTTTCTCTCTTTCCCTTCCACCCTCTCTGAAAAGCAATGGAAAAAATATCCTGAGGTAAGGATTAAAAAGAAATTGTTTTTTGGGGGATTGTTTCCTGGTTAAAAAATGTAAAATCCATTTTATTTGCTTTTAGATTAAGGGATAAATGGTGAAATAAATCTGCTTGGTTCTTTTTTCCAGAGTAGTTTTAGAAGGTTCAAATTTGAGTTTGATATTGTGAAAATTTCAGCCTTAGGCAATGGGGTAAAGGAGGTGAAAATCCATATTTATTGTTGGCTATTAAGAAAAAGAGCAAATCGTTGACTATTTTAAGAGAACAGCATTAAGATTGCCAACTAATGAGCTGAAACTTGTTCTGACTGTGACACATTACTGAGCAAAAGATTAGAGGAAATTAGTATAAAGAGAGAAAGAAAGACTTTTTTTTGGCTCTATACGTGGGAAAGATGGAGGATTGGGAGTGTGTAGGAGAAGTGTGAGGATATGTGGGAGAAGAAGTATTTAAAATGTTCAAAAGAAACTAAAATGGGGCAAAAAAATGTATGCTGGGGCATAGGTTTTAGGTTTTCAAAACCAGCTATTCAGACAAGTACCTCTAGTGTTCTCATCAGAACCCTTTTTTAGTAGCCTCTGAGCTTCCATCTGGGCTGTCTACTGGGCTGGGAACGCTCTGTCTTGTTGATAGCAACATGTCACATGGTCACCGTGGCCTTGGGAAGCCCAATTCAAACCCTACTTCTTCTATGAAATTCTTCCTAGTAAGTAAAGAGCATTTACTTCCTTTGTCCTAAAAACTAAGCAAAAGACTTCTATTTCTCCCAACTCCCTACTCCCAGGTGCTTTGTAATTGGTTTGTGTTTGTGTTTAGCAGTAATATGTGGTCTAAGGAATAAATCTGTCCATCTGACATGGCCTCAAGACCACTGTGTCTACATTTATTTGCCTACAATGTGCCAGAGGCTATGCCATGTACTGGAATCAATAAAAATAAGACTTGGGTAGATGACAGCCTTATAAAATGTAAAAACGCGCTCATGCTATAAAAGACTTCATTACATTTCTGAAAGTCTTTCCTCATAAGGGCTATTGGAAACCCTATAATTCTGCCATTTGAAATTCAGTGGTTCAGCCGTAAGCTTGTTATATATTTAAATCTTGATATAGTTGGGATAATTCATTGCCTTTTTACTGACATACAACCTCAATGTGAACTGTTGCATCTGACTGATCAAGAAATAAAGGAATCAGTCACCCTTAAAGGCTAAATGCTATTTCAAGGGAAATAATTTTGAATCAATGTACACTTGAGGACCAGTTTATGACACACCAGATGAAGACAACTTAAAGATGATAACACATTTTAGTTCTAACGTTTTCAGGAGTAGAAAGAAATACTCTTAATATCCTTTGAGATTTAATAAAAGTTCCATATTTTGCAGGAATACATTCTCCCAAGCCCTGTAAGTCCCTGTGGTTGGTCAGCGGGCTCTGCTTGAGTAACTACAATAGGGTGAAATGAGACTCTCTCTCTCTACCTACCGGTCTTAGCACAGTGAAGACCCACAGTAAAAGCTCAGTAACACAAGACAATGGATATTTGGTGAGATGAGTGACTTGTTCAAGATTACTTAGACGTTATAAACAGAATTTGAAACCCAAATGGTCAGATTCACTAACTCTTGCTTTTAGCTGGCACCTCTTTTGGTTTTGATGCATTTTCTGGGGCAACACAAAGCAAGTCTGCCACAGGCCTTAACAACACAGCAGAAACAAATGCTTTATTAACACAGCAACAACAACAAACAGCATTTTTTAAATCCCTCCACGTGCCAAATGTTTCAGTAAACATACACGCCTTATATTGATTCTTTCCCATAACAGCTCTATAAGTAAACAAAATCATCATTTTGTCGATGAGGAAACTGAGGCACAGAGAGAAGTAAAATGTCCAAGTTCGCTATTATAAATCCAGAGCCTGGATCCAGACCCACTTTTTCCCCTTGTGTATATACTTTTATCTTTATATTGTAGAGGTATTTGCAACTTTTAAAAATAGTATATAAATGAACAGTGTATAAGAGAGCCAGAACAAAATAATTAGTATGTACTTAAAAGAATTAGAATTACTTCCTTTATTTTCCAGCTTAGAATAAGATTACTTATGACACAAGGAACACCTACTTCATACACCCTTTTGGACCAAATGGCAACTACATATTTAGAGAAGACAAGTATTGTACATTAGAGGTACCAAAAACACTTCTTTTGATGCAACCACTTAGGAAATGTAAAAAGTAAGCATCACCCAGCATCTGGATGCTAAATAAAAGAGCCAAGGGCTAAATAAATAAGGGAGTCACTCTACCTACTTCCCTGTTTCTAACTTTTAGCGGTTTAAGTTTATTCAAAAGCTTAACATAGTTGGTCCCATATCTATGACCTCTTTTTTAATAACTTTAGAATGGTAGCTCTAAGCAACTCTATAGCTTGAGCTCCTGAATTTCCCAGTGTTTCTGCACTGTTTCTCAAAGGGACCTTCTCTTCAGGGTTCAGCTTTAGCTTTATGAGGTCTTTAAAACCATTATCTTCCAGGATACAAGGGATACTGAGGGGATACTTCTTCATGTATTCCATAGAGGCCCTTACTTAAGGTGGAAAATAAATGTCCTCTTCTAGGATTTTGCATTAAATCAACCACAGATAAGCTGATGGTCCAAGATGTATTCCCTATCATTTTAATAATCTCATAGGCACTGGAATCACTGTTCAGGATATTTATCAATTCCTACATACCTGAGTTCAGATCTTTCAACCAGTAATGTTAACTCCACACAGAAACACTTGAGTCTCCATGGTCTCCAAGGGTCTACCCATGACAGCTTTCAGAGTGGTTCAGTCAAGAAATGAAAACAGGCAGTCGGACACTTTCAATAATACAGTTTTGGGGAAATTCACTCAATTTTCAGGCTACATAAGTTAAGCTTGTCCACTGGATTGGAAACAATATTCAGTTTGTAGCACACACTGTATTGGGTAATACTGGAAATTATTAATTGAAACAGGGCCACGTTTCACGGTATTAAATTAAGGCATGTTTCTCCTTTTTCCTGGGATGCACCTGCTGTGATAATCACTAAATTGGTGTTTTCAGTGACAAGGTAACCTTTTCATGAAAGGACTGCCACGTTTAAGATTCATTGTCCCACCTTTCCATTTGCTTCACCCACATCTGCAAAGACACGCTCATCACTCAAGCCTCCTAATAAAAAGGTGATAGCCCAGGCGGTGCCAACTGATTCAGTTCCTGTAATGGAGAACTTACTCTGATGAATGACCTTCTCAGAAGTGAAATTTGTCATGAATTCATGCTTGACAGTTGCCATCTTGGAGTCAAGTGTGAAAGGCCAGTTGAGCCTGAGGGAGGCCTGCCACCTACAGGGGACACAGAGCCATCCCAAGTGAAGGAACCCCCTCCTGTAGCACCCACTCTCCAGCTGGCCTGCAGGACTGCCCAGCTCCAGCTCATGATGGCTCACCCAACAGGTGGAGGAAGGCTGGAGGGCAACTCACTGAGTGTAAAGGGAGGAAGCTGCTGAGGGTTTTAGCTCCCCCTCTCAGCTGGCCTGTGCATCTGTGCAAGGCCATGCCCACCCCGCCCACATGGGCCTCACCAGGGCCTCCAAAAAGGATTTCTCATGTCTACTCAGACTGTGACTATCTAGGGTCTTTTTTTCTAGTAGGTGAATTCTGGAATGACCGTTTACAAACATGGATTGGTTTCCCTATTTTACATGCAAATAGGCAACCCAGATTCCTGGAATTATTAGTTGTTTATCTTTAGTGTTTGCCAAGTTGGGCCCACTCTTTCTGACTCCAGAGCTAATAGCTTTAAGTATCACTATTTCTAATTTCATCCCCCTTGATCTTACTCTCCTCAGGACATCCCAATTCCCCTTTCACCCCCCAGTATATCATATACACTAGTCCTAATCCGTGGCTTCTTGATTCCTTTATAAAAAATGCAACTAGAACGAAACATGTAATCCTAAGAAGGATCTAACCAGTGTGAGGTCCAGAAGCATTTTTCCTAGGTACATTTCTGTAAATAAATTCTAGGTAGGTATTTTGGCTGTATCATCAGATGGTTACCTTGTAGTCACCTAAAACCAAAACACCTTCTTCTAAGGAGCGGCTGCCATTTATCTTCATTCTAAACTGATGCAATTAATTTGGGGGCTGTATTTTCTCAGGCTGTTTGTTTTAGCAAGAACCCTCGTAAGCCAGGAAAATGTAAGCAGCCAATAAATAATTATAGGATTTGTGCCAATCGTTTGCCTTCTTGCAGCTACTTACTGTTTTAGCACCTTTGAATCTCAGTGTTTTTACTGGAAAATGGGACAAGAACATACTCCCTGCTAGCTTTGTGGGAGGTTCAAATGCGATAATGCACAAAATGTAAGGTGGTGTTATTATCACAGATAATCTGAGTTTTAATACCATATTAGAAAGGTAATTATAACTACTAAGCCCATAATCACAGAAACTACAACCTGTGGGTCCTAAAACTATCTCAAACATAAGATCACCTATTCAGGCCCTGGCCAGGTAGCTTAGTTGGTTAGAGCATGTTCCAGTTCACCAAGGTTGTGGATTCGATCCCCGGTGGTCAGGGCACATACAAGAAGCAACGGATGAACACATAAATAAGTGGAACAACAAATTGATGTTTCTCTCTCTTTCTCTCAAGGCAATCAATAAAAATACTTAAAAATATTTTTAAAAGATCATCTATTCAGATTTTAATCAAAAACCTTTTTTTTTTTTACAATTCTATTTTCCCTTTAAAAGATGTTTAGTTTGCTTTCATTGCCCTCTAGTGGTTGTTACACAGAAAACATAACTACATTCTTTTACATTTTTATTTTGGGGATGCTGGGCAGTCTTACAAACATTCTTCAGATATTGTTAAGTTATACACATTCCTGTCAGCTGGTAACCTTTCAAGGGTCAACCAATAAGGTCAGTCCCTACATCATGAGATGTACAATGCTGCACATTACTTGCTGTACATTATTTTATTAGGTCTTCACAAAGAACCTACTCACTTAAAATAATAATCCGACTTTATTCATTCATTAAACACAGGATATCTATTATGTGTCAGGACAACAGAAGAGACTGTGTCCTGGATTATAGCCTCGTGAGGAAAATGGGTTATTAAATATATCATTACAAATGAGTGTGTAAATGTTGTGATAGGGAAAGTACTGGGTATATGAGTGCATTAACAAACCCTAGCCTGGAGGCATTTCTGCATGTTTTGGGAGGGTGGAGTACGATTTATGAGAGCAGGCATTTAGAGAGCGTGACAAGTAATGTGAGATCTGAAGAATGAATGGAAGAGTTATTCAGGAGGAGAGGTTGGCTGGGGAGAGTATTTGAAGGGAGAGGATAGGATCGATGTTAAATACGGTTAGATAACAGAGAAAGTGGGGGGGGGCGCTTCAAAGATGAGGTTGGAATTTCTTAAAAAAAAGCTATATTGGGGAGTTTAGACTTTAGCTTGATGGTCAAATGATAACCAATGAACTCAGACAATGAATGGATTTAATTTTTAATTTTTAAATTCTTATTATTTAAAGGGAAAATTTTTAGTTATTAATTATAAAGTAATTGTCCAAAAAGCTTTCAGGGCCTCTTTTTTTTATCACCCAAGTTTCTCTCAAACACATACAGGGGTAGACACAAGTAGGTTGATAACAATAATAAATAATAAATAATAATACAAGAATAAACTGTTTCACATACTCACAACTGTAAACCTACTTTGCCCACCCCTGTACATTCCTGGCATGCTGGAGCTGGAAGGGACTTTGAGATCATTAAGTTTCCCTCCTTTTTCTTTACAGAGAAGCGAGGGGGTCAGGAATTTCCTCAGGTTGCATTGAGTGGCTGTGCCTGGGAACTTTCCTAGCAGAGTCTCAAGCTCAAATTCCCCAGCCTGGGAGGCAGAGGCCTGACTGGTCTCCTATCGCTCATGTCTTGTTGGCTTGGACTGTTCAAGATTCCTGAGTGTCCTGACTTCTCTCCTTTGCACTGGACTTCATGCTCCTCATTTGTGGTCTGATGAAAAGATGGTTTACCTTAGACTCGAGGGGAGGGTCTAGGAGAGTCTTCCCGCCCTAAAGAGAGCATAATTCCCCAGACCACAGGTCAGGTGGAACTCCCTCGCATGGGGGACTTGCACTAGTATCTTGAGGACATATCCATGGCTTGATCTTCACTGTATCTTTATAGCAAAATAACACAGGTGCTGAAAACTCCTATAAACTTTGTTATGGACAGGGATGGGTGAATAAATGAACAGTGGAATATCTTTTATTTTTAAATTTTTTGTTTTTACAAATTTTTAATGTTTTTCTATTGATTCTTTCTTAGAGAGAGAGAAAGGGAGAGGGAGAAAGAGAGAAAGATCAATGTGAGAGAGGAACATCAATTGGTTGCTTCCCAAACACACCCCAACCAGGGACCTAACCCCTGCAACCTGAGTATGTGCCCTGACGGAATCGAACCAGTGATCTTTTTTTTTTTTTTTTTAAATATATATATCTTTATTGATTCCAGAGAGAGGAAGGGAGAAGGAGAGAGAGAGAAACATCAATGATGAGAG
Source organism: Miniopterus schreibersii (assembly GCF_964146895.1). NCBI lineage: Eukaryota > Metazoa > Chordata > Mammalia > Chiroptera > Miniopteridae > Miniopterus > Miniopterus schreibersii. Next base: position 28,552,003 of record NC_138112.1, on the reverse strand, counting down.
AGTCACTGATCGGCGGCCTCCTGCACGCCCCCGACTGGGGATCGAGCCCGCAACCTGGGCATCTGCCCTGATCGGGAACTGAACTGTGATCTCCTGGATTCTAGGTGGATGCTCAACTGCTGGGCCACACTGGCTAGGGCAAGATATCTTATTTCTTAACTGAAGGTTTAAGTAGATGTTAGAAAGGGAATGAAAGGTGTATTCTCTTAATAGCATGTATCAGAATTTTTCTCAGGGAAGAAACTGAGTTTAGAGAATACAAAGATGAGCCACCAAAGGTGAAAGGAGAGTCTTATCAAGTAAGCAAAAATTATAGTTGTATTCTCTTTTTAAAAAAAAAGAAAATCCTAAGAATTTGAAGGTAGTAAGAGATTAGAGAAGACAGGTCAGGAGGGAGGGAAACAGAGAAATCGGGCAGCATGGGGCAAGTGTTCAAAGGACTTTAAAACCAGAGATACATGAAGCTGAATTAAAATGTTTTACATGTTTGATGCAGAACACTGCCATCTTTTTGAGTCCTAAGGACTGTCTACTACACACAAAAGAAATGCTAACGAACACTCAATTACGTTTATGTTAGATACAGAAGGAAGCTGCTTTTCTGGGATGTCTGTGATTCTGGGGACACCTGACTCATGTCCATGTATGCTGAATATGGGGGCAGATCAAAGAAATGAAAAAAATTCAGCTCCCACCTTCCTTAACTCTATCATAAATGTGTCAGTAGAATAATAAAAATACATGAAAAAGTAGCAATGGTTTAGTGCAGCTTATGTTGCACATGAAATATGAGAGATATTGGCAATAAATGGTTTTTGTAGTTTGGATCACAGCATCATTTCTAACATGGCCCAGCAGGAATGTTTCCCTCCAGGGCAGACTTTGAATGTAGAGAAATAACAAGCAGTTAAATTATGTGGAGGGTTAACTATTGGTCCTTCATTGACCTTTCTCTTTCTTTCCTTCAAGCAGGAGAGTCATTCCATCAATCTATGTTAGAAAGGAGCAACAGTTCTCACTCTGAGATTTCTCAAGCCATTTGGCTCTTAGGTCTCGTGGTTGGTTCTATGTGCTTTGTTACTTGTAAAAATGGAACTCTCACTATATATATAGAAAGAGAGAGAGAAAGCAACAAAGTCACAAAGTCTGTTTTCAAATTTGAGTTCGCCTTTCATTCCTTGAATTATATTTTGAAAGTCTAGTGTTATGATAACAACCAGTTTTAATACTGTGGTCAAATACTATCAACAGCACTAAAGCTCAGCCAATAGACCAGACACCGTTAGTAAATACAGTTTTGTGTAAAATTCTTTACTGCCATCTTGTGGATTCTCAGGAAATAACTTCAGTCGTAATGTGCTATTTCTTGTTCTAGGTTCATTTACTGTGTTAAGTTCATAGACCACAGTATATGAAAATAACTAGAAAAATGTACAAGAAAAGGGCACCTAAATATCCAGGTTTCCGTTTAATTTTACCACTTTGAATGCATGCATTATTTAACTTCACCTTTCTTCATGAAAAGTGTGGAGTAAGGGTGTGTGTGCATGTACACATTGTGATGTGTGATACATGCACACGTGAGTTCTGTATAATGCTAGACCCTTGGAAGGCTATGCATAAGTGCATTTTAATAATCAGAATTATAAATAGAATCCTCTCCCTTCTGCCTTTACAGCTGTTTGACATAGAAAATTAGTATGAGGAAAACCTAATTAGGCAGGGCCCGCTGGGAAGGAAGAAGGTTGTATGGACATAGCATGCTTAAAGCCAGGGCTGCTTGTAATTAGAACTAGACTGTTCCTCTCTTCAAATGACATTTCCTATTTGGCTTAAAAATACCACCACTACCAATTATCCTGGGCATCTTTCCCAGACTCCACATTACCTAAGCACCAAGAGATTAATTCAGCAAGCCCCAGTGGTCATTTCTGGACAAAATGACTTTGGATTTAGTATGAGAGGGAGAAGGGGTTAGAGGTATTTATTGTGCACATACTATGTGGTATGTGCTTCACATAGTCTGATTTCTATCATCTCACAGGGTAAAACTCTGAAACTCAGAAAGTTTAAGTAAGTTGACCAAGATCACACACTTAGTAAAAGGTGAGGCTAGGACCTGACCCTAGGTTTGCCTGATTTCAAAGCTAGTGTTTTTTTCAATTTCCAAGTCAACCTCACAAGGTCTGTCAACCCTGATCATGCTATTCCAGTGTGATGTTGTGCTTTATAATAAGAAATAAATATTTGGTTTTCATTCCAGTTTCTGGCACAGAATTCCTAAAACCCTTGAAATCTCGTAAGTGCTGAGAGTGAGTGACAAAGGTGTCTTTAGTCATGTTAATGATGTACCTAAGGGTGGGGGCTGGTTGCCAGGAGAACCAATCTTATGGTTGGGTGGTTGGAACTTTTGTCCCAGCCCTCAGACTTGCTGGGAGTAGAAATGGAATCAGTCACCTATGGCCAACGATTTAATCAATTTTGTCCGGGTAATGCAGCCTTCCTAAAACCCCAAAAGGACAGGGTTTGATGAATTCCTGAGTGGAACAGGTGTGCCTGGAGAGGACATGGAAGCTCTGCACCCTGTCCCCATACCTTGTCCTATGCGTCTCTTCCATCTGGCTGTTCCTGAGTTATGTCCTTTTACGATAAACCAGGGATGTAATAGGTAAAGTGTTCCTCTGAGTCCTGTGAACCCCAGGAGGGGGTTGCTCCAATCTACAGCAGGTCAATCAGAAGCACAGGTGGTAACTGGGGTGTGAGACTGGCGTCTACAGTGGCCTCGGGGTGGGGGGATGGGCAATCTTGTAGGACTGAGCCCTTAACCTGGGGGATCTGATACTATCTCTGGGTAGGTGGTGTAAAAATTAAGTTAAATTGCAGGAGACCCAGCTGGTTTTGGAAAATTGCTTGTTAGTGTGGGGAAGTGCCCCCTCCCCAACCACTGCACATGTTGGAATCGGTGACTACAACCTTCACTCTCCTTAAAGCCTTTCCACAGGTTCCTGCTGCCCATTCATCCTTGCTTGCTTTTAAGGCCTTGGATGGTGTGTGCTGCGCCTCTTTCCTGGCTAATCTCACCTCTCCCCAAGTTCCCTCTCATTCTCTACACCCTCATTACCCTGCACACGGCTGCTCTCCATTGCCTGGGCCACCAGACATGATGATCTTCTACTTCACTTTTCCTCCCTTATCCTGCCCCATGGCCGGGCCTTTATACATCTTTTTAGCCCAAGATAAGACATCACTTCTTCAGAAATGCCTTTTTGGTCACCTGGTCTGGGTCAGGTCACCCGGTTTGTGCTCCCCAATATCTGTGCACACTCAGAACGCAAATTGGAAAACTCTTTGAAGGTAAAGATGGTGCCTATTGTCTTTGCCGCTATATTTCTAATCCCTGGTACAGTGTCACATCCAGGGTAGGGCAATGTATTTGTTTATATTTTTCTACATATATTTTTCTTATATATTTTCTTTATAATTTTCTATAGTTTTTCTTCCCCAACAGAAGTAAAAATAATAGGTTGGAGACCATGCCCCATTCGACCTGTTCCTCATCTTTTTTAAAGACCAAAATGTGGATTCACCTGAAAAGAACCAATGATCCATTTAATCATTTGTTAGAGAGACTCTATAGCTGTTTAATAAAGCTACACAGACTTTTCAAGACAAGGGACATTGGTTTGCAAATCCCTTTACCTCAGAAAACAGTTTTAATTATTTTGGGGCCCAAAGTGCTTGAAACAGAAAATCATCAGCATTAGAAATAAAGCCTTCATGGTCCACAGACATTGGCAGAGTTGCTGCCTTGCCCTTGCCTGAGTCTCTTGTGGGCATATTGGGGTGAGCAGTCTTAGCGAAGGCACTGCCAGCTGTCCAGATGCAGGCCCAGGCCCCTCCCAGTGGAGGCTACTCCCCACAAACACTTTCTATTGTGTATGAAGCAATTATGATTCTCAAGGTTTTATATCTAAAATATTCCTCAAACAGAACTCAATGACCCAAGTGATCTCTAATAGACATTTATCATATACTGTTCAGTGTCCAAATATCCTTCATATTTTGGGCCAATCCAAGGTAGGAAGGAGACACGCCTTATCCCCCATTAGAGAAGCTGTGGGGGTGGGGACAAATATTCCCTTTCCCCATCTGTCGGTACCCACAGCATGGACAGGCCAAGCAGGCGTTCTTGTTGGGAACCTGGAATTCCCACACTAAGGTGTGTGGAAAGAGAGATTTTCTCACAGCCCCTCCAGCAGATGTGGCCTGGCCATAAGTGCCAATAGTGATGGCCTCAAGAGCAGGGTCCTTAACAAACTGTCCTTCCACAGAATTTCCTCCTGGCCCTGAGCCTGGTTTCCCAGCCTTCCTAAGGATCCAGTGAACTATCTGTTATTTCTCCAATAAATTCCTTTCCCATTTAAGTCACCCACGGCTGATATCTGTTGTCTAGAGTCCAGAACTCAGGAGAGTGAACGCACTGTCCAAGCTCCCATCAGGCACAATCCTAAAGTAGTTAGCATTACAGGTAAGACAGCTGGTGGTGACAGAAGGAGGCATAGCTGGCTCCGAGTTAGAAAAACAGTGAACTCTTTAGTTTCCTACTGTACAAAAATGGTCAGGTGATCATTTTCCTTGCTGTCCTGAAGGGAGGCTGTGAGGACCCAATGAGACAATGCCCATAGAAAGGGACTTTGTACCTAGAAATGATGATGGTGGTTAGGAATCGGCTAGCAAAATAAGTTGGAACTAAAAGTCAAACCAAATTGGAACTAAAAGTCAGTCCACTTTTGGCTGAGGATCACTCCTTCCTTACAACTTGAGCTCTGCCTGCAAGGTTGCCCCTTTATCTGGGCTCGGCTGTCATCGCTCATTTTCAATGTTTGTGTGGAAAAGGCTCCGGGTTAAGTGTCTGCCTTTGAGGCAAGTGTAGGAGCTCAATCACTTAAACATTTTTCTGTAAGGAGAGTAGACATTATAAACAGATTTTAAATGAACATCATGTATTTAGCATTTAGTACACAGTATTTATTTAATATTTTCTTGGTCTATGGGAATTCTTATTACTCAATAAGAAAGAGAATTTGCCTGATTTGGAAAATATATTCCATTGGTAAGAGAGATAAGAACTTTAAGATATTCTGAATCTTCAAGACAGAAGGAGTCCTTTGGGCCAACAGTCCAGATGAATACAACTGAGAGAGGCTCTAAGATTCGCAGCTGCTTTCAGAGAAGTGGGCAAGGATGTCTCATTCATTCATTCATTCATTCATTCATCATTCATTCATTCAACACTTGCTTAGTCGCTGAGTTCTATGCTAATTAATGGGATGCAGAGATGGATGAGACACAGTCCTTGCCCCCAAGAGAAACTTCAGTGGTTCGAGATGCTGCTTCTAAGTCACCTCAATCTTAGTGTGTATGTGTACAATGGCTTCCTGTGGTGGCTCATATGTCTCCTTGGGAATGTTCTGTTATTTCAGGCACTTATGTTTTCCTCACTGCCTGAACGTAGAGTGCAGACAGCTTCAGACATAAGCAAACTGCCAAATTCAATCCTCCTTCGTAAGTCTGGAATTGCAGAAAAGAACAGCTTTAAAATCAGAGACAACAGTGGTTCATACACCACTGTCATTGCTGATTATGTGTGTGGTCTTGGGCAAATTGTAGAATTTCTCTGAGCCTTCAACCTGATAAGGTTGTTGTTAGGATTCAGTAAAATTATGGTGCTGTGTCCAGCTCAATACTTAGTGCTAAGCTCATACTCAAGAAATATTAGGCATTTTATCCCTAATTCTCCACTGTTCTGGCTTCCTCAAGACCCTCTTTGCTGGGAAGTTTCTGTTCCTGAAGCCTTTCCACATTCCCAGGTTGGGCCAAGGACAGTCTTTCTTTTGTGACCATATGGTCCCCAGAACTTACCATTAGCACTTTCTGTGTTATAGTGAAAATACCCAGTTTATGTGTTTGCCCCCCATCCTGAGGCTACCTGTTCACCAAGGACATAATTATTTTTTTCATGTTGTATCCTCAGTGCCTAGTAGCTTTTGGCATCCAGTCGATGCCTAGTAAATGTTTGCAGATTGGTTTTATATGAATAGGTTAATAAGTTGTGTGTAAAGAATATCTCTTATTTAATGCTCCATCACCCCCTCCTAAAGTTACACTTCAGTTTGATGAGGATCTTTCCAGTCTTAGGCATTTGGGTTGAACTCTCTCCATCCTATCCCCTTAGCTCTGCAAATAATATTTTAATGTGAAATAAAATACCTGCCTGAGTTTTTCTGGGGATTAGTGTAAGGCAGAATTTCTAAAAGTATGAGTCCATTAGATAGTAAATCATATTCCGGAGAAAAATATTTTTTAGTTAAATAAGGTTAGAAAATGCTTTCATAGCATTTCTTTATTTGCTGGAGGACTTCTCAGGTCCTTTATTTTATTATGAACTCTTTTTTAAGATGCATTTTACAAACCTGGTATTATAAAGAACACACTTGTAGAAATCCCAGTACCAGTTGTACAAGAGCTCTAACTGGTATCATCAAACTGAATTTCAGACTTTTGAAGGCTGATGAAAGCTGAGGTCTTGAGTAGTTGTCCTCGGGTTATCTATTAGAGATACGGCTTTAAGTGCCTGTTTCCAATGTACTATTTTGGCTGCATCTCTACAAGTTGTGATACATCATTTGTTTGTGACATATTGAGTAAGCAGCCCTTAAGGAATGTAACTGGAAAATAGCAATGTTAATTTTGGTTTCCTACCATGCGTGCAAAGTTTATTGAGTTTCTTCATTTGACATGTGTTACACATTCCCTCTTAGACAATGGGGATGCTTCCTAAGTGGGGCCTGGGGATCCATGAGTTCTCTGCTCCCTCCCAGGTAATAGAAGGCCCTTATTCATTCTAAGTTCCTCCGCAGAGGAAATTCAGTACTTGCACAGGCATGTGCTGGGAGCTCACACACATCAACATGCTACTCCTCTTGTCACAACAGTGAAAGACATCCATATGGCTTGTCAGTAAATAACTGAGCCCTCCCGAGTGACCCACACCACCCGCTGCCAGAAAGAACCCACCTCCAATAATTCTGCAGCCGCGGCACCGTGGCCACTCATTGTGCAGGCTGGTGCCAAACTATATGTGCCAAGCTGTGAAATATTTTGAATAGTTCCCCTGACTGGAGTAAAAGAAACAGCAAGGGTGGCTGGGGCATAAATGGGGGCAGCGGAAGTGGTGTACCCAACCTTGGAGGCCTTGTCAAGAATTCTGGACTTTTAGTAACAGAAAACTATTTAAAGGTTTTAAGAAAGGGCAAGAAATGACATGATAAAATATGCTTCTTAAAAGGGGCATTCAAAAGTCAGAAATTCAGTCTGATGACACCAGTTCCAGCTATTCTCAAAGTGGTACAAGTGTGCTCTGTATAATGCCAGATCTGTGAAATTCTCCTTAACAAGCTCTTTCCAGAGACTGGAAGTGGGTATGCGATGGAGATGTTTATACAGCTCGGGCAACAAACAGGAATGAAGGACTCACAGGGCACAGCCAGGACCCACTGAGTCCCTGCCCTCTGGCAGGTGGGCTACGGGTCAGCCAGGGTGAAGCCAAGGCTGAGGCAAGATCCCTGCCCCAGAGCCTCTTCACTGGCCACTGCTTTTATTAGAGGTGGTCCCTGAGCAGGGGGGCTGTGAGCTCTGCATCGGTCAGGAAGACAAGTCCCACAAATCTTGAGAAGGAGCAGAGGGGCAGGGTGGGAATGCACCAAAAATACGCGATATTCAATGTCTTTCAAGCTAAAGATGCTCAGTATTCCCTTCAGCAAATACTGTTTCTTTGAGGAAAGGGATAAGACAGGCCCTTGGTGACAAAGCAAGTCTCCCCATTTTCTTGGGGGAAGCTGTGAAATGACCCTTCACCTGAATATGGATGTTGAATCATCCCAGTTTGCAGGTATGTACCGCTGTGTTTAAGCTGGTGTTGGTCTCTGTGTCATTTTACCCTTCTTTCTGGGGCTGGGGGAGGTGGAGCTGGTGGTGCTCAGCCAGAAAAAAAATGCTCTCCTGGCCATGGATGACCAGAGCTGGACTGATGCTTGTCCCGGAGGGAATGGCAGAAGCTTTGCTGGAGTCTGGGTGACTCCTAGTGTTGAGGACAAGAGGAGAGAAGCTAAAGGTGCTGCTTAGGTGAGACTGGTAGTTGAAGCTGTTGTGCTTTTGGAAACAAGGTGACAGAGCAGCACCCAGCTGGGAGATGCTCTTGTCCCTATCTCTACACGGGTCCCAGAAGCCTCTCTGGCAAATTGGGGCATGCTGGCTTCAGGAGCAGCGAGGAACGGCCCCTTGCAGACACCCTCAAGCACTGGAGACTATGAAGCAAGTCTCCTTCGTGGGGGTGAGGGCCAAGCCTGAGAGGGAAGGACATGGCCCATATGGCACGGTCCCTGCAAGGGCTGGGTTTGTAAGCTCTTACGAGGACCACTGCATGGGGATTTCAGGCATCATGCTAGAAGGGATTTAGAATTGTCCCTTGAGATCACAACATAAAGGTGACTTAATCAGTACCCCAGGATGGCGAAGAGTGTACATAGCGCTCAATTTTATTTAAATAACTTAGCAGTGAGGATCTGACAAGTAAAGTCTACCGCCTCTGCATGGCCCTAAACATGAGGATACCCTGAGCATTAAACACCCAAGTCAGATGGGACTCATTTTCAGTCTCTCTAAAGCCACAATGTGATTCCAATTTCAACTTAAAAATTCACAATTACCTGTTGTTCCTCCACCTAAACAGCTGCAGCATTTCACTCCTGACAACACATATTCCTAATCATGTTAGTTAAATATCCCAGCCCATCCAGAGGGAGCTTTGAAGGAGACACGTCAGCTAGGGTGGGCTTTTTTGGAGTCCTGAGGAACCAATAAACTAAAGTTGCTTGGTGAGACAAGAAAGAATCTCTTTACAGGGTATTATCTCTGTGTGCTCTGCTCTACACTGTTTTCATAACAAAGCACAGAAACAAATAATAACAGAGGCTTCTCTATCTTTCCCTCCACAGGAAGATGGCCTGAGGGGACCACTGCACTAGTTACCGCAACTGCATGCTGAACGCCCTAAATGCTCTTTCCCGAAAACGGCTAAGAGAAAAAGGTTCAGTGATCGGATTAGGCTTTCTACAACAAACCCCTGAGGAACAGAATATGTAAAGGAGAATTTGGACAGAAAAGATGACTCCCAACAAGTGCATGGCATGTAGCCTCGGGCGATGGTTTCTACATCTTTCAGCATCTCAGCTACTTCAGTTCCCTGGCTCTGGTGGGGAGGGGGTGGAGGGTAATCTCTCCAACACTAGATGGCACCATAATCTTAAAACACAGAAAGCTGGTTGCCTTTTCTTGAGAGACAGGCACGTCGCCTACCTTGCAGGGAAAGTCAGTCGGGGGAGCTATAAAAATACCTACTCAAGCCTTTCCCACTGCTGGTGTCCTGTGAGGTGCCCCTTATGAGGGGGTGTGGTGGTCAGATCTATTTGGGAGAAACCATGTGCTTTATCTGCCTCTAAGGAGGCTCCCAGTGCACACTGGTAACAGATGTTTTTGAGAAATTTTTCAGTGCAGAAACTTGGTGCCAGGGAACCCCTTCTCTTGGCAGCAACCGAATGCAACCCTGCTGCTTCACACTTTGGGAAATGCTGATCTAGTCCGAGCCTTTTCCCAAAGAAGGAATGGCCCAGATACCTAAGGAGGCCTCCCTGCTACATGGTTATCTGATACTCTTTTAAAAAGTCAGACACATTTGTAATGCAGAGTTGTGAGTAGAGAGAGCAGCACTGACTACTTACACTAGGACATGCTTTATTCTGTGTTTAGTCTCCTCTCTTTCCTCAGAATGCCATCTATATCCATATCCATGTCCATGTCCATATCCATATATCTATATCTATATCATCATCTATATCATCTATCCGTGCACTCACACCCATTAGATATATAGATATATCTGCTTTTAGGCTGTGAACATTTTGAGTGTATGTATCTCATTCATCTCTGAGATTTCAAGTCCTGGTACAGAACCTGGCATACAGTTAAGCCATTAGTAAAATAAATAATCTGGGAAGATTCTATAGCCTGTGTGGGAGATAATTCTGGAACATAGGAATGGACATTATGCCCCTGATCAGAAAGGTAATTGCCTTTTATATAAGCCTCTTCTCTATAAAGATCAATTGAGAGCGGAGACCTAGCCTCCAGTTCTCTTCCCTGGGGATTCTATTTTTTCTTCTCTCCACTATGTTACTGTTAGTGTAACTTGTTAGCAATTAACCATACATGACCTAGTAATATGTGTTGACTTTGTATTTAACGCAATTACTATTTAGAGTTTTTGTTCTTGCATTTCCCAGGAAGGCGTAGCTTGTTCTGATATGGCCAGTGTAAGCTGTAGATGCAGAATGCTTTTCCTCCACAGTCCATCGTTAATCATTCTATTCGGACAGTTTTCTTTTCATATTGTAATATTTGAGCTTCTCAAGCCTGCTTATTCTTGTCTTGCAGTGTTAACCAATGAAATTCCAGGACTGAGCTTTGAACGGGCTACTTTCTAGCTCCAGTTTAAATAAATGTTCCCAAGCTTAAAAGGACAAATGTTCTCTCTTCCTTTCCATGTGCAAAAAGGCAGGTGCCAGTATGATCACTGTACTACTCCTTGCACATGATTTACATAAAAAAGGGCATCTCTGAACTTCAGAGACTGTTGTTTTGTTCTGTGAGTTGTAATCTCTAAGAAGACTATGTAATTCCAATTGGTTGCCTTACTTACTATGGCAATAATATTTAAATAGATACAACTACTTTTGAAAGTAGAAATGCTTGTGAGTTTTCTTCATTGTGCCATAAGAAGATTATTAGCTCATCCCTTTTCCTACCACACCCATAAAGGTTACAATGAATAAAACCTATGGCTTAGTGGATTCCTCATTTAACAGAGTTAAAGACTCTAATGTCATCTCCGTGCCTCAGTTTTCTGCATCATTAAAATGAGCATAGCCCGGGCGGGTGTGGCCCAGCGGTTGAGCATCGACCTAGGATCCAGGCGATCAGGGTTCGATTCCCGGTCAGGGCACATGCCCGGGTTGCGGGCTCCATCCCCAGTCGGGGGCGTGCAGGAGGCAGCCGATCAATGATTCTCTCATCATTGATGTTTCTCTCTCTCTCTCTCCCTCTCCCTTCCTCTCTCTGAAATCAATACAGATATATTAAAAAAAAAAAAAGAGCATAATAAGGCATAGGGCTATTATAAGGTTAAATTAGTTATAATAGTGACTGACTGAAAATTACCACTTAAATATTAGCTCTTCCTTGTTCTGTGTGCTCCTGAGTGTGGTGTGTGCACAGAGCACTGTGTACTAAGAAGCTGCGGAACGAGACCATTGACGGGTTTTGAAGAGAGATTGGGCTGTGGGAGAAAAACACACTGATTTGGGATAAGGAGACCTGATTTTGAGGTCATATCACGTTCAGTAGCTGTGGCGCTTTGAATGAATCATTTAGCCTTTCTGAGTCCCCTTTCCCTGATGTGGAAAGTGAGAGTAACAATAACCTGTCTTGAACATTAGAATTCCTTGTAAGATCCCCCAAATTAATGCGTGTGAAAGTGCCTTCCGTCCGGGAAAACACTGTGACGATGTGAATGCTGATCGTAATAAAAGGACAGAGTGGACCCCAGTGTACAGATTTTGACCCAGGAATATGGGGATATATTAGTATGTTCTAGATACAATTTTTAGAGTCAGTCTCTCAGGCTATAGTGACTTTCTAAAGCATCATCATATTTATTCAATACTTTTTCATCCAACAAACATTTTTTTTGAGAGACTGCTATGTGCCAGGCACTCTGCTAAATGTCAAGGATACAAAATCATTTAAGATAGGGAATTTGCTTTCAGGGAGCTTTTGCCACTTAGTAGAGAAAGAAAGATGTAAGTAAATAAGGTTTAATAATGGAGAGGAAACCTTACAGTTATATCTTATATATCATTTAAGTACAGAAAAAGTGGGTGGGGGAAGTAGTTAAAGGGGGGATGTTTGGCTCTTGGATGGCAGAACAAGGCCGGGGCCTTTCCTTTTTCCTTCCATGCTCAATCCTTCCAGACACCTGCTAGCTGATGAGTGAGCAGAGGCACGTGGGTGTGGGACAACCACAGGAGCACATAAGGCAAGGTCACCAGACACTTTACCCAGGCCCAACTGATAGTGTTATATAGGTAAACCATGTGTGTGTGTGTGGGGTGGTGGTGGTGGAACAATGGCTGACAAATATAAGGTTGCCGGGAAATTCTAGCTACAAAACAAAGGCAACATTTCCTAAGTACACAATAAAAACCACAAAGTAAGTGCTTCACTGAGTTATATGAACCATAACCTCAGTCATAAGAACGAAGATTCTTATTAATTCCCCATTATTTGCATGATCACCAAAGTTTCAGTATAGACACGAACACTCACAATGGACTTAACCACCTATCGTAAAGTTTATACCAGGCAGATAGCTTAATGCAGTGGAAAGAAGCAGTCAATAAATATTTGAATAAGAGGAAGGAAGTGGGGAAGAAAGGAGGGAGAAAGGAAAGAGGGAAAAAAGGAAAAGAGGAAGAAAGAGCAAAAGGAGGGAGGGAAGACGTGATGGGTGTTAGGACGGAATGTTTAAACCCCAGCTCTGACTCTCTCAAGTCGCATAAACTTCGACAAGTTACTTAACCTCTCTGAACCTCATTCTCTTCATCTAAACACGGGGCAATACCTTTCAGGGTGATTGTGAGAATTAAAAATTACTTTTATAAAATTCTTGGTAAATAATAGGTGCTCAATAACTTGCTGCTGGAGATTCTTGCTTTTAGGTAAATGGCAATGCTGCTACCATTTACCAATGTCACCAAATTGTGGACAGCATTATGTTATGCATTTCCTCACATAGTTGTGTGCAAAGAACCATACACATTAAAAAAGTGCAGTTTTTAGAATAGGGTCATGGATTTGGGGGAAAAAATTGCATTTAAAACAATAAGTAATATACTTCAAAGAGGCTTGCTTCTCAATGGTCGATGCGATATACATATGCCTCAGAAAACTGAAATGAAAACACTAGCACTTTTACTTGTATCTAAGGAGGTGACAAACATCAAGTACCCGAACACCATTTAAACTGTAACACGCACCCGAGGCCATAATAATCTCATCATTTTCCTTTGTCATTAAGGTGCATTTGGAGTCATCACTGAAAGTGAATTTTTCATGAGTGGTGGGAATGAAGATTAAGGAGAAATACTCACGGATAGGATCTGGTCTCCTCGCTGGAGTTCCCCACTCAGGTCTGCTGGTCCGCCGGCCAGAATGAAGGAGACAAAAATGCCCTCTCCGTCTTCTCCGCCCACGATGTTGAAGCCCAGGCCAGTGGAGCCTTTGTGCAGGACCACCTTGCGGGGCTCCCTGCAGAAACAAGCAGAGGACACAGCTCACGGGGTGACCCAATCAGGATTTAGATTGCTTGGACTTTCACTGGGATATATGACACCAGCAACTCACTACCTATGAAAATGGCTCCCCAAAGTAAGATTGATCTGCACAGCAAGAAAGATGCTACCATCAGGGAAAGTGCTGGATTCCTCACTGTCACAAGTGCCAAAACGCCATGCAAAGCCATTTCTTAATTCCAAAACATTTCCCTAAACTAGCTTTACTCCCACTTTACCTTTGTTTAAAACATCTGTTCTTGAATGGAGCACCAAATGCTACTTGGTAGGATGGATGTATCCAAAAAGAGGGTGAAAACTTGGGGGGCAAGAAACTAGATTGAATAGGCCAGACATGAATGATCTTATAGAGCTAATTACTCTGTAGGCAGTGTGGACCCAATGGAAGACTCTGAGGTACCAAGGATATGTAAATCCATTTTAGAAAGATTAAGCAATTGTTGTATATAGGACTGATGGGGAGGGGCACAAAAGTGTGATGGGAGGCAGGGAAATCAGTTAGGATGTTGACCAAGTAATCCAGGTTCCAGGAAGTGACCATCTAAACAAGGGGGACGGCAGTGACAATGAAAAAAACAAAACAAAAACAACATGAGAGAGGAAATTTGGAGGAAGAAATGGTGGGCCCAGACAAGTACTCAGGCAGTAAGAACATCTAAGTGAATCACAAAAGGGGGAGGGGAGTGGAATCTAGGGTCATGAAGGTGACTCTGATTATGACACGTTAAGCTTCAGGTAATGGTGGAATATCCACGTGGATATGTTTGGAAGTAGTTGGACCCAAATGACAGGGGTCCTTAGTGAGGACTGTAAATGCAGAGTCTAGAGCATGATCTATTCCAGAGACTGCAAATCAGCAAATGGAAGGCTTAATCTGACCTATAGTGTTTACAAACTTTTGTATTAGTTGCTCATATTTAAAATTAGAAAAAATTTGACTAAAATATGGACTTATGGCTTCATATGGAATCAGACATTCTACCAACACTGGCTCTCAATCTTGCTGCATAGCAACAATTGGCTAGAGCAGGGTCCTCTATAGATGGGGCACTTACTCTCCGGTTTGCCATCATCCAACCTCTTTTTCATGTTTCTTAGACAAAAAAGCTGTCAGTTCCATCACATGTGCGCTTCTTGCAAAGTTAAGAAGAAAGCGAAGCATCTTGTACTGATGCTTCTATCAAAAATGGGAAAGTGAAGTTTTATGGTATTTTTAAAAATGGGAAAGAATATCATTCCTTTGGAAGTAAGAATTATCCTTATGTGTTTAATATGCAAAGGGACTCTGCAGAAATAATACAGCTTTAAAAGATCATTGTGAAACATCATCCCCCATAACTTCTCTATGTGCAAAGAGACTCTCTGCAGAAAGAATATAGCTTTAAAAGATAATTGTGAAACATCACCCCCCATAACTTCTTTATGTGTACTTCTCAAAGTGCAGAGTTCACTCATAAAATGCTCCCACATTTTATGAGTGAACTCTGCACTTTGCTATATTGCTTCCTATTTGTAAGGACACAACACATGTAATGCTTGAGTGACAGAGAGTAGGTTTTACTTAATTTACCTGGACCTCATTTATTTCAAATGATCTGAACAAGTCTTTAAATCAAATTATTTGGAATTTTCTGAACTTGTGAGATTTAAATGTCTTAAAAAGACATTTTAAAAAATTCATTTTTTATTTTTTATATTGCAGTGAATTATGATGCTTATTTTAATAATGGGGAGAAATAAATCTGTAAAATAGTATGCAAATAAAATGTCCTAAACACACACCAAATGATTTACTTTTTCTAATTTAAATTCCTTACACTGAGGACTGATTATTTATGCAAATATCTTTCCCTTTTCTAGATCATTGAAAACAATTTTTTATTGATTTTTAGAGAGAGAGAGAGAAGGGACGGGAGAGAGAGTGAAAGACAGAGAGAGAGAGAAACATTGATGTTAGAGCAAAACATTGATCTGCTACCTCCTACAGGCCTCCCACCAAGGATCAAGCTGGCAACCAGGCATGTGCCATGACTGGGAATCGAACAGGCAACCTTTCAGTGTATGGGATGACACCCAACCAATTTAGCCACACGGGCCAGGGCCCTTTTTACTAGATTTTTAATCAGGGATGGCAAAAAATCTAAAGTTTACAGGGATAGGGCATGTAACGCGAATGAGTGAAGCAGGCTGAGTAGGGATGGTAGTAAACTGGGGAATATAATCCATTTAAAGGGCTGCTTCTGCTGAATTCTGGACCATTACTCCAAGTAGGAACACCAACTAGTATTGCCAGATTCTCCAATTTCTAAAGGTATTTGAAGAATCTAGATTTTTAAGTAAATTTTCCAGAATTTTAAGTTGACAATGATAAAAACAATTAAAGGTATGGTGCTGTATCCAACATGCCAGCAGTGGGTCTGGCTATGGGCTGCCAGTGGGCCTCTGCACTGTGGGCACTCTGACAACACATTCAATGTCTCCTGCATGCTTGTCTCCTCCATGGTGCTCAGCATGGGACTTGCTCACAGTAAGCCTTTGTAACTTTAAGTTGATTTAGTGTTACATTCTCAGCCCCACCTCTGTCCTTTCCTTTTCAAGTCTCTCATGTGGAATATTCTTTTCTTTGATCTTATTTTTCCCCCTTTTGCCTTATTTTCCTCCTTTTTATATTAGACCTGTTCAAGGTCTACTTTCTTCATGATGTCCCATTCCCAAATATTTTGAGCTACAGCTGCACTTCTGTATGCTTATTGCCTGGACCAATGACTTTGGGTCTGGTAAATATAATGCCTTACATTTCCAAGAGCTGTTTTGTGTGTGAGGTCATGGTTGCCTCTGGTGAGATTATAACCTCTTGAAGATACAGTTTCATGCTTTATACTTCCAGATATCCCTAATACACCTAGAAGGCTGCTCAATAAACACCTGATGATTGAATAAATGAGTGCATGACACCAATTTATAAAGAACTGCAATACTTTTCTTACTGAAATGATTTGGGTTCCAATTTATTATGTCATTTATCATTCAGAATTTGGATGACTTAGGGGACCATTACCAGTCATTATTATATATCATAACACATAGACTGTGGAACAAAATTCTCTCACTCTTCATTCAGGATGGAGCTCAAGGATCATGATTTTCTGGAAGCCATCCCTGACACTCTCCTTAATCTTCCCATTGTAGTCTGAGTTGGTGTCTCTTCTAACATTCCTCCCATGTATCTATCATAATTCTTATTACACTGGATTGGTTTACTTGTCTTGCTCTCCAGCTAGAGTGATCAACCAGGGAGCAGGGACCATATCATTTGCTTTTGTCTCCAATACCTGGTACATAGTAGGAACTAGCTACTAATTTCAGTTTTCATATTAGATTTTAAGTATGGAACCTATAGAAGATGGTAACTGGTTACTCAGAATGAAATTAAAAAACACTTATCTACCCACTTAAAACAAATTTATTCATCCATCCAACCTTTCAATACACAAGCATCTATGAAGTATGTACTTTGTGTCAGGTATTGTGGATACAAAGATCACAGAGGCTGGGGTGAGAGGAGCCAAATGTGAACAGTTATAAAAGCCCAAGAATGGGACAAGTGCTCATCCAGAAACATGTGTGCAATAAGCTAAAGTAGCCAAGAACAATGAGCGACCAGTCTCCCTTTAAAAAAGATTTTCTTTTTCTTATCACCTGGATGAAATTGGCTACACTCATTTAAGCAGTTTTATTTTTCTTTCTAATGTGATGTAAAAAGCCTTTATAATTATAAAACCCTTGGATGCTGGACAATTGGAGAGATGCCAGTCTGACTTTGCTCCCAGCTGTGGCAGATCAGCAGCAGCATAATCTTGTTTAGCTGGAGTCTCGGAGGATGCTCTAAGCCAGCTGGGACGTTTTCAGGAGCAGGATGCTATGGGCTAATTCTTTATCCTTAAAACAGATGGCTTAAGAGGGTTCAAGATTAAAAAAGGGAAGTGACTACCTAGCCTGAAGGCTTTCTCGTGGCCATTAGTGGGATTTTCCTTGAACTTGGAACCTCTGAGATCCGTGGAGTCACTCGGGTCAACTCACCAGACATACCACGGTGAGAGGCTGTGTGGTGCAATGGGAAATAAGCCATGAGAATGTTTCTAGTCGTTTTTCTAAAATATACATCTGATCCTGTTATTCTCTTGCTCAAAAGCCTTCCAGGGATCTCCATGCCTCAGGATAAAGTCTAAACTTCTAAGCATGGCATTCAGAGTTCTTCATCATTTGACCTTCACCTCCCTCCCCAGTGCCTCACTTTGCCGTGCTCCCTTGCTCCCCATGTTCCAGGCATGCGAGGTTGCCAACCACAGCTCCTCACACCAGGCTGTTCCTTGTCTTAACGTATTTTCTCAGACGGTTTCTCTTTGATTAAAGGATGCTTTCCTCCTGCTCTCCTCATCTGTGTCCTGAGCGCCTACTTGGCCTTCAAGCCTGGAGCTGAGTGCCGCCTCCCCCCCCTTCTGCCCTTGCCTCTGGACAAACTGAGTAGTTCTCACTTGAAAACACATTGTCTTTCACTGCTCACACCACTACTGTTGTCTCTGCTGTTCTGATATTACTTTGTTTACTCATCTCTATACTGTTAATCAGTATGGTCCTAAAAGATACCATGGTTCATGGGTTTTTGTAATTTTGGGAACTAGTACAGGCTGAGCTTATGAGAGACACACAAATACACATAATATATTATATGAATTAAAAAAAAACAAGTGAGGGTTTGGATGAAATGATATTGAATTCTAATTCTGTCTCTCTAGGGATTTGTGAGAATCCATGGATGCTCTCTGTGGGGCAGGTTCTTTGCTTGGGCAATAACTTGGCAAGGAATTATGTTTGCCTCGTAGGGGAGTGATACAATTCAGATAAGACAATGAGCTAAAAGCATCCAGAAAGCAAAAAATATTAAAGGAAAGTATACATTGAAATTCTATTTCTAGCTCTTGGGCAGACTAGATGTCCTAAAATCCCTTTTCATTACAAAGCGGCTAAACTTCTGAATAGAATACTTATAAAATACTTTTAAATCACTGGCTAAGCTTGCACGTCAGTAAGAGAAATCCTCAGAGGCTGGAAAAAAAGGGAATACAAGTTCATAGAAGAAAGCAAGTACTGGGACTAGCAGTGGATTAAAGAGCTTCTGTAGGTCTCCAAAGAGCTAGTATCCAAGTGTCCAGAGTGGATAGAGGCACAAAGAAAAGGGCTGTGTGGGTCCACGGGTGGGGGTCAGATCAAAGACCTCTGCAGAAATCAGGACCCTGAAAAGTTGCACCCTAAACAAAAGGATAAAGCACAAAAATATTAGCCTCTCAACCATGTCAAAGATACATATCTGATCTGACTTTGGCTCAAAGCAAGAAGGAGGGCCTGTTTCTTCAAGACATGTTAAACAAGGCACATTTAAATGTGGAGGAAGTGTTACTTTAGAAATAGAAGTCATAAAACTTAAATTAGAAAAAGAAAAGAGAGAGAGAGTCTTCCGGGTATCAGGAGAAAGAACTGGGTAAAGTATCTCCAGCACCGTGTGGCGGACGTGCTCTCCAGCCCAGCTCCAGGTCACTGAAAGGAATGTGCTTGTGGGTTGGGACAACTCATGAAATGGGTTCATCTGGCCATCCTAGCTCAATGACAGTAGCCATAAAGGTCAGCTGGTTGGCTGATTTCTCTCTCTCAGAGTTCAGACTCACCAAGCCATCTGTTAATCAAATTCTGGTTTTCCATAGTGCATTTGCTAATGGGAGTGGATGTGCTAATTAGCACATTCTGTTATTGTGAGCAGATATATTTCCTATTGTAAGTTAATAACTTGGCATTATGGCATATGAGCTTAACCATCCCTGGATACACTGGCAAAAATTGAGTTTCAGAGTAGGCAGAGCTAAAGCCCACATCCAGTCCTATGGTTACCATTGAGGTGCCACAAAAAGGGCCAGCTGGTCTCCCTGGGCTCTCTTGTCTTTATTTCTCTATAAATGCAACTGTAGTCATGCGAGCAATGTTGTTAAGGAAAAGAACAGTATTAGGAGGTGAAAGAGACATTTCAGTGGGACAAGCAAATGCATATTAGTACAAGTTGTAGTGGGGCATAGCCAAAGGTGGTGGCTTAGAGGCCAATCACAGAAGTCTTCAAAGCTGCTGGTTGACTGAGACTGATATCTTATATATCTACAGGACCCAGTGCCTCAGAAGACTATAGTGCAGTGTATGCCTCATATTCAAGTAATCATTTTCATCAATCAGCCCAATAATCAATGAAGCAGATTATTGGATGTCACATAGATAAACAAAGATAAAGGGTTTTTGCTGAACTGCTGTTAGGAGAACATGATAAGATAAGATACTGAGTACATACTAAATATTCTGATTGGTACTGCGTGAGATAAAAAAAACTCTTTTAGATGGGAATGGAATGGTGTTCAGTGATATTCGGAAAGACTAGGGCCTTGGAGATAGATAGATCATATCAATTAATAACTGACTAACCCTGTTGGAATTTTCTGATGTCTTATTTTTTTCAGTTGTAAATTGTGAACAATAATATCTATCTTAAGACACTGTGAGGATGGATTGAAATAATATATAAAGTACTAGAATCACACAGCAGGTGCTCAATAAATGCTAACTCCTTTCTTTTCCCTTTGGGGAATTATGACCTTTGGAAAACAAACAGACTTACATAAAGTAACAAACCAACAATGCAAGGGAGCATATGTTAAATACTGAATGATTGCTATTTGTGAGAAATCTCTGCTTTAAAGAAAAAAGATTAAGTCATGGAGAAGACGGAACCTGAGCTAGAGCTTGATGGATGGGTGGAAACTGGCTAAGTGGAAAGGAAAGTAGATGGTATTCTTTTTTTTTTTTTTTAAATATATCTTTATTGATTTCAGAGAGAGGAAAGGAGAGGGAGAGAGAGAGAGAGAGAAACACCAATGATGAGAGAGTCACTGATTGAGCCCGCAACCCGGGCATGTGCCCCGACCGGGAATCAAACCCCGATCGCCTGGATCCCAGGTCGATGCTCAACCGCTGAGCCAGGCCCGGCCGGGCAGTAGATGGTATTTCAGTAGGTGGCATGAACCCAGGGCCAGAGGAGGGCAGATGCAAGATGTGTTTGGAGAACAGAGAGTCTTACAGCTTGAATGGAGTGCAGGCTCTGTGTCGAGGAAAACGAGGAGACTAAGGCAGGTGGGGAAGGAACGCAGATGCCAAGCTGAGGAATTCTAACTTTATACTTGGATGACCTGAAGGCACTGGATGTTTCTGCCCCTAGGGGAGACTCAGTGCACGCAGCAACTTCTGTTTGTGGGCCTGAAGTGTTTCTGTCTTGTGCTGTTTCTACAATATCCCCAGTTTGCCTGCAAGGAGCTTAATTACACATTCTAAAGGTCTCTACAGACATCCCTGCTGCAGAGCAAGGGGCTTTGGTTGAGGCCGTAGCAAATAGCGTAGCTTTAACTGCCAGAATCCAGGCTGCAACCTTTGTAAAACAAAAAAGTGTCTCTTAGCTCTCCTCTCTGGCGGAAATCTCAGAATTAGCTATACATTTGAGAATATATAATATCCTTGGTGAAATAAATCAAATAGACAAATAATTTTCTCCCCACAAACAAATCAGCTATAGGTTTGCACCAATCAAATCTTGATTAGTTTGATTTTGAAATATTTGAAGTTTTTACTTATTCACATATCAAAAATATGATAACCATGTTTCATCTCGATTTGCTTTTGTAGAAATTTCTCAAAAAGACAAATAAGGAAGCAGTAAAGTATTGCTCTCGCTTTTCATAGTCACACCTTGTACTCATCACCTCATCTCCAAAGGGAAAGAAAACTGAATCACCCTTCTTGTTTTCTTTTATTTCATAATGTTCCGGCTGAAAACATCCCTATGAAGTTATATATATCATATATCCTGACAGGTATTTGCTTCTGCTTCCCATTGCACTTTGAACTTTTAAAGAGCAGTTAATTTTAAAAAGAATAATTTTAGCAACCTTATTAAATAAAACTATAAGCATTTGACAAAGCTATTTTTTATAGTTGTGCATTTATCCTCAAGCTTTCATGACTGGTGAAATATTTGAAAACATTATGAAGTCGGGTATAAGCGAAACTAATATTTGATAATGGGATGAAACAGAGAGAGAGAGAGAGAGAGAAGAATCCTGCATATTCTTCCTAACAGCAAAGCACATTTTCTGAAAGATTATTTAAATTGTCTTTTGAACTAGAGCTCTATGGTATTATGAAATTCCAATTAATTACCAAATGTTCAAACCCTCTGCAATTAGTGCGATATAGGAAAAATGGCTTGAATTAATTAAACAAAAAGCCTTTGGTTTCAAGTTTTACAGGTCTTTCCTTAACTCGAATTTGGATATATCCATATTATTGAAGAAAAAAAAATTAGACTGAAACCTTTTGGAGTCTTGACTCCAATGTGAATCCCTGGGTGTCCTCAAAAACAGCCCCTTGGAGCGATAGTTTCCATCTTGTACGTGAGAGGGGGTGGTGGATACAATAAATGAGAATTGCTATGGTCCCTTCCAACTCTAGCCTTACGTGTATTTACTTAATGGAAGCCAGAAATGGGAGTTTCCCACTTCTAAAGCCAGAATTCCATTTGATGATTCAACACCTATTTAGGACTCACCTTGAGGAGAGTGGAGAGAACAGGTATGGCCCTACCGTTCAGCTCCAACTTGACCTGTCTTCAGCTTTACAAACTTTCCTTTCCATCAACACTGACAGGAGAACTTTCGGTGGTGATGGAAATGTTGTATGCTTGTGTTGTCCAATATGGTAACCTCTAGCCCCATGTGTTACCAAGCACTTGAAATGCGGTTAGTGTGCCTGAAAAACTTAACTTTCCATTTTATTTCATTTGAAGCAGTTTAATATTTAAAGTCACATGTGTGTAGCGGCTACTGTAGTCGACAGCCCAGTTAGAGAATCTCTCTCTCTCTTGCCAAAGAGAATACAGTTTTTGTTTCTTCCCTTACCTCTGTTCCTTCTTAGGCTCCTTGAAGGGGCCCCTCATTGTCTTGCCGTCCATAAATGGTGTTTCCAAAAACTGGATCCCTGGCTGCCTTCTCCTCTCACTCCTTTCCTCTAGCTCTTTCCTGCGGAACCACTTTTCTTCCTTTATGTCTCAGTTTAAATGGCACTGTCTGACCACACCATCTGAACTAGGCCCCTACTCCATTATTTTTTATCCTAGCCCCTTTGTAGGTCTTCCTCATAATGCTTGTCTTACAATAGAGTATTTTATTTGTTTGTTTGTTGCCTATCTCCCACTAGACTGTAATTTATATAAGAGTGGCACCACCTTCTGCCTCGAGCACCTAGCATGGTACCTGGCACACAGCAAGGCCCCGATGTTTGTTGAATGAATTAGTAAATGGGTGTCCTTCACCTTGCCTCATTGATGGGTCACTAATCCCTATCTCCAGACCAGATCACAGTCTCCTCTACTCCAAACTTCTGTCTAACTGCCTAAGAAGGAGTTTATTATCTTCCCTGGAATTTTTTTCCTTTTTTCATTCCCATCTAGTTAATGCTGCCTGTCCAATCTTGTAATCAGAAACTTCGGCATGGTCTCTCTAGTGTTTAGCCCGCACTTCACTTCAATCATTGAACGAATGCAATCAGTCTTAGCCGAGAAACGACTCTCCAATCATCCTAGGATTGTTGCTTCGCTTCAAGCCTGCAGACTCTCACACCTGGACCTGCCAGGGATCCCGCCCCAGGGCCTCCGAGTAGTCGTGCACCCCTGCACTCTCTTCGTGCTGCTGCCAGAGAAATTTCCTTACAAAACAAATACAATCATTTCATTCCCTTTCTTTAAAGCTCCCATTGCTTCTCCACTACCTGAGAAATAAAATCCTGCTTAGTTTCTTTTGCATGACCTATGAGGCCTTCATGATTGGGGCTCCATAAGCTCTTTCACCTCCACTGTCTACAAGTCCCTTAGGGCTCACACTCTTCCCGTGCAGCTTCCTGGGTGGCCCCATGGCCAGGCCCTGTCGAGCCTTTTCAAGGGCCTTCCTCTGGCTGGAATGCTCGTCCCAACTGAATGGCTTATCCTTCAACAGCTCTCCCAGGCGCATGTGGCCATCTCCTGGGTGGCGCTCCCTGAGCATTTTGTTTTCGGGGCATTATAGCATTCATCACTTAAAAAAAAGTTACATGTCTGACTCCTCTACCGAATGGGTGTTCTTTAAGCACAAGAAACATTCAACTCCTGAAGAATGATGAATTTCACCACAGTGGTTAAGAGCCTGGCTTTGGCTTCAGACACACACCTGAAGTTTGAAACTGGGATTTCCATTTATTAGCTATGAGATCTGTCATTTTAACTTCATCTGGCTGAGCCTCAGTTTTCTCATCCTTAAAATGGGAATAACGGTACTTACATCACATGTTTTTGGATTAAGTGCAATGATGAAAGTAAATGCCTGGACCATACTAATAAATAACTTGTTGGCCACTCTTAATATTTACTCAGCAAATATTCATTGAGCACACACTATTTTCAGAGTGTATGGTATGGATAGAGATTATTATAATTCAGACTTAATTATTATAAAATTTATAATCCAGTGGAGAAAATAAGACAAATATATAAAACTATAATTTAATAGAAAATATAATAAGTAAAACAGATACATAAAGTGATATAATGGTCTAGAAAGAAATAATTTCTGGATGGAGCTTAGTGAAGGTTTGATGAAGGAAGGTTATATTCAAATTACACATGAAAATATGGCTAGAATTATATCACTCAGCTCCATAGGTGCTATGCAGGGGCAGGTACGAGTTTTATGAGGTTTTACAATTTGGGGGACCCTCTTTAAAAATACAATATTCCATGTATAACATTACACTCCTTGATTTTTTTATTCATTCAGAATGCCAGTGCCTGACATCTAAAACGTGCTAAATAATTATGAGCTCCCTTTCTCCTGCCTCTATGTCTCCAGTACCCAGCACAGTGCCTGGCACGAAGCACAGGGGCTTGAAGTGGTCCATGCAACTGAGCAGCCTTGGAGTTTCAAGGTAAATTCACTTTTGGTGGTGTGCTTGGTGCTGGGACTATAATTATGAACACAACTTAGTTCCTGACTTCATGGAGCTCTTATCTTAGTGGGACAGGGAAGTATGTAAAAATAATTATAATAACAAACATTCATTCATAAACATGTGAGATACGTTTATAACAGTAGGAGAGCAGTGATTTGATACAGAGATGTAGGGAGTAGGAGAATGTTTAATGTAAAAGCAAATGCATGAATGAAAAAAAGTAAGAGAATACATGGTGAAAAAGAGTGAGAGAATATGTGGTATTTGGAGAAAACTAAGAATTCTCTCTTGACTGGAATGTGGGATTCCAGCAGGGCTGCAGTGGAGACCTGGAGGCAGAGGCCAGGTCAGGAAGATGCTCCTGGACAGGGTAATCAGAGACTCAGTTCTCCAAGCAGACTACTAGGTAGAGTATTGTGCATACCTCCATTTATTTCACAAAAATGCACTGGCCAGACACTGGGTGGGCCTTGGACAATCAAAGCCACAGAAGACACAGTCTCTGTCCCTGAGAGGTTTACACTCTGTGTTATGGGTTGAATTGTGTCCCCACCCACCTCCAAAAAAAAAAAAAATAATAAAAAAATGCTGAAGTCCAAACTGCCAGCACCTCAGAATCTGATCTTATTTGGCACTTGGGTCCTTGCAGATGTATTAGTTAAGATGAGGTCATACTATAGTAGGGTGGGCCCCTTATCCAGTCTGACTGCTCTTTTAACAAGAATACAGCCATAGGAAGACACAGGTTCACACAGGGAGAAAACCATGTAAAGATGGAGATAGTGATAGAAGCCATGTGTGAGCTGCTAGCCAAGAAATACCCAAGATTGCCAGCAAACCACCAGAAGCTAAGAAGAGGCAAGGAAGGACTCCCTTACAGGTTTCAGGAGAAACATGGCCCTGCTGACACCTCGATTTCAGACTTCTAGTCTCCAGAACTGTGAGACAATAGATTTCTGTTGTTTAAGTCAGCGGCTTGTTATAATGTTATGGCAGCCCGAGAGAGCTCATGTACTCTGGTAGGGACTCCGTGAGCCAATATACAGGCAGCTGTGAGCATAACCTGTGCAGCAAGGAAAGGGGGGCAGATCTAACCCTCCTGACCGCTGTTGTTTTATGTTATTTTATTTTTTTATACTGGTTTTTAAAAAATTTTATTTTATACTGCTAGTCACTTAAGAAAATGGCTTTGAATGCAAGGCTAACAATATTAGCAAAGGGTAACTACCACCAGGAGCCTGGGCATTCAGCTTGGTATTCAAGTGGCAAGACTTCCTGGAAACCTTGGAACAGAATTTCAGACGTCTCCACACACTTAAGACATGCGTGGAAAAATCACCAAAGAAAGAAATGACAAAGCACTCACACGAACACATCATTAATTACTATTTGTGAAATTCATTTTCAAAAATAATATGTAAGGAATAGCAACACCTCACTAACCTTTAGCTGTAGCTGAACCCTTAAAAATTCTTCATTGAAAAGAAACATTCATCTGTTCTCTTCTCTGGGGGTACAGCAGATGCTGGCTTGTACAAATGTCACAGTAGTCTTTTCCTGCTGTAAGTTCTGCTCTCTGCGAATCCCAGAGCAAGCTCTACATAACAATTAATTGAACACTGATGGATTTTCTGACTCCTTTTTTTTCCCTCATCAGGAAAAGAAATGTAAAATCACTGCTTCACATCCGGCTTTTCCAACTGAGGAAATCCTTCCTTCACTGATCTAGTTCTCCTGCCCGGAGGACACTTGCCCTTAGAAGCAGGGGTGGATTCAAAACCTTCTTGGGCACGGAATTCTTAAAGTTATTCATTGACTAGTTCCTTTACCCATGGTAAACCAACTTTGGACATTGACATTAACACAACATGATTTTAAAAGAGTCATCAGCACTTTCTTCTCTGAACAAATATGGGTAGCCTTGCCTCTTGGCACACTCTCAAAATACTCTAAATTCCAATCACATCAAAACTCCTTGATTTTCTCTGAGTTCCTAGCTTTTCCTCAACCTCCTGACTCTTTCCCTTCCTTGGTCTTTGCATGTACAGCCCCCTCTGCCTGCAGCTCGATGGCTTCTTCCCTTTTGCCTGCTTGGGAAGCTGCCTCTCTCTCTCCATGACTGAGCATTTGCTCTCCTCAACTCCAACACCTGCTCCTGTAGGATTCTGTTGCCACAGACTCATATATGGACTCTCCTAATCATCATATTATATGCATCTAACAAGTACCCGTTGAGAATCCACTGTGCTTCAGGAGGGCTCCCCTGGGGCCAGGTCTATAACCATAAAGCACACAGTCCGCCTCCCAGGAGTTTCCAACAGAGTGGTGTAGCAGAAGGGTAACCTGGCAAGTATAAGCCAGTCTTCTACAGTGATAGTAATTTATTTGCACGCTTGCTTTTCCCACCTGACTCTGAGATTCTTGAGTGTCATATTCACTTGTGAGTTAATATGTGACATCTAAAAAGTGCTTAATAAATATGAGCTTTCTTTTCTCTGCTCCCGTGTCCTCAATGCCTGGCACAAAGAACACGGTCAGTGAATGACTGTGGAATGCAAACCTAACCAATACCTATATATCAGTGTGAATTAGTTGATCTTAATGGTCAGTTTTGATAAAAGGAAGGCTGCAGGTACCAAAAACAAAGGTGGGGGTGTGGCTAAAAGAAGATTTGGTCTGGGAGGAATGGAGATAGGGCATCAAAAACACCCCCTGTGTCCACTTGCTGGGTGTGGGGTCTGTTCTACATAAAGCCAAACTAGGATTCTTGCCAAGCCTGGCTCACTACTTCCCGTCCTATGCAAGGAATTCTTGCTGTCAGACAAGAAATGCCTTCACGGGCATGTCACAGGATCAGTGTCACACAGGGCAAAAATACTTTCTGATATTTTACATCACTTCCCACAATCTTTTGCTAAAATCACTCCTGTTTTCCCATAATCATTCCCTTTCCAGGCAAAAGAAGCCCTATAAAAATAAACAAATACAACCATCAAGAAAAAGCTCTAAGTGACTGTCTCTTTCCCCCTGGTATGTCTTCATGGACAGTAGGATACGACGGTTGCTTAACTTATAGACCCTGTGCATGGCTCATGGTGGTGCTACAGCAACTGCTCGAGTTCATCTGAGCTACTTGGTGCCAGGACGTGTCACTTGGCCATAACCCTCACCTCTTCCTGTGAAAGTCACACATTTCTAGAAGGACTAGGGTACCTCATCTAAGCCATAGATAGAAGACAAAAGCAGATAAGGCATGAAGAGGCAAACAAAAAGAATAACTGGAGAAACAAAGACTTGTTCATTCTTACTCTTGTCTGGAAAGATAGAAGTGTCTGCCAGGCCAGCATTCTGGGCTTGACTTTGGTGCGGCCTTGGATGGAAAATCCCATGCCTGCCTCTGGCTTCAGACAGTTTCCCCCTCTGGGGGAGCATGACGGTGTCTTAGATATTTGCAATTTTAATTCTCATGTTAATCCCTCTTCTTTCAAATTC
Source organism: Miniopterus schreibersii (assembly GCF_964146895.1). Classification (NCBI taxonomy): domain Eukaryota; kingdom Metazoa; phylum Chordata; class Mammalia; order Chiroptera; family Miniopteridae; genus Miniopterus; species Miniopterus schreibersii. The sequence goes on along the minus strand of NC_138112.1, from coordinate 28,523,864 downwards.
AGAATGGTCCCAAATAAATAAAAAACTAGTAGAATATTGCAAGGCGTCCCCTCCCCCTCCCCGAGATGGGTATTTTGCTGACATGCAAGGCCAGGTAATGATAATATTTCCTTTACAAAAGCCATATGCACAACCAAACAGAAGGCTTCTGCTTCTATAGCTGTGACTCTTCCCTGCCGAAGGTGGTGGGTGTTGATAGAGTGTTTAGTTTTTTCTTGTGCCCAAATCATTTGCTAGCTCAGATGTACTTGTATATGTGCTCACATGTGTGTGCACGCATGCGCACACACACACACACACACACACGGTGATCTTGCACTCCTATTGTTTTGTAGACTGTAATACATTTAACCCAATTAAATATGTCATGAATTACACAATAAAATTGGTAAAAGGGAATGAAACCACTACTATTAGCCTTGTTATTTTTCATACCAGAACATAACACAAATATGTATTTTGGTTAGTGAGATGAGCTTTGATTTTAATTGTAGTCACTAACATTTATTAAAAGCTAAGGCAATTTAATTAAATATAATCCTATGACATCCTATAAGTTAGTTATTTTCTTCATTTAAAAATGAGAAAACTGAGGCTTCTGTTAAAAGTGGTGACGGCAGCATTCATACATTGTACTTACTCCTGATTGCCTACAAAAGCACTTGCTGCTTCTACTACCTTATACAACTCTAGAAAAAGAAAAATAATACTGATCATTTAGCTTCTGTCCTCTGTTACAAAAATGATTATAGTGAAGAAAATCAGTCACTCAGTGAAAATGAGTCTCCTGTTCTTAGGGCCATACTAGAAGAGACTTTAACAAATCATCATTTGTTAAACATAGTCTGTGTTTGGGAGATTGCTTCATAATCACACAATAGCATAAGACCTAGAAGCTCCCTTTAGGGTTTTGTTTTTTGTGCCTAGCTGGGGAGAGAATCCCTTATACATGAAACAAGGAGAAAACTACAAGCATTAGGTTGTGCGACAGAGATTTGATCTGTTATAAAGGCAATCCAGAAGGGATCCTGGGACTATGTATATGCTAGTTTCCTATAAATACCTTAAAAAAAAACTGAATTGGGGTGATATTGGCTAATAAAATTACATAGGTTTCAGGTATGCAATTCTATAATACATCAGCCATATATTGTATTGTGTGTTCACCATCCCAAGTCAAGTCTCCTTCCATCACATTTATACCCACTCTACCCTCTGATACTTCCCTTCATCCCCCCTTTCCCTCTGGTAATCACCATGCTGTTATTCGTGTCTCTGAGTTTTTTTTCTTGGCTAGTGGAAATTACTGGAAACCCAGGGGTATAGAAGGAATATATATGTGTGTGTGTGTGTGTGTGTATATATACACACACCTACATATACATATACATATATATATGCATGTATGTGAGCTGGCACACATGTGCATGGGCTCTGGACTTATTCTGTCATGTATAAAATACGGAAGTGAGATGAGGTGACACTTTGCCCAAAAGTATCCTTTTTGCATATGCTACTCTTTCTGAAAGTCTGCCATAAGAAATGCAATTTTGAGGGAGTCTAGAAGGGAATTTGGACTCTTGTGTCTCTTTCTAAATGGAGCATACCTTCTCCTTTTCCTTTGTTTCTCTATGATGTGCTCTTTCACGCTACTGATTTATCTCCTTGAGGGCACATGAGAGATGCACAAGAAATGTTTGTTAAAAGGATGATGAGTGAAGATTATGTCTGTTGATTCCTGGTATGGGGGACGAGGGAAGAAGTTCTAGAATATCAGAAAGGAAAGGGGCAGATGGGAGGGGGAGTAACAAAAGAGAGAGAATTAACCCCTACTGAGTACCTAGTGTTTGTTAAGAACTGAGCTAGAAGATTTACGTATTAAAAAAAATAAGTTCTTAAAACAATCTTATGAAATAGATATTTATCTCTACTTTATAGATTAAAGAAACAGCAGCTCAAAGAGGTTCAGTAACAACTCAAGGTGATACAGCTAGTAAACGCAGTATTTAAATGAAGGTGGGCGTAAATCAAAATACAATTTTCTTTAAATTATACCAGGCTGCTATACCAAGGAGAGGGACTTGAGGACAAGCAAGGATTTCTGGGGTACAGAATAAATACCTTAAGGGGAGAGATGTTTACACATTTTAATATCATACAACATTGAGAATGAAATGCAATTTCCCATCAATGTACATAATTAACCCTTGACCACTGGAGAATTCTTCATTTGCAAAATAAGTAGGCTGTGAAAAGCAAGGCCCTCTTCTAGACTTCCATTTCGTTTTTACAGACCTGTGCTTAAAAGTTCCCAATGGTTGATAGCAGCCCACATGAGCAGCAAACTTCCTCAGTCTGAAGAGGGCGCTCTCGCCCTTCGGGTTTGGGAGTCACTTGCTAAAGATCCCTGAATTGGCACCTAAACAGTGCTACTAGTTTACCCCAAATCGGCTGCTTGTTCTTTCGTTCTGAAATTACACAGATGTAAGCCCAGTGAGTTACTGCAACTTTCGACATTTTGTCACCCCTACTAGACTCTGTACTTCTCAAGGGCAAGATTGGGTTTTTTTCTTCTTGATTTTCTCAAATGACTCACTGGAGTGCCTGGCACATACTGACCATTCAGAAAATGCTTAGGTGAACAAAAGGATGGATACTACGTTAATCGATCAAGTCAATCATCGATGAAATGAATGAATGAATGATGGTGCTTGTCTCCTCCACAATTCTCTTTAAACAGCCTGATTTTCTATGTAACAAGCAGAAGCCTCTACCAACTGTCATCCATCAATCAGTAAAAGTTGCTGACTGATATCTTAAAAGCATACTTCAGTGGGACAAACACTACCAGGACTGGAGATCAGCAGAAAGATTAAATAAAAGATAAAGACCCCTGGCTGCTTTCCTGGTAATAGATGGGCATCTGGTCTACGGCATAGGATATGGATGAGCTCTTTCTTTAAACTCTCTTGTAATTGGCCAAGAGAAGGAAGTAAACAGAAACCCTAATAGAATTTGAGGGTCTCTGAGGGATTAGCAATACACGCAGAGCAAAACACCAGATTCAGTTTGGATATATAAAGATGGATGTCTCAAGACGAGTAATCTAATGAAGGCTGACAAATGATACCCAGAGCATTCCTCGCGAATCCCTGCTCCCCACAGCCATACCACCTCCCAGGTCACAGCCAAGCACGATAAAAATATAATGAAAACCATTATTTATAAGGGGTTCAGTTCAAGGTCAAATGCAATATCCAGTAAATTTTCATCAGATGAGAGTGAGGCTGTTTCTATTCATATGATGGATGAGCAACAAGAAAACCCCTCTGACCACAACGTCTGTCTAGACTCATTTGTTTGTGAATAATAAAGACAGGAAGGAGAAAGACCTGCTCAGTCAATCAAACTAAAAGACATGGTTGGAATGTCTTCTACATTTCTGTTGAGGCAGGATTGTCAAGTGGAAAGAGTATGGGCCGGGAGATGGGCATCTGGGCTGCTGTCAAGGCCCCTCCCTTCCTGAGATACATGATCCTGGGAAGCCACTTAACTTTCTAACACACGTGTAAACAGTATAATGATTCTTACCCAGCCTCCCTTACGAAAGTGTTATTGGGATCAAATGGAACCATGTCCATGACGTGCCTTGGCAGACAGTCATGCACTGTACAGACATAGGCCTGGGACCTTCAGGGGGAACAGCACAAGGGAGTAAAGAAGGAGCTGAATGGAGAGCAAAGAGTGAAAGAAAAGCAGACGGAGCAAGAGGAAGTTTGTGGAGGGAAGGGAGGAGAGAGGGGGAAAGACAGAAAGTCAGAGGGGCCAGGGAAAGGAGCTGGGAGAGAGGGAGCAGGATAGGAAGCGACAGTGGCAAGAAAGATCTCAGAGTTCTGTTGCACAGGCGGACAACAAGCACGCACACGTGAGAAACAAGCGACGGGACAGCAGAGACGGGATTTAGAAAATTACATCTACGCAGAGATCACATAGTTTTGATAAGCGCCTGGAAGTCTTCATCAGAAGGCCTCTCCCGAGGAGACAGTCAACCATGCGTCAGCCTCCTCATTATAAGTTTCTAAATGTCAAGCTCTGCTGAATCCCTGTTGTTCTAGTCTGTGCTCAGCTCAGAAAAACACCCAGACAGATTTGTAATCATTGCTCGTGCAGCCACTGGTGGCCCTTCGTCTTTGCCTGGGTAACCCCACTCGTCGTTCAGAGACGTCCACGACCTCCCGAGCTCCCCACCGAGGTCGAACCCCTATGGCAGGTACTCAGGGCGCCACGGGGCGTTTAACACAGCCTGTGGCACGGTCGGAGATCTACATCGGCCTGCTTGATTATTTGACTGATGCCTGCTTCTCCCCACCAGACGGAGGGCAGGGGTAGCGTCCGCATGGCTCCTCATTATGTTTCCAATGGAATTTATTGATTGCGCATAGACAGACTGAAGTCAGCAGGGGCAGCCTGCATACTGGAAAGATACTAGAAAAAGGGCGGTATTCAAAGAGGAACAATGGTGCTAGAAGTGTAATTAGGTGGTTTGTAATTGATAAAGCTTTCTGACAACTTGGGCAATAAATCCTGCCATGGAATAACATTTCCTGTGTTCATTTTTACTAGCCTAACAAACTTACGACTGAGTACTTTTTAAAGTCCTCCTTGGGTCATTCAGTGTATTAACTATCTCTTCAATGCCATCTCGATCAACACCGTAGAGGATCATATTATTTTTAGCATTAATAATTACGTGTATTAATGAAGAGGGGCAATTTTCTAGTTGAATGTTCTGCAGAACACTTTTTCTAGCATGTATAATTATATAATAATGAACGGGAAGTTTACTCACATTTACTTTGAGTCCTTTATTAAACCAATTTATTGAAAAATAAAAAGGGTGCCAAGGAAGATATGCAGGCTGATGATAAGTAATTATGTTGGCATTGAACTATGCACAGAAAATAAGGAATAATTAAAAACAACCCTAAACAAAATTCCCCAGTGAATTCTGTGGCATCCTCTAAGATAGATTCCAGCCGAGCAGCGCTCAGCAGCCGCAGTGTGTGAGGCCACTGCGGGAGGGCCCAGCAGCTCTGGACAACCAGACCCTGGCCTGTCACTTCTGGGCCTCTTCCTAGTCCTGCGGGTAAAACAAATGCCCAAAGTGTGCAAACGTGATTCCTCTGCTTCTTCTAATTCAGCACATTTCAAGGTTAGTGAAATCACATTAGGTGGTCATTCTAATTTTAACTAACATTCCTATATGAAACTGGATTTTTGAAAATGATTATAATAACAGAAACCTCCCAAAACCCCAGAAATCATATTGACATCCACATTGTATTTCAATTTTTCACATCGATCTCCATATTGTATTTTGATGTCATACTTTGGCCTCCAAATTGGCCAACTTGTAATAACAAAACACATATAATTCTGAGGAGGCAGGAGAAGGTAGACAGTCATGATTTAGAAATACGAATTTAATCCCAGTTCTCCCACTTAGTGCTGCATGACCTGAGGCACCCAGGAATTCCCTAAGCCTCAGTGTCCTCTACCATAAAATGGGATAATGTGCCCATATACAACAATAAAAACTGTCATCAGAACCACATGAGATCCACATAAAGTACCTACAACATGTTGGCTACTATTCAATATGCGATATTTAATGTTTTATTTTTAGCATCTGAATTTAGAAAACACCCTTTTTGAACTTGGCAATCTGTCTCTCAACTGCCTGCTTGCACGGTGGAGTGGTCTGCAGTCTTTGTTTTATGTCTTTCCTGGTTGCTACCACTTAAGGAAAATGATGATGGGGGCTAATGTTTATAAAAGTCTCTACCTGGAAAAATATAAATCTAGATTCTCAATGTCATCTCCCCAAATATATTTTTTTGGTATTTTACTTAAAAAAATTCCAGATTTGAAAACTTTTATCTCATATAAGAAATTGGATATTTAAAAAAATACACACAGTTGTTATTTCAACAGCAGATGGCGTGAGAAATCCAGGCCCAGTGAGAGAATTAGAATCCCATGTATAGCAGCCCTTAAGTCTCCCCTCGCTCTCTTCAGCCTCAGCATTTTTTATCAACACTGATACATTTTGGGCAACCCTTAAAGTTTGCTGTAATGACATCTTTTATATATGCAGCTCTACACATATAAGGAAGAAAGATTAGGCCTAGGAAAGGATGTCTTATAGAGTAAGGAAACAGAAAGAAGAAGCAGTAGATGAATAGAAATGGAGCTAAGAAAAATGAGCTGACAGCTCAACCAGGAGCAGAGGTGGAGACTGCAGGGACACGAGGAGAAATGGAAAGCAGACACATGATGGTGCACTGAGGGAAACAGATGATCTGGGGATATCTGCTGTTCTGATCGATTCCTTATGAGTCCCCTGAGGTTTAAGCTCTGAAGGTCCCTCTTCCCCCCTGGATGAAAGGAGAGGTCTGTAAACTCCGTTAGTCCTTCAAAGCAGCAAAGATCCTTCAGCACGTGACCTGGCTGCAGAAGTAAGGCTGAGCTCTGCAAAGAGGCTGGGCTGTCTTTATTGGACTATAAATCACAAGCAAAACAATTTTTTTGGAGGGATAGGGGAATGTTTGATTTCTTTAAGCATTTCTAAAACCAACTAGTTGCTTGTCCCCTTTATTTTCCTATATTCTCCCCAAATAAACTCTTTAGCTGGCAGGAGAGAAAAATAAAGAAGAGGGTGACAACTACCTATATTATTTAATACGGTCTAAAGATACACAAAAATCCTCTCCATTTAACCCAGCTTGCCCCTCTGTTTCAGTGAGGTCACTTATATTTCTGTGGCTAACAAAGGCTCAGATTTTTGATCAATGACCCAGCAACTAACAACCTGAATAAAGCTTCTCTTTCGAGCCTGAAAGTAGTTTGTATGTCTCAGGATTCCAGGCCCCCTTGGTTACTCTGGGAAACACTGCTTAGCACTGCTTTTGAAGGGCAGGGCAGGGAAGTGTGTTGGAGGAAGTTGACCATTCACACAGATTACAAGTCCTGAAAGATGGCGAGTGTGTGGGTAGAGATAACCCAAGCCAACTTGCCCCTGAGGGCTAGCTGTCTAGAGCCCAATGGTCCCGTAAGCTCCATATCTGGGAATATTCCTATAAGTCCAGTAGCCAAACTCTATAGTTTCAAAACTCACGAACCTATAAAATGTTAGAGTTGAAAGAAATCTATGGCATCATTTATTTAACTGAAGCTCATCACCTTGTATATAAGGTAACTGTTCAAAAATGATTCAGTAAGAGGTGGCAGACTTGAACCCAGGTCTATTGATTCTCAGGTCAATGATGCTTCCACTTTCTATAGTGATCATGTATTTTGGGGCCAGGTATTGGGCACTTAGATTAAGAAGACTGAATGTTTTAAGTCAGCATCCTCCTGGGAACTCTAAGAAAGCTTCTCCCATCAAGGGAAGAGGAGTTGGGTAGAGAACAAGAGAGCCAATGATTCCAGTCGAGGTCTTGTTCCCAGAATGTTCCTTGGAAAGGACACCTGCTCAGGCCCAACATGGGAATACCAGAGGCTCTCTGGCCCCAGTGGTGCCATGGCCTCAGGAGCCTGGAGTGGTCTAGAGTGCAGGAGAAGGGGTCTCTTGTGCCAAAGAGATTATAAATGACTATTCCTATAGAGACAGGCTGTCCCACCAAGAAAGAATGACAGTATTACCACAGACCAGTTCATGTCAGAGGATGGGTTCCCTTAGATGTATTTGTTTATAGATAAGACCACTTTTTCATTCTCCTTCGGATACTCACAGATGTCTGGATTTGGGAGAGATTTTTGGTTAGGGTCAATTAGATATTCACTCCTTAAAGAATTTCTTCTATAATATCCATGAAGATAACCATCTAGATTCTTGTTAAGTGCTACGTGTAAAGGGTGGTCCACACCTTCCAGGGCAGCTATTTTATTGAGGTGAAAATGCTAGTTTTTAGAAAATTCAGCCTCTATGTTGTTGCTAAAATTATCTTCTAAGGTAAGAAAGAACAAAGTGTAGACCCTCTCTTGGGTGAAGGTTATCTGAGTAGCTAAATGTACTTGCTGGTGTTTGCAGTGTTAGCCACAGACTTCTAGGTTCTTACACTTGATTTTCTCTTTTTTTAAATCTCTGTCTAATTCCAAATACATTCTTCAAAACTCCATTTTTGTCATCTCCCTTGAGGTTCCTACCTGGTTTCTAATATGCAATCATTTTTTAAGCATTTGTTTTAAGTCTAGTGGCTACCTCCATATTGCTAAAAAATATGCCCATCCTAGAGTATTTTGTTCAATTTATTTTGTTCCCAGAATTACCTGTTTCCTTGAGAATATTTTTTTTTTTTTCCTGTGTATGTGTGTTTTAGTCTTATTTCTGGTATTGTTAAAATACTTGGTAACTTGTAGCTATCTGTTCATGTCTAGGAATGAAGTAGTAGAAAGGCTGCCAGGGATGTTGCAGATTAGAGCAGAGCTTTTTCACTGAAAGACTTCGGGCTAGGTGAGCAACCCTGAAACTGTCCGTATTACTGGCACACGCTGTAAAGGGCTTTGCTGTGTGGGTAACACATGAACTAGCTGATCTGGGTTCCTCAGAAGAAATTCCAATTTTTTAGAAAAGAGCCTTCGTTTCCTGACTGATGGTAAGCACTTGCCTGGCAGCTGCTCTGTGTGCAGGGGTGTGCATCCTGAGTGGGGCACCTTCAGTCCTATTCTCAGACTCTGCTCTCAGTCCCATCTGCTGTCACTATTCTGAAGACTCTGAGTTTCCTGGTTTCTGCTAGGCAGATCTGCATCCTCCTGAGCTGTAGGCCTCTGTATGATGTTGCTGCACTGTGGGGGCCTTTTCGTGGGTGGCCTCATTGGAAACACAACTCTAGGAGATAGAGTTGGACAGCACATGGCCCTGCCTCTGTAGATGATGTAAGGCTGGGACTACTTTGTTCTGTTTCATCAATCTATACCTTCCGTCTACTTTCTGTTATCAAGTGTGATAAAATCTTTTGGCCTTTGATGCCCTCTCTCAATTTGTTTACAGTTATGGAATTGTCCCTTCTTTATTCCATCAGCTTCCTTTTTTAAAAAAATGATATTGATTGATTTACAGAGAGAGAGAGAGAGAAACACAGACTTGTTGTTCCACTTATTTATGCATTTATCGGTTGCTTCTTGTAATTGCCCTGACCAGGGATGGAGCCCACAACCTTGGTGTATCAGGACGATGCTCTAAGCAACAGAGCTACCCAGCCAGGGCATTAGCTTTGTTTTAATGGGGTGTCAGGAGGAAGTGGAGGTTAAGGTGTGGGCCATATCTGCCCATACCTGAATCGGAAGTAAGGAGTTGACAGTGTGAACTGTTAATGGGGATGTTATTCTGCCTTGTTATGTCGGGCATAGTTATAGATGATTCTGATATCAACTTAAAAAACAGCAGTAACTCTAGGTAGAAGCTCAATTAGACATCTTTGTTGTCTCCATGGATCAAATTAACTGGAAATCTGAAATATTTCCACTTATTTTATGTCAAGCAAATAGCAACTTAGGTGAAAAATATATAAACACACGGCCTTTTAGAGTACATTCACTTAAAAAATATCCCGTGTAGCTGCTTTTCACAAGAGCATTAGGAAGGAGAGTTTTGAAATAATGAAATTCCAATTTCAGCTTATTGCCTACCCTCAGTGGTATAACACCTTAATGGGAAACTGTTAAAGACCCATTGGCCTATGCAAAGTGAAAAACAGCTTTCTCACCATGCATCCAGCGACAATGATTATATGCCACACAATCTCTCTATTTGATAGCCAGCTGAGCACTTATAGCATGAACTTCAGTGTTTTGGGCTTTAGAGACAATTATTGAGGTATCCCCCCTCTTAATATTCCAGCAATGCAAAATTATTTCTGCTTCAAACATTTCATTTTATATTCAGAACTGTTTCATATGAATAAATACATATATATGTATTTAACAAGTGTTCAAAGTGGGTCTTCAAATTAACCTAGGGTATAAAAATAAAATCTGTATTTGCTTTCTCAGAGCACTTGTGCCAGCTACTTTTACAGCAAGTCGGTGAGTTCGATGATAGTCTCCCTTTCAAAGGTCCTATTTAAGATGAACAAGTACAGGTGGCATCGAGGGGAGGATTCAAAACCAATTCTTTGATTCCAGTGTCAGTTTTCTTCCATGACTGCATGAGACAAACGGCTCTATACCAGTTGGAACGATGAAGTTTTGGTTTTGGTTTTGTAGAAAAGGAGTCACTCTTGTGTTATGAAGTCAGGGTAAGGCCTTGACATTTTTGGTTTCATCTTAGCAGAGAATTAGAATAACTGATTGCATTTATCACAGAGGTAATTTCATTTAAGTGGAAAACAGTGCAAAATGCTTAAATATGCTTATTGGCAAACTGCTAATAAGCTTTTGTGAGTAGAAGAAAGAAAAGGTTTGGGAATAGCTTTAGAAAGAAATGTTATTATTTAGCAGAGCTAGGGGAGGCCTTTGTGTTAATGACCAAAATGTGGAATGACAGCCACCCAGCCAATGGATTTCTTCAGAAACAAGAAAGTGAGGTGGAGACAGCGGTAGGCTCAGCCACACCCACCCTTCTACCCCAAACAACACCTCAGCCACTTAGCAATGCATGTGGGCCTCCAGAGCCATCCAAATGGTGGGGCATTAATTTTATGTCATGGCTTCTAGGCTTAGAGTCAGTTCCAGTTCTTTATCACTTTTTACCCTATGGAGTTCTTCACTATGTCTAACTTAGCATGAATGTGCTTTATGGATGTCGTGACCAGTTCAATAAAGCCTCTTCATGCCACGTTATGGGGATGGAATTGTACCCTGGAGTCAAATGTGACTTCAAATCCAAGCTGTGGTACTTTCTGTACCACATGTGGGTGCTCTGGGGAAATGACTTAATCTCTTTGTGAATCAAGATTTAGAAAACAGGCTGCCCATTTTATAAGACTATTTTTGAAATAAAATCAGATAGGTAGATGGATAGAAGGATGGATGGATAGATTGATCTATCAATAGACAGACAGATATAGCCTGCCACCTAATAAACACTCAATAAATGGCAGTTTCTTTTCTCTTCCCTTGAAGGAATGCCCCGAATTTGTACTATGTTTATTCCCAAGAAGTGCACATTTTGATTATAATCGCATTGAGCACCCCCTGGAACTCCCTTTCCTGTCAGTATAGAACCCTAACCCTGTTGGTGTGTGCTTGGTCGGATGATGCCCTTCCCTTGTTTACTCTGGATGGCCTCTCTAGGCTCTTTCCACATATCTGACCTAACGGGTAGAATTCAAAACCGATCATAGTCCTTTGGAAGATGTGACCAGCAGCTGGTTTTGTGGAATAGTTTTCTGAACCACGACATTTTCCAGAAAAAAGAAATTGAAGGGAGTGGTATGGAGGGTGCAATTACAAGGCTGCCTGAACTTGTACTGCAGGTGCCACTGACTCTCAAGTCCAATTGGAGGATGTTCCCAGGCTGGGGAGACTGTACCCTCTCGTGTGTATAAGTGGTCTCTTTAGTCTTAAACTTTCTGAGATATATATACCAGCAATGCAAGAGCATTTCTTCCTCTGGTCCTAAATTCCTTCTTTTGGAGCTGAGGATAAGCTGATATATAGAAAATGCTTAGTTATTCTTTAGTGTTCAATAAGCACTGAAGTATAATCTTGGAAATTAAAATATTTGAGATGAATATTAAGAAGGCAATGAAGCCAACTCAAGTAATGATCTGGATTGCTTCCACAAACGATTATTAGCTATGCATATAAGAATATGCCTCTCTAAAGTACAGCGAAGACACCCACCCCTGACTGCTTTAAAAAGCTGTTATTTAATATAAATGAGAAACTCTCCCACCTGATAAGTTTGTATTATGCATAACAACAGGAACAATTAGTGTAATAAACACACATATAATGTCAGCACTATTATAAAAAAATACATATGAATTTAATTTAAAAAACTCTTTAAAGAAATATTATTAGTATCTCCATTTTACAGATGAGGAAACTGAGGCACAAAGAAACCAAGTAACTTGCTGTAATGCAGCTCCTAAGTTCCTGAGCTGGGGTTTAAATTCTGGGGAGTCCAGCTTGGATCCATGAGCTAGGCCACCTTGTATATTATTACAGAACCAACTGCCATGAAGGATTGACTAAGAACTTTTTTTTTTTAATGGAATAGAACAGATGTTACAGTGGAGATAGCGTCCTGTTGAGAAAAATTACTTAATTCTCCAGAGCTAGGTTGCACAGGGTGGGGCAAAAGTAGGTTTATAGTTGTGAATATGTGAAACACAGTTTATTCTCGTATTATTATCATTATCATTATTTATTAATTATTATATTATTTTCCACATGAACAACTAAAAATCTACTTTTGCCCCACCCTGTATTTAGCCTATAACCTTCATCTCTGTTTTAGTTTGTTTATTTGTTTTTAGTTTTCTTTCTTTCTTTTCTTTTACTAGAGAAATTAAAGTGCTTTGATGTTTTTTACCATCAAAACGAGAAGGGAACTTGCAGAAGCAGGCATCCTTTTGGGAGTGCAATGCTCATGGACGGGGCCACATTCCTTTCACTTGCCTTCCCATGAGTTTGCAGAAATTCAGTGGGTTTCCTTAGCTGAAGGCAAAGAGGGCACTCCATGAAAAGTGTTTATAAAATTTATGCTGCTCCAGGAAAAAACCTAACACCTCCCTCCCCGGGGGATGTCCACTTAGCCATGGAGTCTGTTGCTTTGCCCGGTTACTACTGAGGGTGGAAAAGAACCCCGGGGAGAGAAGATGAGGTCAGCCAGGGAGAGAGGAGGCAAGGGCTGCCTGGTAAGTTCCACCGAGGAGGAGGAAACAGGGGTGCTGCTCATGCTTGCCAGCCTCACAGCTGTCGCTGCTGAGGACAGAGAAAGGAGCATTGGGCTGGGAGGGACTGCTGCAGCTTGGACCAAGTGGTGAGCACATCAAGGACTATAGTGTGCTACTGCTAACGGCTTTGTGCAAGAGCCAGCTGAGTCTCCCAGGGCACCAACCACATGGCCGGAGGAGCTGAGTCTCAGCATCAATGCATGTTTGGTTCTCCACCTACCCAGACTACATCACCAGAGGTAACAAACAGAAAGGAGACAGCCACAGTACAATGGTAAGAAAATGCCATTTCTCTTTTCTTTCTTTTTGCCCCAATACCACCAAAGGATAAATCTAAAAGAAAGAAAAATCTAGAGCAGCGATTTTCATCCAGTGTGCCAAAAGAATTTTAAAACATGCAATACCTGACTATTTAGTCAGGGGCACTGACCTCTTTTCTTTTAGATTGTCAAAAAAAAATGACAAGAGCTAACACAACAATAGCTGTCGGGTGTGAATGAATCGAAATTATACCTATTTATTTTGTCAGATGGGCAAAGAATATATTTTTTGGTGTGCCACAGAATTTTAGTAATTAGTTTATGTGTGCCATCAGATGAAAAAGGCAGGAAATCACTGATCTAGAGAGTGGTGAGAGAGAGAGAGAGAGAGAAAGCAGACAACACCTCTATCAACTCCAGAACCCTTTGGTGGAACCCAAGATTTAATTATGTTGAGAGTAGGGGCAGAGGTCTGAATAAAACATAAGATTTTAAAGTGGAAACGACTAATAAATAATAAAGTTAGAGATCTGCATTGAAATGCCACTAAGGAAGACTAATTGGGAAGTAGGGTTAAACAAAGCACAGCTGGTAACACATATTGGAAAAATAAAATAATTTCATACATGAACCAATTAAATGTTCCTAATTAAACCAGTTGCAATTATAAAGCAGGTGGAAAGAAATATTCGCCCCTTCCCGCCAGCCCCTCCAGCCCCTCCAGCTTTTATTTGATTGGAGATTTTGGAAATACAAAATACTGAGTCCTCTACATGCAAGCGCAGTCAACATCTCCACCGCCTCACACACCTGTGCCTCGGCACTGAACCAGTCAATGGCCCTTCACACCCCATGCTTCCTCGTGTGGCATGTCTATGCACAAGCTCTTCCTCTGCTCAGAGCGCCCTTCTTGCTAAAGTCTCTCAGGCGAATACCCACCGATGCTTCAGTTCTCAGCTCGAGAGTCAGATCTTCTCTGGAGCCATCCTGGCCTGCTCCTCCCTCCCTCTCCGATGCCCAGTCTCAGCCCCAGAGCCTTCCTTAATCGCCACCAGCCCTTATACGTATCCCCTGTGAGATGCTTATGCTGTGTACAAGTCTGAGTTTGTATTTCTGTCACTCCTAGTAGACAGTGAGCCCTCTGGAGAGGAAGAAGGGATCTTAGTTGACTTGTTAAATCTACTACATAGCACAGTGTTTGGCATACAATATAAGATTCATAGATATTTGCTGGGGGGGGGGGATGAGAGAGAGGGAGGGAGGGAGGGACGGGAAGAAAGGAGGACTGTCTTTGTGCTGGGAGCGGTGAGGCTGCACAGTTTAGTTTAGGAGAAGGCTTCGTGTTATTCTCATCTTACCCTTCCAGGGAGATGGCCCGTTGGAGAGTCACTGAAGGCTGGCGGGTTGCAGTGCTGTGTTGGGAATGACTGCAAGAAAAAAAAGGAAAAACAGAGATCATTTACTTAAAATGCCTTCACACATTCAAATCAGCCCTATTGTCAAGAAAATAACAAATCTTGAAACAAATACATTAGAGATTAAATGCTGTTTCTTTGGTGATAAGTAGACTCCCCTAAAATACAACATTCTACCAGATAAGAAAATACTATTTCCATATAATTTGATTCCAACATATACAACTCAAAAGTAAGCTTTAAATCACAGTGAGACATGAAAAGAAACAAACATATTTGGAAAAGATAATTTTTCCTCTTGGAATAAGACAACATAGAGCATAAAAACAAATTGCATCATGATGCAATGTATTATTTTGGAGCAGAACATTTTTTTCCAAGCCAAATTTTAAAAAGAGCAAATTTTCAAATTGAGGTAGTATTTAACTAGTAATAGTATGGTAACAAAAAACAAAATTAGGGAAGCTTTATTGGTAGAAATCCCATTTCTTCTTTGAAATACCACTAAACATTGGTTTTTATTGTGCCACCATAAAGTTATTTTTTTAAGTTCAGGTGAAATAATTCAGGCATGAAAGTATTTTTTCTCTAAATAATGACTGTTGTATACAACTTTTAACTAACGAATCAGTAACTGGCTCTGGCTGTGTGGGTTACAAGGAGTTCCACTGCATGAATGTCTAACAGGATTACTGCCCAGATATTAGTTCTCTTTATCCTTACAGAATATCCTGGGACACCTTAGAGTCTCCTCACAGAAGAGGCCTAGAGAGGTTACACTGCATGGCCACAGTGTGTTTAAACTGAGATCAGAACACAGATCCAATTCCCAGCCCCTGATTTTCCCTGTCCCATGCCACTGGCACTTATTCATATTCTCTGTGACCACAGTTCAGTAATGAAATGGTAGCCAAAACATCAGCCATTCTAAAAGTCTCCTCATCACTGTTAAGTAGCTGGGAGACCCTGAAGGTGCTCTACAAATGCTGGTCCAATCTCCATGAAAATTTCTTTGCTTAAAGCAATATTTTGCCCTCTGGGCTGAACCAAATGATATGTAACTGGTCCCAAAGCCTGAAACATAGGAGCAAAATGTAGTGTTTTAATAGAGCAGCACATTCCTGTCTTTTTTCATTTTGTTTTTGGATGGCTGACTGCACATCATTCTTCTTGACTTTTGGAGTATCCGGCTGCATCTAAGGAGGTCATGTATGATCATCTACCCAAAAGCATCATTCTACACAGTCAATTCTTTAAGGAAAGTGTAGAACAACTTGTAATAGCTTAAGCCAAGTGTCAGCTAGCACCATGAATGCAGTTACTTCAAAAAGGAAAGACAATTTTAGTGAGGCATTTTACACAAAATACAGACAAGTACTCCCGAATGCACCAACAAGGAGAGAATTTGGAATGGGGAGGCTTTTGTACACCTGTTGTGATTCTAGGCATTTAATTGATATGATCCTGGGTATCCCTTCATTTCACACAGGAAACACATTTTTCAAGATAACACACTTTGGTTTTTGTTCTTTGACAACATCTGGGAAGCCGAGTTGTGTAGACAAAAGAGCAGAAATGTAGTTTCCCCCTCTGTGCTCCTAATGAGAGTTCAAGGGCCTGAGCTAAGTCACCTTACCTGCCTGCTTTGTTCTGATTTTTTCTTCAGTCTGAATAAGAAACAACTGGTCCCATGCCCTCCGCATCTACTTTATTGATGGGAAGCAGTACAGATGCTCATCACTCACAGTGGGTTATGTCCCAATAAACCCATCATAAGTAGAAAATATTGTAAGTAAAAAATGCATTTAGTACACCTAACTTACTGAACATCACAGCTTACTTAGCCTAGCCTACTTTAAATGTTCTCAGAATACTTATGCTAGCCTACAGTTGGGCAAAATCGTCTACCATAATTAATACTCTGTAGAGTATTGGTTGTTCACCCTCATAACTGTGTGCCTGAGTGAGAGCTGTGGCTCTTTGCCACTGCCTAGCATCACAAGAAAGTATCTTACTATATATCACTGGCCTGGAAAACGACCAAAATTCAAAATCCAAAGTATGCTTTCTACTGAATGAGTATCATTTTCATACCACACAAAGTTCAATAATCATAACCATCTTAAGTCAGGGACCATCTATACTGTCATGAGGAAGGGGCATGAGCTTGAGAGTTGATGGCTTTGTGTTAGGGATTTCTTACCCTTTCTTTCCTTTTTTCCCTTTTTAAAAAATATGTATTTATTGATTTCAGAGAGAGGAAGGGAGAGGGAGAGAGATAGAAACATCAATTATGAGAGAGTCATTGATGGTTTGCCTCCTGTATGCCCCCTACTGGGGATCAAGCCCACAACCCAGGTATGTGCCCTGACTGGGAATCAAACTGTGATCCCCTGGTTCATGGGTCGATGCTCAATCACTGAGCTATGCCAGCTGGGCCCCTTTCTAATTAGATACTCAACAACCTCAAAAACCAAACACTCTGTCTCTATTCCTGATATCAGTGTAACACAGGTAATAGTGCCTTCTCACAGATTGCTCTGAAGGGAAAAATAAAGCAACGTATGTAAAAGGAATTTTGTAAAGTATGAGGCATGGGGAGTATTAAGTGGAAATTACTTCCCAGGGAGGCAGTGTGATTTGGTCATAAGGTGTCTGAAACTAGTGACCTGAACTTGAACTAACCAATGGAACTAAGGAAGAAAAATATGGCTAGAGCTAAGAAATATCAAGGAAATGGAATCTATAGGATTTAGCAATTGCATGTGGGGGATGAGTAAGGAGTCAAGGACAACTTCCATGTTTCTGGCTGGGATGACTGGATCAATAATGGTACTTCAAAGTGAGAAAAGAATATGAATATAGTAACAGGTTTGGGAGGAATAGAATTATTTTAACATTGTATATATGGTGAGTTGGGGAACTTGTGTGACATCATGGTAGAGATATCTCATAAGATAGTTAGATATCAAAATTCAATTTCAGTAGAGAGTTCTGGGATGAAAAAGTACACTTTGGAGCCAACATAGTATGGGTGCATTTAAAGCCATGGGTATTCCTAAAAAGACTGTGATGAAAAAAGCTGAAAGCTGAGATGGAGGCCTGGAGATAACCAGCATTCTAAGATGCACAGAGAAAGCTAAACCTGGAAAGAAAACTAAGAAGAAGTGAGTGCAGAAGTAGAAGGAAAACTAAGAAAATATGAGGTAATGTCAGCTAACAATGGAAGCAGGGAGAGAGTTTCAAAGAGAGTTTGGTCAACAGCTACCAAAGACTTTAAAGAGCTTAAACATGAAACAAGGGAAAACAGGTCACTGAAGTTTGATTATATTCTGTAGGTAAAGAGTAGGTCATGAACAATTTTAAGCAATATTAAAACATAGTCATTTCGTAGTTTAGAATGAGCCTCCATAATCCCTAGATATAGAAAAGGGTTAAAGAAAGCCAAGGAGCTATAAGAGGAAGCTGATCATAAGAACACTGGGTATGAATACAAAGCTTTCTGTCCTACAATCATTAGAGGCCAGTCCTCAAAGAATTTTTCTGTAGAACAAATGGAATAATTACTTTTCCCATGTCAAATGAGCGTAGACAGAAAAAAAAATTAAAAAATGGAGACCTATGCCTCCTATAATGCCATTGAGTTCTATTTTTAATGAAGAATTGCTCTTATTCTGCAATTTAGTTGCCTTATTGATCTTCATGTAGACAGCTGGAACATCCAAATAAATGTGGGTTGCTTGGCCTGGTGAAATCTATTAGTTTGTATGACTGTCACGAAAAAGCCCAGATGTGTAGCAAAAGGGAAACTGTTTTACTTGACATCTGGAGTCTGGATCCTCCTCACAATGGTCACCACAGAGAAGGTATCACCATCTTTGTACTCACAAATGAAACTAGTAAAAGGCAAATTGTTCATTTCCCTCCACTCTTCACAATTTATATGCCCAAGTAAGAACTGCCTTTTCTAATATTCTCCCTTGGTTGACTATGTTCAAGGTAGAGATGTGGTCATTGGTTCAGCTAAGGTTTTACTTATTACTAGAACTAAAAATCTGGACACTGAAACCCAGTGTGATAAAGTGCAATGCTTTCTAAGTCTCTCTCTTAAAAAAAAAAAAAAAAAAAGTCTTTATTGATTTCAGAGAGAGGAAGGGAGAGGGAGAGAGAGAGATAGAAACATCAATGATGAGAGAGTCATTGATCGGCTGCCTCCTGCACGCGCCCTACTGAGGACCGAGCCCCCAACTCGGGCATGTGCCCTGACTGGGAATCGAACAGCAATCTCCTGGGTCATAGGTTGATGCTCAACTGCTGAGCCACGCCAGCTGCGCCTTTCTAAGTCTCTTAATGTAGATCTTAATTTGGTCAGTGAAGTGAAACTAACACCAGCAGCAAATCCTTTCTATATGAAAAAATGCTTGCTTTCCTCAGGGATTAATTTCCAGGACAAAGGAATGTGTTTTGCTGCTGTTGTCTTTTTGTTTGATTTTTTAGTCTTTAAGGCTATGAAAAGCTTGATAATATTTAGCATTCATAGTCATTGGGCTATCAATGTAAGAAAAATATCAAATGTAAAATATCCATATAAAAGTATCAAAACACTAAAATGCTTTGACTTGGGATCTTAATGACAAACTTACAAATGAAGGAAATTGAATATTTATCCTCATTAATGAAAAATGATTTTCTTAGCATCTAAATTGGATGCAAGTTACAACTCCGTCAAGATGCAAGTGAGAAGATTTGAAAGGGCATAAACTTTTAGACCTAGATAGCTTTCTTCTTCACATTTCTTAATATCTGCAAAGAATTTAACAGGCCAACATTTTAGTATAGTTCATTAACATATCAGAAGGCTCACACATCAATTCTCTATACCTCAATTTTCCAATTGCCTCATCAGCCAATACGCAACAGTACCCACAGTGTGCAAAGTATATGCCTCATGTAATAACAATAACAAAAACAATAAAGGCTAAATCAAGGACTATCATCTTCAAGCATTTATAATGTAATCTGAGAGAAAAGACATAAGCCCATTCATTTCATCACTCTAATTCATTCTCTCTCAGTCTGCCTTTTGGTAAACAATAGCACTGCCTACCTGGCTTTCAGTCCAAAAATTTTCATTTATTCTTCAGTTCCAACCATCACACCATCATACTTTGTAACCAATTCATTAAACCCTTTTGCTTCTACCACAAAAATGTATCCCACCTCTCCAGTGCTAATGGAGATAATACCTTCCCTTGGTACACTATTGCAACAGCCTCCCAACTGGTTTTCCTCCTGTTCCTCTGCAGTCATTCCTCATAGTGGCCTATAAGAGTTTCTAAAATCATAAAATTAGATTATGTTGACCCTAAAGGCTTCTGATTACAGTTAGAATAAAATTCACAATCACCTCCAGAGCTATAAGATCCTGCTGTCACTGTCTACCTGTCAGTGCTCATTGCTCACCACACTGTCCATCCAGATATCTGGCCTTCTTCTTGATTCTCAGATAGTCTCATTAGTTTCTCTCTAAAGACATCTGCATTGACTGCTTGCTTTGCCCCTAGGTCTTCTTGTGGACACCTTCCTCTTATTTAAGTCTTAAGTAAAAGGTTACTTCCCCAGAGAGGCCGTCCCTGGTCTTCTAGCTAAAGACACTCCACTCCCATCCCAGACAAAAAATAGCCTCTTACACTACTTTATTTACTCCATAGCACTTGCACTTATTACTCACTGAAAGTACCTGTTTATTGATTCGTTTTTGTGTTCACTGACATCCTTTCCCTTCCAGAATATTGCTTCCATGAGTAGGAATAAAGAACACACACACACACACACACACACACACACACACACGCACACATATATGACTACTGAATGAAAAAACAAAAAAAGTCTATGAACTCACACTTAACCTAGCTTTATTCAGATATGGTAAACTTGCTAACTCATTCAGGACTCCTTAATGCCATGATTAAAATCAAAGGTAATTGCAATATCAATTCATTCTGTGCATCTTGCTGAAGCCATGCTCTCTTGGACTCCATTTCTCCCTTGTCTTGGTTCTTTGAAATACCTAAGAACCATGTGTTGACTGTATTGCAGAGGGACCATCCAGTCAAACCTTATTGGGGGTTAGTGTGCGCCCCAGTTTCTTGTCACATCTCATATTGAGTGTGCTATTGGTTTGTAAATGCTCCACATCCATTTACCCACCTCCAAATTTTATCAAGGCAAATCTTTATTCATCTGGACACTCATTCGACCAACATTTACTGAGCACCATGCGTGTGCCAGGCAACAACCCATCCGTCACAGTTCACTTTATGTCATCCTCTGCTTCATATTTACTAAATGATTCTCCTTGCTGCTTTCTTGCAACATCCCACATTTGGTCATCAGCATTTCTGTGTCTACTGTAAGTCAGCACCATGCTAGACACCATGAGAGATACAAAGAGGAAGCAGGCCCAGTTCCTGCCATCAAAGATCTGCAGTTTACACAGAGATGTGTAAGTAATCAACTAGCCAACTAAAAGGGGAAAAAAAGCCAACATAGACTCAGCACTATAACGGAGGAGATCTCACTGTAGCCTAGAGGTTTACAGAGGTCCAGAAAAGAAATGGGAAATCATAGTTCTCTTCTAAAGGATTTTTTGTTTGTTTACCCTAAGCCACTTTCACTTGGCTAGTCAGGTATCATTTTAAAGTGAGTTCTGTGCCCAGGTGGGTGTGGCTCAGCGGTTGAGCATCGACCTGGGATCCAGGCGATCAGGGTTCGATTCCCGGTCCGGGCACATGCCCGGGTTGCGGGCTAGGCAGCCAATCAATGACTCTCTCATCATTGATGTTTCTGTTTCTCTTTCACCCTCCTTTCCTCTGAAATCAATGAAGATATTAAAAAAAAATAATAATAATAAAGTGAGTTTTGTGAAAGATGGAACATCCATATTTGCTTTGGTTAAACAAAAAACAAACAAAAACAAAAACAAAAACAAAAAAGAAAGAAAACAGTTTGACCTCATAAATAAGATTCTTAATAAATCCTCTAAATTACTCATAGTTTTTCATGAATTAAGGTATATTAAAAATACAAAAGTTAATCCAGAAATGGCATATTTATAGACATAAAATAGATTAATAATTGCCTGGGGCTGGGGTAGACATGGGAATTAATTGTAAATGGGCGTGAGGGATTGTATTGGGAGCATGAAAATGTTCTAAAACTGAGTTATGGTCATGGCTTTAAGACTGGATAAAGTTACTAAAATGTATTGATTTATAGACTTGAAGTAGGTGAAGTTTATGAAGTTTATGATATCTAAAACATATCTCATGAGATTGTTAAAAAACGTTTAGTGCAAAGTACAAAGCCGGAAAGTATAGCACAATTTTTTTTTAATGATGTGTCTTTAAGCAGTTATTGTATTTTTCTTTTTTTAAATTTTATTTTTAAATTACAGTTTATATTCAATATTACTTTATTTTAGCTTCAGGAGTACAACATAGTGGTTAGACAATCATATATTTTACAAAGTGATCCCTCGATATTTCAATACCTGGCACCATACATAGTTATCACAATATTATTGATTATATTCCCTATGCTGTACTTTACATCCCTGTGACTATTTTGTAACTACCAAATGTACTTCTGGATCCCTTCAACCTTTTTACCTGGTCTCCCAACACCCCTGCCCTCTGGCAACCATCAGTTTGTTCTTTGTATCTATGAGTCTGTTTCTGTTTTGTTTGTTCACTTTGTTCTTTAGATTCTGCATATACACTTATATCCATATTAAATCACATAGTATTTGTCTTTCTCTGTCTGACTTATTTCACTTAGCATAATACTCTCTAGGCCCATCCATGCTGTTGCAATGGTAAGATTTCATTTTCTTTTATGATTAAGCAATATTCCATTGTATATGTCCCACAGCTTTAGTATCCACTCATCTATTGATGGGCACTTGGGCTGCTTCCATATCTTGGCTATTGTAAATTACACTGCAATAAACATAGGGGTGCATATATTCTTCTCAATTCATGTTTTGGGTTTCTTATTTCTGAAGTTCTAAATTTCTAGCATCTTTACCAAACTTTTGATCTTATCCCACACAAGCAGAAAGCAATACATTTTATAGAAGTCTGACTACCTGATAACGACATTCATGTTTAGTCATGTTTTTGTCTCTGGTCTTGAAATCAGAGAAGTGACAAATTGCAGACCGCTATAGTTCAGTTCAATATGATGGGACACCCACCAGTATGTGGGATTTAGGCTGCTATCTGAATGGGAGAACATATTTGTCAATGAATCATCTGATAAGGGGTTAATATCTAAAATTTTTGATGCACTCATACAACTCAACACCAAGAAAACAAACAATTCAATTACGAAATGGGCAAAGGGCCTGAATAGACACTTCTCCAAAGAGGACATGCAGATGGCGAAGAGACAAACAAAAAGATGCCCAGTGTCACTTATTTAGAATGTACTGTGTCTAAAGCACTTTGCTAATTGCTTTGCATACATTATCTCATTTAACCCTCTTAAGGTTGTCTTATCCCCCTTTTGCTGATGAAGAAACTGAGGCCCAGAGAGATAAAATGCTTTGTCTCCATCCACAAACCTAGTGAGAGATAAGATTCTCCTCCAGTCTCTCAAGGTTCAAAGCCTGTACTTCTAACCACTACAAATGTTGCCTACACAAAGGGCCTTGAGAACCATTAGTAACTGAATAATAAATGCCTTTAAAATTTGCAGATAAAAGTACTCTTTAGAAATTATAAGAAATAATGGCTATCTGTGCTTAAATTTGAAAACATTTGGCTGTATCATAATAAAAATTATATAAGTGTATATTTATATACATTTATAAATATATTTTCATATATCATACACTCATATATATGCACATATGTATACATTTTTCTGTATATATAAATATAAAAATATCTCCTTTACCTTCATGAAAATATAAATTTCTACCTTTTCAAGAAAGCTATAAATGAGTGATTTCTTTAGGCTGCAGAGCATCAGTTAATATTTGTGTCTAAAATGGTAAGCTTTGATTTTATTTTATGCAGACTCATAATATAAAAAAGTCATAATGATGTTTTGTGTCATTTGTTATAAGCCTCCGGATGATGGAGAATTTTTATTTTAATAACTTTCAGGAACTTGTGCTGATATTGAGCAAATGAATTGAAGAACAGTCTTTTTTTTCTCTTTTTCTTATTATTACTTTCCGTAAGATACTGTTTTAAAAATAAAACTCATAGGCAAAAGTATTTTTACCAACAATCAACTCAAATTTTCTCTGACTGACAATTTTCCCCAATTACTTCTACATTCCTGTAGCATGACAGATCTACTTGTACCTTGGCTGAATTTTATCTTTCCCTGATGCTATCACCTTTCAAATATTTACAGACAAGTAACAAGTTCACATCAGTTTCTCTATTTCATCAAGATGTAAGTATGGACTTCTTTTCACATCCCTGTATAAGTCCAAAGAAATATAAATGTAGTATAATATGGTTTCAGTTTTCATTTTCACAGCCTTACAAGTCTCATAAATATAACAGCATTTCTGTTCTGATAGGTGGGGATTAAATAGCATAGTTCACACTGTCAGTTGTCAAAGGGTTGAATTTATGCTCTGAGTAGAATATTTTTTATATACAACGAGTGAGGGCCTTTTCAAGTTGAATTATTTGATAAAGCAGTGCCAATGATAATAGTATTTGAATACATGGCTCATTACTGCCAAACCTGGGCCAGTGAAAATGGTCTTCGTTAAGACATATCGAATATGCCTCAGACTTTCATGGTAACTCTGTGCTCCTAGTTGGATTCACCAGTTTCATTTCCCCAAAAAGGGGCTATTCAGGTGCTGAGCAGTGCTCTGGGAGCCTCTCTTAGGCCAACATCCTATCCTCTCGGTCTCCCAGGCCGGAAAGGTCAGTCGTGCTGGATCCCTCCCTCCCTCTCACTTCCAGACTTGTGAAGCGATATTGGTTCTACTTCCCGAATATTTTCGTATTGGTCTCTGTTGCACAATTCCCCAGCTATCACCATAGCGTAACAAAGTACAAAGTCAGAGGACCTGGATTAGATTCAAGCTCCACCACTAAATAGCTGGGTCACCTTGCTCAGTCCACTTAATTAAGTCTGTTTCTTCATTCATAAAATGAAAACTAGTATTTCACAGGATTTTTGTGACATCAAAGGTAACATATGTAGAACAGGTAATTACTTGCAAACTATTACTACTATTATTATCATCATTATTAAGTAACTTCCCACTCTTTTAGGCTTTTCCCTCCTCCAATTCATTTTTTTAAGCTCCTATGAAAGTAATCTTGAGAAACACAAAGTCGATAATGTAATTCAAAAGCCTTCCATGACCCACCTTTTTAGCCCATCTCCCTCTGCGTACTTTATAGTAGATTCACCTGGACTACTCCGCCTTTCTCAGACATGCCATGCTTTTTCACGGCCTTAGGCATTTACATGTGGTTCCCCTCATCTTGGAGCGTCTTCCTCCTACCTCCTACTTCTTGTCATGGGTGTAATCTTCATTCTGTGGTACCCACCATGAATTATCAGCCTTCAGTAAAAAATTAAAGTTTGGAGGGTTTACTTGATGATAAGCTTGTAATAAACGAATCGAGAATTCTATGCAAATACAGAAACTGGTCTCGGGCTTTATTAATAAAGAGCAGGGGAGAGACTAGTTTCACTCTTTTTTACCAATCAGGCCACATTAGGAGTACTGTTTTAGGTTTGGGAAACACATTTAAAAGAGACAGAGACAAAATGAACTGTTGAATCTGAAGAGGACAGGGAAGATAAGTGTTTTTAAATCATGCCACACAAGGAGCTGTAGAAGGCACCGGCATTTAATCTGGAGAAGAGAAGAGAAAGCTCTAAACAAATTATAAACATGTGCAATCCCTTCCAATGAAATGGCAGCGCACTTTCATTATGTGGCCCCAGAGGGTAGCACTATAACCAATAGGCGAGGTTATAAAGAGTCAACCAGGCATGCATCCCAAAGAAGTCCTTTCTAATCACCAGGAGTATTGGAAAGTAGATTGGACTGTGTGGAGAGATTGAGTTTCCTTCCCCTGAGGATAATAAAGCAGGGTTTGGGGACCAGAAGAGACATTGAAGAGGGCCTTAAAGCCCCAAATAGGTAATACACAAGATGAGCTGGGCTGTTCCTGAGAGGCAGTGACTCAAGAGCCCTGTCTTCAATGCAATTTCTTGCCCTCACAGTCAGGATGATTCACACACATTTCTTACTTTCCATTGCAGCTGTTACCATTATCATAACACTTTCCACATAACAAATTGCATTTTTCCTTCAACTACTACAATGAAAGCTATTTCTGGGTGGGAAATGTGTCATTGGCTTCTCATTCCTAATAGTGCCAACCACAGCTTCTTCAGCATGGACGATACTCAATAATGGGAATTGATGTAATTTTATGCCTGTGAGCAATTCATTCATCCTTTTAATGAGTTTCCTTAGCAGTACACAAGAGTTTTAAATTTGATGATTGGGCATTCTAACTAATGTTATACAGTAAACTTTCTAATAATTAAAAGTAGGAAGTTTACTTTCTAATAAAAAATATGAATATTGAACTAAAAATTGATTTTTAAAATGAGTTCGCAAAAGCTCACTTTAAACTTCATCTGATCTAATACTCTGTTGTTCCTGACACCCTCTCAGGGTAAAAATCTCATGGAAGTTAGCTCTTTTTTTTTTTTAATATATATTTATCTTTATTGTTGAAAGTATTACAGATGTCCCCATTTTTCCCCCATTGATCCCCTCCACCCTCCATCCACCCCACTCCCAGGCCTTCCCTAAACCGATGTCTGTGTCTATGGGTTATGCTTATAAACATATAATTCTTATGGTTTTATAAATAGTACTCATTGATTCTTAGTCTCAGAAATTGTTTCTGGTGGAAGTAAAATCCTTTTCATGTACATACTGAGCATTTTCTTTTAATATATTGTAAACTTTTGTTCTCTAGCTGAAGATGTTGCATTATTAGTATAATCCCTTACTGGGAACTGCAGGGTTAGGCACATTGGCAACATCAGCATCTAGCCTTCTCCCAATACTTCCCAAGTCATCTAATTGTCCCTTTAGCAAAGAATGTAGTTGTTTCACATTTTCAACAAATCCATGTCTTAAAATAAATGTTCCTTGATAATTTCCAAAAATTAGAAGGAAACTAATTCTCCTGTATTAGGAGAATAGCTAAATAAATTATTATGGATCATGTAATTGATATATTATACAATCAATAAAAATTACAAAGATGATGGGCAGTTTGAAAAACAGTTTATGAGAATTTAATGATTAATTGAGGGACCCTGTGATTACTTGTGTACTGTCTGTCTTCCACACTACACACACCCATGGGCTTGAGGATAAGGTCTACTTTGTTCTCCAAAGCTTTAGCATGACAGGTGCTCAAAGTATGTGCTGAAAAAAATGAATAGATGAGTGCTTTGTATATGATAAGGGACTGCAAAGAACCTAAAATTTTGCTTGCACAGCACCGATTTTTATTATTTTTAAAATATTCTGCAATGCAGCTATTTTGCCTTTCTTGTGAAAATAGTGAATTTATATCATTAAAATAAATAAAACTCAAGGGCCCTGTCCCCATGAGAAATTTCAGAGGCATTCTCAGAGCCTGTGGTATGCAGGCAGGACTGCAGAAAACACAGAGCTGAGTGGGTAATAAAGAATGAAGCAGACAGGCAGACATGTTTACCATGGACATTTCTGGTTACATATGTATTTTATAGACCACTTACTGAGAACATATTGAAATATTTTATCCTAATTGATTGTTAAGCACTTCTACTCGCTGAATGTCCTGAATGCCTCATTGAGCTTTCACTATCATCTTTTGAGGGGCTGCTGCTTTTTACATTTTAATGGTCTAATTTATCTTTGCCATAAGCCATTTTTACATTATCAACATTCTGTTATGCAGCTGTATGATAGATGGGGTGGGCCAAATAGATTCTGATATGCTAATTTCCCCTTTAAAGTAGCAACTTTAATAAATTTATAGTTTTGCTCTTTCAGAGCTCACAAAATAGGGATTGGAAATATTTTCATGAATAGCTGTATTTTGTTAGAAGTAAATTCAAGTTTCCAGGTTGCTAATGGGAAGGTTGCTATATTAGATGAAAGTATTTAATAAAGATATATCATGTACATAATTTGGGGGAGAGGAGAGTAGAGGAAAATATAATGAAACTGCTTATGATATTGTAGAGGGGGTGAGTCTCATAAAAAAGTTGAACATTCACTTATTCATTCATTCAAAAATATTATTAGCTCCTACTTTTTGTGAGAGTAGTATGGCATGGGCAGAACACAAATGATGATATTTGCTTCCATGTATTGAGTGCTTACTGTGCTGGCCACAGAAGACACTTTATATGTGGCCACTTAATTTTTCAGATAATCTTAGAGATAGAGATTATTTTCCCCATTTTGCATGTGAATCTCATTGAGGTTAAGAAACTTGTCCAACATCATTGGGTCAATGAGCAGAGATGCTGTAACAAGCAAACAGAAACCCAAACCAACCAAACCAGAGCAAAACTAGCCTAAAAACAATCCCAATTCAGCCTGGCTCCAAAATGTAACCACTTGATTGATAACCACAGTATAGGAGCTCATCACTCCTAAGAGGATTTCAGAGTCAAGCGATGATGTACGAGCACACAAATAACTGCCTATACAGATAGGAAAGTAAAAGTGCAAAAGCAGAAGTACAGAAAAAGTGCTGTCAAACTGCCAGGAAGGAAGGGCTTGTTTCCCTCGAGGTCTGCAGAGGAAGAACCAGAAAAAGCCACATGGAGGAGATGGCATTTGAAGATCTTGGACTGAGATTTTAGATGCAGAAACTGTGAGAGAACTTCTAATGTGGGAGAAACAGCTTGAGAAAGGAGGCACGAAAGATAGTAGGAGGCTCATTTACCAAACACCTACTACATCCTAGATGCTTGGGAATACATATGAATAAAACACAGCATAGCGGGAGATATAGGCAAACAAATTATTATTTAGTGTGATGACAGAAGTACATACAAGATACTAAAGTAACAGGAGACAGAATAGAAAATATATGATTATGAAGCCTTCCTTTGTTTCACACTGAATTAATTAGGATGATAGCTGCCCTGGAAAAGATTTACTTCCAAATAACCCAGATTTCCTCTCTAAACCTTTAATTCTCAGAAAGGACAATAAAATAGCCTGTTTCACAGGATGCTTGTGAGGATCGAGTGAACCAATGATGGAACATGTTTAGTACAGTGTTGACCCATCCTAAGTGCTCAATAAATACCAGTTATTATTGACATTGTCCTCACTGCCCATAACTACTGATAAAAGAAAGAAAGCCATGCTCAGGAAAATTGATAAGAAAAGTTCATAAGCAAGTTCTGAATTCCTTTCTGCTCCCACATTCAAGGCCCTCCATCCTGTATATAGTTGCAGCCTGTGATTCCAGACTCGTGTACCAAGCCATGTACATTCTCTGCTCTCCAAGCCCAAGGGCACACCTGCAACCAGCATCTCCATTCTTGCGTTCCCAAGGCATCCCCAACTTGCCTCCATTATGGCAACTGTCATATCAGATTATAATGATCTCTTTCGAGGGAAGTTGATTGATGCCTAGAGTGTGGCCCAAGTACCAGCAGCAGCAGCATATTCCTGGAACTCCTTAGTAATGGTGATTCTTATGCCTGTAAAGTTTGAGAAGTTTGGTCTAGAGTACACATTCTCTGAGGTCAGGAAACACATTTTTCATATGTATCCCAACTTCTATGACCATCTGGCAAAGAGCAGCATTTAACAAATGATCATTTATTGAATGTGTGAACGAGTTCATACGTTTCCTCATCTCCACCTTTTTTATTCAAGTCATTTGACCTTTGTTTGTTTTCATCAACCTTCACCACCACCTTCGTTTTCTCACTAGGTTAACCGTCCCACGGGAACTGCTCCTGAACTCCTAACTACTTAAGATCTCTCTCTTTCCTCAGAGCCTCCTATAGGATTACATGAGCTAATCAATCAGATAGCTCTATTGATTACATGTCTGTATCTTCTCTCTTGTTCATTCCCACACACATGCACATATGAACACACATAAAAAATGCAGTATTTTTTCTCTTTATCTCACACTGATCATTAAAATTTGTCCTGAAGGTCAAATATAGTGTCCTTCTATTATCTTACCATAACCATCTAACTGAACCACTCCTGGCAGAGTAAATACTTATTTGCTCAGCAAACATTTGTTGAATTAAGATTACTGCATAGGACAGTAGGCCACTGGCCAGAGAAAGGGAACTAATATGCAGCTTCCCAGCCTTTGCAGACTTTGCTTTGTTGCCTCACCTGAGTTATCATGACACAAAGGAACTAAAGAAAATATAGGATTTTATGTCACACATATTCAAACATTCTAGTGTAGAATGACAAGGGGAGTGAAAAACAACCAGAGAGACCTTCTTTCTAGTAGGACTTCCATTACTAAGTTATTAAATAATCTTAGGCAAGCAATTTTCCCTTCTGGGACTATTTCCCCATTTGTGCAATAGAGAAGACTACACACAAGTCCTGGGATTCCTCTCAGTGCTAACCCTCTCTGATTCTCTCTAGTTGCAAGGTGCTCAAACGTAGTAATTAATCAGAGGAATGTGGGTGATAATTCCTGACAGTAAACTGCATAACATCCAAGGACAGACTGGTAGCACTGAAACTGACAGTGTAAGCTACTGTCCAAGGACCCACTTATATTCATTCTGGTGACAAGCAAGAAAGCAGAGTTCTTTTAGGAAAAGGTCATGTTATGGGTTAGTAAAAGTGAGAAGAAAGTTTCTCTAAATTATGGGTTCTTGTAAAACAAAGAAAAGTTTAACTTCTCAAATTTACTGATGTCAACTTCAAATTTATGATAAAAAGAAAATAGGAGCTATAAAATATCTGAACAAGGAGAGACTTATGCTGAATGAACCACCCGAGAAACTACAAGGGTCATTAATTGTCACGCTTCATCAAATGATTACTAGTTGAGAGAAAAGGACTTTGATCCCTGAGGATAATATTGCACAAGGCTTTGAATATATCACAGGTTTGCCTTCTAGTCCAACCTTTCTCTAAAACATCTGATACAGGTCAATACCAAGGAAGCCTGGGTAGACTTCCTCTGTTACAGGGAAGCAACCTCGATGTCCTGTTTGTGCCCTAGAAAGTGATCCACTGGAGATTCTAATTAAATCTGTTATCTGAAGATATGGGGGATGCAACTAATTATGCTAGGCTCTAAAAATGGGATGAGGAATTTTATCTGAGTCCTTTGTTAGTCATTAAGTTAAATGAACAGTTTTAGTAATAAAGCCAACAGAGTAAGTCAACCAAGTGAAGTAGAATGCAGGCTACCTTGAAAAAGTTGGACTGAAAAGGTGTCCAACCTGTAGAACTGCAGCTCTTGAGCACTATAATGGACTATTTGGGAAGTTAATGTGCATCACAAAAGTGCACACATGCTATGCTGTGACACAGGAACAGAAGTCTGGTTTAAGGCAGAAGGATTTAGAGTTGTTAAAGTGACACTTTATAAACTCTAAGCTGAGAACTTTGGAACTAGGAAAAAATTGGGTAAATGGTCAGTGTCTTAACTAAGGTTTAACTTTCCTCCTAGTAAAGGGGTCAACATGCTATGAAACATCACCATCAAATGACTAGGCCCTGGAAGTATCATGGGGAACTTGTTTTCTCTGTTGTTTCAATTGGTACTAAACATGATTATTTTGGGGGAAAATACAGTGGTTTTATCTTAAGGCAAAATCTGGCTTTCATATAGATATTTTGATAAACATTTCACTTGCTGTTGATCCCCCTGCCAGGTAACATCGCAGCAATGATTATTGAAGATGAAACACTGAGCATTTGAATTCCTAGTAAGTGTTTGGCACTATTCTATGGTTTGGGGACAACAAAAATTAATAAAAAGGGTTCTGTATTCAAGAGGTTTGCAATACAGTTAGTGAGATAAGACCACAGAAATGAATGATCTGTGAATATAACTCGAGACAATATTTAATCAAGTAATGACAATTAGACATGCAGCGGGGAAAATACGATATAACTTCAGAGGAGGTAGGGAGTCATATAGGTGAGAATTTTCAGGCAAGAATTCATAGATGTGGTAAATACTTGAGCTAGTATTTGGTATAATAGAATTTGGAAAATCAGAGAAGGTTGGAGAAAGCAGTCCACTTCAGGGTGGGCAAAGGTACAGAAAGGACAAAGACCCTGGGAGTGAAAGTGACACCAGAGAGACCTGCCTCAATGGAAAAGTCAACTAACGAAAATTCAAAACAAAGATGCAGGCTTAGTGTGAAAAAAATTCTCTTAGAATTCTGTATTGCTTTTACCATGGTTTTTCCCCCCTCCAGGTTACAGCTTCCTATTAGCAGAATTGAGAGGCTAAACCTATAATTTTCTACCTCTCAGCACCTTGTCTTTGAATGTTTTTGTGAACTAAGGTTTTTCTTTCGTTTTTTTAATGTGTGGGTTTTTTTCTTTGTATTCCAGGCCAGCTCCTCCGCATACACAGTGTTAATGGGCGACATTTAAGGATGCTGGTTGTAATGCACAATGATTCACGCCGTGTGTTACTGCGGGCTTCTGTTGCCACTGTAATTCTCAACTCCACTTTCCAACATGTTAGCCTACTAATATTTAATAATATAAAGCTGCTAAATCACTTTGCTTTTCTATCTAGCAAGATTAAAGCTACAGAAAAATGTTCTCTCATAAGGCTAGCATTGTGTAATGAGTCAACGAAAATACGAGGGATCAATTGAGAGCCAAAACCTTAGGGAATAAAATGACACTCTCTATGCCTGTGTCTAAGGGAAAAGTAAAAGGTTTCTTTGGACATGCAATTATAAAATGTGTTTCCTTATTTTGGCGATTTGAAAGTTCTACTGATAACTTGTTAATTTCTACCCCAAAGCGTATAATATAAGCAGTCTAGAGTAGTGGAAAGAAGAAAGAATTATTAAAACAGCAATGAACAGAGCACAAAAGCAAAAATGGCAATTGCATTTTGCATTTATGTAATGTCACTTGCTGGGCGCTGGCAGAAGATCAGGGCAATTATGCGCCACAGCTATACCAAAAAAAAAAAAAGAAAAAGAACCATGCGAATTTCACACTGTTAAACTAGAGATGTGAAATGTTGTCCATAATATATCACAAAAAGGTAAATTAAAGAAACATTATCATGATGACTTACTATGTATACCAATTGTCAAATTTATGACTGGATTGTCGTATTTAAGATCTATCTTATCTGGTCATTCAATGTGTTTGGCCTACAAGCTGCAAGGGCTTTTGGAATAGGAGGGTTCATAGTCAAAACTGCAGGCCAGATATTTAACCAAATATCCAAGCACAGAGCCTATGATACACTGTGGGCGGGGGGCACCAAAGGCACAGCAAAGTGTGCTAGTTGATTTGAGAGGGTGACCAGGAGCTGTGCCAAGACCATCCAGTGACAGGAAGATTTAAAGACACAATTCTGGAGGCAAACCCACTACTTAGGTTTTTCAAATTAAGGCTATGAATACAATATCAACTATCTGTTATCACCATAATTTCATAAAATAAAATGTTTAACACTGAAATTAGAGGGAGATTATCATCTCAAAGATTCTTTCCAAGGAAGGAGAGTGTGTGATCTAATACTGATATGTGTGTGTGTACTTAGTAAAGTCCTTTCCCCCCACATTTTCTTCCACCCAAGTAGAAATTAGGTGATGAACCAGCACCAGTCTACAAACTTGAATTTGGGAAAACACTATCGAGAGAACATCCAGACATTCTGGAATTATGTAGAATAGAATTTTTATAGTGTGTCTGTGACTTTGTCAATAATTGGGGAATAACATAACAAGGCAATTTAAACAGTAGAAACAGTAAGGCAGGAAGGGTAACTGTTATATGCAAGAGAGGCCTAGTTCATAGCAAACTGAACTATTAGTTAACATCCTGCAGACTTCTGAGTATCACTGAGCATGTGTGTACATTCCTTAACTTCGCCCCCATTTTAATCATGTTGATAAATTAACACAGTCCTTTCCAGGCACCCTGTCAGCATATGTCCTCTATTATAGCATCCACTGTACGGAATTCTAATTGTTTTCCTGTCTGCTGTGGTCTCTTCTATTAGATTGAGTTCCTATAGAAAGGGTGATGTCTAATTTGTCTTTGTATCTGCAATGCAAAGCACAGAGCCTGTCAGAGGCTCGCTAAATATAGGGCTCTCTAAATATTTATTGTAATAAATAAATTAATAATGTTTAGAATAATTTTATTACCTTTTTAAAAAAAGAGTTAATATTTGCCAGGTACATTGCTGGGTACCACATGTACAAGAAATGATTAAAACATAGTTCCTGAGCTCAAAAGGCTCAGTCTAGTTGATGAGACAGACAAGCAATAATACAGCAGACTGGGTTCCATAACTGTGTAAGGATGGAGGGAGGGCCCCTCGCCCAGGCTCAGAGCGTCAGGCGGTGGTTGCTGGTGGTTTTACAGACGATGCACTTCCTGGGCTTATCAGCAGTTACCTGGGTGAAGAGCTGGTGCAAGGGGGCTGGTACTGAGATGCCAGGTGAACGCCCTGTGTGTGTGGGATTATTTAGAGAGGAGTTTAAGGATGGGAGAAGTGTGAGCAAGAACCTGAAGGTAAGGGGGGCTGTTTCTTCCCCAGGAACTGAAAGGAGAACTAATTTGAATGGAAAGCAGGTGACGCAGGAAGCAGAGGATTAGTGAGATTGGTCAGGGCAGGGCCAAAATCAGATGGGTATTTTAGAAGACTCCACATGGGCTACAGCGTGGAGAATGGGTTGAGGTGCACAGAGCTTTGGTGGACATCAGTTAGTAAGTAATTAATTAAAATAAGCAATAATTGTAGGTGTATCTAGAGAGGAGGTAATATGGAAAGACTGCAGAGAAATTATTCAAGAGATATTAAAGATTTATCGATAGGGCACTTAGAGATCAACTGAAGGAGAGTCAGTAGGAGAGTCCTAGGAAAGCGTCTTGGTGCTACAACCACAGAAGTACTAAGCTTTCTCTGTGGCAGGCACTTTTCATATATAAACGTGTTAATCCTCAAAATGACTCTGTGAGATCGCTAATTTTATTATTCACATGCTATGAATAAGGAAACTAAGGCATAGAGATCACACAGCTAGTGATGAGCAGAGCAAGAATCTGAACCCAAGCACATGCTCTTAAACACCACACCATACTATTAATGGTCACTAAGACAGTGGATTTAACTGGAGACAACAAACTGAAAGATAAAGATGACAAGTGTGTTTTTTGACATCCCTGAGGGCATTTGAGGATAGATGTCCTGTAAGCACATAGATGTATGAGTCTGGAGTCAAGGCAAAATCTAGTTGCAGATACAGAGACGGGAGATATAAGCACAGAGCTGGGAAGCAAATCTGTGGATGTAGGTGTACTCTACGAGGGAGAGTGTGCAGAGGAAAAGAGAAGACATCGCTGAGTAAGTGGGCCAATAAGGGATGAGAGGACATGTCTGTGGAGATGGAGGAGAGGAAGTCGGGGGTGCAAGGAGGATCATGAGCCTGGAAATGGGATTGTAGTACAAAAACAAAAAAAAGAGATTTCCGAAAGGAGAAAGCAACAGAGGAAAGTGCAGAGAAAGATAAAATGTGATAGGGGCTAAGAAGTCTCCACTGGACTTAGAAACAAAGAGTCTTGGTGACCTTGGTTGCAAACAATTTCAGTGGAGGGGTATGGCACAGAATTTGGGCTGCAGTGCTCTGAAGAGAGAATGGGATGGAAGGAAGGGAGTGTAAGCAATTCTTCTAGTGGGAAGGAGAGTTTTAAAGATAATTTTCTAATAATGGGATGATGGTTGTGGTGTAGCAAAAGCAAGTGGAACAGGGTTCAAATTTCAGCTCTGCCAGCTCTTAGTGTCCTCAGTAAAGTAGGGATAAAAATACCTACTTTTAGATTATATTATGAAGATTAGTGCCTGTGTTTGTAGAACACCTAATAAAAATCGTTACTTAGTAAATGAGAGATTTTAGCCCTATGAAAAATGTAAAAAGTCTAACGATCTAGAATTCCTCTAATGTACTATTTGAATAGTCTGTCATAGGGTAGAAAAATCATCTAAACCTTTTAAGTGGGTTTTCTATTATTTTTATCTGAATATTTAATGTCATAAGGACATAATTTTAGTTTTATTGTTGCTATATGAGTTATTTAACTTTTAAATGGAAATCTTTACTGGCATTATTGAGATATAATTCACATACCATAAATTCACCCATTTTTAAAAGTGCATTGTTCAGTGGGTTTTAGTATATTAATGAAGTTGTGCAACCATCATTACAATCTAATTTTAAAACATTTTCATAACCCCCAGAAGAAATCCCATATCCATTAACAGTCACTCTCAATTCCTACCACCTCCTTATGCAGCCCTAGGCAATCACTAATCTACTTTCTGACTCCATAGATTTGCCTATTGTGGACACATAATATATATGGAATCATAAAATCATGTGGCCTTTTGTGACCGGCTTTTTTTACTTAGCATGTTTTCAAGGTTCATACATACTGTAACATGTATCAACACTTCATTCCTTTTTCAGGTTGAATAACATTACATTGTATGGATATATCACATACTTATTACCCATTCATCAGTTGATGGGTATTTGGGTTGTTTTCACCCTTTGGCTATTGTGAAAAATGCTATGAACATTTGTATACAAGTTTTGTTTGAACATATGTTTTTATTTCTCCTGGGTTTATTATACCTAACAGTGAAATCAGTGAATCTCAATGGGGGATTTAATTTCTTTCCCCAT
Organism: Miniopterus schreibersii; assembly: GCF_964146895.1. Classification (NCBI taxonomy): domain Eukaryota; kingdom Metazoa; phylum Chordata; class Mammalia; order Chiroptera; family Miniopteridae; genus Miniopterus; species Miniopterus schreibersii. The sequence goes on along the minus strand of NC_138112.1, from coordinate 28,487,294 downwards.
TCCAATCCTACTTCCCTGAGGTAAATAAACACTGTTATCCTGAGGTTTCCTGAGGTTCTGTTTCCTTCCAGGCTTGGTCTATGATATGTAACCTCTCTTAGCATGAAACATTCTGGAAGATTGTGTTGAGTTAAAATTGTAAGCTGGCATAGGAACAAAAGCACTGGCACCTGACATCTCTGACCCAAGTCCTATATCTGCCACAAACTACTTGCGTGACTGTGTGATCTTCAGTAAGTCTCTTAATTTTGCTAGACTTAATTTCTCAATTAAAAAAAAAAGTGTTAGGATGTAATATTCTCTAACTCTTTCTGATAAGGCATTCTATGATTTAATAATACTTAGGGCCCCAAGAATATACTATCATCTCGGGGCTTATTTGCAGCACATGTTTCTTTCCCTTTCTTTTTCTTTCTGGTTGGTGGCAGGAACATTAGAGAAAGGGGACGGCGATCACCCTCCTCTTACCAAGCACTGACATTTGCTTAGCACACCAAGCAAACTTTCAGAGTGGCTGGTGCTGTAACTAACGTCCTTGTGCATATCCTAACCTGCTTCTTTTCAATCTTCCGTCTGTTGAATTGATTTTTGTTGTATTGCTCTTCACAGGGTCAATCAGAGGTGCTGGGGAGTTTGCTTTCCAAGGGCCTGATTCTACCTTTGAAAGCCTAGCAGCACACAGTACAGGGACCCAACCCCTCTAAGACATGTTTGGGGAATCCACATGTGGGATGTATTTTCTCCAGAGCATTTGCTGTTGGCACATGTTGAGTACAAATGAAACAGACCTGAGCAAAAAGTAGGCCACCTGTTACAATGCACATTAGGCAGGATGAAGAAAATCTGTTTCTGTGGCCTAACTCAGAAACCCCATGGAAACTGTATAAATCACCTTTTCCCAGTAGGATAAGGGTGAACTATGACCCAGAGAGAAGGATTCGTCTCTAACTACCAGCTCGTCCATGCACTGCCTTTAGCCTGGAGAAGGGCTTCCACGAAACGTAAACGCCCGCTTTGAGTCGCTGTTTTAGGTGAACACCTACCACTTGTTCATTGAATACCTACTCTATGCTCATATGTCACATGGACAGAATATAGTATGGTTCCCACCCTGAGGCATCTCTGGACAAGGCATTCACCAACTTCTATTTTAATTTCCCACAGTCACTATTCCCATCCCTCCTATTGCAATTTTTTAAGTTTAGGGTTTTAAAAAAGTAGATCATCTTCTGAGAAAGGTTTGATGGTCTAGAAACTAAATATTAGTTCTGCTCAATGAAGAAAACTCAGTCTTTCTGTTTCTCTGCTGGGGAAAGAGTCTAGATTCGAGCCTGATTTTATGGGTCACAAGGACCCCAGAAGAAAATCAGGGCAGGGAGTCTGGCAGAAAAAGGCTCCAATATGAAAATCAGGGCAGGGAGTCTGGCAGGGACAGGAATAGAGCTTCTGTGGAAGATAAGAGGAGAAACAGGGAAGGCAACAGTCCTCGCCTGGGTGAAAGGCCCCGGCTGACCACAGGTCCCACGTGGTACCTGTCAAAGGGATCTCAGTGTTGTAGCAGGAGACTTCCAACTGAGGAGTAGCAGTCCAGGGTAGAAGTGACAACTTTCTCATCCTGCCCCTGCCAGACATTGCTCAGCTCCTGGAAGTCTGGTCTGAACATGCAGTGGCAGTATGGACCAGTGGGCAATGAGATGTATCTTTGTGATAACATTCTAAGGGGCTGGGACAGTGACAAAAATGAGAAGACTAAGTAATTTTTTATAAATGAGGGAGGTAGGAAAAGGTGTTATTGCAAGAGATGGAAATGGCTGTTCAGGGCGATGAGTAAGTCGTTAAGAGACCCTCCTAAGAAGGAAAGGAGAGTCTCAGAATTCCAGCAATTGTACTGGTGGAAATCTGGTCAGAGGCCCTTTTTTTATTCACAGCCCCTTTCCTCATGCTCAATATGAAGCTAAGGCCTACCTACAAGGGACACAGATTCCAGTGACAGCAAGACAGCAGAAACTTATCAAGTAACTCATCACAGAGAGTGGGGAGGGCTGGAAAGAAATCTGGGCTGTCACTTGACCTTGAGATTTTGCACGAAAAAGGTCTGAATGCTTAGAAACTAATGAATACAAACCTGTTAGTGTAATATCTAGGGGAAATGAGGATGGATCCAAAATAAGTAAGTCTGAAAGCTAAGTTAAATTCACATATATTTGAAAAATGCAACCCATAATAAATTTCTAGACTTCGTTTTTTTACATTCCCAGTAGCTGTTACTTATACACACATACCCCTCTGTGTTGAGTGGTCCCTAAATCTATTGAGAATAAGGTTCAGTTATGTCTGGATTGTTCATCCCCAGAAGTATCAGCCATATAATAGGCATTTAATACATATTTGTGATCTGAGTGACAGTTTTCTCATCTGGAACATTTAAAGGTTAGATTAAATTGTTGCTAGAATGTCTTCCATCCCTGAACTTGCATTGGCTTCTAGTTAATTTTAAACTTATAACTTTGACAGAATGATATCCTTGTAATTATGCTAGAGGCATAAAAAGAAAGCAGAACATTAGAATGAATTTGAGAGAGATGAAAATAACAAAGAGAAATGGGATTCTCATTTCTTACCTCCATCCCTGCTCTCAGCCTGGGCCAATCTATTCTGTTAGGCAGGTTGTTGTTGAGAAAACCTGGCCAAGGGCCTGAGCTAAGGCTGAAATCCAGCCTGAACTAGTTTGCCACATCACACTTGGGTCCTGGCACATTTTGTCTCTCTCATTCAGGGGAAGGGGAGTCTTTTATTTTATTTTTTTAATTTGGACAAAGGCTCTGGCTGGGTTAGATAGGCCCAGTAAGCCGTCCCGCACCTTTAAAGAAAACCATAGAACTCCTCTTAATCCCCTAATGTATTTATTTCTCTGGAAGAGAGTGATCTTACATCTTAGTATTCAGCTTAGAGCATATGTCCCTGCTGACTTTAAATACCCTGTTCAAGCGATCCGTGAACTTTAGACGAGCTTAAGGTCTGAGAACTGAATTAAAGTGTTGAAATAGATTTAATTTCTCTGCTCTGAGAAGTAAATTTTGATCCCTTAATGAAAACAAACTTCTACATTTTAAAATACATAGGTCTCTATATAAATATATGTAGTCTTGCACAGCCCTTCCTCCCATACCACCAACCCTAACGTTCAAGTCCCTTTATAACTCACTGGGCTCACCATCAGGCTATGATGAAAACAGCCGTTTATAATAGTGTGTTTTTTTAAAAAATATATCTTAAATGATTTCAGAGAGAGGAAAGGAGAGGGAGAGAGAGAGAGATAGAAACATCAATGATGAGAGAGTCATTGATCGGCTGCCTCACACACGCCCCCTGACTGGAGACTGAGCCCGCAACCCGGGCATGTGCCCTGACCGGGAATCGAATCCCCATCGCCTGGATCCTACGTTGACGCTCAACCGCTGAGCCACACCCGGCCAGGCTATAATAGTGTTTTGATGAAAATTCATTCCCACCTCAGCCTGAGGTCTCTACTTAAGGGATCATAATATGTCATTTAACACACACACACACACACACACACACACACACACACACACACGACGACAGCTAACATTAATGGGGCACTTCATATTTATCAGGCATTGTTCTTAGAACTTTATATATAAACTCATTAAATTCTTATAGCAAGCCCATGAGATGGATACTACAATTACTGCAATTATATGGCTAAAGAAACAGGAGCTCAGACTAGTTGTTATTTGCCCAAGTTTACACAACTAGGAAGTTGTGGAGGCAGGATTCAAACTCTAACACTCTGATTCTAGAATCTAGATTCTTAACCATACAGTCATTATCTATTTGTCTATTTATCTAGTCATACCAATCTATTGAAATTTGACTACTTTTAAATATGGTGTACTTTTTCCCCCAAGTAGAATTTAATACTTGAGGAGTGTTATGTGTGACAAGGATAACATTAAGAAATATTTTTAAAAATATGTTTTTATTGATTTCAAAGAGAGGAAGGGGAAGTGAGAGAAAGATAGAAACATCAATGATGAGAGAAAATCATCAATTGGCTGCCTCCTGAACACCCCCGACTGGGGATCAAGCCTGCAACCCAGGCATGTGCCCTGACTGGGAATTGAACATTGACCTTCTGGTTCCTGGGTCAATGCTCAATCGCTGAGCCACAACGGCCAGGCACATTTAATAAATATTTATTAAGCACATTTAAAAGCATAGATTCTGGTGCCAGCCCACTTAGATTCTTTCAGATCCTATCTGTGTGACTGACCTCTCCAAACCTCAGTTTCTAATAATAACAAACACCTCCCTGGATTGCTGTAGAGATTAATGAGCTAATTTATGTAAAGTACAATCTGGCAGGTAAAAAGATTAAATAAATGATAGTGATTGTTTTCTCCTCCTCTTCCATCATCATCATCATCACCACCATCACCATCATCACCATCATCATCATCACCACCACCATCACCATCATCACCATCACCACCACCATCACCATCATCGCCACCATCATCACCATCATCACCATCATCATCACCACCACCATCATCATCACCATCACCATCATCACCACCATCATCACCACCACCATCATCACCATCATCACCATCATCATAGTCACCACCACCATCATCACCATCACCATCACCACCACCATCATCATCATCACTATTACTATTAGTACTACACATCAGGAACTACTTTTGACACAGAGAAACAACAGTAAAAAAAACAAAGGTCTTGCTCTCATAAAATCAATATTCTAAGTATAAGTCCTAATGTACTCAATTTCAACTAGCTCATCCCGTTGTTTCCATTTGTTAGTTAAAATGCATACTGTACATTTTTTATAAAATTGGAATAATCATACCTACCCCAAGGCTGTTGTGAGGATAAATGAGTTAGTACATATAAAAGTATGGAACAGTGCTGAGCACATACAGGCACTCTGTGCATGTTAGCGGTTTTAATTAGTATCTATGTTGTGGGTGTTACAGTCTAAAGTACTGTCTTGACTCTTTCCCAGTTCCCATAATTTGTTGCTATAGCAATTTTGCCTCTCATTTTCTCACAGCTCCTTTGCTTCCACAGAGGATTGCTTTTGAAATTATGATTATTCTTCAGTTTTTTACTGTTACCCAATAACAGAATGGTTACTAAATTAAATATAAAAAATGTTCCCCAAACACAAAAAGATATACTCAAATGAAGGGAAAATACTCCTAACATCTCAGATAGATGTAAGTAATCTGGCTCTTTTTTTTCTTGTTTTAAGGAGCAAATCAGTTAAATCTAGATTGTTTCATCACAGAGTTTTATTTGACTATCACAGAAGAGGAATTTTGGAACAAGATAAATCTGGGTTCATTTCTCAGTCCTTCCGAGCCTCTCACGCTCGACCCACCTACCAGGGTTGCGAAGAGTAAATGAGGTTTTGGAACAGGTCAAGTTCCCTGTCTTCCTTCCTTCTTTACACTATACAGTGAAATTTTAATGTGTTCTTTAACAAAACCTTGAATTCTTAATGAAAGAACATTTCCACCTTAATATAAAAAAGAGTGTAGGACAACAGTAAACAGCATGTTTTAAAAAAGGTGTCTACATACAGAATGCATTAATTTCAAACCAGGGGAGGGGGGGAGCTTTCTTTCAGTGTGAGCCCTTGCCTATATCACAGTGCAGAAAAAAGAGGCTGTAAAATGGGATATGGAGAGAGCAGCCTCTGTGACTTTGTGGGAGTCAATTAATCTCTCCTTATTTTCCTTAATTCAGATTGGGCTTAGTGCTCACCTACTTCAAAAAGGCAGTGAAAGCCTTTGAAGAAGAAACTGCTGCATAAACTTGGGAAGGGGCTGTGCCTTGTGGGTCATGTCCAAAGGCTTTCCTCTTCTGGTTTTAATTAACAGTGAAATTAAGAATTCTTTAAGATTATATCAGCCTTGTAAAGGCATAAGAAGGTCAATGATTTGTTAAGCATCTTTTTTCTCTCCTTCATGGTGCTATTTCCCAGATGAAATCTTGTGAACAAAGCTCAAATTCTCTTTTGGGTCCACAGATTCCCAGCAGAGTGGGTAGGAGAACTGGGGGACTGAGTGGGGAGCTGTGGTGTGTGTGCAAGGGAAGGATTAAGGCTCCATGAAGGCTCAATGATCGGGGTGTGGAAATGCCCTGGTGAGAGTCCTGGCCCCTCCACTTGCTAGATCAAAGCCCACACTTTGCAAAGGTGTTGGGGTTATTAGAAACCAGGAGGTAGGTATGTAAAATGGGTGGCTGCTTATCAGCGCTCCATAGAGTAGCTGTTATTTTGTTTACATTCCTAAAAAGTTACATGTAAGGTAGAAATACTGCTACATGAGTAGATAAAAGATAATATTGTCTCAGAGAAGTGTGAAGTCACATATGGCTTTAGAAACAGACCACCTTTTACGGGGAGCCTATGAATATATTAATAAAAGGGAAATAGATGACTTTCCCTATGGTGACAAGAAGGACTGCTACTAAAAATGACAGAAGAAATGATCATCCACAGCTTTCTTATGGTCTCAGGGGACTTATCTGTGCTGATAAATATTTTTCGCCTGATTTGTGATAACACAAAAAATAAATACACATGAGCTCAAGGCTTTAAAAGAAAAATAATCCTATGGAAATAATAATAACTAATGTGGATAGTGAACAGATAAAAATCCATTTGCTTCACATTCTTTGATCCTCACAACAATCCTAGGAGGGAAACGGCACAGGTAGGGTTATTTCTCCCCTTTTCTCATGGGTGAATTGAGGCTCTGTGGGAGAGGAACTGCTTACTAAATGCATGTGCTTTGTGTGGCTGGAGGAAGACCTCGAATCTAGGCAGTCTGGACAAATCTGGGCCATCCCTGGCTTCTCTTTGACGTCAGGTTGCCACCACCTCAAACAAGAGGCCTTCTAATATACTTTGCCTCCATTCTCTTCTATTGAGTTTTCCTCTACAGATTTATGTTTAAATACATTTCTTGTGGACAAGAGTACTCACTGTCTCTGAGAGGAGGTCATTCAATCACCGTCTAGTGAATACCCCAAGCCAGAGAATTCTTCCCTTTGAATCAGTCAATCACTACTCCTACCACCCGTTCTATTTGAGAAATAATTCCAGATCCATTTATAACTCTCCGTGGCTACAGTTTCGACTTAGTTCTTCATGACTTCCACTGTAGTGGATATGCTAACTAACCTCCCTGCCATTAAACTCTGTCACACAGCTGACAGGATGATCTTAAAAGCACAAATCGAAATATGCTTGTGCTCAGCTTTAAAACTCTTCAACAGCTCCTCACTACTTACAGGATCAAGTCCCAAATCCTCAGCTTGGCAAGTAAGGCCCTTTAGGATCTGCAGCTCCCGTGTCTCCAACTTTATCAGCCACTCAATAACCTTTAGCCACATTGAACTCCTGGGAGCCCCAGAGTGCGCCATGCTCTGCACACCATGAGGCTTAGCTCTGTGCTATTCCTTTTACTTGGAACACATTTCTTCCCTCATCTGACTGGTGATGAGCTCAGTGTCTTTCTGAAAACTTTATGTGATCCTTCTTCTGCTGACCTTTCGAGACTCATAGGTACTTCTATTATGGTATTATTATGTCTATAAATTATATTTGCTTTTGAATATATAGACTTTGAAATAGTTAAAACATTAAAGACCCAGATAAATTTTCTATTATTTTGCAAGGGCTCAAAGCTTGACAAAGATAGGCCACCATAACATGTGGCTGAGGTCTTATGAGATAAAGATCTTGCTCTATGTCCCCAAACTGGGAATGGCTTGAGCCTGCTGACTTCTACAAAGGGAAAGAATTATACCTGGATTATGAGCTCTGTTAGGTATACTAGCAGATGGGCCTATGAGAAGGTAAGGGTACATTTCCCATAAATAATGCTTTTTATAAACGACTAGGAATTGATGAAACAAGGTGTGTGTATGCTCACACCTCTGCAGAAGGGACAGCCTAAGATCATACTTGCTCCCATCACAGCCTCTTACACTAGCCTGACTTTAGCTCCCTAGAGATTAGGTACACTGGAGAAACTGAGAGACTTTGGTAGATATACATCAATCCAACAACAGTGATGAATTCTTCATTTACACAGCTTTGAACTGTTTAAAGGGAAGGACCATGGCTTATTCACCTCTGAATTTTTAGCATCCAGGAAAATGTCTGGTACCTACGTGAAATCTCATGAACGTATATACTCTTCAATGAGTGAAGATATTTTATGATCATATAATGCCTCAGAGTCCATTTCCCATCCAAGATCTGCCAACGTATTTTAATTATCCTTCATCTGGTTTATCTCACCTCTGATTATCAACTACAAAATAACAATAATTAGCACCAGCTATGTAAGAGGATGAATGGAAATAGGCCATATATGTTGAGAAAACAGGCTAGAATATTATTCTTCTTGCCCTAGGAATATCATAAGCTGGGTAACTTACTATTCTCCCCAAATATGAAACCAATTAGAACATCCAAAACTATGTTGAAACAGAAACAAAAATGACACACTAGATAAGCAAGGGCCCCACGGCAATCCTGTTTGCTTTCCACAGAGCTCCAAATGCTAGTCTGATTCCAGGCTCTGCCCATTTCTTGTTTTTGCAAGGTCTAAAAAGTCAATTATTCTAAATGTAATCTGTAGCCTTAGGAGCTGGCACTTTGTCAAGTAATTTGAAGAGCTTTCCTAAGGAAAATTTACAATTTCTCTGTTTTCTTTGAGTTGATGTTACAGAAGCAAATTGTGTATACAATTAATTCATCCCTGGATGTTTGTGAGCAATTCAAAGAGCTGAGAATGGGGGGATTCCCATTGAAATGCAGAGAGAACAGATGGCTGACTCTCTCCCCAGCTTCTGCTGACTGGCCTCCATTCTTCGGAATGCTGATTAGAGATTAAGTTGGTACGTGAGTGGTTTCGCACGCTAACTTCCACCAAGGTAGCTCATATCTTAATCTGAGATGGTAATTGCTGTATCAGTATGTGTATGCTTCTGAAATAGACTGGGAAATTCTCAAACGCTCTAAAAAATATGTATTACCACATATTGCAACTTAAAGGTTAGGCATTTTAAAAACATTTTGGGGGTTGGCTTTTTCAGTTCACATCTTTGTAAAAGTTGTCCTAAGGTAGTATTTTGTACTTTGTCAGGGCTTGATAAATCTTGAATTGGTACATACATTCTTTTAATATCCTTTTCAGGGCAGAATATTCCCAAATACTTTTATTTCTTCTTCTTTTTTTTTTTTTTTTTTAAATATATCTTTATTGATTTCAGAGAGAGGAAGGGAGAGGGAGAGGAAGAGAGAAACATCAATGATGAGAGAGTCATTGATCGGCTGCAGCCCGCAACCCGGTCATGTGCCCTGACCGGGAATCGAACCCTGATCACCTGGATCCTAGGTCGATGCTCAACCGCTGAGCCACGCCCGGCCGGGCCCAAATACTTTTATTTCACCAAGAGAAGATAAGACATGGACCTGTGAAGGGGTTGGGCTCCTCATCATTACTGGCATTGGATAAGGGCTCGTTCATCTAATTCTAAGTTATCATCCACCTCTGAGATTCATAAGTTATTTACAGCAACAGTGGAAAAAGCAAGTGATGGTGTCGTAAGTAGAACTAGAACCCTTGAACTTTTAAAAAAGTGATTGGCAGCATTTCAAGAAGCATCTGCTTCAGAGATATTTTCAATTCAAGAGGAAGTAAAAAGTCTCTGAAAGGAATTCCGAAGCACTGACAGTTACCTAAAAATTCCGAAGTCTTCACGAAGCACTGACAGTTACCTAAAAATCCATAATGTGGACACTGAACTTCAAGATCATATAAGGTGAGAGTGCAATATACAAAGTGAGTGCTGGTGTATTGGTATTTGTTTCCATGCTTGGATTCATTCATTCATGGAGTTGTTTTATGTACCTACTCAGAACGGAGTAAAGCACAGCTTGAGACATGACCTGTTCCTGGAACAGGTATCTTGTCTGTTTGTCTGCCCGATGATTTTATTTCCATATTTACTTAGCCACTCAATAATTCTGAGCTCCTGCTGTGCCAGGCACTATGCTATGTGTTAAGGATATAGCCGTGTACAAATTAGACACAATTCCACTCATTGAGCTTACAGCATAGAGTGTGAAACAGGCATTTAGTTTAAAAATCACATGAATAAATGGACAATAATAGACTGCTTGAGTCTTATGGAAGAAAGAAGAGAATATAACAGGAAGCCAAATTTTCTATTTTAGGGAGCTTCTCCAGGGGAATGTAATTTAAGCTTAGCTCCAAGATGACCAGAAGTCAACCAGGCAAAGTAAAGGAAGAGCTTTCCAGTTTGAGGGAAGAGCGTGTGGGAAGCACGTGAGACAGGAAGATTTTAGTGCACTCTGTGCACGCAGGTGACGGGTCAGCAAAGGGAAGCTGGTTGAGAGGCAGGCAGGGGTGAAATCATGCACAGCTTGGATGCTCTGTTAATGACTTTGCATTTATATTAATGCAAATAGAGAGCAATAGATCTGATCTGTATTTTTACAGATCACTATGGCAGCACTGAGAATAAACCAGGGGGACAGTGAGGGAAGTGGTGAGACCACTCAAAAGCTATTGTAGATGGGAGATGACGGAAGCTTGGATTAAAGTGGACCTAGAAGTAGAGAAGAAGAAATGGATTTCAGGTAGAATCAACAGGACTAGAACACAGATTGAATGACGGATGTGAGGGAGAAGAGGTACTAAGTATAATTCTCAAGGCTTGGGCTTGAACCATGGGGTACATGTATGTGCCATTTACTGAGTTGGGGACGTGTGAAAGGGGAGCAAAGTGGTGTGAAATCAAGAATTTTAGTATCAGAGTACTGGTAACAATACAACTAAAACTGTGTGTGTGTGTGACATTTTTCTAGAACATAAAATATGAAAAGAGGAAAGGAAAAGGGGGGGAAAAGGACACCGCTGGAACAAATAGAAATAAAATTCCCTAAAGGGTGATGGAGGGTAGGGGGTGGGTGCTGATGCATATCAGGATTGCTGAGTGTGAGATTACAGAAAGTAAACTAAAAAGAATTGTATCTGGTGGGTCTACACAAAAGCTAGACTGTATCATCTGCTTATTGGCTTTGCTGAGTTTTTAATGGAGGGATTCATCAAAATCCCCAGTGGAATGCAAGGAATGCCATTTTTATGTTCATCAAAAAGGAGCACAGATTAAAAAAAAATTCATTAAGGTTGAGCCAGAAGAAGGGAGATGAGAAAGCAGGATAAAAATAGAGAAAGGAGAGCAAAAGAGAAATGGATGGAGAATTTTTCCAGCAAGCAAAGACATCTCTGCTGTCATGCCTGTGCTGATGCAGGTGCTGATGGTGATCTGGGTTTGGATCCCAGCCCTGCCACTTATTAGTGGGTGATCTTAGGCATGTCAGGCAACTTCTCAAGCCTTGGTTTCCTTATTTTTAAAAATCGATAATGATAGCATCCACCTCATAAGGTGATTGTCAAGGTTCAAAGAAATATCTCATAAGAAGTGCTAAAGAAAATGCCTGGCACAGAGGAAGAGCTCTGTTAGCTGCCTTTCTGTAGCTGACTATAGATGCATTATTACTAGAAAATTGTTGTAGGTGTGTTTACCTTCCCACTTCCCTATAGCTATGGTGACTTTGCTCTCTTAGATTCAAAACTGTATAGTTCACTGTATCAAAAAATAGTTTTTATGATTTGTTAAAAATATAGGACATAATTAATATTTATAAAGCATTCTAAAATATTATTAAGATTTAATTGTTGCAAATTAGTGAAAATGCCCCATCTGATTACATAGCCCAAAGTATGTCTTCTCATTTATTTCTAGAAATGTTAGATATAATTTAAAATTTCCTATTTAACTCCCAAGGGAGGTCTGTAATTAACTTCTAAACTTATTCTTTGAAAATATAAAAAAATAGACTGTTCTGAGACTCTCTTAATATATTCATTTTCACTTTGAATCATTATAAAGTTTATATTTTCTCAGCTCTAATGATATTATGAAGACATAAAAGTATTCTATCTGAAAACATAACTCCATAAGCATCCCATTGTATCCAGGAGCCTCACAAATGAGATCTCTCAATTTGAATGGAATCGTAACTACCTCACAGAACACTGGATCCTCCTTTCCTTTCTGACTCTCTCCTATCTCTGACTTTGATTACTGCATTAAAATGGAGTTTTATTATTTACCATACATATGCTTTACTGTGTTAATGCAAAATCATGTCCAACCTTGAGATTTAGAACGATTTGTTTACAAAATTGTAGAAAGACTTAGAACATTCTAAGGTCAAATCTGAAGTCCACACTTATTAGCAATATCATACTGAGGGCAATGCTTTAACTTCTTTAAACTTTGTTATTATTATTTTTTATATATAAAATGGGAGTAAATAAATAAGAGAACATACACAGTCGCCTCGCTTGATAACATACGGTAAAGATTAAGAATATATTCTCTGTGGTTAGATAGAATGAGCTAATTATGTAGTTTTGGACAAGTTGTTTAATACCCCAAGGAGTCAGTTAAATGATGGAACTAATTTAATATTTTAGTTAAAATATTAAATGGTGATAATAGCATCTACTTCTTAGGCTATGTTATGCCTGGAGCATAGTAAGTGTTTAGTAATTATAATCCAAAACTATACTCAATAAATGTTCTGTTTCATCCACTGATTGAGGGAAACAGTGCTACTTAAATTTCAAAATTAATCCTTCTGGAAAAATATAATACCTCATTAAAAATGCATGGGAACCAAGAACATTGGAGCATCATGTGATCATGTCTGAGTGCTCTGTGAACACACCAGGAAAAACACAAGGCAATGTTCTTAATTTCCCCCATCGCACCAAGGGAGCCGAACATCTCTCCATTTGAGGAAGATGTCCGGTGCAAGAGAAGTGAGCAGAGGCGGAGTCTACCCATTCTTTCATCGTGGAAGCACATGCAATTCGAGAAGATGAAGTGAGGAAGCGCATGCAGTACCTGGTCATCTCAGAGTCAGGGAGCAGGCCTAGGTGGTAGTGGGGGTAGGGAGCTGAGAGGAGGAAGCTTTTGTCACACTCAACAGGGGAATAGTGCCTGGGAGAAGCAGGCTTATCACACAGTTTGTTCACAGTGCTGTAAACAGGTTCCGGCGGCCTGGTGACACAAGAGGAAGAGAAAGAGTTGCATGGTTAGCACACACCCCCAGCAACTGTGCACCCAGCAGCAGCTCACCGCATGCACAAGGGAAAACCCAACGCCGTGTTACGGGCTTCTTTAGGCCTGAGTTAAGAGTCGTTTTAGAAAACAGGATCTCCGGTTGGTTAGCAATTGGAACGTTGGCTCACATTTGGCATGACTAAAATTCATATGCCAGATACCCCGGCAGTGTCATCATCAACTTAGCAATGCCAAGCCTTTTTGGATAATCCAGTCTGAAATGCCATGCCTTGGGATTCTCTGACATGGCTCCTTTTTAAACTTTAGTCTCATCTTAAATGTGTACTTCACAGAGATGTTTGTTCCTTGACCACTGTGGCCCAGACATCCTGTTATTTTTCATGGCACATATTTCACTTCATAACTTTTTGCCTCAACATGAAATAATCTTTCTTGTTAGTTTGTTTTGTTTAATTTATGATTGTCACGGTCACTACACCATGAATTTTATGAGGACAGAGACTTCATTTGTTTTGTTAGCCACTAAAATAGAGCCCGGGACACAGTACCTATTTCATTAATATTTATTGGATGCCTGTATGAATAAATATATGCAAACAACTTTTCACACATGTTGCAAATTTTTTTTTTGCGCAGAGTGGGGGGTGGAGGAGTGGTGTGCATGGCCTAACCTAGGAATCTATTAGCTTATATGATCTGGGTGTTTCCTCTAAATATCTAAGTATTTATTTATAGGTTATCCTCCAACAATTGATTTCAGAGAATCTTCTACAAATAGGAAAACCATTTTAGTAAAATTTCTGTTAAATGAATTAATCTAGGAATACTGGAACATTATCTAAAATAGCAACATTTTTGTAGTTATTACTTACAATCATATATAGTATGCCCAGACAAATTTTACCTATATTTTTTTGGTCAAAGATCTATGTACTGTAAAGTCCTTGGTTATTAAAAAAAATCCCACAGCTCTATCCCCACTTTTAACATACCTGAAATTGCTACCAATATCTTCCCTTTAAGGTAAAAATGAAAAGATAAATTTAAATGGAAGAACTATCTAGCAGACTGGGCCACAGACCCAGGAAGGCTAAGCTTGACTGGAGAGGTAAGGAGCAGGTCAGGACACAGGGCTGAGAGCACCCTTTGAAGCAGCAAGACTCCAGAAGCTGCAGGTGGTGGTCCTGTGCCCGAGCAGAGGTGCAGGAAGGGTAGGCGGCAAGCTCGGTGAGGGCACAGTCCATGTTCCTGTAGCTCCAGCCCCCAACTTGGCCCCTAATGTATAATAGGTGCTCAATCAATGCTTCCTCACCCGAGTGAGGAGGGAGAGCAGGGAGGAAGAGGGAATAAGCAAAATATTAAAAGCAAATGTTACCTCATTTATAATATTACTGTGGGCCAGTCATGGCTTAGCCACACCATCTAGAGAACTGGATTCTTCCCTAGCACAAAGCTTTCCACCACACAGAAAGAGACACCCTGATCCACTTATTTTGTGCAACACCATAGAGGGACTGAGGATTGGGCAGGAGAAATTCAGAGGCCTATTCTGTCTCCAGAATAATCATCTCAGTGGAAAAATGAAGCACTTTACAGCAGAGTCAGCTTGTTCTATCCCAGTGGCTAATACGGTAACATTTACAAGAATTGAAGGTTTTTTAAATGAGACAACCAAAATTGTTCTTTAGGGAAGCTGGAATATATTTAGTTAAGACAAGTACTCCATTTTCAGAAAAGCCTAGCAAGTTTGTAAATTTCTGTTTATCAGTTATACATACATACAACTTATATTGGTAAACAACAATCTTTAATAAAGGCAGCTGCAAAGTCATTCTTAAAAAGTGTACTTTAATCAGTTTTTATAAGTAATTCACTTTGTGTGAAATAATATAGAAGGAAAGATACTTTCAGTTAGCTACTGAAATATGTTTTTCAAATTAGTTAGATTAGATACTATTTTTGATTTTGGGGGAATCTGTTTTTGCCTTGTTTATATGTTCAACTTTATGAAGATATGTGCACATTTCTCATGGACTTGGAGACAGAAAGACCCACAATGCTGATCAGATAAAGTCACTTTGGGAGATGATGGTCTTTTCTGCATCTCAAATGTGGCTGTCCACACGAAAATTCATCTTGAAAAGGGCCTTGGATTAATGAGCTGCATAAATATCAATCAAATAAGAAATGAGGAGGCATATACAAGCTCTTTGGGAGTTACTTTAGGTAGGCTATCCCAAGATTGCCTCCCAAACATCCATGTACTACTTTTTCCTTAGTAATAGAAACCTGATTTTGCACTTGTCACTTTTCCTATAGGAAAAACTTTATTTCTCAGCCTCCCTGTAGATAGATGTGGCCCATGAAGATGTTTGGCCCACTGTGATCTGACCAGAAGGGTTTCCTGAAACTCCTGAGCTGACTGCTTAAAAGGGAGATGATTGTGTTGAGACCTCTGAGGTTCTGCTCTCTCTTATTTCCTCTCTCTGCTGACCTGGAACCCGTGCATGATGGCCGGAGCTTCAGCAGTCATCTTGGACCATGAAGCAACCTTGAGGATGAAAGCAAACAATATCACTATTGGAGAATAATACCACAGCCTGTGTCACTGAAGATATGGAGTGACACTAAACCAGCTCTGGACTACCTACCTCTAGATTTATTTTACGTAGGATAAAAATAAATTAGCTGTTTAAGCTAGTGCCATTTTTTTCTGGTATATAAACAGACCTAATATTAACAGATATACTCAATAATTTAATACAAAGAAATAAGTATAAATATGGCCTGCCATATATGGTAATAAGTTTAATTATGCTGGAAAAGTTCATCTAACACCTTCTGTATACACAGAAAAAATATAAAGAATACTTTTTTTCTGATTATAAATTTAAAAGTCTATGACTGTTTAGAGAACTCAATCTTTATTTTAAAATATTACATATATAAAATAATAGCTGATCTAAATTGCCAGCACAGGGCCTAAGAATAAAGGAACTGATGATTTCTTTTGGGCCATAAAACATTTCCATGATGATGCCATTTCAATAACATTCTGCTTTCTGCCTAGGAGGGCTGATTCAATTTTCTTAGTCTGATGTTGACTTGATAGACCAAGAAAATGATGTTACCAATTTTCCCCTAGTCCTTTTACCTCAGTAGCACTATATTTTGAGACAAATTATCAGAATCAAAGCTGGCTAATACATATCTTAGGGGAAAAGATCCCTATTTATGTTGTACTCAACTAAATCAAGGGAAAATTTTTTAACCTCTAAACACTACAATAAATTTAAGACAATAAAAATGAATCCCTGTACACTGCACACTCTTGAACTCTTGAGACTTTTACCTATGTCTTTTGGAACCATTTTATGGGCATAATATTATTTTATAACTCATGTGTTTAATAGATTTGGTATTTGGAAGAAGCTTAAATAGATAGATTTTAGAAAGAGGCCCTTATTTCTTTGCCTATAGTCACTTCCAGGATTGTTTCATAGTGGATTGACTCCTTGCCTAAGCATCAATATTCATGATTCATAGCCTTATCAAAGCAGAGATACAGCTATTGATATTGTGGGCTCATTTTTACTTATCACTCAGTCTTTCATCTCTTCTCTATTCATTTATATTTTTGTACAGTCACTGGCTAAAGAGTAGATATATCAAATCCTGTTTCTTTCCTTGAGAGAACACTTGATATCTCAGATGGGTAGATAGAAAATATTTAAAAAAAAAACTACTCAAGAAACTTGACTAAACCTTTTTGTAATGACAATGTCCTCTTGTAACCAAACAACTAATTTAAAAATGTCAGTGACAATAAACAAAACAACATGGTATTGGCAGAAAAAACCAACAAACAGATTTATGGAGCAGAATTAATAGCCCAGAAATAAACCCACATATATGTAGGCAAATAATTTTTGATGAAGGAACCAAAAATGTATATACAATGGAAAAAAGAAAGCCTCTTCAATAAACAGTGTTGGAAAAACTGGAAAGCCACATGCAAAAGAATGAAACTAGACTGTCACCATACACAAAGGTTAACTCGAAATGGATCAAAGTCCTAAATATAAGACTTGAAACAATAAAATACATAAAAGGAAACATTCTTACTAAACTTATGGACCTTGGTTTTAGAGAGAATTTTAGGAATTTGACCTTAAAGCAAGGGAAGTAAAAGCAAAAATAAATGACTGGGACTATATCAAACTAAAAAGCTTCTGTACAGCAAAGGAAACCATCAACAAGACAATGCAATCAACAGAATGGGAGAAGATATTTGCAGGCAACACCTCCAATAAGGTGTTAATCTCCAAAATATATAAAGAACTCACACTACTCAACAACAACAATAAAAACAATCCAATTGAAAAATGGGCAGAGGACCTGAACAGACACTTCTCCCAAGAAGACATACAAATGACAGATATTTAAAAAGATGCCCAACTTCACTAGCTATTAGGGAAATGTAAATCACAACTACAATGAGATACCGCTTCACGCCTGTTAGAATGGCTGTTATCAACAAGACAAGCAATAACAAGTATTGGAGAGGTTGTGGACAAAACCCTCATACCACTGCTGGTGAGAATATAAATTGGTGCAGCCACTATGGAAAACAGTTGGAGGTTCCTCAGAAAACTTAAGAACAGAGTTACCATATGAGCTAACAACTGATCTTCTGGGTATCTACCCGAAAAAACTAAAAACGTTTATTCATAAAGATATATGTATCCCTAAGTACATTGCAGCATTATTCACAGTGGCCAAGACGTGCAAACAATTGAAGTGTCCTTCAATAGATGATTGTATAAAGATGTCTACATGTGTACAAAGGAATAGTACAAAGCCATAAGAAAAGATGAAATTCTGGTATTTGTGACAACATGGATGGATTTTGAGAATATCATGGTAAGCAAAATAAGTCAAGACCATATGATTTCACTCCTGCGTGGGATATAAAACAGAAAACAACAAATAAAAAAGACAAACAATGCAAACTCATAGACACAGACAACACTATGGAGGTTACCAGAGGGAAAGAGGGATGGGGGGAGGTAGAAAAGGCTAAAGGGGGTCAAATATATGGTGAACACACAATGCAATATATAGAATAGTATGCCTGAAACCTACAGACTTTTATTAACCAATGTCACCTCAATAAATTTAATAAAATAAAATAAATGTCAGTGAGAATCTCCTTTCAAGTGGCATAAACAGGGTTCATATTTGGAGATTTCTGTCTGCTAGCTTCATTGCAGTCCTAGAATTCTAGCCTTTATTATGTGTGATATAGGCCACAGTACAATACCCTGTAAGCACTACAACAGGCTACAGTCTGAACACAGGGAATGGAACGTAGTTGGTACTTGAGGAATATTTCTTTGAATGAATAGAAAGTTTATTTTTATTTTTTTATCATTCTCCATTGAGAGCAATGAAAAAGGAAGCCTTAAGTTATTTTGAATCCCTTAAGTAGGTTTACATTTTTAGGCCATCGTGAATTCTCACAGAATATACAGAAGAACAGAAAGCCCAGTGTTTTCAATAAGAACTGACAGCTTTAAGTACTTGGTGTGCACGGTTTGTCCACTCTCAGAGAGATGGGCTTCATGTATGTGCAAGTCTGGTCATTGCGATGCCTGCCCCCAGTTCCTGTGAGAGTCTCCCCATAGGCATGGGGCTCCTCAAAGACTTCTCAGCACTGAGTTCCAGAAGGCCAGCACTCAGCATTCTTAGTATTTCCCTGCAGTTTTATTCTCTATGGCCTCTCGGACAGACAGAAAAGTAATGTCAACTTACGACCTGTCACTGCAACCTGGGAGACAGAAACAGATGCCACCATCACCTCCCATTTATTCAGTAAAGAAGTGCCACGGGAAATGAATTTTGTCAGTGTGAATCAGCCAGTCAAAACTGAAAGGGCCTGTTTATTCTATTATAAACCTCCAGAGTCAACTAGGTCAGAAGGTAATAAATATGGAAATACAATCTGAGGTACCTACTGTCTCTCTTCATTCTGTGGATGCTCCCAGAAGAGAGGAAAAGTAGAGAGTTTAGTGGAATCTCTAAGTAAATTTATAAACAAATCATTAATCTTGTTGTCCACTTATGGGGGGCCAGAGATAAATGGGTTTGCAGTCTCCAGTGCTGACCATTAGCATATATTTGCATATCTATGGTTTATAATTATGGGCTCTTGTAGTATATAATTAGCACACTCTGGCCCTTGGTGATCTCTCTTCTCTGAACTCCATTAGCACTTGCTGTTCTGTTTCTTTGGCATTTTCAATTGCTAGGTGCTTCATCTAATCCTGTTCTAAGAAAAACTACCTTTCCTGCAACTGTCTCTTGTCATTTGCCCAACTTGACTCCAACTCAACTCAGTCTTAGTCAAAGTTTCTCTTAGATTAAGACTGGGCCCCTGATTCTGCAAACATGACATGTATGGATAATAGGGAGGTGAAGCTAGGTCAAGCCAACTGTATCCTTCTGTGGAATATGAATAAAAGAGAAGAAAAATGAATTATCAGCTGGTAGCATAAGGGAAAGACGCAGGCATACAGAGGGTGTGTCCACTAATTACAGACCACCGGAGTGAAGCTCTTCCAAATTTTGTTGCTAAAGAGAAGTTCCTTGAATCTAGAAAAAAAGTCTATATTCATTCTTTAAGGGGACTATTATGGCTCATGCTATGGAATTTCTCTGCTGGTTCCCACATGACATTAGCGATATAATGAAAATAAACCACCATCCCCACCCTATTTCTTTACCGTTTAGGCCAGATCTCTTGCTTGCAATCAACAGAGTGAAAATAAAACAGCCCTTTGTTTTTATGTCTCTTTCAGATCACCTCAATTAGACTATACCACTCAAAGACAAAAGACAAAACCTTGGACCCCTATGTAATCCCATAGTACCTGAGATCCTGTCTTTAGAATTCTGATATTTTGTTCATTATGAATTATTTCTTATTAATTCTACTATCTAAACTATTGCATTAAAATATTATTGTTAATTACTGAGATTTTTGAAGTTCCCTTTCACTTGCCTCACCTTAATCCCAGCCCTGTGCCAGAGATAAAAAATGTTTAACACAATGATTATAATGACAATGATGGTGACTGTAAATGCTCATTTGTGTAGGATCTGAAGATACAAGGTCAAAGGAACACGACTCCTTTCTCATAGAGGATCGGGACAGAATCTCATTTATCTTTGTTCCCCCATAGCTTTCCTGAAAACAAGAATGTATGTATGAAGCACTACCACAGAAAAGAAATAGAGTTGTGATAGAAAAAGTGGTCAGCACTTTTTATTCTCTTTAGCTGAGCTAGAACTGAAATGGAGAACCTAAAATTGCAATAGGAAGGATTTGGGTTATATATTTGTGTACCTTTGACCATAAATCTCTCTGTCTTATATACTGACAAGGACAAATCTGTAAGGCATTCAAATTCTCCAACCCTCATCCTTCTGTGGCCTTCCTTGGCTGCCCAATCTAGAGAGGGAACATCTAGCCTCATGCTCCTAGGACATAGAACCAAATTATATTAATGATGGCAGCTGGTATGCCAAGGGCTTGGATCCCTAAGCATCTAGTATATTGCCTGACATAATTCAGAAAAAAAGGATTTTCATCCTATAAGGGTGCCTCATGCTCCTCTTCATAAATAATACACTGTTTTTTTGGCCAAAGATGTGGAGAAGTAAGAATAAGATGGTTGAATTCCAGGCCTGAGATAATATGTGTTAAGGGCAGAATTTGGGGAAGTAATTAAGGGATAAAAAAGAATACAGGAGTAGGTTGTGGACTATGTGGCTCAACATGTGAATATGACATTATAATGATAAGAATTAAGGAGGATGGCCTCAGGATGACTTCTCTTACACTGAACTTTAAGCAAAACCGTTATTTATTTGATGAAGATGCTATTACAAAATTAAAAGTATGAAACAGAAATCTGAGGAATGGATTTGTCTATATGATTTGTAAGAAACCCATTCATCCCTTTACTTCTAAGCACCATCAGATTGGTCTCCCAAGGATTTCCACTAGGGCCCTTGGAGTAGATGCCTTTTTGTATCATGCTCACTTAACTTTTCCCCAACTTAGCTTCCACATTTTAGTGATACTAAAAAGTAGCCTCTATATACTAGCAAAGTTGTTAACTGTAATATTATACACAGAAGTAAATTATTATGAAACAATAAGGTGACTGCAAAGAAGCAGCTAAGTTTGGATTCTAGCCTGTGTGCTCTGCTGTTTCTTAACTTCTCTGAGCCTCAGCATCTGCATCTGTAAAATGGGGATAGTAATATTGGCCTCAGGATGGCTGTGAGAATCTTGTAAAGCACCCAGCTCAGTGCATGACACTGACTGTGAGCTTACCCAACAGCATTATTTTTACTCTCAGACACTTACACTTACAGGGATGCATAGCCTCTGACAATGTTGTTCCCCAGGCAGTTCAGGTATTAACACTTTAAATAATGAATTCTCTACAAGAGGGTTGAATAAAGTAAGGAACAATCAGTGGTTTTTAGTATCACAAGAGACACTGCACAATGGTGTTTTCTAAAGACTCACTTTTGCTCTGATGTTGAAAAGGTAAATGATCCTCTATCCTAGCCCTGGAGGTTGATGTTCACTTTCTCTGAACTTCTCAATTCTTTTCATTGCCTCTAACAAGGTATCACCCCCAAGTCTACCTTCTAATTTGTGCCTAAACCTTTACAACAATTTGCTTTCCTGTATGGCTCACAGGTGTGGAGTCATATCAAATTGTTGAGCTATAAGTAATTTGTTATTAATGATAGTCTATGCACCTATAAAAATCTATAAATATTTATTCTTTAAAAATAGAAATAAGGATTGATTTGCCATTTTCTCTATATAAACATCATTCTCAATTATATTTTCCTGTGTTTGTTCATTGTGGATAAAAATGGCAGAGTGAGAGCTGCACCACATAAAGTCATTTTGAAAGTTTTGAATTATTAAGGTGCTTTATTTTCTCAAGAATGTTTGGGTTTCAACAAAATTGGGCCCTGTCATGATAGTGAGTTATAAATGGTTCATGGACTGTTTTACTGGAATAAGAAGTTGAAAGTCAATGACCTTGGCGATGGTGATCGTAACAGGTTTATTTCCAAGGTAAGGATGACTGTACCTTAGTATTGTGTGTGTACCTTAGTGTGTGTCCAGTTACAGTAGTATTTGATGGCATTCTGAAAGATGTTTCAACAAATATTATCCAAGATGCATAGGGTCATTATTATGGCCACATCAAGACCTTTGAGACATGGTCTGAATTATTTAAGGAAGATTCAATATGTCCTATTACAGTGTTTGAAATCATGTTTTTATAAACCTAACTTTAAAGGTGTTTTTTTTTTTTGTTGTTGTTGTTTTTTTACTGAACTCATAGGATATAATATAAATCTACCAGAAAAGCAGGTTCATATTTATCTAGTATCTTGATGGAAAAGAAATTGTTAAGCAAAATTGAAATCACATAAAAGATGAGAGATTTGACTACATAAAAAATTAAAACCTTTGAAATAAAAACCCTCATAAACCAGCAACAAGCTGGGGAAACATCTGCTCAAATATATTTGTCAATCTTTTAAAGATGCTCATGTAATTCAATATGCAAAACCATAAACTTTCAATAGAAAATAGGCAAAGGCTGTTAGCATCCAATCAAAAAAAGAGCAAATACAAATGACAAAAAGATACACAATATAAATATTTAATCTCACTAAGAATACAAGTAATACAAATTAAATGATATGCCCCCTTTTCCTGTTAAAAATAATTAAAAATTAAAAATTGATAAATTACAATTTAGTTGTGGTATGGTGAGATGGACACTCAAATTGCTGGTTTATGGAGTGTAAAACTCCCTTTGCAACATTTCAAGAAAGCAATTTGGCAATACGGTTCAGGAGTTTTAGAAGTAATTCTGCTCTTTGGTTCAGTAATTCTACCACTAGTGTGCAATCCTAAGGAGAACATAAAAAATGTGGAGAAAGGTTTCCACAGAGAGAAAGTCATTGTGGTTTGTTATGAGAGCAAAAGACAACACATCAAAATGAAACAATCAGAATGTCCAACAAAAAGACAAAGTATAGAACATAGACAATATCCATTAAAGTTAATATTCATAAAAATTTTAATGATACAGGAAAACACTTTATTTTATAACCTTGAATAAAATGGAATACAACATTGTATACAGGGATATGGGGACAGTGGGAGGTGTGAAAGCACCTAATTTTCTTACTATTTGGGGAAGGGACTGAACTAAAGAGATGTGAAAGAAAACACAGAGGAGAGTGGGGTTTTCAGTGCAGAGTGGGGGTGGGGCAAAAGAGGGCTCTCTAGGAAGTGGTCATAAATAACGCGTGCAAAGCTAAAGAGGAAATCTGAAAACATGCCCATTTAGGAAGTTTGTTAAAGGCTTGAGTAGGAGGCAGATGTGAAACAGGTAGGCAGGTTGTGAGTACAGCTCTAATATTCACAGGTGATGGAAAACATGGAGGTTAGTGCTCTTCCCATTGAGTGCAACTAAAGGAGTTCAATCACTTTGGCTGTTCATTTGTATATTCATTCATTCATTGCATAAATATTTACCAAAGGCCAACTCTGTACCAGGCCGAGAGAGAGGCACTAGGTATACAGTAGTGACTATAAAAAAAATGTCCCCTCTGCCCATCAAAAAAACATTTTGAATGCAAGGAAATTTGATGGCAAGAAACAGACTTATTCAAGCTACTTCAGGTAACAGGACATGTGTGCATGGGAACTCAGAAAAAGCTCACCCATCAAAGGTAAGGAAGAGTGAGATCTGATAAGCTGGATCTTTATCTAGAGCTTTCCCATCAAACAACTTTTCTCCTTGTGCTACTTCTTTCTCTTCTTTCTACCCAACCTTTTCTTTAATCACTAATTTATAAATGACATACATACTCTCTACCTCTAGTTTCTGCTTCCTAATAACTTCACCTTGCACATGACTCACAGTGGACCGTTGCCTCATTTGCTTACTTTTCCATTAAAAATTCCTAAGAGAGAATCTGATAGATCTAGTTCACCTCTTTGAGTGAACCACATCACTGGTCACTGGTTAGCCTCTGGTTTGGCATCCTTTGGGTCAAGTACATACCCTGTGCATTCAGGTCTGGTTGGGGGATGAGCCACCTGATCCTTTTGGGTTTGAGGTGAGCTAGGCCTTACACTGGCATGCTTAGATTTGGTCTGTGGGGTAACTACCTACATCTCTATATTCTAAGCTAATACCATTCAAAGATGGTATAGAGAAAAAAGCAAGGCCATTCCTCTTGGAGAAAAAAATTGGAAGCAACAAAGAGAAGAGTTTGAATGACAGAAATATATGGAAAACATTAAAAAGGCCCCCAAAAGAAGATCCAAAACTTCTCAGGGTTTCTTTCTGTTTATTATGGTTTAAAAATGTCATATTACAGAACAGAAATTCTACCTCTACAATAATCATTTTCTTTCCCCATAGGTTCCAAGATTATTTATATCTATAACATCTAAACTAAAGGTTACCAAATCTGATAGGGTCTTAAGTTTTAAAATTCACACGTACATAAGAATTTTAAAATTTGTTTAGTCAAATCATAGCTTCTAAAATAGAATGAAAAATGGTAACTCAACTATATTCTCCTGTATACCAATTTTAAATTATCGATAAAGCCTCTATAGGGGAGAAACCTCAAAGAGAGCTCAGCATGAATATAACAGCAGCTGCCTAGAAGAAAAAATAATGTTTAAATATAATTCTCTACATATCAGCAGGAAGGATGAGGTGGCCTTATCCAAATGGTACATTATCCTCTGTTTCACACAGCTATTACTATTTACTCTTCTAGGACAGTCATTGCAGGCAGGCTACGAAGGTTACCTGGTGGCCAGAGGCAGGATAAACCACCCATCAGAACAGGAGGAGATTGCTGTCCCACCGTCTTGCTCTCCTTGGAGAGGGCTCCTTGCACTTCGACTGGGATTTCAGACTGAGACATAGACTAAGGTCATACATTCCCTGGAGTTAATGGTTTATATCCTTTTAAAAATTTACATATATTAGTTCTTTCTTCCAACCCTATATTTTAGGAAGTCCTGTGAATGTATGTCTAAATTGTTCCTTGTTTCTAGGAGGGTCTCACTCCTACTTTCTCCAAAAAGCTTTCTAAAGTACACCCAATTGCAGATTCTTTTAACTCCCACCCAGTATATTCTTCATGATTGGTTTTCGCTGAAACACTTCGTCTTGGAAAGTGTGTGTGTGTGTGTGTGTGTGTGTATGTGTTGAATAAAGTAAGAGTAAAACTGGTTAAGTGTGATGGGAGGAAAAAGTAGGCTGTCTTGGGAATTCAAATGAAGAGGAAATGACATCCAGCAGGGAGAATTAGGGAGAATCTTATGAGGAGGTATCATTGGAGCTAGACTGTGAAAAATAGATAGGCTTTGAACATGTGAAAATGAAGATAGAGATGATTGAGGGAAGCACATGTTTGCTGGAGTGTGTTGTAAGAGCAGGCAGGATGGCTGGTGAACCTAGTTGTCTGGTTAAGTTGGGTGGAGAATGGAGGCACTAAGGGAAGAAGTGAAGATACATCTGAAAATATGACAATGTACAACATATGAACCCATTTATAGCAGAGCTTCTCTTTGAATGGACAAAGTAAACTTCCTCAAATCTTTGAGGAATTTTACAGATACTTAATTCCCTAGGTGGTAACTCATTTTAGTAAAACACAGACCAAGTTTGAGTCCCAACTCTATTACCTATTAGCTGTGCATATTTAGATGAGTTCCTTCATCTTTCTGATTTTCAGTCCTGTACAATTTTGATGGACATGACAGGACTGTTGTAAACATTAATAGAACAAAAGCATCCAAATGATTTATCAGTGCTTGGCATTGGCAGGACTCAGCCAATATTAGTTGGACTCCCCACATTCACCAGACTATTTTGATTACGGAACCTCCCAAACCTCCTCTCCCTCTCTACAAAACACATTTTGGAGACAGTCATACCCATGGCCCTCCTGTTCATGCTCTGAGGAGTTTTAAATAGGAGATCTCTCCTTGTACACTGTTGGCCAAAGTATTTCCAGCAATTGAGTAAGAGCACAAATTACCCAAAGGGATGAGATGATTGGCATTGAAGTCCATGTGGGGAGAGGGCTCCTGGACTATCTCTAGGATTCAGAGAAGACTGCTTTTGTTGGTAATCCCAACTGGACCAGTATGTCCAGTGGAAGTGAGAGCTGCTATTAAATGAAAGACTAGAATGAAGATACAGAAATAATGAAACCAGATGGAAGCAATTTTTTTAAAGATTATCACTGGGGTGGAACCTTTCATCTGCTATATCTAACCATTCTTATATAGATTCAGTGGATGGGAGAAATGTTAGAATGATACACTCCGATCGCATTTAAAATGGGTATCAGGCAACAAAACTGCATGGCGGTCATAATAAAACACAGACACAGTGAAAAGTAATGGTTGAAACATCAAAGAGCCAGTAGATTCCATAGGTTTGTGTCAAGAGTCTCAGCGTCAGTTTGGGATACCTCAATGCCAGCAGGGTGGAATGCAGAGGGAAAGGGGGTTGGGGGGAGGTGGAAGGGCAAAGGGGGAGATAAATAGTGGCCGAAAGAGACTTGACTTTGGGTGGTGAGCAAACAATGCGGAATGCAGATGAATATTTTTTTGTACACTTAAAATCTGTATAGTTTTATTAACCAATGTCACCCCAATAAATTCAATAAAAAAATCTCCTTGTCAGTTCAGGATACTTCACTGCCAGCAGGGTGGAATGCAGAATATAGAGCTTAAAGTCATCCTATAATCTTCTGTTTTGTCCACATGAAATATTCTGTAAAATCTACATGACTTGCCTGACTGGCCGTGGCTCAGTGGTTGAGCATTGACCTATGATCCAGGAGATCTTGGTTCGATTCCCAGTCAGGGCACTTGCCCAGGTTGCCACTTGACCCCGATGGGGGGGCGTACAGGAGGCAGTCAATCAATGACTCTCTCATCATTGATGTTTCTCTCTCTCTTTCTCCCTTCTTCTCTCTAAAATCAATAAAGACATATTAAAAAAAAAAATCTACATGACTTGCTTGAGCTCTGGAAGGGGATTTTTTATCCACTCATCTACTGATGGGCACTCGGGCTGTTTCCAGATCTTAGCTATTGTAAACTGTGCTGCTATGGACACAGGGGTTCACATATTCTTTCTGATTAGTGTTTCAGGATTCTTAGGATATATTCCTAGAAGTGGGATCACTGGGTCAAACAGCAGCTCCATTTTTAATTTTCTGAGGACCCTCCATACTGTTTCCATAGTGGCTGCACCAGGCTGCATTCCCACCAGCAGTGTACCAGGGCTCCCCTTTCTCCACACCCTCGCCTGGTGCCATTCTGACAGGTGTGAAGTGATACCTCACTGTGGTTTTAATTTGCATCTCTCTGATGATTAGCGACATTGAGCATTTTCTCATGTGTCTCTTGGCCATCTGTATGTCCTCTTTGGAGAAGTGTCTATTCAGGTCCTTTGCCCATTTCTTAATTGGGTCTTTTAGTATTATTAAATACAAGTTTTGTTCTAAAATTTTTTGACTTGATAATATTCTGTTCATAAATGTTAATATCCATAGGGTGTAAATAAGTTATTTTTTCAAAGAAAGGTAAGAAAAACAACCTTTCATTATTTCACCGGTGAGATAGATATATATATATATTATATATATATATATATATATATATAATATATATGTGATATAAATATATATTTTTATATTATTTTTATATATGTATATATTTATTATTATATATTTGTATTTATTAGTATTTATTTTATATTTATGCAATTATAAATATACATTTATATATAAAATTTAACATTTGTAAGCAGAATTTAACCAAGTATTTCTCTCTAGAGTACAGAACATAGTGGCTCTGGGGAAGATTCTACGTTAGCCAGGATGAGCACATTCTTGAGTTCTATACTTGATTGCAACTCTTACAAAGCTCCCCTTAGTTCTCATGATTTTAAATTTAGCATAGCCTTATTAGAGCACAATCCAGTGTAATGTTATACAGTGAAGCCATGGAATTAATGCTACCCTTGGGAACTGGGAGGCATCACTACAGATGTTGTTATATGTATATACTTGACTTCTGTGCTCAAACATGAGCCAGCCTGGCTCAGTGGTTGAGCGTGGACCCAGGAACCAGGAGGTCATGGCTGGATTCCTGGTCAGGGCACATGCCCGGGTTGCGGGCTGGATCCCCAGTGGGAGGCGTGCAGGAGGCGGCCAATCAGTGACTCGATCATCATGGATGTTTCTATCTCTCTCTCCTTCTCCCTCCTTCTCTCTGAAATCAATAAAGACATGCTTTTTTTAAAAAAAAACAACAAAAAAACAAGAAGGTATGTAAACACTGTATTTATTTAAAAAGTTCTATGATGCTTGGACAGTAAATCTGAATATTGGGGAAGGTATATATTTTTGTTTACTTAACATTCTAGAATTTTTAATTTTAGAATTTTTAAATTAAAAATCAGTTTCCCTAACACTTAGACTTTTTAAAATAAAACTTTTATAGGTAGCCTTGGTTTTAAATAGATTTTTCTTAATTAAGATCAGTATATATATATTTAAAAGACATTGAGATATAAAGAAAACATCACAAAATGAACATAAAGTCTCAAAATCCACCCTGTAGGGCAAGTGCAGATACAGTTTAAGTCTATGTTTTATTAGGCAAACTGGAAGCTTATTTCCCCCTTCATTCACTTTCTAATCTCCTTCCACCATCCCCAAGCAGCACTGTTATCACAACTGCAACCAGTCACCACAAAGCTCTGGACTAGAAGTCAAGGCCAATCATCATCATCATCATCATCATCATCACTAAGCTGAATGCAGTTTATTTTGTGTCAAGCTCTTTCCTAAGTGTTTTACATAGATTACTTCATTTAATCTGAATAATAACCCATGGTGTAGGCATAGATAACAAAAAGGGTACAGAGGGGTTACATGACTCATCCAAGGTCAACAACTAGACAGTGGTGAATCCAGAGTTATTCTACTCCAAAATATCTGCTCCTAATCAAGATGCTACCCTGCTTCTGGATTCTGGGTTCTGGATTTGCCACTTACTGTCTGCTGGTTATAGGGAAATTATAGACTATCACCTCAGATTCTCAATTTGTGAAATAGGTATAACAACATTTTTCTGCTCATTTTATATGATGTGATAGGAACTAAATGAGAAACAGGAAAGTATCTGTGCAGTATTGGGCAGCTATAAGGGTTTCCCAATACTATTAAAAATTCAGAGCAAGGCCTCACATAATTGGCTTTGAAATCTCTGGCTATCACATTTATTTCAGCTGTTTCACTCTGCCGTCAATCCCTGTCTCAAGATGATAAATGAGACTTAGAAAAAGATTAAGGAAGGGGAAAAAAGCATAAAACAAAATATAGGGCTCCAGTGGATCAGTAGACAGTATTTCCATAAGGAAAAAGTCTCAAGGAGAAGACTCACATTGTCCTACTTCAAGGTCGACATAATTTAAAAACATCTATGATGGGGATTGATATTCAAATATTTACCCAGAGGCACATACACTCACAGGGACTGCTAAATTCTTTCAATGAAGACTTAAAATGTTCACTAAGGACTGAATCCTGGCTTGAAACTGCACCATCCAGGGAGCCTCAACTCTTACTGAGAAAAGCTGATTGCCTACCCGGAATAGGACGTAAGTGCTGCTGGGAGGTGGTAATGATATAAGGCTTTAGTTCTACCTTTATGGACCCAAAAGACAATTTGAAACAGAGAAGATTCAAGAAATCTTAAAGCTAATAATGCTACCCCATGGGTTGCAGCAAAAAGAGCCAGGCTTTGGAGTTCATTTGCATCCTGATCCTGTTATACACCTTTAATACTGTGGTCAAAGACATGGATTCTGGAGCCAGTCTGACTGTGTTGAGATCCCAGCTTTGCATCTCACTTGGTTGCCTTATAGCAGTGATTACCAACCTTTTCATCTCATGGCACACATAAACTAATTACTAAGATTCTGCAGCACACTAAAAAATATATATATTTGCCAATCTGACAAAAAATAAAAAGTATAATTTTGATTCATTCACACTGGATGGCTATTATTGTCTACTGTTGTCATTTTTAAATTTTACTTGATAATCTAAGGGAAAGAAAGGTCAGTGTCCCTGATGAGATAGTCAGGTATTGCTTGTTTTAAAAATTCTCACTGCACACCAGTGTGCCTGCCACAACACACCAGTTGAAAATCACTGCCTTATAGGCACCATACATTTAACATTTCCAAAAAGAAACTCTTGATATTTGTCCCCAATCTTAGTCTTCCTCTCTTGGTAATAACAGCTCCATTCTGCTGTTGCTCAGGCCACAAACTCTCCTGTAGTTTAAATATATTGGTCTATAGTCTCCTGGCTTGCACTGGTTTTGACAAGAAAACTATTTTTATTATGTTCCTCTCTTCATAATGTCTCTAGTTGAGACTTTAAGACTAATATGATCATAATTTTTAACCTATGTGAAAGAATTCTGACAGTTTGGTACTCCAAAGTCTGCTTTTTCTGGTGCTACAAGTTACTAGATCAAAATTTTTTTTTAGTCTTTTTACTCTGTTTAGGCTTAGTCTGTTTCATCTGAATAGATTCTATTGCTATGCTTTATCATTCACAATTCTTTCTTTTTCAGTGTCTCTTGTGATATTAATTTTCACTTCAGATACTGTATTTTCATCATTCAATGTTTAATGTAGGTTTATTTCATATCTTTCATTTCTCTCCTTTTCATTTACATGTCTTTCCCTACTTTTTGAGAGACTGACAGTATTTTTAATAGCTTTTAAAATCTTCTTGTTCACCAGTTCTATCATCTCTCTCGTTTCTGTTGGTTAATTTTTCTCTTGATTATGGATCATATTTTCATATGGTAGGGAAAGTTGGGAACAAATATTAGAGTTTGTTTTTGGAAAGTTAAATGTGTGATGTTTATAAGGCAACGGACTGAGGTGCTGATTAGGCAGTGGGGATCTAGGCATTTATCTTAAAGAAATATATGATCAAGAGACAGGGTCAGAAAGATTGTACGAGCATTATCTGTAATAAGAAAATCCTAGCCCTGCTGATGTTGCTCAGTGGTTGAACATTGACCCATGAACCAAGAGATCACCAACCAGTTCAATTCCCAGTTAGGGTACAAGCCCAGGTTTTGGGCTCAGTCCCCAGTAGGGAGTGTGCAGGAGGCAGCCGATTAATGTTTCTCTCTCATCATCGATGTTTCTCTCTCTCTATTCCTCTCCCTTCCTCTCTCTCTAAATAGAAAATCCTAGAAACAACTAAATGCCCATTAATAAGAATGCAGTTAAGTAAATTATGGTTCCTCTATATTATACAGCTACTAAAAATATGTTTTTGAAGACTATTTAAAAACATGAGAAAATGCTCAAATTATAATGTTAAATTAAAAAAGAACCCCCCAATATATATACTATGGTCCAAATTCTATAAACAAATATACAGGCATAGGGAAAAAACCTCAAAAAAAGATAAATATTAATAATGATTATCTCTCTGTGGTAATACAGTAATCTTTGTTTTTTTGCATATGCTATTATCTAACGTTTCTACAAGAAGATATTACTTTACAATTAGGGAAAATAATAAAATTAGATAGAACTTATTAGACAAACAATTAAAGAGGGGTATAAGATAATAAAAAGAGCAAAAAATAGATAAATATTGAAAAGGCTGTCTGGGGAAAGTGTATGATGGCAGTATTTAAAAAAAATTTTTTTTTTACTCAGATATAGCTTGCTTCATTATCTAGATTAATCAAATTACTTAGAAGCAATAAATGAATAATGTAACCCAAAACTCATGCAACTGCAAGTCTATAATATATAAGAATATAAGTCTTTGGTAGCAGATGGTAAAGAGGGGATAAATGGTGAAGGAGGGAGACATGACTTGGGGTGGTGAACACATAATACAATATGTAGATGATATATTATAGACTGTGCATCTAAAACCTATATAATTTTATTAACTAATGTCACCCCAATAAATTCAATAAAAATAAATAAAAGAATATAAGTCTTTGGAGTGTAATAATTATATCCTACAATTTCCTTATATTTTCTTAAGGCAATCATTAATATTAATAGGGTATCCTCACTCACAGCAGCTAATGATATAGGAGATGGCGGGAAGTCACTCAGGGATTACAATGCTGTCACGAATACTTTTCAAATTATATATCCACATGTGGACAATTAGGAATCAGCTTTCTTCTGTCTACTATTATCTATTGACATACGGATGTGAAAATAAACTATAAAAGGAGGTCGTTTCTACTTGTCTGGAGTCATAACATACACCCTGTTTCAATATCATACAGATAAGGGTGAGAAATAAGCTGCACATTGTGTAGGTGACAGTCATTACTTGCAATGCAAGGGGACAAGGGTCATTTAATAGTTGATTGCTTCTACAGTGGTCCCTCTAAAATTCTCCGTTCCCCATCATTTATCTTTTTTTTCTTCAACCAGTCCTGAAGACCAAGGATGAACTCAGTCTATTAAAATGTACTATAGCACTGATTAAACAACAATAGTTATAGATGTGCAATAACCATCATCCATAAAATCATAAGGCTTAGTGTTGTGTGTTTATGTGTGGCTAATTTACTAGGTGCATAGGAAATAATAAATATCTTTCAGAGACAGTGTTTAAATGCCCGTTACTCTTTCATTTCCCCCCCTAACATTAAATCCGTTTCCCTGACAGCAAACAGCAGCTTAACATGTTTTCTGATATGTATGTGGATATCTGCCTTTTAGATTTGGCAACTTCCCCGTTA
Source organism: Miniopterus schreibersii (assembly GCF_964146895.1). NCBI lineage: Eukaryota > Metazoa > Chordata > Mammalia > Chiroptera > Miniopteridae > Miniopterus > Miniopterus schreibersii. The sequence continues at coordinate 28,454,056 of NC_138112.1, read as the reverse complement.
GCGTAGCGACTCTGTTTCTAAGAGGGTGGCCCCACCTGTCATGCCTCACAGTGTATGTAAGTGACCCTAAGTGGCTGTGCGGAGCAACCGTCAGTAAATAGAAAACTCTCCCTGAAGCTTCCACTTATTCCCCTCCGCCCGTCTCACTAGTTTCGCCCCGCTTGCCCCTTCCCATTGCTACACTTCGCTGCAGAAGAGGCATCGGAGTGAGTGCCAGGCTCTCCCTATGCTGGAGGAGGCCGGCTGCAGCCCACAGCGAGCAGGTGACGGACACTGCCGAGGAACCCGAGTGGTTTGCTGGGCAACCCACTTTATCAAGGTTGTGAGGAATCTGATGCCATGTTTCACAGATTTTTTTTAAAGGGGAAGAGCTACGTGGTGTTAGTTTTTAAGTGCCACTATGAGTAAAATTGGGCAAAATAAAAAAAAATTATCCTGAGGACAATTGTATTTAGCCACAGAGGCCAGACTGAACCTTATATTAGGTTGTCAACACACGTGGTACTAGATATTTGTTGTAGTCAGGGAAATAAAAGTCTTTAATACAGCATTAAGACTGTACCGATTTTCTGTAATAAAATGTTCTCATGTGCCCTGTAACATAAATAAGTTGAGAAGATGTATATATACTGAAGATTGCTTTTGGGCAGCTGCATAATGTCTTTGGCTACATTTCCATTCCTTGGAGGATGTATACCGACAAAATGACTTTGCTTATAAATCGTTTTAAATAATATTAATAATAGCTAACATTTATCGAGTATTTACTCTTTTCCAAGTACTTCACATGTATTAACTGAGTTTATTGTTACAATAAACCTGAGAAGTTGGAAGTATTATTCTTCCCTTTTTATAAATGAGAAAACTGAGGCAAAGGGCAGTTACATAATTTGCCCAAGGTCACACAGCCAGGAAGTGGTGAAGGTGGGACCCTGAGCAGGGTGGCCTGCGGGCCCACATACCTCATCACTCTGCTACACTGATCCTAACTCTCAAGTAGGCTCGGTGGTCTGTGCAGGGCACACCCAGTTCTTTGCTACTGTACTTGAGTAAAGGCATATAAGAAAGATTTCTTTCCTGTGCCAGAAGAAGGAACTTCCAGTTCATCCGGAAATGGTTTAAAGTCATTAAATATAAGTTAAAAAGAAGAGAGTCTAGAAAATGCCCAGACTTTAATCTGATGGAAGGCCTTATCCAATCTTTGAGAGTCTGTCCCCAATGGAGACCTAAACCTTGAACTATAATTAAGGGGCCGTTTCTTTAACAGATTAATAACTGACTAGTCTGTGTAATTTGGCTCAGTGTTTCCCAAACTTGGGCACTCCTATGCACCTTGGGGTTTGTGGTAGTCGACAGGGACTGAGTATCCCCAGAAAAAAACCTATCATATGTGTCAACTTCACTTGAAGAATTTGGATAAATTCATGCTTAATTAAAATATTTTCACATTAAAGCAAACAGGATATTTCCCAAGTTTTTAGGAGAAAATACAAGATTTAGTGTTTCATGCTTTGACAGAAAGTCTTGTGTTCTACCCCAGATCCCAAGGAAAACAAGCTCATTTTTCAAGGCCTCAGTGCATGTGGTAGAAACATTTGAGAAACGGTGGGTGGTCTAGCCTCTGGCCAGTTCTGATCCTTGAAGTTAAACACCAAAGAAAAATAATCAGTAACCGTGGCAGACACTTATTCTGTTCCTGAAAGATTATTCCGTAGGTGATAAAAGGTGTACAAGAGGTCAGTAGTAAATTAGACTGACTAAAGCAAGCCTGATCCTCCTACAGAGGACTCACTGCTGAATCTAAAATGTAGCTCAGACTCCTCCACTCCTCTCTTCCACTGCTGTCCCTCCTCCAGTCTCATCTGCCATAATCTCCCCCTCTTTCTTTAAGAGGCTTTAAAAATAAATAAATAAATAAGTAAGTAAATAAGTAAATAAATAAATAAATAAATAAATCAGATCACTTCACTCTCCTGGTTAGTACTTTTCAATGGATTCTCAATGCACTTAAAATTAAACCTACACTTTTTCATCATTACCTACAAAGTCCTATGTCATCTGGCTCCTGACTCCTGTAACCTAATTTCCTGCCATGCTCCCGTTAATAAGCTCATATTTTTCCAGCAAAGCTAGACTTCCTTATGCTCCAGGAAAACATTAAACCTATTCCTGCCTCAGTGACTTTGGCTTTGCTATTTTCTCTCCCTGGAATGTTCTTTCTCTGATCTTTATCTCACTACTTTTTTTTTTTTTTTTAAATATCTTTATTGATTTCAGAGAGAGAGGAAGGGAGAGGGAGAGAGAGAGTTGAAACATCAATGATGAGAGAGTAGTCATTGATTGACTGGGGATCGAACCTACAACCCGGGCATGTGCCTTGACTGGGAATCGAACCGCGATCTGCTGGATCCTAGACTGATGCTCAACCGCTGAGCCATGCCCGGCTGGGCTACATCACTACTTTTTTCTTTTCATTCATGTCTCAGTTTCATATGCTGTCTCCTCAGAGAATTCCCTGGTTATGCTACTTAATAATCTTCTCTTCCCTAATCACTCTATAACACATCTTTTTATTTTCTTTATAGCACTTATCAGTATGTGAACTTAATTCATTTATCCATACAGCTCTTAGTCAATACACTAGAATGTAAACTCCATGAGGACAGGAACCTTATCTGGTTTGTTCACCACTGTAACTTTGTTGCTAATAACTGTGCTTGACACATGGTAGAAACTGAATATTCACGGAATGAGTAAAGAAATGAATGAACGAAAGAAAGAGAAAAACAACTGGAATGCATTTTAGATACTATATACAGTAAGCTAGTGTTCTATAATTTGGGGAGAAGAGAGTGGAGGCAGATTACAGTCTGATGGGTCGACATCCATTTAGTCAACAAGAAAGTCAAACTGGTGAACACTGAAGTCACAATTTAGAGTAGTCCTTGAGAGTTCTTTAGAGACGAGAAATCTTTCTTGAGACTTTATTTAGCTTTTGCTTTTCCATCAGCCACATTAAGTGAAAGGGCATTATATAGAGCAAGTCAGAAAGACACCTGGGTATACTGAGTTCAGGGCCAGGTGCACCTGGTTTCCATCCCTGGGAAATATCCCAATCACAGCTATGGTTTAGAACCCTGGCTTTCACAGTGACATTTATTACATTCATAACTTGGGAAATTGTCCCCATATCTTGAAAGAGCAGTTTTACTTTGCATCTCCAATTTTTTTTTTTTGGTGTCATTTCAGTGAAGATTATTTATTTGTATATCCTGAGAATAGTTAGCCAGATGGTGAGAGTGTGTGGCTTGCATCTCTTCTGGGTGTCCAGGGAAGACATAGCCCAATAAAGATAGAATCAGTAGTTGTAGGTACCATACAAAGTGGGTACTGCTCATAGATGATAACTGAATGACTGTAGCTTTTTGTAATTGTTACCTTCTGACCCCATCCAAAAAGAAAAAAAATAAGTGAATGTCAGCTTAGAGGAATAGAAAGAGCACTACATTGGGTATCTGAAGACATGGATTCTAAATCTGACTCTACCTCTTCCAAGTATGGGACTTAGGATAGCTAACAAATCATGCTGGGCCTTGTGTTCCTTACCCACCAAAAGGAGGAAGATGAGACTCTATATTCATTTATGGCCCTTCCAACTGTGATAATCTATAATTCCTTGTGCCAAAAAACCCCTCTCAGCATCATCGTAATAGATTTCTTTTCCAAACATCAAAGAGCAGGGTATTTACATCACTTTGATTTATAGGGGACTCAAGAGGTTTTCTATGGAGAGAATTTACCCAAGGTCTTTTTGTTTATGTTCCCTTTCATAAATCAATGGAAAAACAAAATTTCCTAGTTTACTCAGGTATACATTTCCCTAAACAGTAAGAAAGATTTATTAAAAAGTTCCTGCTAAGTCACTGTAATGAAAATTCTTTTAAAAATTCTTATGGTATTTTTCAACAAAAGTGAGGATGAATGAAGAAAATAGAGAAATGTTTCTTACAACAGAGTAAGATATTATGAGCATATAAAATCAAAGGCTGCCAATTTGATATGGTTTTTATAGGTTGTTGAAGTTTCCATTTTCACAGAAACGTTTCTCCATCAGCCTGAGTCCCATCATTAAAATTCATTCCCTTTATTTACTATTTTAGGAAAATACAAAGGAGGCCTCAAATATAAACTACTATAATATCTTAGTAATTTTAATATTAAATAAGGACTTTACATAACCCTCTAAAGATGACAACTTTCACACATATTATCACATGATGAGAAAATTGAGACTGGGAGATTAAATGACTTGTTCAGGGTTATCTAGGTAGCAAGTAGTAGGACCAGAACTAGAACCCAGTCTCCTAAGATAAGCCAAGTTCTCTTTAGCCAACATTCTCTATGGAAAGAGACTGCATGAGATGGGAGGTGGGGCTGTGGGGCTGAGGCCTCTGAAGACATACTGACCAGAATTCAAATTTTGATTCTGCTATTTCTTTGCTGTTTGACATGAAGCAATAACTTAAACTCATTTTTGTTCTCTGTAAAAGTCAAGAATAAGAATATCATATAAATAATATAGGGGCAATAACATACATAAAATGCTTCGTGTTAATAGTGCATAGTACTAATCTTTTTGTTTTTACTACTCGATGTAATTTTAATCTTACAACTAGGTTGAGAGAAAGAATAGGAATATAAAGATACTTTAATGAGAGGCACTATTTTTTTTTTTTATGTACCTTCCATTTCAGCTGTAATAGTTGTTTTCATTTTATCTTATTTCACATTCTTCCTTGAGTCTGCATGTGCTATCTATCCCCTACCAGGAGTGCCCTTCCTCATCTCTTGACTTTCTGATGACTGCCTACACATTCCTTCAAGCTCCAGCTCCAGAGTTATCTCCTCTTTAATACTTTCTCTGATGCCATAGGCTGTTCTTGTGACATTCACATAGAACGCAAATTCCCTTTTAAATATTTATTAAATGCCTCCTGTGGGGCTAGGGAACTCTGCTAGGGCAACATGGGAGCACTTCACAGAACTGATCTAATTTTATTTGTTTCTGTTCGTAGTTCCCACATGTCGGGATTTTATAGAACTTTTCCATTTAAAAAGTGAGGGCTAATGTAAAGTTGCCAACTTTTAATTTTCTAAGTAAGGATATAATAAACCACCACACGATAAATGGCATTTGATACCTTAATATAAAATCTCAGGATAAAAAAAATTAATAGATTAAGATTTTTGGAAACTTCATAGAGGGGGCCTGCATTATCAGCAAACAAGCCTTGGGGGATTCACTAGTTGAAATATATTTTGTCCCGGTTTGATAGTTCTTAGAGATTTTTTTCTCTCATTCAATTTTACATTCCTAGTGCATTGCTCTCTGTCTAGTAGGAAGTAGTCAATAAATATTTATGAATGAGGCAGTGACTTTGCCTCTGAGCAAATACATCTGAGATCCATGGTAATGCCTGCGGCACAGAGCACCTGTGAGAGGACATGGTAGTAGTGAGAGAGTAGTGGAGCTGTATGTGTCCTGATATAATTTACTTCAAAAGTTTCTCAGGCCCCAGCCATTCAGAAGATTTTTGCAGAGTTATAAGTGAAATTGTCTTGCCAGAGGACAAGAAGGAGGTGGGGCAAGAAGTAAGGTACTGAGGCAGAGCACTGTAGGTAGAAATGGACTCTCTTCCTGGGGCACCATTTAAAATATTACAAGTGACATCTTAGGTGGATTAAGAATTATAATAAGTATAGATATAGTAAATACATAATGTTCATTTAACATTCATTGTGTAAAGCACTGTTATGTTATTTGTGTGCATTATGTCATTTAAACATTTCAACAACCCGTTCAGGTGATGTGATTACTATTCCCATTAGACTGATGAAGAAACTGAGGCTTGCGGTGGCTGAATGATTTGTCCAGTTCACACAGTTAGTCAGTGGTAGAAGTAGGTCTCAGTCCTGATACGTTTGTCTTTAGAGTTTACCAAAACTCTTGGATCCCTTTCTAGCCACATATTTCCACAATGAGCAAACTTTTATATGACTTGTCGTTCCTTTTTAAAATGAAGAGAAAGTGAAAATGTTTCTTTCTAGCCAGGATTTTAAAGCTCGTAGGGTACCCAGTTCTTTCTACTGAGAAGCTGTGTGAACTGAAGCAAGTTCCTGAACATCTTTGGGCTTCAATTTCTACATCTCTAAAATGAGGAGGCAAGCCCTCCTTTCTGTGTTTTTGGGAGGATTGGATGGATAGCATATGTAAAATAGCTATCAAAGGCTGTGACTTCTAAAGGGGGTTTCATAATGTTCATTCACCAAGGGCACTAGTAAGATAAAATATTTTTGGTTTAAAATCATATTAAATATTAGAGAGAGGATGAGAGCAAATAGGTCATTACTCTGGTGAATAAAGATGCCTATATGTACACAATTTTTGAAGAGCCACGAGGATTCTCTTTTCTGCACCCTCATTTCAATAAGGACATAGGGATTAGACATTTCAGCATAGGGGTAAGTTTATATTTGATTTACAGCACTGATGCACATTTGCGGCATCTCCATATTCCATTCCTTGACTATAGATATAACAAGCTACTTCAGCAAACCTGAAATGGCAAGATAAATGGAAAATGCTTAATCATTTAAAAAGAAATAGCAAAGAAATGAAAAGACCAAAGCATGCATGGGTACCAGTGAGACAATTTAAGCACAGGAAGTCTATACTCTACTTTTTGAAAGATTGACAAATGGTTTCATTAAATAGTCAGGATATAAAATCGAAAGAGTTCATCTCTAGTATTTTTACACACAAACACTTTCAGAAAAAAGTGTACATATCTATATGCAATCTCATTTTTGGAAAAAGTATTGTTCACTGAGAAAAGCAAGTTGCAGAACAACGTGTTAAATATGAACTTATTGGGTTTGTATAAACATGGAGAAGGCATGAACAGTTCATGACGGGATGTCACATTGGGAACCTCAAGACTGGTTGCCCTGAGGGGAGTTTGGGGTGAGAGTTTTGTTTCTTGAACATCTTTGCATTATTTCGCCAAATGCAATGAGTATAGATTACACTGGAACAAAAACAAAGATATAAAAGAAAAAATTTTTTTAGTCTTTATTTACCCATTAATTTATTAATTATTCAATATTTACTGAGTCCTTAATAGTAATACTAAAGATTGGTCCTCTCTGTGAATTGCCAGACTTTTTCAGAGGCATGCTGGCTAACTGTGGTTTTACTTTGTGGGGTTAGCAGTGTGATTCTGAGCTCTGTCCCCAAATCCTATTCTGTTCCCCTTGAGAATTAACAGGGCATATTAAATTCAAGCCACATGTAGTTAATGTCACTCCTTTCCCTTCCACTTGGAGTTATTGCACCAGAGAGAGGACTGATTGACTCCCCAATTCCATTGAATTGTGGGTGGCCATTGGTGGCAAGAAGTGGAATTTATAGTCGAAAGACGAGAGTTTCAGGCCTGACCGCTCCGTTGACCAGACATGCAATACTGGTATGCTACTGCCTTCGTTTTGAACCTCAGCACCATCTTCTCTCCTCAAGTAATAATATCTTTCTTAGGGTATGGCTACAAAGCTCAAGTAGGATCATATATTGAAAGTCTTAAAAAACGGCAAAGTGATGGATAAGTATATATATTACTATTTCTCCACCAAGAACTTGTGCTTTCACTTCCTAACAGAGGACTATGACACAAGTTTACAAGTATTTGCCTATTTCCACCAGAAGCAAGGCTATATGAGTTTGAATGGCTAGCCCCAAAGCAACAACTGACACATCAGGCAAATACGACTTCTTCATGGTCATGATCACAAACCCAATTAACCAACAAACATATCTGACCTGGTGTAATCGTCTTCAACAAGCATGTGCTTTGGAATTGGTGAGTACCTTCCTGGAGAGATGGGCGGCAGGGAGGTTTTATATTCTAAAGTGCCATTGTTGCCAGAAAGTAGATGGTTTTCCATTGGTGGAGAATATGCTAAGAGGTGAAAAAAGAAAAGAAAAAAAGCCCGTTATGTGGGTGGTTCGATAGAAAGGCTTCGCTACATGCCAAGGATTTTCTTGTCCTCCAGGAGGGGGCGAACCACTGTTTGTCTGCATTTAATATGTATAAGCATATAATAACCTTCCGGATTGGAAAGATGTAATAGCACTTATATCTGTAAGCCCAGCCAGTGTAATTAGGTGAAGGGAAGAATTGGAGGAGAGATTTAGCAACATGCTTTCAGAACAATGATTAATTTTTCTATTGAAATAAAAATGTTAGCTTTCTAAGTACAGAGCGCACATTCTTTTCACATAGTTAATGTCCAATCACCACAAGCAGAAGGCTTCTATGAACAAGTTCTTGTATAGACTTACACCCCAAAATATGCTGCATTCACACCCCAGAAAGACTAAAAACTCTGGTCTTTCTTTTCTATTCACCCACCCTAACTCATCTCCCTTTTGGGAGACTGAAAATCGCTCTTAACTAGGCCTCCTGCCCCCTCCCCCTCCATTTTATACACCGAGAATTGGGAATTCCAGCTCTGACCAGGGGGTTCTCTAGTTTAAATGCTCTTCATTGCCATGATAGTACTGAATATTTGCTCTTCCTTTCACCTTTCTTACAAGATTGGCCCATTTGAAATCTCCCTTACACATGTCCTATGGCCCCTAAATGAAACCTGTTTTTCCCAACATCTGGACCTTTGTTCCACTGTATTAACTTCAACAATTTCTGCCTCCTGTCCCATCTCTGATATAAAATCTCATCCATTCTTCAGGATAAAATTCAAATGCCACCTTCCGCATAAAGATTTTTTTGATCTTCCAAAGACACATGATATCCCATTCCTTTGAGTGCCCCAAAGACATATATTTTTTACCTCCTTCCTAGCATATACATCTTTTTATTTTGCCACATGTGGTTGCTATTTATATATCTGAATTAGTCTTCCTTCCAATGAAAACCATGATTGTATCTCCTTTGTATCCCACCTATATTACCTTACATGATGTTTTACATATATTAAAGTTACTCAATACATATTTCTTGATTTTGTTTTCTCTCTTTGACATTGACCTTATATGCCCTTCACGAAGTGGCTCACAGAGTCTCAAGGCTGATATTTCTAAGTTCATCCAGTTTGAAAAACTTTGAAGTTCAAGCTCTTTCATAGCTTAAGGTAAGACTGATCTCAGATTACTGCCTGCTTGAAAAAAAGACATATTTTGGGGCAAGTCATTTTAGAATCACCACTAAGAAAAGCAATAGCTAACTTAATGGGCAGGTAAAATTATCCGACCTTTAAATTTCTCTCAAGAGAAACATCTAAATCTAAGAGAGGTTAACTGACTTGCTTAAGACCATAGTACTAATTAATGGTAGGTCCTGAAGACATTCTGAGTTTCCAACCCGACAACTGGTTCCTCAAAATCTCAGAATGAGAAAACTTACTGATGTCAACAAAACTGCCTCTTAAACTTAATAAAAAAAAAAAAAGAGTTGCTTCAAAATCTAGTCCCTGAAGACAGAACCTTAGGTAAGATTCTTGTCAACTTACTAAGAAGAGGAGACACGGGGCAGCACAGTGTCTCATAGTTATCGCCCGGTAAACCCCCACCTCCAACCCCTTTCTACTGCCATAGTGACTGGCAATTTTCTCTGGCTTCCTACCAATATAAGAAATTCTGGTAAAGTAAGAGCTGTGATGATGGTGATTAAGGACCATAATCTCACCATTCAAATACAAGATTCTCTCCCCCAGGAAGAAGCATAGTATTACCCTGGGTCTATTTTGCCAGCCTCTCTTTCCCACTCTGCTACTATATAGATTTGAGCTAGGAAGAGAAAATATTATGGCATAAGAGCTATTATGCTTTAGGGACTTCAAAAATAGCCCTTAAAAATGAGTTGCCCCTATGTTATTGTAACCACACTGTCTACACCATACATTATTAGGCCCTTCCATAGTGGCGGACCTGCCAAATCATTAGGGTGTCTCACCTCCAAAACACTAGCTAAAGCCCTGTAAGGCAGCGAGGGAGTAAAGCGCAGGATCCCTCTGAAGTATTCCTGCAGGCTGAACAAATGTGGAGCTACAAGCATAGGACTTTGCCAACTGTTGCAGAATTCCAATCTCACAAACCTGGCATGCTATTTGAAGATGACACGGAGTGTGGTACTTACAGTGAGTAATATCAGGTGGGCCGTAAGGATCAGTCATATAAATGGTGGTGGGTTTGCCAACTTTTAGATAAACTACATCTGACGTGTTCTTCAATATTGCTACTGCCTCTTCATGTGTTACTTCTTCCAGACTGTAGTTGTTTACCTGAGAGGTGAAAACATTCAACATTAGAGTCAAATCTATGCAGGTGAAGAGAAATACTCAGGCAAGAAGGTACATAGAATGTTGATCTGATTTAAAGATTAAATTGCAATGATTACAGTGCAGTATCTCTATCATACTTTGACAGAACAGACGGATTGAGGGCATTAGGCAAAGCAGATAAGGTACAGCTGTTGATGCTGAAAAGTAAGGTTGCTTCTGCCTTTTTCTGTGATGAAGCAACACATCATAAAGGCGAGCAGAACACTCTTTGTGGAAAAAAGGAAAGCAGCCATCAAATGTCTTTCTTATTATGCCATAATATTTGTGATTACAGAAGTAATTCATCTTTATTGAACTAAAAAAAAGAAGAAAATAAAAATTATCCATAACCTCCCTATTTGGATATATTTCTCTAAACAATTCTGACCATATTATACACATTGTTTTGGAATCTGCTTTTTAAACCTAGAGAGCGCATTTGTTTGTATCTTGAATGTACTTCGACAATATGATTTTTGTTTTCTACAGAGCAGTCTTGCCTGACTATAACAATGATTTCACTAATCTCTTACTGAAGAGTGTTTAGTTTGCTTCTAATTTTTTTTCCAGTATAAGTAATGTTGAAGTAAATCTTTTCTGTATTTGTGTACAACTTTGATAATTTTTTCAGGATAAATCATACAAGTAGAATTGCTGGACCAAACTGCATGCATAAGGCCTCTGATACCTACTCCCAGCGTGCCCTCTGCAAACAAGGACCAGTTTACTCTTATACCAACTATAGGAAAGCCCCATTTTCCTACAGATTCACCAAACCTGGCTTTTCTCACTTTAAAAAGCGTACCCATAAAATGTCTCATTTAACATGAGTCAATTTTCTAAAGAAAGAGTGCTGATGTTGGGACCTAGGGCTTGGCAGGTGAGCAAGTTCAAGGGTACACTATTGCCATGGGCTTTTACAGCAACTCCTCTTCGTTTATTGGACAGAAAAACCTTGGGACACCAGCGCAGTTATCACTCCATGGCACTGGCAGGGCAGCGGGTCTCGGCAGTGCTTCTCTTCAATGGTTTTAAAATATTCAGGAAGTATTTTAAATACCTAGGTTATTCTTATTTGGCTACTGTTTCATTATGACATTATTCTTTAATAAGTTTCTGCTGAAATAATGTAGAATTAAATGAATGTGCCAAGATTAGATCCCTACATATTTTCTGTACTATCTGGTTAGCACGTTAGTCACAAAATACCTTTCAGCATTGCTTTTTTTTTTCTGGCCTCATGTTGTTATATAAATTCCATGTGCCACTTAATGCTTGCTGGTGTAGCCCACATTAAGGACCCTGGAACTGGAGGAAACTGAACCTGACTGAAGAGTATGAATTCTGACTGTGGACTCTCCAGTAAGCTGTAAGCATCTCAATAGGTTCCTGTGATTTTTTCTAGACAAGAAACATTTTCTTAAATTCTTTTGTGCTTCCAATGCCTAGCACTTGTTCATTCATTGGTCAAATGTTTATTGAATACCTATTATGTGCCAGTCACTGTTCTATGTATTAGAGATATAGCAAACAATAAATGATAATCATAGTAGACACAGAGCCTGTATTCCACGTCAGGCACTGATCTAAATTATTTTACATATACTAACACAACCAAACCTCACAACAACCTGTGAGGTAGCCATTATAATTATCTTCATTTTACAGATGAGAAAAGCATGTCTCCAAGAGGTTAAGAAACCTGCCCAAAGTCACTGATCTAGTAAGTGGTAGAGGCAGAATTAAAAACCAGTCAGTTTGGCTCCAGAGATCACACTTTAAATACTCATCTGTATTACTTCTTCCAGACAGATAAGGTCCCAGTTTCCCTGAAACACATTCTAATACATTCTTCTTCTTTTTTTTTTTTTTAATATGACTTTATTGATTTCACAGAGAGGAAGGGAGAGAGATAGAAACATCAATGATGAGAGAGAGTCATTGATCGGCTGCCTCCTGCACACCCCCTACTAGGAACCAAGCCAGCAACCTGGGCATGTGCCCTGACCAAGAATTGAACCAAGATCTCCTGGATCATAGGTCGGATACTCAACCGCTGAACCACACCAGCTGGGCTCTAATACATTTTAAGGACACAGTTGTTTATGGAATGAATGGATGGAATAGACCCATGGAGAAACTGAAAATGTAGAGGTACTACAAATATGGGAAACACAATTGATCATGGCAGACCTTATGTATAAGAAAAATAACAACAATAATAATAAGAGCTAACATTTAAAACCTACATGTTGTATGTTTTTGGTGTTCTATGTATATGTTTTGACATAAATCATATAACTGATCCTGGTTACAGCTCCACTAGGCAATATTAATAATTAGGTCCATTTTACAGATGAAAAAATTTATGTTTAAAGATATCTGCTTGTGACAAAGAGGTCACAGAGCCTCCACAGGGCAGAGGCATCAGTTACATTACAGTCCTCCTGAAAAATGAAAATGAGACTGCCCTTAAGTGTTGATTCATTGAAACCCATGGCTTACATCATCTATTCTTTCTCCCTTGAAGAGACAGAGTCTCCTTCCAAGTTGACATATAGAAGTAACATAAATTCCGAAGTGTTATATAAGCCTGTGTAATCAGTAAGCTTCTTGCTTAATCCAGTCACCACTATATTGGTGGTGACTATATTGCATCATCCAAATACACTGACATAGTTGAAAGATAAATAAGTAAAATGGAATGTGGCTTGCTATATCTGTCTCTTCAAACCTTCTTTTATATATTTGATCACTTACTTTAGGACAGTACCACTTGTACCTGGACAATGACTATTTACAAATGATGCTCATATACAATAGTTTAAAATGTGTATCGAAGTAGATTTTTCTCTCAAAAATTACCTACGGTGGCTCTGAATAGTGTGACCAAGGGCCCCAGAATCACCTATACTGATAAAGCAGAATAGAAAAGGAATTTGTTGGCATAACACAGAGGGGATGGCAAGTCAAGGGATAAACACCGAAAGACTAGAAAGCAACTGGATTAGATTATAAATGGCACTGGAGCTCTGCTTTTAACAAGGGCTCAATCTCTCTCCCCAGGGTACAGAGAGCACACAGCTTATTAGATTACTAGTGAAAAAGACATGTGGGCAATGCTTGTTAAATTGCACTTTTGCCATTTTTAAGGTGGGCAGTGAAACAAGCTAGAAAATGGTACCTTCAAGCACGTTTTCTGAGAATGACTTTGCTGAGAGGCTCTTAGACCACAAGGAAAACCTTTAGACTAGAAAGCACAAATTGAGGACAGGGTGGAGGTGAGAAGTGGGGAAACAGAGGATACTGAAGGAATAATGGTAGTTTTAAATGGTGGTAGGTCAGTCTGTTTTTATTTGCGACAAGGAAGTGTTGGAAGATTTACACAGATTTTAGTCATGGAATAAATGGTATGATATTGGCAACAGGTTGCAGTCATTGAATACACATGATTTTGTGTCCTGCAGACCAGGATCTGAGTCCTGGTGCTGGTAGTTTCTCAGCTAGCCTCAGTTTTGACATTTGTAAAATAGGTATGGTAATAATCACAGCCTCAAAAGAGTATAGATTTAAATGTACTGACCTATTTAAAGAGAAAGGCACATTCAAGTAAGTATTAATAGTAGTTCTTATTAGTATTACTATTGTCATCATCCATCTCTCTTCCCAGGAAACAGAAATTCTTGGTGAAATTTTTTGCTGAGCATTTTCCTGTAAACATCTGTGAACTGATGAGTTTAATTAGGGTACTGTTGATGAGGATTATGTGTGGTTTTTTTTAAAAAAAAAAATTCAGAATAGTACAGGATCTGGATCAAAAAGTGCTCTTTTGTGCTGAAGTCTTCAAAATGTTTTTCACAAAAGTGGGTTTATTTGGGTTAATTACGTGTGTGCAGTCTATGAACTCTCAAGATAAAAGGCCTACAGCTGGAGCTGATTGTACAAAGACAGAAGGGACATTATACTGATTGGCTAGTTGCTCTTGTCATTGTTGTTATTGTCTTTTTTCTTTTCTTTTGCATTGAGTATCTGCCTATAATAGTGAACACTGAGCAACTGGCCTGGTTTCAGGAAAAAAATCATGTGCATTTGAATGAAGTATTTCCATGGAGTGTGTGTCTGTTACACACGGCAGGGGCAGGAGGGGGTGCATATGTGCAGCTTGTCTGTGTGTCCATTAGGACGTATGCAATAGGACCATACATGGATTGAGGCCAAGAAAGAGAGGGTGGAGGTAAGGTGACTCACTCTCTCAAATAGAGGAGGGAGAGCTGAATTTGAGGACAATGCAGGTAAGAGAGGGCAAACCAGCTGCAGGAAGAGGTACCAGGAGAATTGCTTCAGGGAACATGGCAGGTGGTGAGAATTCTAAAGAGAGTAAGCATATATGTATTTTGATGGTACAAAGATGGGAGGTGTGGGGCATGAGAGGGTGGTGACATGGAGGAATGAACAAAGTACTGATGGTAAGAGCCTGGCCTTTCCATATTCATTCAGGAATAGCTATGCGGAGGGACAAACTGGGAGGTGATGAGGGACATCAAAGTGAATGCGAGAGTCTAGAAACATTAAAAAAGTTACAAACTCCAAAGTTAGCCTTTTAAAAAGGAGACAAAGTCTTTGACTACTAGGTTGTAATATAAATTTAAAAGGAGACCAATCTAACATAGTAATGTTAATGGTATGAAAACAAATATGCATAAATCAAAAACTAAAATCTCTGCAGTACATTGAAATTAATTCTTGTAGAAAAATTGATTTTTAAAATAACTATGAATAAATAGGAAACACTAATAATGGTTACCTTTGAATAATAAATACTTTCTTATTTTTCTTTTCAGAAATGAGCATGTATTAGTTATTGCTAAAATCAAATTAACTCTATTTTTTCTAAATGAACAAGAACAGAAGTTTAAGTAAGAAAGAACATCAACTAAGTGCAGTGGTTGCATTATGAAATACACATAGCAAGATCTCATGAGTGATGGAAATTGGAATGGGAAAGAAGGAAGGTGATTTTTCATGCTCAGTGAATTGACTGAAATTTATTAAAAATAATGAGCCATATTTTAACTTTAAGTGTTTCTAGAAATAAAGTCAACTTGGTATAATGAAAGTAATATTGAATATAGAATCAGATCTGGTTTCAAATCTTAGATTCAAGAATTTTGATCAGTTAACATATTTACTGAGCATTAATTTTCTTACAGGTAAAATATGGATATGATTTATTTGTTAATTAACTTGTGTTTACAAGAAAGGAATAATAGTATGAACCTGAAAAAACACTGTATAATAAAAAGCAGTATATAAATAGTAATCAAACATCATAATCAGACATAGTGCTTCTGCTGATCCTGCTACTGGAAATAGTTTCTTCCTGTGCAGGGTTCTTTCTGTGAAAATAATCACCCCCTTCCACAACACCTCATCCTGCAGTGCCTCTTCCCACCTCAGAGACTGACTTCAAGGGCAATGATCAGATCATTTCATCCTGGCATCTCCCCAGCTGACACACTGTAAATAGTAGGCACTTAATAAATGTTGAAATAATAAGCCAAATAAGTTAAAAAGTAACAGTACTGCAAACCAAAGGAAAAGTTTTAAAAATTCCCTATTATATAGGGAGAATGAGGTATCTGTGTTGTTTCTATTTTACACTTGTGTTGAGCCACAGAAGAAAGGATAGGGAATGAAAGTCATTCAACCAACAACTCAATTATTGGACACTCACTAGGTGTCAGGCATAGGATATGAGGATAAAAGGCTGGTCTGGAATGTGAGCACCAGGTCACATCAGCTTATGAGAAACAATATGAAAGCTCCAACAGTGTAGATTTCTTCCTCCTGCATTAATTATTGATGTATTTCTTAATCTTATTCCAGAGAGAGAGAGAGAGAGAGAAAGTGAGAGAGCGAAACTGATAGTGATGTGTTGGTTGACTCCAGCTTCTGCATAGTAGCGGTCACTCCAATGGAGAGTATTACATGAACCCCTGGAAACTCACTGGGTACAGGAAGAAATACTTGAACTATTAATATTTATCACATTGATCTTCATCTTTCCATTTTTGTGTATGTTTTAAAATGTACACAATATATTAGCATAGTTATATATATATCAACTTAAAGTAGAGAAATATACATATATTAAAGGCAATTCTTTGTGGATAGGGCATTTTATTAAAAGAATTTTAAGACCACCACTCCAAAGTAGACACCAATATATGATAACCATGAGCAGGTTCTAAAAACAGGTGGTTAAACTGTATATAAACAAGAAAACAACAACAATATAGTGGAAGGCTTACATAAAATGTCATTGCAATTGCATTGCATTATAATTTTATTAAATTGGGAAAAATTAGAAAGAAACCCAAGAAATAATTATCCATGTTTTCCCCCCTGTTGTTTCAGAAGTGACTCCAACTGCAGGGGACACAGTTTGAAGGATGAACTACTTGCAAATGCCTGCCAGCCCACTGCTGGAAATTGCTGAATGATGCTGTACCAGCTTCACAGAATGGGCCTTACCACCGAAGCCCCCTCAGAGGGCCAGTGGAGCACAGCAGAGCGGGCTCCGATGTGACTAGGCAAAGGGAGGGCTGTGGTGCTTAACCTGGATGCACATTAGAACCCTTTGGAAAAGTTAACAAAAATTAAAAAAAAAATGAAGTGTGGCTCCTACTCCAGAGATTCTAATTTGGTTATTCAGGGTTGACTGAAGCCTAGGAATCCAGAGTTCAAAAACTTAGCACAGTTTTCAAATGTGCAACCAGGATTGAAAATCAGAGCATTGAGTAAACCGGTGAAAGAAATGTGGTTTTAGAACATGGATGAAAACACATGAATGTAGAGTAGTAAAGGTAAGAGGAGGTGGGAAAATGACAGAGGAAAAGCATGAATAAATATTTTGGGGGTAAAGCAAGATAATTGGTCTTTTGAGGTAGCTTCCATGATTATTTTTTTCTCTATTTTCTCCCTCATGATACTTTTTCTTTCAGAATATTATAAAATGAATCATTTTCTTTCATTTTTAAATTCAGCTTGACAGTTACCTTGGAAGTAATAATTATGTTTTCCTTACGTAAGAGAGGAGAGGCCTATTATTGTTGAAGGTTCATTTTTTTTAAAGCTATTCTTTATTTTAACACTCAAAACAGTTAAGGATTATGTCACAGCTATTTTTGAAATCATTGTATCTACAATGAATGTCAAGAAAATGGTAAAAAAACAAAACAAAACAAAAAAACCCCAGCATGCCGCCTGGAAAGTTTTCACAGAATTATTTAGATTTCAAGTTCTTATAAAAATTTGAAAATAAAGCTAGAAATTTAAACAGAACCCTAAGAAATCAGCACACAGCTTCTAGAATGGGATTACAACAGCAGCAGTTGAAGAAATACCAGAAGAGTTGTCTACAACCAAACTCTTATAGAAGAACGATGAGTCCTGGGTCACATCAGTAACTATCGATGGCAGTCATTACTGTATTTTATTTTTTATTTTATTTTTAAATTATTTTTTTAATCCTCACCTGAGGTTAACTTTTCCATTGCTTTTCAGAGAGAGTGGAAGAGTGAGAGAGAGAAATCAATTGGTTGCCTCCCACACACACCCTGACTGGGGTGGGGATCGAGCTTGCAATGGAGGTGTGTGCCCCTGGCAGGAATCGAACCCAGGACCCTGCAGTCTGCTGGCTGATGCTCTAACCACTGAGCAAAACTGGCTAGGATAGCAGTTATTACTTTAGAATGAAACTGTCCTCTTCATTTCAATTTAGCACTATGTAGAAGATGAATATCTCAGTTCATTTCATTCCTAAGTCAACAAACAATGAAGTTTATATCCTTAAAATGAATTTGTTAGGTCTTATAGCCCCCCCAAAATCTTCTGGCTCAAAAGACACAACTTCCTAAGAACGAGCTCTTAGATGAAAGGTACAAAAACAACAAAGAAAACAAAAAAATTCAGAAAGTCTGAAGAATAAAAATGATAGTTCTACTATTAATCATAGTGCCTGTATTATATACTTAAAATTTGCTTAGGTTAGATCTTATGTTAAGTGTTGTTAGCACATAAACACACAAATGATAATAATAATAATAATAACAATAATATTATTATTAGTAGTAATGATAAAGATGGGAGAAAACTTTGGGAGATGATGGATATATTTATGCCTTAATGGTGGTGATGGTTTCACGGGTGCAACTTCGACTAAAATACTTAATACTACATTTTTGCCCATACATTTTCTCCTGCCAGAGTTGCTTTCTGAGTACTGGCTAGTGCGTGGGAAATTGCAGGTGCTCAATATATTACTTGTTAAATAAAGGAATTAATAAATGACTGAGTGATAACTAAAGGAAGGAAAGAACTGGCTGACAAATTCTAGGAAACAAATGTAAAGACTATGCTTAGTGGTTACAAGCCAGATTGCCTGGATTTGAAACCCAGTTTTGCTGTTAACTATATGACCATGCCAAGCTAGTCTGTCTCTCTATATCTGTTTCCTTTTGTTTATATAAAATAGGCCATTGTGAGAAATATATGTTACATTATAGGAAAGTACTTTTAAAAGTATACAGAAAAGAGTTAAAGGCAAAATATCAAGTATGTTATAAAGGTCTTGTCTAAATAATTCAATAAAAAAGTCATTGACAACTATGAAATTAGAGTGAAACTAAAGAAAAGCTGTCTAGAAGAGGGAAGTGGGCACAATGAACTTTGAGGTTCAGCCCACAAAACTTGCAAGTGTCCTAGAAATTACTATTCTGCAAAGACTGTATAGGTGGATCCTTCCCAAACACCTCTCATGAAAGTGTTGGAGGTAATGGATCCTTGCAGACATACAGAGGCTCTATTTTCTAAGGGTAGATATAGACTAAATATATTTATCTTACTTGAGAGCTATCTTCTATTAACTTTCAGTATTGGTTATTATCCTATAGATTTGATATAAAAGAGTAAATGGAGATGAAGCAGTTTTATTAAATTAAACCCCAAATGTTTTACTGCTTATAACTGTCTTATGTTACCTTGGTTTAGCATATAACCCATGGCTTAGAGAGGGTGGCCATGTGTTGGCATCAATCATTTCCAGGGCTCCTGAAGCATGTGGGCAGCTGGCAAATGTAATAGCTGTAACACTGTCTGAGGAAAGAGGAGGAAGGGGTCTGTTTACACATGCGGACTCAGTTCATGAATTCTTGGAAGTCAGGGACAGCGTCCACACTGACTGAACAAAGGACCACAGAGGGACATAGAAATGTACACATCAATAAACCAGAGAGTGTTGTTCCCTTTGCTATGCAAAGCCCACCTCTCTAGCAGTCTGGCGTTAGCAGCCTCTCTGGTTAATAGGATATGGATTACCTTGGAAAAACAACATATAATCTCTGCACCTTGTGTATCTATAAGCACTGGTGAAAATTTAGATGTCTGTTTTTAAAATCTCGACAAATCAGATACAATTGTATGTGTACTTGGGTGATCTCTTAGCACAAAATCTGCTCTCCCTTCTTTTCTATTTCTGCCCATGGTCATTGCTATGGTGTGAATTGTGTCCCCGCCCCACAAATTCATATGTTGAAGTTTTGACTGCTAATATCACTGTATTTGGAGATAGGGTATTTAGGAGGTAATTAAAGTTATTAATTAAATGAGTTAAGGGTAGAGCTCTAATCCAGTGGGACTGGTGGCCTTGGAAGAAGAGAAAGAGACAGAGAGAGATCTCTCAGCACAAGCACAGAGGAAAGGCCATGTGAGGACACACAGAGAAGAGAGATAGATGTCTGCAAGCCAGGAAGAGAGACCTCACCAGAAACCGAATGGGCCAAAACCTTGATCCACAACTTCCCAGCTTCAAGAACTATGAGAAAATATTTCTGTTGTTTAAGCCACTTAGTCTAGGGTATTTTGTTATGACAGCCTGAACCAACTAAGATTCATACATTGAGAAACAAGAGCTTTATAAATACACACATAGCTTTGCTTGAGTCACACTCACCATTAATAGTCTGTCTCCTACTTGCAACCTCCCATCCTTTTGTGCAGCTCCTCCGTCTATGATTTTAGTTACATAAATGCTGTTGTCTCCAGGAATGTGCTGGTTTCCCACACCTCCTGCAATACTGAAGCCTAAACCTGTGGGGAAGAAACAGAAAAATAAGTCTTTTTTAAATTTTTTTTAAGAACATGCAATTAGCACATTTCAACAGTCTAAAAATTTTCATCCTCAATTATTATAACAGTGATAAATAACAGTAAGGGTTCTACTTTGGTTGATTTGTTCTATAACAATCTGAAGGCTTGTTAATTAATGCCTATGAGGCAAAGCTCTTGAAGTCAATCCCATGTGTCCATTAGTTTTGTTCTACTTCATGACTGTAGCCTTAATTGCTGTTCCCTAGCTAATCAGCTCCTAATGGGTGACTGGCCAAAATAGGGATCAGGCAAAAGTGTGAAAGGATCCTTGGTGATCCAGGCAAAACACAAGTACAGTTTTGCTCACTTCGAGTTTATGGCTCATCTTCTTTGTTGTTGTTTCTCTAGCAGAGAGAACAGAAGCGTTGCCAATTGTTTGGATAGAGACCTAGATACTCTTGACATTTCAAGATGAAAAGTACAACTGTTAGAAAATTCCCCAAATTTTGAGACAAGAGCCACAAAGAAGATACACTGGGTATTTAAGTAATAATTTCAGAGACGATAAAGAAAAGAAGCTAGATGCTTGCATTTCCAGTTTTTTTCGCTGGCCACTTGTCACATTTTCACACTTCTTGGTACTTACTGTTACTAACTAATAGTGAGGCTAGTCACACAAACAAAATAAATTATCTCCATATACGTTCTTAAGAATAAAGAAACAGATAATATTCTTTGACTATTACTTTTATAACATACTATAGGATATCAAATAATTTTAAACATGGCAATTTTCTATTTTGAGAGATAAATTTTACTGTCCTATGGCTTACAAAACTTTTATTTATATAAAGATATGGAATGATAACAGGAATAGCTATTAAAATCATTATGAGGCCATTTTAGAAAAATGAGTTATAGAATCTTTAGAAGTATAAAAAATTCTTTTCAGAATATGATTAAACGTGCATTCAATATAATACCTGTACCATATATTTTTATTGCATTTTAAAATTATAATGACAATTAACAGTCAAATTACTCAGAAAGATAGATATAAATAAAGTGCTTTTGTTAGTAAAAACAAAAAAAAAATTCTGTAACTTACTTGGCATAAGACATTTTTTTTTTAACAACACATACCTAGTAACCTAATTAAAAAACTCAAACACAAACATTTTTGGCACTTTATATGAAAATAATGAAAAACACTTTAAAAATACTCCATTTTACTATGCTTATATTGAATAAATATTGAATAGAACTATATGCTCTTAAGATGGCACAAATGATTAGTTAATGGAGGAATAGTGGCATGGTAAATTATAAAGTAACACCTTTGAAGTCATATTTGAAATAAAATTATTTTTTTGTTATATGAACTATAATAGTTGTCAAAAATAAATAGAAAATGGATTTAAGCTGATAGGGCAATTAAAATTAGTGTTATCTAATTTCCTACTGAAGTGGGTAATTCTTCTTTATTCATGCTTTGACGTCCACAGATCTATAAATGTATTTGTTTGCCTCAGATTAAAAAAATCTGTTTATCAAGCAAATGTTCCAGAATAAATAAAATGCACCCAATTGGCTTTTCCTATGAAATTTAAAAGACATATCAGCTCATGTTTTCTAACCCTATTACTTTGTATTTATAGATGATTATAAGGATATCTAAAAATATATTTACAAAAGTTTCATAGCCACATGATAGGATCAATCCACTGCACTTGTAGCAGTACAGAAGTCATCCCATGCTGTAGAAAGAAAAAGTTCAAACAAATCCAGGGACTCGGATTTACATCCACCATGTCAACAGTAAATGCCACAGACAATCTGGGTTACAGAAGAGCAAAGGAAACAAATCACTACCATAAACAAGATTAAGTCCAACAAAGGGAATAACTATGTAGTTGACAACAGAAGTTAAAGATTGTACCAAGACAATGAAATCACTATAGATACTGTAGACAAAATTATATCACTAAAAAGTAAATAACATTTTTTCTGAAATTAGTTTAAATACTTGTTTTTAACTGATGACTCTGCTCAAGGTAAAACAAAAAATTTATAAAGAGCCAGAGAATGTCTCTGAAGTCACAAAACTAAGAAACTTTCCTGTTTTCTCTTACTTTGATGGAAAATGAATACATTTTAAAAGAATCAACATTTAATCAACACAATCATATTCCAGATATTTAATTCAACATAATTAAATGTGCAGCTTACTTTTACATCCAGGATACAACTTTGTTTATAGGTAGAATATCCATCTGTATTATAAGATTTAATCTGTCTCCATTCATTCATTAATTCATTAATTTACTAACTCACTCATATATCTATTTATTCAACAACACCCCCTGAATACATGCTATGCATTGTTGTTATTTACAGCCAACATAATGTAAAAGAAAGGACTGACCAGGAACACTATGGAAATAATGATCCACGAGTGGGTTCGTATGAGTGAAGGTGGTTGAACCTGGCTGAAGCAATGTTCTAAACTAAGAGGATGCCAGTGCTTTTTGCAGGACTACTCCGTGAAGGCAATGTGGGCTAGGACTACTGAGCATAGGACCAAATCCAAGTGATCAGCTTGGAGGCACTGGATGTTCCTTGCGTCCACGCTGGCAAAGCAGGAGCAGGCTGCCTACAATATAGGAACACTCTCTCCCCTTATTATCTAATATGCCCCTCCTTCGTTCCACTCTGGACACACTCGCAGACTTGATAATTCTAGAACACACCAGACACACTTCCAACTTAGGGCACTCGCTCTAGCTGTTCCCTTTGCCTGGAATACACTTTCTTCAGAGCTTTGTACAAATATCAACTTCCCCAGGAGCCTGAACTTGACCTACTTATTTAACACTGTCCCTTAATCATGCACCCCACTTCCTTATTCTGCTCTACTTTTCATTTTTCCTTAGCATTTATTACCTTGCAACATACTACATAAGCCATGTATGTAGTTTATTTTATTTTTTGTCTGTCTCCTTGGTGAAAATATACACTTCATGATGACAGGGATTTTTGTCTGTTTTATGCTATACAATAGAACAAGGCCACTTATATATGGTAGTACCCCTTATCTGTGGTTTTGCTTTTCATGGTCTAATTACCCATGGTCAACCACTATTTGAAATATCACATTAAAAGTTCCAGAAGTAAACAACTCATAAGTTTTATATTATATGCCATTCATTTATATTATATGCCAGCCTTAAAAATAAAGCTGGTGGGCCAGATAGCTCAGTTGATTGGAGCATCATCACACACCCCAAAAGGCTGCAGGGTCGATTCCCAGTCAGGGCACATGCCTAGGTTCCGGGTTCTAACCCCAGCTGGGGCGCATACAGGAGGGAGCTAATAGATATTTCTTTCTCACATAAATGTTTGTTTTTTTTCCCCCCTTCCTCTCCCTTTATTTCTCTCTAAAATCAATAAACATATCTTTGGGTGAAGATTAAAAAAAAAATGAAGCTGGTGCCTTTCATGAGTGAAGGACAACTGAAAAATCGAGGGCCATTAGTTGCAGTCAATAACTGTGAAGGTGTTGCCCCGCTTCAGGTGAACCTGGAATGGGCAATAGCACAGCCAGCTTTGCATCTGATTCTTTTACCTCCTCACTGTGTAAAACTCGTGATCTGTAATAAGGGAATAAGTATATCTGTGTCCTATAGTAACTGGCATATAATAGATGCTTGATAAATAAAAGTTCTCCTGTCTCCAGAAGCTCTCAGGTTGTTTTGAAAAACAGACATCTAAACACACTGACATGGTTTAACTGGTTAGGATGAGTTCTCTCATGGTACTAGAGTTATGTGAATCCAGGGGGCGTATGATTTACTCAGAGGGGCAGGAAAAGAACCAACAAGAGTTTAACATTTGAGCTGTGTCTTGAAGGCTAAGTTAGAATTAATAAAAGAAAATGCACCTTTCAAACCAACACATCCCCTGGGTTGCAGACTGACTAGATGATGACAGTCAGCTGCCCTGACGTAGGTCACATGATGCTCATAACATCCCAGCCCCACTGGGCTGCAGACTGAGACAGAGATGTCTGACAAACCCTCAAAATACGTATTTATGATGAGATAAGCTAGGTGGTTCCCTAACAGGATAAATACAGTAAAACTCATCAAGATGTGAGTAAGAAACATTGAAAAATAGCAAAAACACTGATTTTGGGGAAGAGGCTAATTTAGAGAATTGGTCATTACTTTGAAAGAAGTATCCATGATTAAGAAATAGCCCTGGATCATTAGGTGATGGTAGAAGAATCAATTATAAAATTAACTCCATGAAAAGAGTTGGTAGGTCTCACCCAAAACACTGACCCTAACACTATCTACTTTGAAATGCTTGGCTGTTAAGAATTATACAAAATAAGCCTATGGTGTGTGCTAGTAATAAACAAAGCGGACAATGAAAAATATAAGTAAAATCATGGAAGAAAAATCTGAACATTTCAGTACTTTAGCAAGGGAAAAAAAGCATGTGAAATTTAAACACCTAATTCCCCAAGCAATTAAAAAGTTATCTGTTTGACAAACATGTGATGTGCACACAGAATTTCAGGTTTACTTTCATGCCTAAAGCTGGCTTCCCCTTTCTGTATTTCTTGCGTATCCCCAAATTGCAATCCCTTGCATTAACACGGGAGGTGTAGGCATAGGGAACGTCTGAGTCTCTTTAAAATCTCTAATTTAACCTCTTTTCACACAAAATCTCTTCCGCACCCTATAAAGAACACGAGGAACGCAGTCCCCCCTTTCCCCTTGCTGCCTGCCCACGCCGAGGAGGAGGTGTCAGTGAGAGGCGGGGAGGGAAGCAGAAGTCTTGGCAACACAGACTGATACTGTGCTCGAGAAGCTCAGAATAAAAACCCAAATGCTTAAAAGAGTCATATGATTACAGTGTACCCACATATTCATTGTGGGTGTAGAGAACTGAGCCCCATGATGTCTTGTAGTCAGTCATTCAGTAACTTGGCTCAACTTCCTTTGATGTGACTTGCCTAGGAGAGCACTTTCGGGGCTTCTCTAAACAATCCCATATTATTAAGCAGACTGCTTCTGGCAGAGTTGATCTAGGACCTGGTAGGTGAGGTGTTTACTGCTTCACGGAAAACATGAGTGGCATTCTGTACATTCTAGCTACATGTTTTTATGAAAGGAAACACAGAATCCAAACTGAACCCCGCTGGCCCCCCTCATAAAAAACACCTGCCCACACAGGCAACTTAACTTCTGAATGTACATGCATTTTGGTTCAGAACAAAAATACAACAAAAATACTTTAGCAGTGGGTGTGGTCTACACAGATAACAGACTATTTCACATCTCTTCCCCTTTAGAAAGAAAACTTTGCTTAAATAAATACCAGAAATGCACTTTTCTATTTCACTTGAGACACTAATCCATCTCATTGGGCACTGTAGGTATAGACAATTAAAAACTAAAGCTTTATTTTCACATTTTTCGGATTCTTCCTGGGTTCAAAAGACAAAATTTGGGGTTGAAAAAAGTGGTTCTGTTTAAAATTCCCAAGGCACTGGCTGAGTATGCTCAATCCTGCTTAAAAAAATCTCACAGATTACTCTACTAATTTACGACAATGTTCCTATTTTTTTCTGTGTACCTCATAATACACTCACACATTTTAGCACATCACTTTAATTCCTATTTTATTGTGAAAAGTACCCATGCCTAAACTTATCTTTTCTGCTTTCCCTTTGTTCAAAGGAATAAACATCAGTCCTTTTTTCTAAACTTAAATTCTCCCCCCACTCATCATTCCTTTTCCCCCTCTAGACTGTTCCATCTCTTACTCAATGCTTTTCTTCTCTTCTGGTTTTGTCTTATCGGGAAAATTAAACTCACCACAGCCTCCTAATTGTTAAGAGCAGAAGCCTTTAAACACTGTACAGTTACTCACTCTGTCCCCTTACACACACATCCTTCTCAGTCTCACCCATCGTGTTCCCTACCCCACAGTCTACTCACACGGCATCTGTGATGGTTTCAGTTGTGTCCCGTCAAAGGTATGCTGAAGTCGTAAGCCCTGGGACAGTGAATGGGACCTTACTTGGAAACAGGGCCTTTGCAGATATAATCTGTTTAAGATGAAGTTCTACTGGATTAGTGTGGGTCCTAATCCAATGATTGGTGACCTTGTTTGAAGAGGAAATCTAGACCCAGACACTCAGGGGGAATGCATGTGATGACAGAGGCAGAGGCTGGGGTGGTGCATGTGCAAGTCAATGAACACCTAAGATTGCCAGAAACCGCCAAAATCTAAGAGAGAAACATGGAACAAACTCTCCTTCAGAACTTTCCAAAA
Organism: Miniopterus schreibersii; assembly: GCF_964146895.1. Lineage (NCBI taxonomy): Eukaryota > Metazoa > Chordata > Mammalia > Chiroptera > Miniopteridae > Miniopterus > Miniopterus schreibersii. The sequence continues at coordinate 28,427,164 of NC_138112.1, read as the reverse complement.
AGGAATCAATCCTGCTGAGCTGTATTTTAGACTCTCAGGCTCCAGAACCATAGTGAATAAATCTCTCTTGTTTTAAGCCACCCTGTTTGTGGTCATTTGTTATGTCAGCATCAGGAAACTCATACAGCATCTAATTCTTACGGTCTGAGTGGTTACACGTGTATCTAGCTCTCCCTTCCTTTCTAATGGAAATCATATTGATACAGAATTGTCCTTTAAAAGCCTTAAACATTTCTGCTGGGCTTTTGGCTCTTTCTCCATTTCACACAACTCTACTGTTTACTTTTGTATTCCTAGGTTCATAACATTATACTGCCCGGCTCCTTCTCTTATTATTTCTTTCTTGGTTTTATTTATTTTCACTTCATTGCTCTGAAACAGTGGTTCTCAGAGTGGGGTCCTCACCTCAGGAGCATTAACATCATGTGGGAGCTTGTTAGAAATGCGAAGTCTGGAGCCCACGCCAGGTAATCCTGAATCTGAAACTCTGGTGATGCACACTGAATTTGATGAACACTTCGCTAGAATAATAGTTATTCCTCAAGGCACACTCCATAGCACTCTACTCTCTCCATAATCTCTTTGTTGTAGGTAAGCCATTTCCATAGTTTCAATTACCACTGCTGTGCAGATAAGTGCCCAAACTTTTGTACCTCCAGCACTCTCTTGGGCTTGATTTGTCACCTGAAACTCACAGGCTTGAAAAAAAGCACTCATGACCCCCCTTCAAAACTGGCTTTTACTCCTGTCTTCTCTGTTTTCCAATTAGGTTAATATTTCAGAGTAAACTGGAAGCTCTGAGGTTGGCATCACCGAATCCCAGGGCTCATTATGATACTTGGCAGAGAGTTGCCAGACACTATTTATTGTAATGTGGTATAATATGGCAGTCATCGTGTTTTATCAGAAGCCTCAGTGTATATTTTTAAATATAATTATATCATTCCTCTCCCCTGCTGCTTCACTAATCAAGTGCTTATCCGATCATGCCTGCTTTATTGTAAAAGGCTTATGATTTGTATTGCCCAATTTCAGTTTTTCCCTCCCTGACTCTCCAACCCATTCTGCAAGTGTTTTCCAGGTTATTTTTCCCTAAAGTTCTTCATTCATTATGTTGCTCTATTACTTCAAATTGACTGTTCACCTGCTACAGAAACTCTACACATCCTCCTGCCACTATGCCTCACTCCTCTGCTGCTAAGCTCCCCCAGGCAAGCTGATCCTGCTGTGGTGTTTTTCATGTTGTTCTGCCTGTTCCCTGCATCTGAAATGCATTCCCCACTTTAATTTTCAAGACCACTTGAGTCTTTGCCAACTCTAACCTACTATGGTAGTTCATTTCTAAGTTGAATTCCAGTAGAACCAATGATCTGTATCAGCCTTTTCACTTCTATTTAAATAGAATGAGTTAACTCATTCAACAAACACTTACTGAGGACTAATCCTATGCCAAGCACTGGCATAAACATTGCAATTATATCAGTGAATTAGAGATGTATGGTTCTTATCTAGTGGAGGGTAAGACAAAGAGGCAATAAAAACCCAGTGTGGTAAGTTGATAAGAGATGAGCAGGGGCTATGGGAGCACATAGGTGGGCCATCTAGCTTAAGTAGGGGAGGAGTGTCATAGAAGACTAACTATAGGTCCTGATGTCCAACCAGAGACCTGGAAGATGCAAGTGAGCCAGGAAAAAGATGTGGGCAGAGAACATCCCTGCAGAGGAAAGTATGCATTCCAAGACCCAGAGTTGAGAGATGACATGGCTTATTTGAGAAACTGAAAGTAATTCAGATGAAAGCAACAAGTAATCTTAGGCAGAATACAGGCTTCAGGACAGGAATCATATATTTTGCACTCACCAATTTATACTTATTCCCTGATAGTGTGCTTAATAAATATTTTGAGATACATTAATAAATGGAGACAGGAGGACAGTTTCTCCTGAGTTAGGAGGAAAGGAGAAAGGGATGCTGTAGATAAAGGTTAAGAATATAGGTTTCACCCAGCAGGGAGTGCCTCAGGGGTTGAGAATCGACCTAAGATCCAGGAGATCGAGGTTCGATTCCTGGTCAGGGCACATGCCCGGGTTGTGGGCTCAATCCCCAGTCGAGGGCATACAGGAGGCAGCCGATCAACGACAACTCTCATCATTGATGTTTCTATCTCTCTCTCCCTCTCCCTTCCTCTCTCTGAATTCAATAAAGATATATTTAAAAAAAAAGAATATAGGTTTAACGGCAGGGCATTAAAGGAGTTTTCATCTTTGATTTACTCTAACAAGAAAGTGTGGTCATTGACCAAGAAGGAGTAAAATGACTATTTTACTCAAAGTAGTGAGCTCAGAGATTTGAGTAAGTACCGAAGTTTTAAAATAGCTATTAAGGGAAATGGAAGAGATAGTCAATTGAAGAAATGCAGACAAGTTGCAAGGAATGGTTGATTGTCTAGTTAAGGTTTAGTGGCTAATGCTATTTTAGTAATTTATTTTTCCTTCAGCAATTCTTAGCAGTCTGGGTATAAGCACAGAAAATGTAAGCAGTTAGGTTAAATCGCTTTACAAATTAATCTTTTATGTGCATTTATCTTCTCTCATCAACTAAATTATATGATCCTAGAAAGTAGGGGTTGCATAAAATAGACCATGTGGAGTACAGTGCTGGCATATAATAATTGTTCAATAAATATTTTCAGAATGAATTAATGATTGATGTGTTCAAAGGCCAAATAATCACATGACATAGGTATACTTTTAAATGTCAAGCATTTCACATTAATAGAGATGTGTATACTTTAGCTCACTGCTTTAGAAGGAACAACAATGCTTTTATTTATGTTCCTCAGGAGTGTTATGAACCAAGTAGATACTCCAAAAGTAATTCTTTAAATTAATTACTGAATTAAATAAAGATCACTGAATCCTGTTCCCATAAGCATGCTTTAATGAACTGTGCAAGAAAGGGCTCAGGCTGGTAAAATAATGTGGCAACTTACTTTATTCATTCATTAAAAAACTTTCAGCTCCAGGCTAAATTAGTTTTCTAGGGCTGTTGGAACAAAGCACCACAACTGGGTGACTTAAACAACAGAAATTTATTGTCTGAAAATTCTGGAGGCTAGAAGTCCAGGTCAAGGCACCGGTTCCTTCTGAGGGCTGTGGAGGAAAATCTATCTGTGTCAGGCCTCTCAACATGCTTCTGGTGGTTTGCTGGCAATCTTTGGCATTCCTCAGTTTATAGATGCATTACCCCAACTTCATCTCCACATGATATTCTCCCTGGGTATGTGTCTCTCTGTGTCCAACTTTCCATTTTTTTTTTTTTTTTTTAAATAAGACTACCAGTCTTATTAGATTAGGGTCCATATTAATGACCTCATCTTAAGTTGATCATCAGCAAAAACCCTATTTTCATAAGGTCACATTCACAGGTACTGGGAGTTAAGACTTCAAAATCCTTTGGGGGGACACAATTTAACTCATGACACTAGTACTGGGAAAGATAAATATGAATAAGACATGGTTCCTGTTCTCAAGTAGCTCATAGAGCAGGGTGGAAGGAATGACAAGTAAACCACATATGAGCCAGTGCTCTGGAAGAAAGGCATAGGGTCAGGTCAGGGAAAACTTGGAGACAGTGACAGCTGAACTGAGCTCTGCTGAATGGCAGCAAGGAATTCTAAGCAGATGGAGGGAGAATTCTGTAGAAAGGTACAGACAGCCTTGATCCTTGTGGTCAAAGGAGCAAATGGGGTTAGGAGGAGATATGAAGAACTGAAGTTGGAAAAAGAAAGGCTCATGAAGGCCCAGAGCTGCTGTGTTGAGTCTGCACCTTATATTTAGTGGCAACAGGAAATCTTTGAGGTGTTTTAAGCAGGGAAATGACAAGATCAGATTTGGTGTTTCTCAGTTTACCTCATTAGTGCTTGCTGTTGCCTAAAACACATTAAATCATATTCTGTGTGGTTGGTAGGATGTTCAAATTTTTTATGATAAAGTATTTTTTTTCCTTCCCATATTTTTCCTTTTTCTTCACTATATTCAGTTACCACTCATTAAAATTCACTCGAGGAAACTTCCCTTCAATCCTATGTTCATGATTTAGTTTGAGATATTAGCTTTCCCGGGTCCCTCCCCTCCCCCATTACTTGTATGTTGCAGTCTATGCATAAAACCTAACTTCAAAATATAAAGTAGAACATGAGCAGGCATTTGTGATCTGCCAAAGAGTTAACCCCAAATTCATGCATTCATTTTCTAAGCACGTTGTAATTCGCCAAGATTTCAAATGGGCCTTTTCAGCAGATGTTTGGCTTTCCTACTTCATCTGACCATCCTAAGGGGCATCTTTGTAAAAGAGCTAATTATAAAATCTGGATTCAGCTTGGGCCCTGAGAAAGAATGAGAGTTATGTAATTGAGACAAGTACCTGTCTCTGCAAGGACATTTTTCTCACTATGGAACAATGAAGGACTTACTATGGCTCAGATTTACTAAGTGGCTAACTAGTATTTCCAGTATTTATTGTATGATTTCAGACATGCTAAAGAAAATGTTTGAAACCACTGAGCAAGAGAGACTCTGTTAATGGATTATGTATGACAAGTGTTAATGTCTTCAATTATACAACTATGCAATGCACAAGATGATGACTACAGATAATGCTGTAAAATATATAGGACAGTTGTTAAGAGTAAATCCTAAGAGTTTTCATCACAACAGGAAAATTTTGTTTTTTTTAAAAATTGTATTTATATAAGATATGAATGCTAACTAAACTTATTGTGGTAATCATGTCACAATATATGTAAGTCAAACCATTATACTCTATACCTTAGACTTATACAGTGATGTATGTCAGTTATATCTCAATAAAACTTGAAAAAAAGGCATGCCATATTTTACATGATAAATAATAACTGGGCTTTTGGAACAAGTCACTTACTCTCAATAGGTCTTTTTGCTAAGATGTAAGATGGATATAATAATATATGCTATGACCACTGTGTGGTGTATGAGAAAGATTAATTGTACAAACCGTGGTTCTATCATTTAAAAGCTTTGACTTTGTAACAAGTTATTTAGCTTCTTTCAGCATCAGTTTTATCAGGGGGATACTAGTTACCTCATAATATCACAGTGATAATTAATTATGATAATATATGAAAAGGAACCACACAGCATAAATACTAGTATTCACAGAATATCCATTCCCTTTGCCTTCCCTCTCAAGATTATAATGAGAGCCAAATGTGATTTTTTTTTTATAAACTGTAAATCACTTATTTATATATTTAGGTATTATTAATGTATAAAGTATGATAAAACAGTAGAATGTAAAACGAGTTATCAGGCTCACAACTATGAGATCACTGTCACATCATCTTATATTTTATTTCCCAAATTCTCTTGAAATACTCATTCGTCAGTCATTACAACTGGGTTTTTCCCATGGAAGAAAATGAGACTAATTACAGATCTGGGTTCTAATCCCTTACTCTTATGTCACCTTCTTAGTGAATCCTCCCCAGTTATTCTACACATTGTGTAAGTTGTGAGTTCTTTCTCTTGCTAAGAGTCTCTATCATGTTTACACATGTACATAACATGAAACTTAATGAACACTGTCTATACATTTGGAACTGTGCTGCGATGGGGGGCGCAATTCCAAATGTACAGACACTATGAAGATCTCAGTGATTGACACAAGTTGCTCCTATCTTTTGGATATACAGGTTCAGTAATTTTGGGATGTGGGTCTATTTCAGACAGCTGTGAGGATTTGGTTTAATCGCTATTCTGGAACATTCCTCACTTTCTGAAGGACCATGAAATACTTTTTATAAGTATATTGGACAAGATTAGAGAAACAGCTACACAATAATACCCATGACAAAATGGGTAATGTGATAAGAGCTTTAGTATTTTAAGATAAATGAAAGAGAAAAAACAAAGTTTGACAAGTGAAGTCAGGTGAATTCATACCATCCCATGAAAAAGATTAGAAATTAACCGAGTGAGAGTATTTAGAGGGGTTCCGGGCAGGAAATATACCGTATGCAAAGGTGCCAAGGTGAGAAAAAGAGAAAACGGCACTTTGGGGAAACAAGTATGTCAATTCAGCATTGCAGAGAATTATAAACTAAGAGGAACCATGACATCTAACCAATGGATTTTAAAGAGAGGCATGGAAAACATGTAAATAAGCACAGCCTTCTCAAATATTATATTATCTGAATAATGCATTAATTTGATGAAGCAGAGTCTTCTCTCCTACAAGTTCACAGACGATTATAAACAAATCAAGGAAATACAGAGCAAGAATGAACTCATAGGGGATTTTAAAGCTACATTATCTATAAATTAAACTGGTCACAATTAGAAAGAGGTTCTTTATTACACTTTTTAAGTGAAAATCCATTTATTTTTTCCTTTTCTAATTATCACTCTGAGGTCATGGAGTTGGAAAATGTCTTATATATCATGCATATATAATCAAAGAGCAGCAAACTCATGCATATCTTTAGTTTCATTTATCCAACTAGCTATTTTAGAATAATGTCAATGGAATAACTACCATGGCCCCTGGTGGTTTATTACTTCACATTAAGATCATGTTTTTATACAAGAAGGAAACCCTTCAAATTGTCCCTTTAGGTACTGAGGAAAGGATCACATTCACTTAGTGGTGCTTACCACTTGAAAGAAGAAAACTGATAATACAGGTAACAATAACTAAAATTTATTTAGTGTTTACTATGTGCCAGGTACTGGTCTAAGCACTTTAGCACTTTACATATTATCTTTCAGTCCTTTAAAAATGTCATTCCATCAGCCTCTGACCTCTATTATTTCTGAAGAGAAGTCAGTAATACTATCATAGTTCTATATGTAATATGTTTTGCTTGTTTGTTTGCTTTTACTATTTCATCTTTGGTTTTCTGCAGTATCTGTGTCCTTGTGTTCTGTTTTTGTTATAGTAGCCTATTTTGTTTGTATTTGTACAGTTTGAAGTTTACTGAACTCCTTGGATCTCTGTGTTGATGTTTTTGATTAAATTTGGAAAACTTTTAGTCAATATTCTTCCTTTTCCTACTCATTTTCTCCCTCCTCTCCTTACAAGACTCCAGTTACCCACATGTTAAACTGCTGAATATTGTCTTACAGGTCACTGAGTCTGTGTTCATTCTTTCCAGTCTTTTTTTTCTTTGTTTTAGTTATGTTTAAATCCATAAGTTGATCATCATCATCATCATAATAACAGTAATAATTAAAATGATAATAATGTAACTAATTAGTCACCTTTGAGGATGATGGGGAACCAATTCATTATCTTGTGAACTGTGCAAACAAAAACTTCGTAAATAATAGGAAAGAATCAATCACTTATCCTGCTTTTTCTATATGAATCTTTTAACTGTAATAGATGAGGGAAATTGCTCCATAATAAAATAATTTCAGATAATAAATAAACATAAATTGATATAATTACAATATTACCATTTTCATCTCTAATAAAATAATATATTTAAGATTTTAACATTAAGAGCTGCTAACATTAAAAAAGAGTGAAACTTAGTATTACTTGATTCCTTATTAAAAAAAGCATACTATTACTTATAATTGCCAAAGGGATCACCTGATTATATCCCTGAATCCAGCTGCCAATTTGTGGGAAATGCAAAGGAGAGACAGACCTACTGAACATGAGTACATCAGAGATGTGGGCTGGAAAACCCAACAAGTCAAATGGCTTTGGTTCTTCAGCAGATAAAGTACAAGGAAAATAAAGGGATGGAATGGGATTCTACGGAGATGAAGAGAAGCTTATAAGACATATTAAGCTAAAAAAATGGACAAGACTAAAATAGAGTGTCTGGGATGCATACAACAAATAAGTGGGTGATAAAAACAAACCAATGTAAGGATGTGCTGACTATAAAGCCAGGTATAGTTACTTTGGAAGGTGGGAAGGAGCTGAATCCCAATGGGGTGCACAGAAAGGCCTCTGGAGGCTGCCAAAGTTCTAGTCTTGTTCCAAGTGGTGGTTACAGAATGTTTGCCTTCAGTAATCATGTAGAAATAATTCAGCAAGCTAGACATTTATTTTGTATGGTTTTCTGTATCTGTGTTTTATTTTATACTATGATGATGCATACTCAATGTATTGTTCACTGGTCTCTCTGTGTGTATGTATGTATAGAGATCATATACAAGTTATGAAAGAAAAGGAAAAAAAGTCTTTTAAAAGCTGACTTTAGATTGAACTGGTTGTTTTAGAAGAACATAAAATTTCCTGCTAAGTCAATAATAGATTTTTTATTAGGAAAAATTGTTGGGTGGACCTTTCTTTATTTTTATTGTTGACACTATTACAGATATCCCTATATTCTCCCCCTTTGCCTTCTCCCACCCAGCCCCCCATTCCCTCTGGCCATCACCACACTGTTGTCTGTGTCCATGGGTTATGCATATTTAATTGTGTCAAAATAGGCCTCAAGAATGAGCTATAGTACTTGAGAATGGATGAAACAAAACGAGAACTACATTTCTCTATAAAATAGAAGATCAGGAATTTTGGAATGTTTTCCTGGTAGGTATAGAGAGAAAAGATATAAGGAAATTTTTTTTTTTGAGAGGTGGAGTGTTGTGGCTTGAATTGTGTCCCCCAAGAAGATGTTTAAGTTCTAACCCCAGTATCAGAGACCTTATGTGGAAATAGAGACTTTGCAGATGCTTGGGTTAAGATGGGGTCACCAGAGTGGGCCCTGATGCAAAATAACTATGTCTCTTTAAAAAGGAGAAATTTGAACACAGAAACAGACACATGCAGAGAGAGAACATCGTGTGAAGATGAAGGTGGGGATTGGGGTGATATATCTATAAGCCATGGAATGCCAAAGATGCCAGCAAACCACTGGGAGCATGGAGAGAGGCAGGAATAAGTTCTCTCCACAGTACTCAGAAGGAATCAATCCTACTAACTTCTTGGTCTTAAATGTCCAGCTTCCAGAACCATGAGACAATACATTTCTGTTGCTTAAGTCCCCCAGCATGTGGGACTTTGTTACAGCAGCCCTGGTAAACTAATATGAGGAGAGAGCAGGCTGTGGCAAAATAATGACAAATTCTGGGTTAAGGGGAAAGACACCAGACAGAAATTCCCTGTGGTGAGATGGCTGAAGACCTTTAAGGCTAGAGGTAGCCAGGAGACAGTCTTCTGAAATGCTGAGAAGGGTGCTGGACTTCCCACAGGATGCAGGCTGAGGACCTGGACCCTTATTGAGAGATTAAAGAAAAGGATGGTTTCAGAAGGCAGAGAGTCTGTGACATTAAGGTTATAAATCGAGGTACATATGGAGAATTGCATGTGTTCGGGTATTACAATATTTATGCTTACTAATATATTATGAGGAACAATTGCATTTATACAGATAAGGAGTGTGTATTACTGAAGAAATACATATGTACATATACTGTATATTAGAGAAACACATGATAAACATATTTTTATTTGTATAGTTGTTTGTATATAAATATGTATATAGAGAGGACATGAATATACATATGTCTCAGTGTGAAAAAAAAAAAAAGTCCTCTTCAGTCAGAGGCTTCTATCTCTCCCAGCAGGAAATAAAACCAGCTGAAAGGCAACTAAGAAGATGAAATCACTGTCAAGGACAGGCACACAAGGAAAGTAGTTTTATTTTTAATGTTTTGAAGTCACAAGAGTTATTTCTGTTAACAGTACTGCTTGGCTATTTTTCTTTTTTCATTTTCAGTGTTTGTCTTTCATGCCTTGTGGGCAAGGACATTTGGATTGCTACCTGCACAGCCCCTCTGCAATAATGCCTCCTGTTTCTACTCCCTCTGGGCAGCTTCTCTGCATATAAAGACCATAAATTAGAACTATTACCATTAAATGATTGTGTGGGCAGCTCGGTTTGTTACATTTTCACAGCCTTAATGTACTAGAGCCAATTACAGGGGCATTTAGAGGGTGACTTCTCACTATGGATACTAGCAAGTGTCCCTCATGTCAAGATACCTGGGCCTCTCTACTTTCTTCCTAAATCAGTAGGGCCTGGGGCAGCTTGGTGTCCTGAATCAGCAAACCGATACTGAGAGTCAGTTGACAAACAGAAAGAGGGACCATAGGAGGCGAGTATTTAATTCTAGAACACAAATAGTAAGAGCTGCCATTTGTGGAATGGCTACTATGTGCCAGCCCCTTTACGGCTACTATTAGCTCACTTAAACTGGAAAACCACACTTGACGTTAGTATTGTTATTCTCAACTTACAAAAAAAGGTGCCGAGACTGAGAGGATTTCTGTGTTTATAGATATCTACTAATCAGAACCATGTACAGAAACTGAACCTCATCTGACCTCCAAGCCTGTTCTTTCTCCAGTTCGCTGTGCTGACAAAGCAAAAGTGATCACACTCCGCTATGAGACACAGTCTTTCTCTCCAAGACTTCACGTTTCAAACCAGCCTTGCCCAAAGAGCGACCCCTGCTCGTGCTGCTGCAGGTCTGAAGTTTGCACCGGCCTGGTCCTTAAGCTACCAGGAGGACAGTTTTCTCTGAGTCTGTCAGCAGCAACTGCCTAGGAAATGAGTCCGCGAGTGCACCTGCAGGTGCAGTTCCAGGGACAGAAACCACTGCCGCCCAGGACACGTGGTAACATCAACTTGGGGGAATAAATTAAATACTTAGATAACATTTTTGTATCTATCAACATGTAATTTCACCTCCTCTTCATTGTTCTTTGCTCTAAACAGTGTATTCAAGCACTTCTTACTGAGCATGTCAGGGAAGCGGTGACCTTCAACACAGGCAAAATTTCCAGTGAAATATACTTTCAAGTTTCACTACTATCACACCCAGGGAGGCTCTTCTGTCAGCTTGCAGATATTTGAAAGAAACGGCAGTACTCACAAGCGAAGCTTGTTAAAAATGTCCAGGGCATCGTTTCCTCTGATCCCAAACTACCAACAGCAAGCAAGTGACCAATATGGCTAGCACATCTTGAGCAACAGAATTAAGTCCCTGTTTATGAAAGATTTGCAGGGAGAACCACAACATCATAAAACACACCCAAACTCAACAACGCTTAATCTTTTGGACCGTAACTCCTGCAAAATGTGCTGGGTGAGCAGAACCACAGGAAGGATTGTTGTACACAAAAGCCTTTGAAAAATCACAGGGCTCTCTGCGACAGAAAAAAGCCGCACTGGGCCAGGCAAATAAAAGGACTCAGCCGCTAGCGGGAGAGGAAAAGCCCATTCTTCACTCTCCTTTCCTCCGAGGGAAACAGAAATATAAGTGAAGCAGACATCGCTGCGCATTACCTTCTGATTTCTGGGCAAAAGCAGCAGCATCTTTTTAATACTAAAATGATGGTCCTTGTTGAAATAATATTTTAGCAAATGAAAAACTAGAATAACAGGTTGAAGAGAAAACGACATCAGAAAGATGTTTTTGGGGAGGGGTGGGGAGTGGGAAGGTGGCTTCCTGACGCGTTTAAGAAACACATGTGGGAGTTAAAGATAGTTTATTGGACAAGACGTTTTCATAGGTGGTAACCAAAATATTCATGCAAGTCCCCAAGGAGCAATAATGAATAATTCTCCTGTTGCTTTTGGTTGGGCCAACCCAACCTGGGGAAACCTGATAATGTGGAAGCAAATGCTGTTAATGAAAGAGGCAGCCTCTTCATTTTATAAATGATGTTGTTTTGAGAATTAAAGGAGCTAACAGATTCTCTCTGTCTTTCCTTAAACTACTATGAATGTAATCTGCAGATGTCCATGGTTGTTAAGGGGTAAAAAACAGAAGATTCAGTGAGTTAATTCATCACTAATAAAATTGTCAAGAGCCTGCAATAAACTAAGTATAATGCTGCAAAATACTGAACCTTTAAGGAAAAGGATGACTTCCTAAATTTAGCACTCAATTGGCTACTTCCTGAGTGTTTTCCTAAAGGATATTCACTGTTAACACTTTCTGGGCTACCATATTCAGAGGTCCCCCAAATCATTATGCTATTATTTGGTAATAACAGTAATGACGACAAAAAGCAAGCAACCATTGCTTCATTTAATCCTCACAAGCCAGTAAATAAGGTAGAGTCTTTTTATAAAAGAAAACTGAGCCCTAGAGACATTTAAAGACTTCACATAACTTGGCATGCCCATAAGTAAAAAAGCCAGGATTTGAACCCAGGTCTGACTCTGACCTGTGCTTTCTTCTATGTGACAGTGCAAGTGTTTCTACAAAGGGAATAATTCCAGGGTTTTTAAATCACAAGAAAGGTCTGTATTTCCAACTCTCAAATGCTAAAAATGAATCAAACTCTCTAAACTGCAGGTAAAAATTTTAGAAATTTCACATCTAACTAAAGATCCTTATTCGTCTGTAGTTCATATGAGGGGCAACAGAAAAGATAAAGCCCTTCCAGCTTAGCAGCATCACAAACAAGTAAGTAAAGACTATTTCAGCTCCTTGTCATTTGCACGGCCTTTTAGTGGTAGGTTGCTTAGTGGGTCAGTCGGTGGTTGAAAATTAAGCTTTTAAGAGTACACTCTCATTTTGACCGCAAGTTTCAAAGGAAAGAGAGGGAGGAGAGAGTTGGGTTAGAGAAGAGAGAAAAACAAAACAAAACAAAAAATAATTTGTTTCTATTTATTAAACTTGAAAGGATTTACAGGAGAAATTGAAATGAGAGCCTGGTTTAAAGGGTGAGCTAAGCGAATATATAAAGGTAAGCTGGCATGAAGAGGCCTAGAGAGAGTAAACCAATTACAGAGAGAGGGAAATGGTAAGACCACCAAGGCAGGGGTGTCCCGAGGTATAAGAAATGAGTCCTGCTGACAATGATCATGTGGCTTATATTAAGACACAGCAAAGTCGAGCGGAGCCAAGGCTTTTACCTCCTGGGACTCTCAGGTCTTCTGACCAATGCTCACCTGTGCAACCTGCCTTGTGCACCTTTCCCCCAACTCACTATGTTCTGGTCAGTGCTCTGTTCTTTATCTACAGAAACTCTTTTCCACATCAAGGCTTTCCATCTGCTAGTCTTTCTGCCTGGAGTGTTCATTTCTTATGCTTCATAAGGAAACTATGTACTTAAGGACACCTTATACTTAATGACTCAGTTTAATGATCAGTTCTTGAAAAGACCTTCTCTGACCTCCCTGTTAATTTCTATCATTGGGCACATTTCTTATCCTTCACAGCACTTCATAATTTGTTTCCATGTGTGGATGCACAAGTATGCATTTGTTTCCTTGTATATTAGTTTACTTTCTGTCTTCCCCAAAGAAATAACTACTGTGAGAACAGTGATGATGTCTTTTCCATTCACCAAGGTCAGTTGTGGGGTCTTGGGTAAGTTAACTTAAACTTTCTGAGATGTAGTTTCTTGAATTATAAAACTGGGCAATAATAGTATCTACCTTATAGGATTGTTTGGAAGGAAAAAAAATTAACATACAATAGAATCAAATACAACTCTTTCTAGTGTTTTGGAAAAACAATTTCAGAAATACCCCCATATTCAGAATTAAATACAAAATCAAGTTTACACACAACTTGAAAAGGGGATGATGCCAAATTGGTTTCACCAGTCTTAAGGGTGCTTCCCTTCAACCTAGTTTAGATAGATGAACTCTCTCTGGGTTGACTCAGAGCTCTTGACATATGATTTCTGGATTGTGAGGGTAAAAACATCTGGATAGGTGTCTTCACCTGGAAATGTAAAGTGAGAGATTGTATCTAGAGTTGTTCCATCTGGGAACTGAGTGAAGATTGGGTGCTGAATTAGGAAGGAGAAGAAATTTCTTGGACAACAGGGAAAAGTGCATATATGCAATGGACTAGATATGGGTCCAGCGGTTAGGTTTCCTAGTTAAAGGGACTATATTCAAGGGGACTGCCTACATCTAAACAGAGGGGTGGACCACTGATTGCCCAGGGCTGAGGAAGGGAGTTAAATGTGGCCACGTAGAGGAAGTACTGCTTCCATCCAAAGGACCACAGTTTTCAGTGGATCAAAAGAAGAGATCTAAGTTACCCATAAAAGCCCCAGGAAGGAGAAAGCACCAGATTACACATGTGCTATCCTAAGGGTATTGAAACCAGATGACAATTATTTCACACCATAAAACTGTTCTTTTCCCATGATTGCCTGCTCTGTTCAAGGAAGGTGAAGAAAGACCCAGAAAAAAATCAAAGATGCTTATCAAAGAGGCAAATAATAGCAGATATTTTGATCTGAGGCAAGGTGGAGCTGAGGATGGGGAAACATTTTAAATTATACAAGAGTTTAGAGTTTTCTTTTCATTTAACTACATTAAAGTTCTGGGGTTGTTAGGTTGGAATAGGGATTAAATTATTATAAGGGCATGCCTGAGATTCTATTAAAGGCAGGGGTGAATTTTTCCTGAGAGTGGTTAATGAGAGGGCAGAGGGAGAAAAATAAAGTTGGTTTATGTTTTCACCTTACTAAATCCAGTTCATTCAACAAGCTCGATATGAATGGATACAAAATACTGCACACAGCATTGCAGCTTAATGAACAGCAAAGCTCTTGCTTTTGGTACACAGTAGGTGCTTGGTATATGTTACTTCTCTGCTCTTTCATTTCAATGACAAATTCATCCAAAAATATAGCACAAACTTTTGAACAATTTTGAAGCTCTTCTTTGAATATTCTACAGAATATTTCATACAACATAACTTTCACTGAGTCCTTTACAGAATAAAAACACAGATGGAAGTCAGCTTTTCCTCAATATGATTGACTATAAGAAGATTGATGAGGTTTTGGGAAGCTTCCTCATCTAAAGATTAAAATTCAGAAGCACAGAAAGTTATACCCAGCACACTGTATCCACAAATCCCCCGGACTCATTGAGCAACCAGAAAGCAGCAAGAGGGTCAGAGGCTGGATACCCTTCATATATCAAAAAGGTTGCTCATAGATACAATGATGGGCCTGGCTGGCATCCTGGAATGGAGAGTGAATGGGGTGGGGACCTCATATTTTTTCTGGGGAACTTTAGTTAACTTAAGTGATTGTCTCTGTGAACAAATTGCCTCATGCTCATATCCTTCAACAAAGCTCTTCTTTCTCTGCCTCCCACCCTCTGACATAGACTCTTCCAGGTGAACAGGTCTTTATACATGACCCGAATGAAGCTCCTTGCTCTTCATTACAAGGCCCCGTGCTCTAGCATCAGGTAGTTCTCATTGTTCTTAAGCTTTTCTTTTCACTAAGCCAAGGACAACTACCCAAGAATACCCGCTCTCCCTAGCTCTGCCTTCCATATTGACAACTCTTTTATTTTACAACTCTTTAAGTATTTTTTCTCATTTATTCAACAAACATTTATTGGGCACTTACTCTGTGAGGGCTGCTGTTGCAGGTGCTTAGGGGGACAATGATGAACAAAGTCAAGTGTTCTGCTCTCCTGGGGCTTCTAATCTGGTTCAAACAAATGACTACACTGTTACTATAATGCCTGGCAGTGATAGATACTAAGAAGGAAAAGGAAGTTCTGAATACAGTGGGTGAAAAAGGCATATGAATATTGGGGGAAGAGTGTTCCAGACAGAAAGAACAGTAAGTACAAAGACCCGAGGCAGGAACATGCTTAAAACTCTAGATCAACCACAAGAAAGCCAATATGACTGAAGCCTCATGGGCAAAGGGAGATCGAGAGGAAACAAAGTCAAAGGGGCAGCCAGGGGCCTATAAACTGTGGTGAGGCCATGGAGTTTGATTAAGTGGGAAGAGAAGCCAGTGGAGAGTTCTAAGCAGATGGTGGAGTGGATAAAATCTGATTAATGTTTTAAAAACACTTTTTGGCTGTTGCGTGGAGAATAAAAGATTGTAGAAGGGGCAAAGTGGAAGCAGAGGCTGGTTGGAAAATTATTACAATAGCCTGGGCAAGAGGTGTGTGGTTTGGATTAAGGCGGTAGCAAGAGCAGAGTTGGTGAAAAGTGACTTGATTCAAGATTTATTTTGAGGGTAAAGTTGACAGGATTTACTAATGAGTTGGATGTAGAGTATAAGAAAGAGAATTCAAGGATAACTCATATATGTTTGTCCTAGGCAAAGGGGTGCCATTTAATGCCCTGGGGAAGACTATAGGAAGAACTGGTTTTGGAAAATAAAGTTGTATTTTGTTTACGTTATTCTTGAAATGCCTATCAGATATGCAACACTAGAGTAACTACATCAAATCTGTGGTATATTGATAAAATTTAAAGCCATTGGGCCAAATGAAATGACCTAGGAGGAGAGGAGGTAGCTAAAGAAATAAGGAGGTGCCCAGCCGATGTGCCTCAGTGGTTGAGCATCGACCCATGAACCAAGAGGTCACTGGTTCGATTCCTGGTCAAGACACATGCTTGGGTTGAGGGCTCGAACCCCAGTAAGGGGCATGCAGGAGGCAATGGACTGATGGTCCTCTCTCATAGATGTTTCTATTTCTCTATCCCTCTCCCTTCCTCTCTCTCTAAAAAAAAAAGTAATAAAAAGATATTTTAAAGAAATAAGGAGGTGCCAGCACTGAGCCCTAGGGAACTCTAGGCTTTAGAGGTTAAAAAAAGAAAGTGTTTGTATACCTGTATAATTTCCTTCCCTCAACTTACATTCTTGTATATCTTCACAGGTAGACTTTGAGGGCATATTATTAGAAAATGACAGTAGTTTTTTTCTGGATAAATATCTGAAATCTTTTGTGAAAAAGAAATGTTATTGCTAGGACTTGAGAACTAAGGTAGAAAAAATAAGCCAAAAGCCTCAAGTTTGTTTTCTAAAACACTGTCTAAAAGGTCCATGTTCCACTCTAACAGATATTTCATCTAATCCTGTTACTGATATTAACTCAAAGGTCTGAATACTAGTGGCAGGAGCACAGTTGAAGCTTTTCACAATCAACTACTCGATTTTTCTTAGTACTATTCTCAACAGTTATGTTTTATTTCCGAGAAATTGTATTGAATTTATTATAATGTCCAGAATGATTTTTGTTTTCCTTAAGTTTCCTTAAATCACAAGGGTTTTCTTAAGAAAAATTCCAAGAGAAAGTTCCAGATAAAAGTTTTAAAAGTTGTGAATTATGATAATGAGGAACTATACCACCAAGTTAACGAGCCAAGTAACTAGGCGTGATTCCTTATCGAATGAGTCACGGCACCTTTTGTGAATGACTAGAGGCTAATTTCCAAGTGCTGAAGGAAAGATTTGGAAGGGAGCAATTCAATGTCATCAACCAGTTGGTGAGCTGCCAAGCACTCAGTTGTCATATTTGGCTTCCAAGGATTCATCCGAAGCACAACCCTTCTGAAGCCTGATCTGAAGGAGCCATCAGGAAATGACCACCATCAACCTTGCTAGGCCATCTGAAAAGCTTCTTGCCCATGACAATCAAGAGTAGAAATGTGTATGGCAGATAATCACACCAATGAATACACTGCTGAGCTATTTAAAGCAGTGAAGAAATCTATGTGATAGTAGACCTAAAAGATTTTTATTAGCTCATGTAAATGCAGAGTCTCAAAGGGTTAGCTTCCTATTAAACAAATAAGAAAAACACCAATTTTATGTGAAATTTAGTCATAGGGTGTAGATACTCCTGAAAATTATGCATCTTTTGTTCTAATATCTCTCTCCTTAAAAAAAGAGAAGTTCACACTGCTTCAATTCATCAGAAAATCAAAGTACAAACACCTGGGAAAGACTAGAGTATCAAAGAAAAAGCAGTGGAGTTGCTGAAAACAAGATCCATCAAAAAAAAGTCTAGTTTCTTTTTATGAAAAAAGAGTAGGCTTGACAGACAGGGAAAACAATAGTTTTGAATCATCTTGGTTCAAGTGGGACTGTTCAGACTATATATATATAGTATACTGATTCAAACGTGAAAAATTATAGTTCAAGAAAGTTCTGACTGAGGTGCTGTACTTTAAAAGGCTCTAATAATTATATCATGAACATCGAAGGAGAGAAGAGTCTTAGTCATTGCTATATCCCCTGGTCCATGGTGAGACATATTAAACTAGATTTTTGTTGAATGAATTGAACTGAATCTACTCAGCATTTCTCTTTTAATTAATTAATTAATTAATTAATTAAATTTAAAAAATATATTTATTGATTTCAGAGAGAGGAAGGGAGAGGGAGAGAGAGAGATATAGAAACATTGATGATGAGAGAGTTGTCATTGATTGGCTGCCTCCTGCACGCCCCCGAATGGGGATCAAGCCCACAACCCCAGCATGTGCCTTGACTGGGAATCGAACCGTGATCTCCTGGATCCTAGGTCCATGCGAGCCATGGGCAGCATTTCTTTTTAGCCAAACATTTTTCAGCATATATATCAAGTGGTGTTTCTTTCTACTTCCTCATGTATTTTACCGCTTTTAGATTTATAAATGTTAATGTTAGGTTATTTTTTATGAGTAGTTATCATTTCATTATACGTAGCACTTTTTGCTTTTTATAACCAGAAAATAAACACTTTTTAAAAAAGTGTGAATTATATTTTGTTGGTAGTAGTATTAATATTGCCATGATATTTTCTTTTGTGTATCTTTGCTCATCTTTCTATTTCTAAACTTTCTATGTTTTCTTTAAAATTATTCTTTGTAATTTAAAAATATGTAATATGTTTACATGATAGAAAATCCAAAAGGTACAAAGAGTACCCAGCAAAAAGTAAGTTTTCCTCACACATATTTTCTCTCTCTGGGGCAAGCACTGTTCCCAGATTCTTTTCTAAATAGGTTCTATGTATATAAAAGTGTATTGTTTATAATTATCTCTTTTATACAAATGATAAAACATTATGTATACTTCTTCTATCATGTATATGGTTTAACAATATGTGTGGAATTTTGTTCCATATCAGCACATACAGAGTCAATACATACAGAGTCTCTCTCTCTCTCTCTCACAGTGGAATAGTATTATATGGATGTATTCTTTTGTCATTTAGATTGCCAGTTTTTGATACTAGAGACATTTTTGCAATTACCTTTGTTATTTCACACATATATACAAGTTCATTTCCAGGATGAATTCCTAGGAGTAAAATCCAAATAGTTGAGCATTAAAAAAGTTAGAGGTATTTTAACATTGCTTTCCAAGAGGATGGAGCAAAATGCTGGGGCCTCTTTCACCACACCTGCCAACACAGTGAATTGTCACAGTTATGGAATGTGGGCAAATTGGAAAAAAAACACACACTTTTAAGTTGCAATTCTTTCATTATGTGTAAGGTTGAACATTATACAAAAGTATGATAGATTTATTGGGAACATCTTCACTCTGTGGCTTTCTTTTTAATGAGGAAATGTTCCTAATTTTAATGTAGTTCAATTTACCCATTTCTACCTTTATAGCTGAATGCTTTATTTTTTAATAAAATAAAAATTTGATTGTTAACTTAGTTTAGACTATGATTAGGATGCAACTTTATTTTTTTAAGGTGGATGTACAGTTTTCTCCATATGACTTATTAAAGAATCTATTTTTTTCACACTTATTCAAAATGTCATCTGTATCACATACTAAATTTCTTTGTTTCTTGTCTATTTTGGATTTTTATAGCTTTTTACTTTAATATACCCTTTAGCTTTTTAATTATTATAGCTTTATAATATTTTAAAATATCTGGTGAGGACTATCTTGATTCTTTTTCTGATTTTCTTGTCTATTCTGGCTTATTAGTTTTTCTATATAAACTTTAGAATAAATTTTTTTCATTGGTATTTTTGCTTTAAATTTTTAGTGTAAAAGTGAAAATTCACAGTTTTTGATGTTGTATCTTTCTTTCCACTGACATATTATGGTGTTCCCTTCTTGGATGTTCCTTAGTAGTCTTTTAAAGTTACTTTTATATAAATCTCACACGTTCATTCTTAAGTGTTTACAATTTTTGTTGCTATTGTAAATTATATATTTTCTTCCATTATACTTTTAATTGGTTACTGAGTTTATATATGTATATGTATTTTATATGCTATTGATTTCTGTATATTAATTTTATAACTATCCAACTTATTGCATTCTTTAATTGTTTGAAATCATTTTTAGGTGATTTCCTCCTGGTTTACCTTCACAAGTAAAGTTAAATTTTTTATTGTTTCAATTCATAATCAAACATATCTAAAACAATGTAAATAATAGTTGTGATAAAGGCCATATTTTAAGAAAGGTTGTGTGGCTGACAGATATTTTTTGAACCCTAGGCTGGCTCTAGTCACTTTGGATCACCAGCTCTTTTTTTCTCAAAGCTCTGTAGCTCTTGTTTAGTACAGCTTTAAAATAGTTCTCTTTCCCTTTATTTATTTAAGTCTGTCCTCTTTGCTACTAATCTCAGTGACATCTATTTTTTCTGTTTACAATATATTTTTATAGGTTCTGTAAAGATGATATTTAGGCCCCTTTATTGGGTTCCTTAGATGTGCAATTTTTCTTTGAATCTCGGTCTATAGAGTTATAATTTTGTCTCTCAAGACTTGTTTTTATTGAATTTATTTTCTTAAGTTATTCTCTGATGTGAGTTATGAGTAGTTTCTTTCTGTTCCTTAATTTTAGATTGAGCCATTTGCCTTTTTTCTTTCATTCTTTCTCCCTCTGTTTTTTTTTTGTTTTTGGTTTTTTTTTTTGGAGGTTATAAGGACCGAGATTACATAGGGGTAATAGAGAGAGTTCTGGAGCCAGACATCCAGGATTAGTATCCTGGCTCTGACACCATTTGTGTGATTTCAGGCAAGTTACTGAACCTCCATATTTAAATATGTAACATGGGGAGTCTTAAAAGGACTAAAAGAGATATGTAAAAGAGATAAAAGGACTGAGAGCAATACCTAACATATAACAAGTGTTTAATAAAGTAGGTTACAATGGTGATGCTTCTTTTTGGTTTTGATTGTGGTAGTTACTAAATTTTTTTCATCCTGCTCATGCTTGGGCAGCTCAATCAGACACCATTTCCTCTGATACAGTGTATGTCACTATTTTACCTTTTTCTTTTTACTTAGAATCATTTTGTTTTTCCTTCCAAGTTACAGTGGGTGTGCGTGTGTGTGTGTGTGTGTGTGTGTGTGTGTGTGTGTGTCTCTGCATAGTTTGTATTCTAATCACTTTCTGCGCCGGAGGCAATAGCTGAACAAGGAGTGGGGGAGAGCTCAATAGAGGCTGTAGCTGTGAGCCATCCTCCTCGGAACACCCAAGTTCTGCTGCCTTTTGAGATCCTTATTAAACGTCCAATTCCAAGGTGCATTTAGCTGGGTAATTTCTCAGGATATATGGTTACGGGGCCTTAACTTTTGTGAGAATATCGACATCGCTGCTCACTTTCCCCACTTTAGATTCTTTCAACAGCAAGTTTCGACTACTGTTTGAAAAAAGATAAGGCTATCAGCTCAGTGTACTCCTGTCCAGGTATAGTTTTATCAGCGAGAATCTCAGGATTTTGTCAATCACCTAGATAGTTTCAGGAGGGAAATAGGAGTGGAGAAGCACCTGACTTTTCTAAGTCTCTCTGCCATGGTTTCTTTCCTTTGTCATAGTTTTTTAAGGCTATTGCATTAAGTTGTGCTTCATTTCTTCTTTCATCACTGTTAGCAAATAATTTTATTATTTTGTTATTGATTTTCCTTATGGTTTCTTCATTTTGTGAGTTATTATAGGAGATAATTTCTCTGAGCAGATAAGATTAATCTGCTCTCATAACCTAAACATCTGTTTTTCAGTAGTATATACATTCTGCTTCGTGGAAAATTTTGCTTATAGGCATTATTTTTATCTTTGTCTTTCTATTCTTTTTAAGCCCAGTCTTTCCTCATATATGGGGGTTTCACTTTCATCTGTATGTGTGCTGGACAAATGTGTACCTGCCGAATTCCAATCTGTTTCTAAGAATTCCATCTATCTATCTTCAGGGTCACCTGTAATTGACACAAATGAAGAAAAGCTGGCTCATATGAGGAACTGTTAAATTATTATTAGGAATGACATCAAAGTACTGGATGCAAGGCCCAGTTCAACAATGTTATATTTAATAGAGATAAATATAAATTTATAAATTTATATTAATATCAATTATCCTAATATAAATGTTATATTTTTCAAAGCTAGTAGTTCATATGAAGTATTTAACTGTTCATAATCTTTCTATGAAACAAATAAAAAGAGTCTTAAAAACACAGCTAACACGATTTTATATTATATAAACATAAACAGTGTATAGGGCTCACATACTGAACTCTGTTCACCATGGTCTGTATTTACAAGAACATCAAGGGATCTCTTTATACAATTCTGAGTATTGTTATTTGGGTGGAATATTGTGAAACTTGAGAAAATTCACAGGATTAAACAGTAAAAATAAGGGGTCTGAAAATCGTGATGTTTCTAGAATGGTTAATAAATTGGGGTTCCTTAGTTTAAAGGAGAGAAGACTAAAAGGAGACTGGGTGGTGGCCTACAAGTGTGTGAAGGGCTCTCCTATAAAGAGCTGTTCATCACAGCTGTAGAAGGCAGAAATAATATTATGGGACAATTTAAAAGGAACTCCAGCTCTCGGCTCAATTAAGGGAAAAACAAATCCAATAATTAAGGCAGCCTCCCAACTAAACAGCTATCACCAGTGTGAGAAAGCTGTTTCTTCCCAGAGCATTAAAGCAGAAGTTGAAGACTTGGTCCAGGTTTCCTTGTAAAAGCCTTTACAAATATTTACCAGTGGTATCGTAATTATCTACACACACATACATTTCACACACTGTACTGGGGCGACTATTCCCCTTGAGGTTACACCATGTCTCTATCCCCAACTTTTAGTCCTAGAGCGAGAGGTATTCAATTAATGTTTTGTTAAATACATGAACAAATGTGTGTGTTTTGAGAGTTTAAAATGTTTCACACCTATGAATTCTTGCACAGCAAAATTATTATTTATAAAAAAAACATGTACCACATTCAGTTGTTTCAAATGAATCCATCTATGAAGGTTACATTTTCCCATAGGACTCAACTACTTATGAACACTCAGCACTATTTTTAGATTCCCAGGAAGTAATTACTGAGCTTTTCTTCATAAGACTGATAGCCTATGTGGAACAAATTATATGTCTTCTTCATTCACGACTATAAGCACTGACTCACCTAGGAAAATGTGCCTTGTCTGTTTCCATTGTTAATTTTACTCTCCTTTCTTCCTCACTGCTCCCCTTTTAGCCTTGACTGACAATTCTTACCTTTCCTAATGTCATCTTATTGTGCACATTTCCAACTTTCTGTAGATTCTTGGTGGGATTTCATAACTGGCTAAGCCACAGCATATTCCATGTTAAAAATCCCTAATTTGGCTTTCTTAATGGATATTAAAGATAGAGATTTTATCTTATCTTTCCTATTTACTATTCTATAAGGGATAAAATGCCCAAGATACCCAGCTGCAACTGAATTACGCTCAGAGACAGAGTCCATGTAGTACAAGGCTTTTTTGACAGACAGCTAATAGCATTAGAAGTCATGGTCTATGAATAAAAAATACTGCAAGCTTTGATTTTATTGGATGTCAATGTTCTATAAAAGGAGAAAGATTTAATGTACACTAGTTGATGAGTTGGGAACCAAAATGTAAATCCATTTACATTAGTTAGCGGACTGTGATGAATTTAGCATGAAGGCAGTGCCAGCCAGCAGAGGAGGCCTGCATTATTTCAATCCAGATGAATGCCAGTGTTCTAATGAGGTATTTGGGAGAAAAGCCCAAACTTCTTTATTATTGTCATTCCTTTGATTTAGCACTTAGAACTGATTAGCTTCATCATTGTGTGTGTGTTTTTTTAATGTTTTTATTGATTTTTTTGGGGGGGGGAGAGAGGAAGGGAGAGGGAGAGAGAAGCATTGATTGGGTACCTCCGGCAGGTCCCCGGGATTGAACTCACAGCCCAGGCGTGTACCCTGACTGGGAATAGAGCCAATGACCTCTCGGTACTTCGGTCGATCCTCAGCCACTGAGCAACACCAGCAGGGCCATAAACGTTTTTTAAAATAAAATATTTGTTGAGTGAATGTATGATTGTTTTCTGCACTTACATGCTTCTTAAAAAAATAAACAAGGAAGAACTATTTAAATGTATTGGGCACTGAGATATACCAGGTACCTCATTTCATCCTTACCAACACCAACGTAGTGACTTAATGTGTCCATTTAATAGTTAGGTACAGCAAAGATTTAAACTTAGGTACTGGTCTAAATCCTAAAGTCTTTTAATAAAATTGATTTGCTCTGACCATAAATCAGAAAGATTTCTAGTCATAGTATTTAGCATGGCAACACACTCCTTTTTAAAACTTTAAAAAGTGCTACACAGGTAAATATTTACCCCAGCACATAGTCACAGTTAGGTAAACAGTTTTTTGTGTGAATTATAAAACTTTTGAATGTCAAAAAAATAAAACTACATCCAGTACAATGCATTTTAAAATCTGAAGTTTCCATGGTAAAAATAATTTTGACTTTAAAGATTTATTCAAGGAGCCACTGATCATAAATTCTGTTAAAAATTATGAGCTAGCTTTAAAGAGCAAAGAAATAAACTAAAAACAAAAACACGATGGCCACATTTTAGCTTCTAAGGGCAAATCAGAGGCTTAGCTTCATTTCTTAATTTCCAGAAAGAGTCAGCAAACGTAATCAATTGTTTTACTCTCCCATAACATTATATCCTACAAAACAGTGGGGATTGCAAGGGCAATACTTGTAGTTTGTTTTTTCATGGATAAGAAATCATTTGCTACGAGGTCTTAGGAGAGAACTTTTTTGCAGATATCATTATGAAGACTGATCAAATATTAGCTGAAAGAAAGAGGGTTCCAACCCACAAGCACATGTCTTTTATCTGGAAATAATCAGAAACAAACCATGTACGTGTTCAAGAAATTCTGCAGAAAGTGCCTGGGAACAAGGTGAACTCATCAATGTGTTGTAAGGATTTGTTCTTTGAGGGGACAGGGAGTGGTGATTTAGCCACAATTTATTCTCAAGAAGATTATTTCCTGGGCTTACCACAAATAGTTAGGCATTTTCTTTTTGACTCTGAATACAGTATTTCAACAAAAGATTGCACTACACATGCACTCACGCAAATCTCCCTGTGTCCTCAAGGGAACAATTTTGGTAAATCAAAAGGAGTAGAAATATTTTAGCACTGAAAGGAAAATGCAGTGTTTTGAGACCTCATGCCAAACAACTGAATTTTTCATTTGTTCTTATTAAGAGTCAAACCATTGTTAAGAATGGCCCTTCACCACAAATAGGTCTACCTACCACTTAGAACTCAGAGCCCAGGACATGGGTCTGAATAAAGAGCACACTGTGCCTTGCATTTAGAGACACAGTTGCACGTGCATTAAAACATGAATATAAATTATAATTTACCCTGTGGCAAGAAAAAGGGAAATGCATGGTGTCTCTTGATGCAGGAAATTGTTGGATGCTAGTATTCAAACAGTTGCATAACATTTGTGTTTCATTTTTACCCAGAGGTCTGATGAACTGCTTTTGTAGAAACAGCTGAATTCTGGGTGGCTGAAAACTTTGCGAAACCTAAACATTTCCAGTTATTGTAGGCAGGTGATAGTAGTCCATCAGCAAAGCTATCCATTGACAGGAAATAAAAAGAATTTCATTGCAGGCAATCTCTATATTATGTATAAGGGCAGTGTATTTAATTTTCAATAAAAATCTTAGTTCATTCAGTGTTCACTGAGCACCTATTTGCTCGATACCTGCAGCTCTAGGACTACACAACAAAAATCAAGTTGCAGAATTTCAATTTATCAAATGACCACCTCTGAAAACTAGACAATTTGGGGTTTCTCACATCAACACTGAGAAAGTTCGCTGTGGTCATATTAGTGTCAGAGAGAAAAGACAAGAGCAGATGGAGGAACAAGGGCAGACTAGAGAAGGAAAATGAGTATGCAAATGCAGACAATCTGGAAATCTTCAAGTTAGATGTTTGAGAAGTTGTCTGTAATATAAGACACATGTCAAATTGATATTGAACCAAGCTGGACTATATATGTCATGCAGGCTATTAAGAAAAAATTATACAAAAATCCCCAATAATTTGGAAATCTGTTTTTGTTTAATTTTCCTGTTAAACAAAGTGCTAGATGCTTCAAACACTGTTTTGTTCCAATCTCTTGAACAGTTTCTGTAAATTATGAGAAGAAAAGAAAAAAAAAAGGCCCAACACAAGGGCTGCCCTCTTAGGGACCCCTCTGGGCAGTGAAATGATTCAGCTTCTGTCTTAGTCATTCTTCTTCCTCTTTGCCATAGTGCAGCCATGGCCATCATGTGTCTTGGACTCTCCTCCATCTCTTCACCCCAACTCTTCCCATTTCTACTTAGATTTGGTCACAGACTCAACATAGAGTTTGCACTTTCCTTTTGAGCATTCACTAAGTGCTTTGAATTTAGCACAGGGTAGAGGTCATAACACTGTCTTAAGTGTTAGAATTATAAGCTTGTGAATCTCCTTACTTTGAGTTCTTTGTGTCTAATCTATCCTTTCTAGGCCCTATAGACTGCCTAGATGGCCTGGTAACTAAAGACGAGGAAGGAATAAAGCATGTTAGAAGTTCTTAGGAGTGAAATATTGCTTTTGATTGGGCCAGTGAGTGATGGCTCTGTGGAGAAGGTAGAACTGAAATGGATTGGCTCCTAGGGGACAGATACAATGTCAACAGGTAGTGGTCACAGTGGTAAGAGAAGGCATTCCAGAGGTGGGAAAGGGATGAGCAAAGGCCTAGGGGCACGTTTAAGAAACTGTACACAGTCCAGCTCACTTGGATCAGGAGCTGCATCAATGATAGAAGAGAGAAGTCTGAAAATAAATTTTGTTGCTGGAGGAGAGGAGGTCATTGAGGGTATAAAATGCTATAGCAAGAAATATATACTTTATATATGTATGTATGTATATATATGTATATATGTATATATATATATGCTTCAGTCTGAGTTAACATACAAAAATATATTTTGGCTCCATCTGAAACTGCTAAATATTAAAAACTTTTCATTAACTTTCAGTTCATTAATTCAACAAAAATTAGTACTAACTAAAGGACTGGGTCACGCGAAATACTATATAAGGCACTTTTAAAGCACTGGAATGAGTATGTGCTTTGCTGCTTTTCTTTATTCAACTTTTAGCCAGTTATGATACTAATAAGTATATATATATTATATATGTTATATATATAATATATATAATCAAATGCATTGAGAATGTACAATTATACTGAAAATAACCTTATGAATTAGATCCTTAAGTTATATCCACTTTGCAGATGAGGAAGGTGAAGCACAAAGAGGTTAAGATACTTGCTCCAGGTCCCATAGGTACTTAAAGATGTCCAAGACTTTCACCACTACAAATGTGGCTTTTCTAACGGTTGAATTATATACATTATAATGACCACTAGCATAGTGACTTTTACAGTTAGTGTATTTTAGTTATTTTTCCTTCTTGTACAAAGCAGAGCACAACAATATTCACTGCATTTTCAGTGTGCACTGATGCAAACCTCTATCTCTCTAAACAGATGATGTTTAAAAACATTTTAGAAATAATGGAGAATGGCTGAAATATGCTGCTAGATAGACTTTAACACTCTTTCAGATTTTATTAAAGAATGGGGCAGCTGAAATAGAGCCTCAAGCAAGACTACTTTTGAATATTAGTAAAGCCATGGCCATCACACTTTTGGTTTCAGAATTTAGACTTCAACTATATTATCCCTAAGCAACAAGGGCATCTTTAAAGAAGGCATTTCCTTTCTTATATAGGCTTGGCTTAAGCCACAGAAACAATAGTCTGCACGTGTTTAGCTATATAGCTCCTTAGAAGTTATGACTTTGAGTGTTCTTGGGAAAGTCACTAGAAAGACTTTTATTGTAAACCTGTTTCCTGGGAAACCACATGTGTACTTCTGATTTTCTTCCTTGCCTATTTCTGGTTGCTTGGCAAGTCTAAATGGATTTGCCTAATCACTGCTTCCTGTATATAATTATCCATTTTTTTTCTCAACCGACTGCCCACACATAGCCACCCCAGCTGCTTGCAATGACCAAATCTATAACTGTGAGGTTAGGAAAATTTTTACATATTGTTAAAAAAGACATTCTAAATGAGTATTGCATATTACTCAAATTTTCATTACTGTATTACATGGCCATAAATGACCAGCCAAATGATTCCAGTTGAATATTGGGAAGATTAGCCCTGTATAAAGACAGAATTGCATACACCAAAGGTGATCTCAGAAATAGTAATTTGTACAAATATAAAATAAACACAAGGAATAGAATTGAAAAACTGTAAATCTGATTCTGCCAAAAATTATTCTTTTAAAGAATCCCTTAATATTTTATCTATACAACAGGAAGAAATATCACTGTTTACCTTGTAACCCATGTAAAAACAAACAAAACCAAGAATAATCACAAAATAAAAATAGTCCGGGCATTAAAAATGTCTATAAAATAAATTTAATAGTGCTTCCGGGCAAGATGGTGGCTTAGGTAAATGCAGGTACTCACATCCTCCCACAACCACATCAAAATTACAACTAAACTACGAACAACCATCATTGAGAACTGGCTAAAATCTAGCTGATCAGAAGTTTTATAACTAAGGATATAAGGAGACGGGTATTGGTAGGAGGGGCAGAGAGTGGAATGGGCTGGTCCCACACCCACGTGTGGTAGTTAAAAACTGGGAGAGATATCACCACTGCAGAAGTGCCCCCTGAGGACCAAGGGGTCCCAGCCGCACACCAGAACCCCCAGCCCAGGGTTTCAGTGCCAGAAAGAGAAGTCCCAAAACTTCTGGCTGTAGAAACTAGTGGGGATTAAAGCTGAGTGAGACCGAGGGCTTCTGGAGTCCCAGGCAGTTCCTCTTAAAGGGCTGTGCATAGGACTTAGACTCAATTGCTCTGAGATCCAGCCTTGGGGCAGCAGCTCAGAAGATACCAGGGAAGCTGGATGTGGCTCAGCGGCTGAGCATCAGCCTAGGATCCAGGAGATCACGATTTGATTCCCGGTCAGGGCACATGCCCGGGTTGTGGGCTAGATCCCCAGTCGGGGGCGTGCAGGAAGCCCCCGATCAATGACACACCCATCATTGATGTTTCTCTCTCTCTCTCCCTCTCCCTTCTTCTCTCTGAAATCAATAAAGATATATTTATTTTAAAAAAAAAAGATACCAGGGAATAACAGTGCAGGCCTCATCACAGAGCTGATTTCATACTGCTTTGCAGGAAAGTGAGTTGACTCTATGTCTCGCTTTCCCACTGGAACTTCCTAATTCTCCCACCAGGATCACATTTGATACATATTCATCCTTCACACTGCAGGAGTCTCCATGACATGAGTTAAACATTGGTAAACATTTATTTTTAAAAAAATTTATTTTTTTTATTGTTGGCAGGATTGCATATGTCCCCCATCCTTCCCACCCTTTGTAAAAATTCCTTTAAAAATATCATCATTCAAAAATAAAGAATTACAGGTTCTAAGAGAAGACAAGATTGCAGGGATCATTAGATTTAGTATAGAATACAATGTAGTTATTCAATTTACTCTCATTCAGCACTTCTTGAATTTAAGGCACCGTAACAGGCATTAGGAACTTAAACACGGACTAAAACAGTTCTTTCCCCAGTATGTCAATATGCTTTACACAGAGAAACAAATCCCCATCAGTGACATTTGTATGGTGACAATAGAGAAAAGCATAACTGGCCCACCATAATCCCAACAGGCCCAACAGGCCCACACCCCTCTACGAGGATTTGGAAGGAATCTGCTTTCAGGAATATAAATTTAGTTCTTACAGTTCCTTGTTCTCTTGTCTCAGTAAACCAAGCCCAGGTACAACCCCGGAGCCCTACACTGGGTCCTGTCACTGGGTTATTGCCTGGTTGATTACAGTTCAACTGTCCTCACTTCCATGTCCCTGGGCAATTCCTGCTCCCCTCAGGATCAAAGGAGTAAACAGTTCAGAGCCAAGTACACCAGCCAGAGGGGGCCCTGGTATCAAAGATAAAGGTTAAAATAAAATAAAAAAGTATTCCTGATAAAATTAAAGAGCTCTGTCTATAGGTTCTCTAGAGCCTTTAAGTGCTCTGCTGAGCCGCTGGCAGCCATCAAGTGGCCCCGCTAGCCGGAGGCCTGCTAATGAACCGCAGTGCTTCGCTGGGGACTAAAACGAGGATTTGCCTTAAGGCTGTGCTGAATAACTGCTGGTAACTGAACTGTAGAAATATCTACACATTATTTATATAGAGCATATCCTTTTAACAGAAATAGTGTGAGGCTCATTTTGTTCTGCTTTAAAACACCTCGCCAAGTATAGGTTTAGTAAACATGTAGGGTAGAAAGTCCTTTCTTTCATACCAGCAGACACTGGTAAGGAAACGCTTTAGTTCCTGTCTTGCCCCCCCAGATTTAATTCTGTGATTTTAATGCATTTGAATTCAGCCCATGAGGAATCTTGGAGTATTTTCATTACATTGCCAAACAATTGTTATGAAGGCCAAAACCATATGTAGCAAAGAATACTACAAATAACATATATATATATATATATATATAAATATATATAAAAAACATATATATTTTTGAGAAATCAATTTGTACCACTATGTGAATTGACCCATCTAATCCTCACAACATCCCTAGGGGCAAGCACTATTATTATTTATGTTTTGTAGGAGAGGAAATTAAAGCTCGGAGATTTTAAGCAATTTGCCCAAGGTTAAAGAACTAGTAAACTGCAGAATGGGAAAAATGACATAAATGGAGACATTTCAAAATGGAGTCAAAGCCACCATCCCGGAGGATCTGCCTTGCTGGTCTTAGCTCCTCAAATCTTTGGAAATGTTTGAACTGGAAAAAATAACCTGCGGATTGGGTTAGCCCAACACTGTATTCCAAACAACTATGTGTAAAACTAATAGAGCAGACATTTTCACTATGAGGACTGCAAATTAAGGACATTCTTTAGAATTAGCAGTACCATGTGTAGATAGAAAATAAACTAGCTTATTTGTACCTGTAGAAATTCCATCCTTAGCTAATTAGCACCAATAGAAATGCCTCCCTTCTATTCATGCAATTATCTCCCTTTCCTTTCTCATAAATACCCCTTGCCTTCACCTCATAATTGTAACACTATTTGGGTTTCTGTCTGAATCAGTGCTTCCTAGAAGTACAATACTTTTTGATCTAAAATGAACACTTGCTTCCTCTCACTTTGGCTTTTTATTTTTAGTTTAACAAGGCCTCGGGTTCACACCTAGCATTTTGGCTCTTGAGTCTCCTCTTTTAACCAGCAAGTTCTGCGGCTCACCACTTGCTAGATATTAGTTAAGTGCTTAATTCTCATAAACCCCATGGGGGTAGATGCTACCAATAACGACATCCATTTCATAATGAGGGGATTGGTCCAACCAATGTCACTCTGCTAGCAAGTGGCAGGACGAGGCTTTTAAATGCAGTCCTGTCTGGCTCCTTTGAGATTTTAAATATCACCCACTTCCACCTTCCAGAGAAGGTGGTATAGGTATTATTTTAAATTGTATATAGCATTAGTGATAAAATAGATTTTAAGGGAAAGAGAAGTGATTTACTAAAAGATTATAGTAACCATCAACTCATAATCTTCTAAAATATTTAATATACTTAAGGCAGTTATCAAATTTTTCTAAAATATGGGAAATACTGTTAAGCTAATATTAAATGCTGTCATTCTGAAAAGTAGAGCTCAAAGGACTGTTCCTAAAAATGAAAATAATTATTTATCTCCCTGTTCATATGATTTTCCCAGGGTAACTGCAGTTACCTCAAGAGAGGTAATTATCGTGAACATTTCAGAAAAATAAATCTTAAATTATGACTATTGCAAGTATAAAATGTTATTCAGTATTTGTGAGTATAACAGATACGACTATTACAAAATCAAAACAAATCACAACAGTGTTGTAAAAATATGATGTTATTTCAGGATAGATTATTTCAATTATTATTATCATCATTATTATTTTTCCAAATGAGAGGGGTAACCATTTATACAGAAAAAATTAGAAAGTATTAATATGCCAGCGAAGTCATGATGCTCTGGTAAGATGTAAAATTTATAGAAAAAATATAAATGGTTGTTGTTATTATTGTTTATAAGGGCATGCCTACATAAATCTAGTCTCTCCTTCTCTGAGTCCACATTTATAGTTTTGGTTTCTTTACCACCTATAAAAACCACTATTATGGGATTTCAGATCTCTTGTTATATACTGAATATTGGAGCATAAAAGAAGAGAGGACATCATAGATGGGTTACAGCATAAACTTTAGCAAAATGGTTTGTCACTGGTGTCCTACTGCGAACCATTTACGGTTTTATTACCTTTAGGTCCTTTGAATAATTTGATTTCCACAACAGTCTCCAAAATGGGTCGTCTTCTGCGCACGTACAGCCGGACGATAGACCCCGCCTCTTTGAGGGCTTCCACCGCCTTGCTGTGGGACACCTCTGACACATCCACCTCGTTCACCCGCAAGATACAATCATTGACCCTGAAAGCAAGGAAAACGGCAGAGGTCAGAAGTGTCTAGGAGTTTTCGGAAAGAATATTATTAAGACCTCTAACCTTGTGAAGTGGGGAGCAAAGAATATAAGCAATTTTAAACTGCTTTCATTTGGAAAGGATATTTCAAATAAAGGAAATTAAACACACACACACACACACACACACACACACACACACACACACACGTTGAACTCCTCAGCTTTCCCAGTCTTCCCCACACTGTGAACTCCAGTCCACTCTGACTGGGACTGCATCCAGCCTGGTGTAGTTAGAAGGCCACATATTTTAAGGTCTCTGCCAGTTACATCATAATTTTGATTGGTTTTAATTGGTTGGACTGAGGGTTATAGACTTACTCCTATATAGACATAACAAATGTGACTTTATAGATTATTTTTTCTTGAATTTTTAATTCACTAGTTATAAAAAGAATATGTAATCACTTTAGAAAATCTGAAAAATAAAACAATGTAGAAAGAAGAAAAAATATATATGACTCCATCATCTAAAAGAAACCTGTTTGTTTTCTGGCAAATTATCTTCCAGTGGTTTGTTTGTTTGTTCGTTTTCTCAAATTCATCTCACAATGCTATAGGTGTTGAAGTTCAGATTTCACAAAATTAAAAAAGAATCTCATATAATTCTTGCCCTAGATACTTACTTTGAAAGCTAAGAATTATGATAAAGTCTACAGTAAACTTTCCTTTTTGTCATTTTCTCAGGGAAAAGAATAATATGAATTAGAATAATAAGCTTTCTAGATAGTCTGTAGTTATATGGCCATGGACTTCAAATGTCTTTTATATCCATGATAAGAATTAGTGATGATATTAGTAATGATTAAGAGTATGTAGCTTGAGGCTAAAAAGACTTTTTCCTCACTCTGAGTATCTGTTCTAGTGTTGCCCATCTCTGTTGCTCAGAGTGAAAAAGAAGGGGTGGCACTTGCTTGACTCCCCTCTCCCACAACCACCACACATTCAGCTCCACCTGCAAAGTGTATCTGCAGTCCATCCAGGGCTCTTCATCTTCACTGCTAGCACCCTGGCTGAAGTCAAAGTCATCTCTCACCTGGATTACTTAACAGCCTCCTACTTACTCTCCCTGGATCCTCTCTTGTCACCTTTCAATCCATTCTCCACACAGTAGCCAGGTGAGATGAACAGGGTCAGTTGTTTACTCACCTCCCATTCCCCAGTTCCTTCTTCTAAACAGTGCCCAAATTTGTTCAGGATATTTATTCCTTAGCAAATATTTGTTAAATGAATAAAAGAATAAGTCTAAGTTCAATTACTGAGCCTTCTATTTCCTAAGTTTATAAATATTGGTAATTTTCTTAACCTTTCTAAGCCTCCATATATATTCTCATCTGTAAAATAGATGTAATAATAATATCTATTATAAAGACTTTGGGGGAAAATTAAATGAGATAATGTACATATAAATTCTTAGCACAGACCCTGGTATATCGTAAACACCTAATAAATTATTGTTACTGGAAGCAGTGAGAATTTATTGATTTATAACTTTCTTAAGTATTAGATCCTTTCCATAATCTTGTGGAATAAAATTTATTATCCACATGATAGAAGTGAGAGTTGTTCCAACTGGTTAAATTCTTTGTATAAATCTGTCAGGAATTTGGGTAGAGATTGGATATGATCTTACGTTTCCCTATTTCAAAATCTGGGCTCTTTCCTCTTAGGATCACATACAGTTAAGTCCTCAATGTCATCAATAGGTTCTGCAACTTTAGGTGAAACGACATATAACAAAACCAATTTTACCATAAGCTAATTGATATAAACAAAAGTTAAGTTCCAATGGCATCTCATCAATATTATAATGAAATGACATTGAATGAAATGACATTATTTGAGGACCTGCTGTATACCTAATGTGAGGAACAGTTTCATATATATTGCGTGCATCAATTCAAAATTATAACATGATAGTAGAACTATTACATAAAAAGTATGGAAAGAATTTTCTTATCATTTTTGTCTATAACTTTTCTATACCTATTTGAGGAGCCGAGTTATGGAAACTCTTATCTCAATGAGAACCCTAATTAGCCTCAAAATCCTGAAATGGAACATTTCACTTACTAAGATTTAGCGATATAATATCATTCTAACAGATGCTATGGCTTTAATAGGTTTACACATACATTTCCTCTCTGACTGACTAAAAAATAATTCACGGAAAACTACCAATTAAAATAGTTTTGAGAATGTAGGCATCACAGGCACCAGCCTCCCTGCAGCAGCTGGTCCTTTGAGAGTGGGTAATTTTGTCATCTCATGATAATGCAAAAACATTATGTTTACCATCACCCTGTGCTCAGAATACTAATCATATCTTAAAACACTGCTTGCTGTAGAAGAGAATGGCTGATATATTTTTTTAAATCTACATGCTGTATCTATTCAAACAAGTAAATTCTTTCCTTTTGTATACAGTGTAAACCTTAATTGTCAATTGCTGGGGTAAGGAAATCACAGCCTAGATCAGGTGTTTTTTTGTGAGCATGTGGATGAAGTAGGCAGCTTTAGTGCACTGAGAAGAGCATTGGACTAGCAGTCAGAGGCATGGATTTGAGTCCCAGCTGTGGATCAGCTGTGTGACCATGGTCAAATTACTTCATCTCTTTTGAACTTAAGTTTCCCATGGAAAGAGAGTAGGCATGCCCAGAATTAGTGGGAGGAGTAACCAGAGAGACAACAGATATGGATGTATGTGTACACTGTAACACAAGACCCATCTGAGAGTGAGAGCTATTGATAGGTGAGTCAAAAGTGCTGTGCTCAAGGATTTGTTAAAAGGTAAAAAGAATAGAAATTGAAATTTTTAGAAGGCCTACTATATGCCATACCATTCTGGTCACTTCATTTATTTGCTTGCATTTAAATAAGACCAATTAGAAAGCATTGATTCTCACTTTGCAGACAATTAAATTTTACTGACAAGGTACAGTGTTGGTGAGGGCATGAACATCATTCCTAACTGGGTTCGTCTTTTTCTGGAGCCTGTGCTGACATAAAGTTATTCAGAATTGATTGTTTTAAACTAAAAAACAAATTGGGAGTGTGAAGGAAGGAATTTATATTCAAATTCTTAAAATCGAAAGGAGAGACCAAACCAAACTGAAGCGCTCACTCAACTTCCCTTCCTCCCAGTCACTTCAAATAGCATTTGGTTAGAAGGTCATAGCTATTTAAAATGAACTTGCTTTCTCTACCAGTAGATAACCTTTGTCAGTAAAGCCACCACTTGTATTCATTTTGAAACATATAAATATATTACTAGCTTCATAAAAATGCTTTGTCCTAGTAAAAAGTACAGCCTTTATCATACCTCTGACCCACTGTTTTAGAAAGCCACCCACATACAAATTTTCTCTCTACTCTACCCGTGTAATTAAGTTCATAGTTTCACTCTTTCAGTGCTTGTTGTTTCCGACATAAGTCTACAATCTTCTTTTTGTGAACCAGAACAGTCTATGAGATTAAAAGATTAATTTTAATCTTTTCCTAGTCTTATTTCCTTTGGACTTTCTGGTACATTTCCTTGCACAAAATATCTTAGAAACAAAAAGAACATTTCATCATTAGCATGTCCACAAAATCACATCTAAATTTTGCACTAAACAATTTGATATTCTTGAGCTTGATATAGTACCACTGAAAAGTCAGATAATACTTAACAAATTATATGTTCAATTTTGAGGACATAATTTAAAATAACATGTAATATATCCTTTCTCATAGATATTAAAGTACATTCTCTTGTCAAATAAGGTGATTTTACACATTTTTAAAGGCTGTTAATTCACTAAAAATAATCACCAAATTCTTGTGTTAAAAATTTTAAATTTCTGTTCATTATGCATTAAAAAAATCTTGGAAGGATGAAGTTTCCTCAAAAGATTAAGAATAGAGATGTTGTATGACCTAGCAATCCCTCTTGTGGGTATATACCCCAAAATTTTGAAAATATTTATTTGTAAAGATACATGTACCCCTCTCTCATTGCAGCATTACTCACAGTAGCCATGACATGAAAACAACCTAAGTGTCCTTCAATGAATGACTGGATAGAGAATATGCGGTACAAATGAAATACTACTCAGCCATAAGAAAAGATGAAATACTACCATTTGCAATGACATGGATGCATCTTGAGAGCATCATGTTGAATGAAATAAGTCAGACAGAAAAGGACAAGAATCATATGATTTCACTCTTATGTGGGATATAGAAGAAGCAACAAATGAAAGAACAAACAAGCTAATAAGAACAAAAATACTCATCTACAAGGTATAGTGGTTACCAGAGGGAAGGGGGAGGAGGTTAATGAGGGTAAAGGGACTCAAATATATGGTGACAGAAGGACACTAAACTTTGAGTGATGAGCATACAATGAAATCTATAGGTGATGTATTATAACATTGTACACTTGAAATGCATATAAGCTTATTAAACAATGTCAACCCAATAACTTTAATAAAAAAATACTGGAAGTAAAGATAAAGTTTCACCTCTGTTTTTTTGTGAATGTAGAGATTATGTATATTTTTAAAAGCATATTTCCATTTTTGCATTTCTTCCAAAATTTTATATGGGCATATCTCACAGCAGAGAACCTAAGAACAAGGGCCGAGGAGCCCTGGTTACATTTAGGTACAAATGGGATGTTGTCCCAGCTCTAGAACGTAGGAACTGTGGGATTTGTGGCAAGTCATTTTGGCATCTCAAAGCTTTAGTTACTTCACCTGAAAATAGGAATAATACGATGGTTGTATGGATTAAATGAGATAATGCCTGTGAAATACTCAGTGCAGTGCCGGAACAACAGTATGGTATTATAGTCTTGAAAAAAGACAAAACCATTTGCATAAGAAAGGATGACAAGAGACCTTCCTGGAGGGAAAAAAAAGATACTAAAGGGAGAGAAAGAAAGAGGGAGCTACAATCAAGATACTGAAGGAATTTTTTAAATTTTATATGAGATATGATGAATATGATTTGGGGGAAGAAAAAGGTAAAAATGAGGCTTTTAGTAAGTGTGACTTAATTCTCCTTTCATGTTCTTCCTCCCCTACCACCAAGAAAACAGTCAGTTGTTCTGATAGAAACTATAGCTTTATGACAGCTTTGGTGAAAGCTTCTAAAAATTAGCACACTTGGCAGAATTCCCACCCATCAACTTATGCCTGCTCTGTCCTTGCCACTTAACTACACCCAGCCACACTCAGGCCCTCTCAAGGCTTGATTCAAAAGGAGGTGTTAGGTCACAGGGTCTGAAATTCTGCAGTAGCTATCGATTATTACGGTGTGTCCCCTAATGGACTTATCCTTTATTGTCTCCATTTAGTACTACTGTTTTTGGTCAAATAGATGAATTAATTACAGACCAAAGGGTTACATCATGGAGAAACCTGATCAATGTTTAATGTGCTGGATGAAATGCAATAATCCATTATCCAATAGGAAACACTAGCTGGGGAATTACACTGCACACACTCAATAAAACAATCACTTACAAACAATCAGAATCTATTTAAAATAAATAACTCTATAGGTTTGTTTGTTTTTTAAATCCTCACTGGAGGATATTTTTATTGATTTTTAGAGAGAAGGGATGGGAGAGAGAGAGAGAGAGGCTTAATATTGGGGTAATTTCCTACCATGTTGACTACAAAATAGTAAAAGCTTATAGATGGGGAATAAAAAAGATATAAGGAAAGAAGCATGGGCTTCAGGAAGAGGGAGGGATTTTCCTGGACTCCTCACAGTACTTCTCCACAGTCCGTGGTTGTCCTTCCCAGGGCTTAGTTGTACAATTGATCCTTAGAGAAAATACTCAAAGTGTCTTATTCCCCTTTTTGATTAAGTAAGCTCAGGTAGATCTTCATTACTTGCCAAAAAAAGTACAACTAATATAGACTGACTTTGTGGCTAGCACTTTACGTGTTATCTTTTTTAGCTCATTCCTATTTTCCTTTTAATACTTAATTTAAATTTACTTAGTCTTTTGGTAGGTCATCCCTGGCTCAACTGGTTAGTCCAGTGTCTCTCTACTAAGTAGCAATTGCAGAATATTAATAAAGTTACTAGACTTAGCAAATTAAAATATAGGACACACAGTTAAATTTGGATTTCAGATAAAACAATAATAATTATTATTAAGATAAGT
Organism: Miniopterus schreibersii; assembly: GCF_964146895.1. Taxonomy (NCBI): domain Eukaryota; kingdom Metazoa; phylum Chordata; class Mammalia; order Chiroptera; family Miniopteridae; genus Miniopterus; species Miniopterus schreibersii. The sequence continues at coordinate 28,388,284 of NC_138112.1, read as the reverse complement.
ACTTTTTTTAGTGTAAGTATGTTTAATGCCATGTTTGGAAATACTTATACTAAAAAATACAGTATTTATAAAAGCACTGAACCGTGCTTATTTTTTAAATTGATTTTAGAGAGAGGAAGAAGTAGAGAGAGAGAGAGAGAGAGAGAGAGAGAGCGATCAGTTGCTTCCCCCACATGCACCCGCGAGGCACTGAACCTGAAATCTGGGTAAGTGTTCTGACCAGGAATTTAATCTGCCACCTTTTGATGTATGGGACAATGCTCCAACCAACTGGCCAAGGCTGAACTATGTTTATTACACTGAACTGTGATCTTTGGTTTATTCAAATGGCACAATGCTTGACACATAGTGAGATGCATTTGCATTGTGTGCTATGTATATATTCTTTAATCTAAGCAGAAACATTAAAAGGCAGATATTGCTTCCTTCCTTGTTCAACAGAAACTAAAGCTCAATGAGGCCTATAATGATGGTAAGTGTTAATCTCAAAGCTCATACATACGCTGCACCATCCACACCTCTCTGGCTTGTTAAAAATAATTTGGGGCCCTGGCTGGTGTGGCTCAGTTGGTTGGGCATTGTCTTGTGCACCAAAAGGTTTATGGTTTGATTCCCAATCAAGGGCATATTCCTGGGTTGCGGGCTCCATCCCCAGTAGGCTGAATGCAGGAGGCAGCAGATCGATAGTGCTCTCTCACATCAATGTTTTGCTCCCTCTCTCCCTCTCCCTTCCTCTCTCTTTAAAAATCAATAAACTATTAAAAATAGATAATAATTTTGGGACTTATATAAGGATCAGCCCAACTGCTGACCATCAGTAGAGTCAAGGATCATACTGGAAAGCAGTAAAACCATGCCAAATAACAAAGTCTAGATCAATGGTTGTCAAACTTCAGAGTGCATTGGAGTTACTTGGAGGGCTTATTAAATCACAAATTGCTCAGCTCCACCCACAGAAAGTGTCTGATTCAGAAGGTCTGGAGCAGAAGAGAGGATCCATATTTCTAACAAGTTCTTAGGTGATGCAGGTCGGGGACAGTAGTCTGAAAACCACTGATCTGGGTTTCAAAGGTCACTCTACTTGGCTGGTGTGTAGTTCATTTAAAAATGAACAGGTGTACTCAGTCCTATGTAGACCTATCTGACTGTGACAAAGTCCTGAGCTCTGAGTCTGGACCCAGTCCCCTCAGTGTTGCAGCTTTTCATTATTTGGAATGAAGTCTCTAAGGGAATCTGGACCAGGAGACTCCAGCTGCCACAGCATGTGAGATTATGCATATGCGAGCCATTTTCCAGTACTCATTTTATATCTGAGGCTTTTTTATTTTAGCAAAGACCAATTGATAGCTACTTCATTCTACATTTTAAAAATAAGGCTTCTGCTCTTGTCTCTAAATTCTGGGTGAGAGTTACTCAGGTTTATGATCCATAGAAGCCATCTCCTAAAGTGACTATATTGTTTTTCTCTCTTCATTTACTACTTCATTCCCCTTATATAAAATGCTTGTAGGATTCTCTGCAGCTGTCATCTGGGAAAGATCACAGCTTTCCACAAGGGGGGAGGAAATTGCTATTTCAGCATCGGTAATTGGTCTTTCGGCACTTTCCCAAAAAAGCAGAGAGGCCAGTAACAAATCTCAAGCCAGGTAAATTAGTGAATGCAACATGAAAAAGAGGCAATTGAATGGGAATTTCAAAGGCAGGAGATCACAGGAATGGAGATTACTTAACCCACTAGTCCAATACTCTGTCCGCAGATGGGAGCATGTCAACTTTCATGAAACAAGGTCCTGCTGCCTCCGAAATGGATTACTGCAACAGCTTTCTAGCTGGTGTCCCTGATGCCAGGTTAACTAGTCCCTGTGCACTTCATCCCGACACACAACCCCAGCTCAGCTTCAACTTCTTAAAGCGACTCCACCATCATTTCCTCTCCCCTAAAATTCATCAAGAGTTACTTAGCCTATAAAAAATAAAAGCTGTGTCTAATTTATCTTTCTATTCTTTGTGTCTTGTACCCAGTTGGCCTGGGGTGGGGTGGGAGATGGGTGGAGGGAGATGGAGGGAGGAAATGGGGGACATCTGTAATACTCTCAACAATAAAATACATTTTTTTAAAAAGAATAAATGAGCTTCATGGAAAAAACTCTAAATCTGGCCTCTTTTCATAACTCTTAAAATCCTGCTCTAATCAATCTGCATCCTCACTGTCCTGAGAACATAATGATCTCATCCTTGTCTCTCCATTTTATTTCATGGTGATTTCTGCCTCCCAAATGCCCACCCCAGATCAGCCTTATGCAAGGACAAGGTCACACTCCATAGCCTCATGAAATATTCCCTCATCTCACAAGTCCTCACTGCCCACAACGCCTGAAGTACAAACAAACACATGGTAGATTCTCATAAATTGGTTCAACCACTTTAGAAAGCAGTATGGAGGTTTCTTAAAAAAATTAAAAATAGAAGTACCATATGATCCAGCAATTCCACCTCTGGGGATTTATCCAAAGGAAACAATACACTAAAAAGATATACACACCCCTATGTTCACTGCAGCATTACTTACAATAGCCAAGGTAAGGAAATAACTTAGGTGTTCATCAATGGATGAATAGGTACAGAAAATGTGATATATATTTGAATATATATATATGTGCGTGTGTGTGTGTGTAGATATATGATTTGGTATCCCCGCAGAATCTAAAACTGAATACTACACATTAAGCAATACATTTTAAAATGCTGAATTTTATTTCTTATTCTTGTATACTCATATCTACTCCAATTTCATAAGTATATAGGGATCAGCATATATAAAATTCATAGTTACACATTTCCTCATTCTACTTTGACTTGGCTTCATGATTTTGATGAACATTTCCTGGTATGGTGGGAAGAATACAGAGTTATAAGCCAGATGTGAATTCTAGTCTTGGCTCTGCCACTTTCCACTAATAAAGTATTTTTAAGTTTTTTTCTCTTTGTGTTTGAGTTCAATGATTTTGAAATTCTCTTCTAGCTCTGGTGTTCTATAAATCTGAGTTCAAGGTCAGCCTGGCCACTAGCTCTACTTGAAAGTCTAGAGTGCTCCTCAAGTGGAGCAGGGAGCCAAACTATCCTTATCTGCACTCCACTGAGCACTCTGTACTTCCTTTTTATTTTGTATCACGGTAAATCATTCCACCAACAAAAATAAGGAGTTCTCCTTTTTTCTCAGCCACACATCCAATCTGTCACACAAGTATTTTTGACTTAGACTTTTCCCTTATCCCCACTTATCTTATCTAAGATCTGGCCCTACTGTAAATCACCTAGATTCTGGAAAAAATTTTGTAACCAATCTTTTCTGCCTCTAGTTTTTCCCCTTATTTATTATCCATCTTTCAATTTTATTGCCAGAATGGTGTTACTGAAATATATACCTGATTGCTTTATTCCCCTATTTAATAGCCTTCGACTGCTCTCCACTTCCTACAACAGATTTTTCAAAACATTTTTAATATTTAAACAAAGGAGCTCTTTCTTCAAATCTTACCCAGAAAACACATAACATATATTTATAATTGTCTATGTAGAACAAAGGCTAAGTTTCTGTGATTTCTGCAATGGAGAGGAAATGGAAACATAGCCTAGCCTATTGGAAGATTCTCTTTGGTGACCCCTCCAAGGGCTCTGAGGAATCCAGAGTCCAGGTACCACATATGACTGAGCATGGGCTAGTGAGCATGGGCTAGTGAGCACTGAAAGAAATCACGGCGAGTCCTTTTTCCAAGCCAAGTGCCCTGGTGCTGACCTACGTTCCTGAAGTGGGTGACATTTTCTAATTCACATAAAGGCCTCCTATGGTCCTACGGTGCAATGCTCACAGGGCTCTGTGGAATACAGACGGAGTTTCTATACTTCTCTCAGCCTCCATCTGCAATTCATCAGCAAGATCGGTTGCTTTTAACTCCAAAATATATTCTGACCCATCCATTTCTCATCTCTACCATTACCACCAAGTCCGAGTTACCACTATTTCTATCTGGAAACACTGGCTCACTGATTCTACTCCTGTTCTCTATAATACATTCTCTACATGGTAGCCAGAGTACCCAATGTTAAAAATTTAAGTCTGTTCATGTCACTTACCCTTTGCTTAAGCCCTCCAAGCTCTCCCTATATTATATAGAGTAAAATCCAAGTCCTTTGCCTGGCTCCCACTTCCTCCTGTGTTCTCATCTCCAACCACCTCCCTCCTGGCCCTTTCACACCAGCCACACTGGCCCTACCACTGTTTCTGATACATGCCTAGCTCAGTCCTGCTTTAGGGAACTGGTGTTTACTATTCCCTCTGCTTTACAAGTTTTTCCCTTATTTTTGCTTCACAAGTTCCTTTTTGTCATTAAGATCTTACCTTATATGTGACCTCCTTAGAGAAGCCTACCTGAAGCACCCAACCTGAAGTAGTCACAAGGCACTCCTCTATGTTACTGTGCTTCATTCTCTGCATAGCACTTATTACTTGTGGTATTTTGTATATTTATTTATCTTCTGCCCAACAGACAAAAATATAAGCTCCTTAGAGCAGTAACCTTGTCTGTCTTGTTGACCATTTTATATTTGGTGCCTAGGACAGTGCCAAACCCATATCAGACACTCAATATATAATTGAAACAAATGAATGAATGAATGAAGTGATAAACAAATGGATAATAGTTCTCCCTAGTTTGGACTGGATTTGTCAACAATAAAGTATATACAATCATGCTGCCCAAATTTGAATTCTGATAGCTCTAGCTCGAAACCACCTTAAATTCAAACCCATAATTATTAGAACCACTTAGTATTGTCAAAGACTGAACAATTCTCTATATGGAAATAATATTAACTTGCCTGGAGATACTAATTTGTGAGGGTAGATGATTAGCGATGCTGTTTTCTGACCTTTTCTGAGGTACAATAATCAGCTGTTATTGTTTATGTGATTTCATATTACTCATGCCTCTCATCTCTCCCTAGGTTAATTCATGTTTCATAAAATAAATTCAAATTAATTTTGTGATGAACGCTCATGACATTTTGAAATACTAGATATATTTAGTGATTTCACAACCACAACTGGAGCTCCCCGATTTCATATTTCAACTGGTCTTTGCAAATGGCATCTCAGTCCCTTGTACTTGTCTCAGCTGTGGAGGTAAAATTCAGAGGCCTGGGGCAGGAGGATTAGGGGCACCCAGAAGGGCACCTTTGCTCATAAATATCTTCTTGTTTTTAGTAATTGAGTTTCATTTAAATTAATGATTTTCTATTTTAAAATACAAACAAAAACAAAAAACTGTCGGTGTCTGTCTTCTGCACATTATAACTGTCCAGGTAGACAATGGGACTTCATTTTAGAGCGTGGATAGATCAGGGGACTCTCTGAGGGGAAATTTCATGGAAGATCTTTAAATTTTTTAAAGGTGGCCAGAGGCACTAGGACAGTAGGGGAGAGTAGCTTTCAGAAGATAAAGGAAATAGAAAGAGATCCAGAAGTAAAAATCACTCATTTCCCAAGACTGTGGCAACAAATGGAGGAACCTCTGAGAATAGTGTTTATAAAACAGTCTAACAATATTTTGTTTTACTCTTAAAGCTTAGAAATATGCTGGGAAGGTATTACCACATTTTAAAATAAAAAATTCTGAGGATTAGACAAGTTAAGTAACTTACTTAAATTCCTGCAGCAGATAAGTGACAGAGATAAAAATTACACATTAGTTTTATGGCTCCTGGTCTTGTTTTCTTGCCATTTATCACTTCTGTTTATGCTGTTGTCACTTGGTCTTTCTGTTACAATTGTCTGGCTAAACCTCAGTCCTGACTGAACCCAACCATCCATCTTCCTCGTGGCTTTTTCCGGAGTAGCTGAACACCGAAGTGCTGGAGAAAATCCACGGAGGACAGGAGTCGCTATAAATTCATGATCTCTAAACACCCTGGTCAGCATGCTATCCCTCGTTCTGCAATGACAGTCTCTAAACCCTTCCTTTCCTTCATCACTTCTGGCACATAAGTTTGCTTCATGCTTCCAAGAGAGCAAAAAGAAGCCACGTGACAGGAAGTCTCTCAATTTATTATGCCAAGTTTGCATACCTAACTACATGCAAACCCATTCTCCCCTCCTCCTGTTACAGGGAAGAAAGCACCCCTTCTGATATCAAAGGTGCATCAATTCACATTTGCTTAAAGGCCTCACTTGATCATTTATATCCTGCATCTTCTTTATATCCTGCATCTTCAAACCCAGTCTCTCTACTTAACATTCTCTAAACATTCAAACATGCTCTGGTATCTCCTATCTTTTGTAAAACTTTCCATTGATCTAACATCTCCCCTTGGCTACTGTCTCCTGTCTCTTTCCTTTTCACAAACAAAGTTTATCAAAAGAGCTGTTCACATACACTTACTATTTCTTCCTTCCTAGTCTCTCTTTATCCCATTTTAATCTGAGTCCCCTCATAAAGTACCTATCAGGAAAAATAGAGAAAAAGCTCCCAGTAAAATTCAGTAAACTGGTTTAGGCCAAATTTAATACAATCTCTTTAGTCCTAATCTTAGTTGACCTCACAACAATGTTAAGGCCAGTTGCCCACTCTCTCTCCGAAGCACTCTTCTGGCTTTGGGATTCTCCTGCTTTTCTTCCCACCCCTCTGCTCACTTGCTTTTAAATTCTCATCTTATTTCCACTCTAACCTGTTGATTTTCATACTGAAAAAACAAATGCAAGACCAACAACGACAAAAAACCCCAACCTATGCTTGGTTTTGCATGCGTTAAGTTGACATCTAATTTGTTCATTATAAGTTTAAATAGTAAGAAAAGATATAATTTCTGTCCTGTTGTGAATTGTAAAATTTTATTTTAAACTGTTACATCTTTATTTCAAATGTACATAGTGGAATGTAAGCACATACTGCTTTGAAATCTATGCCCATCAATTTAAAATATAAATTAAGATATTTTTGAGCAGTTGGAAATTTTACATTGTTGCTTCTTTCTCCTTGAATTTATGTTTTATTTCACTTCCACAGGGTCTTATCCTAATTTATTTTATGTTAGAATACCTTATATGGATCATTGTAACATATGGAACTAAAATAAATGTACAAATATCAATCCTATGATTATTTTCAAACTTCCAAAGATACAAAATTCTAAATGTTAAAGGTTTCCATGTGGATTGAGTTATCGTGATGATTATTAACAGTACACATTAGTCAGAATAACCTAAGTATATTATGAATTTCAATTTATTACTCTAAAGCAATAAAAACATAATTGTATTGGGAATTTGTTCTTAATGGGGTGGAGTAGAGCATTTTAAGATTAATTCATATTTCCACGGACAAATATGAATTAAGGGTAGAATGAGACAAGATTCTAAATTTCTATTTTTCATTTCTACAAATGTAAATGCTGAAAAACCTTGTTCATAGAAGCAAGTGTATGAGAATGGGGAGAGCATTTTGAATTCCTTCCAAGTTATATGCCCCAAATCCTGTGATATAAATGTAAATGTTGAAGAAACTTGTTCAGAGAAACAAGTGGATAGGAATGGAAAAATAATTTTGAATTCCTTCCAAGTTATATGCCCCAAATCCTATGGTCTATTATTGAAGCTGTTTTAATAATCTACAGATGATAATTGCTTTTCAATTTTATTAAGAACAAAGAATGGAAAGCCACATGATTTATAGAAAAGATTGATTACCCATTCATTAGAGTCATTGGCTTTCTCATCCTGGGCAGCGATATTTCAGATTGTTAGTTATTCCTAGTAGTAAAGTAGTACTGTTAAATAAGTAGTGAATTAGTCCTAAACAGTAAATAATAGTAAGTAGTAATTGAAGTCATAGTAGAATTGGGAATGGCTCAGACATATGCCTATCATTTGTAAAATGGGAGAAGTGAAAAAATGGGAAAGAAGAATTAAGATGAAGCTGCAGGCTACTTCTTGGGAAGATAAAAATAAAGATCCAAAAACTAAGTCCCACAAATGTATCCATGTACTTCTGGGTGTATGTATGACTCAAGTTAAAAATCTCTGATCTCACCTGCATCAAAATGTTTGAATAATTCAAGACTTCGTCCTAGGTCCTCTTCTCTTTTTATTCTATACGTTTTCAAGATAATCTTTTAATTTCTTTGGCTTGAAAAAGTCACAATTATGTCCCTAGCCAGATCTCTCAGAGTCTCAATCTGTATGTTCAACTGCCTGTTTGATATCCCCACTGGAATTCCTCATGGGCATCTTAAAGTTAACATTGTACAAAATAAAACTTATATTCCAACTTTCCATCTTCACTAGTCTTTGCCAATTGTTATGCTCCATATAGATCAAAGTCATCCTTTATTAATTCTACTAGGTGGTGAATTCTATGAAATTAAGGACATGATATACCCAGCACCTGATATGGGGTCCAGGAAAGAGAAGACACTGATGCTGATTTTTTAAGTCCTCACTCGAGGATATTTTTTCCTTTGCTTTTCAGAGAGAGTGGAGGGGGGGGGGGGAAGAGAGAGAGAGAGGGAGAGAGAGAGAGGAAGAAACATTGATGTGAGAGAGACACATTGACTGGTTGCCTCCCACATGCACCCAGACCGGGCCAGGGATCGAGCCTGGAACCGAGGTACTTGCCCTTGGCCAGAATCAAACCTGGGACCCTCCAATCTGCAGGCAGACCCTCTAACCACTGAGCCTAACAGGTTAGGGTGACACTGATGTTTATTTTAAAGAAATACCAGCTCCCCAACATCCACTCCTTAGTAATCATTAAGCTTTATCAAGTTTACTCCTTAAGTATATTTCAAAATCTGTCCACTTCTCTCAGCTTCTAGTCCAAGTTCCATCATTTATCACCTGAATTACTGCAATAGCTTCCTAAGCTGCACTCCCTGAATGTATTCTTGTCAGCCAACCCAGACTCCTACGGCAATCAGAATGATCTTTATAGACAACAATTTAATTCAGCCATTTTCTCATTGAAACATTCAAAGTTTTTTGTTGCTTTTAGAAGGAGAAAGAACAAATGATTTACTATGGCATCCAAGGTTCTCTCTGCCGGATTTCTCCTGTTCACCTCTCCACTTTCGTCTGTGCCTGTCCAACTCTCACCAGCTCTAGCCCCAGTGGCCTCTTCCCTATTCCTCCTCAGGCCTTCGGGCATGTTCTCTCTGCCTGAAGACTCCTCCAGCCCCTTTCACTTGGCATACCCGTGGCCTTTATACCTTGGCTTAAACATCTCCTGCCTGCAAGGCTTCCCTTGCATACCCTACGCTAGATTAGGTCATGCTATTACCTTTCACAGCTCATGCACTTTCCTTTCAGAGCACTCATTTTGACTCTACAATTGTTTAGTACTCTACTGAACTGAAAGCTCCACAAAGACACAGATCCTGTTTTCTTGTTTTCCTGCTCTATTTATTCCCAGGTCCAGGTATCTGATACATAGCAGAATACTCAGTAAGTATTCATCGGACAAATGGATACAGAGTCTGAGAGTAAAATGGAAGATTCAGTGTCAGTTAATATACGTGCTTTACTCTTTATGTTTGTCTCTTCACTTAATTTCCCAACTTCAGTGACTTGTCATAGGAGTAGATGACAGTAACATCAGCTCACTTAAGATGTCTTATCACACTAAATTGAAAATCCTGAGACTGGCTCTTTTCACTTCCCACAGTCACACAGAAGTGGCTCTGCTCATTACCTTTTTAACATAGATTTGCATGTTTAATGGCTCAATTCAAATTTCAGAGAAGTAGAAATGCAGAGTAGAAGAGTTTATGGCCAAAAAAGCAGCTATGGGACTCTCATACCCAGCTCACTAATTATTCAATAGGATGAAGCTCTAAAATATACAAGATCTTACAACAATATATAGCTCGGAAAATAAATATTAAAAGAGCCTCTGTTCATATTATTTCAATGAGCAGAGGAAAAAGCAAACAATTCATTTTTTAATTTAATGTTTTCTAAAAGAAAACATTGCATTTTTTCTCCCTAATATCTGACTTTTTTTTTTTTTTTTTTAGTAATTTACTACTAAATTAGATTGCAGTATTTAAAGTTAATGGAGGGTAAGAGTAGAAGGGAAGTTATATCAATGCTTTAATTAGTATAGGGTATTGTGAACTGTAAACTGGGGTCCTAATATCTGTATTTTAAATACAACACTGACTTACACAACTAAAAATGATTTGGGCAGATTTCAAATAGGTAGTTCTTTACAAACCAATTATAGGTCACTTGCCTGAGGTTGACTTGTAAATTGTCTTAACTCAGGAGTGTTGCAGTAACACTGATATTGAATGTTAATGCTTCTTCAGAAGCTTGGTTTTTCACAGTAAAAACTGTTATTCTTAATTCATTTCTCTATAATGTAAAAGCAAACTTCTGGTCTATAATTTTTAAAATAAAAAAAATAGTATGTAGCCCTGGAGCCAGTTTTCAAACATTTCAAACCCAGAAATGTGTGCATAATCTGCAAAGGGATAGTTAATCTGTTTTTTTCCTAATATCTGTCAGATTTTTAAATCCCTTCCACAAAGTTGTTCATTAAAGTATTATAAACAACTTAAATGTCCAAAAATAGGGTAAAAGTTAAATAATCTTACATGGATATGACATGAAACTATGCAGATATTTAAGCTGTTTGCAAAGTATTTTTTATGTAAGGAAATGCTTATCTTGTAATATTAAATAAAAAAGGCAGACTAAAATGTTCACCTATATAAAAACCTGCCCTGAATATGAAGGCATATAATAAATAGATCCTTTTGGTGATGGGATTATTGATGATTCTAATTTACTTTGTAAAAGTCTATATTTCCCAATTTTTTTTACTATGAACATGCATTACTTTTTAATCAGAGAACTACATTATCTTCAAAAACAAAATTATTTAATCTTTATTATCTTTTTTTCATAGAGTTGCACAGTAACGTGCCACATAGTGATGAGATCTCCAATCCACACCAGTCATTTACTGAAGACCCCAAAAAATTTGAGTGTCACTTAGGTATTTCTGCATGTTTAATTTTTAACACTATGTCAGGGGCTGCTGGTAGTACTCTGTGTTCATAGATTCTTAAGTATATATTCAGTTATTGATCTGAAGACAATTGCAGCCACATTCTATGGTGGGGAGAACATAGATTTTGGAATCGAACAGAGCAGGTTGGAATTTTGGTTCAGCCATTTGTAACTTAACCTCTCTGAACCTGCATAAACTCATGGAAATAAGCTTAATAAATGGTGGCTCTTATTAGCTCTAAGTGTCTATTATGAGTAGGGGGCAGTGTTAGGTGTTGTAGGAAAAAATAATGAATAACTAACATGAAATTTCAGATACACAGACTGGTGGCATATTAGGGGGCGTAGAGATTCCTGTTACCCTTCTTCAGATAAAATTAAGAAATAACTAAGTCGTTTAAAGCAAATAATGAGTTATCATTAGACAAAGAAAACTTATTCTCTGTAAATTGAGTTGAAGGCAACAATTAATAGTACAAAACTTAATATGAGAAATCTTAAAAGACAATTACTCTACTGGATAACATACTTATAGCATTCATTTTATTTTTACTGGGCCTTAAAACTCAGTGAATATATTTCCCTCATTGTACCTGCCAATGAACTTTTAAAGGATTAATGTTCACTAATGAGGACTTCATGGGGAGCTCAAAAGTGGAGGTGGTCACTTGGGGTCTACTCCCTTCCCCCAGAGCAGACATACTCCAGAATCCCCTGACTGTAGCCCACTGTATGGATCTTTTTCTTAAGTTCACATTCTTAAGAGTTGATGATACTGGATTTATGTACAACCAAAGCTTAAAAGTGTTCAAAGGACAACTATCTGCAAAGGGTGTGGATGAAGCTTGGATATGCAATTGTAGTGCTACAGGTATGCCCCCCAGTTTCCTCATGGTGACGGATGGAGCTGGGAGAAGAAAGATGAGGTGGGGAAGGGCTGGGAGCTAGGGACGGAGCCTGCTCTCCCTGTGCCGAAACTCCCCTGTTAGAACTGTAACGATTCTAAATTCTAACCTGCCTTCCCGGCCTCAGCTTCCTCCAGGAAACTGCAAAGTGCAGAGGTGGGTGAGTGGAGGGGTGTGGAAGGGTGGAGACATATCTTGAGAGTAAAGGTTGCCTGGCTTGGACTGGGCAGGGTAAAACCTCACTGGAGGGGTTGCCACAGCCCTGGCATAGGAGCTGAATGAATATTACATATCTCTAACATCTTTATGATTTTGACATCTAACTATTAAGCCAATTTGCAATGATCTGATGCTTGCACAGATCTAACCACATTAAGCCTGTCTAAATAATGATATAATTTATAACTGTTCAGGAAAACCATTCTTGAAAATAATTGGTATTACCATTGAACTAGAAACCAGGAGATGATTTGAGTGTCTCCCATCTCCTTCTCCCAAACCATATTGCTTTGGTCTAGTTTCCAAAGAGCTAATTTGCTAAAATCAATATTGAATATAGTTTCAGAATATCAGAATGACAATGTGCCTTCTTGGAGACTATTAGAAATAAATAATAACAAATGTCTTTTCAGCATTTAAAATTGTGATCAGCTCTTTGCCATAGGAATGGGAATGTAATGAAGATTGCTTCTTCTCAGAACTACAGATTTAATCAAAACAAAGAACTGATTTCCTGGCTGTGCTAAAAGCATTCTTGAATATCTCAGACTGTTCACAAAAGTCAAATGATCAGAATTTGATTTTAAAATTAAAAATTCCCAATGATCCTCTAGCTTACTCATTTCCTGGAGAAAGATGCAAGTTTAAGAAGGTTGTGTAACTGTCTCAAGGTCTCAGAGCTAGTTAGTGGCAGAGATCCCCAGGTCTCTCTCTTATTTTCACTAGAGCAGTGTATCTTGTTAACTTTTAGTCTGAACCAGAAGTTTGAGTCTAGACCTGCAAATAATGCCAGAAATTGGCCCCTACACATAAAGCAGGGACTAGGATTAAATCAGAATATTTACATCCTCATGCAGCCAATCTTAAGGTATATGAACAATCACATCTATGTCTTAACAATTCTATTGCTCCTTTGCCAAGAATCAATATATTCCTTTCTTCCTTATGTATATTTGGATAACCAGACCTTATAAAACTCAGTCTGAATTAATCCTCCTAAATTTGAATGCACTTCAGTGACTTGCATTTGGCTTTTGAAAATATAAACTTTACAATGTTTATAAATTGTTGATATTTTAGCAGCTGGGACACAGGTCAAATATCTGCTAGTTTGTCTAGGAAATGGGAGCATGGTACGATCCTTGCCTACTTTAAAGATTACTTAGACCATACAGGCATGGAGCCCTTGCCAAAGGTATTCTCTACTTGCTGAAAAGATTCAACAACTTTACTAAAAGTAATGGAACTTCAAATATATTATATTTGTAACCTGACAGCAATATAAAGATGTCATGAGCTTTCTGAGACTAGAAAACGATATCCTCAGATTTGTAAATAAGAATGAATTTCTTATGCCAGAAAAGAATGACTGGATATTTTTATAACAGTGACTTTTAGCATATTTTCAGAGTTGTGCAATCATTAGCACTATTATATTTTAGGACATTTTCATCACGCCCCAAAGAAATCCTATACTCATTACCAGGGCCTGGCAAACACTATTCTACTTTCTCTCTATATGGATTTCTCTATTCTAGACATTTCATAAAAAATAATTGTACCATGTGTGACCTTTAGTACCTGGTTTCTCTTACTTAGAATATTACTTTTAAGGTTCATCTATGATGCAGTATGCATCAGTACTTCATTCCTTTTCACAGCAGAATAATATTTCATTGTATCCCTATATGACAATTTATTCATTCATTCATCTACTGATGAACATTTAGGTTGTTTTTACTTTACGGTTATTATAAATAATATTGCTATGGAAATTCATGTACAAATTTTTTTTTGTGTGTGTGGACATATGTTTTCAATTTTCTTTGAATATATACCTAGGAATGGAATTGTTGCTCATGTGGTAATTCTTTTATTTTTTTATTTTATTTTTTTTTATATCTTTATTGATTTCAGAGAGAGGAAAGGAGAGGGAGAGAGAGAGATAGAAACATCAGTGATGAGACAGTCACTAGCCGACTGCCTCTTGCACCCCCCCCCACTGGCCATCAAGCCCACAACCCGGGCATGTGCCCTGACCTGGAATCAAACCACAATCTCCTGGATCATAGATCGATGCTCAACTGCTGAGCCATGCTGGCAGGGCTGTGGTAACTCTTTTATATTTTGAGAAACTGTTTTCCATAGTGACTATCCCAACAGTGAATGGGGGTTGGGATTTCTCTACATTATGGCTAACATTTGTTATTATCTACCTTTTGAATTATAGCCACCATACTGGATGTGAAGTGGTATTTCATTTTTGTTTTGATTTTCAGTTCCCTGATAAATAAAAATGTTGAATATCTTTTTATGTTATGTACTCATTGGCCATTTGCATATCATCTTTAAAAAATATCTATTCAAATCTGTGGTAGACTGAATACTGCCCCCCCCAGGAAGTCCAAGTCTTTGCCTTTGCCTTTGAATGTTGCATTATAGGCCAAAGAGATTTTACAAAAAGATGTGGTTAAATTAAGAATCTTGAGATACAGAGATTATCCTGGATCATTTGCATGAGTCAACTGTAATCATGGGAGTCCTTTTATAAGGAGGCAGCAGAGTTATAGTCAGAGAAAAGATATGATGACAGGACAAAGGTTGGACTGATGCTCTTTGAAAAAGAAGAAAGAGTTATGAGCCAAGAAATTCAGGTGCTTTCCAGAAGCTGAGACAAGGCAAGGAAATTGATTCTCCCATAGATTCTCTGGAGCCACCCTGTCAAGATCTTGAATTTATTCCAGCGAGTCTGATTCAGGATTTCTTACCTCCAGGACTATAAGATAAATTTGTTTTATATTGTGTCACTAAGTTTGCAGTAATGTGTTACAGCAGCAATAGAAAACTAATACAAAGTCTTTTGCTGATTTTTAAATTAGGTTGTTTGTCTCTTTATTGTTGAGTTGTAAAACTTCTTTGTATTTCCTGGATACAAGTTTCTTATCAGATATATTACTGCAAAATTTTTCTCCCATTCTGTGTTTTTTTGTTTGTTTTTTTAAACTTTTTTGATGATATACTTTGAAGCACAAAAGTTTTTAATTTTGATGAAATTTAATTTATCTGCTTGACCCAGGGTCTGGAAGGTTTACTCCTACGTTTTTGTCTAAGAGTTTTATAGTTTTAGCTCTCACAGTTAGGTCTGTGATCCACATTGAGTTAATTTTTGTATGATATGAGTAGGATCCCCACTTAATTCTTTTGCATGTGCATATTCAGAAGTCTTGGTACAATTTGTTTAAAAAAGGGAGAGGGAGCATGTTTGCCATAAAGCTATTTCACTTAACCCATAGAGGGATTTCTGTTTGGGTTACATAATGGTTGACCAAAATAGGAAAACCGTTGGAGATGCTTTTCCAACTATGACTGTACGTGGGTGCCTGGTGTTCTACCAGATGCATAGCTGAAACTGTTCTTTAGTAATTTTCCTGTGTCGTTCTAATTGTTGCGAACTTGTCATTACCAGTCACCATGGAACCACTTGCTAAGTGATATTTTTTCTTGTCTAAGTAAAATGTCAACACATTTAGAGCTGATATTGATGGAGAAAATTAAAGGACAGAGGGCTGTTCCTTCTCACCCTTTTTCATTCTTGTGGGCAGAGATGGAAGGAAATAATCCATAAGAACAAGTGCACTGAGAGCCCAACCATATCTCTTTCTGAGGGTGTTAATGTAATTTGCACTGGATAATGAAATCCCTTCTCATGAAGATCCTGTTCATGTCAGCAGTTGGACTTTTGCGCTGTTTTAGCCTCAAAACAATGATGAAAAAAAGTTCATTTGGCCTTGAAGACACTGAGAATCTCTATCTTGCAATGGAAAATTTAGCATAATCATAGTCATTTGGTGCAATAATCAGTTGGGTTCCAGTGGAAACTGACAGGTTGGCCTTGGTGACTCATGAGGTTTTTGTTTGCAATCATTCAAACTCATGAAAGTTCAACATAAAGTACTCCAAGAATTAGCAATCTCATGTTTCACTAACTAAAAGTCTTTTATTTCTTTAAACAATCTGAAAGTGGGGGAGCTTGGGCATAAGTTTCAGACTCTGATGCTTGTTAGTTGCTCCCTTTTCTCTGCTTGGTGCTTTTCACTTGCACAGAAAATGTTGAAGCTTAAGTTTGTCATCTTTTTCAAGTTGGATGATGTCTTCAGCTCCTGATGATCACCAGTTTTCTTCTTCTTTACCTTCCCTTTGTTCCTTTTCTTCCCTCCCTCTCTCTCTTTCTCCTCATGGTCTTATTTGAAAATCACTAGTGAGTTAATGGATATAAATTTTTAAAAAAAGCAAAAGAGTGAGCTGCCAAATGACAGCGAAAAGGACAACGTTGTAGTTTATACACAGGGGTTGTGCTCTTAAAACATCAATCCTTGACCTCTCAGTTTTTGATCAGTATAGTGAAACCTCAGTGTGATAAATATGAGTCTTGTTTGAAATCAACATGTATGTTACCTTGGCTTTTATAAGGACAAATCCAACCTTACCTGTAAACAGACACAGAAGGAACAAATGAAGCAGTCGACTTAGAGAAAACTTGTTTTTCCCACCTTGTCTAGGAGTAGAAATGATTGTGCTGAAGGCTAAGAGATTAAATTGTGTCACTTGTCAGGAAATTGGCGAGCAGCCATCTCTTCTGCCTGCTACTACACGCTGCTTTTGTGCTGTGGATGGGTCTAATAAATGCACTGTTGTGTGAAATGTCATTACTGCATCACCAAGAGGAGGCTGTCATGTGATAGCTCTTCCCCAGGATGACAGGTCGATATTGGTCCTCGGCAATCCAGGGACTTGAAAGCACACAGAGGACATTTTTAGGGTTCAGATTCAAAAGTAGAAATAAAAATCATTCTTTAAAGCATGAAAATGTACCTATTTTGCTCTGGAAGACAACATAGTGTTCTTTTTGAAATGTTCTTCCTTTAAAGGTAGACAGGTAATGCTATGAAATTTGAATGATTATTTCTAGGAAAAGAAATACAAATGACTAGTAACATTTATTTTTAAATGTTCAATCTTACTTTTAATCAAAAAAATGTGTAGCAAGGAAATATACCATTGTGTGTCTTGGTAGACAGCCCAAAATTATATATGTGTAAGTACATGCAATACTGACAACAAATCATAAAATAGGCCCTCTCCAAATTGTTGGTGGATGTAGAATTTGGTACAATATTTCTGGAAGGAAATTTAGCAATATATGTCAAAATTCTTTAAAATGTTCATACTTTTTGGTTCAGAAATATTACCACTAGGAATATATTCTAAGGAAATTAAGAGGAACAGGGTCCACAGTGTCTTCCAAAAGATTACCAGTTATTTAAAATGCTAGGAAAATAAAAATAACCTAACCTTCTAACTATGTGAATAGTAAGCATATTATTAAACAGCAATTAAAATATTTGTAAAAGTTTGTCTTAATGATATAGGGAAAGGTTTATGAAATAAGTTTATGTGAAGCTAAACAAATGCTAAATATTAGAGCATAATCTAAACTAAAAAACCCCACCAAAATAGCAAAAACAAGTAACAGAAATAAGTGTACAAAATATGTTAATAGCTATTTACTCTATTAAGTGTAAAAATGAATGTGTTGAGTTTTCTTCTACTTTTCTGCATTTTATACATAGCTATAAAGGACAATTATTATATCCATAAACTCACGTGCACAAGAAGTTATATTTTTTAAAAAGTTACATGGAATAATGATTACTGTCCAGAGAAATTAATCTAAACCACCATGTGCTCTCTTACCTGGTCTCTTAGCTTTCACCTCCCATTTTCCCTAAAGCCTCTGGCTCTCTCCCTCACTCCCGCTTAGACTCACCTCTCCAGCCACCACATGTAACGACACATCAGCTAGTCCCTGTCTCTGCTGTTCCTCCCCCTTGGCGGACTGCTTTCTTCTCTGTTTCTGACCTTGGTCCACCCCGTTTTCTGACTGCTTGGTGCCTCTTGCTTCCAGGTGTGTGAAGGGCCTGAGACCATCGGTGAGTCCTGATCAGTGTCTGAAGTTTAGAGTGCGGTGGTACTGGCCCAGCCTCAATGGGCAAGCCAATCTGCAGCTCGGCCACAGTGCATTTCAGGGTCCAGAATTCTATAGTGTCCATACTAGTTTTTTATTGCTGTGTGACAAATTACCACAAATTTAACAGTTTAAGACGACATATATTTAGTATCTCAGCATTTCAATGGGTCAGGAGTCCTCTACTCTGGGTCCCTCAAGGCTACAATCAAGGTGTCACCCGGAATGCATTTCTTTTGGGAGCTTGGGGTCCTCTTCCGAGTTCATGTGGCTATTGGGAGATTTCAGGTATATGACTGACATTTCCCATCATGCTAGCTGTGGATTGGAGACTGCTCTCAGCTCCTACAGGCTGCTCTCAGGTACTTGCCATGCTGCTCTTTCCATAGGTCGTCTTACAACATGGGAGTTTGCTTCATCCAGGCCAGCAAGACAGTCTGTCTGCCTTTAAAGTACTCACTGGGCTAAGTCAGGCCGACACAGGATAATCTCCCTTTTGATGAACTCAAAGTCAACTGGTTAGAGACCCAATGACATCTGGAAAATCTCTTTTGCCAAATAAAGTAATGTTACCACAGAGGTGATATCCCGTCAAACTCACAGGTCCTGCCCACACTCAAGGGGAAGGGATGATACAAGGATGTGGGTTACTGGAGATCATCTTAGAATTCTGTCAACCATAAGTGTCCCTTCCTGGCTGTCAAAGACGAGACTCAAGTTCAGTCTTCTGCACATAGGCTGTGTTGAGAGCCTTTGAATTTTATACAACTCCTTCATACTTACTATTTCATTTACCATAGATTATCAAGATATATGCTCCCATCTCCAATTTACCAGTGAGGAAACTAGAGGACAGAGAGCTTAAAAAGAAGTCCAAGGTCACATAACTAGAAAATAGAGCTTGAGACCCAGCTCCTCTGACTCTAAATAGTATGCTCTTTTCTCTTACATCACTCTTCTGGAGCAACCATTGAGACCTGAGCTCAGTTTGGAGCCTGACTTAATTAGGGAGAAAGTCACCTCTCACTGCACCTGTGTCTGCAGTACAACTTAGAACTTATAAACATTAGAGCCAGACTGCCTGGGTTCAAATTCTGGCCCCCACATTTATAAGCAGTACAGTCCTGTGAAGATTACTTACTTTTTCAGTTCCTCAATGCTCTTACCTCAAATATGGGAATAATAAAGGTATAGGTCTAATTGAGTTGTTGTATACATTAAACGCCAGAAAAGTACTTGGCACATTGAAGCACTACATTGGTCTTGGCTGTTATTATTATTGATCTGATTATTATAGTTTGACTAATATAGAGTTCAGTTACTATTCTCCTTTTAGCTGACCCATCATCTCATTTTTCTGGGCTTTAGCTTATCTGAAAATTTTAATATTGTCAAAAATAGAATTTATAATTGAAAGGATACATTTAAAAAATGTTGTCTAATCCACAGGGACCAAAGGATTTGACATGTAAAAGAAAACTATGTTTTTTGGGTTTATTTTTTAATGAGGGAAACATAGTGGATTCAATTGACTATAGAAACTGGAGAGTCAAAACACAGAAACATTTTTAGCATCAGATCATTTTTTTAGATGGGCTTTAATCCGTGTTATGACCAAGAGAAAAAGAGATGTAAACAAATAAGAGCAGAAAGCTGAGGGAAAGACATAGAGGATGAAAGGAACCTGAAAGAAAGGTAGAAAGGATGAGATGAAAGGGAATAGAACAGTATAAAGGAAAAGAGAAAGAAACCGAGGTAAGCACAGAGAAAAGGCTACTGAGAGGTAGAGAGGGCAGGTAGGGAAAAGGGGGAAAAGCTGAGCCAATACAAAGACCAATGGGTAGAGGTCACAATTAAGAAAATTGTGGCTCGGTAGAAAAATAACAAATTTTGTAATGTTTAGAGTTTCCCCTTAACATTATGAAAACTTTACCTTTGGGAGTTTTTAGACAGAGACATGTGAGTATAGGTGATTTTACTATTAAGTGAGAGGTTAGAGAGTATATAAGTGACATTCAGGACTAGTTTTTGGATGTATTCAAAGCTAGCTGAGTGAACTTTTCAAAGTCTTTAAGCCTTAATTTTCTAAGTCCATATTATAATGGCAATAAAAATAGTACATACTGTTGTCAGTGTATAGATGGGGGTGTGTTTGTGTTTATCTATATTTTTATAACTATTTCTACTGATCTACCATCTACCTATCATCTGTCATCTATGATCTTAGCACAATGCCCCACACATGATAAAATCTAAATAAATATAAGCTATCATTAAGTGTATTCTCTTTACAACTTTTGAATGATGCTCCCAGAACAGCAGAACTTCCTTTTATCTCTGTAGACATAATATTTTCACCCATGCTTGTAGGCAAAGAATGGTGGCACTCTCATAGATGCCACTTTTCATTCTTAACTGTAGGCTGAGCATGTGACATATAGTACAAAATCATGATTGTGGCCTACCAATTTCTGAATGATCTTCTAACAGCTCTATTTCTAAGCCTTTATAATGGAGCTTCTCCTGCATCCAGTATTAGCAAACCCAGTCCTCAAATTGTTCACTCTATAGCATGGATATTTCCTCACTCAGAAATTAATTTCCTCAAATCAGCCTGAAAATTCTATTGTCAAAAGGCATGTGTTTCCTAAGGGAGAGTCACTCATTTCTTTTCTTATTGAGAGGAGATGCAGATGCACCTGAAAAAAAAAAAAAAGATTTTCCTCCATAGGCTGTAAAGATGCAGCTGTCAAAAGTAATCACCGCATCAGAAGAATTGAGTAGAGTACAAGTGTCCTTGGCTGCTTTATAAGAAAAACAGGAAACTAGCTTATTTATGCTAAACGGAGAAACAGACTGAGGAAGGCCGATGGAGCTTACAATTCTGCTACTTAGGTCGTTGTCCTCACTGTGGCTCCACGCAAGCCAACGCCAAACTTACCTGAAGGACTCTGCTTGTGCTGCCCTTCCTATCTCATTCATTTACTGTCCTCCTTCCTCTTCTCATTTCACTCATTCATTCAAACACTCATTCTTTCAGCAAGAACTTATTGATCCACTTCTATCTATAACTGCCTGGTCTGAGAGGATTTACAATCTGGTAGAGGCGCTAAAATAACATGAGGACATAATTTTCTCCCCAAGGAAATGTCGCCTAATTGTTCTAATCCATAGTCTCTTTTAGCTAGTGTTTTGATCTCTGATAGATTTTTATAGTATTTACTAACTGGCAAAAAGCCTGAGTGACTCTTAATTCCCCAAATAACCTTCAGTTCTTTAAAGAGAGGGGCCCTGACTCAAGCAGCTGCTACCCTGTCCTGAGCAGTATCTGGCTCCACTCCATCCAACTATGGAATCTCACCTTGTGGTCTTCATCCAAGCCAAGCTTGTCCTCCTCTTGGTTGGGACAACTTGCTCTTTCTTCCTCTGTGTTCTCACTCAGATTTGTGGGGTTAATGAAATCTTAATTATGTTTTTAAGACACAGAAGGGAATCTTCCTATGGAATAGTTTCTTAGACCACTGTCCAAACTCCTACCTAAAGCCCTTATATATGGCTGCTGAATCTATAAACGCACAATGTCTTAAACAAAATGCACACAGTGTCTATAACATTCCATTATTTGCTAATATTACTTAAAATATATTATTTTTTCTATACATTTTATTTTCTCATCAGCTCATAGGATTCTTCTGTCCAATCAGACAGAAGGAGCCATGAACAAAAAACATTATCTGCATCCCCTGGTCACAGCGCCTGGACCACTGTTGAATGTGGTAGCTGTCGACAAACACAAATTAAGTACTACTTGAAATTCAATAAATAATGAGAGATCGGTAGAGTCATTACAGAAAGTTTGCTTTAACAGCCTTCTCTTTGAAGTACAGAACTTCTGTAGAAATATTATTCTCCAACGGTATAAACATGTCTCACTGATATGGCAGATTTACTTTCCAAATAATTCTAACGTTTCAGCTCTTTACCTGAGTCTGCCATCCTCTGCTGCAGCACCTCCTGGTATAATCTTCGTAATAAATATGCCAGGGTCATCTCCAATATGGGGATTATCTGTCCCTCCAGCAATACTGAATCCCAGGCCAGAATTCCCCTGTAGAAACAATAAGCAGATATTAAATCATGTGTCTGTCACCTAAACCTAGTTCCCTTTGCACTCTGTGTTATCATCTTACTACTTAAATGGAAATCAGGTGATAACAGTCCTGTGTGCAAAGCTATAAAGCTCAGTGTCAGCGGACAAAGAAGGTCAGGAAAAACACTCAAGTTTGTCCCTGCACTGCAAGTGTGCAAGGGCCTTATATTTTTGCTTTTAAGAAATGCTTCCTTTAATAGAGCAAATAAAATGATCATTTTTAAAGTGGAAAATAAAAGCTTACAAATTGTGTTGTATAAAAAATACAAAAAATAATTACTGTCAATTGTAAAAAAAATATAGATTAACATGAAAAAAGAATGGAAGGAAATGAGTTACATGAAAATATTTGATTTGGTAGAATTTTAGGTGTTTTTATTTACTATTTTCATTATTGTTGCTCTGATAATGTTTATCCATTAAATAATTGTGTTTCTCTGTAACAAGCAACTTTGACTTTTGAAGTCAGAGTCCTGTCTGAAGTCATAATAAATGTAATGTACTTTTCAGTTATAAATACGTTTTAATTTGCAGTAGATGTAGAAAAGGCATGCATTAATGCTGCAGCAGTTATATTCGGATAATTTACATTGTAATAAAGCTTTCATCCTTAGTGTACAGATAACCGTTTGAAATTTGTATGTAAGGCAATTAAAGTCTCCCCCAAATTCAGAAATTATCTTACTTAATATATTTCTTATTTACATATTCTCTCTCATATATATATATATATCTTTATTAGTTTCAGAGAGAGGAAGGGAGAGGGAGAGAGAGAGATAGAAACATCAATGATGACTCATTGATCAGCTGCCTCTTGCACGCTCCCTACTAGGGAATGAACCCGAAACCCAGGCATGTATGTGTCCTGACTGAGAATCGAATGGCGATTGTCTGGGTCATAGGTCAATGCTCAACCACTGAGCCACACCGGCCGGGCTTTACATATTCTCTTAATATCTATCTCCACTGCTACATTATATTTACATATTATATTTTGATTTTTTTTTTCTAATTTGCATTATATTTTAAATTGTTTCCATACAGCTAGGTAGTCTTTATAATTAATTACCTATTTTATTGTTATTTTTTATAATTACCCATTTTAAATGACTAAATAATTTTTCAACAAGGTCAGATACCATCATTTATTTAAACAGTCCCCCGTTACTGGATATTTAATTTCTCTATATGCTCTATGACAAATATAGCTTACTAAATTTACAATCACTTGATTAAGTTCTGCTCTTGGGTAAAAAGAGACAAGGACTACGAATTTAGTAGCTAATGCACAAAAATTAATTAGGGCGCACAATTAGTCAAAGAGTTCAACATTAAGATAAGGTCAGCTATAAATCGCAATATACCATTGCAAATGTCAAAGTAATGTTTAGCCATTTCTATGGATGGAATTAATAAAACTCTAAATTCTGGAGGGTTGTTTTCATAATTGTACATGTATCTCAAAAGGTTTAAATTGATAATTCAACCACGGTAACTAAAATCCCTTTTCTTTCTACTTCTAACATTTCCTGAATTTTGTTTGTTCTTTGAAAAATTCCAAAGTTCACTGAACAGAGATGTTACTTGGGAGCAGTCATGTAATCTTGAATTTAATATTTATTAAATGCCAGCTCTGTGCCTGGCACTGGACTAAGCCCTGGAGCTGCAGCAGTGAGTGACAATTGATGAGCCACATGAAAGGGAAGTACAAAGCACAGGAGTGGCTAACAGGAGAACCAAATGTAGAGACTTTTCCTGAAGGCGAATAGCAGTCAGTTACTTTTAAGGGGGTTGATGCGAGAGCTGGGAAGGAGGAGATAATATTCCAGGCAGATGGAAGAACCTATGCAAAACCCCGAGGTGAGCAAGTGGATGCCACCTCCAAGAAACACACAATAAGAGCAAAGAAAGGAAGGAGAATCAGATTAGATGAGTCTTTTTATCTAGATATTCTCCTGAGCAGAATGTATATAAATCTTTTTCATTTTAAGTACCTATTGACAGTAGATGACTGTATCAGTATTGGATGAGTATCTCTTATGTGACTGTCTTGAAGCTAAAGCTACAGGGATTAAGACAAGATGACTTTTGCCTTCATGAAATTCAAGGCAACGCAGAAAAGGCAGTGATAGTCTGGCATCTGGTGATCAACTACATTGTCACGTAGCCACCAAGACAGCATTTAGTTGATTTAGACAGTTTATTGAAGATCTAGGGATTTTGGAAGGAAAGGAAGAGAAGATGAATATCTTCAATATAATTTGGGTCTAGCTCTAAGAACATCGACAGGAGTATGTTGGTCTTACTAGGGTTGGCACCTTAGGGTTAATAATTTCCTGATTAATTGGAGTAGGGAAGAAGGCAAGCAGAGATTGGGAGATGCTCAGATGCTTTCTCCTGACAATATCAATATTTTTGGAGAGAACATTCAAAACTTTGTCATTTGATGAAGATATTCATGATCTAGCTCTTAACCTATTTTCTTTATTCTTAGTTTTGCACTTTCACCCCCTAGAACCCTGAACTGAACCACTGCCTCTTTCCTGCCTAATCCAGACTATAACTTCTCTCTGGGCGCTTATGCATGCTGTTCTCTCTACCAGAAACTTCCCATCTTCCGCTTGACTGGCCCATGTCTTCGCATTTTCTAAGATAGGGATCAGATGGTGTCAGTTCCAGAAAATATTTAATGATGATCCCCAAATCCCTTTCTCTGGGCAAGTCATTCCTCTTTTGAGTTTATGTAGACTTCTAAGCTTATCTATGTAATACACTGTGTTATTTTGAAGTTATATGTTTATGAGTCTATCTTTCCTTCAAACTGAGCTTGCAGAAGGCAGACACTGTGTTCATAGTTGTTTCTTGGTGTCTTTTTTGGTACATAGTATTGTTAAATAAATATTTGATGAATGAGATAAAAGACAAATAAACTTACTGAGAATATTCAAACTCTTAACTGGAAGACTCAGAAAAACACAATAAATGTCCATAATGTGTTAAGGGATGTAATATAGAGATAGGAGCAATTTTGTTCTCTGTGGCTACAACAAGAAAAATTGAAAGCCCAGGTATTCAAATTCTGGCTTAACTGAAGGATGACAAGACAGAGCTGTCCAAACTGGGGATAGGCTGTTTTGGAAGGGAGGGAAGGCTCCTCACTCACTGGGCAGCTGGCTAGTCACTGGACATGAGGGACCCAAGCATCTACTGAGAGGTCCAACTCGTTACTTTTAAAGAATTCTTCTGGTTCTCTGGCTAGATTTGTAGAAAAGCTGTTTTTGCCAACAAAGAAAAAGGAATGCACTAGGAACCTTTAGAGGGGGAGGTGGATCACTGTTGCATTTTTAAAACTTATTCTGTGAATCAAATTATCTTCAAAATAATGGCTTTGGTGACAATGCAACAACATTTAACCTCTGTGTTTAGACTTGACGGAGAATACGATGGCTCTGGCATTGACTAATATACCTTGACTTGCCCTCAAACCCAATCTGAAGAAAAAGAAAAAAAGGAACAAGGAGTCCACAATGAAAAGAGGTAGGTAGAGACAGGGTGTAACTAGACCTGTGTTTCTGGCCCCAAGGATTCCCAAAAGCTTTTGCATTTCAATTAAAGCCAGTCTGCCAGCTGGGCCTGGCCAGTCACCAAGGTTCTTTAGAAAAGGTTCATCTGAATTCAACTAAGGAAATTATTTAAAGTACTTTCCCATCTCCCCCATTTGTTCTCTCCCAGCCTTCCCTTTCTGGTCTCTGCTACCAGCCAGCGGCATTCAGTGGAGAGAGGGACAGATTAAAAGCGGCAGTGAAATTACCTCCTGCTGATCTATGGCTGAATCACTCCAGTCCCCTGACAATAATCCCAGAGCCAGCCAGCTGCAGGGGCAGACCCCTGAACCTCTCTCTTCTGAGCAGCAATCTCTCCATGTGAACAGGCATGCCCCTGGCTGACACCCTTAGATCCTGAAAATTGTGACTAATTAACCAAGTGTTGATACTTGACCCACTCAATGGAAACTGCTAGGTGGCATGCTGGTGAGGGCAGCCCCTGTACAGAGTTCTGGGTGGGCTGCTGTTCCCTTTCAGTAGGGTGGATTCCGTGACTGATGAACGTAGTTGGCATGGAGCATTCTTCCTCCTAGTTCCCAGTCTTCCACATTTGCTGACTTTTGCCCAGGAGCACAAGTCCATTGCCTAGCCAAATGATATTTCCTCTTTTCTGCACCATACTCCATCCCTCTCAGAAAAATAATCAGCAAAAAGGAAGGACACTTTGCCACTTAACTGATGATTGCAAATATAAATACAATATCCTTGGAAAAGCTCCTCTTTCATTAAAAGTGTGTTCTCCAAATGAAAATTACAGCCCCAAATGGGGTTATAAAAAAGAAAAGCAAAACCAATGATATTACAATCATATGCATTTATAGAATGTCCTATTGATGAAGAATTTTTTGAATTTTACAAGTTGTTACTAATTTAAAATACTGTTTAATGTGATCATTCATTTCTAGAAATTTATCCTAAAGAAATCATCAGAGATGTGTGCAAAGATGTGTGTGCAAAGTGTTGCCCCAGTATTATGTTTCTGATATGAAAAACATAAAACAATTCACAACTGCAAAAGTTCTCAGTCTAGAAATAAGAGATGCTCATTGTCACACATAACATTTAGGAGGTCCCAAATTTTGCTATATTAAGTTTTATTTTTCTGGAAGGTGCTAAGTAGAGAAGCTATCAGGCAATCTGCATTTGCAGATTGTTAACTGTAGGTTTGGTAGGATCATGGGCTAGGTAATTTGAAGGAAAGTGTTTTAAGGGTATGGGGGACTGTGGAGAGGAAGCAGTTGCAACAGAGGTGGAAAAAGAATGCCCGATTGCAGTAGGCCGAATAACTATAAGAAGTAAAGGGCGATATAGTAAAGGCAGATTACTGTTTCTGTGAGTTTTGTTCTTAGGAAAGTAATGTTTGATGAGAAGGCGGCAGAGGAGAGGAGCTATTTTAGAGGGTGGCAGGAGGGAACTCAGGCATGTCTGTGGGCTAAAGCAAAGGAGAGCTTGGAAAGGAAAAGTGAGGCTAGAGAAGAGATGGAGAGGACATGGGAAGGAAGAGTGAGGGGTGAGAAGAGCCACTGCAAGGAATACAATGGTATTATGATGTGAAAAGATTTATGCATCTTTAGGTAAAGAAAGTAGAATACAATATAGGATTTAAATTTTGATCTCACTTTGTAATAGAGATACATGCAAACATTTTGGAAGATGTGTCCACCAATATGTTATTACTGGTTCTCCATGGATATAAAAATTATTATAGGTTTTTTTAAACTTTTGCCATTTTGAGAAAACCCATTTTTAATTTTTCCTTATAAATATACCTTACTAGAAACACAAACATGCACATTATGCTTGTAAAAGTTGTCTAACAGAAGAACAAATAAAAGTTTGCTTTTTGAGAACATACCTCATCTTTGGCTAGGGGGGTGGATACTCTTCTATCTGAGATAAAAAATGAGGAAACTCCTATAGATAAAGTGTTCCTTTAAGGTGAAAGAAGTTACAGGGTCACTTAAAGGTAGAGAAGAAGGAGGCTAACAGAGTCCTTGGCTGAAAGCATGGCTTTGCTTTATCTATTCAGATATCAGGACTTTCGAGGCAGGAGTCTCGGATAAACGTGGAGCCTTCAGGGAAGCACTAAAGGGCTGGAGCTGCAGCTGCGAGGCAAGAGAGGCCTTGGGATCAGGAAGGGTGTGCTGAGCAGCGATAAGGTGGACACCATCGGCATTCCTGCAGGGTTTTCTCCAGCACTGCTTAGTAAGCTGGAACAGTGGAAAGGGGAGGTTTGGTTGCTCTAGGGCTGAGATTTGAAAATCAAATGTGGGTGGCTTTCAACAGAATGAGAAATAGAAATCAGAAAAATAGCAAAGGAAGAGAAACAAGGTGGATAACCACAGGCTGAAAGAACAGAAGTGGGTAGAAAGACTATGGTCTAGTACAGGCCCAAGGGGAGCAGGGGATGGAAGAGGGGGCAGCGGGCTATGGACACTGTGGGGCGTCAGGGCTCAAGGTTTGGGAAAAGAAGTACTCACAGGTAGTCATGTGAGTGTAATAAGGTCGTGTGGGTGTATTGAAGTGATGATCGAGTCACAGTACTCTGTGGCCAACACTGGAGCTTCCTTAGTAGAAAAACAAAAAAATGGAGAAGAAAAAGATGGCCAGAAATGCTCAGTGAAAGTGAGGAAAGACCTAGAGTAGAGATGCAAAAGGGGGTAGGAAAAAGGCAGTATGGCAGTTAAGAGAGCTCCAGGTAGAGGAACAATATGTGCCAAACCTGAAAAAGAAGAAAGTGCTTGACTTGTTCAAGAAACTGAAACAAGACCAGAATAGTTATAGAGTGATAAGGAAAGGAAGGGAGAGGTGAGGTTAGAGAGGGCAGCAGGGGTCAGAGACTGGGGGCCAGTAGGACATCATAAGGTTTTAGGATCATGAAGACTTCAAACAGGAAAGTAACATGACCTGATTTAGTTAGAGATTACACTTGTCGCCATTTAAAAACTTATTAGAGAGAGCCAAAGTGGGGGAACAGAGAGACTAATTGCAGCTGTTCAGGTCAGAAATGGATGGCACCTGGTAGGATGGTAGCAGTGAGGATGACAAGATTTGAGACATGATTTGAAAGTAGAATTGACAGAACTTACCGATGGTTGGAATGTGTGAGGGAAAGAGACAAATCAAAGATGATGTATATAGCAGGACAGGGCTGCCCTATGTCAGATGGAGAAGACCGTGAGGGGGTAAGAAAACCAGTTTGGGCAAAGTAAATCAAAAGTTCAGTTTGGCTTATTTCACTTAACATAATACTCTCCAGGTCCATCCATGCTCTCCCAAAGGGTAAGAGATCTTTCTTTTTTACAGCTGCATGGTATTCCATAGTGTAAATGTATATGCATAACCTACTGACACAGACAATAGTGAGAAGAAGGCCTGGGGGGCACGGGGGTGAATGCCGGGTGGAGGGGATTAATGTGTATGGGGGGGAAGGGGATATCTGTGATACTTTCAACAATAAAAAAAAAGAAAAGAAAAGAAACTGTAGGAAAAGAACTCTAAGTCCAACAACATGGTTGGCTCTACAAAAACTCTACGTATGGTGCCATTAAAAAAAAAAAAAAAGAGTTCAGTTTGGATCCTTTTAAGTTTGAGGGATCTGTTGGTGTCAATGGAGGGGCAGAAAACTTACTGAGGTACCGAGAAAGAGAATTGATAATAGTTTACACTCATTGATTGTTTTCTACATGCCAGGTACAGTGCTAGACCTTACAACTAACTCCCTCCTTAAGGATAGTCAAGATACTGGCAAGAAAATAGGTGGTGCTTGACCAGCATGGCTCAGTGACTGAGCATCGACTTATGATCCAGGAGATCTTGGTTCGATTTCTGGTCAGGGCACATGCCCAGGTTTCGGGCTTGGTCCCTGCAGGAAGCGTGCAGGAGGCAGCCAATCAATAACTCTCTCATCATTGATGTTTCTATCTCTCTTTCCTTCACCTTTCCTCTTTCTGAAATCAATAAAGACATGTATATATTTTTAATTATTTTTTAAAAAAAGAAAATAGGTGGGTAATTGCGGAAATATCTGAAATAAGTGCACGGCTGCTATTTCCTTTAATCCCCACAACTACTTTTTGAGGGTATATGTGAAAATTTTCTGAATGCAGATGTAGAAGTATGGGTTTTCCTGGAAAAACTAAGTTTTCTTAATAGGAAATGACATGATAAATTTGAAGTTTTACAGTGATTAATTCAAGGACAGTGTGCAGACTGAATTAATACTGGGTTGAGTTGGATTGAGTCAGAAAGCAAGAGTAATTTGGCATCAACTTTAATATTTGAGATGTGAATCCTTAAGATCTGATTTAGAATGCTGTCAATGACACTCCAACTATAAAAATTTCAAGGAACATCAATCTTGTCCCCTACAATAGTATTTAACTGAAATGCCATGGGAAGTTAATATATACTTGTCAACAGCTCCCAACATAGTCTCAACTTTTTGATAATTTTTCCAATGTAAGTTGATAACAATGGAGTCCCTCTCTTGTAACCCCATTAAGACTTCTACCTACAGTGACGTTTCTGCTTGTGCCCCCTGAAAAGTTTCTGGCATATGAAGGATTAAGGTAGATATCTATTTAGAATAGTTTGGGTGTATAGAAAACAAGAAAGAAATAGGGAAGTTAATGAAGCAGTCAGCTACCACATCAAGACTGACTCCTGCCTGTCCATCAGTCCTTGCATTTTATTAAACATATCTCTTGTTGTTGATTCTACCCATAAAATATCCCTCAAATCCATCCAGCTCCTCTCAACTTCTACTATCACTGCGCCAGCTTAGAGCTTCATTAGTTTTCCTCATTGCTCCTCTGGTTTCCAGACCTGACTCCCTTTACTCCATCCTCATGGTGGAATGTGCTTCAAATAATGCATCTCAAACTCAAATGCTGTGAAGGCAACCAAGATATACAGGAGGGTGATGTGGGCCCAGGAGACATAAACAACAGAGCAAGAGTGCATTTAAATGGCAGCTGATCTTTGTATTGGGAATACAATAGGGAGAAGTGGGGACTGAGCAAATGTCTCATCTAAAGGGAAGAGGTATTATTCAGTTCAGAAATGGTGGCCACTCTAAAAGGGTGTCCCATGTTGGAAGATTGTCCCCCTCCCCACAACCTAGGGAAGTCAGGATTCAATTTTTTAAAGTGAAATATTGATTTTTAAATGTTGGAAAATTATATACGCCCATAGTCAGTTATGCTCCCTGTAGCTGGTAGTTTGTGAGGCATGTTCCAGCTGCCGCTCAAGTCAATATAGTGAGTACTGAAGAAAATATACCTGGAAGCCAGAGATATGATCTAAGGGTCACTATTTCACAAACTGCTCACTATTTAACTAACTTGTACTTCCTTCTGTGTAGCCTTATAGACCCACTGGCAGCATGTAAAGAAAAGTGCCTGTCCCAGACTAGGTGCTCACTTTCCCTGTCATTTCACTCTGTGCCTGGTTCACGAGTTTCTTGTGGCTCAAGCACATTGAATTATACTTATTTACATGTTTATTTTCCTTATTCTACTGTGAGCATCAATCCAAAGCATCAAAATTGAGTTATTCATTTTCTATGCCAGAATCATGTAGCACCTATACCTGAAAAGTACTGGACAAACTCTTGCATGAAATGAGCTGAGCTGCTTCCTCTGCCTGGAATTCTTCTTCTCTTCTTCTCTTGTAGAACTCCTATGTGAACATCAAAATCCATCTCAAATGCTATCTGGACTGCTTTCTCCAACTGCTTCAGGTGGGTGTCATTGCCCTTTCCTATGTGATTCTACACAACTTCATTCATAATGTGACTAAAACAAAAAAGTTATTTGTATATGTGTCTTTCTTCCTCTAGATTCTTTGCATCTGGATGGCAGGGGCCACACTATATTGGCAACTGTACTTCTACTCTCAATACAATTCCTGCTGACAGAAAATACTTAGCAAGTTTTTGTTGTAATAAACTAAACAATTTGATTTGTATAATAAGCTAACAAGGAAAGGTCAGGTGAAGGGGTATACAAGAGGTATTTGGTTTTAATGTGAAAGGGCTAAAGATTGAGCCACCTAATTAATTATGCATTTATTTATTTGAGTATCTACTATGTGTTCAAAATTGTGTCAAATTCTGGGAACAAAAGAAAATAAAAGACATGGTCTTTTTTCTCAAGGAGCTTACAGTCTAATTGGGGAGACATGCCATTCAGACAGGAACAGCATGGCTGTGGCACAATATTTTAAATTTATCTTTGGCTGTTCCTCTCCCTGGGCCTTCTCATCCATCACTTGCCAAGTTCTGTTGATTCCATCTCTTGAAGGCCTCTTGTTTTTTACCTTTTATTTCTATTTCCACTGCCTCTATCTTAGCTAATTTCCCCATTTCCTATTGCCCAGGATATTGCAAAATGTCAGCGTCTCAGAATGATCACTTTATATACCATTGCTTTTGATTCATTGTGCTTCAGAAGTATAATTTTCCCATTTTCTCTCAAATAAACAATTCAGATCTTTTTCTATTCCAACTCTTAAAAAAACAAAACTGTTGAACAAAACAATCTTATTCTTTTCACTCTTTACTGAACCAGGAGGACTTTTTTAAAAGCCTGGTTCCTAGAGTTTTTTTCTTAATCTCTGGCAGTGTACTCTTGCTCTTTCTTTCCATTTCTTGGCAGTACTGTAGGTACTCACTTACTACAACCATAAAGTTATATCCCTTAAAAATAACTCTCCTTTGAAATGGTAACTTGGGAATAACCAACTGGGACTCTGAGGTAAGCCTTCAACACATACGCCCACCCCCACCAATCTTGACTAGGCCAAGAGGAATGGAAATGGGCACTTTCTATCAGCAATTAGGTGCCGCTCTCTTGAAATGGATTTAGAAACAGGCTTTGGAATCATTCCTGCTGTGTTTACATCCTAGCTCTACCACTTTCTGGCTTGTGATCTGAACAGTTCTCTTAAGTTTTCTGACCTGTAGTTTCTTCAACTGAAAAAAGGAAATAATATAGCTCTTTGGTTGGTTATAAACTAGCAGTACTCAAAGTGTCTTCAAAATCAAAAGCATTTTTATGATAATAAAATGTTGTCTCTTTCATGGTGTTTACCTTTGCACTAATGGTACAAAAGCAATGGAATATAAAACTCTTGATGCCTTGGCATAAATCAAGGCAGTGGCACCAAAGTGTACTGGTAACCAGTGAATTCTTCAGTAAACATATTTACATTTTAAAAAGTCTATTTCACTTAAGAATATCTTTGATATCTTTGATGAAGCAGTGAAAATTATTAATTTTATAAAATCTTGACCTTTGAGTTCACAATGTTATTATGTGCAATGAAATGAGAGGTATGCCTAAAGCACTTATGTATTTGCATACAGGGTGGGGAAAAAGTACATTTACAGTTGTGAGTATGCAAAACAGTTTATTCTTGCATTATCATTTATTAATTATTGTATTATTTTTCATATGAACAATTGTAAACCTACTTTTGACCAACCCTGTATGTTTTCTCAAGAAAAATATATTTGTGCAATCATTTGAGTTGAAAGCTAAACTAACATTTTCATTTAATACCATTTTTACTTGAAAGAATGACTGAGATACAAGCAATTATTCAGTCTTTGGTATTTGGTCACCTGAAAATGAATGAAATGAGCTTGTTTTATCGGAAAAACAACTAATAAACTATGCATATATCCATATGACCTATGGAAACAGACAATAGTGTGGAGAAGGCCTGAGGAGCAGGGATGGATGAAGGGTAGAGAGGATCAGTGGGGGAGGGGGAAAGGGGGACATCTGTAATACTTCCAATAATAAAGATAAATTTAAAACACACACACACACACAAACAACTAATGGTATTTGTTGAAAATTTTAAAATTTGAGTTTTCAAGCAACCATTAGATTTTGGATACCTTGCATTTATCACCATGTGCATAACAGTTTTCCAAGCCTTAAATACTTTTTTAATGGGATGTCTAGTAATATTGACAAATAGGAAGTTTTGGTATTGCATAATGAAATATGTCAACTTTTGGATTATCTGTGTAACTCAGTAAACCAGTGTTTTTCAACTAACCAATACATATTACAAACCCATGCATAAGTAAAAGTTCCTTTTTTTAATCCTCTCCTGAGGATATTTTTATTCATTGCTTTTCAGGGAGAGTGGAAGGGGGGGGAGGAGAGAAGCATTGATGAGAGACACATCAATTGGTTGCCTCCCACAAGAACCTCGACCAGGGCCAGGGGTCGAGCCTGCAATCGAAGTACATGCCCTTGGCTGGAATCAAACCCAGTACCCTTCAGTTTGCAGGCCAACACTCTAACCACTGAGCCAAACCGGCTAGGGCAAGAAAAAGCTCCTTTAAAGTGTAAGATAGATAAACACATTCTAGTGTAACATAGTAGAAAAAGTTCATTAACATGGTTTTAGATTCCACGATGCAACTAATTTTTATGAAATGACCACTTGTCAATTGGATGAAGGTCTTCATGACTCACCCTCTAAAATTTGGTGGCCTCTACTCCCAGAACGGTTGCAATGCCACTTATGAGGCAAACATGGAAGGAAGTAAAACCAGCTTCCCTGAACTGGACGGAGTCAGGACACCTGGGTTCTAATCGCAGCCCTCTTGTTACTTAACTAGCAGTTTCACCTTGAGCAAATATTTTGAATTTTGCTAAGTTTCTTGTTTGAAAGGCAAGATGCTAGATCAGATGCTATACTAAACAAATGGAGATGAAAACAAGAAAACCTACCATTTGCCAAGTTTTGGTGTAACATCAAAGAAGACTAGCCACAGTACCTGAAAAGGCTATGGAAACATTTCACCTTCCTCCATTCATATACCTGTGTGAGAGCTTCATTTTCCTCATTTACTACCACTAAAATGACATGTAGAATGGATTAAACATGAATGAGGAGAATCTAGATGTGTTATATTAATCTAGACATAAAAGAGGTTTGAAAAATGTAAAACAATGTTCTCCATTCTTCTTCTCCACTCCTATTTATAGTCTCCCAAACACAATCATTGCACTGCCATCTTCATTCCTTCTACCCGCATTTATCTGAAATCAGCTCAAGCATCATCTGTCCTGAGAAGCTTATGGGACTCACCAGTGGGTTTAGATAGGCATCCTTTGTGCTCCCAGAGTACACTGACCTTGCTTCTGCTGCCAGAGTTATCACATGTCATTATAAACGTTGGATGCATGGGAAAGAAGCTATGTTAATTTTCCTTATGTGCTCAGAGTAAATGGGTAGTAGGTATTTGCTGAATAAATAAGTGAATGAGAGCTTTATTTTCATTGATCATTACTATGTTAAGAACTTCATGGGCTTTATCTTAGTTATTTCATAAAATAATGTATTTAAATATCTGCTTATTTCTATTTATTCTCCTACCAGTTATAAAAGACTAAGCAGTTTACCTTCTGAAGAAAAACAAAATTCATTCAGCCTCCTGCTGTATCAAAAGGTGCACTAGAATAATAGCCCAAAAGAAGCCTGAAGAAACTAATTCACCTCCATGGTTTCCCCTTAACTCCCTAATCACAGGCAGAATCCATTCAGACTTTAGAAGAAAATGAGGACTGAAATCTACTTCACATTCCTCTTAGGGTTTTCTCTCATCTAGTAAAGTCCTGCCTAACTCATTTTTCTCTAAAGAGTTCATATTTGACTAAGGATTTAAGAACACAATATAAAGCATTTAGTTCTCAGAATCAACTCTAGAATAATACAGCTACAACCAAAGGTAAAGTAAATAAACTGAATTGGGGTGCACCAGAGAGGAATATATTTCTTTAGAAGGTACTTAACTAGAATGTAAAAAATCTCTTTGGTTCTTTCCTGATCCTTTAGAAGCAGTAACAGAAATATGAGGTATTTACTTTCTTCTACTTTACAGTAGAAATAAATTTTATTTTTATAATTCAGGCAACAAAAAGATATTTTCCATTCACTTCTTTGATTCCCTAAAATATATTTAGACCCTGAAGTCCAAGAGTAAGTAGAGTTGATAAAAAATGTTGGTCTGTCATTGTACTTTAAGCAGGTTAATAATTTTCATTGAGGCATCAATATGACTTGCCACATTCTGCCACTTTCAATCCTTGGTGCATACACTTCAAAAGAACAACGTGTTTATTAAGTCCTCTAATATCTGCCACATCACAGTAAATGATGAACCAACTTCCAGAACACTGGCTTTGACCTCAAGCCAATTATGCAATAATGCTTCCTTGAAAGTTTTTGTGCATGCAGCTCCTTCTCTCCCAGAAGGTACATCTACCAGATGGCAAAAGTGGCAATCTTAGAAAAAATTGAAAGCTGAGTTGAAAACAGCAGCTCTTTTAGAAGGTCAGGGCACAAGTCTCTGGTAGCAAAGCACAGCACAGCATTTTAAAGACAAAACCTTTTACCCAAATACTGCACTTAATGCTGGACGGGAGGTATGTCTGCCTATAGGTATATGCCCCGTCATCCTAAGGTGAGACCAAAGATTTTAACTACAATGTCAAAGTAGGGGCAGATAAGACCATATGCAGATGAGGGTTTTAGGATGCTACTGCCAAATTCATATGTTTATATATGAATTCATATATGTACTTATAAATTTCACATATTATATATATATGATATATTCATATATATGCAATACACACATACACATAATAAAATGAAGTACAATCTTATGAATATATAATTAGGCATACCCCATTTAAATGCCACTTCAGGACACACAAGCTTTCCCTTAAAAGGCACTGGTGGAGTTGCTTACACAGGTGAAATATTTATCTATCTCTATCTATCTATCTATCTATCTATCTATCTGTCTGTCTGTCTGTCTGTCTGTCTGTCTATCTATCATCTATCATCTATCTATCTATCTATCTATCTATCTATCTATCTATCTATCTATCTATCATCTATCTATCATCTATCTATCTATCTATCTATCTATCTATCTATCTATCTATCTATCTATCTATCATCTATCTATCATCTATCTATCATCTATCTATCTACCTATCATCTATCTACCTATCATCCATCTATCTATCTATCTATCTATCTATCTATCTATCTATCTATCTATCTATCATCTATCTATCTATCATCTATCTATCTATCTATCTATCTATCTATCTATCTATCTATCATCTATCATCTATCTATCATCTATCTATCATCTATCTATCTACCTATCATCTATCTACCTATCATCCATCTATCTATCTATCTATCTATCATCTATCTATCTATCATCTATCTATCTATCTATCTATCTATCTATCTATCTATCTATCTATCATCTATCTATCATCTATCTATCATCTATCTATCATCTATCTATCTATCTATCTATCTATCTATCTATCTATCTATCTATCTATCTATCTATCTATCTATCTATCATCTATCTATCTATCTATCTATCATCTATCTATCTATCATCTATATATTTTTATTGATTTTAGAGAGAGGAAGGGAGAGGCAGAGAGGGA
This sequence comes from Miniopterus schreibersii, assembly GCF_964146895.1. NCBI lineage: Eukaryota > Metazoa > Chordata > Mammalia > Chiroptera > Miniopteridae > Miniopterus > Miniopterus schreibersii. The sequence continues at coordinate 28,350,805 of NC_138112.1, read as the reverse complement.
AAAACATTAATGATGAGAGAGTCACGGATCAGCTGCCTCCTGCACGCCCCCTAATGGGGGTTGAGCCCACAGCCTGGGCATGTGCCCTGACCGGGAATCTAACCTCGATCTCCTGGATCATAGCTCAATGTGCTCAACTGCTGAGCCATACTAGCTGGGTCAGGTGAAATATTTTTCCATAACTAGTTATCATGGAAGCCCTGGACAGTTTGCATTTTGTAAGTCAAAGTGTCCAGGAAACATCTGGATGAAGAGGAGATTTCCAATGGCAGGCTATAACCTTTATTCATTCTTTCATTTCTTCAATTATTTATTCATTTAAAAATACTGAAGTACTATAAAGCAGGACTGTATTTGGTGTTGACTATCAGACTTGGGATTAAATCAATAAATATTAAAGAAGTTATGCAGAAGAAAAAAGTGCTTTTTTCCCTAAGATGTACCTTATTTCTATTTTTTTTACCTAGATAAAAAAAAATATATTAAGTTTAATAGAACAAAACTCTAACTTTTCACTTCTTAAAATATGCTCAGGAATAGTATATACATTTTTCTATATTTTGCTGAGAATATTTTATTAACTCACTTATTAACAAGGCCTTACTTAGAACCTATAAAACCCCCACTGTCTTGAAAAGTGTGGGTGTATTTATGGACAAATCCAAGTTCAATGAAATAAAAGAGAATTCATCTGGTATTAAGTGCCTCCTACTAACTTTGTACTGGAACATTTGTTTGTCTTTGTGAGTAGGATATATGCAGCATAATTTCCGTAACTGTTTTCCTTTGGCTGGAAGAGGAAGGCTACGAAGAGAACTGGCTTGATGCCTGAACTCATTTCAATTTCAATTCAGCTAAAGACAAAGGCAAGCCCTGGCTGGGTGGCTCAGTTGATTGGAGCATCATCTCATACACCAAAATGTTGTGGGTTAGATTCCAAGTCAAGGCACATTCCTGGGTTGTAGGTTCAATTCCCAGTCCTGGCGTGTACAGGAAGCAACCGATCTATTTCTCTTTCAGATTGATGTTTCTCTCTCTCTTTCTCTCTCTCCCTTCTTCTCTCTCTAAAATCAATTAAAAGTAAAGAAATAAGTAAATAAATAAATACAAAGGCAAAGATTGCTCAGTATTTGGTTAAGGTGGATTCTTTTTTACTCCTTGAAAAAGTAGATAATTCTCAAATGTGCCTAATGTCTGCAGGCTTATTTAACAATCTGTCTCCTATTTGTAAACTATAATAGGTTGTCCATTGTCCAGGAATTTCACTTTGTTAAAAGATTTTCACACATTAGTATGAAACTTGTAAATGCGTAAACTTAGTATTCTCAGATCATGTAGGGCTAGGCACTTCAACCATTCAAGAAAGTTGCTTATAATTGCATATCCATTCATTTCTTTTAACTCTAAGGGGGAAAAAGATATAAGTTATCTGACTATGTGACTGGAGATATCCAGGTAGTTATCTGACATTTATTCTTTTAAAGCAGTTCCTCATAACGACTCTGAGAAAGGTTTGTCGCAGTATCTCTACATTAAAGATAAGGAAAGAAAGGCCTAGTTAAATTAAATGGTGGTCTAGACAAACTCATATGACAGGTCTGCAATAGAAGTAAGTAAGGATGCTGGATGATAGGCACTGAGTCTTAAACCATTTGGGATACAATGATAAAATATATTCCTTTTATTAATAATTAATCAGAGAATCCAGACTGAGTGGCTTGCAGTGGCTCAGCAGTTTGTGCTCACTCAGCAAGTTTTTATTATGGTGAGTCATCAAAACAGAACTAAAAGCATAAGAAGGAAATTAAGATAGTCATGCTATATGGTTGCTAATATAAATTTTTTGAGCTGCATTTAAAAGCATAGCATGCAACCTTATGCAATGCCTAGTTTGCCAAATAACTCCAGCTTCACATGTGATCACTATGGTGTGGTGTAAGTGGTTGGCTGGGGATGTGTAAATATAAATGCACATGAAAATTCCACCTTATCAACATTCCTTTAGTTTGTTATGTCTTTCTTCAACTTCACCCAACTCCTATTAATTCATTCATTTACTCACTTATTCAGGCATTTATTTATTTAACAAATATTTATTGAACATCTACTCTTTGTCTAGAGATGAGTGATATGCTGGATGTCCAGGGTGAATTAACAGGGACAGACCAGACTTCATGAAGCCCTCATTAACCCAAAAATGTTTATGGATGAAAAGAACTTACAGCTATAATCTTATGCAAGCTACTTAATCTCTTTAAATCCCAGTTTCCTCCTCTCTACAAGGGGGTTAATAATAATATCTTCCTTGCAGGGCCATTGTGTTCCTTTCTCGTTCACAGCTGTATTTCCCTGGTTACTTGGTATATAGTGGGCACGATATGTTCATTACAGAGTCAATGGTGCATCAGGGAGTGAATATATAGATCACTTAAACAGTGGGTACACATTAAATGGTAGCTAATATGAACAACATTAAGTTTCTCCTTCCTCTTTATAGCAACTATTGTAGATGATAGAGCAGCAGTGAATGTGACAACTTGTATTTGTCCAGCCTCTCACATTCCTTCCCCTTGCTTATTTTTAAAGACCATTTGTAGACATTTCCACACTACATCTTTAAATAATGCTGCAGGATAGTCAAAGTAGAGTGTATTAGCCTCATTTTCCAAGTGAAGATGGAGAACTTCAAAGAGGTTGATTTATCCAAACTGAACTAATCAGTGGTAATAATTCTTGAGCCCATATTTTTCTCACTGGCCACTCAGTACACTGGGAACACCTGAGGAGAGGACCCTGCAACACCCTGTAAGGCTGCAGACTCATAAGTCAACTGATAACCAGGATGCCTCTGCTCACCGAGATTTTGTCCCTAATTTTGTCAATGGAGTCATGTGACTTACGAGTTTATAACTCTAAATCCACTGCACACCCAATACTTTACTTTGAACTTCTATGATACTAAGGCAAAAAAGAAAAGGTTTCAAGGCTGTAATGAGAAGAAGCTGACTCCTTTTAAGCATATACTAGGCGCTTGAAAGTGTTTGTAAGCATGAATCAACTACTGTTATTTTGAACAAAGTGGTTCTTGAATGGATTGCTTAAAATGAGGCAGCATTAACTCTAAATTAAATGGAAGATATTGTATAATCTTGTGGGAGAGACAGAGACTAAACACAACACTGTGCATGCACCCACACAGGTGCTAATTAGTGAGGAGAAAGCAACTGATTATTCTACCCAAGAAAAGAGGAAGAATTATGGTTCTAAGTCTAGGAACATGTGCAATGGGTACAATAGTACTGATGTCATAGAGTTGTTAGGATTAAAAATAGTTAAAATAGATAAAGCATCTGGAATAGGCTCTTCACAATGAGAATGTAATAAATTATATCTTGTTTATATTAATAATTTTATATACTCAGTGAAGGGACATTGCCTTGAGTTATCAGATCTTGGTATAAGATGTTCTTATACCACAGGTTCTCTCACATGTTGTCTCATAAAACACTAGGCTAAAAGTAAATTTGAAGCCTGTCTATGTTGTATTCTAAAGTCACAGCACATGATCACTTGCAATCCCTCATCAACCCTGGTTCTTATAGAGCTGGACCCTGAATGGTGCCATGAGGCCTCTTTTACAGAAGAAGGTCCTTTAAACGTGGTCCTTTCAAAGAGTTTTGGCCCTAAACTCCTGAATTTGGGGTACATTATGGACCCTACTTATACTCAATCCAACTCTGCAGTGACTTGCTGTTCAGAGGGCCCAGTGTGGATGCTGGCCTCCTAATTCAGAAAGAATGAGAGTAGTCAGGGCTCTAAAATATATGATTTTACCAATCTCTATAGCACTTCTCTTGCCCGAAGCAGAGGCCTACGAGGCAGCTAGGTGAATAAAGAGGCTATTTTTTACATCTTAGTATCTTTTCTGGCTACTACTGTGAGTACTCCCTAAGCAGGTTTACTTATCATATCATCAGATATATGAGAAATTATTTTCTGAAATTGAGGCATGCACTCTGATTAGTATAAAACCGAGTTTCAAAAAATGGTATTGAAAATATATTCTACTCACTAAAACGTAAGCAAGGACCTGCCAACATTATGTTTTGTGACTCATGGATAAAAAATAAATTCTGTTTTAGAGATATTTCACAATATTGCATTTAGCAAATTATCATTCAAAAGAACTCTCTCCTCAAAAACAACAACAGCAGCCCCCTGGTGAAGGATATTCTACCATGAACCTCAGGTGACATACAGTGTTGCTAGGGCCACAAACCTATCCAAGTGGCATGGTTCAGGCACTCACTCTCCAAATAGACTAACCACTCCTAGTGATTACTGTGTCTCGATGCTATATGTTTAACCGGAAAAGCTGTATCATCCAAGAATGGTCTAGAGAGACAACATAAAATATAACCTCTATGCCCTCTGATTAAACGAATCTCCTCAAGTTGTTATTTCCACCTGACAATGGAAAAGAGCAGGCTAGGGAAAGTCCTCAAATGTGTTATCTCCAAGAAGATGCCCCTCACTCTCAAGTTGTGAGATTCTCTCCATTGTGGTTCTACAGAACTTCATTCTTATACTTCTATCATAGCAGTTATTACACGAGGAAAGAAATTATTTGTTAAATGTGCTTATCTCAATCTCTCTCATAGGGGGGTAAATAATTTTTATTCATCTCTAGATCCTTATTGTGGAACAAAGGTTTCTGCTGATGGTAGGTGCTTAAAAAATATTAAGTGAAGGATTTCTCTCCTTTTTACTTTTCCCAAGCTTTTCCATAAGCCCGAAAGGAGCAGCCTTAAACACTTTGTATTAAAGAGACCTCCCAGACTTTCATGACCAAAGACCTCTTTGATTATTTAGCCTCCTGTGGAAGTGTTACTCTGAAAGATTTAATGTGCCAAATAAACTAAATTGTGTCTAGAAATGGTACATAAATAGTGACAAGTTCTTTTTGTTCCTCCTAGGAAATCTATTCTACAGATGAGGAAACTGAAATATAGCAAGACTAAGTAATGCAACAGATTTAAACGGAACAATGTGAAGGAAAGGTTGATAGGGCAACGAGAGAAAGCAGCAAGACTGATTTGGGTTCCTCTGCTAGGGCCCAATGTAAAGTGAGGCAGATTAAACTAGTTTGCTGCCGATGATGATACAGGAAGTGAGTAGATTAGAGAGATGCTGGAAGATAAAAATAGATAAGGCAATGAAGGAAAGAGACATTAGTACAAACATTAGGTCCCTGGCTTATAAAATTGGATGGCCTGTGCCTTGAAGTAAAGAATTCTGAGAGAGGTGAGTTTCAAGAATCAGATTATGAGATCAATTTCGGACATGTTGAATTTGAGTGCCTGCAAGACATGCTAGTGGAAATACTGAGTAAGCAATTAGGTATACAGGGCTGGAGCACAAAGGAAATGTCTTGTCTGAAGATATATATAGATGAGTTTAAAGCCATTAGAACATGTGCAATCACCCAAGGAGGGAGTGTAGAATAAAAAGACTCAGCACTGAGGCTGGAGTGGCTCAGGCATTAGAAGTTGGATGGAAGAGGAGCTGTTAAGGTTGACTAGGAAGGACTGACCAGAGAGAGACACATAAAACAAGAGAAGCTACTATCAAGAAACACAAGAGCTATTATTTCAAGATGGGGGACTGATACACAGTGTTAAACGTTGTTGGTAGTTCTAGTAACAGGCAAATAAGTTTATTAACAGACATAAAATGTTCTTTGAAAAACTATTAAACTAATATATTTTTTCTTTTTTCTTAAAAAATGCTGACCTAAGGCTTCTTGTCTGCTAAATCAATAGCAGTTCAGGAAAAGATAATGCCCAGAACAAGAAATCCTTAAAGAAAGCAAGAACTCGGGGTGCAATACAAGGGAAGATCCTACCAAACAGGGAGAGAAAGTACAAAGATTCCACCAAAATGGAGAAGAGAAGGGAAAAAATCTAATAAGTGTTACCTTGGTCTTTTCTCTAGGTCAAAACCCATATGCTTGAGGTGGGGGTGAACAGAAGCATGCTGGAAACAACTGCATAGGTTTTGGGGGAAATCCCCAAACAGTGGCAGTTGTGTCCTACTGGCCTTTTGGTGCTCTGAGGAGAAGCGCTCCTTACAGACTCTAGTCCAGTAGAGCTGGAAGAGGTCATGTGGAAGCAGAGGGATGTAGAGCGGAGAGAGCACTTGTCATACAATGTAGCCAACCTCCCACTTGCAGTTTTCTGGTTCTTCATGACTTCCACAAGGCAAGGGGGATAACCAGATGCCATATGTTTCTGGTGGAATTCCTAAGGAAAGCACCTGAGAACCAGTGGGCTTCCATGAGACTGCCATGCTGGTAAATAAGGTAAGCCCCAAGCAAGCATTTCTAGATAAACAACCTATGTCAGGATCAATTAGAAGATGTAGTTATGATGCTGAGGATCTTCAGCGTGAGCAAGGTCTGAGATGGGAGCAAATATGCCACAGGGGATCATTGGGCTCTCACAATGCCTCAAGCATGGAGCACAAGTTCTCCAGCCGCAGGCTGCAGGTACAAATGCCAGCAGGATGCCCCAAGGAGAGACAGGGAAACAGCCACGCCATTCAGCAAAGACAAGGAGAACAGCACAAGGAACTGCGCGCAGACCAGCTACAAGTTCACTGCAAGGAGGATTGTAAAATTTCGTCTACCTTCAGGTTGTCTAGCCAAATGGACATGGAGATACACTGATACTCATGAAATAGCCCTGGTAAAAGTTTCAGCTGTGAAACGGATTATTCATTCAGCATGATTATTAAATAACATATTGTGTTTACCTGAAAAAGATAGCTTTAAATGGGAAGAAACTGTGATACCTTTAGTGGGGGGAAAAAATCTAGATTTTCTTTTTTTTAAAATGAAGAGGGAGAAGTTATATGTTGAAATAGAGTGTTGGGTTTTAACTTTTCCATCTGAGTGTCTGCGAATCCATTTGATTAAATGGCATGGAGGTCACTGGAAACTTAGCAAGTGTAGTCGTATAGAGCACTGGAGTATAGAAACCATGGTAGGGTGGCTCAAAGAGTGAGAAAAAGATAAGGAAATGGCAGCGGCAAGATAAACGCAGCTGTGAGGAGTGAGGAGAATTAGGGTAATTCCTTGTGGCTATGGGAGAAAGGATTCCTTTTCTGTTGATAAAGAGCTGAATAAATTAAAATGTTGAGAGAAATAAAGAAAGAGTGAAAATTCAAGAGAAGAAAAGAAAATTGATGGAGAATGTAGAAAAGAAATATAGTGAAAAAAAATACAGAAGCACATCTAACTGATCTCAAGGAAAGAATGGCCTTTTTAACCATAATACTAAAGAAAAGAAAATCTATAGTAAATACTAAAAGTTGACCATTTGTATGCATCAGAAATCATCTGATACAAAATTTAAAAGGCAAAATATAGATACCTTTAATACTTAAAAGCTCAATAAAATGATAAATGTAGTAATTAAAAAACAAAAAAGGGACATGTCCTGATAATTAGAAAAAAACGCAATTTAATCAGTAGGCTTATAAAACTATGTTCAACCTCACTAATTATAAAATGCAATTAAAATAAAAAACAATCTTGACTATTATATTGGCAAAGATAAAAATTAGGCTGTTATTTTATTCCCTTTAAAATACTTAAAACAATTTATAACTATTTCATAAACTGGTGTTACCATTTATTTTAGTCTCTTACTCCCTCACTAAACTGGATATTTTAAGAAGTTAGTAAAATGTCTGTTTAGCTAACTTTTATATTTTTAATTCTTTTAACAATGTTGGGCACATGATAGGTGATAGGTTCTAAATAAACACATACTGAATGAATGAATGAATGAATGAATGAATGAATGAATGTTGGTAAGGGGCAAGGCCTTTGCATATGGTGCTAGAGGGAACATCAAGTGTTACACACCACTTGGTGGGAAACCTGAAAATATCTATCAAAGGTCAATGTTAAATTGTTCAAAATAGCAATTATACTTTTAGGAATTTATCCAAAATCAATAATCAATATTTATGCAATTTAGGATAAGAATGTTTATCATAGAGGTATCTATATGGTGGTTATGTCATAAATAGTTTAAATGCCCAATGATAAATAACCAGTTCAGTAAGTTATCATACTTAAGTTTAATGATATACTAGACAACCATAAGAATTAATATTTTAGTCATTTTTATGATATAAAATGCTCCAACATTGGTAAATGAAAAAATTAAAATTTTAAAATAATAAGTGTGATACACTCTCAGTGTTTTTTTAAAAGGAACAATTTGGGTTGCATAAAACTAAAAAAAAAAAAAAATACATATGAGACTTTATGTTCTTTGAGTTTTTTAAGTCTTCTAGAATTTCTACACATAATATAGGAAAGAAAACTATGGTCTATTTTTATAAATCCCAAATTATTCCTAATTAATCTTATTTTAATTATTTAAAAATATTTGCACACATGGAGCTTTTTTATATTTACAGGGATATATATATATATATACACACACACATATATACACATACACATACATATATGTATATATTCTATCCTTTAAAACAATTTTGTGTTTTTAGAATTATCTTTTAACAATTACTTAAGTCTAACACCATACTTATGCCAAATTTAAAACAGATTAGAATTTTCATTTAAAGGACTAAGGCAGATGTAAAAATTTAATGACTTCATATAAATTATAGAATTCAATTGCCACCTGGAAATAGAATCATGTGTTATTTTATGGTTCTGGTGGCCTTTATTAGTTGATAAGAGTAATTTTGGTTTTGTAGTAACTCATTTGTGATATTTGCATTAGAATAAAGCTGCTCTCTTTACATAGCTTCACTTTTCAGAAGATGAATTGCTTTTGTTTCCTAGAGCAAGTGAACTAATGCATATACACAGATGTTTTAATGCATATTCCTAGCTTGATATGTATTGAGTGTTTATTTAAGTAGCAATAGGATGCAGGGCTTGGAAATTTTGCTATGAGAATATCACTTTCCCCCTAAAATGCATGGCTGGTTGTGTTTTTCTACTACGCTTTAAATCCTGACATTATTTCCTTCATAAAATCTATAACTCCTCCCATTTTGTCTGATGAATCCTGTGAGCCGTGGGCCTAGTTCAAATTAACCTCTGCTTCTTTGCCTAATGGGAAGCTGGGTAGATGGGACGAAGGTGTGACACAATGTTAGACCAGTAATTGGCACCCAGATCAAAGAAGGCCTTGTGCTATCCATATACTTAGGAATCTAATTAGTTATATCCTATGTCTGCTTATAAAAAACTGACCTGCTTTGCTGAGCTAACTGCTGTCAATGTATATTTTATTACAACATTTCTCTCGCCAATTCACTGCATTTTCGTGATAACACATTTTTATATTATTGATTTCTCATACAATTCTACATTTTACCATTTGTCTACACTTGCTACCACTTATGGGTTCCAAAACAGCTCTTTACCAGTTAGGGGCTTACTTATAACAAAAAAAAAATCTTCCTGTGAGAGATGTGGAGAATATATGTATGACTGGATAAATCTAACTGTTCTTATTTTCTTTTTCTCTCTCAGATTCCTTGTTAATTTTGTCAGTCTGCATTGGAATTGATTCAAATATAGTCAAAATTTCTCCCCTTACTTGCACCACGAGGTAAGAAATTTTAGTCTGGCTAATTGGATCAATCAGACATTTAGGCAGCAATATACAACTTGATTGATATAATCAACTCAGGCTGTGCAGCTGGAAAACCAGGAACCCTACAGTAAAAAAACACAAGCAGCAGCAGTAGAGTTGAACAAACGTGTGTGGGTTTTAAAAGTACTTCTACCTTCAGAGTTCAAAATGCAGTTTATAAAATAACTCACCTTCGTGTGGCATGTTCTGCTAGAGACTTCTAAGCTGTCAATTAGTGTTCTTAAAAGCAGCCTTTTAATTTTAGCTTAATGACCCTGAACCCAACCAGTCATTCAATCTATGGCAGATAAAATGAGGTGAAACAGTACACCAGCTGGGTCAGGAAAAAAGTGTTTCAGAAACCTGAACAGGTTTCCTTTCACAGATTTTTTTTCCTTCCAGAATAACTGAAGAGAAGGTATTTAGATGTGGTGTAACAGACTCAGTCCCAACATCTGTAATACTCTCAACAATAAAGATAAAAACAACAATAACAAAACTACAAAGAACTAAGAGACTAACGGAACCTCTATATTATTTACTCAGGGGGAGATACAGGCCCAAAGAGTGCAATAATTTCTTTAAGGCTCTTTACTGTTAAGGAGTAGCAGCAGGAAGGTACCTCTGGTATCTGGGAGGGCATTTGGGAGAGACCTTCGCCCATGATCTGAATTTCCTATGATGAGCCCAATTTCAATTATGCGGTAAACTGTGAAAATGTCCCCCAAATTTAAATACCTAAGCTACATTTCTCAATACTTCTCAAATGTGAACGCTGCATACAATTTTATTGTTCAGTGATGTGTTAGGAAGAAATGGCTGCAAGACAGAGGCAGCCTGCTGTCCGGACTGAGAACTGCCATGGCCAGTGGGGAGGCGTATAGTAGGACTAGGAGTTTATGGTTGCTCTTCATTAACAAGTAAAATATGTACTGCTAAATTCATTTAATCAGCAAATACTTCTAGTCTCTTCACTTCTGCTAAATAAGAACTGAGGGGATAATCCTAATCTCAACTCTAAGGCTTACAGTAAATAAGATCTACACATTTTGATTATGGAGTCTTAAAATATGAGTTTTTTACATTCTCTCTGTCCCCAGCCCTCAAAAGAAATTTCTTAAAAGTGAGTGACCTCTAAATTATATCTAGAAAAAGTGACTATATTTGTAGAAAACCTATTCTTTCCCCATTTCCAAGCTGAGTGCTTTCATATAATTGCTAACATGTAGGAATATCGTACTTAGTACTGTATTAAATATTTAATACTTTCACAAGTACTAATGAAAAGTGCTAATGTAGTATTTAGTATTATACTAAGTATTTAGTGATTTTACAAAACTTCTAGTTTACAAAGTTTTGTAAAAACTTTACAAAAACTTTCCTCAGCTTTACCAATTATACACCAAAAAAAAAAAAAAATAGTCTTGAGATAACACCTAATGTATAGATTTTTTGACATACAAAATAGCCTAGATTAACCTAAAAAGGGGATGTGAATCTGAAGCTATCTTCTACACAAAAGTTAAAAAAATAATAAAATATTTCAAAATGAATCAACCTATTACAGTCTTAAAATTATCATTGCAACATTTTCTTTTCTACATAGGAAGACAAGTTAAATAATTGTTAATCTGCCTGGAAACAAAAGAAAAATCATACCTTCACCCACTCCTACAATAGGTAGAGATTTATTTTAGGCATTACCAAGGACACAAAAAAATAGTTGCTATACAGGACAATCTCTACTCTGTCAGAACTTATTGAAGATGTACAAGTAGAGAAGTAGCTATATGTTTTTACAAGAATGATCATTCCGAAGCAACTCCTACAGCAAAACAATCATACGTCATTGGTTCTTTAACACTTCATTTGTGTTCAGCCTAAGCCTAAACGGTCCTAATAGCAGAAAGAAACCCCTCTTTTCCAAAATGGACCAGAAAAAAATCCAACAAAGATAAAATACACACAATTTATATACTTGGAAACTTAGAAGCAAATGGGCCCAAACTGATTTTCCTCTTCAACTTGCTTTCAGTGAAGCAACTCAGATTTCAAGTGAAACTACCTGTTCTGAGAGACAAAACCACTCAGAGAAGACCTAAGGGTAGGTTGTCATTCAGGAGACAAAAATATTAGAGAACGTTAGGTCGAGATGGTGCAATCCAGATGTTGAAATGAGCAAACCCTGCACATGCGTGCACTTTCTCAACGGGCATGTGTGCATGAGGCAGAATGCGCGTCCTGATTACGGTAGCCAGAGCTGGCTATGTCTCCTTTGCCGTGGGCTTGAAAGGCATCATGGAGAAGGTAAATGGTGAAGCTGGTTTTGAAAGATGAAAAGGATTCAGTTCGACACAGAGAGAAAGGGGCAGCTTAGGCTACCCGTGTATATTTGGGAATGGAAGAACAGCCGTCCAAAGCAGAGAAGCAGAGAAGAGGAAGGCGAGAGAAGAGGGCCATGAGCCACCTTCGATTACTGAAGCTTATGATAAAGTTCCAATGTTCTAACAATAAATATGCCTTGGTACGCCCCAAAGCAGATCAGAACCCTTTGGGTAGGTGTTTGTGAACACAAACACACGTATATACAGATACATACGCACACACACTTACATGCATAAATGGGCTCTACTTCTCACGCGCTTCCTCTGAGCACAGAAGTGTTTGGTACCCCCTTCTCTTGGACCTCATAAAATTTCATACATTCAGCTATTATTTGATAATTGTCTACTTTCAGTCAAGTACCAGGGCGCTAAGATAATAATGATGAGCTACGTTCACATGTAGTACAGCAGGTGTGAGGCGGAGTTATGCACGCATTTGGAGAGTGACTCAGACGTGACCACACTGAGCCACATATGCAAAGGTAGGGAGAAAGGTCAGGGTTGAGGGGTGAAGAAATCGAGAAACAAAAAGAAGACAGAAGATAATTCTGACATATATCGGGATTACTTCTTCAATTACGATATCTCACAGGAAACTTTCTGATCGTTTCTGCATTTTAGATGCTTATGTGCATCAAAAGCAGGATGTAAGCTGCTTCTGTCCAGCTTTGGCTTTGGTCAAGACTATTAGTTAAATGGCTGGAGAGATTATGCATGAGCTTAGGCATACTTAACGGCCTCGGTTAAGTGTCTGTTTCGAAAACACTGGGTTTCTCACTGAATTACTGATGTGGGCAGAGCCGGTTCACCAAGGTGATATCAGGATATCTGATATTTATGGCTTTGAGTTTGTGCTTGCAGAATCCTGCTGTGTACTGGGTGTTGATGGAGAGAGAACACAGGGTGCATAATAAAATTATTTGACTCCCTGTTGTATTCTTCTTATCCTTCTAGGTTGGCAGTGATTCATGAATACACACAGCACCAAAACAATGTACATTAAAAAAATAGTAAGAATTTTAATTACTCAATACTAACAACATTTTTAAATGTACCTCTTAATTTATTGAGAACCTACCATGTTCAAGGCACCGCGGGAAATGCTCTCTAGTCACTGATGAGCAAAAGGACAGTATCTGCTTTCACAGAGTTTAATATTTAATGGTAGAGGCAGATGTTAAAAAGAGAAATAAGCAAATACAAATAAATTCACAAACACAATGGAACGGAATAATAACAAGAGCTGGCTAATCTGGATTTGAAGGCAAGAGGCAACCTCTCTGAGGAAGTGATAAGCTAAGACCTGAAGGATGGCTGGAAGTTGCTAGGCCAAAAAATGGATGAAATGATATTTCAGCTGAAGAATTAGTATTTTTTAAATCTTGAATTTTCAAGGCATAAAAGTACCTGTGAGTCTTAAATAAGAAATAGGGAAAAGAAATCAGAGTTATCAGCAGAAAACAACCAGAATATCTTTAAAAGAAAGCTATATATAAAATTTAAAAAGTAAAGAGAAATTCAAAAGTCTAATGTTTTCAAGAGAACAGAATGAACATTCCAATGCAAATAAAGAAGGAATATATTCTATTTGTATTCTTGACATTTTCAATTCTGGAGGCATATCTGAAGCCCTATGATTCCTTAAGGTAGGAATAAAGAAACTGGTGGCAGTATCATCTCAGGACGGCAGTTCTGGCTATAGGAGGTTGAACTTGCTAAATCTTTATAGGACTTTTTATCTCAAGCATTCTGCTTTAGGTAGGAGTTGGGTCCAAGTCACACATGAAAAATACAGTGGAAGTAGCAATTCCCATCCCAGGATTTTATGTGTTTGGATAATTAAGGTCAACATAAATCTGCTCTATTTTTCTCCAAAGCACTTATTGCCATCTAATAGCATATTCATTTTACTTATTTAGTTTATTTAATGTCTCACCCACTAGAATATAAGTTGTCTAAGGGTAAATTTTTAAATTTTTTTTGTTTACTACTATATGCTCTAAGATTAAAATAAAACATAACATGGTAGGTGATCAATAAGTATTTATTGCCTGTCTAACTGAAAGATTGTTGCTAAGCCAGCAGAAATTCAACATCTGATTCCATCTCTAGGACACTCTATTTTTTTCTCTTTAGTTAAATATGTGTACTCTTTTATGAAGGACAAGAAAATTGGGGCATAACCCATGGACACAGGCATTGGTATGGGGAAAGCCTGGGGGTGGGAAGGATGCGGGGTGGAGGGGATCAATTCAATGGGGATAAAAAGGAGACAGCTGTAATATTTTCAACAATAAAGATAAAGAAACTTAAAAAAAATATCTTAAACATTTAAAAAAATATTTTCAGCAGCTACCAAAAAGGTCAACTCATAAGTTCTAGGACAGGGTCCTCTGTGTGACAGAGAACTTTGAAATGGCTGATAGAGGAGGGAGGCACTCAAGAGTTAGAGGGTGTATCAGGGAAGGATCCTAGGAGGAAATAATACCTAAGTTCATAATGAAGTTTGAGCAGGCATAGTTAGGCAAAGGGGGTGGGGACTGAAAGAGAGCATTCATAACAAAGAAAAGGTGAGAAAAAGAGAGCTCTGTGAGTTTGGGAAGTTCCAAGTCATGCCATGTGGCTGCAGCCCAGATGCAGGAAAGAAATGGTAAGAGATGAGCTGGAGGCTTAAGTGAGAGGTATGCCATGTAAGGCCTTGGGTGCTTAGAAGCCAAGGAGATTGGGTTTTACCTAAAAGTCAATGGGGATAAAGTCATGATTTATTTTAAGAAAGAACACACTGGTTACAGGGTAGATAATGTACTAAAGGGGACTTAAGACCAAGACATAATGACTCCTCTGGAGGCTGCTATAATCAGGATAAGAAATGATAGTGGCTTAAAGTAAGTAGTGCATCTGGAGAAAAAATAGGTGGACCTGAGAGGGACTAAAGAGGTGAAAATGACCCAGTAATGATTATATGTGAATAGTAAATGTTGCTTTCTGGTCAAACAGATGGTGATGCCAATGCAGGAATATTAGAGAAGAAAGAGTGCTCTAGAGATACACAGTTACAACATTGTTCTCTGTTTTTTGTTTTTGTGTTTTGTGTTTTTTTTTCATATAAACCCTATACACTGGGAAAGTACTTAACTATGTAGCCTTAATTTCTTCATTTGCATAAGGGTTTTAATAACATCTACCTATTTTTATAGCAAGAAACAGGCCATGACAGATGTTATCAAAATAGTTGGGGCTGAATTCTGGCCCCACCATTTAATAGAAATGTAATTTTAAATCCAACTTGCTTGACCTCTATAATCTTCTGTTTTTCTTTCTTCCAAATAAGGATAACAAAACTAAAATAGTTGTTTGGGTATAAATACTGAAGGCCTCAACAGTACATTCAAATATATAGGAGCTATTATTACCATTATCATCACATCTGTGTTAAAAGGAAATGGAATTTTATAAACGATTCTTTTTCTGTAGTGGACCACTTTCTAAAGAAGTGAAGGATATGATCTGGCAGTCTTGGGGAGAACCATGAGCAACATTTTAGCAGCGAGCTCATGAGGCAAAAGAATGACAGAAGACAATTGGCTAGAACTGAAAATTCCAGCCAACATGTAGCAGGAAATACTGGGTCAGGAACTTGGTCGTTGGCTAAAAGTTAATTTGTGTCTATGGTCAAGGCAAAGTCTCTGGAGGACTCTATGTGGCAAGGGAAGTGGGTAAGAGCACTTGTTAAAATTCAGCGTTCTTCCACTCAGGTTCAATAATACAACAGTTTAAAAACTGCTGGGAGCTAAAAGGTCTATTGCTCTTACCAAACTCATCTGAAGCAGGGGTTAGAAATGTTTCACTGCATTTTTTCCTTTGGAATTTCTACTAAAGATTCTGGTCTGCCCAAGGGAAGCTCATGGCCATGGCAGAATTGAAGGGAGGGGAAATAAAAACACTACAAAATATTCAATATTCTCATTCTAACCAGACTGCGGTCCTCGAGCATGCAAAGGGGGAGACTGTGATGAGAATCACAGATTTTCCAGGACACAGTATGTTTTGGGCTGCAATTGTATAGGCTGGCAACTCACCAGCCAGCCAGAAAATCTGTGGTGGTTTGGGGCCCGGCAGTTCATTGGTGGCTTATAAACGTTCAGTGGTCTAACTTTCTCCTGAGGTTTCAAAACTATGCAGCTTTGACATGCTTCATATGAAACTGCCTAAGTATAGTTATTTAATCTCCTTTTGTAGACTTCTTAAGAACTCACTACCGTACTTCTAACCATTAAAAAAAATTAGCCCCACGTATTCACAATGAAGCTGAGTTTTCTGTGAATGAGGTTTCAGCAATGTTGGAGGGCATAATTTTTTTGAGATGACATGACAAAATTGTGTGTGTGTGTGAGTGTGAGAGAGAGAGAGAGAGAAAAAGAGAGAGGGCATGTTTAGAATGCTGTCTCTCATCTTATATTCATTATTACAGTAGACATTTTATAGCTCAAGCACATTTGGGAAGCACCAATTTGTCCTCAAGGTTATTATCTACCAATGTTTTATTATTTTGAACACACAAGTCAGTTAAAAGATCTGCTGTATGTGGAGCACTCACCATAAATAATCTTAAAGAATGAAAAAATGTTTCCACCATATGGTTCAGTCTGCATGTGGCTATAAATTGTGCGTCATAGATGCGAACTGGGTTAATATTCAATTTCTTTTCTCAGGATTCCAAGGATGACACACAGCCTTCGAAGATTAATTCATTAACTCAATGGCCCTGAGATTTAAAAGGTAACTGATTTCACTGTCAGTGATGCTCTCAATTAATGCCATTATTCTTCCTTCCTCACTGAGAACATAAGCAGAGTCCAGGTTCAAGTTGAGAAACATCCCTTTGGAAACCAGAGGCAAGAATCCTCACATCAGCTGTTCAAATGCCAAGTTTTCCAAAGGGGGAATCACATGTGACACAAAACAACACAGTCAGCCTTGACGATGAACAGGAAGAGAGACACTGAAACTACAGCACAAATGGTTCTTTGTGAAATTTTAGATTTGAACTCGTCTCAGAGCAGACTTCTACTCTAGCCCCTTCTAGTTGTGCCACCTTGGACAAGTCACTTTATCACTCAGTGCCTCAGTTTGCAAATAGCGTGATAACAATTACTTCAGAGTTGTTACAACTAGGATTGCATAAGGTAATATAATATAGTAAGTGAATTCGATAACAAAGTTCGGATTTCCAGAATATTTTCCCATATATTTGAAAAAACCCCACCTTTCTTATTCAGAGGAACAGCCAAGTCTGAAAGATGCATAGGTTGTCCAGGCAGAGATGTGGACTGCATTTTACCTTCATTGCCGAGTACTGGCAAAGGATTTGGTCAGTTCGCCTAAGAGCATCCTTGTGGGCCATGCCAAAGGTGAAAGACGGCTCCGAAAAGCATGGGCTGTAATTTCTGTCAAAACAACCCAGGCTGAAGACAGTTTGTCCCTAACGTAACATAATGGAAGAGAAGGTAGTTAAATAACACTGACATGACTTTAATTTTGAAGCAGCAATAAGTAGCCCTCACAAAATATTTTGTCACTTGTATATTTTATATACAATGTCACCCTCTAAGAAAGGTTCACTATAATAACCAGACAACGTAAAAGCCTGGGTTTGCATTGCCAAGTGAGTATAAAATAATATCTCTTCTTTTTTTCAGGCTTATGTCATGGAATAGTTATATGGAACAAGGAGATGAGAAGCTTGGTCGACACTGTGTGATAGTAGATCTCCCCGAAGTAATGACTGGACAAAACAGGAATTCCAGGAACCATTGTGGGCAGTCAATGCAGATGTGTAAAATGAGAGAAAATGTTAAGAGGGAAAATAACAACCAGGAGCATTGCCAGAGGAAGGAGGCCCCTTGGGGAATAATAATAATACTCCATGGGGGAGTAGTGGTGATTCTGCAGAAGAGAGGGCTCAGGGAGAAAGTGGATGTTGATTTCTTTTCTAAATAATTCAAGGCCTGTCACATGAAGAGCATTTAGACAACTAACGATAGTCACTAACTCTTCTATAGTACTTATTAGGGCCACACACTGTCCTAAGTATTTAATTTCATATTTATGAACTCATTTAGTCTTCACAACAACTCTCAGGGTGGTATTATTATCACCTCCATTTTACAGATGAGCACACTGAGGCACAGGCAGTGAAGGGATTTGCTCACATTCACAAAGTTTCTAAGTGTTAAAGCCATAATTTGATCTCAGCCAACATACCCATAAAGCCTACACTTTCTATTTTCCTGCGCTTTGTAGTTTGGAATACTTTGCTAGACTGGAGAAAATAGACCAGTAGAAATTACTGAAGGAGAAAATGAAAATTGATGTAAGAAATGCCTTTTAAACAGTAATGTTCAAAATTTAGGGTTATAAAGGGTCCCCTCTCATTGAAGGTGGAAGATAAGTCTTGGCCTGTGGAAATGTTTCTCACCAACCTTCACATATATGAGAGTTGCTTTAAGAAAAGCAAGTTTAAATGATTTGGGGGTGATTTAAAAACCTCAGTTGGTATCAGAGAGTTTTTTTGGTTTTGTTTTTTCAGCTTAGTTTAATAAATCAATGACTACATTTTGATATTTTCATTTTGTTTTACCTGAATAGGGCAATTATTTGAATTTGTTTGTAATGAAAACAAAATCGAAAACAAAACAGCAAGAGATAGAGGAAAGGAGCAAGGCTGGGAGTTAAAGGTGTGAATTTCACCCTGACTTTTGCTCCATGTTGAGTGACTTTGGGGAACTCAGGACTTTCTGAGCCTTCATGTTCTTCTTTACAAAATGAGGAATGCTGTGTTTTCTTTTCCCCTTTCACAGGGTAGTAAGAAAAATACAATATCTGAAAGAATATTTTGAAAATAGTGAATATTAAAATATGGGCTGTATTATAACGTATACATGATATCAACTAGACGAAACAATACTACACGCACAATTGATCTAACAGCCAACCTCACCAATTTTAGCTTCAGAAAACATAGATCTACTTTCAGGAGGAAAATTTCAAAAATACAGTTGCAACACTGCTTGAAACAGACTCTTTTCCTTGGATTAGAAGAATGCTAGGTATGCGAGACATAATGTCATTTTTGTTGTCCCCACCTCCCGAGTAACATTACTGAGCTTTGAGTCAAGTTCAAGCAAATGGAGCGGTTGGCTTTTTTTTCAAATTTTAAGAAATAATCATGAAAAGAAAGAAATGCATTTCTATCCACCTATTGTCTATCTTTTTCCTGAAGGTGATTTTAGCCTTCCAGTGCTAACCTAAGATGTTTTGCCATTTGGCATATTATTTCCTTTTGATAAAAGCATTCACTGTAAAGGCAATCTAAATACTTCGTGGCTGGTCAGAGAATACGTATGTTGCTCCAAAAAAAGTCTTCTATATTTTTTAGGCTTACTGGTGGCACTGCATAGTAATTGAAGACAGATCAGCCAGCTCTGCCACATATTAGTTCTGTGACCATAAATGCATGCCTCAACGTTGTTGAACCACAGTTTGTGTATCTATAAAAGAGAGGCTCTAAAGCTTACATAATAGACTAATTGTTATGATATGAAATAACTACTATAGAATGATTAACCTATAAGCCTGAAACTTTAATAAATGATGGAGACTGATATACTTACTATTACAGCAGCTACTGCTACCAGCATGAGAAATAGCACTGAACATTGTGTCCTGCTTACAAAGAAGATCCTATCTATCTATAAACACATAAATACACACATATACATAAAACATTACATGTATATGTATAATATAATATACAATATAAATGTATATAAAATTTATACACATGTGCATGTGTATATGTGTATATACACACACTGTAAGAAGAAAAAAATCTTTAACCTCTGTCTCTTGTCAATAGACTAAATGATTTTTTTTTTCTTCTAGAGAGAGAGAAAGGGAGAGGGAGAGGGAGAGGGAGAAAGAAACATCAATGATGAGAGACAGTTAGTGATTGGCCGCCTCCTGCACGCCCCCTGCTGGAGATCAAGCCTGAAACGCAGGCATGCGTCCTAACTGGAAATCGAACCAGTATCTCCTGGCTCATAGGTCTATACTCAACAACTGAGCCACTCCGGCCGACCCTAAATGATTCTTATAGTGATTTTACTAGTGATCTACTAGTTTCTTCCAGTAATTAAAATCAGCTAGATGTAAAATGCTGTGTTATATATAGAAAGAATTAAACCAAGAAACATTTTGGACTTCAAGGGCCTTGAAATTGATTTAAAAGATAGACATACTATGGACACAGATGACAGTGAGGAGGCCCTGAGGTAAGGAAGAGAACAGATAAGCTCATTCAGACTTGGGAATTTAACCAAGATCTTACAGGAGGTAACTTATGAGCTGGGTTTTGAGTAAGAAAGAGCTTGTCAGGCAAAAACAGTAAGGGAGTAAAGAACGATTTTAGGATCAAAAGATCGGTGATCCTGAATTAAATGAAAGATGACATTATCCTCAATGACAAAACGGATGCTGTTGAATTTATACTGAATCTACATAGATCAAACATTTCAAAACTTTAAAACAAGGTAATGCATCATAGAGGTTCGGATGCCCATGAATATTTTCATAATTCATGCATTCCTTTTCTCTGAAGGACAGATAATTTGAAAGTTTAAAAACGCATCAAGCTCATCAAGCTAAGTGGATAAAATAGAAGCTTTTAAGCCTATTAGTTGTAAGCATTTCTCAAATGCTGGAAATAACTCAGTTTTCCTACTATGCAAGTCAATTTTGAGATGCAAGTGTTTTTGTTTTCTTCTCCAGGGCTTTCTCCTTCCCTCCCCCCCATTAAAGCAGGTGTTCTTCAGAGGGGGCCGGAAGGGGAGGGAGGGTTGAAATCAGAAGCAGTTTGCAAAGACGCCGAGGCTTATGTTTCTAAAACCTAAGCCCATAGAATGAAACGAAAGGGTTCAGGGAGGAAGAAAAAGGGGGGGGGCTCTTCTTCAGAGGCAGAGAATCTTGGTGAGGGAAGGAATAAGAGTGAAGCTTCCCAAATGGGGCGTGGGCTGGGGCGAGTCTCTTGCACTAGAATAAGACAGAAGAGAGAAGACTCTTCAGAGATGAATGACTTTGAGGCATGTCTGAGACAATGAAGACCTAAGTGTTTCCTAAAGATTCTCATAAGCCGTTGCATCCCTTAGGATCTGTTCAGTTGGGAGTAACATGAGCCCCAGTTCAAACGGCTGACATAGTAAAGGGGACTCATTGTTACCTTGATAGAAGTTCCCCAGGAGAGCCTCAGCCATGGTCTCGAGACACCACCAAGACTGCTCTTTCCCCCATTTATTTACTCTGCCATCTGAAAGGTTACTTCATTCTAAATTTGTACTCCTCTGTGGTCCTCAAATGGCTCCAAGCTACTACTACCCAAGCTACTTCATGCCCATGGAAGGGGGTGGGCTCCTGCCTCAGAACCCTAAGGACCTGGAATTCACTCGGATTGGACTGCATTAGGTTGCAGGCCACTGCCGATGGAGGTCAAGGGAAGTAGATTGCGTTCCCTGGTCTAAATCAGCAAGTCCCCACCCCCTGGAGTTCAGAGTCCCCTTAGTTTCTATCAAAGCACATGGGTTATGTAGGTGAAGGTAACCATCTGAACTAAAATCTGAGCACAGTAGCCAAGTGGAAGGTGTGGAAACCATGAAATGGGTAGAGAATAACCCCCCACTCCACTGGGATGACTCAGAGGGGCCACGGATGTGCAGCAGTTACTTGGGAGGAAACATGACTGAACAGTGTGTAGGTTGTCTCGTCACTGTGCAGTGACGCAGAACTGTGGGGTAGTTCTGGAGAGGGTTGAAGTGGTTGGGAAGGAAAGCACAAAGACTGACTGATGTTACATTTTCTGTCAGCCGGACAGCTGAGCTATAGAAACACATATCTGTATCAGTCATGGTTTGTTCAGTTACAAGTAACAAAATCCCCAGCTCTTACCACGTCTCAAGCTCTAATATTTAGTGGCTCAGGTATGATTGCTGGGCCCTATCCCACACTGCTCCTTGGGTCTTTATGTTCCAATAGTCTCCCAATGCAGTACCTCCGTCATGATCCAGAGCTCTCAGGAGACCTCTGAATTAGAGCTTTTCTCACCAAACTTCCTTGGCCATGCATAATTTTTTGATAACAAGTCATGGAAATGGATTTACTCCAACTAGAACATTCAACTTGGGAATGACAGAGTTTTATCATTTCTCTGCAAGTCTTTTTATTGTATATTTTGTCTAAAAGCTGTTAGTTTTAGAAGTACCATTATGCTGGTAATAATCGAGGGCATGTCAAAGAAAATCATGGGTAATAGTGTAACAAGAGGTTCACGGAAGAAAATATATAGTGGTTTACATGATGTGGGGGACTGAGGCTCAGCCTGGTGAACTGGAAAAGAGCACTTGTTAATATAGAGGGTTTGTGAGGTGAAAGAAAGAACAGAACTCAGCTGGGAGCTTATAAAGAAAAATGGAGAAGGTTGGAGTCAGCAGCTGAGTTTCAGCAAAATGCATTTTGTGCCGATTCATCTAAATCAGCTCTTTGAGGTATGTTTACTAGGCGCTCCTTAATCCTGAGACTTTGATGCTTACAAGTAAAGAAAAGTTAGATTAATGACCTTCCAAGTGTCTGCAAACTATATTTCTAACAGTCGATTTTTTTCCTGACATCTGAGTCCAACGGTTAACACTGCAAAGCACTTTCCACACGTGCAAAGATTGTTGGTTCCCAAATAAGAAAGGTTTTTACACAGTAAAGACCTAAATTCATAGACCTGTCACTAGCCATACTCTTTACTTGCCACTCTCTCTCTCTTTTTTATTGCTCTTTTATTTCTGGAAGTTGGAACTCAGTAATGGGTTACTTTAAAGGAGATGGTATGTGTAAGCTTTGGGATATTAAGGTTTACTGCAACCTACTAACACTGTTCTACTGGAGAGCTTTGCTTTATGACCTCACCTTAGTGGTGAGAGACATGATTAGAATTAGAAAGCTAGAGAACCAAAGCAAGGCAACATTTACTTTGAGAACATAGGACATGACTGAGCAACTTCAGCAGAGTTAAAATACAACACCAAGATACACTGATATACGTTTGCTTGCTGGCGAGTTACAATGCTTGATTTGAACTGGTCTGGCTAAGAAGAATTTCAGGGAAGGCTCGTGAAGGCTTTGGGAAGGCAGTGGTGTCTGGTTGGGTCTTTAGTACAGTTGTAACAGGAAAGGGATGCTTCCAGTTCCCTCTCTCTCTCTGTCCTTTTTTTTTTTTTTTAAATATCTTTGATTTCAGAGAGAGGAAGGGAGAGGGGGAGGGAGAGAGAGAGAGAGAGAGAGAGGGAGAGAGAGAGAGAGAGAGATATCAATGATGTGACAGTCATCATTGATCAGCTGCCTCCTGCACGCCCCCCACTGGGGATGGAGCAGGCAGCCTGGGCATGTGCCCTGACCAGGAATCAAACAGCTATCTCCTGGATCCTAGGTCGACGCTCAGCAACTGAGCCACGCCCGGCCCGGCTCTCTCTTATCTGTTTTCTCTGGTTCTCTAAGAGGAACAATCCCATTGGCTCATTTTGGCTCAGGTGACAGCCTCTGAACTGTGCATCAAATCACTAAGAAACGTTTTAAAAATAAAGATTTCCCATGCTCTACCCCCAAGGTTCTGATACACTTGATATGAGGCAGGGCTCAGGATCAGTGTCAGTTTCTACTAGCTCACCAGATTAACTCCCATGAGGAGCTCTAGACCAATCAACCCTGTGACCATGGGTGTTGTGACGCATGGTCTTTCCCAGAACCACATGGTTGGAATGGGGAGAGAAGATTCCCAGAAGTAGGAAGATGTTCTTCCTGCCAGTTTTAATGTCCAGACAAAACAATAGCTGCTCATAATATTATATGTAGAGATGGGAAATGGGAGATGATTAGAATACAGCATTTTAAGGAGGTATCAGGGCATCTAAAGCAAATATCATAGTCGGGAGCTATTAAACACAAAATACACTATAACTGCTTGTCTAGCCTGAAACTACATTATTGTGAACTAACAAAGAAGAAAATATAGAGCTACAGTAGCACTGGGCTATTCTAAAGGAAGCTATGGCTGCAAACTCAAGGGGAGATTCCATTGATATACTCAGCACGCTTAAAAAAATACCTTGATAATTAGGTATGTATACATTTTGGAGATTACCTAATAAGCTTATCATTTAGGACAAATATAGCTCCCCCCCCCCCCCAGGAAAGCAGACATGTGCATTTGCCACTTTACCTAGCCCTGTAAGCATAGCCTGCAGTTATACAAACAGTGACGTGCTAAAAAAAAGAAAAAGAAAAGAGTTCTGGATAACTGTGTGTGTGTGTGTGTGTGTGTGTGTGTACTTTATAATAACTAATAATATTGAGTATCTATGATGTTCCATGAACTCTTTTTAAGTTTATTATTTTTATTTTTCACAACAGTGCTGTAAGATAGATACTAGTATTCCATTCATTATGGAGAAAACTTACACTTTAATAGGTTAAACAACTTGCTTAAGGTCACACAAGAAGTGGCTGATCCTAGATTCAAAATAAGGTCTGAGTTCAAAAACTGTGGTTCTTTCCACTGCTTACAAAAACCTATGTTTGTTTCATAAATTTATAATACCTTCCACCAAGCCAATAAAACTCTGATCAAAATTCATACATATTAAATACAATTTTTGTTTATTTCTAAATATACACTTATGTTTGGATAGTATCTATGTATTTATATACATATACATGTGCATATATTTGAAACACTTCAAATATACGCTGATAATTGGGTATGCACAAAATTTGGAATTCATTTAAGAAACTTACTTATATTTAAAAATTATTTGACTAAACTAGAATGAGATTGTGCTACAGCTGACTATATAAAAACTGAAAGCAAATCAAATATCATTGGGACTCTGGAGTTTTATCCTTGTTATTATTAATTAAAAATGGCTAAAGAGACTCAGAAAAAAATCAAATTTAGAAACCCCAAGCCTCTACATTATTTGAAGTAACAGGGCCTTAATTCCATTTGAATTTAGAAATTTTCATCTTTATGAAAATTCAATAATGTGAGAGAGACAAATTGGGCTTAAGTGATTTAGACACCCAATGACTTTCTCTTTAATTTGATGTCTGGGTGAATATGAACAGTACGTCGGTAGGGAGCTTTAATAAGTCACTTTTTACTTGGCAGTTCACAAATACTGTTTTCATAATCCCATGTTACCCATCTTATACGCAAAACTTGGTTCATCTATAGAAATTTGCAGGGTACAATAAATCAGTCACTTTACTGTCTAAATCTGTTTGTTTTAGCATGGGTTAAATAATAAGTGACAGAAGTTAATGATTTATATTTGTGAAGATGGCTCAGATCTTTTATTTTTTTTTAATTGTAAAAGAATATCCTTGACTTGTCAGACAGAACATTCAAATAGTATCACATGGCCATACATTCTGCAGCTGTCAGGAAAGCACTCCAAATGTTCTTTCTTTTTTTGGAGGCTAAGGGGCAGGCGTGGGAAGAGATGGCAGATAGTCTCTTCAACATCTCTGCTAAATTGTAGTCATGCATGTTGGTCAGGGTTATGAAGGCATTATGAATCTATTATCCATGCTGGGTCAACTCACTTCTTTTGATATAAATCATATCAGAGATACATAGCCTATTAACTTCACACATGGATAGTAGATAAATCACTCAGAGGCATGGATTTTATACTCAGCTACCTTTGCTAATGTCATAAAAGCCCAGGGTGTTACAAAGGCTTGAAATATCACAGTTGGCCATCTTTGAGAGGCCCAGATTATGTCAATAAAAGGACTTTGTTGGATTATAGTCCAGGACTCTGCCTCCTCTGCTCTCTCTGGCATTTTCCCATCCTACAAAACAACAGAAGCTGTTCTTCTAACATTCTTAACATATTGTGAATCATCTTTTCCTACATCATCACTGCAGAATGTAGCCATTAATTACATGTTGTGAGTGGCCTACCTGCATCATCTCCTGAATTCTATGAAATGTATAGCCAATATCGCAGCCAGAGTGATCTTTTTGAAACACAACTATGATGGTCATTTTTTTGCTTAAAATTCTCCTCAAGCTCTCCCGTGTCTTCACGATAAAACTGAAATCCTTCTGCTTATTATAAAAGGCATCTATGTCCTCAGCTCTCTCCATCTCTCTAGGCTGGTCTCTCTGTCTGAATCCTACTTATAACTTGCAGTGCAGTCACTCAGAACTACTTGCAGTTCCTTGAACATGTTACTTTTCCATGGGCCCTTGAACATTTGCACATGCTGTTTCCTGCCTGAGGGGCCGCTTGCCTCCACTCCCTTTCCCACAGCTAGCTCCCTCTCAGGGTCCATAAGCCAGCTCAGGCGCAATGCCTCAGGGAGTGCTCCATTCTGGGCCAGGAATCCTCAGCATTCTGTTCTTCTTTATGTTTTCTGCCTACTTACTTCTCTGTGTCCTTATCAGACTATAAAATGCTATGAAACAAGGACTGTGACCCAGTGCCTTTGTTCAGTAAGGGCTCGACAAATAAAGGTACATAAAACATTTGTGGGATTCACCATGGGTACCAAGTGGCCAATGCCATGAACAATGCTCATGTAGAGGAGGAGTCAACTTGTCCTCGAATTGCCCAGTGGCTTTCCCTTTTCTTTTTATGTCATCATAGAAATATAAAGAACACTATAATAAAATTCCTTCCATCAAGAAAGAGAGATTTTATTCATCATTTAATGTAAGAACTTTTCTACTTGTGTTAATTTATGAAAGGGCTTTTTGCCCAAGAGGGGAAGTCAAGGAAAGCTTCATAGAGGAAATGACACTTGAACTTAATTCTGAAGGCAGTTTAACTCAGTGGCAATGAGCTTAAATTCTAGTGTCTGTGGGCATGGAGCTGAATCCTAGCTCCATCCATTGCTAACATTATCACGTTTGACAAGTGATTTAATTTCCAAGCCTCTGTGTCCTAATATGTAAAAGGGAGTTAGCAAATATCCACCTCATAGGGATATTACAAAATGTGATAAGTGTGATGAGTTTGTTACTAAAGTAAATGTTCTAGAGATTAAATGTAGAAAAAGTGTAAGCTATAAAGGCATATAACAATGACCACAACTACTTCATCATTGGACGTCTGACATCTAACAAAGTAACTGAAAAGAAAAAGAAGAAAAGCTGGTATAAAAGAAGTTATTGCTAGATTAATGTAAATTATTCATTGAGACTTGGAAGCTATGTTTTTAATAAGCTCCCTCAATGATTCTGACAAATAACGTTTGTGAGAACTACCATGTTAACACAAAGAGAGTGTTAAGAACAGCTATGCATGCTGTTCTAAATCTTTATATTGACTCATTTAATCATCGCAAGGGTCCTAGGAGGTAATTCCAAAGTCTTCAGCCTCATTTTCAGAAGTGGAAACTGAGGCACAGATAGGTTAAGTATTCAGCTCGAAGTAACTCAACCAGTAAGTGATAGGGCTGGGGTACAAAATTAGGCCATGCATCTCTACTTCACTGTACTTGCAGGGCTAGGGTACAGGCATAACCCATTTGTGAGCCAAATATTCACTGAATGTTTAGTGCATTCCAGACACCATTGGAGGTGGGCTGAATATAGAAGTGATTATATATTTAAATATATATTTAGTGGGGGGAATGGATGTTAACATTGTGAACAATCAATCAATAAATAATATACCTTTCAGATATTGGTAAATGCAATGAAAAGATAAAACTATGGATTACCTTGATTGGGATGCTAGTACTAATTTAAATGGGATGCAAATGGAGATTTTTCTGAGGAGGAGACATTTGAGTAGGTCTTTAAATAATGAAAAGACCAAGTTATAAAAAGATCCGAGGAGAGATTTTTCCATGCAGATAGAATAGCTGATAAAAAGGCTTATAGGTGGGAATAACTTGGCTTTTTTAAGGAATGATGAGAAATTCAGTGTGGCTAAAGTAGAATATATTCAAGGAGTTGGTGGTGAGAGCTTCATGTTGGAGAAAGACGTAGGGGTCACACTGTAGAAGGCCGTGTAGATGGTGATGATGAGTATAATTATCACCTCTTGGGGGGCTTTAGGAATGAAAGTGACATGACCTGGTGGAACAAATATATATATTCGTTAATCCCCACCCAGGGATAATTTTTCCATTGATTTTTTTTTTTTTTTTGAGAGAGAGAATGGAGGGGAGAGACGAGAGAGAGAGAGAGAGAAATACTGATGTGAGAGAGACACACAGATTGGTTGCCTCCTGCACTGGCCCTAACTGGGGCTGGGGATGGAGCCTGCAACTGAGATACGTGCTGTTGACCTGGAATCTAACCCAAGACCCTTCGATCTATGGGCCAACCAACCGTCTAACCATTGAGTCAAACAAGCCAAGGTTGGTTTATATTTTTTAAAAGATTACTCTGATTACTTTGAGGGGAAATGTAGTCCAGACATGGGATGATATTGGTTTGGAGCAGGATTCAGCAGAACAGGTGGCAAGTTGTGATTGATTTTGAAATCTATTTTTATGGTTGTACCAGTAGGGCTTGCTCTGGATGCTGAGGGAAAATGCGTAATTAAGCAAGATGCCTAGATGATTTTTTTTGGCTTGAATAATAAGAAAAATGATAGAACCAATTAGTTAAGAGGAGGAACATTAGGCTAGAAGCAGCTTTGGCCCAGAGGGTGGAGAGTGCAGGGAAATCATAAATTCTATTGGGAACATACCAGAGATGCCAACTGGACAGTTAGCTGTCCACATTTGGAGTGCAGGGGAGGTAATGACTTCAGATTTGGGAATCACCAGCTGGTAGCTGATATTTAAAGCCATGGGTCTGGATGAGATGGCCTAGGGTTTGAGGAGAGATGAGGTCTGTGCACTGGGTTTCTGCAGTGCTCCAATATTTAGAGTTGGAGCCAGCAAGGACACTGAAAAAGAGCACCCATGAGGTGGTGAATAAACAGGGGAGTGTTTTGTTCCAGAAGCCAAGAAATTAACACCTTTGAGGAAGGAGGCAATGACTGCTGCATCAAATGCTGCTGAGAAATCAGTCAGAACTGAGAACTGATACTTGTATTTTGCAAGATGGACCCCGGCGTGACTTTGATAGGGGTGATGTTAGGACTATTGTGGGGATGCAAGCATGAAATAGGTTAAAATAAGAAAATGAGGTAATAAAGCAGAGTCAATAAAAATAGACAATTTTCCTAGTTATTATGTAAAGCAAAATAAAATAAGGCAGTAATAGGAGGGGAACTTTGGTCAAGAGACTGTTGTTGTTTTTTTAAGATGAGAAATATTATATCATGTCTGTATTAAATTTATCCAAGAAAAAGTGAGAGAGAAACTGATATGGCAGGAGAGAGAGGAGAAAACTGCAGAGGCAAAGTCTTTGAATGGATGAGAAATTACAGAGTCCAGGTCATGAGTGAAGAGCTGACCTTGGAAAGGAGCAGGGAAAATTCCTTCCTTGTAACAGGGAGATCACACTTGCAGACCTGGTGGTAGGAAAGTAAGTGGTTTTCATTTAAGTGCTTGGATTTTCTCTAGGACATATAAAAAGAGGTCAACAGGTGAGCCTGTGGATGAGGGAGGGGGTGTTAGAGATCTGAGGAGCACAAATGAGATGTGAAATTGTTGTCCTAGGGAATGAGAAAGTAACTTTTCTAAATAAATGTGTAAGAATTGCTAGGATATTTTGAGGGTCCATCTGAAATCAATAGTTATCATTTTAAAGTGAGATGAGCGAGTGCTTCTGTAGCCAGGCTCCGTTGCCCAGGTGCTGGCATGAAGTCAGTAGGACGGTGTTGGTTTCACGATGGTAGATTAACCATAGATGAGGTTTTGTTGGATGAACACAAAAAAGAGAGAGGATTAAAAATGCTGAGTGTATGAGAAGAATAATTGGAATATATACTAAGTTAGGAGGGAAGGGAGGGCTTAATGAAGGGTGAAAACTGAAGGGAAATGGTGGAATCAATGATTCAAGGTCCCGATAAGGTTGAAGAGTTTTTAGAGTGGAGGTATTAGAATAAATGGTGAATACGAAAAGGAGGTGCTGTTCAGAGAAGATGATGCTTTTAACACAGGTTTTGGGAGAGAGAGGCAATGGATGGCAATGACAAGATTTAGAGTATAACAGAATACCTAGGGCAGGGAGAGGGGGAGTGAGATGACACGCTAGGTCATGAAGCAAGTATCAGAACCCAGACTAGAACACACATTTGCCAGACTCCTCCTGAATGCTGTACCTCACACCAACATTAGCTTCTAATTACGTTTTTTACCTGTAAAACCAAGGGTTTTCAAAACAATGATATGTGTGGAGTATGGGGAGAGAGAAGGTTGGTTTAATGAGTTTGAAATCTGTGCAAAGAGGGCCCTATATATAGAAGGGCTCACTCTTGGCATTTATTTATTTGTTTGTTTGTTTGTTTACTTTTCAAACTATAAGAGAAAGTTTATTTAGAAGTCACAAAGGTAGGAGTGAGCCATAGAAGAAATGGGGTCAGTAAACAAGTTACAGAAAAAGAAGGGCCCTTGGAGCTTGGCTGGGGGGGGGGGGGGAGGAGAGAGAGAGAAAGAGAAGAGAGAGAGAAACAGACCTTGAGAGGTGGAAGAAGGAAGAGAGGCTTGGGAGTTGGGGGTGCTAAGGGTGGGGTGGAGAATGCCCTTGGGAAGGAAGGGGGTGGGGAAAGGCCCCAGAGCCACCCACACTTGGTGTAATGCTCTGCTGTTGCCATCTTTTAATTCTTACTATTTTTTTAAACCAGGGTACCACATTTTCATTTTGTACTGTGCCCCACAAATTATATAGCCAGCTCTGTAGAGAAGATTAATAATTTAGAAGGGGAAATGTGTTCTTTTTTCTCATTAGGGCAAATTTTCCATAAGCTTCCTCCATTTAGCATGCCTTTAAAATTTTATCAGAGTTCATAACGTAAGCTTTAAAATACTAATCTGTCAAATACTTAATCTTCAATGTAAATTTCCTTTTAAAACCACTCACACTCAATAAAAATTAGGAAGAATGATAAATTTCCTGACTCAGGAAAGTGAAATATAAAAAAAAATAAATAAATTTAAGTGTAGGTCTTGAGTGTAAATTCATACTTGAATGGTAGCTTAGGAAATGCACTTTCATTTTTATTTCTTGTTATATATGTAATATATGTTTGGTATGGGAAGTTTAGGAAATAAATATAAATAAACAGATGAAGCAAAAAAATCACCCCCAAAATCCTTAACAAGAGTTAACCCTTTTACCATTTTGGTGTGTATCCTTTTAGGTTTTATGCATATATTTATAAATGTATACCTTTGTTTGTGCTTAGTGGATTATATTTTAAATAACACTGTAAAACTTGATTTTTAATTTAACAATATATTTAGTAATATAGTCTACTTACATCTCTATCCTTAAAATTAAATATTTAAAAATACTATTACAATATAATTTAATATGATTTTTCTATTTATATGGACACATAATAATGTATTATTAAACATTTGTCTTTTTATTTCTTCACTATTATAAAAAACACCAATATGAACATCCTTTGTGTATTTGTATAATTCAATAAGTACAAATTCTGGGTAGAAAGTTTGCCCATTTTAATGCTTTTGATACATTCTTCCAAGTTGTTCATTTATGATTGCACCAATGTCCAGACCCACTCAATGGCAGTAAATATTAACCTTCCTTTAAAATTTCTTGCCAATTGGGTAGATGAAAACTGTTTAGTATCATTGCTTTCTTTGTTTATTAATAAGGTTGCACAGGTTTATGTATGTTATCAGCCCCCTTTTTTTGATGAGAATCCTGTTAATGCTGTTTGGTCACGTAAAAACATTTTTTTTGTAGGTCATTTTTGGCCTTTCTCTTATCTTTACGTACTCAGGTTGCGCTGCACAGAATTTTCCTAATTTGTCAAATCCTTCCAGCATATTTTCAGAGATCTGCAGGGTTGCTGCATTTTTCTCTATAGGGGTGCTTTTAAAATCCATCACTTGTTTGTTTGTTTTTTAAACTTAAAAATGTATGGTAATGGTAGTTATAAAGATTATATTAATATCACATAAATAAAATATTTTGTAATGTATCTAAAATGTATAGCAAAACAATAATGAAAACAAACGGAAGAAATACTGCGCTAGCTCACTGAACATTTCTGTCTTTCCTATTCATTTCTCCAAATCCTGGCAATGCATTCTATATACTGAACACTCTGGATGTTTGGTCTGTTTGTCCCCAGGCCTTCCACAGAAAGAATTTTATTAATATTCTCATTGTGAGCCCTGTTGGAAACTTCCAGGGTATGATATACAATTATGTAATTTCACAAGACAACCCCTTAGGATGCAGAATGTAGAAAGCAAGGTTGGGGCTTTGGATTATTGGATTTTTCTTACCCTCTCCAAAGTAATTTCTTCAAACTCATATTCAATTTCTGTCCCATTGACCTGTAAATAGGAAAAAAGAAAGAGAGTGATTAAATACGTAGTGAGGTGGCGACAACTTCATTTTAAATAACATTTGGGGGTTAAGTTTCATTCTGGCTATGAATAAACTACACTTTCTTGATGTGCAATTGTATGTTTGTATCCAAATAAAATATAATCCAAGCTATTCTAAAATATATGAATGAGACTACTAAAAAAAACCAAAACTTACTGCATCCCCTAGAATTTTGCAGTCTTTGAGGGAGATAGAACAATACAAAATATGCTTTGTGAATTTACAAAGAATAAACCATCACAACAGCAATGTTACGGTTATAAGGGAAACATTTTCCTAAGATATTTTAAAATTTCTATGGATGCATACTAATATATGACCTTAAAAAGTCAGTTTTAAGGGTAGCACAACCATATCATTTTTTTAAATGTAAAATATCATTAAGAATGATCATGTTACGTAAGAAATGACTTTTCCTTATTGGCTTAAACTCAGCTAATTCATCCTTATAATCCTCTTGTTATATTTATTGGGAAGCCCTAGACCATGTAACCATGCCCATGTACTTTAGTTGCAATAAGAAAAGGGCAAAGTATGATATGGTTGAAATTTTTAAGGAGACACTGTTTTAACCATTCAACCAGACCTGGAATTGATTTGAACGTAGAGAGGGAAATATATTTAAAATATAGCCAGGCAATATATAACCTATGCCTTAGATTTCAACAGATGTGCATACAGCATGTATAAAGAGTTGCTTTAAAATAATCCAACAAATATTCAATTCCCATTCTTATCTATCACAGAGTCCTTTAGAACCAGTAAAGCTTCTGAGCAAAAACATTCTCCAATTGCTAGTTTCTTTTTTCTTATATGTGTCTCAGCAACATCAGTAGCATTTAGGAATCAGCAAGAAAGACTAATTTTTAACTATAACACCATCATTGTTGTAGAGTTCTAACTTCAGTTGACTTTTCCCTTCTTTAGAAGAATTTAAACATAATTTTTGTCGATTGAGAGTTCTATGGAGGCAAGGATTTGATAGTCTAACAGAAAACCTGGCAAGAAAGAATCAATGAGAAAAAAAAAAAAAAAGAGTGAATGAGTGACTGGCTGAACTAAGGGCTTCATTCATTCATCTGCTTTAAAACACAGTTATTTGTGAATTCTCTCCTATAGGGAATTGGGATGTAGTAACATCAACTGAAGGTTAATTATAGCTATAATCAGCAAATACAAAGAATGACAATAGGTTGTATTTATGTGTGTACACCAGCCACTTAGAGCATATTTTTGATTTTCTAATTACATGAGCTAATTGGTGAATCACATTTTATTGTGTTACTACCTTATTAAACAGCCCTAAACCAAATTTGATTTTCTGTGCTTCAGCAACCTAATGACTCATAGAAGAGGACTTAATAAGGTTAGAAAGTTTTAGCTGCTCTATGGAGGTTTTTGTTTTTTACGTGTAAAAATACAAAATAAAACTCAAATCCTCTGTATGTGTGTGTTTTCATATTAATTCATTTTGTTTGTTTTTATAACTTTGTGGAATTAATAGGGGGAGGGCAGAAAGAGAAAACTGAATTAATGTGACATATTTTAATTCTCTCGGCAGGGCTCCTGGAAGCTTTCCTTTGCTTCAGTGCCTCTCTAGAGTGAAGCCTTCACATTATTCGGAAAGGAAAAAACAAACTTCAAAGAGAAGAAAACAAGCTTCTGATAATAAAATCTAAAGGCTCAGGGTGAAAGATGTTCTGTGAGGTGGTACTTAAAAGACAAATATATTGTAGTGGCATATGTTACATAGTCATGGTCTACAAAAATCTTTGCTTAACATTTCTATGATCATACATGCTGACTTTTAGATCCCAGAAGTATTATATATAGATAGCCAAATTAGTATACGGACGTTCTCTGGTCAGCTCCATGAACTACTGCAGACTTATATTTACTTCATGGGTCTTTAGTTTTCAACCTAAGAAAGGAACTTCATTTGCCTAATTCAGGATATCTTCGTATGAAGGGACAGTGCCACCTGGGTTTGGGTGTAACCTTGCTTTTAAAAGAAAGCATCTTATGACTACAACAGAATTTAGTAAATTATAAAGATGTGAAAGGTTTTTAGCATAAGTGAAGCAACATTTCAGCCTTTAGTTGAAGAACATATAAAACATGGTATCACAGGAGCCAGTGTGGGAGTTCAGGAAAGACATTTAAGAGGTTCTAGTGTCCATTCTCTCATCACTAGGAGAGCATGCTATATGTTCTGCCTAAGGACCCCTAAGGCAAGACATACTACAACCTTCCTTGGCAAAGACCTTGGAGGAAAAAATAAGCTAGAAAGAATTAAGAATACCTCTATTTAAGACATCCGTGAAAATTTAGCGACTTTCGAAAGCAATATTCTTTGAATATTTTCTCCCCACATTTATTTAGAAGAGTGGTTGCTTATTAAGAGGTAAAGAACCAAGAGGTATGAACAGTAACTCCTCATAGCCATAATTTGCTGTATTCTCAACAAAACAAAAGAACCTCCACCATCTTCTGGGGGTTTTACAGACAACTTATTGTCTGAACTTACTTGGTGGTCTTGCTCTACCCCCCTATCAGTTTATTAATTTATGCCTTTCAATTTACAAAGTTCTCTTCCTGAAAAGAATTCTGCCAAATATAACTGTTTGCTGTTCTTGATCAGTAATATTTCCCCTGGCATTTAAATACCCTAGTAATCTTAATGGTCCTGATAGTTTGGGGCCTGGGTGGCTGCTTGGCGAGGGTTTCTGTTATTCCAGCTGTATCAGTGACCATCACTCAGTCATCTCTCCACCTTAGGACTAGAATAGTGAAAGGGCTGGTAGTTTTGTAGACATGGAGGGTCAACAAAGTAGATGCAATTTCCCAGTTTTGAAAAAAATCTGTTTTTCTTCAAATACATGATATTTTTGAACCTAATGGTTCTGTGGTGACAGCTGGTAGGTTTCTATGGTGGCCAGAAAATCAAATTAATGCCACACATTGTCCTGTACTGTTCTGGGCATGCAGCCTTCCTGGCATCACAGGGAAGTGAAGATGACAGAGTGACCTACTCAAATTCAAACTTGGTATTTAAAGTTTTAATCCTATAAACTTGGAATGCTTTACATGATTTTTTCCTCTCTGACACCCTCTAGTTAATTTCACTGCCCTTTTTTTCTCCCTTCAGTACTATGGTAACCACCTGCCTGAATGAGAATATAATTTGATTTTGAGATGTATTTTTATCTCCTGAAAATGGTTTTTTTATGAATAACACATGTGAATTATTCTATATTTTAGTGTTCTTTAATTGGAATCTTAAGTAATGAATTCTCTATTTCTTTTGTTCTTTGCCACATTTGTAATTTTATTAAAGCTAGTAGCATATTAAAATCTGAGATGAATGAATTTTTATATATCCCCAGATCGCATATTGTAACAAGTGCTAAAACAGAAAAATCAAGCTTCTTAAGACTAAATACAATTCCACTCAATGAGTAATTATTGAGCTTACAAGATGTATTACTTAGTGTGACAGGGACTGAGAAAATAAAGATGTTAAGATATGATTCCTATTCTTAAGAAACACGCAGTTCTCAAAGAGGCACCAAACACAAACATATTAACGCCTCATAGAAGTGTGATGTCCAATATACAAAGCAGAGAGGTGTACTAGAGCCCCACTGTCACCACCTGCAAATCTATACAGGTCTATTTACTATTTGTTACATACAGCAAGTCCTCACTTAACATTTTTGAGAAATTCTGCGACAGTGAGCAAAAGGACATATAACAAAACCAATTTTACCATAGGCTGATTGGTACAAACAGGAGTCAATACCATCTCATCAATGTTGAAACGAAACGATGTTGAATGAAACATTATTTGAAGACCTTCTGCATATAGATTTGATTCCTTAATAGTATAGTACATGATAAATAATACCTTTATTATAAGTAATTATGATATAATACACATGACTTGTCTTTGAATCTGTTCTAGGTATCTGAACTGTAGCATCTTTGCTGCAAACATTCTCATGGCACAATTAATTGGCCGTAAGGCAATTTTGCCATAAAATAACTGGCTGACAGTTTGGGGTGTTTTTTGTTTGGTTGGTTGGTTTCATTTCTCCATTGAGGAATCATTCAACCAAGTTTGGCAGATTAAGCTAGTTGTCAGTTCGGTTTCATTTCTCCATTGAGGAAGTTCTTGAATCTACTCCCATTTTTCTACATATAAATCTCAGAATCTTAGCTAGCTCTTTCAATGGTCTTTAGGGTGACAAGTAGGTATGGTGGTGGTGATCTTAAAATTCTTAGCATTCTTCCAAATGACCATGATTTGTCCCAGAGTTCGTTTCTCATTTTAAAACACACCACCTTGGGAGAAGAGAGGTCAAAGGCCCTCTTTGAGGGTGCAGATTTAGTTTAGCCCACATTTCTCACAGAACAAGAAAAATGCTTAGGTAAAATCCACAAAATAAAATTAGTTATTTGAGTAGTTTTGGCATGAAGCAACACACATTTTAAATAAAGTTTCTTTAATTTTGTTATTCATTTTTTTCATGTTTCACTGTATCTTTTTTAATGTCCCTCTTTTATTTGTTGTGATTTTATCTTTTTTACAGCAAAATTGTCTTATGGCCATTAGTTATATGGCAAAATGCTTATGGCAAAGATGTCTACGGCCAAGATGCTTTTGGCAAAAATACTGGGCATACTCTGAATGTCATAGCTTTAGTATACTATAAAGCTGTCGGGCTTTGAGAGAAATGTGATGATCATGGGGACTAGGGTCTGGTTTCTATGGTGTCTTGCCACTCCCAGAGCAAGGCAGGGCCCATGTCCCTCTGCTCCATCTATGGCTGCAGCGTATACCACACTGTCCAGCACTCAGACCCACAGCGACTACGTGAATGGGGAAATAGAAAAATCAAAGAATCAATAAAGATTTGTTGCATGGGTAAAACTTGATGCTCTCGAAGAAGACTCTGCTTGCCAGTGGGGATGCAGTTCCTACAGGATCTAAGCCTTTCAGCATTCCTAGCTTAATATCTTCACCTCTGAGCTCAGATCAGCTCTTCTCAGGAACCCTACTGCACAGAGCCTCAGCCACCATCAAATGGACTCTGTGTGCGTGGACTCTACACACCCACACACTTGTTTGTATTCCTCTTACTATCCGGCCAATAGTCATCCTTCTCTCCTATTGGAGGCTCTTTTACAACAAACATGTCATGATGTTTTAGGCTCCTTATACTTCTGTGTGTGCTCTTTTATGCTCAGTAGGTAAGTATATAGGTTTCAGAGTGAAAAAAATAGACACAGATTTGATCTTAGGCCAATATTCATGAGATATGCAAATGTAGGCAATTTCCTTAATCTCTCAAAACCTTAATTTTCT
Source organism: Miniopterus schreibersii (assembly GCF_964146895.1). NCBI lineage: Eukaryota > Metazoa > Chordata > Mammalia > Chiroptera > Miniopteridae > Miniopterus > Miniopterus schreibersii. The sequence continues at coordinate 28,312,762 of NC_138112.1, read as the reverse complement.
CATATGTAGAATGGTACTTCCCTCATATGGTCATTGTGAGGATTAAATTAGATAATTTACGTGAAACATTAAGCACACATCTTCAAGCGATAAATAAATTTTAGCTATCATACCACATAATTCTCTTCATGAAATTGTTGGGAGGAATAAATGAGATTATACATTATTAACTGCCTAGTGCATAGTAGGTCTTTAACACTAAGAGAAATTCCAATTAGTTCTGGCTTACCAATCTGCAAGGGCCACAAGATTCATTTGATCCAATATTGTATTCTTGCTAATTTCCTCAACAATATAAAATATTATTTAATAAGCAAACAAACTTTCTTTCCTCTGCAAAATCTACCAAAACCCTTTTCTAACCCACACTCTTCTTTTCTGAACCCATCTAAAATATGCTGTCTTGCGGATAGGAATCATCTTAGCTTTCTCTCCCAAATCAGGTCAGGGTGGCCTTCACTCAGAATATTACCGTAATTGGACTTTCTCCCAGTCTTCTGTCCAATCACTCTGGCGTTTCCTTTTAAACATGCTCTTGGTCAGTCTTGACCACTGGGTTGCTCTGCTATTGATACTCACTTCCCTAAAGCTACTCGCATTGCTCTCCTTACATCACCGTCTCATGAGGACAAAGATTATACAATACTCTTTTGCTCCACTACAGCCTCTGACACCATGCCTCATTCATAGCAGGTCTCCAGAAAAATCTTTAGAAACAAGTCACCAGAGAACTCCAAAAATTGAATTGTCATTAAACTCTTTTCCACCTTCAAGTAAGTTAGGCAGCCCTTACCCACTGTTGTCTTTTCCTATGAAATGAGGTTTGAATTAATCCCTCCATCACAGGAATCTTTTTTACAGGCATGCATTGGTAATCTCTAATTAAAATAATCAATTAAAACATTAATCTAACATCTATTGAACACCTACCGTGTGTTAGGTAGAAAGACGAGCCCTGGAGATACAAAGGTGAGTGAGATATAACTCTTGCCTTCTATGTCTCAGACTAGCAGAGAGACAAATAAATGGACACACGTGACAAAGTGATATGGTTGCTGTGATAGGTGCCTGCAGACTATGGTAACTGCAGAGATGACACAGAGGAGGGAAAATGTGATTTCACCTAGAGGGAGCCCGAAAAAGCTTCATAGAGAATGGGACACGGACTGAATGTTCTCATGGGCAGGTGCTCATCAGAATGGGTTGGAGAGAGACAGGCCCACCAAGGAACAGCATTAACTGCTTCTTCAGAGTGCTCTGCTGGAGAGACCCCTGGGATTACCGTCAGAAGACCTACATTGATTTGATTGATCAAGACAGAAGACCTGTCTTGATTTTGTAGTTTGATATGCTGGTACCCTTGGGCAGGGCATGATGTTTTAATTCTTTTATGCAGACCGATAATTTCTGAGGTGCCTCTCAGCTCTGACCTTCTGGCATCAAGGGTTTTCTTCCTATCTGTTTAAACCATATTTACTTTTTCTGTCACTTTAATCAAGGTACACCTGCCCATTATGGATTTTTCTATTAACTTCTACTCCAAAGATCTCAATCAGCAACCCATCATCCTACCAACTGGTAGCTCTCTAAAGTCCATGAATGTCTACCATGTTTCTTCCTAATCTGTGAGGTTACGCGTCATGGAGGAAATGAAATGGCAGGATTGCCCACTCTCTTTGGCTCCACTCAAGAACATCACCAACAAACAGTACCATCCTCAAAGATCTCAAAGCTTCTTGGGAAATAAAAGGAAATAAATAGTGTAAGAACAGGTGGTTTTATTGCTTTTGCTCTTCTAAAGAGAAAAAAAGTACGGGAGTTTGCTCTACTGTAATCCAAAAGAAAGAACAACTGGAAAAGGCCCATGTTTATTATCTCCATCTTTTCATCACATTTAACTTTAAAACTCTCTCCTGAATGGATGAAAAACAATCAAGTAATGAGAAAACTAAAGTCAACCTACCAGCGTGGCAGCTCCTATTGGGACGAGAGCATCATTGGACAAAGGCTGGAGGTTTGCAGCCCACAGCTAAGCTGTATATCACTCACTACCTGTGACAAACTAATGTCCCTTCTCCCAGGCTATCTCCACTGCCTAAAATTATGCCCTCTTTTCACATTAAGAGGATTCGTAACAGAGAAATGAAAAGCTTAGTTTCTAGAATCCAAGAGGCCTGAATTCCAATACCAGTTCTGCCACTTACAAGCTGTTAGACTCCATTTTTGTTATATATTATACACATTTGTCTAAGTGTCAATATTGTTCACTTAAACACTTAGAGGTAAGCAAAAGATTTTCTATTTAAGCTTTGCAAAGCACCTGTTTTAATCTAAGGCATGCATGTCGTTATTTTATGATATTATTCAGTTATAATGAGGCTGGTTTAAAATAAGCAGTTTTACAAGAAGCTAATCATAGTATTTCTAACTCTTAATAAACACTCCCAAACTATAAAAATAATTATTGATATTCTCAGCTAAGATTCTAATTTTTGTAAGAGCACTATTCCTATTATTCAACTAAATGTGTTATATAAGTAAACCTTGATTTCAATTTACAACTTCTAATCTTAATTAATCAAGTTTCTGAGCTCAGTGAACTGCTAAATCATAGCTCCCACTAAAAAGACAAAAAAATAGTCAGTATCTTATAATCTGTTCCACTCTTCAACAATTTTCTTTGGGTTTTATTTTCTCTGCCTTTGTTATTAAGACTTTATAATACAGAACTTTGGGTCTAGGAAAATGATCACAGCTAATGATTACTATGTGTGCTTCTTTCATTTAATTATACACCAGTTTTTTAATTAAGTAGCTTTTTACCTGTAAAATTGTAATATGTATATTTTTTTGTTATTTCTGTCAAGAGAAATCAAGGCAAACAGCTTAAGGTTCAACCTTACATGTATAAAGACAAAGTCATTTTATATATGCAAAGTTGTCTTGATTGAAGGCTTCTGAAATGAAAGAAAAATATAGTCACTTAATAAGTGCAGAACTGGATTTGCCTCTGATTTGGAAATGGCACACTTCTCCCCAGCTCTGCTCTCTTGCTTTGCACCGTAAGCTGGATGGTGTAAGAACAGGTGGTTTTATTGCTTTCGCTTGGCTCCAGCCTGAGGCAGGCTGCTTTGTTCTCTGGGATTAAATATTCTGTAAATTTGAACATTCTCTTTGAGAGAAGAAAATGATGTTAAAAACACAATCAACCGATGGTTGTAAAGGCATCATACTACACCAGGTTTCTGTTTTATCAAGCCCTTCTCTCACCTCACCACCCCCATAGGCAAACCACTTGGTTGACTGCAAGGAAAGTGTCCAAGAGAATCAAGAGCTCAAATCACAGGGCTAAAGGTTTAGAGAAACAGAAACACTAAATGTGCGCTGACCACAAGATGAGACTTTACAGATACGATGATATAAGCAGGTAGCCAAGAGTATTTCCTCTTCCCTTGGGTATAATACAACTATAGTATTTGGCAGAATATCAGCGTCATACATTCTTCATCCTCAACTTCCCTCCTCAAACCCCTGCAATCTTGGTTCTGTTCCACCACGGTAAGAAAAAAACTCTTAGGGAGCAACAAAACACTTTCCCACATTTGAATACAATGGTCTTCCCCTTGATTCTCCCTGGTTTTCATGCAGCATTGGACACTCTGGAGTGACTAGCACTTGAACCTTCCCTTTCCTCTGTAACACAGTCTATATCTTCACTGGTCTCCTTCCTACTGCCCTGTCCACAGTATTTATGACCATTTTCCCCCTCTTGCCAGATATGAGTATTCACCAAGGTCTGCCCCTATTGCTGTACAATCTTTACCTGAGTTTTCATCTCCTCCAACTTCTATTTTCTAAGTAAGTGCTCTTCTATCACCCCAGTCTCAATAAGTCTAAAACAGAAATAATTATTTTGCCTAATCATAACCATCATTTCCTCTAGTCCACTCTATACGCTTGTTAAAGGAATCCTATTTTTCATTTACATCATTCACATTTGTTATTAACACCCAACATCTTATTTCAAGTCCTTATCACTTGCTTAAGACCACTGATATAATTTCTTAAAAACATTTCTGCCTCAATCATTTTTCAACATCAGTCTATTCTTTCTATATATATTTTTGAGATTTATCTTCCTAAAAAGCAATGTTTTCATCATGTAATTTTGCTGCTCAAGTGGCTTTAAACAATTTTTCTTTATCCTTAAGGAACATTCTGGGTCACCCATTAGCTGTCCTCAGCCTTCCTTTCTAGCTACAGACTCTGCTTCCTATCTTCTAAAATGTACTCTAGCCAAGTAATTGTGCTGAACTTATATGAAGAACCTCCTTTCTTTGGTATCTTTATGAATATCATATATGCTACCCTAAATGTCTTTATTTAATCCTAATTAATTAGAGAAAATATGTCGGAATGCCTAGAATGCGCCAGGTACTATGATAAGTCCTGGGAATGCAGTAGTGAAAAAACAAAGCCCCTGCCCTCATGGACTAGGTTCTATCTGGGGAAGGGGGAAGCTTCCAATCTTGTCAGCCAAAGGCTGCCTCTTTCATGAAGTCAGAAACTTTTTCTTGTCAGTCCTTGAAATTCATCACACTATTGTCTACAATTCTCCCCCCAAAGCTAATAACAATGGTTGCTATTACTGCCGCTGCTACTGCTTTTTGTTAAGAATCTACTACATGCCAGGCACTATCATAAATTGATTTAATAATTACAATAATCCCGAGTGCTAGACATTTTAACGTTAATTTTACTATCGAGGAAGCCAAGTTTCTAAGTTAAATACATTCTCCGAGGTTACACAGCCATACGCAACATGAAACTAGGACTGTCTTGTTCATCCATCTCATCACTTAGTGGTGAGAAGTATGTGCTCAATGCAATTTTTTTTTTTTACTTTATTTTTATTGCTTACACTACGACAAATGTCCCCATTCACCCTTCTCCTTTTCCCATCTTCCCCGACCCTCGCCCCTTCCCTCTGGCCACGGCCTATGGGTTACACATATATGTTCTTAGGCTAATCCCTTCACCTTCTTTCATCCAGCCCCCCTCTGCCCTCTCCTCCGACAGCTGTCAGCCTGTTCCATGTATCGGTGCCTGTCTTGTCAGTTAATTTTGTTTCTTAGATTTCTCATATAAGTGAAATCATACAATATTTGTCTTTTACCGACTGGCTTATTTCACTTAGCATAATACTCTCGATACAAATTTGTTGAACAAAATCGAAAAATGAGTGCCAGTAAGGCAGAAGAAAGAATTGGGAATGTTGAGTGCTTTAATTAAGGAGAGTCTAATGTTAAATCACTCATCTCTCTTCCTGGCCATACGTAGCACAGTCACTCTCCTGCTGCAGAGTGGTCTTCCTCAAGGTCCAGCTCCTTAGCCTGAACTTTATCTTTCCTGAAATACTGTCCTCCTGCTCAGATGAGGTACTACCTTTTTTTTTTTTCTGCCTGGCACCTATCATAATAATATAATAACAAATGCTCATAGCAGCCATTTCTAAAATAGTAATTGAAGAAATAAATCATTTGAACCTTATGTTAAGGCATTCTTATTTGCTATAAATCTTTAAAATCCCTTTGTACTCAAAAGTCCCACTTGCCATTGTCAGTTTCCAAAGGAGTGAACTGCCTTAATTTCTCTGATCATTTTACTTTGAGCCTTGCTAACAATAAGCTGTCTCCCTTTTCATCTCACTATAGGTCACCCTTTCAGCAGCCTTCAAGATCAATCCATCAACCAACAAATATTTATTGAGTGACTATCCCCACCTTCTTTGTTAACTCCTATGATCTCTTTTCATCTGATTTTAAAAGTCCGTCACTATCTTGACAACTTTGGAAAAGAGAGACAGTGCCCCATCACCCTGCTAATTCATCTGCTCTTTCATCAAGATCACATGGAGGAGTTTTTTAAGTTCTGTGTGATTCTGGAAAAAAGCTTTGGGCTGCTTGCTACAAAAAAAAAAAAAAAAAAAAAGGTCAGATCAATCTTTTTGGATCAGATGCTAAGGAAAAGCATTCTGCTGCTTTATTTTATTTCGCCTTTCTCAAAGTACCTTAGGCTCATGACAGGGAGCTAATGCTTAATGTTGTTTCTATCCCCCCCTTCACCACCCCTCACCTCACCAGCTGATACAAGCAGGAGATTGTAAAGTTTCAAATTGTTTATATGTAACTTTTTTCAGGTTATGCTAACAATAGTATTAATAATTTACATATTATTTTCACATACATTCATACATTTGCTCTACATAATCATTTTATGTGGGCAGATATTATTATTCTATTTCATAGATGAATCAACAGCTCAGAGATGGTAGATGATTTGCTCAGAAGTGTTCAGCTAGTAAAAATAAGTGTTTTGATGTGAATCTAGATCTTTAGGACTCTGAACCCAGAGCTGTTTCTACTACATTATGCTGCACATGTAGATTATATTCTAAAAGTGAGAGAGAATCTGATTGAATCATGTGGAATTGCTGATGTTTCACTGTTTTTGACTTCAAAATGGCAGTTCCACATGGTTCAACTTGATGGCATAAAAGAGCTTAGTGTGGTGGTTAGGAGCTGAGATTCTGGAGTCAGATTGTGTGGATTCACATCAAGATTCTCCCATTCTCTAGTTACAGAGCTCTGGGCTAGTTACCTAACCTCTCTGAGCTTGGTGGCCTTATTTACAAAATGGATAGTAATTATAGTGATCCCATTGGGTTGTATAAGGATCGAATGATAAAATTTTACAAAGGTTTAGTGTTTAGCACCTAGTGAATCCTCAAAAATATTTACTATACTTATCTTAAAGTTTTTTCTAGGTCTGCCATTGGCACATTTAAATTCTGCCTTTTCACCTTTCTAGAGAGAAATAGAGTACCTGTGTGTGTGTGTGTTGGTAGTGGGGGACAATAGGTGGGGAGATTAATGGCTATTATTTGTAGGAAATTTTATAAAAATCAACATATATGTGTATGAATATATACACACACATATATATTAAGTTGTGCTCAGTACTCCTACAGAGGACTTCTTGAGTTACACTATTTTCTACTGTTAGATTCAATTAACTTAGATCAAATAGAAGACTATAGAGACTAAAATATAAACAATATATTTTTAAAGGAAAATTTTAAAGCTCAAATTTCTACGTCTGCTTCTCAGACCAGATTGTGGAGTTTAGAAGGGGTTTTGCATACTGAATTTGTGGCCATGACAACAGCTGTTACTACAGGGAGCTCTGGGCTTCGAATTGGATACTCCAAATCTCTCTATCTCTGGACACTTGTCTGCCTAGCTCTCAGGGCTTTTAGGGGTTCTGCCACAGCATCAGCTGGAAGCTGAGAGGGTAACCCTTGAGGTTCCCTTTCATATATTAACATTATTAACATAAACTTTATTAATTTGTATATATAAATTAATCTTTTCATATATAAATTAATCTTCATATGTATACGTTATATATAATTAATCTTAAGATGTAGAAGTTTCCCTCTGAAATCAAGTGATAAAATGATAGTGTTCTTTCTTACTAAAAATTAGTAAGAACAAAGTTGGTGTATCCTTATTATATTCATTATTTTTATAATACTTTTCCAGATATCTAGGCTTACAAAGAAGTCAGATAAAAGGCAGTTCCTATTTTCGGAGCACGCATTTGGTTTTAAAGGCCTCTTGAGAGTTGTTTGTCAATTTTCTTTGAGATCGAGGGGTTTATAAAGATTCAGAAGCAATGTACTTGTATAGATTTTATCTTTAGCATCACAAAAAAATGAAAGAAGCCTCCCTCTTGTTTGAGCTATAAATCAAACCTGACCAAGGACTATTTCACCCAATTGCTGCTATGGAATTTGGGCATTTTAAAACCAAAAGAGAAAATACATTTTACATCAATGAGAACCCATCTAGTCCTATGTCTAGAAAAAGGATTTAAAGTTTTAAGGGAATTTTTCCCTTGGTGGTAAGTATGCCTGGTATTGTCATCAGCAGAATCTGCTCATATGAGCATTAAAGCAGGTTAAAAAAAAGGAAAAAAAGAGAAGAAAGATTACTGCTTTACATCTCTTGTCTCTTAAAGGCAATGAAGTGCATCTTCCTGGAGGGTTTATGCTAAAGGTCTTCAGGCTGCTTCAAGAGATTAATTGATATCATAGGGATTTTCCCTTTGTAACATATATGATTGCCTTAAACACAGGATTAAAAAAGAATAAGTACTCAACATAAGGCAAATTGCTTTGGTAAAGTGGCAAGTATTCTTTAGAAGAGATTTTTAGAAAGACTAAAATGTAACCACTACTGCCTAGAATCTGCAGAATGCCCACAGCTTTCCGCTTTCCCATAGGATACAATCACTGTTGGTTTCTAGCTAACATTCTAATTCATTTTAAATGCAGATTCCTATAAACTTGCCAGTATCCAAATATGCAAGCGGTCTGATGAGAACAACGTTTTGGATCAAGGATTTAGTTATTAGAGCAGGAAAAAGCTTCAGGGATCTTGAAGGAGCCACTTAGACTTAAAAATAAAGCAGTTATATGCTTTATGTGGACAATTTTATGTGGGAATATATACATGAGAAAATATTTGAATAATCAATATGCTTGTTCACCTCAAATCTGAATTTTAGGAATTTAACAATTTAGAATTTTTCAGCCCCTCAATTACAGATACATTTTTAAAATTAAATTTAATTTTTCCATTACCATTTACATGCCCCCCTTATACCCTCTTCCATATCTACTCACACTCCCCCTGCCCCTGGCAATCACCACACTGTTGTCCATGTCAATGAATCATTGTTTAATAATAGTATCTCAAGGTGTTCTCACATACATTATTTACTATGAGATAGCAATGGTTTTATACCCATTTTAAATATGAAAAGACTGAGGTTTAGAGAGGTTAAGTACCGTGACCACATTCAATGAACAAATGATAGAGTTGGGGTGATTGTTTAAATTTTTTATTCCTGATTCAGAACTCTTTTTGAAAACCTGAGAACTTAAACTTATTTTCACAAGCTTTGCAAGAAAATGTTTTCCTACTGAGTTAATATTGGAGTAAAAACTTAAAACAAGACTGATTTCTTATAAAAACGGGCTTTAAAATTGCAACCCTGAAGCCACAGCTCTCCTTAAATATTCCCTTCTGCTCCTCCGACTCCTCCAGCAAGAAAGTGTTGGCAAAAAGTTGCTTATACACCCTTAAAGGAGCAGCCCACTGAGCCAAAAAACAGTGATTACTAGGCGGAAAGAAAGAGTGGTCTGTAACAAGACTTTGAATATGCCAGCAAAAACCATCCACAGTGACCTTCTTGAAAGATTTTTGAAGTGTCACTGAATTATCTGTTTCACTAGGTTCAAAGTTGAACACGGAATAGTAAGTGTACAGTGAAGTCCATTACACACTACATCACTCATTCACTCATCCATGCATTCGTATATGTCTTGGGTTCTCACTAGGTTCTGAGAATGTTGAACACTGTAGGTTCAAAAGGGGTCAGTGCCAATGTTAGGACCAATGAATGGTCAATGCTAATGTCTTACTGCTTAAATGACTTTTGAGAATCTTGGAGACTAGGGTGAAAGACAGGCAGCACAGTAAGTGTTATTATAAAGGTGGAAAGACAGTGCTGAGGGAGTCCATAGAGGATGCACATAGCCCTGACTGGAGTAAAGGAGGTATGTAGAAAAAGGTTTTGCAAGGGTAGTAATGCTAAAATGGTCTCAAAGGATGAATAGGCAATGAAATGGTGAATGGAGGAGAGGGGATCATACTCTAGAGGCCTATATTAACAAAAAGACCAAGAGAATGCCACAGTGAGAGCATCTGATGCACTCCCTAGACTACAGGGAGTTTGCCATAACCAGAAATTGTTGCAAAGGTTAAATCTGTAATTTCTAAATGGAATCTGATTTAATGTACCATATTGTTACACAGTTGAATTGGGATCCAGAAGCCAATGCAAACCATGCAGATCAGGCACAAAATGTTTCTGAAGTAATTCAGGGTTGTAAATTTTTAGACACTTACACGTTAGTAGAACATAATAGCAACTACCTGGTCTTCTCTTGGACAAGATGGGTTATTAGTCTTTCAAGAAACTGCATTAAAAAAAAATTCCTTTTCTTAAAGAAAAACTTTGGCTAAACTTCCTCAAAATTAAAGGGCCATTCACACGGAAACTAGAAAAGCCTGGTGGCTAATAAATTGTTACAAAGACCCAAAGTTAGAACTTTCTGAAATGCTTCATCACGCTATTCATTGCACTTTTTAAAATAAAGGCCTTGGTTAGAAAAAGTAGCTTACATTAAATACTTTTTTGCAGGGATCCTGAAACAGTTAATAAATTATTATTGACAACTGAATACAGCCTGTAACTTGACTCTATAAAGTGGGTAGAAAGTGTGATAGTGGAGAGAAGAACTCTGGACATTTAGTTCAGTTTCACATTCTAGCAGTCAACTCAAGAACAAACTGTAATTTGTGCATAAGCCCTTCTGTTAAATCTGCTATTGACAGTTAAGAAAAAAAAAATGCTGATCATAGAGAAACAAAAGTATAGAGTAACATCTTGGGATTTCTCTGGACTACTATTATCAACTAGGCCAATAATACTGTGTGGATATGCTAGAACATAAATGATGATATAAAAGGACACAGAAAGTTAGGTTAGTCCAAACTGTGCCATTAAGATACAGTTGATAGACATGAGGGCCTGAGTTCAAGAACTTTTGGAATCCTTTTTATTTGTACTTTACAAGGAGAAAAATGATATGATCCAGAAGACAGGGAAGAGGGGACATATATTTCCTATTCCCAGGTTAAAAAAAGGAAGTATGTTACAATGAGAAAATATTTTAAGTTCTCAGGAGTGGATGAATATTATAAATATGGCACTGTTCTGCACAACTTTTAAAATCTATCCTTCATACAGTGGTAGGATAATTTAGGGGATTGCCAAGCAAGAACAAGATCTAAAACACTTCCTGAATAAAGTTAAGGACACACATATAAAGACCATGTGGGCTTTCTGTATAAGGAGATATATTATCTTTGTTCAGAATAAACTGGGGGGAAAAAGACAATTTAAAAAGCATTTCTTATATGTGAAACTGTATTGACATCCCAGAGGGCCCCAATATAAACACTACTAATCATGTCAAATGTAATAGACATTGCTATTTAGGTGACATCTACTCTTCAGAAAATATTTGGGGAAAGAAGAAAATATTCTCATATTAAATCAGAATTGGTTCCACATTACTTTATTGACATGTTTGCTTTAAAATAATAATTTTATGTCATTAAAGAGTGATTTTTATATCTAATTCTTAAGTGGCTGACAATGAACGTGCTTAGGTCCTTCTGTAAGTAACCAAACTTCTGTTGGTGGGTTCATTAATAACAATGTATTAAAGCCCATGGTATGGGGCACTGGTTCAAAGAGGCATCTATCTGACAACATCATTAATGGAATCTAGTCAAACAGACATCCTTAGAGAATTATAAATTAAGACAATACTCCAGGCATCAAACTTTGGGAAGAATTCAGAAGGAGAACATTTGGTACTGGAACCAGCATTACATTAAAAAGATCATACTCCATGATTAAGTGGGATTTATTCTGGGGAGGCAAGTTTGGTACAATATTCGTAAACTGATAAATGCAATATTCCACATAACAAAATGAAGAATAAAAATCACATGATTGTATCAGGAAAAGCATTTGATAAAACCCAAAACTGATTTAGATAAAATCTCTCAGCAAAGTGGGAATGGAGTGAACACACCTCAATGTAATAAAGGTCATATATCACAAACTCACAGCCAACTTCATACTCAGTGAGCAAAATCTAAAAGCATTTCCCTTAAGATCAGGAACAAGGCAGGCATCTCTGCTTTCACCACTTTTATTCAACATATTACTGGAAATCTTAGCCACAGCAATCATAGAAAAAGAAGAAAAAAAGCAACCAAATTGGAAAGGAAGAGGTAAAACTGTAATTATTTGCAGATGACGTGATACTATATAGAGAGAACCCTAAATATTCCACCAAAGAACTACTATAACTGATAAATAAATTCAGTAAAGTAGCATGATACAAATTTCATATTTAGAAATTGGTGGCATTTTATATACCAATAATGAATTATCAGAAGGGAAACTAAGAAAACAATCTCCTTTACAATTGCATCAAAAAACCAACAACCTAGAAATAAATTTAACCAAGGATGTAAAAGGCCTGTACTTGGAAAATTTTAAGACACTGAAGAAAGAAATTAAAGAAAATACCAATACCTCATACCTTGTTCATGGAAAGGAAGAATTAACATCATTAAAATATACATACTATCCAAAGCAATCTATAGATTCAATGCAATTTCTATCAAGATACCAATGGCGTATTTCACAGAACTAGAACAAATATTCCAAAAATGTATATGGAATCACAAAAGACCCTGAAGAGCCACAGTAACCTTGAAAAAGAACAAAGTTGGAAAAAATCATGTTACCTGATCCAACTATACTAGAAGGCCAAAGTAATCAAAACAACATGGTATTGTCATAAAAATGGACATGTAGATCAATGGAACAGAAGAGAAAGCCCAGAAATATACCCACATCTTTATGGCTAATTGATATTTGACAAAGGAGGCAAAAACTTACAATGGGCTAAAGACAATCTATTCAATAAATAATGGGAATACTGGACAAATACGTGCAAAAATATGAAACTTTGACCACCTTCTTACACCACACACAAGAATAAACTCAAAATGGATTAAAGACAAACATTAGACTTGAAACCATAAAAATCCTAGAAGATACCATAGGCAGTAAAATCTCAGACATTTCTGGTAGCAATATTTCTTCTGGTAGCTCCTTGGGCAAGGAAAACAAAAGAAAAATAAACAAATGGGACTACATCAAACTAAAATGTTTTTGCACAGCAAAGGAAATCATCAATAAAATGAAAAGATAACCCACTGAATGGGAGAACATATTTGCCAACGATATATCTGATAAGGGGTTATATCCAAAATTTACAAAGAACTTATAAAACTCAACTCCTCAATAAACCAAACAATCTAATTTAAAATAGGCAAAGGAGCCTGGCTGGGCATGGCTCAGCGGTTGAGTGTCAACCTAGGATCCAGGTGGTCTGGGTTAGATTCCTGGTCAGGGCACATGCCTGGGTTGAGGGCTTGATCCCTAGACGGGTGCGTGCAGGAGGCAGCTGATCAATGACCCTCTCATCATTGATGTTTCTATCTCTCTCTCTCCCTCTCCTTTCCTCTCTCTGAAATCAATAAAGATATATTTAAAAATAAATAAATAAAATAGGCAAAGGACCTGAACAGACACTTCTCCAAAGAGGACATACTGTTGGCCAAGAGATATATGCAAAGATGTTCAAGGTCACTAATCATCAGAGAGATGCAAATTAAAACCACAGTGAGATATCACCTTACCCCTTCAGAATGTCTATCATCAATAAAGCAACAAAAAAGTGTTGGCGAGAATGTAGAGAAAAAGGAACCCTCATGCACTGTTGGTGGGAATGCAGATTGGTGCAGCCACTGTTGAAAGCAGTATGGAGCAATCTCAAAAACTAAAAATGGAACTCCCTGTCTTATGACTCACCAATTCCATTTCTGGGAATTTATCGGAAGAAACTTGAAGCACTGATTCAAAAGAATCTATGCACCTCTATGTTCATTGCAACATTATTTACAATACCTAAGATTTGGAAGCAGCCCAAGTGCCCATCAATAGAGGAGCGGATAAAAAAGCTGTGGTGCATTTTACACAATGAAATACTATTTGGCCATTAAAAACAAGGAAATCTTACCTTTTGTGACAACATGGATGGACCCAGAGATTATCATGCTAAGTGAAATAAGTCAGTGAGAGAAAGACAAGTATTATACGCTTTCACGTATATGTGCAATCTAATGAACAAAATAAACAAACAAACAGAACAGAATGACAGCTGTCAGAGGGGGAAAGGGTTGTGGGCCTCAGAGAAAAGGTGAAGGGATTAAGTAAAACAAACAACAAACAATAAAAACAAACTCATAGACACAGATAACAGTATGGTGATTATTGGAGGGAACGGAGGGGGTGGTGAGAGGGGTAGAAAACGTTAAAGGGTGGATACGTGGCGATGGAAGCAGATGAGTCTTGTGGTGAACACCCAATACAATATATAGATGATGACTGAGCACTTGAAATCTATATAATGTTATCCACCAATGTCACCTCAATAAATTCACTTCTAAAAAAATCTTGAAATTCTCAAAAAAAAAAAAACCCTCTAGAAACAGAACCAACTGGAAAGAATGGCATCTGTTACTTCTCATTGCAGAGTAAACTACAAAAAAATAACTATAACCTTCTCAGATCTCCAGTGTGTAATTAAACCCTCTGGTTTTGCTTGAGTATTTCTCTCTGGCGTTTCCATTATAACATAAAGATGGAAGCAAATGAAAATCTACTTCAGCCCAGTGAACTGAGTATTATTCTACTTGTTACTCTTTCCTTGGCCCAGATGAAGACCAATGAAGCTTTCTCTTGCACAAGAGAAACTTTCAAAAATTATTTTGAATTATTTGTATTTTAAAAAGGTAAAAAAAGGGAATAAAAGTCAGCAGGTATACATAATAAAAGCATGCCTACCTCCCCAATTTTCGCTACTGCTTTAGGCTAAAACAATTCTAAAATATATTAATAATAGGAGAGGAAATTTTCAGTGAAGAGAAAATAGACTTTCCTTTGGATTGCAACCATGTCTAAAAATATTTTGTCCACTTTTATTACCTCCAAGAAACTTAGGCTATAAAAATCAGATTTCACTGTGGAATATCCCTTTTGTTAAAGAAGAAAATAAACAGACTAATTATATTCAGAAATGTGTTTGTTGCAGATATATGACATACTTTATCAAAATTAAGTAGAGTAGGTGGCTTCAACAATTCCAGACAGCATATATATTCTGCTTCCATTCTACTATGAAGGAATGTGGATGGATGTGTTTAAATCCTCCAGAGAAAGCTGGAAGGACTCCGCGCATTGCACACAAAGTTATGCCAAAATGCTGGTATCGTTATGATCCATCTACACTAAGCACTGTTTACTTCATGCAGGCTGTTCTGTGTTTTTCTATTACTTTCAAATGAAGTCATCTGTCTGGAGAAAATGAGCACATGGAATATTCATAAGTTAAGAGATAATGTTGATCACCTCTGGAGAGTTTCTTCCTTTGGGTTTTTTATTATCTGCAGACTCAAGTGTATGAAAATTGATTAAACATCATTTACCAATTATAGAGGTGCCAGAATCATAGTCCTCAAAACAAACACTAAAAGTACAATAATTCTTACAGTAGAAGGTGTGCTTTCAGGAGTGGATGGAGATTTTGTGGAATCTGAATCTTATACAATGTGGGGAACTTGTTTTTAAGAAATATAACACAATTACAAAAACAAGATTGCAAAGATCCCTCGTAGGGTCTTAGAAAGGGCTATGGAAATGAATGAATGTGGAAGCTTCATTAACTTAAAGAAGCGATTTTCAACCTTTTTCATCTCATGGCACACATAAACTAATTACTAAAATTCTGCGGCACACCATATTATATATTATATATTTTACTGATCTGAAAAAAAAAAAAAAAAGGTATAATTTTGACGCATTCACTCCGGATGGCTATTGTTGTATTGGCTATTTTTTTTTTTTAAATTTTTATTCGACAATCTAAGGGAAAAGAGGTCAGTGCCCTGACTAAATAATCAAGTATTACATGTTTTAAAAATTCTTACCCTGGCCTGTTTGGCTCAGTGGTTAGAGTGTTGGCCCTTGGACCCAAGGGTCTTGGGTTTAATTCCTGGTCTAGGGCACGTACCTAAGTTGCAGGCTCGATCCCAACCAGGGACCAGGGCCTTGTGTGGGAGGCAACCAATCAATGTTTCTCTTTCACATCAATGTTTTTTTCTGTCTTTCCCCTCCCCTCCTTTTTTTCCCCACTCTCTCTGGAAAGCAATGGGAAAAATATCTACAGGTGAGTATTAAAAAAAAAAAATCTTGCAGCACACCAGTGTGCCATGACACACCAGTTGAAAATCAGTAACTGAAAGGTCAATCTACCTTTGCAAATATTTTTTAAGGAGGTGGTGGCAGTAGATCCAAAGGATTTGTCTACCTAAAACTCATTTAAAAACTATCAAATAAGCAATAGAATTTCCTTAAACTGACTTGAAAATAAGTGGTTAATGGCTCATTTCTAACTGGTCATTTGATTGAATTTAACTACTATACTTGATTTCACTTTTTTTTTTTTTTTGGTAGGGAAAGGTGAGTAGTTCCCATTTGAAAGTTGCTGTTGGGCTGTGGGCCAGTGTTATTATTCTTTACTCGTAGCAGGGGCTGCTCAAACAGTACTGGTTCCCTAGGCCTTGTTCCACAGAACATAAATCCTCACAATGAAAGAATAACTAGTCCTTGAGCGTCAGGTCAGAAGTCTTCCATTCCAACCCCTCAGCCCCTTGTCAGAATACAAGAAGAATTAATCACCCCTTATCTGACCTTCCATAGCCTTTATAGTCATCTCAATTACATTACTTTTCTCATCTTTATTGGTCATCTGTGTATAAGCCTGACTTTGCTAGAATGGGAGTTCCTTAAGAGCAACAAAATACACTATCTTTGAACCTAAAAGGCCTAGCTCATATTGAGAACTTAATAAATTGTTCACTGAATGAATGCTTCAGAGGTAAGTTACTCGAAGAATGGTTCGAAGTATGGATTAGTGACATCAGCACAATCACAGAACTTATTAAAAATGCAAAATTTCCATAACTATCCCAGACTGTCTGAATAAGAATGTATATTTGAACAAGATCCTTAGGTGATTCCTGTGCTCATTAAAGTTTGGGATCTATTGTGGTTATTATTCCACTAGCTTTAAAGAAGGATTACGCCAAAAAGAATATAGCTTTATATTTTACAACAACTGCCCCTTCATTTGTTCTTCATATATTTGGCTACACTGATCATACCCACAAAGGGCAAGTGACCCAATGGACTATTATCTCACTTATTCTTTCTTATCCCTAAAAAAATAAAATAGTAATTTAAAAAGCGCAAACTTAGTACAATTGGTACATAGGAAGGTGATATATTACAAATACGAACATGAAAGTTGAGCTGTCAATTCAGATCCCAAACTGGGGTCTTGTCATATTTTTCTAATACACATATCCTCCAAAAGCCCAACCTCACTTCACTGGAGACTTTGTAGATCAATACTTTTATGCCCTCAAAGCTCAATTTGGAAAAATAATGTTGCAAATTAGATAAAATTAAGTTTACCCAGATTGCATTCCCAGGCCAGCTTTTTAAAAGTATGTGCCTATTAAATCTCAGATTGAAAATTAAAGCTTAGCTAGTTTTCATATCATAAGAAAACCATAACTAGTGCACTTAATTTATAACACTCCTCCTCATCGCCCTTGCTGAGCAGATTACCAACTGTCTGGGCATTTTCCAGCTCAACTGTTAGAGAAAATCATCTCAGTTCTATCTTAAGAGTGGCTACCCTTTCAGGTACTTAGGTAATCTACTGAAATGAGTTATCATATATTATGAATGTGATTAAGTCTGGATAGGTAAAAGCATATCCATTTGAAGAAGATACATTTCAATGCAAATCTTAAAGAAGACTAGAAAGAGCCCAGACAGGTGTGGCTCAGCAGTTGCGCATCTACCTAAGATCCAGGAGATCGAGGTTCAATTCCTGGTCAGGGCACATGCCCAGGTTGTGTGCTTGATCCCCAGCAGGGGGCGTGCAGGAGGCAACCAATCAATGACTCTCATCATTGATGTTTCTATCTCTCTCTCTCTCTCCCTCTTTTCCTTCCTTTCTCTGAAATCAATAAAGATATATTAAAAAAAAAAAAAAAAAGACCAGAAAGAGAAATTAAAGATCACAAAGAACTGTCACCTATGGCAGAAGCTATTAGTCATGTCATGGTGAAGATATAATGACTGTCTTAGAGTTGCTCAGTTCTTCAAGGTGAACTTCAAAAGAAGAAAGCAACTTCAAAGGAAATCACAGGAAAAAGACTATGAATCACAGTAGAAATTTTGCTGGGGGAATTAAGCGTGTGTCCGTTTTAGTCTAAGCAAGTCCAAACCATGTCAGAACTTATTTTTGCTTTTCAAAAATCATACTTTGAATTTTCATTTCAACACGAGCTAAGTAAGAAAATTTCCACATGGTTGTAGGTGTACTATCATTATTGACTTCTATATGATTAAGAATAATTCAGAAATTTAGTAAAATATTGTCACTGAGTGGAATTTATCCCTCTTCCTACCTGGATTAGTCAGAATAGCTTAGGTTACACTCTTAAACAAAATTAACCCCTAAACCTTGGTGTCTTAATACTACAAATGTTTATTTCTTACACAAATCTTCTACGAGTTGAGACCTCTCCAGGCTGTTACCTAAAAGCTGAAGGCCACCAAGGGGCTTTTTCCTGCTTCAGTTCATAGTACGTTGGTGAGAATGAATCACAAAACCCTGCCTAACATCAGAGGGGCGAGGAGATGTAGTCTACGTGCCCTTGAAGGAGGAAAGAACCAGACGCTGGTAATGTTACTAGTAAGCACAGTAAGCTTAATGATACCAACAGAGGAAGTTTCTGAGGAAGGGAGTTTATGAGAGGCATAATTTGGGAGGAAAAGAAAGGACATATCATCATTGTCATGAATAGGCTAACCTCATTTTTAGTGTAAAAATAGTCCAGAAGAATGGTGTACTGGGCAATACCTTTGAATCAACTCATAACTTGAATGGTTGATGATTGTTCATTGTTTAAAGGAATTCCAGGTATTGTACTTTTGGAAAGGGAATAGCTGACCTGTTTGCTATGTTTCAGTGTTCTGTTCCTGTACAGCAAACTACCATACATTTAGTAGCTCAGAACAATAGCCATTTATTTATATCACATCTCTCTAGGTCAGAAGTCTAACATGGCATAATTGGCTTCTTTACTCAGAGTCTCACTGGGCGAAATCCAAGTATCAGCCAGGGTTGAGTTTCTCATCTGAAGCTTGGGGTCCAGGCTTATTGATTGAACTCATCCTTTCCTGTGGCCTCCTACCTCTTCATGAAGCAATGACAGGCCAGTCCTCCTCACGCTTCAAATTTATCTGACTTCCTCTTCTGATTTTAAGGGACCTTGTAATTATATTGGCCCTACCCAGGAAATCTAGGATAATCCTTCTATTTTAAGGAGCTGATTAGTAATCTTAGTTACAAGTGCAAAAGTAACACATACTTGCAGAGGTAATGGGGGTCAACACTGTGCCTAACACACTGTAATAGGAATCTGTATCTCTAATAGTTTTGCTTTATATGTGAGGATTTTGTTTATCTAATGGGTTATCCAAATCTTTGCAATGGATATGGGTTGGAATGAGTAAAAAACAGAAAGATATAAAGAAAAAGCTTGTCTAATTTAGGGATGAAGAAAAGTGAAGAAAAGGAATTACGAATAAGGAAAGCTATGATATATGTTAAAAAGTGTAGACATAGGAAAGGAGAATTCAAGAAGCAGGAGATGGGTCATTGGAAGCCTGAAGGAGACAATAGGTGGATGCTGGCGATCAGTGGAGAGATTTTATAGTGAGTATACTATGGGTTGTTAGCAGCAAAGAGAATGTTACATTGACTGGGGTGATTCGGTATTAAGAAGCTTAAATATGGTGATAATGTTATGGTTTTCTACTACATAAATAACATAATAAAGTAGCTATGGTCTTCTGCATGAAAGTATAGTAACAACTGAAGGAAACAACATGTATACGAGTGGTTAGCTCACATTCAGCTCCCAAAAGAATGAGTTAATGATAGAAAGAAGTCCAATTATTTTTAAAAACCTGATTCTCTTTAGCTTATAACAAATCAATCAATAGGACGAGGCAGAATGTCTCTTAAAACTAACTGGTCATTGAATTCTGTTGATCACATATATAAGCTTCTTCTTGCCATTCTCTGGCTGAGATTCTCATATCTCTGAAATAAATCAGAAATAAAGGGGCAGAGAAGATAGGGAAAGTAAGAAAATAAAAAAGCATGGAAAAAGATATTCTATGGTCAAAATCATTTGAGGCAGGTTGAGTTAAACAGAGTTGAACAGATGCATTTCATGCTGGACTGTTCAGAAACTGATCTAAAGACTTTCCAAGCACATGAGACCAGGGAAATTTCTTTTAATTCAGACTATGGTGAGATGGCTAGCTGTCCAACAAAGTTGTGCTTTCTTTCCCGGAGTAGAAAGTGGAACCTGGGAAGCAGCTGCCAGCTAAAGAGTGTATATCCTGGCTCCTCTGGCATCTAGGTATGGCCATATGACTCATTTATGCCAATGGGATTTGCAGGAAAATCATGTAACTTCCTGAAACAAGGTTTTTAAGAAATGGGCATTTCTTCTCCATGATCTTTTACTTCTCTATCAGTTGGTAGAGAGGACAATGACAGACTCTCAAGGTGAAGAAGCCTAGGTTTTTGTATCATTGTGTGGAAGTAAGTTCTCAGTGACCAGAAGAAAAAAAAAAAAAAAAAAAAAATATATATATATATATATGTATGTATGTTTGTGTGTGTGTGTGTGTGTATTAGACCAGTGATTTTTGCCTCTTAAGAGACATTTCTTAATGCTTGTAAACATTTTTGGTTATCACAGTTGAGGAAGGGATTGTACTGGTATTAATGGGCAGAGGCCAGGAAGGCTGCTATTGTTTTATAACGTACAGAATAACCCCCACACAACAAGGACCTATCTAGTACAAAATGTCAATAGTGTCAATGTTGAGAAACCTTTCACTAGACGTTTAAGTAAGAGAAAAGTATATTTCAATTGCATTAAGTCCCTAAAATCTTAGGGTTTGTTATAGCAGCAGTTGCTACCTTAATTTCTATGCAGTTTCTTCCAGAGCCAGTGTTCCAAAGACCATACTTCAGGAAAATCAGACTACATAATTGATACTGTAAATATGAAGATAATATGTTGCGTTGGTTGCCAACATGCTGATTCTATCTTCAGAGAATTTCTTAATTTTAGTCCAATTTCTCTACTTTTATTGGTAATATCCTACTCACACATAAATATCCTCCTTCCTGGTCTATTATAATAGTTTCCTGAATGGGCTCTGTGTTTAGTTGTCTTGGTTATTGTCACAATATTAAGAATTGGCAGATCCAGAACGTGAATTCAAGGTTCTGCAACTAAATCCTTTGTACTTTTTCAATGAAGAATGAGAGACAACCTAAGGTAGAAAAGCTTGGAGTTGAGGATTTGAAAAGACATTTTAAATTTCAGTTTTGATATTTCCTAAAGTCATAATTTTGGAAAAATCACTAAGTACATATTTTTGAGTTTTACATCATCTGCAAATAGAAATAATGAAAAATTTAAGTTTCTTTTTTTAGACAGTATAGTTCTTGGAACACTATAAGTATTCATTTAAATCATAACAAATTATTAGGGAAAAAGAAATATACACTGCCCAGGATCACTAAACTATTTTCTTTTCTCTCTAGGCAAATGTTTGCTCACCCTTCAATGAATTTACCTTCAATGAGGGTGGTGGGAAATCCTTAAGATTGCTAAGCACTATCTTTCTACCCAAAGTTATAGACATGGTCCTAGACAGAATACTTAGACTTATGGCTAGCCTTTTGTTTTTGTGACATGAATGACCTGTGGTCAGCTCATGTTTGGATTTCTTTTGGTAGTCATTCAGTCTTTCTAGTGTATTGCTTTTAAAGTTGCTCCTTTGTTAACTAGGTTCTTATTTTTAATCATTAATTTAAAATTAATTTATATTCTAAAAAATTAGGGAAACAAACAAACAAAAACCCTAGGCAGAACCTCACATTGTTCCTCTACTGGATTTCCTTCATGTCCCAATTCCACCACTCTACCATATGCCTTTCTTTTACTTTGTAAACTTCCCTGAGACATCTGCTAAAAATAATCTCCCTAGTCAATATCTCTCTTCATTTGCTCATTCATGTGCTCATTCACTCCACTGATTTACTCACTCCACAGATGTTCACTGGGCACCAAGCTCTGTACTGAGAAACATTACATTTGCCTCAAACTTGAGTTATGTCTTCTCTAATCTCTCCTACTAGACTAAATTCCTTAAGGAAGTAGACCACCGTGTGTGTGTGTGTGTGTGTGTGTGTGTGGTGTGTGTGTGTGTGTGTGTGTGTGTATGTGTGTGTATATATATATATATATATATAGGCTAGACTTATAGTAAGTGCTGAGTAAATATCTCTAACACTCCTTACTTCACACAAATGCTAGAGATAATTACTATTTTTTACCATAGGTTTTCTAAATACCTCAGTGACTCTAAGGAGAGGATTCACAAATCAAACACATGCAAAAACTTAATTCCATTGGTTTCTAAATTTCTGCTGTGGTGCTAACAAGCTCAATTAAAAATCAAGACAGGGAGGTATAAAACAAAACTATAGCCTGGGCAATGCTAATATTAAGTTAGTACACTCAGGGAATAATAGCAACCTTCTAACACAAGTGCAGTGATCACACACTTAGGAAGGTTTGCTGATGAAAGGGGAATAAAAGCCCAATAGCACGTAAAAGTTACATCCCCGAAATTGGTTTAGGGGCTTGAGAATGCTGACTGTCTGCAGTATGAAGAATTTGTATCAGCTAAAACAGCGTCACATGCGATCTCTTAACATTCTGATTATGAGAAATAAACAAGCAAGTCAAAGGCCTGTATCTGCACAACCATTAACATTTAATACTAAGGGGCAAATACTCTCAATTAATGCTATTTTTTTAAGCCGATGAAGAGCAAAGTTTTTTTAAGGTTCTCCAGGCCATTTTTTATCAAAAGTTTTCTTAAAATGACTGTCAAATTTGATGCTCACAGGCTGCATTTTAATTAAGCTTCTGTTACATGTCAGATCCTGTTATTGTCAAGAAAATTCCTTTCAACTTTTCCAAGGAATATCAGAGAATGTTTTCTTTTAAGAGAACTGGGAGTTGGGGTTAGCATAATCATTTGAAAGCAGGAGATTATATCTTTACATTTGCTTATCCCCAGAAACTAGTGCCACATTTGCCTCACGTAAGAAACTTAGCAAATGTTTGCTAAGTAAATGAAAAGTATATAAATTTGGCTCATTTTATAGTTAAAATATATAGAAAAAAATCATATCCATTATTCTAAAATTTTTCTAAGTATTTACAGTTGTTATTCTGTTAATATTAAATAAATGGCTAAAGAACTAAAGGTAACAATATTAGGATATTGATGCTATGTTAATATTAACACAGCAATATATTACAGATATTTTTAAGTGCTGGTATTTATAATATATTACATTGTGATGACATTTCACAGAGATACTATAGTATCTCTTTTATTTACTTAGTTTTACTACACCCACAATTTTAATTCAGAATCTACCTATAATTCTATTGTAAGAAAGGCATAGATAAGAGGAAAGGTGTATTAGATATCACATTTCTCTTCCTTGGATATTAACAATAATAATAATACCCCCCAAATCTCTTTTGTCTATTAAAGTTTATAAAATATCTTTCATAGATATCATCTAATCTCATCTCACCACAGCTTTAGGAGATGGATATCAATATTCTAGTCCTAAAGCCTGAGAACCTGAGGCTAAACCAGACAGATCAGTGGACATGTTCAAAGTCACACACTGGCTTTTACCTACCTTACTCTGATCAACTTATAGGAATCTACTCTAGAGCTTAATAATGGATGCAGAGGCATATGTTTAAAACTAATTAAATGACTATTAAAAATCTTTCCTAATTTCTATTAATGGGATAGATACTAAGAGCAGAGAACCAATTTAGTGAAATTGCAAATGAACACAAAAGGTGATAAAATCCTTGGGTAACGCATAGCATAATGAAGATGCTAATGAGTTTAATGCTTGGATGTAGTTTGTGAAGCTCATCACGTCTGTGCAAAAGGAACCCACAGCACGTCTCTCTGTTGTTACACTCCAACATGGCAGGTGGGGTTTCTGCATATGCAAAACTGTTGTAGTATCTGTTATTGTTCCGCTCCCAAATAATACTAAGATAAACATCATTAGAACATATTAGGAATAATTTAATACTAAGATGAGATATCAACAGAAAATGCCAGGTTTCATTATAATAATTGGACATTTGAGCCAACACTGAGGAGGGATTCAGTGGTGATCAAACCAAGAAGCACCATGGAATTGAGTGAAATGTTGCTGTCCTGGATAAAACATTTCTTGAGATAGAACATAGCATGTTAAAATTAATGTGCTTTTCTGGGTCCACAAATCTAAACAGATTTTTTAGGAATTGAACTTCTCTTAAGATATCCCTATTATGCATGGGTGGGGCAGGGCCAGCTCTCCACAGAGCTTCCTGCTCCTGCCCCAGGCTTTGGAGACACACAGGCCTTTCTCTTAAGGACATTAATTAGAAAAAGTTTAAAAACTTTTCATCATACATGGAAGAAGAAACCCTGTCCTCTCTTTCACCCTCCTACCCCTTCTCTGACACACACTCTAATAGCCGCCCACAAAAAAAGCCAGGTGAAAGAATTGTCCCCTCCCATCTTCACCAGAAGCCTACCTTTCTAACAAAGGGTCAGGGTTTGGGCCTCCAGGTCTTTGGCAGAAAAAAGCAGAGGATAGAAGACAGAGGGCTTCCCCCCATACATAATACCAGTCCTACCTTCCTTCCTCAGTGCTCCCCAGACATACTTGACTTTATGTTACCGAAAGCTTGTGAAGACTTTGAGAAGAATGCAGAAGAGAGCTCTGATCTAGACTAGAGGAAGTTAAGGGTGAGTATTTCCAGGTACCTGAGAGGTGCATGTATTTAGCCAGGAATAATGGTGATGCCAGAGGAAGACTGGATCAGCCAGCCAACAGTCAGGCAACCCTGCTGAGGACAGTTGATCTTGGGTTGACCAAGCCTGACAAAGCTCCTAAACTCTTAAGAATCTGTTTGCTCTTTCATTGTCGGCCTCATTTTTGCTGGAAATCCATGAATAAAATAATAAATGAAAAAATCAGAATCAAGGGTCGATGGCTGTGCAACTGTGTACATCATTTCCTAGGGATAGGCTGGGACAAATTACGATAATAATGAGTGCTAAGAAATACACTTTTACTATGCACCAGTCACTTTTACCCGTGCCTTACATGTATTACCCCATGCAGTTCTTAAATAACCCTATGAGGTAGATACTATCATTGCCACCATTTCATAGAGGAGGAGATTAAGGCGCTGCTCAAGGTCACCCAGGCCACAGAGTCAGAATTCTAACCCTAGCAGTCCGGGTGAGCCAGGGTTCCTCACCACTGCGCTACACCTCTGCCTCCTGTTGTGTTCATTTCCCACCACGCCTCATCCTGCAGACCTTACTCCTGTCCCGCCAAACTGGAAACAGTTGACTGGATTTGCTAAGCTTTTAGTTTCTCTGAGTCTTTATACATGATTGTCCTTTCCCCATGGATTGTCCTTTCTGAAACCTTCTTTTCCTTGGGTCTTCTTCCTATACTTTAAGGTTTAGTTTACCAAAATCATCTGCCACTCCTGAACTAAAATATGTTAAATACTCACTTGCTAGTGTCACACTGTACTTCTTACTCCCCTCTTCCCAGTTATTATATTGAGTTTCATTTGTCTTCTTTCTTATCTCTTCATCTACAAGTCTAAGACCTCCCTGAAGACATGGACTGTGTATCTAGTTTCTCTGTGATGCACCAGTACATTGCATAAGGTTTCACCCATAGTAAAGGTACTTCATAAATATTTCTGTGATAAATGGACTAATATTAATAACAATATATGGGTAGCACTTAAGAGCTTAAGGTATGATTTTTATGCATGCTCTTACTTATCTACATAGACACATACATACATATGACAAACACAAACAAACTATAAAGCAGGGATCATTAGCTTCATTTAATAACTGAGAAAGAAAGCCAGGTTCAGAGAAATTGGTCTTAGTTCCTCTCAATTTAAGTCTTCCTCTTGGGAAATATAGAGGACAATTTTTTCCCAACACCAGGAAGGTTTTCTGTCAGGATTTTTAATTGTCCTAATTGGCCTGTTAGTTTCTATGCAGGATATTGTATCACTGATCATTCCATTAAAATCTGATTCAAGAGCAGTCATCTTCTTTGGCTGGCTCTTTGCCATCAGCTCTGTGGCACTGTGATGGGACATACACAGTGATGGTCCATCAAAGTCCACATTCCTTCCTACCATGTTTTCCCCCAGCATATGTTCCTTGGAGAATTAAGTTTCTATGATTTTCATCTTTATGCTTCCCATACATTATTCATAGTCTTTTGCATAGAGATGTGCTCCAAACATATTTATTAAATAAGTATGTGAGCTTAAACATTGTCTTTGTATAGTCCATTTATTGCTAAATTTTTATTTATTGATTTTTTGAGAGAGAGAGAAAAAAAAAATCAACTTCTTGTTCCACTTATTTATGCATTCATTGCTTGATTCTTGTATGTGCCCTGACCAGAGATAGAACTCACAACCTTGGCGTATCGGAATGACGCTCTAACCAACTGAGCTACTTGGCCAGGGCTATTGTTCAATTTTTATTTCAAATTTTGTTAGACTTCTAACTGATCTAACTAGGCTACTGACCTTTTTTAAAGCCCCTTAACAGAATTATTTTTGTGCTATTAAGTTACAAAGGATAATATTGATTTAATTTTTATTTATTGGTTTTGATTTGTTTGGAACAACAGATTACAGATTCTCCAATTCAACTTTCAGGAGCTGCCTGCTAGCATGTCTGAATGTTCATGCACTCTCAGCTAGCTTAAACAGGCACCCCTTGACATCTGGCATAATATTTTAAGAAAGTTAATTCACTAACACAGGGCTAGCCTGATACCCTGTATTCTAATTCAGGAATAGAAGTGTCATATAAATCCCTAGCAGTGTGAAGGCATGTGAAACACAGACTTTCTAGCCAAACAGGATTTTAAACTCCACATGGATCAGTTGGTTGGAGCTTCATCCCATTCACCAAAAGGTTGCAGGTTCGATTCCCTGTCAGGGTGCATAAAGGAGGCAACTGATTGTCTCTCTCTCTCTCTCCCCCCTTCCCTCCCTTTCTCTCTAAAATTAATAAACATATCCTCAGGTGACGATTAAATCCCACATGGGACAATGTAGAATCAACTAGAAATACTACTTCCATAGCACATATATCACAATATGTAAAAACTGACTCTATATCATGGGCCAAAAAAGGAAATAGGTTCAAGAAATATTTAACTCAATTTATTTTTATTATTTTATGTATCAAAACCAAACAAAACCAAACCAAAAAGATGTCACCTTCTGCAAGCCCAATACATGTCAGGCAGCCTGATAAGCCTTGGGAAAAATATAAAAACAGTCACTGCCTCAGGGACTTACAGATACATAACCAAATGTAATGTGATATGTGCTACAACAGAGTCAAATTTAAAGTTTGTTTTAGAACATGGAGGGAGGTGCACTTAAAACAAGGAATGGAAAAGGCTTCTTGGAGGAGGTGGCATTACAGGAGGCTCTGCTCCAAAGATGAACCAATTTTTTTCAGTTGGAGATAAAAGAAAAAAACATTCCAGGCATAGAGAAGAACAAGTGTGAAAGCATGCAGGTTAGAAAATATCATGAAATCACTGGAAAAATAAGGTCTATGGGACTCGAGGGAGTGATTCCTAGGAAGAGAGACGTACAGTGGATATGGATAGAAAGGAAGCCAGACATGGAAGGAGATACCTCTAAGGTCACGAAGGTCATGGAAAATGCAAGGGTATTGAACAGTCCCATGTTCCTGTGCTCATTGAGCCATTTGTCTGCTGCTATCACAGTGCCTATAACAATTTATAGTTATTCGATCACAATAGTTAATCTGCTCCTATTAAACTATAAACCTAAGGGCGGAAGCCATCTCTTATATATACCACATTATTTCCAGCAGCTAGCTCTGTGCCAGGCGGAGCTGATGCTTTAAAAATGTGTGTTGGACGAATAAATGTATAGCTTCTCATGCCACAAGATCTGGACTCAAAGGTTTGGATCTATGGTGCTATATAGGAAGACTATAAAATCTTGTGTTCATTTTAATTAAAACCAGTATGACAAACTATTGCATGATTGCTGTTCTCTAAGTATCTGACTCACCCTCTGATGCCTCACGGATACAGGGGCTTTCTTGCTCCTTTAATGTCCTCTGTTGACTATCACCCTCTTACTCCACCTCTAGCCTCCACTGAACGTGCCTATTTGGGAACATTTTCCAGAATTCTTCTATGGCTTGTTTAGTCAGATCCAATCATGCTTGTTTTAATTGCCTTGGGCATAGACTTATTATGATTGAAAGCGATTTAGGGACTAAGTATTTTCATCACATTAGCCCTTCACATACTCATTTTGAACCTCATTGGCACTTACTCAGTTGTTTCTTAGCCACTGTCCAATTGTTAGTTATTACCTACAGGGAACCAGACTTTAATCAGAGTTTTACTTTTAACTATGAATTGCTAATTTTATGTGCTCCTGCCAGCCAATTCAGGTGAAAAGAATTCTAAGTAGTTCCTAGAGTTTTGGCAAGTGATCTTCAAAATGGAATTCCCTACGATTCTAATTCAATGCTCACACATCTTCATTCAATGTGATGCATCAAAGAAAGGGGGGCTGTTTAAAAAACAAGATGTTTAAAAACACTTATCATTTAAAGATATATAATTTTGTGAGACCAAAATTATGAGTCAGAAACACAAGGAACGAAACAACTCTCTTTCAGGATCCAAAACAACAAACAAAACTAAAGCATATTGTTTATGCCATTTCTATACTCACTGCTTGTAGTGAAGTCATGGCTGGGAGGTATGGTAAAGCAGGTGGCCTCTGGAAGCAGATTGCCTGGGTTCAACTCCAGTTTCAATGTTTACAAGCTGTAAGCCTTGTGTATATTTTTAAACTTTTTGGGCCTTAGTTTCCTCATGTTTTAAATGAGGATTGCAATCACATCTCCATTATAAAGTTGCGGTGAGAATCGAATAAATTATCCAAGTGGGAGAAAAAAACATTTGGCACAATTCCTGGTTTATCACATACACCCTGTAGGTGCTGAGGATTTTAATGATACCCTGATATGCACTCAAATAACTGTGAGAGAAAATGATAAAGTGCTATAAAAAAAGTGAAGATAAAACTCTCTGGCCATACTGTCTTTCAAATTACTTTTTAATGGAAAAGTTATAAACCAGAGAAAGAAGAAAATGACGCTGGCAGATATCCCTGCAATAAAGCAGAGAAAACACAGAGAAAGAAAATCAATGGTGAATTTAAAATGTTCTTTTTGCTTTGACATCTAACCTCCTGCTTCCAAATTTTTTCACTATCATAGTGTAACTAGTTTTAATGATGAGATGATTCCTCATTTCTCTTAATCCACATAACCCAAGTGGTTCAGGGAAGTGGAAGGAAATGGTGTCAATATTTTGACTAATATTTTAATTTAATCTCAGCAAGTAGCAAGATTCTCACAGTGGATGTCTCATTGTGATATAACATATAAAAAATGGAGGGGGGGAAGGGGGTGGCAAAAATGGTGAAGGGGATTAAGAAGTATAAACTGCCAGTTATAAAATAAGTCATGTAAAGTATAGCAAATATATTAGAATAACTAGTTATAGCGAAAGATGGTTACTAGACTTATTGTGGTGATTACTTCGTAAGCGATATAGATATCTAATCACTGGAATACACCTGAAACTAATATAATATTGTATGTCAACTATAAATAAAAAAATAAGCAAAAAAAAAAATTAAAAAAAAAAGAAATGGAAAGTACATATTCTCCAGGGAGCACTTATGTGGCCTGGAGTATTTCACATGTTACTCTGCTGTTGCTACAGGAAGACAGAAGTATGTGACTGGCCCAGAGGTAAAGGGAACTAAATAAATATTTAGCATATGAGAGTATTCCTAAATGTGAGCTGCTTTAGGGAACGATAAAGTAGTGGTTTAGAGCACTCCAATTTTGATATGCATTTGAATCACCTGGGGATCTTGTTAAAATTCAGATTCCACAGGTCTGGGCTGAGTCTGAGAGTCTGTATTTTTAGCAGCTGCCCAGTGCTGCTGGTCCTGCTGGTCTGAGGACGCCCCTCTTGACAAGCAAGGGTACAGAGCACAGATCTTGCTCGGCTTTGAGTGTTGGCTCATTCTCTTATCAGCTACATGACCTTGGCCACGTTACAAGAGTTAACTTCTCTTTGTGTCATTTTTTTAAATTGTAAAATGAGGATAAGATTAGTATCTAACTAAAATGGTTGATGTGAGGACCAAATTAATTAATGTATATATGCGAAGCATTTAAAACAGCAACCAGTACTGGACATGCACTCAATAAATATAAATTTTTTAAACAATAAGTAAAGGTTTCTCATGATAAACATTTAGCTAATCAACAGAGACGAACATCCCACAATTTTAATTGGGTTTAATTCACTACAATAATTGATAATTTGTTTTAAGCCATTAATGTCAACAATCACATTAATCTCCACATCCAAAGCTTGGCATGTTATAATTTTTAAAGTAAATGAACTTTAAAAGGAAGCTCATTAGCGATTCTCTTGGTGGTAGCCATGCTCAGAGGCAAGAACCTTTCATGATACAACAAACTCCATTATCTCCTGTTTTCATGAAGAATGCATCACAAATAAGAGCTAAATAGGTTTACAAAGAACTAAAATGTATCCTGCTAGGAGCTCCACAGTATTATGTGTAGTTCATTTTCTTCCCCCTTTGTATTAATTTCATTCACAGCTGGAATTATTCTATTTTTTTATTGTCTGTCTCCCTCATCAAGAATGTAAAGTCCATGATGGAGGGACAATGTTCATCTTAGTCACTACTGTATTTCAGCATCCAGCTTGCTGCTCGATACCTGATATACCGTTCATAAATAAATGTTTGCAAAAATATGAAATAAATGGTTGAATATATACCTCAGTTGTACAGTTCATTCATTTATTCAAGAATGCATTAGGGGTCTGTGATTTTTTTCCCTGGTTATGTTGGAGGTGCTGGAGATTTAGAAATGAATAATCCATAGTCAGTATGTTCAAGGAGGTCATGGACTACTTGAGGGCATACATGTGAGTGAGCAATAACTGAATATAAGATCAATCCCAGAAGGGTAGGGAGGGGGTAAGGAGAGTGCTCATAGACCAGGGGTAGGAGCGGAGTAAAGCATTCCAATTAAAGGAAAAGTCATGCAACTGTACAAAAGTGTGAAACAGATGAATGGGAAACTTTAGGTATAACGGGTACTGAGGAAGACTGATAGTCATGGAAATTAATAGCAGAGACAAAGGCAAGGTCCAGATCATAGAGGACAACATGAGTGCCTTCTATTCTATAGCAGGTGTGAGTTAGGGTAGAAGAATGAGAACTTAAAAGATGAAAAACTAAAAGAATAAACCTCCTCATGAGGAATACTAATAATAATATACAAAGAGTGACTGAAGTAGAGACCATTAACTGCCTCTGAACAACTATTCTCTTCTTAAAAACTGTCACCAGGCTAAACAAGGAAACACTCTAGCCTCTCTCAGGTAGGTGTAGCCACATGACTGTTTTTAGTCAATGAGTGAGTTGATTCTTGTGCATAACCTGAAAGTGTCCTTAAAAGTAGTGAGCACACTCTTTTTAATGTCCCCTCATGATGCCTAAAATGTGATGCAATGGTTGGAGCTATAGCAGCCTTGGAGCCAAGAGGTGATGGAGAAAGAGGGGTCCTTGAGCTAGAATGCTAGGAGAGTTAAGATAGAATGCCTGTGGGTCTCTTAAACTATAGAGCACCGTGTCAACCATAGTTGTCTAGCTTTTCAACTTCAGTTAGGTGACATAAAGTGATTTTATCCCACTGATTTTGCTGCTCTTATTTTGGGATTTGTATGCCACTTATCCTAATTCTCAGTGTTAAAATACAGAAATATGTAAGGGCTTTAAGGAAGATGTGACATTTAAAGTACTTACTGAAGGAAAGGAAAGTGGTCATT
The DNA here is from genome assembly GCF_964146895.1 of Miniopterus schreibersii. NCBI lineage: Eukaryota > Metazoa > Chordata > Mammalia > Chiroptera > Miniopteridae > Miniopterus > Miniopterus schreibersii. Next base: position 28,280,574 of record NC_138112.1, on the reverse strand, counting down.
TAGAGACAGGGTATCAAAGAAGGATCAGCATGTGCATGGAAATCAACAGAATACAGCGTGTTCAGGAACTAGGAAAACTTCTGAGTAGGGGAAACACAAGGTATATTGTGGGTAAGAGCTGGAATGGGGAAGGGATAACAACTACCAGAAAAAAGCCTTAAATATCATACTAAGGAATTTAGATTTTATGAGGCAATTCAGGACTACTAAATGTTTTTAGGTAGATAAATGATGGGACTATAACTGGTTTTTACAATAATTCAGAGAGCTATGTCGGCTAGAAGAAGGAAAAGCAAGAAACAGACAAGTGTGGAGGCAACTGCAGGAATCCTGGGGAGTAAAGAGCCCTGGACTAAAGGCTTTGACAATGAAGAAGTCGGGACAGAGAAGAGATACTTAGCAAATAAACTACGTAAGAATTAGTAATGCAGGGATATGAAGCAGGGGGAAGTCAGGATGACTTCTAGGAATGTAACATGGCTTCTACACTTGAGTTAATGGTGATTTTATTCACCAAGACAGGGAATGAAAGAGGAAGAAAGAGAAACAACAACGACAAAATACAAATTAAAGTTAGGCTTTGTGGAATAGGTAGGGGGGAAATAGAGAACAGAAACAGCAATACTGAGTTTTCTGCATGTCTGGCTCTTTCTTGTCTTCAGGTTACAAGTTCAATATCACTTTCTCCAAGAAGCCTTTTCTAAATCCTCTTTGTAAAGAAGCCACTGACCTCCCCACTCCCACTATCACATCACTTTGCTTTGTTTTCTTCAGAGCACTTATTACTTTATAGCTTCCTTTTCGGTTATTGTGTACTTTGTCTAGAATGCAAGCGCCATAAGAGTGGTAATATTGTTTTGACCCCAATAACTAACTAAAGTGAGACTGACACATAGTAGGCGCTCAAAAACTTTTGTTAAACGAATGAATCACAGTACCTAACAGCAGTGTGGAACTTGGAGATCATAAATAAAAATTTAAAAATTTAAGGGAGAGCTCCCTTATTTGATGATGACAAGGAAGCTGAGCTCCAGCAATTCCTGTAAAGACCTGACCCATATGACAGCCAGTTAGTTGGGAGAAGTCAGAAGACCTCGTTCAAGTCCAATTTGCCACTTACTGATGACATAAGATTGATGAAATTCATGACCTCAAACTGTTTTTCAGTTTCCTTAGCTATAACAAAGATTGCTTCCTTCATGAATATTTTGAGAAGTAAATAAAATAATATACGTGAAAGCGTGTTGTTCAGGACTTTCACCCAAGATATCCCAAATGATTCATTCTTACATCCTATGGATTATTTATTACATACAATGACAGCACTAATACCTCTTTTAAGATCTCTTCCCAGCTTGAGTTTTAACTTACACAACAATGTTTTGTATACTCACAAATATCCTCTGTTTACCACATCCTGGAACAGCTTTCCTCTTTGTAGCTCTTTGATCTTTTATTAATGAGGTGTATAACAACGCTGTGTTTGACCTTAGCTGCTTTTGTGTCTTCCTCAGTCTCTTAAGTAACTCAGCAAAATAAATTTTATTACAACTACTTAGAGGCAGGGTAGCATAAAACTATTCTATTTTTTTTTTAATCCTCACTGAAGATATTTTTACTGATTTTCAGAGAGGGAGGGAGGGAGGGAGGGAGAGGGAGAGGGAGAGGGAGAGGGAGAGGGGGAGAGAGAGAGAGAGAGAGAGAGAGGGAGAGAGAGAGATATCAATGTGAGAAACATTGATCCATCGATTGTTTGCCTCCCATATAAACCCTGACTGGGGATCGAACCCCCGACCTTTTGGTGCACTGGATGATGCTCCAACCAACTGAACCACCCAACCAGGGCCATAACACTATTCTTTTATTTTATCTCATTTTTTCCATCACCATTTATCCCCTCTTCCACCTCTACCCACCACCCTTACCCCCTTGATCACCACACTGTTGTTCATGTCCATGGGTTCTCTCTCTCTTGCCCCCACCCCTTTTTTTTGGTCAATGCATGCTCCTTGCTAAATACTGTGTGACCCTGGACACTTAAGAATCTCTCTTTTGCATAAGGTTTCTCACCTGTAAAGTGAAGATCACAATACACTTCTCAGGGTATTGTGGGGATGACATACATTAATATATGTAAAAAAACTTAATAGTGCATAGTATATAATTAAAAACAATTAGCTATTTTTATTCTTACAATTTATTCAACCATGTATGAAATTGCTCAGATCATTCTCTTATCAGTACTATGATATATTTCCAGTTTTCCCCATTTTACCAAATAAGAAACTAAGGCTTGGAAAATTTAAGTAACTTGTTCAAGTTCAAATTCAAGAGCCATTTCTGTTGGACACCAAGTCCATGCTTTTGGCCATGCCAACATCATGGTCTACTTTAAAGAAACCAGATCATTTTGCTATGAAAGCAGACATTTATTAAATCAAGTTGCGATCACATAAACTTGAATTAAATAAAATTTGACCAGAGTACCTCTTAAGAGCAATCGGCACTGAGAGAAGGGAAAACTCAGTGCCCTGCATGTCAGGGAAAGCTCCTGAAGGACTTAGGCAGAGCCTAGATATTTGATTGTTTCTAATTACACTGAGCCCCAGGTTACTACAACGACCTACCTAAAGGTCAACTCAGACCAGCTTTAAGCAGTATTCTGGCCTGCAAATTTCTTGTCTCAGACTTGCAGGGGCCCTTAGGCCAACCTGCTCAAGCATAGGCCATGCATCCCTTTTTAATTACCCAATTTACAACTCATAAATGATGACATGTGTCAGCAGAATAGCCCTTGGAGGGTCATTTTGTTAACTTGATTATGTTTGAACCTGGGGTTATGTGCCTTGCATAGACAGCTTTGTTAGCAGTGGCTGTGTCTGTTACCAAGTTAACAGGAACAAGTTCAGTTTAGTGCCACTAAACCAACCATTTTCATTGGAAGGCTTTTCAAGAATCACAAAGGGTTAGGAAGGCTAGATGATTATTTTTCAAATTATAACAGAAAGTTAATACAGAGGTAGAAGGAGTGAGCCAGAGAAGAAGTGGGCTCAGGAAACAAGTTATAGCAAAAGGAGGGCCCTGAAGCTTAGGGGAGAGAGAGCAAGAGAGAGTGGGGCGGGGGAGAGGAGTGAGAGAGAGAGAGAGCCACCAATGCTTTAACATTCTTGATGATTTATAACAGAGCCCAAACTATGGTTACTGTGTTTTCCCCTCAAAATAATAAGCAATGTAAGTGCCAACATCTAATTTTATACTTCCAATTCATATAGATCAAAGTCTTTGCATTTTATATCTCTAAGTCAGTTGTTCTCAACCTTGGTTGCATAAAAGAATCACCTGGGGAGTTTTTAAACATCCCAATGTCTATGCCCAGGCTACAGTGAGGCCCATTAGGAAGTCCAGACAGCAGTATTGTTTAAAGCACACAAAGAGATAAAATGTGCAGCTAAGGTTGAGAACAACTGCTTCAGGGGATCAGGGTAAGTATTAGCAATGTGTTTTTAAAAAGTACAAACAAGCCTGGCAGGCATGACTTAGCGGTTGAGCATCGACCTAGGATCCAGGAGATCAAGGTTCAATTCCGAGTCAGGGCACATGCCGGGTTGTGGGCTCGATCCCCAGTACGGGGCGTGCAGGAGGCAGCCGATCAATGACTCTCTCATCATTGATGTTTCTCTCTCTCTCTCCCTCTCCCTTCCTCTCTCTGAAATCAATAAAGACACATTTTTAAAAAGCACACAAAAAATTACTAACAATTCTCTGAAATTGTCTTTAAAGAAATACTGATTATGATGGGCTATTGTTTATTTGCTTTTCTTTGCATACTGTTTGATCTGTGGGTTTTGTTATTTCCTGACTACTTTTCCTTCAAGTAACACCTCATTAGATTGCCATTCTTAGAGTTTCATGCTCCTGGGTTTCCAAAATAAAACACCTTTGGGCAAAACACCATTTGGAGCATTTTGTGGAAATCAGTGTAATCAAATCACATTGTCATTATTGCTGCCCATGAAGCGGCAATTATGCTTTTCACCAAAGGAAAAGCTCATAAAAGCTTATCTTCTTATTCAAATATCCACACCAACCTGGAACTTCTAAGTGATAAGTCTGGAGAATAACTTAAGTCTGAGGTATGATGCATTGAGAAAAGGGAAGACACTGGGGGAAACTGACCATTGAAAGCCACATGGTAGAGTGCTCCCAGCAGGAATGAATGTGGGACAAAGCTTCTTTGTCTTTGATCCTATTGTTAATGACATAGGAGATTCAATAAGTTGGTCTTTTGAAAAACAAATCCTCAAGATTTTTTTCTTCTTGTTGCTCAAAATGTCAATTATTTAAAAATGGATTCCTTCTACTAAAAAAATCAGAGATCAGAACTAATTGACAACTCTATTCCAGAATCTATATTAAGTGCTTCATATTCACTACAGCATTTAACAAATGGACCCACGAGGTAGGTGATTTTATCCCATTTCATAGGAGAAAAAACTGAGGTGCAAAATTTGTAACTAATGTTCCCAGTGTTATAGGACTAGTAGGTGAACCCATAAGGATATAAATGTATGCCTGCCAAACAACAAAGCCAAAGTAAATTCGACAGCCAATATCACAGACTTCCCAAAAAGAAAGACAATTAGCCACTTAGAGAAAGAGAGTTTTTTAAAACAGAGCCTGAATCCGGGCAATGACCTAAAAGACGATGAACAGCAATGGAAAGAGGCTTTGAGTGAGTTCAAACAGTGATGTGTGGGGACCAAAGGAAGGGTTTATATTGGAAAAGTCACAAAAGAAACAAGATGTCTGTCCAATTTCCCAGAGACTATGTAGCTATAGTCATCCCCCAAGAATTGGTTCCTAAAAAATATCAGTGTAAAAAGTCAATTTAAAAGCTCAACAAAATTTAACAAGATATTATAAAATACTCTGAGTATCCCATAAAATTCCCGAGACCTTAGGAAAATGATGTTTTAGTATTTCTGCCTTTTTTTGTTAAGTTCGAAGCAGGGTTATTAGCTTCATTACAATTGTAATACTCTTAAAACTGAGGGAAGACAATATAAAGGTTTTAAGTCATTTCTCTTCATTACTCTACTCTCATTTCCTTTACCGATTTTACATTTTACTCAACCATTCTTCTTCCTTTCTCTTTCTTATAGTTGATCTCACCCAGCTAACCATGATCTCCTTTATCATACATGACTGCTTACATTTTCTCTCATAAACATATGTGAGAAAGACACAGCACTTTAAAAGCATCATACTTTTAAAAGAGTAGTTATGTATGAGCATGTTACATTCTGCAAATTAAGTCAATAAATCGAGCCTCCACCCTTGGGTAGAAGCGTGTGCCTCAACCCATGTGGTCATGTGAATCAAACTAAAACACACAGATTTTACCTGAAAAATTACCTTTTCATATAAAAACCTACTCTTCAGCAAAACAGCTAAACTGGACTAATTCAGCTGACTATAACAATAACAAACTGAATCCCTTCTGTGTGCATGGATATGAGCTAGATGCTCCTTGGATTTTAAAGGTAAGTTAAACACAGCTCTTTTGAAGCTGATATAGGGTAATAAGAACTGTTACTAAACAAGAAAGAATGTGGTAAGTACAGATTTTGCACATTAACTACCATCATTTGTTGAACATTTATTTATGAGTCAATCAGTATCTAAACATGATCTCTACTGCTTCCAACCAGTGACCTCTATAGTTTTTTATTCAGCGTTTTTATCTGTAAAATGTTTGTGAGCATGCATTCCCCATATGTGCTAATCTGTCGAGCAATTGTATACTTGTATAACTGTAATAATATGTTATGTTTTTATGAAACAAATCCGAATGTTGAAATTAGAAATGATGAGAAAAGAAAAAGAAAAAGCTTCCAATCAGCTTCAGCATCCCCTGGGAGAAAGTTCCACACTGAAGAACACTGCTGTGCATGCTGTGTGGCAGAGACAGCTGGCTGTCCCCCAATAATCATTATCCTTTCCTTCCACAGTGATGGGATCCCACATTTCTATCTGGGCCCAGGGTAGTCCAGAATAAAGACTACATGCGTGTCTTCTGTTGCAGCTAGGTGTGGCTTTGTGCCTAAGTTCTAACTCTGGGGATATAAGCGAAAATAGTATTTTAAAGGGAAGAACCACGATCATCTCTCTGTCCTAATCTACTCCTTGGCATGGCATCATGGCGCCGTCCCCCCTAGGGCAACATTCAAAGGCAGAAGAGCAGGAAGATAAGGTTCTTGTGCCCCTTTAAGACTTTGTGGAGCTGAGCAGACATTCCATTTCTGGACAAAACACATGGACTATTGTTACATGTGAAAGAAATACATTTTTATCTTGCAAAAGCACTCTCATTTTGGTCTCTGTTACATGTAACTGAACATATATACTAATTAATACATGATGGAAGACAGTTATTACTCTCTTTACTTACAGATGAGGGAAAAGGGTCAGAGAAGTTAGTTTTCCAAGGTTACCCAGCTAGGAAATGGTGGAATCAAAAGAGCCTAAAGCAGGCAACCTCCTGTAAGTTAAATACTATGGAATCAAGGAGGAAGGAGACATTAATTTTGCCTAGAATGATTGATGAGTGAGTCCTGATAGAAGTGGCAGTTTAATGAAATCTTAAAATGATGGGTATGGAGAAAAAGACAGTCTGGGCTAATGGAACAGAATGAACAAAGGCAAAGAGATAAAGTACAGAGAAGCCTCAAGAAAAGCTTGTAGTCCATTGTCGTAAAGTGATCACTATTGTTTCTTGGCTTTATTTATTCAACACGTACAGGGTGTTCCAAAAACCTATACGCACTTTGAATAATTATAAAGACAGAATACATTTGATTCTCAAAATGTAATAGAATCTACATCTGTCAGCTGTTAAAGTGCGTATACGTGTTTTTGGGACACCCTGTATTTAGGGTACCTACTACACAGCAGTCACAAAAAAAGATCCTAGTGGTAAAAAAAATGTCTATAAATTCCCAAATGTATGAGAAAATGATACTACTGGCAGTGCGCACAGGATAAAGTCCAAATCCCATATCAAGCAAACAAGGCCTTCACAAGCAGACTCAACCCTGCCTTTCCAACCTCACGCTACCACTCTCTGCATCAGGCACTCAGATCTCAGAACACATGCGCTTCCACCTCTGGCCTTTGCACACAGAGCTCCCTCTTCCTGGAATGCCTTTCCCCTACTCTGCCTGGAAGCATCTTACTTATTCCTTAAGAGCTGCCTAACATTCTACTTTTCCTTGATTCCTGAAAAGGGATGGTCCCTTATAGCATGTTACCTTAACCAGGTTTCTTCACATCTTCAGTCATTCATCCCTTCATTCATTTAGCCACCCAGCCCAGCAAAAATGCGCTGGGTTATAGAAGTAACAGGATGGGAAAGATGGAGCAATTTTTTTTTTTTCCTGTGCTTATAAAGTTTATACTCTAGGAAGAAACATCAGCCATTAAAGAAATAATGCAGTGTGGGAACTTCTATGGAAGAGGAAAAGTTGAAGTGGAAGCACCAACAGGAGCACTGTGCCTAGCCTCAGCCTCCCAGGAGAAGCGGCATTCAAGCTGAACCTTTGGGGATGCGTAGGACTGAGCCAGGCACAGGTAGGCAAAGGGTGTTTCAGCAGCATGAGCTGCCACTATGCGTCACCCAGTAGACTCCACCAGACTATGAAAGGCAATGTTTTTAAGAGTGTCTCCATGATTTAAACAATAACAGTGGCAACAATAACAACTCTAGAATTAAATGCTGGCTCAGGTTAATACTGAATGTGTTACCATTGTACTTTAGTGAATCCCTATAGTTCTATTTCATCCTTCCTGTATTCAGTATTTCCTACCCTTCGCTGCACCCCCACTTCAGTGCAGCATCCAGAAGCTTCTGTGGGTTCCCACTAGCTTCCCTCTGGAACAATATTTGTTCCAGAGTCAAACCTAGCCAATCTAAATCCATTCCTCAGCTGTCACAATCAGCAGATTCCTTATGCCTCCATTTGTTACTTTGCTCTAAAAGGCAAAAGATGGAACATAACAGTGCTTCTCAAACACAGATTCCTTGGTCCCACCCTCAGAGATTCTGATGCTGTAGATCTGGGATAGAGTTGGAGATTTTGCAATTCTAATAATCTCCCTGGTGGGACCTGACAGCATTTTGAGTAACAATGCTATAGAGAAACTATACAAATATTTTTTTTTCTGAATTGTTTCCCTTTGTTCTTAAACCTGCTCTGCCAGTCTAAACTCCTTGGAATAAGTGGCTACTTTAACCAAGTAATAATGAAGCTGCTAGTCAATGGGCCACACTTCCAGAAGCAAAGATCTAGACGCAGGTAGGCCTGTGGACTTACATAAATGCTATTTGCCCTATCTCTGAGCTTGCTATGGCTTCTGCATTCTTGGTTCACTAGTTCAAAATTAAGTCAAAAGAATGTTTTATTTTATTAAAGGCACACCCCTCCCCCAGTCTTATGATGAACATTTATTAAACACCTCCTGCATACTAGGGAGAGTACTCCTAACAACTCAGGTGAGTCAAATATCATTACCCCCATTTCACAAATAATAAAACAGATGTTTAGATAGATAATTTGATTTAACCAAAACTTGCTCAAGTAATTACTGGCAGAGGTGGGCTTAGAATCTAGTGTTCTTGAATTCAGAGACTAGTCTTTCTCATTACACTCTCTTGTTACTCAAAGTGTGGTATACAATGGAGCATGGGCCTCACCTGGAGCTTATTAGAAATGCAACCTGGCAGGCCCCATCCCATACTCACTAAATCAGAATCTGCATTTTAAGAAGATATCCAGATAATTTTCATATACATTAATACTTGAGAAGCACTATTATGTTTCATCTTTTGCCTTTTAGAGCAAAGTAACAAGTGGAAGCATAAGGAATCTGCTGATTGTGGCAGCTGAGGACTGGATTTAGGTTTGCTAGGTTTGACTCGGGAACAAATATTGATAACTCTGCCTCTACTGCTAAATTCCTATTGCCTCATGGGCATAGTTAAGCCAAAATTAAGCTGTTTTCTGACAAGGAAGCGTTTTTTATTTCCAGATTATAGTACATTCCCAACAGATAAAAGCATCAACAATGTAGTTTTAATGGTGTTCCTGGGAAAAAACTACAAAAATGAAACAAACTTGTTTGCTGAAGGATAAATGTACTAAATCCAGCAAATTCTTTCAAAATATCTTGTCGTTATTAATCATTGATAGAATGGTTCAAAGAAACAAACATATTTCTGTCTCTTTTCCCTTCATGAATCATTCTGGAAAACTAGCCAATAAAAGTGAACAGTAGCCTAAATCGCTAGGGTCTGCTGCTGCACTAAGTTACTCAAAGAAATTAATGCCTAACTGTCTACCTCATCTCGCTTCTGTAACATAGCAACTTCCACCTCAGGGAACTCTTGCCCTCAGCTTCCTGCTGCTGGAATCAATCAGAAATGCTATTTAAATCCTGCTTAACAACACCTCTTGTCTTAAACCCATTCTTTGGCTCCCAAAAGAACCTCAGGGCTTCTCTATGTCCCTGAACTCATGCCATCCTTTGTTTTCTCTCATTTCCCTCTTTTCTCACCAACCTTCACGCATATGGTCAGTCTTTCCTTGGGCCATTTTATTACCTTTGGACCACTCTCTTGTTCTCTGCCCCAGAATCATAGCTGTGTCCGCATCCAATGACTTAACATTTAAAACTTGCTACAAAAAAAAATCTCTCTGATACTATTATAAAGATATGATTTTCTTCTTTTACATAAATGATCTTCTTAGCAAATATAATGGGTGATACTACTAAGAACCTGCTCATTTTTTAAATTTAAATTTTATTTTTCAATTACAGTTTACATTCAATATTATTCTGTATTAGTTTCAGGTGTACAGCATAGTGGTTAGGCAATCATATACTTTACAAAGTATTCCCTCCAATATTTCCGGTACCCACTTGGCACCACACATAGGTATTACAATATTATTGACTATATTCCCTATGCTGTACTTTATATCCCTGTGACTATCAGTAACTACCAATTTATACTCAATCCCTTCACATTTTTCACCCATCTTCCCAAGCCCCTCCCCTCTGCCAACTGTCCATCTGTTCTCTGTATCTATGAGTCTGTTTCTATTTTGTTTATTGATTTTATTCTTTAGATTCTACATATCAGTGAAATCATATGCTATTTCTCTTTCTCTGACTGACTTCTTTCACTTAGCATAATACCCCTAAGAAGGACCCTCTCATATCTTTTGTAACCTAACTCTTCCTTCTTTTCTCTCTTCTCCTCTCCTCTCTCTTCCTCACTTCCTTAAGAGGTTTTCCAAACCACAGTCCTGGAATTTCCAGAACAAATTCCCTTGTCTCCATTATTTCTACTTCTGGAAACAAGGTTTCAGACAACAGTGTCTCACAGGCAAGTCAAGTACTTGCTAGATGTCTATTTTACTTCTCATTATTTCCTTTTCGACATCCTTAATCCGTTAGACACCAACCCCCATATTAGTTGAACCCTTTGAGACTTTCACTGTTTATTATTGGCCAACTAATATTTTTAAAGTGTAAGATTCCTTCTGCTGTACCTGTTTTTTGTGTTTTTGTTTGTTTGTTTGTTTGTTTGTTTCTTAAAAGGGGACATATACAGATTTGTGGCCTTTTTATTTGAGGATTTGGTATGGCAAATTAGCTTGTTTAGCAAATATTCCTTCTTTCCTATACTTTGAGGTTGGTGATATGACTTGAGTGGCCGGTGGGGTGTTAGTGGGTGTGATGTGAGCAGAGGCTTTAGCTACGTTTATGTTCTGGGCTTGTCCTCTTGTGCTTCTGCCATGATAACGAAAAAAACACACTCTGAGTCCCATACTGAAATATGGGAAGCAGAGATGCCCCAGCCAAACTGGTCTCTACAGCCTGAAGCAGCTGACCAGGCCAACTAGCAAACACTTATGAGAGAAATAAATGCTTATTGTAATATGCCACTGATTTGTGGTTTTTGGTTACACACCAAAAATGGACTGTTACATGGAGTAACAGTAAATGGTAGGCCAAGTTCTACCATTTACTAGTTGAGCGAGAATACCTGTATTTGAAAAGGAGAGGTTTGCATTCCTTGAACTCCAACTTACTTAACAAAATAAGATTTTTTAAAAATCCTCAACCCAGGATATTTTTTTCCTTTGCTTTAGAGAGAGTGGAAGGGAGAGAGAGAGAGAAACATCAACCAGATTTGTTTGGTTGCCTCCTGCGGGTGCCCCGGGGCAGGGATGGAGCCTGCAGCTGAGGCCAGTGCCCTTGGCTGGGATCAAACCCACCGTCCTTCAGTCTGAGGGCCGATGCTCTAACCACTCAGCAAACAGGCTGGAGATACTTAACAAGATTTAAAACTCACGATTCTTATGTTTTCCACACTTTCCACAGTCTATTTCCAGAACACAGATTAAAATATAATCATTATGAAATGAAAGCTAGAGATGGATGGAAAGAAAAGAAATTCTAGAATCCCTGTAATTAATTTTATTTTTCCAAAGCTGGAAGGATGGGATTTGTTTAGGTGGCGTTCAGTAAAGAACTCCAAAGGTTGGCTGAAGGGAAGAAGTATGTCAGGAGAGGCTTCCGTGCCAGTTGCAGGTTGCGGAGTGCCAGAGGGTAGCATGCTCCTTCCCACTAAGTCAGCCTTCAGCAGCTGTAAAAAAGAAGGATCGCTTTCCCTTCGGGACGGCATGGGCTGGCTTATGCTGAGCAAAGGAAACCAGTCAGAGAAAGACAAGCACCACATGATCTCACTCACATGTGGAATGTAATGAACAAAATAATGAACCAAACAGATCCAGAGACGTAGAAGCATGGAGCAGACTGAAGGATGTCAAGGGAAGGTGGGGGTAGGTGAGTGGATGGGGAGAGATTAATCAGAACTTATATGTTTATAAGCATAACCCACGGACACAGACATTGGTATGGGGAAGGCCTGGGGGTGGGGTGGATGTGGGGTGGGGGGGATCAATGGGAGTGAGGAGAAGGGGATATTTGTAATGCTTTCAAAAATAAAGATAATTTAAAAAAAAAAGAATCACACGCAAGCTCTACTCATTAGTTTTAGTGCCTTGCATAAAATACTATTCAATGTATAATGGAGAAAAAGAAAAAGATTGAGTAAAAAATGGAAACTAGAGAGTTCTGAAATGGAAACTTTACTTTTACTCCTTGCTTTCCCTTGAGCACTTGTGTTCTGGGCTTTAGCCATCATAATGAACATGACAAACTCTGGTAGCACTGTCCCACTCATAATGAAAACATCTTCATATAGGGGATTCCTGCTTTGCATGAGATGCTGGCTGTGGCACATATAAGGTCCTACCCAACCCTAACATATCATGACATCATATGATGAGATTGAGCTTATTTGAAACTCTTGTAAGAACCTCAGTAACCCTTCTGTTAATGGCAGACACTTTAAACGCTCTAATATCCTTTAACTTACCCTCCTAAAAAAAGCAAAAAAAAAAAAGCAGAAGTCTCTTTAAATATCTGTTGTACTATTTTTAGACATTTATTTAAAAATTTCCTTTGACCACAGATTTCCTCTAGTTATTCAATTGCTGTTTGCATGTATGCCAAGGAATCATTTCCACAAGGACAATATATTTCTAAAATCTAATTGGCTGATTGGCAAAATTAATACATTTACTTGTAATAAAATTATTTTCGAGGAGGACACTAATATATAAGTAAAAATCTGTCATTTAGGTAATGTTTTTAAGGAAGGAAATGTTCTTATGCAACATGATTGAAATGCTCTGGGGAGTTCTAAGATCATTTTTTCATTAAATAGAGCTGAAATTATGCGAACAACTAGAACATGAGAAATAAAAGAGGAAAACAAAGTATAGAACACTGGGGAATGAGAAAATAGACTGTAAAAGGAGCAGTGATCTGTTCAAGGTTATCCAGTGAGGCAGGAACAAGGGGGAGAGTTGGGCTGGTGCTGAGACCCAAAGCATATTTGCATTAATGTCTGTGTCTTAAATCTGCCATTTTTAGTAGATAATGTATTTGTGTTTCTCTGATATGGGGGAAGATATTCCTATTTACCATTCTCTTGGGATCTAGCATGTGTTACTTCATAAGTGTTTATCAAATGAAATGAAAAATAAATAAATCCCTGGCAACTCAAAGTTAACAAAGCATCATTTCACATACATAATCTCATTATTCTCACAACCAACCACCTCTGAAGTATAATTCCTGTTTTACAGATTAATTTAGGTCCAGAAAGATTACTGAATTACCCAAGAACACACTGCAACGAATAGTGTGATGCTCAGCAAAACTCTATAAAGATTCTAACTCTTAAGAAGGCTCAACGAGGGCTGCATTAAACATAATACAGGGGTAGGCAGGGGGAAAAAGCCCTTCAAAGAACTCAGAGTCAGATACAAAGTTGATATTTAGGAGAAGGGGAGCAGTTTGATTACCTTATTTTATGTGGTTGATCTCCTTAGCTAATTAGTTGGGATATCAATTGGGCATGTCTGTACAAAATCCTTAGTTTCCATTGATAAATTATTTGTGCAGGAGGGCATCTGGCAGTGAAGCCACCAAAACCTTAATAGAAGGCTTTGACATACTATAGACCTACCACAAGAAAGCAGCCCTACTTAGAAAACCAAGTTTCTGTGCTCCATGACTACTTCTTCAAGGCCCTGCTCATTTGCTTTGCCAATGGATATAGTAAAGAGATTGACTATAGTAAAGGTATTGGATTCCTTAATTTACACATGGGTGTCTGTCCCAAGGGTACTGAAGCCTCTGTGGCAAGTGGTCTTTCACCCAAAGTTACATGTAGCAAAGGAGTAAGAAAGCAAAATTTATTCCCAATTTGAACGACAAAAAACAAGAGCGGGTAGGAGGAAAGGAGCATTGCCAGCATTAAGTAATATCTCAAAAGCAACAACTAGGCTATCTAGGTCGTTCTTGGCTCTGCCTCTTACTGTGCAACCTTGAGAAAGTTACTTAAATTCTTTATGACTCAGTTTGTTCATCTATAAAATGGAGAAATTAATAGTACCTCTATCATAGGGTTATTACTAGGATTAAATGAGTTAATATTTGTTTGTGCTTAAAACAATGTCAGGTATACAGAAAACTCAATATAAATGTTTAATAAATAAAAGAAGGTAGAAAGAGTGAGAGACAGACTACTGAATACACTGTGTCCTTAATGCATTGTTTTGCTTCCTTTGGACAGAGTCCTTTACTTTCCACAGCTGGGCCACTTGATTCTTACCAGTAAGCTTAACCCCATGTCCGGTCTGCCGCGGAACAACTCATTGAGGGAGATTTAAGAAGCCCTAGTTCAGTAGTTCAGGTGACTCAGCATTAAGTCAAGTTTGCTGTTATTCTTGTCCTGACCCTGTGTCCCAGTTTTAGTCATTTGTTCCTGTAATCAAGTCCCCACTGTGTACTCCAGTTCTAGAATTCTGCTCCCCTGTGGCTGAGTCCTGGCTAGCAAGGCCTGCTCAGCTCCTCCAGTTCCTTCAAGGCAGACAGCTCCTGAAGGGCAGCCTCTGCACTAGAAACTGCACTTTGTTTGGCACACTGTATTTAAGAATTGCAGACTTTTATACAAAAATTCAAAGTTCCAGCTTCTATTGAAACACTGCATGGTCTGACAACACTTGCCCCCCTCCACCGGGACCAACCTACTTGGAAGGCCATGTGCTCTCCTTGCCCCACTGCTCCATTAGTGTGGGTCTGGATCTGGATCTGTTTGCTTGGCCTTTGCGGGCATGTGAAGTTGAGTTCTAAGACTGAGACTAGCTGGTGTTTACCAAGCACTTATTTTGTGCCAGGTATTCTTCTAAGTGTGTCACATGCTTTACTTATTTAACCAAAGTTCATACATCTGTTTGTCCTTCTATCCATTATCCTTGAAGCCCTTCTCCTTGCTTCAAACTTTCTGTTTGCATGGATCTGTACTTGTTCCCTCTTCCCAAATCACTATTCTCTACCTACCAGCTAAGCGTCACTCACAAAGCTTTGTTGAACCTCCATAACGTCAACCACTCCCATGTATTATGGCCTGTTGCCTCTCCAACCTCCCTTGCCCAGCCAGACTTGGTTGTCAAGAATTTTGACCATAATAGTGGTTATATTTCAGGTACAGAATCCCAGGCTCTACTGATTTGACTGATCCTATTATCTGATATTCCATGCTTTTATAAAACCATACATTTTATTATATATAGACAGCCGTCACTCTCACAAAACTTTTGTCTCAGTTCTTGTTAGAAGCCCAGCAAAAACCACCAAATATTTATTGACACTTATGTTCTAGGCTTGGTAACAGAAACAGATTTTGAGTATTCGTTTACTAAGAGATCCAAAAACATTTGTTCATCTCTTCTATAAGCAACTCAATCTCTTTTCAGTGAACCATCTTAGGAAACTAACATTATTTTAACACAATCAGCTATGTTTTTTCTCATGACAGGCCCTGTGCTTTACAAAACAATGAATGAAAGAGAAAAATATTTGTATGACTAAGCTGAGATTTAGCAAATGTCAAAGAAAACTCACAAAACTCGTTCTACACACCATTCCATAAAATTATCTGGATTGGATAAAACTGAATATGCATTAAAATCCAAATTGAGCTGATTAAGTTCTACAATAGTTTTTAAAGTCTTAATAAAAATGCTACTTACATAGGGAATCGTGTCCAAAGTATCTGTGTTGACAATTATAGGAGCAGGACTGGCCTGAAAAAGAGAAGTAGAAAGATTTTAAGTAAAAAGTAAGCTATTCTGAGGATCTGTAATTGATTTAACAAAGAACTCAGCAGCAGTTCTTGAAGACTCTTCCAGGCACTGTGTCAGGTGCTGGGAGGAAAAATGAAATGGCTCCAAGTTTCTAACACCCTCCAAAAATTTGTTTGCTACATTTACCACATAATGAAATGAAGTAAGCAATAGAACTTATACTCATTTCCTCTTAAATTTTATCTGGCAATGTAACAGATGAGGATTGGTGATGCTTATGAGGCAAAGATTTCTAATAAATTGGGTGAGAGTTAAAGTGGGTAACATTTCTTTTTTAAATGGCTGTGCTAAGTAAATTTGATTTCCCACTCTAAGAAGCAAAATTAAACCTAAACCAATATTTACAACCCTTCTCTTTAAACTGCCTTTTCAAAGTATGTTGTATTCAATGTAAAATAGTAGGGTTCACTTAGTGATATACATGTTTACCTATTATGCATGCTGTCATCATATATTTTCTTTGTTATTTATACATCTCTGATCATATACCTTAAAAATCTTTAGATAGAAAATTAAAACAGTCAAAGATGACAGAAAATCTTATTGAATATGCTAAACTTTTTTTTTTAATTGTACAAATTGCAGTCATTTGCCTTAAAGTTGAGTAGGAATCTGTGTAAAACATGATATAGGAGGGCTACAAGCCGAGTCATTAAAAAATAGATTTCAATCTGTATTTGCATCAACCAATCTGACTTCATGAATATGGAGTAGACTTATCTTTATTTTCTAGTTTCTAGAATTTCCACAGCCATTTTCCCTTCACCCTGAAAGGAATCTCTTTCCCAAATTGCAGATTTCATTTAGATAGAGGGAATACCTTCATCATGATTAATTGAGAGCTGTTCTATACAACACAGTGGTTTTGGCAAGTACTCAACTTTTAGGACATTTCATTAGATGTGCCCTCTGGAATTAAAAGAGTTAACAGCTTTTTAATGTCAATCTGTACCTATGGAATCCTAATCAAATGATAAGACAAATGGCAATCCAGCAGATTTCACAAAACAAAATTCCATGTTTTAATTAAAAACACCGGGCATTGAGAATATGACCCTGGTCTACAAGTCTATATATTGAGTCAACTAGATGTTCCTGGTTTGTTAACTCCTATTAGCAAGAACCTTGTGGGTAAATGGGGGACTTGGAGATAGTTTCCACAGGGCTCGACAAAAAAACAGTGCTTTTCAAGAGGCATGTGGTGTGGGGAGAAGAACAAAGGATTTAGAATTAGAAGAACTGGGTTCAAGTTTGTTTTATCAACTTCCTAATTATGTGATTTGAGGGCTCAGAAACTTCCTTGTGGTGTGATCTGGGGAAAGTCCCTTAACCCCTTTTGCCTCATTTTTCCTCTCTGTAGAATGGAAATAGAAATAATCACCTTCTGAAAAGTTTGTTTCAAGAATAAGTGAAGTGATATATTTGAATGTATTTGTAAACTTAAATTTCAGAATCACTGTTAAATATTATTATTATTAAGTTTCCCTAAAGTTGGACAACTGTGAGGATATATCATTGGATGGTTTGTGAACTGTTTATACCCCAGAGAGAGATCTCAATGCTCTGTTAGTGGCTATAATTGCACTAAAGAGGATCGATTAGATCTTGCAAATTACCATTTATTAAATACACATTGCTTGCCCATGTATATGGATATGCATATATATATATATTTTTAATATATCTTTATTGATTTCAGAGAGAGGAAAGAAGAGAGAGAGATAGAAACATCAATGATGAGAAAGTCATTGATCGGCTGCCTCCTGCACGCCCCCGACTGGGGATCGAGCCCGCAACCCGGGCATGTGCCCTGACGGGGAATCTAACGGCGATCTCCTGGATTCTAGGTCGACGCTCAACCACTGAGCCACGCCCGGCCGGGCTACATTCTTATTTACAGCAGCAAAGCAACAGACTGCAGCTAGGAACACCAGCTAAGCCAGCCAAATGCTAGACTGAGCTAAGCTTTCATATGGCACAGGATCTCTGGACACTGACTATTTCTGGCCCCACTTTCCACGGCAAAATAGACAGAGATGGGACATTGGGGAACTTTTAAAATTTCGCTTCCCAAATGAACCTTGCTACAAGATCTTATTTTCTCTTGTGGGTCCCTGGAAATGCTTTTCTTCATGACACCTCAAGAGCCCCACATTCATCAGCAACAGTATGATCAATAAATATGTATTGATTTGTTTTAGGGCTGTCAACCAATCTTACTTTTGCTTTTCGTTTTATAGATTATATTAATTTGTCTTGCAATAAATTTTATATGCAAGCCCATTTCCCATACAGTGACATTCATCACTTTTGTATGTTTATGCTTTTATTTTCCATTTTATGTATGTAAATCTGTTCTTTCAGGCTGTATGTTTAGAAAATAACAAGGATTGTATGCTTCCCTAGAATTCTTCACAGCACGTGGGTACACAGAAGGAACTCAGTATTTAGGGATTATCGGATAAATGTATCTATAAAGTATAGATGAGGGTACGGAAGAATGTAATATCTCTTTGTAAGCTTAGAGAACATTTCTAAGAAAACCCCAAAATTTCTGGTTACCAATAACACTAAGACTAGAACTACTTTTCCAATATCCACTATCTTACTTCTTTAACCAGTCATTATTACTTAACTATCAAGCTTTTATAAAATAATAATAATCTCATAACCCCAGGATGTGGACTCTGTGAATCTTGAAGCACAATCTATGTTATGTGGAAAGCTCTTTGCTCCTTCTCAATGATAACAAATTCTAGAAGCCACAATTAATACTACATCTATAAAAGTCACTAAAAATGCATGAACATACAGGATGTGTAAATTGTATGAATTCATGTACATCACATACATGTGACATTGGCAGCTCCTGGTGCGTGCGACAAGGAGATGCCATGGTGGGCTATTCTGAATAACACACTATCTCACCGAGCCGCTAAGCCGGGCTCTCTGAAGACCCCCCATTGCTCTGCTCCAGGACCCTCACTGTTCTCCTCAGGCCATTTTCACAGGAGGTTCCTGGAATCTTTTAGGTAGTCCATGGCACATATCAGCACAGAATAAAAATCGAGTGGTAATAACACAGAGCGCAGTAGAATTCCAAGTATGGCCCAGGAGTGTGCTCTTCCCACCAGTTTGTAATTTCAGATCTTCCCTTGGCTTAGCCTGACTGCTGTTTCTTGTCTCACTTTTGAAATCTTGTGAGTCCATGCCTAGTTTGATGTAGTTTAGTTTCTGTATCTTAAAACCAATTCCCCCGTTACTTTGATGGTTCTACTTAAGCTGTATCTCTACACTTCACCTTGACCTACCATCCCCACACCTTCTCTCCATATTAGATATCCTCTTTAATTGAACCCCTAAATCAAACTGCTAACTTAGCAAATTCCAGCATCCCCCTTCAATGTGCTTATTTCCATTAACTGGAAAAAGATTTGCAACAAATATGAAAAAAAAAATCCTTTCTAATCAGAAGTTTTAAGGCTTGACTTTATGTAAATCTAGGCAAACTAAGACTTGAGACTTAAGAAAATTAATCTAACTTTGGTTACCCAAACTGTAAGAAGTAAGTGGTTTGTCTTATATTTTACATTTTTTTTTCATTTGGAGAAAGTCAGTTTACAGCAAGAGGGAAAAATAGAGGTAATCACAGAGAAGCAAGAAGCAAGCATAGAGACTACTAATAAAATTTAAATTATGAGATCAAGTTATTCATGAATTCTACCACCTTCCTGTCCTTGGATTTCATGAGATAGCCAAATATTTTTATATTACATCAATAACTTTGCTTACGCTAAGAAAAGAGCAAACTTCCGTTGCTTGCTACCAAGAGAATGTAACTAATAAAGACTGACATAATGAATGCAAATTTTCAAAGAGTTTATTGATTCTGACTGATGTAGTTACTTCTTGATATTTGTTAAGTGCCAGATCTGGGAAATGCCTCTGACATAAATGGTCAAGTAGTCACCAGGCCAGCTACAGTGAGGAAGCATCTTCCAGCAAGATACTGCTAGGGGAGGTGCAGTCCATCTAAGGACACACTCTGGGAAGCTTGGGTCTAACAATTGGTAAGCTAGGTAGTAGAAATGTCAAAAGACTAAACCCAGGTCGATGCCTAAACTTTTAAGAAGCAAAACAGAAGAGGAGAGAAGCCCACATAGTGAAGTGACTTAGATACAGCAAGGACTGAACAATAATACTAGTAACACTGATGGTGCTAAGAAGTGAGCAGGAATTTCAGCTGACCTGGAACATGCAAGTAGAAGGCAAGTGACTGTCAAGGCCAAGTTAAAAAGGAGGTGAAATATGGCAAGAAGAAAATGGAGAGGCTTTTGGGGATGAGCGTCTTCAGCTTATCCTCTCAGCCTTAAAGGACAGTCTCCTCAGTGGGCAGGAAGTGACACAGGCCCTATTCATGACTTTTGTTTATGGTATGGCATGACAACTTGAAACAAAATGGAACCCACTGGAAGTTTTAAAATGAGTCCATTTTGTATATGATTTCACTAAGAGAATTGAGATCCCAGAACCTCATGGTAAATCTTAGATAACTTAGATGAACAGCTATGAGATACCACATTAGCAGTATTTTAGCTTCACAATCACACAGCAGGCTGCCATCAGAATGAGCCTCCCTCAGATAATGCCCTGATCCTAACTAGGAAAAATAGAACTTTGGGGTTACTACCCACATTCTCAATTAGATCTGAAATGAGATATTTAATGCTAAGTACTAAATGGTATGCTAAAGACTGAACTCAGAATAACTTTATTTCCTATTAGATTTTTCTCCCTAACCCTCCATCATGTTGGCCCATTCTGGAAATAAAAAATGTCATGTGGTTGAGAGGGGGACTTCATTCTGGATTTCCTGACTTGCACTCTAGTTCTCTGCTGGGACTGAAACCCTTTCTTCCCTCTCCTTTCCCAAAATGTTGGGCTGGAGCCTCACATCCCTAGGGGTTAGCAGGGTCCTACTCCTTCTTGAAGGATTTACCTGGAATCTGCAATTACCTGGCTGAGAATCATCACTACCTAGAATCTCATGATACCATGACCCAGTCACACCTAAATTTCCTGATATATTAACACTGGTATGGACAACAGTAAGAACAAATACATATATAGGACTTATTTACAACAATTAACTTATTTAATCCACATATAACCAATGAGACAGGTACTGCTATTCTCAATTTACAGGCAAGGAAACAGGTTAAGTAACTTTCCAAAGTCATACACGTGATAAAGAAACAGATTTCAAACCCAAACAATCAGACTCAGAGCCCAGGCTATTGACAGTCATGCTCTATTGCCACTCACAGTGGAATCAGACTTTACCAGAACTCTCACCAACAATCAGGAACCAGCTCAGGTTAGATCTACCCCCTTGACCCAGGCTAGTGCCCGAACCCTCCCCTCCTCACTGGCTCGGTTACTGGGCCCCAGTACATCACGTGAGCAGGCCTGCAGGAGGCATGATCCAGGAGAAGGCTAATGGCACAGGTACGCCCAGGCTGGCTGAGTCAGGATGTTTTTTAGTAAGCTTCAAAGAAAATTTTTAAGAAATGACTGATTAAAGACATATTGGTGGTTGTGTGAGAGAAGGGAAACAAAATACAAAGAATACATTCTAGAATCATAAAAGTTTGAAGCTGGGACCTTAATGATCGTTTAATTCTACCTTTTCATTTTACAAACATAAAATGGACAGACAGAAAGGAAGTGACATGCCCCAGATATCACATTTATTTAGTATCAAAACTAAATACAGTATAATAATAATAATAATAATAATAACATTAATAAAACATTAAGTATTTATTGAATGATTATTATGTCCCAGGGGCTGTGATAAATGCGGAAGATGCATCAATGCATTTAATTTTCAAAACGTTCTAAGGAAAATATTATTGTTTTCTTTATTTTTTAAAGAAAAAGGGAAAGGAAAAAAGTGTGTGGGAGGGTGGAGGGTCAAAATGGATTAGTCACTTGCCTAAGGTCACAAATCTCAGGCACCACAACCAGGTCTCAAATCCACGCCTTTCTAGCCCCAAGGCCCATGCTGGTAACCACCCACATCTCCAGATTCCCTCTCCTAAGTTTTTCCAAGATACTAGGCTGAAAATGCAGTTATTTTATGCCCTGAAAGTTAGTCTCTCACAGTCTGAAGATAAATTTCTCACCATACTGACTCAGATTCAATTCCCCGATTCTCAGAGGGTTTCTAGGTCCCTTAATCTCTTGCAAACCACAACTTGAAAAAATGGGACAATGCTATTTTTCCAGTTAACCTATTTCCCAAGAAGTTAGCTAAAGAAATAGCACATGCGAAGTGAAAGAGAGATGCTCTATAGAGGTAAGGCTATTTTATTTATCACTGTGGTTATTTTTTGCTTTCCTGAATTTTCTTCCTTTCATGTTCCATCTCCACAAGACCACCCACATAGGTGTAGTTCCATTCAGAATAGCTCTGAGTCACCACCAATAGTAGTACCAAGGGTTCTGACTTGTCACCTGTTTTGCCCTTACCCTGCAGTGATATAGGGCACCCATGTCACAGGTCAGGAAACTGAGGCAATAACAAATGGGTGAGTGAGTGAACAGTGTGAGTGCCCAAGGCTTGGCTAGCCAAGGCTTAAATGCAGGTTAATGGCTATGGCAGAATGTCTCAAGGGAGCAATTTTGGAGGAATCTAAGACCTTGGTCTCTCTCCCCAACGCCTAACAAAATGCATGGATGATCACCTGCCTAGCTTACCCAGTTTAGCTCAGAAAATAGGAAGAGAGAATGGCAGATTCAAGTTGCCTTGAAGCTGATCCAACTCTGCTTACCTGAACTCAATAATAAATATATTATCCTGACTTTATAAGAAACTGAGGCTCAAAGATATTAAGTATCTTGCCCAAGGTTATCTGGCTGGTAATAGCAAGGCCAAGCGTCAAACCTGTCAGTCTGATTCCAACGTGGGTAACTTTTAACAACTGTAAAACAGTTACTTCTGCTCCCTACTAAGATTTTACAAGTACCCAAAAGTCTGCTCTGGTCAATACAGATTCTCTCACTGATCTTTGAAAACCCACCATTAGTATCTCTTTCCTTTGGATTCAAATGTTAACATGTCTGCTTGAGCCTCCTTTAAAATACAAGGTGGTGTAATATTTTGCAGAAAATAGATGATATCCTGAGGACCTCAGGAGGCTGAGTTGGGCACCTATTTATCCCCAGTGCAGAAAAGATGGGGCAGTCTGGAGAATGAGGCACAGAAATTGGAGACCTGGAAGCAGAGAGGTTTCTTTACTTTATATGTTTTCTCTAGAATCAATCCCACTTGAAACATGAGACAAAAATTGCTTGAACTGTTAGTTATGAAGACTCTTCAGACCTCTATCTTGTACCCTCTCCACATACCTCTTTGAACTTAGTATAAAAGGCTGAATAAAGACTCACCAAGAATAGGTCTCCAGTTGAATATCCATCATCATTGAAACTCAAATGGATAATTATATTAGATTGACCATCAATAACATGCTTTATAATTTATAAATTGTGTCCACACACTTTAGATCATTTAATTCTTACAGTGAGAGGAAAGGGAACTGGTATTGATTGAGCAAGGACCCACAGAGTGCCAGAAAATATGGTAAGTTTTTAACCTGTGTTTTCTTTGTTTACTCCTCACAGAAACCCAGAGA
This sequence comes from Miniopterus schreibersii, assembly GCF_964146895.1. Taxonomy (NCBI): domain Eukaryota; kingdom Metazoa; phylum Chordata; class Mammalia; order Chiroptera; family Miniopteridae; genus Miniopterus; species Miniopterus schreibersii. The sequence continues at coordinate 28,257,029 of NC_138112.1, read as the reverse complement.
GACCTGTGGAATTTCCCCTTGTCTGTAGGTAAGTAAGCAGAGGCTCAGGGGAATTCAGTGAATTTCCCAAAGTCAGACAGCTAGAAAGAAGCAGTGCTGGGATTCAAATCCAGATCTGCCAATTCTAAGTTCTTTGTTTTCCCCCATTATTCCATGATGCCATAAATCCCACTGCTTCCCACTGAGCTTTTACTAACTTAACAGCTTTATTTGTGCAAGTGCCCTCTGAAGATTACACAAAAAATGGAGCCATTAGCTCCAGTCTCAGATGTGATTTAGTCAATGTGCCCCATGCCACAATAACCGTACCTACTTAACTCACTGATTCACTTCATGTGGTGCTATTCCTGGAAAGATCCATGTGGAAACCATCTGTTCCTTTCTGCTAAGCTCTTTGGTAAGGGCTATTATCTTAACAGCACAGCTGTATTTCCCAGACATAGGTACCACAATTCTGAGCAACCTGTCAATAACCTGGTTCATCAGATGAAGGTGGGGCAGATTTATTCTGTAGCACACGGAGCAGGGCTTTGCAAACAGGGGGTGATCAATAAATAGTTGCTATTTAGTTTCCTTCTCTCTTCTCCTTTCCTTCCATCAGTCCAGTGCTCTCATACGTCCCAGCATACACCTTACATGCCTTCCATAAGGTCACTGTTTATATTTCTTCTTTCCCCACATCCTGAATCAATCATGGTCCCCTCTCCCATCTACCTAACCAACTTCTATGCATCCTGCAATGACAGTCTCAAGTCCCAGGAACTCCATGAAAGCTTCCTTAATCCTCACTGCAAGTCTCAATCTATCTATCCTGCCCTCCAAAAGCATTATTCTGAATTTTTTTTTAATCCTCACCTGAGGATATTTTTCCCCCCATTGCTTTACAAAGAGGAAGAAAGAGAGAGAAAAACATCAATGTGAGAGACACATTGATTGGTTGCCTCCACATGCACCCCAACCAAGCTGGGGATTGAACCTGCAACCCAGGTACATGACCTTGACTGGGATCGAACCTGAGACCCTTAAGTCCTCGGGCCACCACTCCAATCACTGTGCCAAACCAGCTAAGACTTAAAGCCTTGTTCTTTACACTACTTCAGTTCACAATGAATTATAAATATTAAAGAACAGATGTTATGTGAAAGCACTAAGCCTTGACATTCTTAATGAATGTTTCTTTCTGTTCTTACACATGTTGATGCCTAAGTGGTTTATGTGTGATATTTGTATCTTCTTGCTGAAAATGTAATTGTTTTGAGGGAAGACCCCTCATCTTACTTCATTTGCTCACCAGCCACCCCACCTACACTCCTAACAGTGCTTGGAATACAATATACTCAAAAGATGTTTGCTACTAGGTATGTTTGTTTGTTTGTTTATAAATATATTTTTATTGATTTCAGAAAAAGGAAGGGAAGGAGAGAGAGAGAGATAGAAACATCAATGATGAGAGAGTCCTCATTGATCAGCTGCCTCCTGCATGCCCCCGACTGGGCTTTGAGCCCACAATCCTGCATGTGCCCTGACAGGGAATCGAACCCTGATCTCGTAGACCCTAGGTTGATGCTCAACCACTGAGCCACGCCTGGTCAGGCTGCTACTAGGTTTTTAAACATGTGGTACAAAAGCCACAGCATTAAGAAACAGAATCCCTGAGAGAACATGAGGGACAGATTAGGTCAAATGGGTAGAAGGGGTAATTTGCACGCTGCCCTCTGGTGACTCGCTCTTCTAACACACTGCCTGGTTTGCTTGACATGTTGGCAGCTGGAGCCCTGCAGACCATGGATTCTAAACCACACCATGAAGACTGAGGAAAGTTATAAGCAGACATACTCTCCTATGCACACCATATGCTGGCCCTTTATGCTCACTTGTTTCTAATCGTCATCACAAGCCTATGAAATACATGCTATAATTATGCTCATAATACAGATAAGTAAAATGAGGCATGAATCTGTATCACAAGCTGCCCAAGGTCACTAGACTAATAACTAGTAGAGGAAAGGCTCACTCTTTTAAAAAACAACAAATACATATTTGTGTGGTACCACCCTCCTGTGTGCCATTAGTTCCCTTCACTAACCTACTCTCCCTCTGTACATTTCAGAAGGTGGAGAGGTAGGAGGAAGCATAGGATTTGGTGAAGAGCTAAGGACTCAATAATCATGAAAAAAAGCACTATGGCATCCTAAGCATTTTTCAAACATTTCAGATGAATGTGAAGACATATCACACACAAAAATTCAAAACTAGACATTTATTTGAAGTCTCATGTTTTATCTTAAAACTTTACGTGGTTTTAATATTTTACTCCATAACCACTTATTTTTAATATAAAAATCATGTTTCAGTTACATATAATGGAATCAACCTGACATCTCAAGAACTGACTGCATGGCTATTAAAATCCAGGCAGTCCATCTCCCTGGAAGTAACTGAAATCCAGTTGAGGGATTATGTCCTTGAGATAAAGATGACTGGAGTGGGAATCAGGAAATCTCAGTTTTTGATCCAGTGAGTTCAGTAACAGGGTGGAAGCCAAGTCACTGAGCATCTACACTCATTTCTATATCTGACGAGTAAACAGTGAAACAGATGACCTCTAAGAACCTATGTCACATCAAGGATCTGATTTCACTCATAAGTTTTTCCCTGCTGGGAAATAGTAGAAAGAAAGCAGTCAGGGATGCCACACAATTCTTCCTTCTGGAAAGCAATGATCCCTGTTGTTATCATTCAGATACAGAAAGTTAGAAGACATGAGTTTCAGGAAGACCTGCATAAATAAGACAAAAGTAAAATTGGAAAAAAACAAATAAACAAAAAACAATGACATATACAGTGGCTTCTTATTAACTGGCTGACAGATGAGGTTCTATATGTCTGAGAAAAGGCACCTAAATTCCATTTATGAGCTTCTTGTTCTATGCTTATAGTCTATATTTTGCTCTGCTTATGAATCAGTTAATTTTATGGGCTCAAGACCATGTGATTAGTGGCAAAAAGTTATCTGCTATATTAAGGAGTCAAAATTATGTGAAATAAAACAAGGAATTGTCATTAAGCTTTTTCTTTAATCTTGCCTTTCTCCATGTTCCATAAGCCTTATCTCCAGAAAAAAAATTTCTAACATCTATACTCAGCTTTCATTTTTTCCCCTCTACCAACCATAATTTAATCCCAGATCATACACTCCAAACTTAAAACATAACAGGCTAAGCCATGGAGAAAGTCTTGAAACATTTCATATCTAGAATGGTACCTTCATATGAGAGGACATGTTAGGAAGAGAGACCAAGAAGAGCTGTGAGTTCAGTTTACTTTTTAACCATTATGAATCTACAATGCGCTCACATCAATGTTGGGTCTGGAAGATGTTCCAAGAACTGCCCCGAAAAGGTGGCACGTGGGCAGGAGAAACCGAGTAAACAACATTTTAGTTCCATTTCCCCTATTTTAAATTCTGATAATGCCTATAGGTCTGTCAATCTCTATTCTATCCATTTTCCTTCAAAATTAATGTTCTATTTGGAATTATTTTCAATAAGAAAAAACATGGAGAAAGAATAAATAAAAAGGAGGAGTGAATGGGAACTAGAAAATTAGACATTGGCCCAACATTACTAGCATTTGCTGGTGCCAAGGGGTATATTCTGCAGATGTGTTTGTATGTTGTCACTGACTAGGTGATGAACTCTTTATTCTACGGCCAAGAGCCTAGAAGTTTCTGGGCCCAAAATGCCAACCAGTTCCTAGCCCCACAGCAGCTCTAGCTCCCCGGAGCGGCAGTGTGTATGCTCCTCTTGGCTGCTCAGTCTCCCAATGGTTTACTTAGCCTCAGTTATTCTGCAGGGCAAGGGCCCTGCTTGCCAGTGTGCCTCCGGGTGGGCCTGGGATAATGCTACTGCTGTGCGTGTCGGAGCAAGGAGAGAGGAGTATTATCTGTTGCTGGGGGCTCGAGGAGACAGGAAAGTAGTAAGAGAGAAGAGTGAAAGGAAGAGAAAGATGGCAGGGAGGAGGTGCTTTTTGGTGCACGGGGACTCTTCACCAGTTGGAGGACAAATGATGGTCCCAGGCTGACTCTCCTCTGTTGTCTCAGACACTTTGTCCATCGGAATTGTAGACTCGGGCACACTGGGTCCTTTACTTGTTTTATAAAGGATTTCCTAAACCAACTGGAAAGAAGATGATAACTTCCTTATGAATATAATGTTTGCAACCTTACATCTCATGACCCCTCCTTGACCTCACTAACTCGACAAAAACAGTTGCACTTCATGCTTTCATGTCATAGGATGAGCACTTCCCAGCTCTGCGCTTGGAGTCAGCAGATGAGGCTTCTAGGGTTGGCTGTGCCCTTATAGAATTTGGTCAGGTCACTTAACTCTTTATTATTTCTAAGGTTATATCCAGCTACCCATAAAGACTAGATGATTCCTGATTTTAGCACTAACCTGATTTTAAGTATAATAACCATAGTGATAGAAAGAGGTTAAGATTTGGGTCATCTGATTGGCTTTAAGACATTTCTCCTCAGGTATAAGATGATCTTAGCCAATTAATGTAACCTCGCTGAAACTTCCTGTTCATGTATAGATGGAGATTATAAGTTATTATTTCATCAACATCATGTGCTTCTTTGATAAACAAATGAGATCTTATATAAAAACTGCAATTTATAAAAAGATACCTTTTAGAATATTAAAAATTAGCAAAATAAGCACTTTATCTAGTCATTGTCCCAAGGGTTTAACTATCAGTATCTTCTTTAAACTGCAAAATAACCCTAAACAACTTTATATACTATATAAACAACTTTATATACTTTATATATAATGTTGCAGAGGATGAAACTAAGGCTTGGAGAAATTTAGCAATTTGTCCAAGATGGCAAGTGGTAGAACAAGGATTCAGGTCTAAGTGTTTCAAGTAACCAAAGCTCTGAATCAGAGCAAAAGTGCACTAGACTGAGACTCTAATCTTACTAGATTATACTTTACTACTTAATCACTTCTGATCCTGGTCACTTCAACTCTTTGCATTCAATTTATTTTTATAAATAACATAAGGATATTAAAACCCACCTTGCTACCTAGCAAAGTAGCATTGAGAAAGGATCTAGTTGACACTATTTGAAAATTTTAAGAAGACAGAATAGTATCAGGAAGGCAGGTAGCAGTAGTGGCGCAGTAGTTGTCTCAGCAGCAGCAACAATAGTAAAAACATTTGTCCAGTGGTTATTGGTCTCTACACAAGATTAAAATTAGAAACTCCATTGTCCTTAGGCACGTTGCTGCTTAATAGAAATATCAAAATAAAGCTTAAAAGAATATAGCATATCCAGAATTAGCTCATTAAAGGTTTTTGAGAGACTGGTGTGTGTGTATGTGTGTGTGTGGGTGTGTGCGAGCGTGTTTTAATTTTGCTTTGCTACATGGAGGAGAACTGCTATTATTAACTCTGAACAACTGTCTATTTTTCTATTCTGTAACAAAAATGTTTGGGTACTACTTTTGCAATTTCCGGAGTGGGTGAGAAAAAATGGGAGTGACAGAGAATGGGCTTTAGTCTATTGTACAGTAACATATATCTCTGCTAATACCCCACTTTGATGAGTCAACACAAACATTTTACAATGAGCAATACTGGAATAAAAGGAAGGCATCCTGCACCTGGTGTTAATTTTTCACAGACTCCAGATGCCTATGCCCAGGAATCACAAGACCAGCAGTCAAAGAAAATGCAAACTGCACAAGCGAGGGAGATAAAAAGACAACAAGCTCTTGCCTTTTGTTCAAAAACAAAAGTGACAATTCCATTCCATTTTACCAGAAATCTGCAAATGCTCATGCAGTTCCAGGCTGTTGCAATTATCCAGGTCGCCTCTGGTATAGTTATTTTTCCCCTATTAGGTTGAACATCTCTATAGATTGTGTCATCTTTATTCCTTTAGTCATAGAAATTCCATTAATAGCTTTGTTCACATTCTTCCGAAGGAAACTGACTAAAAACTGGGGTATTACTAGACAGAAATGAGAAGGAAGGCCAAGAGGAATGAAATAGAGAAATGAATTCAACATGAATGAAGAGGATGAGTCAAGTAATATTTAGAATCCTGAAAGGACAAACACACTTGGAACACCATGAACTAGAACTGAATCTCATCGCTGAGCAATTTCTATTTAGAGCTGACCTAAGGTTACGATGGTTCAAACTCCACATCTAGAGACTAGAGGCAGTTGGGCTAGAACCAAGGCGACAGGTTTTAAGGATGTATTTGAGACAGGAAAGATTATGTCTTCATTATCTCATTTCTGTCTCAGTTCTGACATTTTAAGTATTAATCAGCCCATACAGATTTATTTAGGAAACATGATATTTAAAGCACTGTACTTGGGGTGCAGAAAGTAGGAAGACGAAGCCCTGAAAGGACTGTACAATGTCTTGTGCAAATGAGAAAAAAACAACACCTAAATGCTTGTAATACAAAGCAGAAAAATATTAAAAGAGAAATGGGGCAGAGAATCATGGAGAGTGTGAAGGCAGGTGAAATTAGGGCCAGGGGCCTGGCTTCTCTCTTGGTGGTATTACCTATGTGATTTTAAACAAGGTACCTGACTCCACTGAACCTCTAACATGAAGATAATCCTATTGGGACCATTTCATATGGGTACTGAGATAATTCAATAAGAATGTGTAGATTAAAGTGGTATGTAAGTAGGTTCCCTACACTTATTTTTCTTCAGAGTGTTAATCAAGGTTGAAATACTGAGGGAGAAGGCAAATCGCCTGCTTGCGAGGTGTGATGGAAGACTTTTGGAAGCGACTGAGTTACCTCTTAAAGGGTGGAACTTCGCCTTGAAGTCCCAGTGGGCCCAGGTGATCTGCTCACTTAAGGCACTCAACACTTTGTATCTGGTGTTGGAGTGATTTATGTGTTCATTTGGAAATTCTTTGTGGCAGGATTCCAGGAGTTCTCCTGATTTAGTCATCACATCTCTCCCAATGTTTGGCAAGCTCCATGACATTCCCGTCAGACCAAATCCAAACACAATGGCTAGCAGCGTAAGGAAAACCAAGTTTGTACATTGCGGCAAGAGACGGGGGGCACCGCTGGGCACGGGGAATGCAGTCTCTCTTTCAAAGTGATGGTGTCACAAAGAAATTGAAAGCACACCTTCAGGTCCTTCATCCTGGGACTAGTATAGTTCCTGGAGCATAGTAGGGGCTCAATAAAATGTGAGTTAAGTGAATGGAAACACAGCCCAGTCTCTATGAAAAGAATTACTAATTATAGAACTATTATTAGCATATCAACTCACATGGTAAAATACCAAAAATATTTGATTTGCCTGATATCTAAATATATTGTATAGAAAAAATGCTCTTATAGCTCCAATGATGGAATCAATTTACAGAACTTCATGGGAGAGCTGTTTTCTAATCGTTATTTCACTCAATAAACACTTAGAAGCTTGTGTTGGTTCGCACTTATGCTAAGACTATGGGAAATTCCGTGTTGCTATTTTATACCCAAGGCTCTTTGGTCAAGTAGACCAAACTGATTGAGATCCAAATTTGATCTCAATCTCATCACTATAGGGCATGATATGTTATGTGAAATCAAAATCTAAAACTTTGAAACTTCACAGTTTGGCTTCCTTCATTCTGTAGACCATTTGGGGAGAATACTACCCAGTTAGGGGCTGCTTTAAATTTCCTCTCTCCAAGGTGAAATGGTTGTATGGGGATATCACACGATAGTTGAGATTTTAAGTCAGATGTATTAGTAGTTCATAGAACTGCGACAACTAGGCTTCTGTGATCTATAGCCTATTGTGTGAGGGAGAAATGGTCTAGATCATCAAGGGGCATCTGCATTCTAATGTGTTAGGAATCCACACTCACAGGAGATGCATTGACAGCATTTACCTACTTGTGAAGTTTTCAGGTCAGTGTTCCTAAGATTAGCTACATCAGTGTGTTTCTATACTTTCTGCATGTAATTCATTTCCAAGCATCTTAAAAGAGAACTAGGTTTATTTTAAATAAAGCAATTGACTGAGTCAGTATAGTTTGTCATTTCCTTATTATGCTTAATACAGCATGGTAACAATATGTATTTTTAAGACTTATTCAGATATCCTAAATAAGGGTATTATTAGGCCAAAATGCCATATATCCATGTATGTGTATGGGAATATGTGCGTAAATATATGTGTTTATGAAATATCTATCACTGGGTTAAAAAGTGCATAACAGAATAAATGGACTCTGTTTCTGAGATCTAAATTATATATTCAGACAAAGAAATAAATCAAGGCTCAATTTAAACAGAATTATCCTCAAATTGATAGTAACATTGTTAATAATGACTATGTTTTCTAAAATCAATCTTCATACAATTTTGATGATATAATGATACCTTTAACACAAGAACTGGAAGAAATTTGAAAAGATTCGAGAGACTGGCAAATTTCTAATATCTTCCAGAAAAGATTTAGAGCTGTCAGAATGAAGCAGATGTGGATAAATTTGAATGTATCTTTGTGTTTGTGTCCCGTAGGGGAAATAGGGAACAGACAATAAAATGGATGAAAGAGTAGCCCGTGGACTATGGGAACTGAATCCAAGGCTATTTTTCCCATCAGGTCTAATCCCTGCATTAACTCATTTCTCCTCTCACCATCACCCCATACAATGCTCGAGGAGAGGATTATTGTTTTCTCCAGGTGGAACTAAATAGAAATGACTTTATGAGGTCAGAATAGACAAAGCTAGTGATGAAAACAGCCATGTTAACTGGAAATGCTGGAACTGAAGTCTCTCTTTAGTTGATTTCATTCATTCCTCACATGCTCACCAAGCATTCTTTTTGGTGCCAGGCAGTGTGCTAGGCCCTGGGAACAGATGCATCCTACATTCAAGGAGTTTAAGACAGGAAAATAAGAAACAAACAAATAAGTGTTAGTTCCTTTCTCTAACTTACTTTCCTTTTCTCCTTCACTCCAAAAAATGTTACCGTATAACTAAAGAAACAGAGAAGAAAAGATATTTGCAATAAAGTTGTTAAGTGATAAATCAAAGGTGCACACGAAGTACCGAGAAGTGAGAAAATAACTCTGTCTGGACAGAGAAAGCTCCATGAAGGAGGAGGTACTTGAGCTTCCCAAGAAGTATCATACTCGCCTTGATAAAATAAAGGAAGAAGAGTTTAATAAAGATATGAGAAGCAAATTATACACATCAGATTTCGGTTCAATGTAAAATCATAACTTAATCTTATTTAGAGAGGTTCCCACTATTAGTTTTTTTAAAGTCCTTGCAAAAATGATATGTTTAATGATGTTAATAATCAAGATCAATGTACAGATATCCAACTAGAAAATAGTATTCAGTGAGAAGAACTTTAAATGTAGCACAGTCTTTGAAACATTTAGGTGATTCCAAGTTACAGAGAAAAATATAATGGCATCTAACTTGAGTCATTTGAGAATAACTTGAACTTTAAAGATTTATTCTAACTATCAACAGAAGCACATCTCTTCTGTTTCTATATCAGAAAATACTGCTTTTCTTGATGAATTCCAAATAACTTTTATCTGAGATTACTTTTTAATAGTATTCTCTCTCTTATTCCTAATAGATTATCTTAATCCTTCAAAATAGTGATAATTAAAAATTAAATATTTTAATACCCTTCTTCCAAGTCTCATTTACCTCATCTCAGCCTATCAAATGTACCCAGCTTGGTTCCGCTGGTTGGATAATTATAAGCACAAACACTATTTCTGCAATATAAAACATAACAACACTGACTTATTCATTCACTTTATATATCCATACACTTCTATCAGCCATTTTTACAAATCTCTACATAGTGCCTCACTACTTTAATAAGGGAATAATCACATATTTTAAGAGAGGTTTAATGGTAGATTTTACCTGGATAAGTAAAGAACTGAAATATATAAGAGCTAACTTTTGGCTTCTTGATCTATCTGTGAAAGAGTCAAGTCATTCTAAGTAGTTTTAAAGGAACCAATCAGACAATATACACTGAAAGCTGTTTTAAATTTTAAGATGAGGAAGATAAATCTTGTGCTCTTTCTTTAATACATGCTATTAGAAACTACTAACTTCAGTGGGATAAATTTGCTTGGCCACTGCTTACCCTATTTTACTGATCAATGTTAGACCATATTAAGAAATCAGATTTCATACAGAACAAAAAACTAGACACATATTTATCCTAAACAAGAACTATAGAAATGATACCAAATCTTTAAATGCATAGACTGAATGCCATTTATCTAAAGCCATAAAAGAAAAAAAAAGAAAAAAGAACAATTTTAAAATCCCTAGGAAAATGAAAAGAAAATTTTCCTTACCGGAATAAATGCATGTTGCATGGCTTGTTCGCATTGTTTTAAGGAAGCAATAGTATCCCACAAAAGCTGATAATTTTCAGCCCGGGAAGCACTTGGCCGTTGCATGGTGAAAGCTAGTAACACTCAAACTGAGCTCAAAGAACCCGGTTGAAGACGGAAAAACCCTGCAGATCTGTTACATAAACTTCTTAATTAGCTCTGCTATACAAACTGCTATCTTAAGACTTAAAAAAAATGTTAATCAGAACATTTCTTTTGGGGGATAACTGGGCATGACTTGAACAGAGACAGATGTTTTCATTGGGAAGGATTTTTGTTCCCACACTTGTGAAAAGCAATCCCGTCAGTGTTCCCCTGTCTTTACACGGGTCTGGCGAAGCTGCACATACCATAAGTGTGTGGGGGGAGAGAAGTGGGAGGGAGAGAGATGTGAAAAAATATTTCCACCAGAAGATTTGGGTGGCAGGTCACAGAGGTAGAATTTGAGTAGCTTGTGCAAAGTAGTAAAATTGAAGGCAGTGTGTTACATACACACATGTATGTACATATGCAGGTGTCTATGCTTGTCTGCTGTGTGAGAAACATAATTATATGCATGCATTCTTACAGCGTCATGGAATATGTCCAACACTCCTCTCAGTTTAGTTAAGATCTAGATGTGATATATTTTTCATCCAGAGAGCGTTACTGATTTTGTTACCAACAGAGTTTGTACCTGGAAGCTTCTCTAAAGAGTAACCAGAAGGCTTTTGAGTATAAAATGCAATCCATTTTTTATCTTAAAATTTAAGAGTAATTAGAAGACCTTTCTGGTGACTTATATATTAGATAAAAGTCACCTTTATTTCTTGTTCTAGGTAGAATTTAAGTAAATAATACCAGGAGAATCAAGCATTTAAATATTCTTTGGACCTGAGTCGGCCTGAACATAATGGGAACATGTTAATTCCAAAAAAATTGCTTGCATATTTTAACAACAAAAACCTAGTATAAACACTAAATAAAATCTGAATAACAGAATACAGCAACATATTCTGGGTATTTCTCCACTTAAGTCAGGAGCCCACAAAGTGAGGTGAGAATCCATTAGCCCCTTACAATCTCTGTGGGATGGTTGAGGTGGGGGTAATGTAGTTTTGTAACATGCTGAGCCCTTGTAAATTCCAAAGGAATCTATACTCTCAAGACTAGTTAAATAGCCAACAATGGGGATATTTAATCAAGCATTTCAAGAGATAAGGGGTAAACTGAGAGCAATACACAGTATAATGAATAAATAAATTGAATTGACCTAGAAAATCCAAGGAGTATAAAAAAAGGTACAATTTGTAGAAAATGGTTTGATAACATAAATGAAGAATTTTTGCTGTATTATTTTTAGAGGATCTGCATGATTTGGGTTACCTAGTTTTTCTGCATTTGTACCTTGGTGATGGTGGATTAGTTCCTACTAATGACCTTGTGGTATGAAAGCTTTCAAGGCTGATGATACCAGCAAAGTCCCTCTCATCACAATTATTTTCAATTTTGAACAGAAGAAATTGCAAGTATAATCGATCTTTCAAAATTTCTACCTGGGCTAATGTGTAAGGAGATTGTTTTTCCATAATATTTCGTGAGTACACACCAGAAGGCTATTGCCATTAGACAGTTTGTTTTTCAATATCACTTGAACGAACTTTTTCTTTTTCTCATTCATGATGTTCTTCTGTTCAGCTCACACCCACAGTCCCTCCTCTGCCTTCATTCCTGCCCTTACACTCTCCATCTGCCCCAGCCACATGCTTCTCTCTCATGCACTGTCAGCCAGCCAGTCCACAACTTCCAGAAAATATCCCTTCACTAGTAAATGTGCTGTATTTCTCAGCAAACAAAAGGAAAATAAAAAGTTGTTTTCTGTTCTCCTCCACAATTTCGGCCATCCTTTTGAAAATTCTTTGAGTAAATGTTCACTAATACCCTAAACCCCAACCTCCTCAGACTCCATCATGCCTTGGGCTGCTTCTAGCTCTTGCTCATCAGGTCCTGCTAAGATCCTCCTTTCCTTATTCCTTGGGAAGAGAGTCAAGAATCCAGTCTCTGCATGTAGAAACTCTACATAAAAATTGTCCTTTGGCCCTGGTCAGGTGGCTCAGTTGGTTGGAGCATCATCCCGTATGCCAAAAAGTTGGGGGTTCGATTCCCAGGGGGGGCATGTAAGGGAGGCAATCGACTGATGTTTCTCTCTTTATGTATGTTTCTCTCTCTCACTCTCTTTCCTCCTCTCCCTCTCTCTCTTCTTTCTTCTCTGTCTGAAAAAAATAAATAAGTAAAAACATAACCTTGGGTGAGTATTAAAAAATATTGCCCTTGGAATCATGCATGCATTCATTTATTCATTGATCCAACAAACCTCTCAAGCATCTTCCATATGCTATACTACTTGATTGTACTATAGGTGAATGGATATATCAGATGTTGATTATGTCTTTAAGGAGTTTAAAGTCTAATTGAAGAGATGATATCTGGGCATGAATAATAAAAAGACAAGTTTAAAAAGGGTAAGTTCCATAGATAGTTGGTATAGACTGTTCACAAAACAATAAAATAGAAAAACACACCTACTGGGAAAATTAGGGCAGCCTCATGGAAGATTTAGCACTTGGCTAGAGCTTGAAGTGTGGGTAAAATTTGGACATGCACAGATAGGTAGGGGACATTCCTGAGGAAAAAAAGATAGGCTGTACGCACAGAGTAGGAAAGTAGAGGTCATTACTGGTTGGTTTGGAAGGAACACGACACCAAGAAAGCTTAATACTTGGATTTATACTAGAGCCAAGAATACTCTTGAGTAAAAGTCAGTAACTTCCTATTCCTGATGTTAACCAAATTTAGCTTTAACCAACTCTTAGAGCATCAGTGTGCACAAATTCAGTGAAACTATTCTTAAAATAAACCTCATGAGGTGGCAAATTCCATATATTTATCCCCACTCTTTAAAATAGGTACATTTAACATATTTTTGTAGGTTTTAGGTGGCTCGATAATTTAGGTCACATTACTTAGTCAAATAATTATGCAGTTTTTATTAAGTACATATGGTTGCACTCATTCCCAATCACTTTTATAAGTTCTAAAATCTATTGCCTTCACATTCAAGCGCGACCCACAATGAATCTCATCTGATCAAATATTTCACTTAATTCATTTTGGCTCAGTGTTTAATAAGATTTATTGAGCTCTACTATGCACTAAGCACTGTGCTTAAAAAGAGGAACTGCAAAGATAAATATAATTTCAGTCTTCTGTTTCTTTCCAATTACCACTCAACGTGCATTTGTCCCTGCCCACAAAGTATAACGTTCATATTTTTTTCCCGTTAGCACAATACCTGATACGTAATGGCTATCATTTTTCTGTTAAACACTCAGGCACTAGGCTATATGTCTGTCATATCTAAAAATATCACCCTGCTCTAGATTATTACAAACCTCAGGATGTCTCAAAGCACTTTTTGTATGGTAGTACTGCCATATAGGTCTGCCTTTGAATGCTCTCTCCTGGTGACTGGTTTAACATAACTTCCTGACAATTACACTTCTAGTAAAAATGGAGTAACAGAGCTTAAAGTTACACTCTTATCCGAAACAAATAAAAAACTGAACAAAGTACATGAAATGATGAATTTCAAGAATGGATGTTAGAAAACAAAGAACAATAAACTCTGAGAGACAGGAAACAAACAAAGGAAGTCCTTATGATTGCCTCATTTACAAACTTAAATGTCCAGGCCACATTGCCAAGAGGCGGAATCCAGCTGGACCCTAGTGAACTTATTGAATTGAGGAAATAGAGTTAGTTTTCTTGAGACACCAAAGCAATAAAGAGAAATAGAGAAATTCACAATTATAGTTTATAGAAGATAGGTAAAATTAAACTAACAGCTAGTTCCTCAAGATTATCAATAAAATTGATAACCCGCTAGCAAGACTAATGAAAAAAAAGAGAAGAAATAAATTATCAAAATCAGGAATGAGAGAGGTAACATCACTACAGATCTTGCAGCCACAAATGGACTAATAGGAAAATCTTATAAACAACTTTATGCCAATAATTTAAACAACTTAATGAAAGGGATAAATTCTTTGAGAGATATCAACTACCAAGACTCACTCAAGAAAAATAAATGCCCTAAATAGCCACACTATATATCTAATAAATATATTGAATTTGCATTTAAAAACCACCAAGAAACTTCAGGCCCAGATCACATCACAGATGAATTCTACCAAACATTTAAAGAAGAAATAATAATTATTATACACAAACTCTTTCAGAGAACTGAAGAGAAAAGAATAGTTTCCAACTTGTTTTTTTGAAGTCAGAATTACCCTGGTAATAAACCAGATGAAGATATTATAAGAAAAGCAAATAACCATATGCCCTCATGAATATATATTCAAAAATTCAAATAAAATTTTAGTAAATTGAATACAACAATACATACATAAAGCATAATGAATCATGACCAAATAGCTATAGCATTTGAAAATGACCCAATGTAATTCATTATATTATACATTTTTTTAAAGAAAAAATAACTAGCTGACTATATGATAATCTCAATAGGCACAGAAACATTTTTTAAAATCCAATATCCATTTTTGGTTAAAAAAAAATGTTCATGACAAGATAAGGATGTCCCTTCTCACCATTTCTATTCAGCATTGTCTGGCAGATTCTAAACAGTGCAACAAGGAAAGAAAGAGAAAGAGAGAAAGAGAGAAAGAGAGAAAGAGAGAAAGAGAGAAAGAGAGAGAGGAAGAGAGGAAGAGAGGAAGAGAGGAAGGAAGGAAGGAAGGAAGGAAGGAAGGAAGGAAGGAAGGAAGGAAGGAAGGAAGGAAGGAAGGAAGGAAGGAAGGGAGAGAAAGAAGAAATAAAGAAATTAAAAAGTAAAAGTGTATTTCTTTACATTTGACATAATTGTCTATGTAGAAAATCACATGGAACCTAAAGCAAATTTTAGAATTTATGAATGAGTTTATCAAGGTTTTCAAGACATGAGACCAATTGTATTTCTCTATATTAGCAATAAATAAATGGAATTTGAAATAAAAATAATATCATTTGCAATATAATAAAAATATATAAAACACTTAGGGATAAACTTTATAAAAGATATGCAAGCCATGTGTGTTGAAAAATGCAATTAAAACATTGAAATTAAAGACATAGTGAGAAACGTACCACGTTCCTCTGTAAAAAGACTTACTATTGTTAAGATGTCATGTCCTGAAAATTTACTTATAAAGTCAAAGCAATGCAATACCAATAAAAAACCCAAATGAGGTTATTTGGTTGTTTGTTTGCTTATTTGTTTTGGAAAAACTGATAAGCTGATTCCAAAATAATAGAAATTCAAAGAATATAGCATAGCCAAAACAACATTGAAAAAAAATGAAATTGGAGAAAAAATATTGTTTTCTAGACTCATTATAAAGCTAAATTAATCCAAACACTGTGGCCCTGGCATAAAGATAGATAAATATATCAACGGAACTGAATAGGGAATCCAGAAATCAACTGACGTTAATAGGCAACTGATTTTTAATAAAGGTTCAATGGTAATTCAATGGAGAAAAGTAATCTTTTCAACAAATGGCGTAGGATCAATTGGATATCCATACGTAAAATGACAAATTTTGATGTACACTTCTCACTACATATCAACTCAAAATAGATTATAGATCTAAATGTAAAACCTAAATAAAACTTCCAAAAGAAAACAGGAGAAAATCTTTGTGACTTTAGGTTAGATACAACAAAAAATACACAACTATTAAAAAAACTGGACATAAAAGAACAAAAGGACACTGGGTGATAAACTAGATGTTATCAACACTACTGTAGGCAGCAGTGTTCTAGAGGGCAGAAATGACCTGTACTATGCCTAAATCCATACAATAGAGAATTGTGCTCTATAGTCAATCAAGCAGTCAGTCATACCCCCCTTTTGATTAAGGGATGCAAGTCATTGTAGCACATTCCATTCACCTCGCAGAGTCTTCGGAATCCTAAATCCATTACTATATGGGTGAGAAAGTAAGAGATCAGAGAGAAGCTGCCTGAAGCAGGCAGGACACCGGGGCTTGTTTGAACATAGTTGTACTGAACACTGGATCACAGCATGTGAAACCTCAGGCCAGAGTTAAGGCTGGTGCTAACTGGGATAGAACTTTGAGACAGATCAAGTCTGTCTCCCCCACGTTCTTTCCCTTCAAGAGCCTTCAGCCCTTCTCCGCTGAACTCTCCTGACAGCAGGAACATACGTGAACTTATTTATAGGACAGTGGTGAGAATTTAATATATCTCTCTCCCACTTGCTTTCTTGATTCGTTGTGAGAGCAGGTGTCATTCTTATTTATCGGTTTATCCCCAGGCCCTAGCACATTGCCTAGCATATAATGAGAGACAGCAAAGGTTTGTTAATAAATAGATGGGTATGGAAAGGATTGTATTTGACAGTTGATAATGGGAATTTCTTGTGTTTATAGAGCACATTTCAGTCGAGAAAGCACTTTCACAACTAGGAATTCTCCTCTCTTTTATTTTTTACTGTCTCTGTGTTCCTTCATTTAAATATTTGTATGACAATGGCTCCCTCATTTCTATTCTTTACCCAGATTTCTCTCCTGAACTGCGCATCCTTCTGCCTGCTAGTCATCTCCATTCAGGCATCTCACAGACATCTCAGACTTACCACCTTCAAATTGTGAGTTCCAATCCTCTTTCCTCCCCCCTCGAATTTGCTTCCCTTTCATTTCCTATCCAGTAAACCTCAGCTCCTTCCACTCAGTTGCTCAAGTCACATGCCTTCATGTCAGCCCAGATATCCACTTCATCATGACCCCCTGGGCCTGGCTGGTCTAACCCTGCCTGTCTCCAATGGCATCTGTGCCATCTCCTCCTTCTCTGTGCCCCACTTCACAGGCCTGCTCCCAATACTTAGGATATGATGACGCTTATTCTCATGTCGGTTCCTATGCAAATACTAGTTACTCTGCCTTAAATCTTCTCCCACTTCTCCAGAACTCTCTCCTACTGTCCTTCAAATCTGACTTCACTGTGCATTGTAGAAGGCTTAGCAGCACACTGTTCTCTACTCAGGAGATGCCTGTAATGCTCCCTTCCCCCAGTGGTGACAACCAAATAGGTCCCTAGACATCGTGAAATGAATCCTGAAAGGGGGGGTGGGTACAGAATCAAATTCAATCAAGAACCATGACCTTGATGAGGACTCTTTGTCACAGCTTTTCATAGAGAAAGCTATGAAAAGCTTTTGGATTATTGTTGAACTCCCCGTTTTACTTCCCATTATGAATAGAGAAGAGTTGTTTATCATTGTATGCTGTACACACATAGTGCTTAACAGAAGATCTGTGCTGAAGAAATATTTGTTGAACAAATGAATGAGTTCAGTTATTGCAAAAATCATATGAAGTGTGCATAGCCAGAATTGGTACTCCCATTTCTATTTTTTTTAACATATCTTTATTGATTTCAGAGAGAGGAAAGGAGGGGGAGAGAGAGAGATAGAAACATCAATGATGAGAGAGTCATTGATTGAGCCTGCAACCCGGGCATATGCCCTGACCGGGAATCGAACCCTGATTGCCTGGATCCTAGGTCGATGCTCAACCGCTGAGCCACGCCTGGCTGAGCGGCACTCCCATTTCTAAATGGAGGTAAGAGATACACTGGGTGGTTAAATGATAGACACACAAATCACTCTATTCATAAATGGTAGATTCGTCTAGAACTTGATCCTAGGTTTTATCACCCTCACTTATTCTTATCGACATATATCATTTTACTGCCATTACCATTGTTTTAACTTCTTCATATTACTTTATCTCCTTCCTTTCCAAGCTTCTCATTGCATCTACGCAACAGTAATATGCACTTAGCTCTACTGCAAGGTCTGAAATGCTCAGGGCCTCATGGTAGCTTCCAATGATGCCTCCCTCGGATGCTTTTGAAAACTCACAGACTATTAAAATTAGGAGAATGGTAGTTAGAGCTTCTCCTGTTGTAATAGGAATGAAAGAGGGGAAAAAAAAATCAATAGCTCTTCTGAGTGAATTTGCTTTGATGGTATTCTTAGCTTTGTGGTTCTGGAGAAAAGTAATCACATGACAGGTTAAGATAATCTGATCTTAATGAAGGCATCACAGAATTGTTAACCAGAACATGAAAGAACTTCTGAGGATAGTTGATTAAAATTATCTTCTATTACAGCGCTGCCTGAGCATGGCTAAGTAGAAAAATCTCAATTGGAAATAGAAATTCTTTTAAATGGCATTCCTAATGCACTTCTATTCACCTAGGTTTTGAAACATAAGATCTATACAGCACAGTTACTCAATTGTTGTTTTTTTCCAAACAAAAATATTTGCATGACTTAAGTGCCTTCATGGCCAATAACAAGGAGCTGAGTGAAGACAGAGCACACTTTTAAGAGGTAAACTTGACAAAGAGATGCTCTGCAGCCATGGAGGGGAGCAGAGCCATGCTGATGGGCTTTGTGATGATAGATTCTCCTTACTAGGCAGCAACAGACTGGGGACTGAAGTACCTCTCCTCTGCAAGTAACACCTATGTTGTCCCATCTCTATACAGAGGCAGAAAGAATAGTTAAGAGTACAAGATTTAGAGTTAGATTTCCTGGGCTAGAATACTAGCTAGACTGATTTTTAACTGCATGACCTTGATCAGCTTACTCTATTCTAGGCCTCAGTTTCCTCATCTGTAAAATGGATTTGATAATATTTATGTCACATAGTTGTTGTGAGGATTAAATGAGTCAGCTAATGTGGCCAGAAAAAAATAAGCACCTAATAAATAATTGTTAGCTATTATCTCTCTTCCTTACAGAGACATATTTCTATTTCTGTGTATTACTAAGCACTGTCTATATGTCAGATGTTTATAATATCACTAGTTCATAAGCACCTCAAGAATCAAATTTCCATTGCATTTTCATAATTTTATAAGTGTCTCATTTAATTCTTACAACAATTCTAAGAGGCTGGGATGGTTGTGCCCATTTTACAGACAGGAAACTGGGACCCAGACTGATTGAAATACACCTATAATTATAAAGTTAGATATTTATGGCCAGGGTTAAAGCACTGTTCTTAGGAATATTCTTTTGCTCTGTTAACACTATAGAATTTTCACAGATTCACTTCTCGTCTCAGCTGTTTAAGATATAGAAATGGCCCTAAAGTAAAGTTCCCTGGGAGTTTGTCCTAATTTCTCCTTCCTCTAATCAACACTGCAAGTTTTAGTCAGTGTTTGCAAAAGTCTCTCTCCGTTTCTGTCTCTCTTCCCTTCCCTATTGTTTCCTCTCTTTTTCTCTCTCCGTACCTCCACCTCCCTCCTTTCATCTCTCTCTCTGTCTCTCTGTCCCTCTGTTTCTCTCTGTCTCTCTGTCTTTGTCTCTCTCTCTCTCTCTCTCTCTCTCTCTCTCTCACACACACACACACACACACACACACACACACACACACTCACACACATCCTTGTCTATTTCACATGGATGAAGAAAGCCACATTAATAATGACTTTGAGGTTCCCAGTTTATGTGATGAGATGCTTGGGATCAGGTGAGAGTCAGTAAGAGCTGAGCCTGGCTAGAGCAGGCAAGGGACAATTACTAGGTAAAAAAACAAAGGAATGGAGTTTGGATTTTAAAAAATACTACAGAAAGGGCAGAGAGACAGTCCTTGATTCTAATAAAGCTTGTAAACAGTGGAACAACAACAATTAATAAAAACTCTTGCTAGGGAAGATGAATGGGTCTGAGTGTCTACATCATCAATTATTTACTGTGTAAATTTGAGGACATTAGTTAACCTTACCAAGTCTCAGTTTCTTCCCCTGTAAATAGTGAATGATAATAATTCATAATAATGTCGTCAATCCCTTAGGGTTATTTCAAGGATTTAATAAATTATTTATACCTAAGATTTCTTAGAACACAAAAGAGTATTCAATAAATAATAATAAATGTTGGTTATCATCAATATTATTGTCATTATCATTAATATTATTAATGCTCTCAGGAAGGAGGAAGTATAGAAGGCCTCAATTTATCAAGGTAAAGGTGATAAATTTCTGTTTGACACATTAGGCAGTAAAAAGCTATGAAGATAGAGTATTTATTATGGAAAAAAATTATAGTTATTTTTTTAAAAAAACAGAGAGATAAGTACTGCAGATGCAGGGAGTTTGGCTAAGATTCACTTGCAAGAATTAGGTGGTTATGGGCTAGAACAAGATAAATCCAAGTCTCAGAGTCATCAAAAGCATTTATCCTCAATGCTCATGAGATCCCGGCCTATTCACCCCAAAATGAAATTATATATAAAAGGTTAATTATGAATAGCAAAAATCCAAATTAAACAAACTAAATCACTTAAAATTATACTATGAAGTCAAGACAGTGACATGTAAACTCTTCTAAAGTTGAAAGGCAGCACCATAAACAAAAATAATGAATTTCATAAAAATAAGTCCCGCAAATTTGATTTTGTTGAATTGTTGACATGATCAAAGGTTAGTAAACATGGGGATCATAAACATTTATAGTGAGGTGAAGCCTTTGTGATATTTTGTTTTATAATGTACTGAGACTTAAATATTACTCATGCACAGAAATATAATGTTTTGTGGGTTTTCTAATTCTTTTTAAATTAGCAATCTTTCCCCATAAGAAAGAGAAAAGCAAGGCCCTAATCATGTCATATGCTTTCTGATGTCCTTTTACTCAGAATAAGTTCATTTAAAAAATGTCAATCAACACTAATTGAACGGAGACTCAGTTTTCCTTGTAATTTTTTTATAGATATGTATTTCTTGACACTTGACTGTTAATATTTCCCTTCTCCTCTTCTTCTAGAAGACCCTTGAACATTTCATGTAGTACTGGTTTGGGGGTGATGTCTTTTCTTGTCTGGGAAGCTCTTTATCTATTCGTTCATTCTAAATGACAGCTTTGCTGGTTTGAGCAATCTTGGTTGAAAGTCCTTGCTTTTCATCAGTTTGAATATTTCTTAACTCTCCTTTATTGCCTGCAAAATTTCCTCCTGATGCCAGACAGTTCAGTCCCTCCCCATAAGTTCCTTGTTCCTTTCAAAGTGCTGCCCCAGCGCCAGAGCTCAGAGGGAGTGAGTTCGAGTAAGTCTGTGCACCGGCCTTTTAAGAGGATCTGCCTGGGGCCAGCAGCCTCCATGACCCTCAGCCACAATCCTCACTGGTTTTTACAGCCAGAAGTCATGGGACTTCTCTTCCTGGCTCTGAAACCCTGAGCTGGGAGGCCTGGTGTGGGGCTGGGACCCCTTGCTCCTCAGGGGTACCTCCAGCTTTCCTTTTATAATGAAAGGGAAACTGCTGTGATGAAGAGTTTCTAATCATTATATCTAATTAAAAAGTTAATCCTTAGCTTTCTCATTTTAAGTTCTTTCAAATGTAACAAAAGAACTTTACTTTCAAAAATGGGAGACAAAAGTACAATTATTGGGTAATGCTACTTTTATGGTAAAGCTCTAGACTTGGAATTAAATAATATTGGCCCGATCTATTGCAAGGGAATTGAGGAAATTGTGAGAATCCATCAAACCTTGGTCTTTATTGACCTGTGTTTTTCAATACAGGAAAAAAAAATGTTATAGCACCAATAGCGGGGATCAAAAATAGTAATTGTGATTAAATATTTTGTACTATGGCCAAAAAAAAAAAAAAAATGGGTTCTGCATCCCAGGCCATGGGGGAATGTGATGTGACTCACACTCTTCCTATGAGTAAAAAGAGTAACCTTTCTAGTCCAGATACAGAGCCAGAAACAAGTTATTCTTCTAAATAAGTGAGCCTTTACTCCAAGACCCAGACCCACAAGCAACCTTTTAATATCGCCCTCCAACTTCCTGGAGCGCAGAGGAAAAGGCAGAGGATCTTAGTCAGACATGGGAGATGGTCCATCTAAGCAGGGTGGCCTGGCCTGGAGAGTGAGCAGCGGGGGAACAGTTCCAGAGCCTCAACGCCAACTGCAGGAGTATGAGCAGGTTGCACCAACCATTTCTACTCCTGGCCTCTGTGTTTTAAGAATTTTAGGGAACTGTGTGATGATCAAAGAAAGTCAGTCTTTTTCAAGGTGCCCTTTCCTGGGGGCCCAGCAGGAAGTGGTAACCGGGTCTGTGACATAGCAACACACTTCAGAAGGGGGCTTGCTGCTTGTCATTTACAGTTAGGTCACTCTTTACAACAAAGTTTACTCCTTCTGGTCCTATTTAGTGCAGCTTCTAGCCTATGACAGAACAGGTGTCACTAAAGGCTGAGTATCTATAGCACTGAAATGACCAAATGCAATTAGATGTCAACTCAGTTCAGGGCCTCCACTGAGCTAAGAGATGATCTTCCTAATGGATCCCACTCTTCTTTCCTGACAGGGTTATTTCTACATTTTTGCCTCTCGGGGAAAGGAGGGATAAAAGATTGAGCAACTATGCTTTGCAAAATATTTCTTCATAGAGAGACTTTTAAAATTCCATTGACATCCTCTCTTTTTTACCTTCACTTGTTTTTCTAAGAGGCAAATATTGTGTAATAAAAGTGGGGAGAAATGGGAAGTCCTTGCTCTGCTCCTTACATAGTATATATCATTAAAACTGAGCCTTTTGACATTTCTGAGCCTTTCTTTTCTCTATTTTAAAATAGGAATTATAATTCCTGTCATCACAGAGATCTTGGGGCTCAAATAAAAGGTGTGAAAAGGCTTTGGAAACATAAGGAGTGATTATTTTCCTGTGTGAGGGAAAGAAAAAGGGATTTAGCGATTATTCAACCACCACCAAGTACCAGGTACAACACTAAGCTCTTTATATACTAGTATTTTCTTTTACTTTTATGTTTTCCTTTCTAATTTTTACTAGATCTTTTAATAATAAAGCATCTCCATGATATAGGCATGGAGCTCATTGAACAGGCAAGTAAAGGAAATGGTGGAGAGACTGAGTAACATATATCTAGGGTCTCAAAGATTGTCATTTGTAGAGACAGAATTAAATTCAGTTTTGTCTCTTTCCAAAGACAATGCTCAGCTTCCAGAAAATGTGAATTATGCTTTTGGTAACACAGTGGTAAAAATGCAAGGTTTGAGAGTGAGTCAGCCAAGGTTTGAATTCTAACGCTGCCTCTCACTCACTGTTGCCATGGGTAAGTTGCTTAAGCTCTCTGAGGTTTTGTTGTCTCATCTAAAATTGGGGAAGGCAAGTGACTAACCCACACAATTCTCTTGAAGATTTCTAAGTGCGCATATAGCACTTAGCAGGATACTTGGCACACAGCATTCAGTATGTGTCAGTTAATATTGTTTCATCATTAAAAAAAAAACTGTTAGCAACCAGCTCGGTAAATGATCTAGGGAAATCACATAATTCTTCATAATTTACTCCAAGTATTTTGAAGATGAAGTAGATTTGATCACATACAACTAAACATTGACTAAAATGATTGGAAGTCAGTGGGTGTAATCAGATATACCAGATTAAAGAAACAAATCCAATCAGCTACATGGTAAACAGTTATGCTCAAAATAACACAAAATGAATAAAGTGAGGGGGGAAAAAAGAAAGGATAATCCCAAATTAGACTAAATGACAATGTACAAATCTTAAAATTAAACATCTTGATGGACAGCTAACTTGAGTCTAACTCTGGGCTACTCATTCCTGTGTCGTATAATTTACGTTATATATTCTAAATGACCTGGGACATATGATCCCTTCATTGGAAACATTGAAAAGTCAATATTAAAATGCCAGCTTCTAAACTTATAATCCCCTTATCTACAAAAATCTTATTAAACAAGGCTAAAAAACATCTGAGCGTGAGTTTTTCTCTTCACATAATAACCTTTATCTGTTTGATTTATATTTTGAAAAACAAGGTGAGTCTACAATGATCCAAAGACCAGGAGTGGTGCAAGGGTTCATCTAAGAATAATAGGCCAACTTGAGTTTGAATACTAGACCCACAGCTGGCTATTCAGGAAAATTACTTGTGAACCTCTCTCTTCATCTGTAAAATGGGAATAATATATTTAGTTTCTCAGGATGTTGTTCAGGTTAGGTGAGTTATTGGGGATAAATTTCCAGCCCAGTTCCTAGCACCTAGTGGGTAGCCATTGAAGTAAGTTATCTCCACTTAGTTTCCTTTAATTAAGTATTTTGGAAACCTCCTTTATTTATTAAATGCCCAAAGGTTTGAAACTCATTCTTAGGTATTAGTGAAGCATAACACTGCTCCTGCCCTTGAGGATCTCACAGAGTAGTTAATCATTTTATTAAGTTGACATCATATGAATATGGAGAGTATTGGAAAACAACATGGTTAAATTGCTTGGGGATCGAGGGGAAGGCAGGGAATAAGTAGACCAAGAAAAGCTATAGACAAAAAGCAATGTGACTGCCCGACCGGTGTGACTCGGTGGTTGAGCATCGACCCATGAACCTGGAGGTCATGGTTAGATTCCCGGTCAGCCGCACATGCCTGGGCTGTGGGCTCAATTCCCAGTAGGGGGTGTGCAGGAGGCAGCCAGTCAATGATTTTCTTTCATCATTGTTGTTTCTATCTCTCTCCCAGTCTCTCTTCCTCTCTCTGAAATCAATAAAAAACATTTATATTTATATTTACATTTATATATTTATTTATTTATTAAGAAAAGCAGTATCACTAAGCCTGGCTGTACAGGGGTGGCCAGAATTCTGCAGAAAGACAAGGGAGGAAATGATTTCCCAGGTTCAGAATAACAGCTGTGAGGTAGATTATTCTTCACTCGTGGTTTTGAACGGAGAGGCTTTGCCAGTGTAATCCTCTGCATCTCCTTTACCATCCCCAGGAAAAGGAAGCTTTATGCTAGGTAAGTTTGCAAAAAGAAACTGAGCATCCTGGGCTCACTCCTTCCTCTTGGGAGCCAGCTCAGCCTGCATAAACCCTGCATTCTCCCTTCACTGTAAGACAAGCTTAGCACCAACGGCTGTTCCCAGCTGCCTGCTGGGCGTGCACCACTGTCTTATCCTGTTTTAATCTCAAGATGGGAACCAAAAGGTGGTATTTATTGAGCCTTATCAAACTTGGTAGAGTGGAAGTTTAGAAATGAGAATGCATAGTGTATTCATAATGTGACACTTTTTTTTTAATTTGTTTTCAGAAGAGTGACATACTTAGGAAGGAGAAAGGAAGAGAAACTGATTCTAAGGTTTAAATTTGGTCAGTGAATGGGTTATAGGGGCTTCTCTGTCACTCCAAGGAATCTGGACTAACCCATAAGCAGTGTGTCATTAAAGGATTTTAAGCAGGAGAATGACAAGGCATTTGGTGCGAGAAGGGGGTATTAGAAGTGTTCTGGCAGCTTGAAGTGGATGGATTATGCGGTACATTGAAGCCTACAGACCAATTTAAAGATTGTTCCAACTGCAGGTAAAATCTTGAGAGTAAACTAGTCACTGATTCACTATGGATCTCTAAATTCCCTGAGAATCCAAAAAGTATAAGACAAAAGGCCAACATATCTTACTTTGAAAGCACAAGTTTAAAATAGCATAAAGACCCAGGAGAAAAAAGGCCACATATAATGAGAGTTCCGATAAGAAAGATATTCTTCAGCTCAGCTGTTGCCGAAATGAAGAGAGGGTTATGTGGACAATCTAGAACTCATCACAAATAATTTAAAAAACATTGTCTAAAAGACTAGCGAAATTTCACCAATCATGCAATGGATAGATGTTCTGCAGGAGCAAGCCTCGTGTCTAACACCACCTTCTCCCTCCCTCCCTGCACCACTGTTACCAACACCAGAAACAGAATATGCTTGTAATAGCACCTGCATAACAAAGGGCTCAGGAAAGATAATATACTACATGACTCACCTAATGATGTAACCCTATAACCAGATAGGAGGCAAGTTCTAGTGAAGAGAGAGCAGGACTGGAAATCACAGCTGCCCGCCTGGCCCTCCAGACTCTGGCCCAGGTTCACCTTGCTAAGCAAGCACTCTGTTTTTAATCTACTGAGCAGTATGGGTGTATATCTTAAAGTTATCATGCATAAGTTTAAAAAGATAAACGAAGCTAACTTTTTGAGGAACATCTTTTGTCTATTGCAGAAATAACAGATGAAACTTGGGAACGCAATACCATGATACTCATTCAGCAGTTATTTATTGAGGACTTACAGGATGTTACTATTGTGTTAGGTAAGTGACAGATCTGTCCCTTGACTAGAACACCTGCAGCAGCCACACTGGATCCTGAGCTTGGGAGTAGGGGTTATCCTTCGATCATCTTCAATTGTCTCTCAAATTTCAAAAGAAGTTAAAAATCTTTTCTCATTCCAGTTTTTGAGACATTTAGTCCCATTGCAAAATAATGAAATCTTAAGAAGAAAGAAATATTAAATAGAACTTCCCGGAGAGCTGTAAGTATATTGAAAACTATATTTTCCCTACTTCATTCCTAAACCTATTAAATTTGCTAAAGCCTCATCCATACTCATTATTTTTTGAGCTATGTAGTGACCTAAATAAGTTTAGTTTTCTGACCACACTCCATGCTTATCAGACTCTCAGAAATTAAGTCAACATCAACAAAATCAGGCTTACACATGAATTAGTACAGCACAATGGAGGGAGTGACCCTTTGGGGTCAGAGAGAACTGAGCTCCAACCATAAATCTGTTCCTCGCTAGCGGTGTGAATTAGGGCAACCCATTTTGCTTCTAAAAGTCCATTTGTTCCTCTATAAAATAGGAATAAGATGACCTGCCTCCCCATGACATTTTAAGGTTAAATCAAAATAATGGTATATAAAAAATGCTTCACAAATTGTAGCTACTATTATAATTTATTATAATTATGTAATTCACATGAAGCATGTGGCATCATTGAATACCAGGCCTATAAAAGAAACTATAGATCTAGGCTGCTCCCATTTTTTTCTTATTCATGAATAATTGTGCTAATTTTCACCATATATTTTTTTCTAAGGGGCCCTGATGTAGCCTCACCATTCTCGGCACAATGGTCCATACAATCATCATGAATCAATCAGAGTTGACACAGTGAAACATATTAATCATACTTTTTATCTAGTTTAACTTCCTACAGTTGATAGGAAGACACTAAGATTCTGAGACTTTGCTAGGGTGATTCAAGGAGTTGAGAGTGGCCAGGCTACTGGAACCCAGGTTTCTCAATTTCCAGTTCTGTATCTTTCCACTGCAGTACACTCTCTCTCCTTTGAGTTGTGAAATTCAAGCATGAGTTCAAGTTGGAAGAGACAGATCATTGAACATCACCTGACACTGTGATTTTTGCTGAGGTATGAATTAAATTAGGGACCTTGCAATATAGAGTTACAGACTGATCTGAAACAAGAACCTGTTTAGAAGATTGTTCATGTACTCTGTCAAGGGCAACGACAGAACAGAGTCTACAATACAGTAATTTTAGTGATGGGATAATGGACATTATACCAAGCTGCTGCCACGCTAGCTACAGGCATCTCATGAAAAAGAACACTTTCAGATAGTACAAAATACGATTTATCAATTTTTACATCAATTTAGTCAACTTGTCTAGAATGAACAACTGAAATATCTGTTCCCTGTGGCTAAAGTGTATTCTCCAAAATAAAACTCATTACTGTCTTTAAGTCAGACTGCAGATTAAAGGAAAAATACTCTTAGAAAAATAGATTTGTTTGTTTGTTCTCCAAAAATCTTCTTAGAATTTTATCAGCAAAATAATTGGTATTAACTCTTAAAATGAAAAATCCAGAATCAGTAATGGACATATACCTGTAGTGTTATTTCGTTACTTGAAACTAAATTGTGAAGAATGAGACAGGATTCCATTTCAAAAGGTTTCAAATTCCTATACCATCTCTTATACATATTTAGGGCAATTTCTAATGAACCTAATAAATGGTGGTCCAGGGGTATTCTCATGATTTCACAGTCCAACTGAAAAGCAAGAAATGTAGGGAGAGAGAGGGAGATCATGTGCTTGAACTGTATTTTCTAAAGAATCAAAATACTTTTCAATAGTCAAATGATCACTATTTCTTCTTAGGATCCCATCTAAGCTCTTTTTATCTGGAGACTTTCCTAGATAAAGGATGTTCATCACTCAATGTATTTAAATAAGATACTACAAATAACCTTCTCATTAAAGTATTAGGGGGAGGAATCAAAGCCAGAGCTGAAGAGGAAGTGGAAGATCAACATTGGACATTTGGTGGGGCATGATCTGTTGCCTTGTGGTCAGCATCTGGACTTTATTAAGATACTCTCCAAATTTCCAACTTAAAAGTGAGGTAAATTATGATTGCCCTTATAAGATGAAAACTCAGCCATGAAAAGTAACAGTAAAGGAAAGAAAGAATACCCAGCCAGCAAGGTAAGTATATTACTCTCTCTAATGAAAAGGGTATCAATCAGAAGTTTGAGAGGATGTTATAGGTCAAGAAGAAAAACAAAGAAAACGAAAAAAGTTGGAGAACAAGCTTTGTTTACCAATCTAGGAACTTACTAGGTGGAAAGGAGCCTGAACATTTGAGTTCAAATAATTAACAAATTCTGAAGATGCTCTGACTCTAAAGAGAGAAGTCTAATACTTGGAAATGACCCTGGACTTCTTTTATTTTTCTTAACTGCCTTATTTTGTAATATTCTGCCTCAAAGAAACCCACACTGGTTAATCCAACTTTTTGCTCTATATAAAAAATATATCCTCAATCCATAGAGTGGATCTCCAATACCATTGCTGCTACCTGAGTCCAGCTATCACCATCTCTTTCTTGGAAGTACTGTTATATAGTATTCTAACTTGGTTCCCTCCTTCTATTATCCCCTCCCCATTGCTCATTCTCACTGTGTCATATCCTTATTGTAAGAAATCCAATTGCTTCTTGATGAATTTTGAATAAAATTCAGACTTATTCCCATGGTTTCCAAAGTCTACATGACCTGGCCTTACCTAACACTCCAACCGCCTTTCCTATCCTTCCTCTCTCTCCCCCACACTAGCCTTGTACTGTTGCAGGAACATATTACACTTGTTCCTACCCTAGGTCCTTGAACATGCTATTCTTTTATTTGTGACATCACGTAAAAATTGCCATAAGGTTGTCTCCTTTTTTCAAATATCAACTCAATTGTCTCCTCCTTGCTAAGGCCTTCCCTTTACTTTCTTATCCTGAGTAGCCCCCCTTCCACCAACTTATACTCCATAACACATGGCCCTAGTTTATTTTTAACAGTATGTCACCATCTGAAATAACCTTATTTGTTTATGTATTAGTTTTATGTATTTCTCAACTGGAATGTAAGCTTCAAATCTTGCTTCTTGTATTTTTTCCTATATTTATTTTCAAGTTTCTAGAAAAAGGCTTGGTATATAATAGATCATCAATAAATTTTTTTTGATTGAGTAAACAAATAGGTTGTATGGACATGGGTGTTTTAATTCATTGAACAATTAAATTTTTCACTGAAATAAATGATTTTTGCATAATTTGTTGTCATATACATTTTACTCAGTCTGAGTCAGTTTCTTGGTCCCAATTCCCTCTGGATACTTACCAGAAAGGTTATCTGGGTGTTCAAAGAGACAAAACATGGAATCTAGGGACCTAATCACAGTATCATCAAAAGAAGTATTTCTTCATTATGTTTTGCCTAACAGAACACTACCCCCTCCCTACCAATTTTTAAAGATATCATTCTTTCAATCATCCATAAAATATGTCAGGCCCTATCCTAGCACTAAAGATACAGAAATAAATAAGGCATGGTTTGTGTTCTCTCAAAGCTTCCAACATGGTGGAGGAAGCAGACAGGTGAGCCGTCACGATACTAAATGAAAAGCAGGTGTATGTGCAATATTCTGTGATAGCACACAGAAAGGAAGGCTTAACAAAGATGACATTTGAGAGGATCCTTGAATGATAAATAAAATTTTATCAAACACAGGGACAGGGAGAGTCATGATAGAGAGAGGGAGGCACTAAAAAAAGATTTGACATTGCCGTGGCCGGGTATCTCCAGTTGGTTAGAGCACTGTCTTGATATGCCAAGGTTGTGGGTTTGATCCCTGGTCAGGGAACATATAAGAATCAACCCATGAGTGCATAAATAAGTGCAACAACAAATTGGTGTTTTTCTCTTTCTCTCTCCCCTTTCCTTTCTCTCTCTAAAATCAATCTAGATAGATAGATAGATAGATAGATAGATAGATAGATAGATAGATAGATAGATAGATAGATAGATATAGATATAGATGATGATATAGATATAGATATAGATATAGATATAGATATAGATATAGATATAGATATAGATATAGATATAGATTTGACAGGAGACTGCATGGTGGCTTCAGGAAATCAGGGGAACAAGGAATGATTGAGTGTGACCAGAATACAGTAGGAGCGGCTGGAGATGGGGTTGGAAATGCAGGCTGGGGCCAAATCTAAGACAAGTTTGAGTGTTCTGCTAGGGAATCAAGTTTTACTTTGTAAACTAGTTTTTGGCAAATTGTGTTTCATGAGATACTGGTAAATATGTATCCATGAAAAAGGGATTTCACCATCACACATATTTAAGAAATGCTCCACATACTTTACCTGCCCGCAGGAGATATAAAACTCTAAGGGTTTTGAAAAATTTTATAATAAAAAATAAATGACTTCTTAACATGTGTAATCCAACATAGACCACCCATTAACATTTCCAGACATAGCTGCCTTCTCCAGAAGTCAGATTAGACTTAAAGTGAAGCACTACTTTAAAGTGACTTCAGGTTGTTAATTCATTTACATCAGTGAGTGATACAAACAGAACTGAGTGTGAAGATAAATTTGGTAACAAAAACACCTAGATCGTATAGAAGGCACTTGGGAGGTTACTCGCTATCGCAAATAGCTAAAAAAGGATAATGCACGTCTATACTCAAGCGCTAAGAGTGGGAATGTAAAAAGGGAAAATATTTGAGACACTCTGAGATATAATTCTTTATCAACTAGTCATCATTTAATTAGCCAGGGCTCTGGGAGTAGAAAGGTGATGAGATGATGATGATTTCTGAATTTCTAGCATGGTAAATTGAGTGAATTATAAAACAGGTTTGAGAGCAGTGGAGGGTAGGGAAGAGGAAAAGTAATAAAGAAGAGTCTGAAGGCTCTGAGTAAACTGTACAGTAAGGATGGGGCTCATAATGTGAATTGTTACTCATCTGTTTTTTAGTCAATGATTGGGAAAATAATAATTATAAGCCTACCAGAAACTCCCAATTTTGCTGGGCTCTTTCATAAACTCAAAAGAGTATCTGTCCTCAATTTACTTATAATTCTAAATCTAACTGTCATTTTTCCATTTGTTCCTTTGAAAATGATGTTTCCTCCTATATTAAAAAATAGCTGCCCTCACATTAGTGACAGATTTGCTTCTGTTTTTTTTGGAACAGCCAGAGGGTACCCAGCTTTCATAAGAGGCATCCATAGAGTTATTGCCTGTATATGTTTAATTCTAAATATTGGCATCAGCACTGTAACAATAGTATGTTTTTAAGGGATAAAATTTCATACAATCACTCCAAGGTATTATGATTTTGACCTTTAGGGAGAGATTGCCTGCATTTTAAGACATGTGGATCCAAACTCATCCTTGATAGGTCTATATACAAATTTCATAAAATTTGTATTTATATATAAACATACTATGCAACAGAGAGATTTCCAGAATATTTCCCTTCGCCATCTGATCAGTGAGATCACTTTTCTTCTTTAATTCCCTCGCTGTCAATTCAAAGCCCATATTGCACTCCTCAGCAAACTCTCTATAGACACAGTCAGATGGCCTGTCTAATTCTGTCTGTTGTGCTAATTACCATTTTATCTGTCACTCAATTCAGTCTTGCTCACCTACGTCAGTGTAAACAGAAAAGCATTCAGCTCTTTTCCTTAAAGAGAATAGATACAAAAGAAAGCAGTTACAGTGACAGGAGAGACAGGCTCACTTGAGAAGATGGTTAGGACCTGCCCTGTTGAATAGCAGAGGTGAAAATTTCTTTCACCAGGACTTTTAAATAGGCATTAGTCACTTTTATATCTTTTTTTCCTTCTTTCTTCCCAACCTACCATTATCCAATCAACAAACTAAGCATGTATTAAACTGCCAACTGGGTATTGTAATTGTCTTACGTATGATAAAGATGACACAATAGTGTCACCATTGATTACAATCACATGAAAAATACTCATCCCCATTAACAAACAAAAACAAATTAAAAGAAAAACTGCATGCACTTCTTAGCTTACAAGATTTATAATTTTTTTTTTTTTATAAGATAAAATCATCATGAGTATAGGAGAAAAAACATGTTCATAAATTCCTGGAATGGGAGGACTATAAATTTGTAAAGTCTTCTTAGAAGCAATTTGGCAATGAACTCTAAGCTCTACAGGGCTGGAATCAATCTCTTTTGTTTCCCATTATATCCCCATTGATTAACACAGTGTTTTGGCATGTGGGAACTGCTCAATAATTAATTGTTGAATAAAAACTGACTGAATGACTAGATAAATACTATAAGGCTTAAAAAAATTCATACCCTTGACTCAGTGAATCCTTTTTTGAAAATATATCCTCATGAGAAATGTGGTCAAAAGTTCATGTACACCCATGCTTACTTCAGCATTGTTTATATTACTACTAATAAAATAAGATGACCTAAATGCCCAACAATTTGAATTTTGATAGAAACAGGAATATTCGGCAGTCATTAAAAATTCTGTCAACTCAGGAAAATGTTCACAACATGATGTTAATTTTAAAAAGCGGTACAGTTTGTCTGGCCAGTGTGGCTCAGCGGTTGAGGCTGGACCTATGATCCAGGAGATGGCGGTTCGATTCCCAGTCAGGGCACATGCCTGGGTTTCAGGCTCTATCTCCAGTAGGGGGCGTGCAGGAAGCAGCCAATCAATGACTCATCATTGATGCTTCTATCTCTCTCTCTTCCTCTCCCTTCCTCTCTCTGAAGTCAACAAAGACATATTTTTAAAAACATAAATAAATAAATAAATAGCAATGCAGTTTTATATTCTTAACTTCTAAGAGACGCATATAAACAATACTTCATATTTAGGTACATCTGTGAACATGCATTACTACAAAATATTACATATTTTACTGAAACTAAAAAGATATCAAATTATTAACTGGTTAGCTCTAGGTGGAATTTAGGTGTTCTGAATTTCTCAAATGTATCATTAGCTTACAATATTTTTACTATAACCTTGTATTATTTCCCCATCAAAAACAAATCATAAAATTATTTTAAATAGTATAAATGCTCACCTTTAAACGAAAAGAATTTATGATTACCTATTTAGTTTTTATTTTAAAAAAACCTTAAAGTTGAAAACAGAAAATTGAAAAACATTGCAAGTATTTTTTTACTTAATTTTTGTGTGAACCTAAAACTGTTCTAAAAAATAGAGTAAAAAACTAAATCATTGAATTAAGTGCAATAATATGTGTGATAGAGAACAAATAAAATAGGTCAGAGAAATGAATGACCGGGGTACAAAAAGAATCAAAAAGCTGTTTTGTAAGATGATCTTGCCAGTCGTTCAGAAGAAGATATACGTGCTAATTATTCTAAAAAGTATTATAAATCTAAAATTTATTTATATAGTTTTATTTTATTGTTTAATTTAGTTTTATTTTTTATTGAACTTCTTGGGGTGACCTTGGTAATAAAATTATACAGGTTTCAGGTATCCAATTATACAATATAGCATTTGTATATTGTAAAGTGTGTTTACCACGCCAAGTCAAGTCTCCTTCCATCATCATTTATCACCCCTCTACTTTTTATTTCCCTTCACCCCCCTTCCCTCTGGCAATCACCATACTTACTGTTGTCTGTGTCCATGAGCCTTTCTTTAGTTCATTTTTAAAGTACTTACTGAAAAAATTATCACAATCAATGTTGACCACTAACTAAAAAGCACAGCCTTTCAGAATAAAGTGCAAGTATGTTCAGTTATAGATTCTTAAGATGATGGTGCCAACTACTGTGCTCTGAGCACTTATATCTAATAGTAAAAGTGATGGGAAAGAAACGTCATGCAGTCTACAACAGGTTGTGCAGAAACTAATTATAAAGTAATACTTCATGACATCATCTCAACCGCCTAGAGAACAAGTGACTTCTAAATTAGACAAAGAAACTGTAGAATCAGAATTTTTTTCCTTGTTGTCCTCTCAAAGTGCAGTGTTGTCCTTCTCATCACTGAACATCATGACCCATTTGAATGCAGAACCAATTTATGAACAGTGATTCAAACATTTTCACAGCACCGGAGAACAGAATAAGAATTTCAGTAACACTCAAAACAAGACAAATAAAATGAGAAATCTACGTTAACTTTTTGTTACAATCTGTTTGTTATTAAATTAAGCTACTATAAGGATAGAAGATGTTCCCCTTGATCTTAAGGTGCTTGCATAATTAGTAATAGTAATAATTATAAATCTAATTCAAAACTGATTAATACCTTTACATACAAGGCCCTGTGCTAACATTCATTCAGAAGTCAAGAACAACTTACTGACCTACTGCTACACGCTGGGTACTGGGGAAACAAGGGCAGATAAACAGGTCATGCTCTAATGAAATTTAGCTAGTGAAGCAGACAGACATAAGTATAAAGCAGACACAGTCTTTCTACTTCACAGCTACAGATGCAGCTGACAAGTCTGGGTCTACATATATAACTTAATAATAATACTATAAGAATTGTCACAAAGAGGTGATTGAACAGATGGCTACTGTGAGTTAAGTTCTACGATGGGCATATGAGGAATCCCAGTCTCTAATCAGGAGACTGAGCAGGAAACAACTAACTACAATGCAAGGTAATGTGCTAATTGTGTAGGACACCATGTTAAACAGAAGTTTTATGAGCTAAAATGGACTGCAAAGGATTACAGAGGAGTACATGTTTGAACTAGGTCTTTAAAAAATGGATAGGATTTGTTAGGCAGAATGGGACATTCCATCAAAAGGAAATGGAAGGCTGATAGTCTAGGGCGGAGGTTGGCAAACTTTTTCAATAAGGGCCAGACAGTAAATATTTTAGGACTTTCTGGCTCGACAGTCTGTATGGCAACTACTCAACTTGGCCATTGCAGCTCAAAAGTTGCCATTGCAGCACAATTAGTAAACAAATAAGCATGGTTATGTTCTAATAAAACTTTACTGATAGACAGTATAATTAAAATTCATATAATTTTCAAATGTCATGAAATATCTTTCTTATTATTTTCTTCGACTATTAAAAATATTTTAAAAACACACATTTTTAGCTCATGGCTATCCAAAAATTGCTATCAGCTTGGATTTGACCTGCAGGTTATCATTTTCTGGCTTCTGATCTAGTTGGCTGGAAGGCAAGGTAAACATACACACACAGTAATGCACATAACAGTATCAAAGATCTAAACCAGGGGTTCTCAATTCTAGCAGACTCAACCTTTCCATTTTATAATAAATGTTTTTTAATAACCTCCTTTCTCCATCTAAGTGAAACTCATAGATAACACAACTGCCCATACATAAGTTTTTATAAGATGCCCTGACTCAAGTAAAAGGAGAAATACAAAGAAATTATCCTATAATGTTTTGAATATGGCAATATGTGAGCCCAACTATACTAGACAATGTCATGAAGTAGTCAAATGCTTATATATACTTATAATGAATACAGTTAGATTTCAATGGAATAAAGAGACCGCTTACCCTTTCTTACAAGAAGCAGAGGAAAAGTGAAAGAGCAGATATGTAATGAATCCTAGATTGAAAATTGTTGTTAGCAGTGATAACAGATCACCTATATGTGATAAGAGATCAAAATAAATGACATTAGTTGAAATATAGATAACCTAACAATATTACCAATAGTTAAAAAATGTTAATAGAGAATATAAAAATGTCATATTTTCACAAACAAACTGGCCCTCATTTATAACTTTAGCATAAAAATAATTCCATTTAATATAGGACAGACCAGTGAGAAAGTTTATCTATCTATCTATCATCTCTATTTCTAGCCTATCTATCTTTACCCCTGTTTGGAATTCCTCTTCATGTAAAGGTATACATTTAATTTCTAGTACTTCAAAAGATCTTGGAAATTTATTCTTTGGAAAACAAAACATAACAGGGAATGGGGGGTGGATACAAACAAACAAACAAAAATTCTAGCAAACTAAGGGCTTATAGGGACATTGAGAGTAGATGACCATTGAGACAATATTAGAGTAATATTGAAAACAAGAGAAAACTCTAAAATAAATAATTTCAGATAATTTTCACAAAATAGATGAGCTATTGTGGGACAAAATATTTTGAAAATTAATATATGGTATGGCAATCAAATGAATTATTTTTAGAACAATCTTTTATTAATGAAATTTGGTGAGGATCTTCATATTTCATGTGTTTTTACTAATTTAAAATCTTTGGGTGTAGGTCTATTAAAAGGATTCTCAAGTCTCTTCAACTATATATATTTTTGCAGGTGACATATACAAATGTAGGCCGATACAGGAGAGGTGTGTCAGTGACACCAATACCAAAAGCAGCAGCATTGCTATGAGGATGGGATTTTCCAAAACAGGAATCAACTCTTGATAAAATTCCTAACAGAACAAAGTACAATGACTCCTTGATTTGCACATGAATTGCATTCTTAGAATATTTATGATTATTAAATCCTTTCAGAAAATACTTTGTATTTGTTGGTAAAACTGAATTTGATTTTGAAGGCTTAGAAAATCATAAAGGTAAAAACATCTTCATGAATATCCAGTGGGATGTTAACAATTGTGAAGTACATGGGACAGTTCTTTGTTGTGCAAGACTGCTTTTCACATTATAATGCCATTTAGCATCCCATCCCTGTCCTTCTCCTAAATGCCAGTATTACCTCCCAATAATTAACCACACATAAATACCTCCATGCATTTCTAAAATAATTTTTAGTGGCTCTTCTCTCTCCTTATCTCCTTGGGGACTGTTGGTCTGAATTATGTGATAGTAAAAATTAGTTTATATAACTTTTTGTATAATGTCCGACCCCACATTATCAACAAATTGCACGCTTAATAATTTCTGTCAGTAATTACCCTTCATGAAGAGGAGCGCATAAAGCCTAAGAGAAGTGCAGCCTGAAACAGTAAAAAGAGAACTCAGTTCTGAGCTCAAAGACTTGGATCAATTCTGCCGCAAACTGAATGACCTTGAGCAAGTCTTTTAACTTTTCTAGGCTTCAGGTTCTACTTTGGAAAATATACTAGATGATCTCCAAATTCCCATACAGCTCTGATATAATTATAAAACATTATATGCCTTTGGGAAATTCAAAGAACAGGACAGAGTAGAGAATAAAGGAGAATAAACTCAGGTGAGGCTACATTTGTAACAGATGAAACAATCAGAAAAGGGCAGAGGACAGACAATGGAGGCGGTGGTATTAATGAGACAGTTGATTCTTGGCATGATAGATACAGATAGGCAGGCTATCTGTATGTGATTCACCAACATTCAGTAACGCAAGATGCTCTGACTTAAAAGACAGAAAGTGACTACATGCACTTTTATTTTGTATTTATACTAAGGCGATAGGTTCCTAGTTCGTCACCATAAATTTTTCAAAAGATCGAAAATTTGACTTTGGGTAGTAAACAGACAAAATAATATACAAGTGATATATTATAGAATTGTACACTTAAAACTTACATAATTTTATTAGCAAATATCACTCTAATACATTTAATAAATTTTTTAAAAAAGTTTTTGCAAAATTGAATCCACTTTGCAAATAACCATGGACTATGAGGTCTTTCTAGAAGCAAGCATCTTACTCTGGTGTCAGTGCTGGGGATCAACTCCAATTGGTTCAGGTCAGCACAGCTCTTAACCTTGATCAGAGAGAAAAGGGTTCTTTAGGGGCCCAACCAACTCAGGGTTCCTGAGACCAGAAAATGAAGTAGAATGAGAAAATCTAAGATTCAGCTAGAGGGTACCAATCATGTCAAAACTCCAATCCCTTATAAAAATTAGAGAATTAAAGAGGTCTCCCGGGAAATTCTGCCTCTCAGATTTCCTCAAACAGGCCTTTCTGTAAGATTGGTAGAAAGCTTAAGGGGGTCAGACAGACCTACTATTTGAAACTAGTTCTGCCCTAATCAGTTGTGCCATCATGAGCAAGTTACTCTTAACCTCAGTTTCCATATCTGTAAAATGGGGATTACAATACCACTCCTTTAGTGTTGCTGGGAGAACGCAAAGAAATGACTAATGTAAAGAAAGCCCCTAGCCCAGCGCTTCACACATTGTGGATACTGTGAGTATTCCATAAATATTGTCATCTCTGCTCTTTGCTTTTCCACCGTCTACATTTATGCTTTGCTGACGTCAGCATCCAGAAGCAGGGCTGCCAGGAGTGTTGACCAAGTGGCTTCAGGTCTGCCCATGGAATGCTTGAATTCCTTCTGTAATACCTCTTATTCTTTACTGTTTCACTTGCCCGAGGGCTGCTGGTGTCTTCCAGAGGCTAAAACTTCTTATTATTCCTTCTTGGTAAGGGGCTTTCTTTATCGTAGGAATCAGTAGAAGCAGCCACAGAGTTAAAACAAACTTGTCAGATCTTTCTGGCTGGGCATAAGCTGAGCTTGAAATTTCAGCCTAGGGCAACTCTACTTCTTGGACAAAAAAAGCCCTCTGCACTCAAGTTGCTGCAAACTGCTGTTTCTAGAGAAGCTTCAAAGGTATGATTAGGGGAGATTTACAGATTTTGGCTAAATACTTCAAATGCAATTGTTCTAGCAGCATATTACCGAGAAAATCTAACACCACCTACCTTTGAATACACGTTTATGGGAATGCTACTTCATCAGTACAATTCTGTCTTATGTGATTTTGTTCTAGTGTGCACCATTGTAAATCTCCGAGAACCCTGAAGGACAATATGTCACCCCATCATCATGTGGTCCTGTGCCAAATGTTTCTGGACAGTTGCCTAGCCTAATCTTCATCATTATAAGTAAGACATCAGAAAATTCAGGGGACAAACTAGAAGCTCAAATAAAAGACTACAATAATAATAATTACTTTTATGGATAATCTGGATATTACTTGTAATCATAAATACCTTTTTTTAACTGAAAATTTTCTGTGTTCTATGTAACATGTTGGACTTTAGGCATTTTCAATTCTTGTTATATTTTCCTACAATATGATTTTATCATCCTAAGTTTTAGAGAGGCCACAAATGAGCCTTAAAGAAGTTAAACAATGAGGTCACATGGAGCTAGCAAGTTCAAATTTAGGATTATCTAACTCTAAAGCATACATCCTTTCCAAAGTGCTTCCCATTAATTAATGGGTGTCAGTTGACAGAGTCACCAGATACTTAGTATTGGCAGAGATAGGGAGGTTCATTTAGAGAAAACCAGTTTTCTTAGAAACAGAGAATCTGAAGCCCAGAAGCGTTTAATGACCCTGGAGCCAAACACATAGAGTGGCAGAGCAGACACTCGAATCCTGTGGGGACTCTTGCTGCTGACCCCATGGAGTCCTCACCAAGGACCAGCAAGCCTGCTGGACCTCTCCATGGGTGCGCAGAACCAGGGGCAATCCCACACAGGCACCAGGGTGTTAAATGTGTTTGTTTTTGTTATTTTTATCCCCAAAGCATATTTCTCTTTGCCCACGTAATAATCACATTTTTTTTTCAATATTCAATTCGATTCAGCCTAATTTTCATTCACTACCTCTAGGAAGTCTTCACAGACTCACCTCTCTTCCGTTCCCAGAAAATCAGGTATAATGAATTAAGGAGTAGCTTAATAGTAGTCAACATTTGGGGGACTTATATTCATTCCACAAATATTTATTGAGTCTGTCCTATATGTAAGCACTGTGCTACGTACTTCACATGTGTTACGTTAATTATTCTTCACCACAGTCCCATGAGTTAGGTGCTATTTTAATCCTCATTTTACAAAACAGAAAATCTCAGCCTAAAGAGATGTGGTATCTTTGCTTTTTCCCCCAAAGAAAAAGTATCTTGCTCTCTCACTTCCCTGTGGTTCCTCTGTGTCCTAATATACATTTACGATGGAATCTGTAGGACTTCATGGAAATTTGTTTCATTTCCAAAGTGTGATTTATGATAATATAATTCTGTGTATATAATGATATATTTGCTAAATATTATACACCATTAAAGGCCATAAACTCCACAAGGTAGAATAGTATCTAGTTTGTTTACTGTTATATCCACAAGGCCTGACCGAGTGGCACAGAGTGGGCACTCAGGAAATGATAGTTGAATAAATAAATTAAGAATGAATGAATTAAAGAATGAATGAAGAACAAATGCACAGATG
The DNA here is from genome assembly GCF_964146895.1 of Miniopterus schreibersii. Classification (NCBI taxonomy): domain Eukaryota; kingdom Metazoa; phylum Chordata; class Mammalia; order Chiroptera; family Miniopteridae; genus Miniopterus; species Miniopterus schreibersii. Next base: position 28,216,077 of record NC_138112.1, on the reverse strand, counting down.
TCTAGTCTCCAGGCTACTGTTGTGTGTTGCCTCCTCAGATCAGCCTGCATTGGGGAGAAATGCCACATAAGCAATGATGGACATGGTTTTTTCCCAAGGCCAACACTATTATCCTAGATGTGCATTCTAGAACTCATTTCTGGACTCTATAATTTTCCATTTTCTTACCTATTATTATGGTTATATCAATTCTACAGATCCAAATGGAATGAAAACTGATTTGAGAAGGGACAGAGCTGTTTTTTAGTCCTGCTGAGAAAGAACATAATGACAGAGTCCTGTTAGTACACAGCACCCCAAATAACAGGAGTTTGGCAAAGAGCCTTGGGAGGAAGTCAAGTCATTACCACGGCCCTCTATTATAGCAGCCGGAAATCACACTGCTGATTTCCACGTAATACAGCAAATATCTCCGAGGGCAGGATCCCAGCTCCCAGACACTTCACAGCCCTCAGGCACGTTCTGTACCACATGTGGATGTTCTAAAACACACTCTCCTTCTTGCTGCTCTATCAAGGATCCTAATGTTTAGTATCATTACCCAAGCCTTTGTTTTACAATATTTTACACAATACCGCTAGTTAATTTAAGGGGTAAAAATAGTATAACAAAATTCTCAGAACAGACTTAATTTTAATGGACACATATTCATAAAAACATATACACTCTTATTTTGTGATAGTTATACATGGGCATATAGTGCATATTCACATCTGTATATTTTAAATATTAAATATAGTATTCTAAAGATGCATATGTGAATGATACCAACATATATACATATGTATGTATATCAGCATTTTTGAGTACCTATCAGTAGTAAAGGAAATATAACTTATACAGAGAGAATAAAACATTCTTTGTAAAAAATAAGCTAGTATATTCTAGATAAAAAGAATATAGAACTTTATATTTTATGTGTGTGTGTATACATGCATGTATACACAGTGATGTATATATATTTGTATACATACTTATGCATACATAAAATTGTTAATATATGCAATGCAAGTAGTTAGGTATTATAGAAATATTTACATATATATTAAAATCACCATATGTATATATAGATAAATTAAAAACTATTCAACATAATATATTTGAAAGTGTACAAGAGTGGGATAAAGAGAGAAACTGATCAATCTATCTCAACACCTATATGGGACTGAGATGGCAAAAGAGTGAAAGGATCAGGTGATAGTGTCACAACATCGAAAACCCTAAAAGATATAGTATTACAGCTCTAATATTTAAGGACCACTGTTTTTCCTAGCCAATAATAAAGCACATGTGAGTAAAAGAGAAAGTGTATGGAAATGTGTATGCAAAAGAATAATGGGAAATGGGTGCTTCAATTTACTGCCTTCTCATATGTCACTGGATCTTTAATTTTCAGTGCAGAGAGTCTATTTCAATCCTTTAAAGCATTAAGTAGCTATAAATTTAAGGCAAGTAGGAGGCTGACTTTGTTAAAAACCAAGGAAGAGGAAAGTTTCCCTTGGTGGATGAAATATGTACCAAGAGTTCTTGAGAATGGTTATTACAATGTCGTATTAGAGATTTTGGGTTGGGAAATTATCATTTATGACATAAAATTTTATTACATATTGGATACAAAATTATAACAATAAAGCAAGCTTGCTTATTTTACTCTAAAGCAAGTTTGCTTTTTCTACTCTTTACAAAAACCATTAACTAGATGTGAGTTTGTGTGCTTTGCCTCTGGAAGCCTTGAGAATGCAGTCAATACCGAGATATAGGTTAAAGACACTTAAACAAGTGTATTTGTTAAAGACTATATAGAGACTTCAAAATTGTCAAGACTGTTTATTCAGTTTGAGATTGATACTAACTTTAAAAATTAAATGATTTCTGAGTGTCAAGTTCCATTTCAAACTGAATTTAATACTAAAATGACAATATATACTTGATTTAAATCAGAATGCATGCTAAGATGCATGATGTTAATGTAACAAAACCCATATATTTGGCCAAGTGTATGGAACTATAACATTAAGATCTAATGATATATGGTATTCTTAGATGTACTCTTTATAAAATTAACACTAAAATTCGAATGTTCTTTACACCTCTCAGATCATAATGTTTCACTCATGATCAATATTCAGTTCTCAATTATGCTAAAAGCATATTAAAATCAAGAAAGGATTTTTTTCTGCAAACACAGCTTTTCTCTTTTCAACAAATATTTAAAAACAGCCATTGTTCTGCACGTACGACAATGATCACAGGTGCATTTTATTTATATTTTATAGCATTTAAAGAAAGTTGTTTTTCCTCTCTGGATGGAAGCAGGAAAAAAATGGGCCAATTTAATTTCTGGTAAAATGCTAGTAGTTTGGGGCAAGAATAAGCTGGGAATCAAATTAAGGGAACCTGCATATCTGCTTCAGAAATGTATTCTAGGAGAGAGAGTTTTTTAATATAAATTACCTATTGCTTCTCTATAATAAATGAAGTGTTTCATTATTTTATTCTGAGAATAATCCTCCTGTAGCTTGCTATCAGTGATTCCTTTTGCTTGTAAAACAAATTATTTCATATAAACAACATTTCTTCTCTATTACTAAATATGTATACAGCATTACAAGAGTAAAATTAGAATGGTATGCTTCAAATCATTACTTCCCATAACTGAAGAAATCTATGTTCTTTTAACTTCAAAGAGACAGAAAGTATCTGATCAAAGTTCTTTTTCTCTTCCTTAAAATAAATACAAACAAACAAACAAAAACCTAGGCTAGGCAGAACAGAAAAGTTAACAGTGATTAAAAGTAAAAGTGCAGCTAAAAGACTAGGATGCAGAACAGTAAAATCATCTGAGGGGTAGAAAAGTTGAACTTGGGGAAAAGTCACTAAAAGAAACTAAGCACAGCATCCCGGGAGTTTCACAAGCTGCCCCGAGGTGTGAGCCCACAAAACCTGTGAAAATGACACATTTCCTTGGACTACCATTTTCCAAACACACATCCCCAGCAGCCAGGGAGGACTCAGCCAAGTTTCCAAACCATCCTAACCTCACACCCCTGGCTCTCAGTTTCTTTTCATACTCAAGGGAAAGTCATAAGGAAAAAGCTCACCTGTGCTGGGCTGAACCAACCATGGGGGCAGGCACAGTGCTCCCCACAAGTCCCTTTGCCCTTGGTGCTCGTCTTGTGGGGACTTTTCCGCACACTGTCCCACAAGGTGACCAGCTTGGTCCTGTGTGGAGCTGGGCCCCCGGGTCCTGAAGAGGGCATGGTCTGAGCATTGTACCCGAGCCCCTGCGGGCCCCTCTGCCAGCCACAGGCGCAGTGGGCATCCCTGGGGAGCGTGGGCGCGCCCCTGCCGGCCTCGGTGCCGTCGGGCCCCCTGCAGCTGTGCTGCCTGGTGAGGTATGCGCTCATAGTGCACGGGTGCCCACTCTCTCCTTGGCCAGCTCTGCACAGCACCGTTTCCTCCCTCACACCCCTCTCTTCCAGGCAGTTGTAAAAGTCTGCTTCTCTCGCGCGTGGATCCCTCAGCCTCTGCCAGCTGCTATACGCGGCGCATCGTGGGAGCAGTGGGAGCCGCGAGAGCAGCTCCGCACAGCATTATCTGCGGGCTGGTAGCTCTTTGTCAATAGATGACTCAACTCACAGAGCAACTTGACAGTATCCCTGCTCTAGGCAGAAGCAATCAATGCTCCACACAGCTGGGCTACAAGACTGTACACTGTGTGACAAGCCCTTTTTGGATGAAGCCCCACAGGAAAGAATACTCTCTGCAATTTGGCATTCTGGCTTTTCCCTCTCCTGGCTGGTCCCCACGCAAAACACAGACCTCAGGAAAGAGAGCTTCTTATCAGACGAGCAGGACCCTTGTTTCCGGAGAGAATGCATCTGAGCTGAAACAATATAGCTTGAGCAATTTAAAATGATGGGGAAGTTAACCTGTCAAGGAATTTCCAACAGTTACAGGAATCACTTATCTAGAGAGATATTTGCCAAGGCAGACCAAACCAGGAGGTAACTAAATAAAGGAACATCAATATTAACTCTAAAGAAGCCCAATTCATCTAGAAAAATCACTGAGGTTACAGCATGATACTAGAGTTCTTTACGATTTGGAAGTTTGATGTGTTTTAGATAATGATTATACATTGTAATTTAAGCATAAATTCTTTATGCTATGAATGATTATTAATTCCTTCTGATTCCTAATAAAGCAATTTTCAAAGTTTGAAACTGATCGGTTGGCTTATTTTAACACAGTGTTTTTCCTTGCCCCAAATTATTCTGAGGATTTCCTTTCAAATACTTTACCACAACAAATACATTCACCACAGAGAGAGTCTGCATTTTAAAGTGAAAGACACATTCAACTCTGCCATCCAGTACTTTGGTTTCCAAACACAGAATTTTCAAATTCTTTCACTGAAAAATAAGTAAAATCTATCCAATTTAAAGAAATTTCCTTCCAGAGAGGACATGATTGTTTTAAAATGTTATTAATTGCAGAAGTCATCCATAATGTTTTCAGTAAAGGAAAAGGCACTTAGAGTTTTTATTCTGTTTGAAACTTTCACCATTTGTAACATAAATGTCTATCCTTATCACACATCCCTAATGAAATAATTTTGGTTTGATTGGGAGGCAAGTTGCCATCCATGAAGCACCAAAATACAATGATATAATACCATGATATAGTAATTTTATCTACAGACCATCAGATACTGTTAGATCTACAATCTCTGTGGATTGATCAGGGGCCAGGGTAGTATAGACTTCATTTCTGACTAAGTTAACAAGGTTATTATTTCAAAGGCCAGCATTATAACATATTCTACATTTCAACACTGGGATCTGCTAGATAAATCATTGTTATATATAAATATCCTGAATGAAAGAAGCAGAGTCTTCTCTTTCTGTGTTTCTCCACTTAAGGGTTCTTTTCTAAATTCTATACAACAAGTTGCCATTAGTACCTTGCCTGGAACAGTAGGCATCCAAAACATCTTTGCTAAATAATCATCACCCACATAAATAAGTTTGAAAAACAGGTCCTGGTTCATTACTGACTATTTTTTCCCCCAAGCACCTAGCACATTGACTACCTAGCACATAGCAGGCTTATAAATACACTTTTTGGGTGGATATATGGAGGGTTGAGTGGATGTATAAATAGAATGAAAGAGTAGAGGAATGAAGGAGATGACCAACATTTTTGGAAAACAATATTTAATTAAGAAATGCTCTGGAAACATTAGCTCTTCCACTACAATTAGCTTCAGTCCTGGTTTTGAAGTGTTAAAGAAATTTGACAAAAAAATATGAAGACTTAAACTATTTAAGAAGAAATATGGTGGCGTTAATGGGCTTTCTTCCTGAAAGAAAATCAAGGAGTCAAGATCAATACTTAAAAACAGTAAAACTGAGGCAAGTAGAACATCATGTAACACTCAGTGGGGAAAAGGGAAAAAAAAAATCATCTCCTCTCTCTCCCGCTCTCTCTCTCATTTTGTAGGCTGGGTCAATGGATAATGCTTGAAATAACTTCTGGGTTAAATAAAGCCCTAGAGAACTTCAAATCTGTCTGGTATCAGCACGACGCATGGTTATACAGTAGAGCTTGATGTGATAGGGCAATACCATCACCCCCAAATGTGAATTTCAGGAAGTGATGAGTTTGGCTCTCTCCAATATTAGCTAACCATAGTTGCTTCTCTAGTTTTTCAGGCAGCTGTCATTGCTCAAAGGCCCATTGGCATCTTCAAGGAATACATGTTCTCGCCAATTTACATCTCAAGTATAAGAATCAGTCTGCACAGGAGTAAGTCCGTGTGAACCCATTGTAGTTTTGTAATGGCCTATGCAGCTTGCAACAAAGCAGAAAATTTCTTGTCTGGGCACTGTTCAAGGATATTATAAATCCTCATTGGGACCTAAATCTCTTATGAATGGGTGTTTGTTTTTAAATTTTCACTTGAGGATATGCGTTTTTAAAATCAATTTTTAGAGAGAGCAAGAGAGAGAGAGAAATATTAATGTGAGAGAGAAACATTGATTGGTTGCCTCCGATATGTGTCCCAACCAGGGATGGAATCCACAATCTAGGTATGTGCCCTGAATGGAAATTGAACGCACCACCTTTTGGTGTATGAGACGGTGCTTCAACCAGCTGAGCCACCAGCCAGGGCTGAATGGGTTATTTTTAATGAGCTATTTCTTCTCAACATAAAGACAACAGAATTCCTATTTTAATAACCTCAACATGTCATTCCTATATTGATAAATATGTTGCATAACGAATATTACCTTCCTTGAAGGATCTTAAAGACCATAGCAAACTTCCATTAAACTCATTATATGACTATATTGAAATTATTCTTTCATTGTAAGACATGTAAAATAATTCCAGCCTCTTTTCTCCCCACCCATCATTTTTTTTTCTTTCCAACATGACATATGGCTTTCCAAGTCTGAAGGCAGACCACTTAAACAGATAAATATGTCCAACTAACCCATTGTACTATGAGACAGACCTACTAATTAAAGATAATTCAATCTGATCAACTGTAATTGGACAATTGTAATGACCATGAGATGACATGAAATTCTGGCCAAATAAGAATTAGTGGTGCCCAAGTACACAGCCTACTTATCACTGTGATTTAACATTGGCAGATGGCGCACAGGGCAATGGCTAGATGAGATATATCTTACTGACCTCTCTTTGACCTCTTACTGTTTCCATAGAGCAACCGCTGGTTTTAAAGCAGAAGCTTAAAATGAATATCCTGGCTTGATTTGTTTAAAATTAAATAGCAACGATGACTTACTAAATAAATTGCACCACATTAAAACACTACACAGACATTTTTTTCCAGATAAAACTTCCTCAGGCTCTTTCTGCATATGGGAAATGAAAATATTAATTATGAAAGAAAGGCTAAGTAGTGCTTGCTAAAAGATGGCTGGATAGCACAAGCCCTTTAGCATCCATAAGTAATGTGTTAAATAATCACAAAATGATATAAAGTATTAGATACAATTTATCTTGATTTGAAAATTGCATATAGTTTATTTCTGTGACTGCAAAGACTAGAGATGTTATAAAAGCTAACAAATTAATATTCTTGTACACCTAATAGCCTTCAGCCTAGTCAATCTCAAGATCCAATCACATTTACTTTTCAAAATAAAAGAGAAACAAGAACATTAAAGTACTAATTCAGGCACTGAATTTATTTCCTAAATAGTTAAACCAATTTATAATAAATCTTAGGAGGCAAAGCAAGAAGGAATTAACAGTGAGGAAGGATGCATGCCTAATTGCTATAGAGATTTAACTTGGACATAGAATTTAATAGGAAGTAAAAAAAAATAGCTTAACAATGCCCCAAATTCTCACTAATATACTTGGATTTGGGTGGGTGTTGAGAAGAGGGGATTAATCTGAAGTAATGTAAGGCTGAATTATAAAATGGTTTTCAGGAAATGCAGATTTATTGTATTCTATCACAGAAATACTACTGCAGAAATAAGAACATAAGTTATGTGACATTTCTTAAGATTCTGAGAACACTACTAAAAAGGTAATAATCATTTATAATTTTTTATTTTACATTTTTTAGCAATTGACTACACTGCTACAAGAAATTCATTCTCATCCTTCAAGATTACACTAATGTCGCTTCTCTGAAGCTTTCCAGATGCCCCTGGCATATTCAGTTGCATTCTGCAGTATTTGTATACTTGTGTATGTAAATACCTTTCCCAGCTGTCTATTTCTCTCAGTCACCATGACAACTGCTCTTGTCGAAGAAGCTACCGTCATTTCTCTGTAGAAGTGGTGAAACAGCTTCCTATCTGGTCTCTGGCCTCCACCCCTGTTCCAATTCATTCTCACATAGTGGCCAGAGTAACTTCTTCTAGAATGTGAATGAGATCAGGTCCTACCCTGCTTAATACCTGTCAATAAAACTTCATTCTCTGAGGATCTTTATCCCCTTAGACAGCAAATCTTTAAATGGGCTTGCATGATCCTTAATCATGTCCTGTGTGACCTGGCCTCTGCTGCTTTCACAGTGTCATCTGTGCCTTACCCCCTTGCTCCATCTGCCCTCCAACCACACAGGCCTTGACTACCTTGTGGCCATGGCACATGCTCTCGTCCCTTGTCCATACCTTCACATAAGTCAGTCCTATTCGCCCTCCTGTAAGGTGTATCAAGGAGCAGCGTCCCAAAAGCTATCCCAAGGAAATAAACAATACAATCAAGAAGAGTGGGCTTACTATGCAACATAGCTCCAAAACAACTTTCTCAGACCTTCCTTCCCATGAGATTGCCATCCCAAAGACTCTTCTATTCAGAAATTCTGGAGTCCTCTCTGCCTTCCAGAGCTCAGCTCAAATGTCACCTTTCCAAGAGAGCATTTCCCGGATACTGAGTACCACCCCTCTTCCAGAACAGATCATGTCATACTCCCACTAAACACTCACTTAGCACCTGTGCTTTTCTATTTCAACACTTAGATGGTTGTATTTAAAATAAGAATTACAAACAGCAGTTCCATTTTAAATTTTTTGAGGAAAATCCATACTGTTTTCCACAGTGATGTTTGACCCAGCGATCCCACTTCTGGGAATATATCCTAAGAACCCCGAAACACCAATCAGAAAGAATATATGCACCCCTCTGTTCAAGGCAGTGTTATTTACAGTAGCTAAGATCTGGAAACAGCCCAAGTGCCCATCAGCAGATGAGTGGATAAAAAAGTTGTGGGACGTTTACACCATGGAATACTATGAGGCTGTAAAAAAGGATCTCTTAACCTTTTTGGTAGCTTGTATGGACCTGGAGATTATTATGCTAAGTGAAATAAGCCAGTTAGAGAAATGCAAATATCACATGATCTCATTTATATGTGAAAGCTAATGAACAAAATAAACTTGACAAACAAAATAGGTCCAGAGGCATGGATACATGGAACAGACTGACAGATCTTAGAGGGGAGGGGAGTGCAGGGGATGGGAAGAGATTAACCGAAGAACATATATGCACATATGCATAACCCCAGGATACAGACAATAGTGTGGGGAAGGCCTGAGATGGGGCTGGGGCTGGGTAGCGGGGGCAAAGGGGCAGGTAATGGGGGACATCTGTAATAGTGTCAACAGTAAAAAAACAAGACTGGGAGATAAAAAAGAAGAATTACACTATTACATGTTTTGTACCATTCTCCTCACACAGAATGTATGTAAATACCCATTAGGGAAGGGAAAGGACTCTTTTTTGTATCTGCATCCTCTGAAATAAGCACAAAGTGAGTGTTTAGTATTTATTAACATAAATCCAGCAAGAAAGAAGATAAAATTGTCTTTCAGTGGTTATACCAACATTGGTATTCTGGTCTGTGTTCTCCCTTTCAGTGCAAAATGAACAAATAAGCATTTTTGAATTTAAATACAAAATAGCAGTGTGCTCTTAAGGTCATCATTTAAGTGAAACATTCAGTGTGGCTGAGTGGTGTAAGTGGTATGCATTAACTCATCTTGGGGAAGAAATTTGATAGTGGTCTTATAATACTAAGAAATGGAAATGGCTTTTGTTTATTTTAGTAAGATATTCATTCATAAAAGCTATACTTCCTGACAGCTGTGATTTTCTCTCAAGTGTTTTCAAGTTGTTCTCCTTTGATAGCTGGAGAGTGCAAAAGGGGGAGTGGCTCCCCAATCAAAAGCCAGTCCATGGGAAGCAGGGAGAGAATCCCAACCTCCAACCACCAGAGTCTCGACTCTCTTAAAAAGATAGAATCCAGAGGCACAGTGAGTTCCCAGGATATTAAAAGGGTCTATTAGAGAACAGAAAGACAAGGTGACACTTCCTTTTCCTCCCCATTAACCAAATTGGAAAGTTAAAAAAAAAATTAGCCCTGGCTGCAGTGGCTCCCTCAGTAGGTTGGATGTTGTCCCATGCGCTGAAAGGTTGCTGGTTCCATTCCTGGTCAGGGCACATGCTGAGTTGCGGGCTGGATCCCCCCTCGGGGATTTGGAGGAGGCAGGCAATAGATGTTTCCCTCTCACATCGATGATTCTCTCCCTCTCCCTTCCTCTCTCTCTAAAAATCAATACAAAGTACCTTATTTATATTTTTTAAAAATTGTGGTTAAAAACACATAATATAGATCTACCCTCTTAACAAAGTTTAAGTGTACAGTACAGTATTGTTAACCATAAGCACAATGCTGTACAGCAAATCTCTAGAGCGTTTTGATCAAGTACTAAAATTCTATTCCTTTTGAACAGTATCTCCTCATTTCCCCTCCTCCCAGGCTCTGGCAAAACCATTTACTTCTTGCCTCTATGAATTCACTACTTTATACCTCATGTAATATAAATAATATTATATTGGCAGTATTTGACCTTCTGGGACTGGCTTATTTCATTTAGCATCATGTCCTCAAGGTTCATCCATGGTGTAGCACATAACAGGATTTCTTCCTCTTGATGGCTGAATAATATGCCATTGTTTGTATATCCACATTTTCTTTATCCATTCACCTGTCAATGGATATCTAGGTTGTTTTCACCCCTGTGCTATTGTGAATAATGCTTCAGTGATCACAGGAGTGCAACTATCTCTTCCAGATCCTAATTTCAATTTTTTTGAATAAACAGCAGTGGGATTGCTGGATCATATGACAGTTTTATTTTTAATTTTTTGAGGAACCTCTACGTTTTCCACAGCAGCTGAGTCATTTTACGATCCCATCCACGGGGTACCAGGGTTCCAATTATTCTACATCCTCACCAACATTTATTTTCTGGTTTTGCTTTTTCTTTTTGTTATTTTTTATAATGATCGTACTAACAGGTGTGAACTTTGTACTTCTTTCCTGAGTTTGTTTTTATCTATTCAGGGTCGTTTATGTTTCCACATAAATTTTAGGATTGTTTTTTCTATTTCTGTAAAGAATGCTATTGGAATGTTTACAGGGATTATGATGAATCTGTGATTGCTTTAGGACCGTAGGTAGTATGGATATTTTTTAAATGTCTCCTGATCTATGAACATTTGTGTCTTTTATTTCTTTCATCAATGTTTTGTAGACTTTAGTGTAAAAGTCTTCCACTGTTTTGGTTAAGTGTATCCCTGTTTTTTTTTGTTTTGGTTTTTTTTTTTGACGCTATTGTAAATAAGATTGTTTTCTCAATTCCCTAGTCAAATTGTTCATTGTTAGTGTACATAAACAAACTCATTTTTGTAGATTGACTTTGTGTCCTACAACATTGCTGAATTAGCTTATTAGTTCTAAAGTTGTGTGTATATTCTTTAGTATTTTCTATATATAAAATCATGTTACCTGTGAGCAGATAGGGTTTTACTTCTATCTGATTTTAAACCTTTTATTTGTTTTTGTTGTTTTTGTTGTTGCTGCCTAGTTCTCTGGTTAGGACTTCCAGTACCATGCTGAGTAACAGTGGTAAGAGTGGGCACCTGTATCTTGTTCCTGATCTTAGACATAAAAGCTTTCTGTTTTCACCATTGAGTATGATGTTAGCTGTGGGCTTTTCATATAAGGCCCTTATTATGTTGAAGTGATTCCCTTATTCCTAGTTTAAGTGCTTATATCATGAAAGAATGTGAAAATTTCTCAATGGTTTTCTACATCTGCTGCGATAATCATGTGATTTTTACCCTTTTCTGTTAACGTGGTATATCTCATTGATTTTTTTTTTTTTTTTATGTTGAAGCATCTTTGATTCTCAGTGATAAATCACACCTGGTCATTGTGTGATTCTTTTAATGTGCTGTTGAATTCAGAGTTTGCTGGTATTTTGTATAGAATTTTTGCATTTATTTATCATAAATATTGGCCTGAAGTTTTATTTTCTTGTGGTATCTTTTTCTGGCTTTGGTATCACAGTAATGTGGCCTCATAAGTCTGGAAGTGTTCCCACCTCTTTAATTTTTTAGAAGAGTTTGAGAATAATTGGCATTAATTCTTCCTTAAATGTTTAGTAGATTTCACTGGTGAATTCATCTGGTCCTGGGCTCTGTTCAGTTGAGAGGCTTTTCATGATTGATTTAATTTCCCTACTAGTTATGTGTCTGTTTAGATTTTATATTTTTCATGATTCAGTCTTCATAGGTTGTAAGTTTCTAGGAGTTTATTTCTTTTAGGTTATCCAGTTTGTTAGTGTATAATTGTTCCTATTAGTCCCAATCTTTTTCATTTCTTTGGTATCAATTGTAACATCACTTACAGTTCTGTTTTTATTTATTTGAGTCTTTTCTGTTTTTTTAAATCAGGTAATGTAGGTAAAGGAGTGTCAGTTTTATCTTTTTAAAAAAACAGCTCCTAGTTTTGTTGATTTTTTTCTTTTGTTTTTTATTCTCTGCCTCATTTATTTTTGTTTCAATCCTAATTATCGCCTTCTTTCCGTTAACTTTGGGTTTAGCTTGTTCTTATTTTTCTAGTTCTTTCAAGTATAAAGTTAGGTTGTTTACTTTAAATCTTTTTTTCTTCAATATGTCTTTACTGATTTCAGAGAGAGGAAGGGAGAGGGGGAGAGAGAGAGAAACATCAATGATGAGAGTCATTGATCGGCTGCCTCCTGCACGCTCCTCACTGGGGATCGAGCCCGAAACCCGGCATGTGCGCTGACCAGGAATCGAACTACAATCTCCTGAATCCTAGGTCGATGGTCAAACCGCTGAGCCACACCTGGCCAGGCAAATCTTTTTTTTTTTTTTAATGTAGGCATTTATCACTATAAACCTTCTCTCTCTTCCCTTGAGGTGTAAATTTGATTGTTTATTTAGATTTTTTCTTTTTAATGTATGCATTTATCACTACAAACTTTCTTAGTATATATTTTTTTCATGCATCCCATCACTTTTGGTATGCTGTGGTTTTGTTTTCATTAGTCTCAAGGTATTTTTTAATTTCCCATTTGCTTTCTACTTTAAGCCATTGATTGTTCAACAATATGTTGTTAAACTTCCATATATTTGTGAATTTTCCAATTTTCCTTCTGCTGTTGTTATTTAGCTTCATTCCATTGTGGTTGGAATATACTTTAATTTAAATTTTCTGAAGTTTGTTAAGACTTGTTTTGTGACCTAACATGTGATCAATCCTATCAAATGTTCCTTGTGCACTTGAGAAGAATGTGTCTCCTGCTGCTATTAGGTGGAATAGCTCCCTATATACAGGGTGGGGAAAAGGTAGGTTGACAGTTGTATGTAAAACACAGTTTATTCTTGTATTACGATTTATTAATGATTGTATTATTTTTCCATACAAACAACTGTAAACCTACTTTTGCCCCACCCTGTAGGTGTTAAGTCCTTTACATCAGTTGAACAGGAGTGTTGTTCAACTCCTACCTTTCCTTATTGATCTTCTGTCTGGATGTTCTATCCATTATTGAAAGTCAGGCGTTGAAATCCTCTACTATTACTGTGTTGTTATTTATTTCTCCCTTTAGTTCTGTCAATGTTTGCTTCATATATTTGGATGTTCTATGTTGGGTGCATATATATTTATAATTGTTCTATTTTCTTAGAAAATTGACCCTTTTATCATTATATAATGTCTTTCTTTGTCTCTCTTGACAGTTTTTGACTTAGTGCATTTGTCTGATGTAGGTATGGTCACCTCTGCTATCTTTTGGTTACCATTTGCATGGAATATCTTTTTTCATCCTTTTACTTTCAGCCTTGTGTCCTTAAATCTAAAGTGACCTTCTTATAAATCGCATATAATCAATCTTGTTTTTATACTCATTGAGCCTCTCTATGTCTTTTGATTGTAGGGTTTAGCCCATTTACATTTAAATAAATTATTGATAGGAAAGGACTTACTATTGTCATTTTGTTAATTGTTTTGTCTGTTTTATAGCTTCTTATGCCTCTTATCTTCACTTGCTATGTTCATCTGTGTTTCTTTGATTTTTTTTTTTTTTTTTGTACTGGCATGATCTGATTTCTTCTCACTTTCTTTTGTGTATCTTATATAGATGTTTTCTCTGCGGTTGCCATAGGGCTTACTCAAAACACCTTATAGTTATAGCAATCTAGTTTAAGCTAATAAGCTGAAAACAATTTAATTTTAATTATATACTCAACACTTTTACTTTCCCCCATACTTTGTTATTAAAGTCACAAATTACATATTTTGTAATGTGAATCCATTAACATATTTTGTAGTTTATAGTTACATTTTATACCTTTGTCTTTTACCTTCTTTAGTTAATACAGGAACTTTAGCACTAAATACTGAGTTTAGTTCATAGAACAATATGCTCTTGTCCAAACCTTAACTAGCTTGAGAGTTAATTTAAATATTTAAAGTATACTGATTTAAACGATTTAAACGGGGGGGAGGGGGGGTGTTTGTCTCTTAATCAGAATCTTAGGAACCTAATATGTGTAACATCCTGGGTGTGTTGTTTCTAAGTGCCAATCTCCCCACTCCCCTGATACTAGATGCTCAACTGACTAAACATAAAGTTGGGTTGAATGATGTTATGCACAGAATCAAACTGGAGCAAATATAAATGGACCTTCCTCTGACTGGGGGATAGTCTGGCACATACCACTGAGGTCCCCTTGAGGCAATCTACTTGGCCTTTTGGAGTTGTCACACCCAGAATTTGAGAGAGAACCATGGTCTGGAATTAGTCTTTTTTTTTGCTCTAAGTTTTACATGTGCTTATTTTTTCTGATGAATGACTTGTAATAGATATTTTTAAAATTTATCAAAAGGTTACAGATACTTCTGGATTAAAATTTTGAACAGCAACAACAACAAAAAAGCCAGATTCTGTGGACTGGCCTAAAGGCAGGGGTATAGATTAATAGAAACAGGCCCTCTTCCAGCTGAATGAGCTCCTCTCCTCAGAGACTTGACATTTTAGTAAAGTTTCACCTAATTGGCTTTGCTTTGGCCTGTACATTTCAAATTCACAATTAATTAATCATCTCCTCTGTGATTCTACATTATTTTGCTTCTGTGCTTTTCATTTCATGCAATAAGTATTTATTGACTGCCAATCCTGTACCAGGAACTGTGTTAGCGATAAAGTAGTGAACTGTAGACAGGGTAGCAGGTTGGCAGGGCAGAATTCCTTGAATAAACCAATATGTTGAGTGACATACAGGGAGACATGCAGGGACAATGTGAGAGATGTCCCTGCTGCTGAACATGTCCTATTATGGTAAGTTTTATAATTATATGTGGGCATGTCTGTCTTTCCTACTAGATTATAAACTTCTCAAGAGGAAAAGACATCTTTTATTTGTAAACTCATACCCTCCTTGCCATTGCCCAGCAATATAATTCTTATTGTTCAGTAAATACTTGTTGAATTAAACTTGGAAAACATGGGACGTGGCTTTAGGAAAAGTGCTCTAGCTCTAGCTCTGCCACCGGCTAGCTTTCATCTTGGAGAAGTTACTTTAACTTGCTAAGTTTTAATGATCCCATTTGTAAAATTAAGGGAGTGGACGAGAGTCTATGGAACCACATTCAGTGGTTGCTGAGAGACAGGCAGAGCTGAGGAGTGATGCCCTGTCAACATCTTCAGGTTTAATCACACTGCCTCCTAAATGACTACAGGAATATAGATGTAATATATTATTATAAACATTTAGGTTCATCATCATTTTTAACATATAGCAAGGTGGCTAAAAAACATGGCATGGTGAATTTTTTGGCTTATTTTCTCAATTTTACATTCTTCCAATAAGAGCTTGTCAAATAGAGGCTAGTGGTTAGAAGCATGACCTCTGAAATCAGACTCTTATACCCCTTCTACCTCCATCGCTCACTCAAAGGCCAACACAGGCACCTTCTCCCTCCCTAAATAGCTCTTCACTGTACTCATCTAAGGGCTCAGAACATCTTAATCGCTGCACACATACTTGAAGTCTGATGAATTTCTCCCTTATGTGGAACATCTTAAAAAATATTTTTGCATAATGTGATAAAGCTCTGTACAACATTTATGCACACATTTTCTGCCACTTGTAATAGATGAGGCATGAGCCCTAGAATTAGACTTCTGAGTTTACTCATCTCTCTGTGTCTCCATTTTTCTTTATAGATAAGGATGGAGATGGTCCCTACCTCATAGAATTGATGTGAGAACAACATGAGTAAACTCCTGTAAGGTACTTAGTACAATGCCTGGCACTTACTAATGCACAACGAGCTTTATCTGTCATCCCCTTTATCATCATTCTCATTGTTATCGCCCTTCCCACTCCAATTATAAATTGCAGATGCTGACATCAAAATATTCTACAGTGCCCATATACAGACACTCAGCAAAGGCCAGCTGATTCCCATTGAATGTCAGAATTCCATATTGGTCCTACACTTATCGTCCTAACTCCTATTTGTGAGCATGGCATTCTCCCCCTAGGCCAGGTGCTCAATAACATCAACACTAGCAACATATTTAGCATTTGTTAAGTGCTTACAGTGTGTCCTGAGCATAGGTACTTTATTTGATCCTAATAACCCCATATGATAAAACACTGAGACACCAATTTCAGATACAAATATTGGCTTAGAAAATGCTATAATTTCCCCATGGTGATAGCATTGGTAAGAAGTGAAAACAGGAATAAAATCAAGGTTCATACAACACTGGAGCCTCTGAATGAAAACCTGGGCAAATTATCTTCCGTTGCCATAAAACTGGTCTCCTTTACAGACTTTGAGTGGTGAGCACACAATACAATATACAGATCATGTATCATAGAAATGTACACTTGAAACCTATACAGTCTTATTAACCGATGTCACCCCAATAAAATTAATACAAATAAATAAAAAATAAAATATTCCAACTATAAAAAAAGAAAACCTGTGCAAAATAGCATCTCATTTTTATGTTAGACTTTGGTTTTTGAAAATACTGTTATATCCTTGATTTCTCTTAATCCTTGAAATAGCCCCAAATGGTAGGTAAGCCAGGGGAAAAACTGAAGATCATGGTTGTAAAATAATGTGTCTAGGGTTAGACAGCTGATAAGTGATATTGTTGGATCCAGAATTCAAAGCTCAGTGTTCAGTCTAAAATCTTTCAACTATCTCACCCTGTTTTCTCACACAGCACTTTTTTCTGAGGATGATCACATGACATCTTGTCACTCCCTTTGCCATTAAAAAAGAGTAAAAGAGGAGAAACATTTAGCGAACCTAGAATTTAAGGATTTAAGTTTGGTGTTAGCAAAATAATTTTTATTCCCCTTCTCTGTTCCTACTTATGATCCTAAGGAAAGAATTAATAAGGATTTTGAGAGATCTGGAAGAAATTCTTCTTAAACTTGAATGGCTGAAATAAAAATAAAGTTTTGTCTTAATTATATTTCCTCATGCAAGTCCAGGAGCATCTGCAGTTTCTTGCAGCCACAAGAAAGAGGTTTGAGTTTACGTAAATCTATTTCTTCTGGCTGTAGAACAGCTTTAATCATAGCCACTGCTGTTACCATTTATTGATTATCTGCTATGAATATGCCAATAAATACACAGAATAGAGCTAATTCTTTCAACTGCCCTGAAAGGCAAATGTTATTATTCCCATTTATAGATGAAAAAACTGAGGTGTAGAGAAGTTAAGTAACTGCCTGAGGTCATGCAGCTATTAAGTGGCAAAGTCATAATTCAAATCCAGGTCAGTCTGATTCCAAATTCTGACGTTTCCCACTCCACTTTCCTCAAAAAAAAAAAAAGGTGAATTAAAGTGATGAGTCTGCTACCTTCCTTTGGTTGATGTAAATACTTTAAATGTTAAACTCTGATGAAGCTGGGAGCTTTGGGAAAACAACTCAAACTATAATGATATAACACCCGTGTTGGTGATGAGACGTCCAAGCAGAAGTTATTAATAACAGGAAGCGATTGCTTTAGATTACCTTTGACAAGAGGCCAGCTCCTTTCTGGACCAGTAGAAGGATATAGCAGAGATCAACAAAGTCACAAAGAATAAACTGTGAACCTTGGGTGGAGTTCTTTGCTACCTGACAGTGAATATTTACTTAGGCCTGCTGGGCTAAAAGAAATGTGGCATTCTAAACCCAAATGCCAAAGTGCCTACTGTGAGACCTTTTGAGAAAATCTTTATTCTAGATCTCACTCATAAGCCAACAAAGCAGACATGATATGCGAATTATTTGTGGGTTGGGTTCTGCAGAACTGATGTTGGTCCCAAGACACCCTGCTTAGAACCTATGTACTAACACTGAAAATATGTTTGGGAGAATTCAGCCCTTGCAAATTTATTAGCATGCAGTAAACAATAAAATATTTTCTTTTTTGCAGAAAGGACATTTATTTCATTCTTGGAATATATTCTTCTGGTGAAATTTGTGTAGCAAGAATGTACATCACTTTGTAAGCAATTTTCTAAACAATCTGGTAAAGAAAAGCATAGCATCAATTATTGGATATTTCTCCTTCCTTTTACAATTTCCTATTGAAGACTTCGCTTGTCCTCTTTATGCAGGTACTGTGTAGCCAGTCTGAAGGGCAGCAGGGAAACTTACTGCCTGCTTACATCCAATCTTCTAGGTGGCCTTCTGCAGTTAGGCACATCAGAAACAGCACCCCATTCCACCTGGAGCAAATGACTAGTCAATATGGTTACTGCTCCATGGCAGGCAGGCACCCTTTCAGCTCCAGGAAGCACTCAACCATTCAAGATAGAAATCAGTTTCCTCCAAGGTAGAAAAGAAGGAATTAAGGACAGTAAGACAAATCCTCCCAGAAGGGGAATCCAACAGGAAGTCCCAATTATAGAGCTGCAGTGCAGGCTCTTGATGAGACTCAATAGAGCCCAGATGAGAAGCCGAGTAGAAGTTTTGCACACCTGAATATCACTGACATGTATCCCTTGCATTCCTACCCTGCTTCTCAGACATCCTCCTGGCTTTCCCTATCCATCGCTTATTGACTGTTCACATGCAAAATCCCTGTTGCTATACAAAAATATTCTACAAGGATAAATGGAAAGGACTAACACTTCTTTGGTGTCTTGGTCCAAGAAAAGGTCTTTTGAAAACAGCACCAAATGTTTCTGGAAGTTGAATTGTGCTGTTAAGCATCTGCATTCCAAATAGTTCCCCAACTAGTGAAAACACAATCCCTTTTGACTTAAATTAGGCTCTGACTAAAGTATGTTCTCTTATAATCTAAAGCTGTGTCAACCATTATGTTCGGTCCACGACTCAATTGGCATTCGGTTGACAGTTTGTTCTTTGTGACATTGCTTATCGCTGCTGTATTCTTCTACTGGTCCAGAAAGGAGCTGTCCTCTTTCAAAAGTAATCTAAAGCAATCACTTCTGGTTCCTAATAACTTTGGCAGTTAACATGTACAATTAAGTTACAGGAAAGTAAAAGGCTATTTGCACTTTTTTCTTAAAGCCAAGTTCTTTAATTGAGAATGAAGAAACTCACATAAGTACAACATTCACAATAAAATGGATCTGTCTTTAAACAGAAATGATACCACTGTTATCTTAACATTAACATCCATAATGCCTAGCTTTACATTCCAATTATGTGAAAGTCGGTTCTATGAGCCTAAGTGTTTAGATCTCTAATCCTCATAATATTACACATACTGGGAATTACCTTATTCTACCCATATGAGGTTTTAGACAAATCATTCAAAGCTTAAAAGTGCCTGAAGATATTATGATTACAAACACAATGACACTTTTAAGAATGGTAGGGTTCAGAGAAACAGAGCTAAGTGTGTTGGAGGTGGGGTGAGGTCAGAGAATTAGGTGATATCCAGATGTTTCTGTTACCAAACTATAGGATCTGCCAAGATTTGGGATCTTCCACATGCTCTGCAGGTTGGCATATCCCCACAATACCCAAATATTAAACAACTTTGGTAGGAGTGATAAAGGAGAAGTTCAGAAGCTATGAGAGTATTTAAGAGAGATTTTAGGGACAGCTTTTCTGAGGAGGTGACATTTCAACTGAGAATGCTGGTGTATGTGAAAGTAAAATCTGTTCCACTCTTGATCAACTTGGCAAATAAAATCAGAATGTGTTAAATTAATTTCCAATCTGAAAATCTGAAATGTTTATAGCTACCCCCCCAACACACAAATGCATTCCAAAATGCAAATGGCTAAATTTTACAGTCCCAAATATATATTTCCTTATTATTTCAAACTGGTGCCAGCCTTATATTTTAAGTCAAGTCCTCGACTATGAAAAATGAAAGAATAAATCACAAAGACAAGCAAGGAAGAGAGGGTAACACAGAAGGGAGGGAGGGGGAAAGGTGGACAGCAATTTTATCACAGCTTCAAAAATAATACAAAGGAGCTTCTACCACCGCTGGTCACTATACTGGGTAGTAACATTTGAAATGGTTCTTTAACCATTTCAAACCCTTTAAACCTGGAGTTTGGTGCCATCTTTAACTCCCTATGTCATTCACTAGATGACCTTTGTATATAATGGTCAGATGGGAGAAATGAATTTAAATCTGAGCTTCACCATCTAACAGCTGTGGTTTCTCAGACAGGTCTCTGAACCTCAGTCATCCCATGTTAGAGTTGTTTTGAGCATTAAATGAGGAAATGCTTGGGCTGCACTTAGGATCGTGCCTGATACTCGGGGAAGGATCAGGCTCCAGGTTCTGTGTGGAGAAGGTGGTGATGAAGAGGGAGAAAGGGAAGGAGGAGGGAATAACAACTATGAAGAAGCCTATTGCAAGGACAGGGCTGGATTAAGACATTTAACAACCTCGAGCACTGAAAAGATTACTAGCCCCACCAATATAATAAAAAATAAAACTTTACTTTTAATCAACATATTTCATATTTGTGTTGCAATTAAAATGCTTCTTTCTAGTTTTTTTTTCTAATTGCAAAAGTCTGGGTGTGTTTACCAATGGGGCCTTTTATCAATTTTTGGTGCCCAAGCTTTGCTAGTTCTCGAAGCACATCCTTCGTTTGCCTATCTGGTAATTCAACATTATACAACATAAAGATTGGGACTCATTAAAAAGTAAGATCAAAGAAAATGATTCCTCTGATTAAAGGCTGTATCAACTGGAAGATGGCTCTTAAAGCCTCTTGAAGAACCGTTTGATTTCTTTAGCTCTATCTCTACCTGTTCCACCGTCTTCTACTGTAGATCCACAGTCTTTTGTGTTTGATTCAATTCAGCTCCTCCCAGCCACTTTCAGCCCTTACCTAACCCTATGCCTTCTTGTCACAAAGGAGAGTGCCTCTCCAGGCAGCGACCGGCAGCTCGTAAAGTTTGCTCCCTTACGCTCAGGGTTTGGCCTTCTAGAGCCCTCTTACCGAGACCACTGAGCCCCATAATAGTCATTTGGACCAACTTCCTCTCCTGGCTTCTAATTTTTGATCCATTCTCTTGGCTCACATAAGGCCCCTCCCGCTGGTGGGCCATCCTCTCTAGTGCTAAGCCCCGAGTCAGCAACCACATTAAATAACCAACATGGTTCGTCAAGAGCCAAGCCTGGGAAGAGAGCCAGTCTTTCCACCCTGAAGCAAGCCCATGGCGATGCAGCTTTTCTGAGCTGAACAGACGCAGAGCATGGATGACTACAACAAGATGGGAGGAGAAGACAAGCCTGAGTATCTACAGATTGAATATTATTGCCCTTATCCTCACATGTCTCAATTGTCAAACTTAATCCAAGGGAAAACAAGCATTCTAATCCCCCCCACACACATACACACACACACACACACCCTACGTATTCATATAAGTATGATACACACACACACACACATATAGCATTAAACTTTTTGTGATTTTGATAAAAACCCATTTGTGAGATTTCACTATAGTTAACATGATTGACATACTTTATCAGGATACATTTTTTCATCTTTATTCTACTGTTTTAAATGTGCACCTTTTTTTTATGTGAACATGAGCAAGTATACTGAAGTCTATAAGCTTAAGTTTTCTTATGTATAAAATTGGGCCTAATAGCAGCATCTGCCCCAGAGAGATGCTATGAGACAATACATGTGAGATACCCAGCCTATTTATTAACACAGCTAAAAAAAGGGGAGCCCAAGATCCATACCCACATGGTCTGACCTCAGAGCAGAGACCATGGTCAGTTAACTATAGTGAGCACGTAAAAAAATGGCGAACATTGCTACTATTATTGTAACTATTGCATTCATTGTAGAAAAATTAGAAAATTCAGATAAGCAAAGAGAAAAAAATAACCCACAGTCTCTTTTTTATAGATAACAATTTTTAAGAGTTTGGTACTACCTTCACAGACTTTTTTTACACAGTTTTTTCTCTCTCCAAAAGTAGCATCATACTATGCTTACTGTTTTTAATCTATTTTTATGTTCAATATATTGTTGATATTTTTACATCAATAAATATCATTCTCAGTAGATTTTACAGAGTAAGAGAAAAAATTGGTGTGAGTGACTGGACAATTTGATATCTTTGACCAGGTTTCCCATCTCTGATAATGGTCTTAAAACCAATATATCTTTTATTGCCTAAGCCTCTGAGGTTTACGGGCAAGTTCCCCAGTTCACTGACTCACAAAAGGGCTTACTTGACAGAAGCCACAGCAGACATAAGACCTTAGAAACAGAAGGGACTTTCTCTCCATCACACAAATATTAAGGAAGAAACAGTATTTCATAAAATATCATTATAGCACAGTGACCATAGGTTTCATTAAAAGCTGGCAATTTAGCCAGCATCTGGTGCAAAATCCACATTGGAGCTCCTCAAGATAGAAGACAGAGAGGTAAAAAGAAGTAAATTTTATTAGGATACTTGGAAATATGACAATATAAAGTCAAAAGAACAACTCGCTAAATACATAGGTCTGCTGATGTACCACAACACCCAGCATGCATCTTGGTACCAAAATTTAAATAAGAGGAACAGTCATTCATTCATATATGAATCATTTTTTAAGAAACAGGGTTTGAGCCAGGTATGAAATTTGTATAGATCAAAGGCCCCCCCCCCCCCCATGAATCTTATATCTCCACCGTGGTGCACCTGTCCATGAAGGTTAGCCTATCTGACATGCCCTTTCTCTTCTTTACCTACTCAGCTTACCAGTCTGAGCCTTATTTCCTTGATGACCTCCAATCTGAGAAAGCAACCTGGTCATTCTTCCCTGAAGATTTTTAGATACATTGGTTCAAACATTTGACTTAATATTTTGCAACTCTTATTCTGGGATATCAAAAAAAAAAAAAAGGAGATAAGTTTCCAATAAATGCATTTTCCAGATAGTTTAAAATTTTCCTAGTGACACTATTTGAAGTCCTGAACCATTTCCTTAACAACTTTGATCCTCAGTTTCCTTATATATAAAGTGTTAATAGTACACACACTGAAGTGCTCATGTGAGAATTAAATATGATATACATCTATATATGACCGCTATCACAGTCCCACATATATTACAGTAGTTATTTTATTAGTTAATAATTAATGTGACTTTGCTCAGATCATTCATTACAAACATCTACTATTGTAATGGATTAGATTACAGCATTGTTTACTGGCTTATACAGACTATACTGGCCTATTTTCCCTTATGATAAATATCTAAAAGTTGCTATGACATCTTGAGTACGCATCTTCACATATTACAGCAGGTTTTAGCATTTCTTTTTCCCTCTATATCATAGCACCATTTCAGTGGTCACTAAATTCCCCAGATTTCTTTCCATATGTCAATCAGGCTGAGGGGAGGGAAGGTTATACAATGATCAATTAGATGATAAAACATGTTAGAACTGTATTAAAAGCAAGAATAAGCCTGGCTGGGCGTGACTCAGCGGTTGAGCATTGACCTAGGATCCAGGTGATTGGGGTTCGATTCCCGGTCAGGGCACATGCCTGGGTTGAGGGCTCGATCCCCAGTCGGGGGCGTGCAGGAGGCGGCCGATCAATGACTCTCATCATTGATGTTTCTCTCTTTCTCTCCCTCTCCCTTCCTCTCTCTGGAATCAATAATGATGTATTTTAAAAATAAAATAAAAGCAAGGGCAATAGCATAAAAGAAACCTGCATTTACGAAGCATCAATGTGCCAGGCACTATGAATTAGAACCATTATTTTGTTACAGCCTCACCATAACTTTCTGAGTGGGCCTTGCTCCTCATTTCCACTTCATAGTTTAAGCCGAGATCTTGAAAGCTTTATTCCTTTTGGTTTTGATCCTCTGTAGAAGACACAGTGGAGATTCGATAAATGAATGTTGATTTTTGTTTCTCTTTTTTTTTAAAATATATCTTTACTGATTTCAGAGAGAGGGAGAGAGAGAAACATCAATGAGTCATTGATCGGCTGCCTCCCTCACGTGCCCTCCTGGGGATCAAGCCCAAAACCCAGGTTTGTGCCCTGACAGGGAATCGAACCGAGATCTCCAGGATCATAGGTCAATGTTCAACTGCTGAGCCACGCCTGGCCGGGCCTGTCTTTTTATTTTTAAGAAAATCCCAGGGCAAGGAATGTCAAAAGATGATCTCTCCTGCTTTCAGTTGACTGCACATGTCTTATGCCATCATCTCAGCCACCTCCATGTGATGCGATGATGCACAGGTCTTCCACTTTGAGAATGAGTCTGGGTTCTAGTGCAGTGTCTTTTGCTCAGTGTCTCTATCAATCACCCCTCAGGAAGCAGAACTGAACTCTGGGCGCCGGAGTTCCAGCATCTCCCCAAGGAAGGTGGCCTCCTTAAAACAATCTCCTTTAGAAAAGAGTCTTGTTTTTACGCAGATGGCACTGTCAGTATATGTGCTTCTTAGAGCTGAAGATTAGAAGCTAAATTTTATCAACACGTGAGTAGTTTAGCGTTTGCTCTCCAGAGAATGAAGTATAGAAAAATAATTATGGGGAACTTAATTTCTTCAGTTATCAGTAAATCTCTTGACCACACATTTATCTAAGAGCCACACAGGTTACTTAGAGATTAGTTTGTGTGTGCATAGGGACTAGTATGTTTACTGAGCTACTTGAACCCAATTACAGAAAGCCCCCCAGCAAGACAGTCAGAAATATGGTTACAGAGGAAAAGTAAAGAAAATAATGAGGTATCTCTCGGGAGAGTCTGGTTTATTGCTCATCGGTACTAACAAAAGAAGGCACTATCAGAGAATGCAGGCACACTAGCAGTATTTCTCAGCCAGCAACCTAAAATTGCTTTTAACACAAAAATCCCACCAGTTGCCTTAATCTCCCAGAGCTCCATTGTCCACACTGCCTCAGGAGAGAAACAGCCTTCCATGGGGCAGACACATAAAGCCTAGGTCTGCAAGCACTCTATATTTATATTAAATTCAAACATCCTCTGGGGAAATAAATGGATTGAGAGAGAAATGTTAGTGGCTTTGCAATACCTCAGTTACATGTGTTGTGGTTGTTAGTTATCATTACTTAGATCTGGATGTAAGAGGTAGAAAGGAGATAAATAAGAAATAAATACTTACCTCGAGCCTACTATGAATATGGTCATGCGCCAGAAAACATACACCTATATCTCTAGAAGAGCAGGTATTATGATCCGTTTTAAAGACCCATCTTACCAACAAAGACACAGGCTCAGAGAAATTAAGTAACATCACAAGATCATTCAGCTAGTAAATGGAAGAGGGACTTAAACAGGTATCCTCGGCCCTGACGTCTGTTACTCTTCCTGTTTCCTCCAGGGAAACAAAATCACTGATCCCTGGTCATGAGGTGACTTTTGGGTGATTGGCATATATTAGGAGGTAGGTGCAAGACTGAAAGATGCAGGAAAAAAAATCAAAGGTGTAGAGAGAGGTAGTAGGAAAGGGACCCCTCTTAGAATGAGGTGGAAAGTATTATAGCTGCTTGAGGGAGATGGGAGACAGGGAATGCTTGGGAAGACGACAGTGGGATCTGCATGATTGACGGAAAGCTGGCTGGAGTGACAGTGCATCCTGTCCTGACGAATAGATAAAAGAAGAGCATCTCCAATTAGCAAACATTTTTCAGCAAGCCAGGAGGGCTAAGGGAAACTCCGCAACTACTAAGTCAGGTGCCCAAATTCAGGGAGCAGACAGCTGGTAAGGAGGGTACATAGCAGAGTTCAGGCTTTGGGGTCTTCACTTCATTGTACAGCAGCTGTGAGATCATTCCTAACTTCTCTGAGTTTCAGTCTCCTCTTTATAAAGTGGATATCACAGTACGAGTCTTGAATACTTGTTAGCTCTTGAGATATATATAAAAACCTGATTGCATCACAGGTGCCTAGTATAAGATAATGATGATGGTGGAGGAGAGAAAAGTGGTGAGAGAGGAGAGGTAATAAACAAATAAATAATGCTAAGTGAAATATGCCAGAGAAAGACAAACGTCATATGATCTCACTTACATGTGGAATCTAATGAACAAAATAAACTGAAGAATAACATGGGATCAGAAGCATGGATACATCAAACACACACAGATCTCAGAGAGAAAAAGGGTGTGGAGGACTGGAAGAGATTAACCAAAGAACATATATGCATATATGCATAGCTCATGGACACAGAAACAAGGTGGTGAAGGCTGGGGGTGGGGTGGGGTGGAGAGGGGGCAAAGAGGAGGAAAATGGAGGACACCTGCAATAGTGTCAATAACAAATAAATAAATATAAATAAATAAACAAACAAGCACATCTCTTTTTTGTTGGTATTCAGTTCCGGTTAGCCAAGTGGGTCTCAACCTTTTCTGCACATAAGAATCAGTTAGAAAACTTGTAAAAAATACAACAAATGCATTTTCTCCACCCACCTCTCCAGAAAGGGGGATTTAATTATTCTGGGGAAGCACCCAGGGATCTGCTTTTTTGTGTGGGCTTTAAAAATGTCTTTCGTAAGTCCTATGCAGGAAAGCTTATAAGAACCACTGCTTGACAGGATAACTGTGCCCAAGGGTGACTCTATCTCAAGGCTCCTGAGCCCTGGCTGAGCCCACCTGCTCGAGGTAAGGGGTGAAATAAGAAGCCACTTGCATGTGGCCTGTGCTCGCCTTTGGGTGGTGGGGGTGGAGTATCAATCAGGCAGAGGCTGGAGTCACACAGACACAGGATCTCTGCGCTCCTCGTCAATAACAGCTCACGATTGCCACACGAACCTGTTTACATCCACTAGAGTAAAGCACCATATCACAGGGGTAATCTTTTACAAGTAACATGCCATGATTTTGAAGGAAGAAACATTTTAGTGAAGCAGATGTGACATTTGGAGTCCAAAGACCTGGACTTATGTGTATCTTTTAGTTATTTAGTTCACTTCTATTCTCCCAAATGCTAACCCATACAGATGTCCCATCCTGAACCTTCCTCTGGCATCTCTGGGCCAGAGGCCAGGCGCACCCATGATGGGCTGGTCCATTAGTTGGGGCAAACTAAGCAAACTGCTGGACTCTGAGGCAGTTTCCTGAGTATCCATCGCCAATGATCACTCTCCAGATTTCAATCAGGGAAGAACGCAAATTCTATCCACTTTTTCCTCCAGTTCTACCACAGCCAGATGGGATGCCCATCTCATTTTACAATTAGTAACAACACAGCATAAGTGTGATCTAGGGACCCTGCTGGAAGGAGCTATGGTTTGAAGCTGGGCTTATTTTTTAACAACTGTTATTTATTTCCACTCTTTTAGAGAATATGGGTGTTAGATGTTTAAGCACTTGTGAAACAGAGGCAGGGTGGGAGGTTAAGGACATACTTAATGGGCTGTCTTTTGAGTACCTGCTTTTTGAAATGGTCAACAGCATGTTAATCATTTAGTCCAAGGTGAAGTTCTCTCACATCTGCCTTGGGCTAAAAAAATACTTACTTAGATTTATAATAAAGACTGTGAACATGAAGCAAAGTAATGTGAAAGTGTATGTAACGCACTCAGCATAATACATGACCCCAAACGAGAGATGTAATTATGTTTATAATTGCTTTTAAACAAACACTAAATATCTTATTTCTAAAACTTAACCCGTATTCAGATGAAAAAGAAAGAAAGAATTTGGGAGCACCCACTCTAACTATATTTACTTGGTTTAAAATAATAAAACAGGACGTGGCACCATTGCTGACAATGCCACATGTCAATAAAAAAGCCACACGCAAAGCTTAACCGTGGTCTACCCTGTGCGTTAGAATTTGTACTCATTCAGGTAGGATTTCATGCTTCGGCTCCCTTCTGGCTAACATGCAGCATGCCAGGAACCAGCGCAGACTCGATGCCCTGTCCTGCCGCACCTTTTAATCTCCTGAGGGAGGCGAACTTAACACAAAATAATGAAAATACAGTGTAACGAAACCATGAGGAAGGTGAGTGGAAAGTAATGTGGAAGCTCAGGAAGAGAGCACACTGTCTGGAGAACAGAAAGCTTTGCAGAGATGGTAACTCACTGGGGGATCTGAAGGATTGATAGGAGTTCACCAGGAAGAGAAGAAACGGCTGGGGCAAAGTGTTAGGATGAACAAATGCTTACACATTTCATTCTTGCCCAGAGCCAATGCGGAAAGAAGGTTTCAAGCTTATTGTATTTATTACAACATTTTAATATTTCCAACCTGAGGAAAAGCCCTGGGTTGTGCTCCTGGAGCTGTTTTCATGAAAACCAGATCACTGGCCTCACCTCTTACTTACTGTTTGAACATAGAGTTGTTAAATATCTACTCTGCCAGGAACTGTGTCAGGGACTGGGGAAGCAGTGAAGGGAAACAGGCTACCCTGTCTTCCCAGAGCTTGAAGCCCAGTGGAAAATCAGATGTGTAAAGAGCACCAGAGTGTTTGGAGGAGCAGTGCAATGTACTGAGAGCGTTCAGTGGGGAAGGGGCAGAACATGCTTTTAAATCTAATGTCACTGTGACTCAACAAACTGGAACTAGTAATTACTATCTAATTCTTAGGATGATTGGTACAGGTTATAACACTTGGGAAACTGTAAAAATGTTTAAAAATAATATAAGGCAAGGGTAGTACTGTCGTCATTCTTCTGGTTCACCTAATTAAATTCACTTAAAACAGCCAACAATTTAGATTTTTTTCCTGAATAAAGACAGATATTTATCAATGAAAAACTATGTCTTGAAATATCATTCCATCCACAAGAAGTATTTAGCACCAACCATTTACATTGCTGGTGAGAAATCAGTGTAATGATCACTCTTAGTGTCGTCTAGTTATCGCCTCTTAGAGAAAAAAAAGGAAAGGTCACCTGCTACCCAATATGCCCACACTCATGGAGCACGAGGAATGAATTCAAAGATCCCTACTTTATATTCTGAAGAGTGCAGTTTATCAAAGACTTCTCCATCAAGGCCAGAGAAGAAAGAAAACATAGTCTACAACAACATCAACCTAAGAAACAGACACTAACACAGAGTCTAGTTTGAAACCTCTTTGAACATGGAGATGCTGTAACAAAGGGGCAGAGCCAGTGGATGCTGGAGCCCGACTTTCCGAGTCCTCAGCTTGCCTCCACTGCTTATTACCTATGTGACCCTAGTTTACTACATAAATCATTTGTACCCATCTTTGTTCATTCCTAAAATTGGAGAGATAATAGCACCTACTTTGAGACCTTTTCAAAAGATTCAATGACTTCATACAGGCAAAGCTTTTAGAGTAGTGCCTGGTATGTTCTAAATACTCAAGACATATTATCTATCATGATTACTCTTATCATGATTACTCTTAAACTTCCACCTCTCCTAACAGAAAGAAACTAGAGAAAGTAAAACTAGCTAAGGGCTCTTATGTGTTTTTCTGTTTGGAGATGGTAGAATGCCAAGTGAAATGCAATCACTGACAAACTTGTCTTTTCCACCTATTAAAGGGAACAGGTTCATCGATGTCAAACTTTCTCCTGCCTGGAAAAAAAAAAAAATTTCCTTCTTCTAATGTAATCACAGTGACTTATCTGTCTAAAGTCCTCCCCAGCCATTCCCAATGATTCCTGTCCACCTGAGGTCGCCTGCCCGAAGAACAGAGGTACCCAGGTTAGCAAAGTTCTAGAGCTAAAATGACAGGAGGGCTGAAAGGCAATATTACATTTTCCTGTATTTTTCATTTCTGTTCATTATTCCTTCCAGTTCCTGGATGATTAGGATGAGTATGATGCCTTTTGTTTGGATTAAAGAGCATATAAAAATTCTGTATATTTGGAACTATATGATATACCAGTCTTACAAACTTAATAAAAGTCAAAGTGGAAGAAAAAAGACTCAAGCCTCATCATATTACTTTTCAATCTTTTGCAAAGCAATCCTAATGCCATACATATATATTCGAATCCCTAAGGACAGATCACTTTGGCTGAAATGTCCAATTGCATTAGAAAGTGCCTTGAAGGGGGTGCTGCAAATGCAACCTCATGCAATTAAGGAAAAGGAGAGGAAAAGAAATGTTGGCCAGGTCATTTGTTTCCCAATAGATTATCTTTCCAAATGTGGACCAGCAGGAACAATTTTTATGCTGACCTTGGAAAATTACTGCAACAAATTGTATGTGAAACCTAGATTTAGAAATTTTGAAACCAGTATACATGCAGAAAGTAGAAATTACATTTTGGAATAAAGAACTATTCCGTACATGAGTGAACACTAAGTCTTAATAAAGCACTTTCAAGCCTGATTATTATAAAAGTTGTGATGTTTAAGCTTTTTAGGCCATTGACCCTATTTCTAGGCTCCTGAACTATTAATCATTTTCTATCCTCTTAGATTTTTGGAGCAGGCCACAGAATTGTAATAAAAATCTTCTTTAAAAAAACTTTGGACTGATCATGATTGTGTAATGTCCCAAGAGAGAGAGTCACATGAAGACTCTTATCTCCTATAAGTGAGAATCACAGGGTTAAAGTGAAGATGGTGTCACAATCTGTTTCTGTTGTTTTCCCCACTTAGGTTTCATGGTCCTTCTCTGGTATTTTGTGATAAGAGGCTCACTCACAGAGCCAGCAGAGAAAGATTACCTGTTAGCTTCGTGGTGTAGAGCAACAGGTGGCAAACTGCCACTTGTTGGCCAAATCCTGCTCATTTCCTGCTTTTGCAAATAAAGATTTATTGGAACATAGCCACACCATTTGTTTATTGTCACTGACTGTTTTTTTCTGCAACAGCAGAGTTGAGTAGTTGTATCAAAGACAGTCTGGCCTACAAAATAAAAAATATTTCCTATCTGAACCTTTATAGAAAAAGTTTGTTGACCTTTGGTATAGAGGAAAAGGCAATAAGTTAAGAAGTAGATAAGAAACAGACATTTCTTAAGATGTTACTTTTTATCACTGAAGTTATCAGAGATCTATATTATTTCCTTTTTATAAGTAGAAACTCATATGTTTTTATATATAATTTCTAAGCTTGGGATATTGATCCTGAAACAAATTACCAAAGTGAATTCCAACATTTCTTCCTTCAAGGTTCTCAGCTCAGTCATATCCTGTTCTGAAAAGCCTTCTTCAATTCTTGCAAATGGATCTGACAGATTCTTTCTATGTCGCACTCACATTTATTCCTGTATTCTAAAGTATTTCACTTTTTAAAAAAAAATGTATTCCCTCCCCCCAACCTGTAATCTCCTCCATATTAAGGCTGATGTCTTAATCATTTTTGCATGTTTTCTCTTACTGACTGGTGCTCAGTGAATGTTTGTTGAAGTTAGCTGAAACCAATGAAGCGATAAGCAGAAGTCTTGAGAAATTAACTTGCTCAAGGTCACACAGCCAGTATGCGATAAAGTTGGGATCTGAACTCAACAATGAAAACAAGTCAAGTGCTCTTTCTATTTATTTTACTAAATCTAGTAAGGAGACCAGAGTTTTCATTTTGGTTCTGTGATTGATAATATAGATCCCGGTGTCTTTATAAAATAAGACTGTTGTGTTTTAAGATGTCTTTCAAGATTTCTAACATTCAATATGCTCTAAGATAATCATTTCATTAAATCATCACAGAGACTACTGATAGAAATAATCATAACAAATGGTTATTTTGTGGTTTATGTTAGGGCTAAAAAAGGCCACTAATTAAAACACCTTCTCAAAGAAGGAGCCAATCACCTCCCTAATAGTTGACTATTAATCAGTTTCATTTTACTTATTGATTTTTATTGATTTTAGAGAGAGGGCGGGAAAAAGAGAGAAACATCTGAGAGAGAAACATCAATCAGCTGCCTCCTGCATGCCCCCTACTGGGGATCGAACCCACAACCTAGGCATGTACCTGGACAGGAAATAGAACCAGCAGCCTTCTGGTGCAGGGGACGACACTCAACTGACTGAGTCACAATGGCCTGGGCAGTTAATCAGTTTTAAATCATACTGAGGTCCCACCTAGCTATGCACAGGTAGAGGATGGGGGGGGGGGGTCACTGGTTGGGGTACTCCTTAAGAAATATATTCATTGGGGAGATGGAGGGGGGGGTAGATTGGATGACCTTTTAGATATGTCCCAGTCTTGAGAATATTAAGATACGTAACACATTTTTACTGATACATGTCCACAAAGTACCAAACACTTGGAATTGTCAAATGGGCATGCCACTGCTGAACAGTTCTACTTGCAATCTGTATTATACCAACAGCTCCCACCCAGTTACTTCTGTCCATTGGTGCCTGGTTTACCCTCTAGATGAATAAGAACTGAATGAACTCAAAGGGAAGTAGTATGTGAAAGAGATTTTAGACTGGCTAACATCCATTCTTTACCTTCTCCCTTGACTGCCTTCACTATACAGTCTAGAAAAGATACACATTTGTATTTCTAGCTTTTCTTTCTAGAAAGGGTGACTATATCATTGAATTTGCACCAATGAGCTGAATGCAGAAGTCTATGGGTGGGGTGAAAAGGATATCTGCAGAAGTGTCTATGGCCGCGACCGATAGAATAGATATTCTTCGTGCCTTTGTGGCCCATTCCCATATTCTGTGTGGAGACAATACATGATGCCCAAAGAAGTAAAGGCCATCTTATGACAATGAGAAGAAGGCAAAGTTTGTGGAGATGTCAACTCTGATATAATGGCAACTTACCTCCTTGATAAGTTAGAGATATGAGAAAAATAACCTCTTATTGTTTGTCACCATTAGGTACATCGCTGCTTGCAGCCTGCATCATTCCTACCTGATACAGGCTGTATAGAGTTCATGAAACTCTGGGGACAGAAACACCTGCGTTAGAATGCCCATTCTGACACTGTGTGACCTTGGGTAAACAATCATATCTTTCTAAGATGCAGTATCTTCATCTGAAATTACAATAACAATAATAGAAATAACAATACTGAAAGGCTTGCTGTATGGGACAAAGCAGATAATACAGATGAAAACATTATGGAAAGTATGTGACACATAGTATTGCTCAACAAATATCATGTGTTGCTGTCACTGTTGTTATTAGTTGCATTGTTTGTATCATGTGCCAAGCACTGTACATAGTAAGGTAAATAATTCAAGATGATGCATGAAGAACACCTGACACAGAGCCTAGCATACAGCCTTCAGCAAATGCTTCCCGCATCATTATCCCTAGTGTGGCTGCTTCCTAAGGAACATGGCTCTGCTTTTAACCAACCATACAAAATACCTGTACTTCAGGTATAAATCTCTCACTCAGTTCCAGTTCATACTTATCAAAATTGGATTAAACAAAATTACATTTACAAATTACTGAATAAGTTGCCCATTAATTGGTCTTCTAGGTGTTCTAAAAAAATCTACCTATAAGCTAATCAAGACCATCAGTGAGCAATATATCTGGACCAAATCAATGTTTTCCTAGTCTCATCTCACTTTCTTTTCAATACAAAGAGAGTTTTGAGGGCTCTGTGAACTCCATTATATAGAGTTCTTTTTGTGAGGACAACAGAAAATACCTCTCTGCTTTCAGTTCTAGGAAAAATCATGTATCTCTAGAAAAAAAAGTTTGCTTCAAATCTTACAATATTATTGTGAATAATAAACATTATCATTTTTTCCTTTTTACTGGCTTCTCAAAGACCCAGAATAAGGGTTTTTATTTACTTTTAGCAAATAGAGAGAACCCCCATGGAATATATTCTTACCTATAATGCCGTAGATGACATAATCTATTTAAACCCATATTATAATACATTTTTGCTTACAGCTCTTAATTTTATTTTTATTTTACTGTGCTGTAATATATCAAATTTATAAAACAAAATCTTTCTTAAATAAGAAGGGTATACATTCATACATGCTTACATACAGTATATGAAAATAAACAAATAATAGATGGAACCCATCTATCGTGACAATATAGCTGACCTCTCTGAATTTTATTTATTTTAAACTTAAAAATGTTAATGGTGCATACTTCACAGGACTGTAATGTATATAACATTTGACTTATTGACATGTTCTAAGCGAGAATTTGGAACAGAGTGGGAACTCATCAGTATTTATACCTTTCTTGTCCTTCTAAAGAATTGTAATTTTAATAAATTAGTAGTCAGCAGGAATATTAATTTGCCAGTAATCCTAGGAAAGTGGTATTTCTAATTCTTGGCATGAGGTGAAGACTTAAAAGGGTCTTGCCTCAGCAGATTTACTTTGAAACACTAATTAGAACAGACTGTTACGATGGGGGAGGAATAGAAGGGCCACACTGTGCTCCATACGTAAGTTTATATAGTAATTAAAATACAGTCATAGTTCTCAATAAAGACAGTTCTTGGGTAGGACCTTTTTTAGGGATGAAATATTAGGATTGCTGAAGTCAGATGAAGTTTTATCAAACAAATTGCTTGAGGCAGATAAGTTTCATAACATCATCCTATGAACATTACCTTTGGAAAGATGTATTGATTCGTAGAATCTTTCGAAACAAATGAGGCAATGCCATCTGAGAAAGCTGGAGGTGAGGGTTCCAAAAAACTAAAGAAAGACCTTTCCCCCCCTGTAATATGAAGACATGTGTTTTCCTTCCACTAGTTTAAAAAGCAGCAAACTAGAAGTCCTTGATTTCAATTACAGCTCTGCCATCCTCTAGATCTGGGACCTTTAAAAAGACAGGGAGCTCCCTACTCCAGCAATTTTCAACCAGTGTGCCACAAGAATTCTTAAAACATGCAATACCTGACTATTTAGTCAGGGCACTGACCTCTTCTCCCTTAGATTGTCAAATAAAAATATGACAACAGCCATCTGGTATAAATGAATCAAAAACATGTCTTATTTTTTTTGGTCAGATCCACAAAAAATATATTTTTTGGCATGCTGCAGAATTTTAGTAATTAGTTTATGTTTGCCATGGAATGAAAAAGGTTGAAAATTGCTGTTCTAGCCTTCACGGGGCAACAGTGACAATTAAATGAGGTGATGGGTATCAGGTACTTGGCAAAGTGTGTGGCATATTGTACTGAAGTGACTTCATGTATGAAAGGGGAAAAAGACAGAAAAATAAACCACAGAGTGAAACCAAGTAAAGCAATGAAGTTGTTCGGTGATTTGGTAATGCAGCCACTTGGCTAGGCTGAACTACATTTCCCAGAATCCCATTTCCCATGGACTTCCGATTTAGGGGGAGCCACAGGAGGGGTTCCAGTGGGAGCAAGAGTCATTCACAGCACACAGACCTGCTGGCTCCCCTGGTTGGCACAGACCAAGGCATTAAGATTTTTAATGTCTTTAAAATAACTCTGTGGTAACAGTACTTCAGATCTTCCCTGAAATGCTAGGAAGAGGTAATATTCCACTTGGCAACTGTTCATTAGGACACATTATGTGGAACTTTATGAAAGAGAAAGGCAAAGGGTTAATAAAACGACTGGCAGACGGTAGGTTCTCCAATATGTGTATTTCATTTCAGGGATGACCAAAGGGAAAACGCAGAAGAGTTTTCCTCCTGTCTCCTATCCCTGGACCCAGCCCTCTTCCTTACGACAGGCATGGTTCCTCCTCCTTGCTTAGGAACCCCCCAGTTCTGTTACAATAACAATCTTTGCAAGGGCCTTTAAATGCGCTCCAATCTCTTTTCCATTTTTTAAAAGCAACCATCTCTCCAGATATGATTAAGTTTCCCTCCATTTATTTACAACCAAACTTCTCAAAAACAATTACTCTCCCCATTCCGTCACCCCACGCTTGCCTCTCAGTTCCCTCCAGACTTTCCCACTACTCGCTTTAAGGCGATGGGAGACTTCCAGACCTAAATTCAACGGGTCGCTTTAGAATTTACTTAGCAAGACGGTTTGAAAGCCTTAGCAATATCTCACACTTCAAACACCCCAAACCGAACTCACACTCCCCCCCAAACCTGGTCTCCCCCAGTGTTTCTTCTCTCAGCGAGCAGCACAGGGCTGTCCCCCAGCTGCACAAACCAGAAAGCAACCTGCTGTCTCCGCTTCTTGGCCTATGCAATGGTTTCTAGTCCAGATGAAAGGCCTCCTCTACGAGGCACTATATTCCTTTCTTTCCAGATCATGGGGCTCGCTTTTATTCCAAATCAATCTCTGCACGGCAGCTACAGTTTTATGAAACACAATCTGCTTAATAACTTTCAAATGGCAGTCACTGCTCTTGGAATGAAGTGGCAGAGGCTTGCTGGAGCCCTCAGGGTGGCACACGTATGTTTCTGCTTCCATTTCCCTGCTTCCCTGGCTCCCTGCTTTCCCTCCAGGCTGGCCCTGCGCCTGCCACCTCCCAGGGCCTGCAGAGGCCCATTTCTCTGTGTGTACGGCTTCCTCCCCTAACCTTACCCTCTGCTGACCTAACCAGCTCCCACTAATCCTCCAGCTCTCATATTTAACCTCCCTGACGGGTCAGACATCCCCGATGTGCTCCTCACACTTCTTCTTTGTAGCACTTATCACCATGGTAACCAACTAAATGCTAAAATTTAACTTCCAGGGTCAGAGGCTGTGTCCCCCTTATTTGCTGTTATATTCTTAGCATCTAGTATAATGTGAGTTCTCAATACATTCCTGAATTAATGAAAGTTCTGATTCAATTACTGTTCCTCAATAAAGTATTTAAATGTAAATATTTTTTTCTTTAGTATCTGAGTAAAATAGTATAACACCAAATAAAATCCAGTGTATAAAAGATGTATCAAAGTGGAAGATTTTAGTAGCCAAATCTTTGCATTAAAAATTAAGTACCTGGTGCATTATAGGTATATCACATTGTTTATTTACCACCTTTTAAGCAATTACATTACATTAATAAACTAAAACTCAAGTCATACTTGCTTGCATACTGGTCTTCTTTTCTCCTCCTATGTTTACCTTTATTTCCCTATTTTTGAGAAGGAAATGCACTTTTTTCCTCAAAGCAATTTCTTCCTGAACAAATAACTTGTTTTCAGGATGAGAAAGATGTTATATATGCAGAAAGATTTCTTATAAAATACTCAGAAACCTAAGCATATACGTTCTTTTTTACAGGCAAAAGGAAAGAAACCATTATTTGTACAGTTGATCCTGGAAAATATATGGAGTTTGTATGATGCTGTCTTTTAAATGCCATCTTTTAAAGGTTAAAATGAAAAAACTCTAGAAAACTGCTCTCACTGACACCTTAGAACTAGTCTTTAGAAGACGAGGAGCAGAGAATTGAGTTCCAGACCTCAGAACCAACCGTCAGTCCCCAGGTTTACCACATCCTGTCATGTCACCCACCTGTGCAACCAAGAGTCACCTCCAGGAGCCAGCAGCACCTACCATCAGCTAAAAGGTTCTGGATTCTTCTGGAAAGCTCTCCCACTGACTTCACGGAAGCTGGTGATTATACCATTGGGCTTACTACATCAATTTGATTCAAATGGGGCTTTACTTTCTTTTTCTCCTTTTAACAAATAATTTGGGGGGCATCTATTATATAACAAGCACAAATTCTGTCCTGTGCAATGTAATGTCTTATGGAAATGAGTGATGTGATAAGAAATACACACTATTTGGTCATGCAGATGACCAAAATATATTTCTCAGGTACATTAGCTCTTCATCCACAGTTCCTGACTCACAACTCCCAAACACCTCAGAATTTCCAAAGTTATGAGAGCAACAGTGGTGTCTCTTGTTATGTTAATGAGGTGATTTTTAGACCCCCACCCAAGGATGAGGGGCTGGTTAACAACAGGAAATTTCAGTTCCACCCAGTCCAGGGAGGGCTGAGGGACTTAGGGTTGAATCAATTGTCAATGGCCGGTGACTTCCTTATGGTTACAGAACAAAAACTCCATAAAGATCTTAAAGCAAAGCTTGGTCCTTTTTGGAGAGAATCTAGACTGGGGGACTAGAATGCTTTCACATGCTACCTTGTAGGGTCCCAAACTACATTAAGTCAGAAGTTCTTTCATTTGGGATCTCACTCTACATTATCTCTTTATCTGGCCATTGACTTGTATTCTTTAATATATTTTGTAATAAATCAATAACCTAGTGAGTAAACAGGTCTTCTTTAGTTTCATGAACCATTCTAGCAAAATATTTAAGTTCTCCCTTAATGGCATACCCTCAAGCTGACAGACAGCAGAGCATAATTGTCAAGAGCACGACATTTAAAATAAACACTGTCTGGCCCTGAATTCTTAACTCACCAATTGGCTATGGCTGTGTGGACTTAGGTAAGTTGCATAACTGCTCTGTCTCATTCCCTCACTTGTAAAATGTGATTAATAGTAATTCTCTATCTCTTTGGGTTATACAGAACATTTAATAAGTTAACAGGTATAAAGTCTTTAGCAGAAATCGTGACAAATAGTAAATATTAGTAGTAGTAAATACTATTATTGTGATTTTCTTATAACAATTAATGTTATCAAAAAGTGCTATGAAGAAAGCTCAAAGCAGGGAAAAGGAAAGAGGAAGCAGACAACACCAGAGTAGGAAATGTGGGTGGGAAGGGATAATTTAGATAAAGAGATGAAAAAAAAAGTAGTTCTGAAGAGATGACATTTCAGCAAAAAGCCTAAAAGAAATGAGACAGTGAGTCAAGTGAATATTTGGAGGGGACATCCTAGGGAGAGAAGAGCAAATACAGAATGAATAAGGGCCATTGGGTGGAAACCAGCTTGGCTTGCTGGGGTTAAGGAATAGTAAAAATAATAATAATAAAAATAAATAAATAAATAAATAAATAAATACTATAAAAAGCTATACTAGAAATGGGTGAGCAAGACAGAGAATGAGGTGAAAAAGAAGAGAGGTGAGCAAGAGCTAACTCATTTGGTGCCTCATGGACCACTGAAAGATTTTAGACTTTTTCTGAGATTGTGAGAAGGCCACCAAGGGGCTGTGAGCAAATCTAAATGCCTTTTTTATTTTCTTAAAAAATATAATTTTATTGATTTCAGAGAGAAGGGAGAGGGAGAGGGAGATAGAAACATCAATGATGAGAGAGTCATTGATTGGCTGCCTCCTGCACGCCCTCTGCTGAGGATCGAGCCCGAAACCAGGGCATGTATCCTGACTGGAATCGAACCTCTGTCTCCTGGATCAAAGGTTGATGCTCAACAGCTCACCTGTGCCAGCTGGCCTAGGTTCCTTTTTTAAAAGATCACTCCGCCTATGCCTAGAGAATGGACTGCAGAGGCACAAGGGCAGGAGCAGACAATGCCTATTGTACATTTAGTCCACATATCAAGCATGTGAGATAAACATTCATGTTCCTATTTTACAACAGAGAGCATGAGGCTCCGAAACAATTCATCAAAAGGCACACAGGTGTTTAGACCCTAAGCCCAGTGTGTGTTTTCCATGCTGTAGGAAAGCCTTCCTGGGCCTCCCTGACAAGGTCAGATGGTCTGTTACATGTTCTCACTACAGCAAGTTCCTCTCCTTCAGAGCGCCTGCTGGGGTTTAATTTTGTATCGGTCAGGTGCTTACGGGCTTCATGTCTAAGCATGGTGGCAGGACTCACCGTTGCGTCCTCGGGGTCTATCTAGTACATACAGCAGGTGCTAGGGAATTACTTTTGAATGAATGAATGAATGAATAGTACTGCTAAAGTAAAGGGAGCAAATGAGAAGTACGTGAATAAATGTTAATAACATAGAAACAGGAAATCAAATTTAATATAGTAACAACAAAGGCCTACTATATGAAAGCATCTTTTTTCTTTTAATCTAGCCGTTATTTTTCAAATGGTTATTAGTAAAAGTAAGAAAAAATATTTCTTAATCAAGACAAATGAAAACTCTGAAAATCAGGTTTTTAAAAATCAAGGCATTAAACAAAACACAGCAGGTCTTTTCCCAAACTTCTCAATGTACACAAGCATTATTTTATTTATTTATTTTTTAAAAATATATCTTTACTGATTTCAGAGAGAGGAAAAGAGAGGGAGAGAGAGAGAGAAACATCAATGGTAAGAGAGTCATTGATTGACTGCCTAGCCCACAACCCGGGCATGTGCCCTGACCGGGAATCGAACCTCGATTGTCTGGATCCTAGGTCGACACTCAACCGCTGAGCCACGCCTGGCCAGGCCTCAAGCATTATTTTAATGATGGGAACAGTTGGCCAAGCCAAAGAAGTCAGAGCATGGTTTATCTATAGACTTGCAAACGATAACAAATAAAATAAAAATAATTCTAGATATTACTATTACAATATTAGCAACGACAACAGCTCATATTTGCATAGTGCTTTCCAGTCTACAAAGAACTGTTGCATATAGTATTTCATTGTTCATTCAGCAGGTATTCAACATTTCACCCATCATTTAAATCCTTTATTTAAACACACACACACACACACCACATTCTTTCTGGATCATTTCTGCAGAGGTCTC
Source organism: Miniopterus schreibersii (assembly GCF_964146895.1). Taxonomy (NCBI): domain Eukaryota; kingdom Metazoa; phylum Chordata; class Mammalia; order Chiroptera; family Miniopteridae; genus Miniopterus; species Miniopterus schreibersii. The sequence continues at coordinate 28,175,307 of NC_138112.1, read as the reverse complement.
CTTTGCAGTGGCTTTGATAAAAGCTGACTGTGGAATTTTATTAAATTCAGTCCCCATTAAGACTTGGCATTGTCTGAGGCACTATCAGATGCTGCTGAGCTCAGTAAGGGAGCCTGTTCTTATATCTTCTATCTTCAACAAACAGCAAGCCCCAGTTTTTCTTTTTTGGAGATGGAACTGGTAATAAACTTTTCTTTTCATTGGTATACAAAACCAATTTTCACGCCTTCATTTCCTTTTTTGTGTGCAAGATACTAAGGAGATGAAAATGAGTCCCTGTTTTCAAGTCTAACACCTCTAAAATTAAGCTCCAGGGACCCTGTGATAACTCTGAAGCGGTAACTTCTCTCTAGGCTGTTTGGAAAAGTAACTCTACCAACCACCCAAGAGCAAGGACTGACTTTGCTATTATCAGGCTACAGCACATTAATGGCTGTGAGGACACAAGCAAAGAGGTGAGACACAGTGTCAGCAAATGTGCTGTGGACAAATAGGACATACTCATTTTCACAACTGGATGATTGATGTCCAGTATTTTTAAAACACACACAAAAAATTGTCACTTCCTGGGCACCTATATACAAAGCAACTGGCTTGCCTCTCATTACACAGTAACTCATTTGATCCTAAGAACAACCCATAATCTGTGTATTATTATTCCCTAAATCTCATTTCTATCTATATACTTCAAAACTGAAGATCAGATAAAGCAAGTGCCTAGGGTGAACATACCTTTAAAAATATTCTTCTTTTTTTGAACATTACTTTTCCCCCAAAATACATATTCTAAAACAATGCTAAAACTGAGAAGTGAATGAACATGCATTGCTCCGATCTGTTAACCCCCTGGCGGTGCCACATTGCTTAGTAAACCTCAATGATGCAGACTCAAGGACTGGGTCTTTACACTCTGTCCCTACTAGATGTGTTACCACTTTTAGTCTACTGTAGAATCATTGAGGAATTTGTTGACTTAAACTTCATCACAGGTGCCCTGAAGATCAGAAAAAGGTGATACATTTCTGTACAAACTCATTACCACTAGTAGTAAAGGTTAAGCTGCCAGAAAATTATTGTCTATGATATCTGAAATTTATTTTTTAAATGAAAGTTCAATGACTTTGGGAAAATATGTGGAACTGAGGAAAAAGCATGAAATCACCAAGTACCCTTACAAACAACTCTTCTTAGAGATAATAAAAGTATGCTTATTACACTTTTGCCTTCTACTCTAATTTCTCTAGCCTTCCCTAAATTTGAAAGAGGAATAAAATGGCATTCTTTCTTCTTAGGGTTATTAGGGCTTCCTAAGGCTTCCCACACCAATCAAGATCATTAAACCTATTCTGATTCCTTCATATAAACACTTGGTGGCTTTAAATTTGTGCATTTGGTTCATAAAATGTTGGCAATTTATATTGTACAGTAAATTTCCTGCTATATTTGATGAGTTCATTCTTAAGACTATGGAAAAATAATTGAGGTTTCAAAACTCATATTCAATGAAAATATAATTGGTAACCTAAGGATATTATCCATTCTAATTTTGAAATACATAATTTTTCCCTGTCTCCCAAAACCCACTGATGGGATGGAATCAACACTGCAAGTAAAAAGGTGAACTTTCGACAGGAGGAAAGAGGGAAGATAACTTATTAAGGAAAAGTGAGACAGTGAAGGAAAAAAATGCCTTATAAACCAAATATATCAATATTTTAGGGAAGAACAATTCTTAAGAATAAGGTATGATTATTTTGATAGAAGGCTTGAAGAGTAAGGACTTGCAGTAATCAATGAAATGAATGGGAAATAAAGATGGCTAAATAAAAATCAATCAATCAGGGTCAAGGGTCAAATTTCTCATCTATACTTTCAAACCTCACTTACATGTCACATCTTACTTATAAATTCTTCCCCAACCTCTCTGGGTAATTAGTAGTTCATGCCTCTGGAAGCCTAAGTGAATATTGTACAATTATCTATTATATCTCACAATTCATTTACAATAATTGTGGCTTCCACTCCTACTCATGAAAAAGTGGTCACTAGGGAAATTACCCTCTAACCATAAATATTGTAATTAGAAAACCAGAAAAAAATATATGAACCAACTATTTTCAGTTATTTGGTAATAGAGATCCCTGTGATTTCTGAGAGCAAGAAAATAAATGAGGTGACCTTGACAATTGCTCCAGCTTACTGCCTGAAGGCAGTTTCTAGGAGACAACAAGAAATATGGAACCCAAATGGAGCCAAGTTTCTTTAATACATTGAGAAGACAGAAATTGGAGTTTAGGTGGCTGACACAGGTAGAATTTGCAGGCAGAATACGATAGAGAGAGAAAGAGAGAGACAGAGACAGAGATCCAACGATCTAACCAGAACCCACCTCACCCCACCGATTCTGATTCTCTGGGTGTCTAATTACCTAGGCATGCACAGGTTGAGGCTCCATGAGGCTAGGGAAAATAACAGACTAAACAACTGGGAATATTTCACATTTCCACCAGCCAGAGGAGAGAAGCCTCATATTATTTGGGTTGTAGGTAGAGGAATAAGAAAGACACTGCCTTAGTTACAGGGCTAAATTAACCCTAATTAATCCTAGATTTAGGGATGCCTTACCTGCTAAAAGATTAAGAGCAAGCCTGAAAAACATTACAGTGATTTCGTGTAAGTTAGCAGTTGTGCCAGAGAAAGTCCTATATTCTAATAGAATACAGCAACCACAGCAACGAACAATATTAAGTATATAGTATCTAGCTTCCAAAAAAAAATTACATGCAAAAAACCAAGAAAATATGAGTCATAATCAGGATTAAAAAAATAATAGAAACAGTGCTAGAAATTATAGAGATCATGAAAAGAGCAGATAAGAATGTTCAAAAAGCTAACGTAAAAACATGTTCCATATGCTTAAGAAAGTGGAGAACACCGTGAGCAGGATGGGGAAGATGAGACAAGAAACAGACTATATGGAGATAAAAATATACACCTGAAGGGAAAATACACCGGACGAGAGTAATCATAGGTTAAGGTGCCACAGAAGATGACAACCGGTAAACGTGAGCAGATAATGATAAGAATTATTCAGAATGAAACACAGAGATTTAAAAAGACTAAAAAAGGAACAAATATTGAATAATATCAAGTACACTAATATATGTGCAAATGGAGTCCCAAAACGTGGGTCAGGGAAGTAAAACTATTTGAAGAAATAGTGACCAATAATTTTCCAAATTTAACTATAAACCCACAGGTCTACAAAGCTCAACAAACCCCAAGCAGGATGAACATTAAAAAACAAAACCAAAAACCCACCTATTTACTTCATGATCAATATCAATCCAAAACACAACAGGAGAAAGGAAAAAATGGAAGAAGGAACAGAAAGTAAAAACAGAAAGCAAATAGCAAGCTAGCAGATGTAAGCTCTAGCGTAATAATAATTACATCAAGTGTAAATAGTCTAAACTCGCTGACTAAAAGGCAGAGATTGATGGAATGGATAATGGGGCAAAGCCAACTATATGATACCTATAAGAAACTGAACTTAAATAAAAAGATTTAGTATAAACTCTCCAAACACTGGGAATTCTTTAAGGGTATGGGCTATATCTAACACACCTTGTATTCCCAGTACCAAGTTCAGTGCTAGTACTAAGAATCTACTCAAAAATATTTGTTGACAGAGAGTGGATATATTTAAAACTTCTTATGGCATAAGATATGTAAGGAAAATTCCAGGAAAGCATTGGAGAAATAATCACTTTCTCCAAATTAATAGGTTTATAAAATGAGGTTTTATGACAACTACTTTAAAAAGATCCAGTTTTTATTTTAAGAAAACATTGTATGCTTTGTGTTTGTTTTATGCTGATTTATCTACTTCATCTGAAAACAGCAAAATTTAGATAATCTTTTAAGTCAGATGTCAGCAAAATTTTTGTGTAAAGGGCCAGATGGTAAATATTTCAGGATTTGAAAGTCATACGGTCTCTGTGGTCAACTCTGGCATTGTGTAGCATGAAAGCAGCCATAGACAGTAGTAACTAGAGGAATGGCATGGTTGTGTTCCAATAAAACTTTATTTATGAAAACTAGCAGTAGACCAGACTTGGCCCATGTACTGAAGTTCACTGAGCTCCATTCTAAGCACAGGACGATTGTTCATAACCTCTGTCTATGTATTATATGTTCCTTAAATTGTGTATTTATCGCTACTCTAAAAAGCTCAGATTACAGCCAGCAGTAAATGTACATATATCTTTATATATTTACCCTGTGTCTACTTTTCTTGATTCACACAAATAGAAAAGACAAGATCTCACACACTGACAGGTAATTTACTTCTTATATCTAAACTCTTCAACGCTGTTTCATTCTTTTATTGCATTTTTACAGCCCCTACAGCTAGTAACTTTGAAAACAACCCTAAACTGTAAAAGTGCCCAACGTCATCATTGTCAGCTCTTATTTTCAATGGGATAGAAGGTCTGCTTAATTATATTTAGGACCAGTAATACACATTACAATAATTTGTTCAATTTGCTTTTCCAAAATACCTTGTATTAGCCTTTTGCTCAGCATGTCATGAGTTCCTTTTCCAACTTTTCATAATTTTTTCACCTTATAATTACGACTAATAAGAATGTATTCTGTTTGCCTAATCCTCATGACTCTTTATGAAAACACTCTTCTAAAATAATGTCTTGAGGTTACAAGATCAAGGGTCACCAAAAAACAACCCACTATAGCAAATAAATAACAAATTCTACTTAAGGCAATTATTCACTCCAGAGAAATGGTATAATTTATAAAGAAAAAACATGCATTTGGTGTTAACATTCCTGTCTAATGTAGAGATTAGGAATTCAAGATTTAGATTCTGCTTCTGTTTGCTAGTTGCAGTATAACCCTAGATAAGTTATTTATCTTTTAAAACCGTTTTCTCATCTATTAATGTGAAAATAAGGTAAACCTCATTGGGAGTGATATAAGATTAAATAAACTAATGCATAAAAAGTTTAGTACAGAATTTCATAATGAAGCTTAATAATGAACATTCTATAAAAGTTTAGTATTATTTTCATTTCATGTGCTTGAAATGCAGTAAATGTTTAATAGGTGAGAGATAGAAAAATATATATATATTCTGTATATAATCTATAACCAATTTACCAATTTTTTTCAAAATCTCCGGAGTTCAGTATAGTGCCAGATAACCACTAGGTATTCAAACATTGCTCACTAAAATTGAAGTGAATTAGGTCCCTACATATGGATACCTTTCTATATATGATGATTTCAACTTGTCATTAAATCATTTATCACTCCCATTACCCAAGAAGAGTATTTGAAATCTTCAACTTTATTCCCCCACCCAAAATTACACTTTTACACTATAATATGGCAGATGTTTAATATATAAACTTAGCTATGTTTAGTTAAATAATTACACCTGTGAGTTTAGGTGCTACTATTCTAACTTAGTAATGGGAGAGAGAGAGAGAGAGAGAGAGAGAGCGCCAGAGAAGTGATCCTAGGCACTATGCAGGAGAATTAGGTGGAAACTTAGTTTTGATACGCTTTAAAATTCATTTTTTAAACTACTGTGCTATTGTGTCTATCATAAGATGTACAAATCAGAAAGAATATATGCACTCCTATGTTCATAGCATTATTTGCAATAGCTAAGATGTAGAAACAGCCCAAGTGCCCATCAGTAGATGAGTGGGTAAAAAAGCTGTGGGGTATTTACACCATAGAATATGTAGCTATGAGAAAGAAAGACCTCTTACCCTTTGTGACACCATGGAGGGACCTGGAGATTATTATACTAAGTGAAATAAGCCAGTCTGAGAAAGACAAATATCACATGATCTCACTTATATGTGGAATGTAATAAACTAACTAAGCTAATGAACAAAATAGGTCCAGAAGCACGGATGCATGGAACGGACTGACAGATCTTAGAGGTGAGAGAGGTGTAGGGGATAGGAAGAGATTAACCAAAAAACTTATATGCATATGTGCATAGCCCAAAGACACAGAGTGTAGTGAAGGCCTGGGGTGGGGTGGAGGCTGGGTGGAGGGAGGAAGTGGGGAGAAAATAAAGGACAACTGTAATAATGTCAACAATAAAAATAAAACTTAAAAGAAGTACAAATTACCACAAATTATCAATTACCTCAATAAAAAGGGGAGGAGAATTTTCATATTTCTTATGCCTCTAAAATATCTCATTTATTAGTTCTTATGACATTTGAGGCAGATATGGTCATTGTCTTTCTCATATAAGGCAACTGATACTTAAAGAGGCTAAGTAACTTGTCTAACGTCATCCATGGCCTTTTCCCATGGGATTAAAAATACATACACACAAAGAACAGCTTCATTTACTTTAACTATTCTAATGAAAATTGGCCCCTGAAACAAGTTGGCTCTCTATTCAATCAGGCGCTTAGCCAAGGCAATAAAGAGCTTCATGCCAAATACATGGTTGAAGCATTAGAAACATGCCTTTTCCAAATTGTATAACATCACATAATGAATGCTGGGTGGAACGGTTGTATGTAACCCTGCACTGAGAAAGGTCAGGACCAGACACTCCAAACTATCTGAGAAAGGAGATGGAGCATGTATTCCACGTTTAGCATGTTTCAGGTACACGCAGGTACATTTGATCTTAACAACATGTGAGGCAAACTTGATCCCCTCATCTTTCTTCTGAGGGAACTGAAATTCAGAGAAGCTAATGTGCTCTAGGTCCTTCAGCTGGTAAACGATAGGACCAGTTTGATTTTTTAAAATTTATCTTTATTGTTGCAAGTATTACAGATGTCCTCATTTTTCCCCCATTGACCCCTCCTACCCCTCACCCCCCTACCCCAGGCCTTCACCACACTGTTGTGTGTGTTCATGAGTTATGCATATATGCATATACATTCTTTGGTTAATCTCTTCACACCCACTCACTCACCCCTACCTTCCAAGCTCTGAGAATCGTCAGTCTGTTCCATGTTCCTATGTCTCTGGATCTATTTTGTTCATCAGTTTATTTTGCTCTTTAGATTTCACATAGGAGTGAGTTTCAGGAAAGTACAATACGCAAAATTTCAAATGAACAATATAAATATGATAATGTTGAAAAGACAAAGTTTTTACCTCCCCTCCTCAACAGGAGAACGCACACTTTTACAGGGAAGGGGAAACTCCCCCTTCCTGGACAAAATGCACTTCCCCTTCCACATGTCCCAGCTGCCTGATATGCACAATCCATTCCCCGACTTTGATATTTAAGTTTCACAGATCTAGCTGCCTCTCACCTACGTAAGAGTGACATATGGTGGGGATGTATTTTTTCAACATTACTAGGTACTTAGACTCTTTATGAAAACTTCGTATTCATTTAAAGAGAAAAAATCAGCTATGCAATTACAACTTTATAAATCACCCTCTTGGAGGAACCTCCCTAGTCCCCTCCCCCATTGGAAATACAGGAAGCATCAAGGTAATAGTAGGAATTTTGGAGTCAGACAGACAGGTAGACTTGAGTCTAAGTTCTGGCAGACAAGTGGCTAACCAGATCCTTCTGAATCCCTTATCCGCACAGAACTGTTCAGAGAATTGGGTGTGATGATGAAGGTAAAGCGTGGCACACAGCAGGGGCCTGGAAAACAATTCCTTCTCCTTTGTAGCACTTTGATAAACAAATGGCAGAAGTCTTTTAAATTAGCATTAATAACATATGTATCCACCCTCTTCCCCAAGAGTGTGTTTCTGGAAAGTGGTGTCTGCATCTTTATCAGGTATTTGGTCTCTACATTGTAGTTGCATTCTAGGTGTTCAAGGAATTATTGGTGAATTCAAATTACAGGCAGTAGGCTCCTGGGCTAGAATGAAGGAACCAAAACCCAAAGCAGAATGTTGGACTCTGACATTGCTAGTAAGTGCTAATGAGGGCAGCTTTGATCACAAGTGTGTGGGCAGGTAGGGGGAGGAAAGTACTTTGGGGTCTATTTTATGGAAGGCTGCTGATGGAGAAATGTGCCCACTGCACACTCTGTCAATCTTCACACTTTCCATTTTGGCTGTTTTACAAATCCATTTGCCCACTTATATCTAAAGGACCAAAGTCTATGGCTTTCAATCTAAGGAGGCTAGTAAACTGTGACTAATTCATTTCTACTGGTCTCTTTCAGACCTTAGTTTACATCACTAAAAACAAAAACAAACAAACAAGCAAAAAACATCATGTTACATTTTATAATATGGTGCTGTTTTATTATTTCTAAGTGAAAAATTCCTTCTAGACAAATATATATATATGTGTACACATACACATACACACACAGAGCATTCAAATCTTTTATACAGAGCATTCAAAATATTTTATAGCAGCATATAAACCTTGCCTATTCTATTGGTGAAAATTGTTATACTACTAAGATCAATTAATAATTTTTACTCCTGTATTTCTTATGGTGAACTCAATTGTTTATCTAATATAAAAGTCCTGATAGCCTCTATTAAAATTCTCTACTCTTATGTAGAAAGTTTTTGTAAATGTACTCTAAATTTATATGAGAAAAGAATCTCTCCTGAATGATTTATGAGGAAGATTTATGGTTCATTTCTTCTAAGCTAGTCTCTAATGTTACATCATTAAAAAGAAACCTTACCTCATGGGAAAAAAGAAGTTTTCTTTGAGAAATCATAGTATTCTAAAATTTCTTTATTTTATAATGCTATAAGAAAATCTATATTTTTCTGTCTTCTTGTGAGGTGGCAGACCTTTGAGACTTACCATCAAGGATTTTAAGAGGTAATTTGTGTATAGTTACATTTAAATTAATCTAATAACATGTAAATGAACACATAGCAAAAAGGGGAAAATTAATGACTTACATTTAGATTCATATTGTGAAAAGGTCATTGAAGAATCATTTGATAATGACTGGATTCAGTCCGATTAGAATTTTAAAAGTTCAGAAAGTATCTGAAGTATGTTAGCAAATTCATAGCCTAATAATAATGTACCTTTATTTCCTCGTTGCTTTACATTTCACAACTTGATAATGCTGGACTACATATGCAGATTCTAATTATACACAGCAAAAAACGCTTAAATTGGAACTCCTGAAAGGGTCCATTCCCTTATAAAAAGGTGTGATTATTTGATAACACATAAAATTTGTATTTGATAAATAAAAACTGAATGTGTCAATTAGCTTTCAGTGTTTTTTCCCCCTACAGCAGATTCAAAATTGTGGAAATTACAGCTTTAACTTCCCATGAACTATCCTTGCATTGCTCCAATTTGTGGTTGCTCTGAAACTTCATAGGCAAAGGGATTGATTCTTTCCAGATGCTCCTAGTCAAACCACACTTCATGCTTTTGATTTGAGGCTATTCTGTTTAATAGTGTTATAAATACATGGTTCTCTAGAAAGTTACCAATGCACAAATCAAGTTCTGTTAGTGATGCATCTTGGGAATATGTTTGTTACTAACATGTAGCCTTTCCTCTGTTCAGCTTCTATTGGCTTCACTAAAGGCAAACTTAATGCTGAGTGACTCCTGCTGTTACTGTCATTCACCTACAGGATTCAGTTCACTACTCTCCAACTAAGTTTCCGATCAGTACTTTTGATAGCACTTAGTCATTCACAGTCACTTACTGAATGCTTATTGATTGAGAGAGACATTTTGGCCTTTTAGGAAATAATCAGTAATCTTCCTGGATGCTCAAAAATATAGCAAAGATGAAACCACAGAGTTCCTGGCACATTTGAGCAACAAATGACCTTAGCAAATAACTACAGATTCCACTTGGGTGGATACTTTTGAAAAATAGTCCAAGGAAAGAGAGAGAGAGAGAGAGGGAGAGAGGAAAGGAGAAACTGAGACCTCAAAGTAATACCTTTATCACTTGTGAAGGAGACTCATGAAAGACCAATGTTCACATTCTGGCTTGCTGACTCTTTGATGTTCTCAACAATGTTCTTAATTTTTCTGACTTTGTTTTTGCCAATTAAGAAAAAGGGGAAAAAATACCTTTTAAGGGGCTTGAAAAGAAAAATTCTGACATAATAAATGGAGGGGAGAAAACTTGCTTGACAAATACTGTAAGGAAATAAATGATAGTTGCATTACCACACTGTCAATAAATTAAAAATCTTATGTTTAAAATTTGTTTCCTAGTGGTTGTTGATTATGTTTAAATGTCCTTAAAATCCCTAAATCGCCAACATTTCTTACAGCACCCTCTTTCTATAAAGTTTGAACAAAACTTGTTTTCCATTAAATGCTTTCCATTAAATGTCTATCAATCAAGATCAAAGTAACTCTGGGTCTCATCTTACAATATGGATCAAAAATGAAAACACGAGGATGATGGCTTTCTCATATCTGCATTGTTAAAATTTATATCAAAGGTCCTTTGCACCTTTTGATGTTTTAGATGAACACATTTGTTCCATTTTCGTAAGTTTTACCTGCTTTTTCATAGGCAGAAAACTAACCTTTTGCTTTAATGAAAGTCCACCAAGCTGAATTAAATTCCAAATGGGTAGCCTGATGCTTCCCTTTAAAATTATTTGCTTTATGGGGGGGAAGGAGATCTGTAGACCTCTATGTGTCACAGTTGCTCCTGGAGGTTCTTCAGCCCCCTAAACCTCAGCATTTATAGAACTTACAAAGTGCTAGTGATGCTCAGTCTGATAACAGGACAGGGTGTGTTAATCTCATCTTATAGTAGATAATTTTGTTTTATGTAAATATACAAGGAGGCCCAAAACCAAGGTCAGGGAACTTTTCCCTAAAACCTATTTCTTCAACTGTTCTCTTTGATTCAATGCCATTGTAATGTACCCAGTTTAGCTACTTCAGAATAATTCTTCACTACTCTTCTCTATAACTTACGATGCTCAACTGCTCCTCTCGTGTAACTGATTCTGTGTTCAAGAACTTTTGAAATTATCCCCTTTTTGGGCATTCTGACTACCACTCTCTTGGTTCATGTGCCATCAACTCTAATAATACCCTCCAAACTCACCTTTCTGCCTACAATCCCTCCACATTTTATCCCTCATAAACCACAGAACCGGTAAGTGAGTTAAACTACATTGAAACCTTTGCTGGACACCTAAACACACTGCAGTTTATAAGCAAAAGCTTCTTTCCATGGCACCTAGTCTTCTCCATCTGCACCCAACCGTGCATGGAGTCTCATTTGCCATTCTCTCTCTTACACTCTAATCCAGTCACACAGAACTATGCATCACCCCTGAACACCACATGCTGTTTCATAATTTTCTTTCTTCACCAATGTGCTTGATTTTTTAAATTGTGATTCTAAATTTCCAGTTGGTGGACTAATATTCAACCTCAACACCCAAATCTAAGCTACCTCCTTGGAAAAGCTCTTTCCATTTTACCCAAACAAAAGAATCCCCATTCTTTGCAAGTTACCCACCCACAGAACAGTGTCCTTATTTCCATCATAACATTTTTCATAGTGGACTACTGTTAACTGTTTCTGTGCATAATTCTCCAAAGTGACTCTGAGCTCCTTCAATGAAGTGTCCTTGCCTTATTAACCGTTTTTTTTCTTAGCACTCAGAACTATATCTGGCACATGATATTTGACATATGTTTGTTGAATGAATGAATCAATCAGTGAATGACTGCAATAATTATTAGGCTGCTTTTCTTTACCAATTGGTTCTTTGAAAACAGTATTTATAGATCTTACAAAGTGACAATGCTTCTCAGTTTACTAACAGGACAGGCTGTGTTAATCTCATCTTACAGTAGACATTTCACATTTATTTTCTTACATTTTCTTTTGTTTTATGCAAATATACAAGCAGGCTTTTTCAACAAAACATTTAAAATTAGGGTTTTTTTAATGTACTTAATTTTTCTGTCTATAAATTGAATATTAAATGTTGTCATATGACTTCATCTGTTTAATGTTAAACTACAGGTCACCATTGAAAAAACTAATGTAATTTTAAAAAAAAATTATAGTCTTAGCTACCTATATTTTAATACTAATAATTATTGAGGCCAGGTCCTTGCTACCTAAAATACATTTCTCCCCTGGCTTCTCATTTATATAAATGTATTTACATTTCCACTGCATTACTCATATTTATTATAGATGATGATACATGGTTTGTGACCAAAATGGGCCTTTCTTGGTTGTTAAATATATTAATGCAGAGCCTTTCTTTGGGTGTAACCTAATTAATTAAATCTTACTCAGTGACTTGTTTGTGATTATTTTCATAATTGCTATTTCATACAAGCCTGACCCATTTGCCTTTTAAATAAGCTTTTCGTACTATGTTGATGTCTCCATTTTCTCCACCTAATAAGATATTGACAAAATATAAGGTCAAGAAGAGAAATAGCCATATTAATGAATGTTTTCACAAGGTATCAATTCTAAATTTGTTTAAAGTATCATCAATCTTTCCTTTGGAGGCTAAGGAATTCACTTCTATAAGCTTTAATTCTCTCTCTCTCTTTAATTCTTATTAGCATGATTTAAAAAAAGCAAATTACAATTTGACTGCTTTGTTATTCTATTAATCCTCTCCAGAATAAAGACAATTAGGAATAGGTTTGTTATTTATCTCAACTCAAATTCTATGGATGAAGGTGGGAGTGGGGAGATAAAATATTTTTAAAAAATAGGAAAATCACTATTGAAATGTAGGATCACACTGACCTTAAAGAAAAAAAAAAGAATGACAACGCTAAGGATATTATAGAATTTAAAACACTGGGAAATTTAATTTTGAATGCTCATCAAGTTAAGAACTATGCTTGTGTCAATAAGAAGATATTTGCTTACATCTTAGAAAATGGCATGTCCAACAACTTTTCATGACCCCAAGAAATACTAATCCAAAATGTAGTGACTTAGTCAGTATTCTTGATTATTTATTTTCTATTTATAGTCCCCCATCTTATAAAAACAACTTGAAGCATCCCATTATAAAGGACACAAACCTAAAACAAAATAGAACAAAACTCATTGGCCAGCACTAGAGGCACCAGGGTAGAAGCCATTTACTCTCATCATTGGTAATTAAAATACAAGTATTAAACATTTATTCTCTCTGTACAAACTTAAGTTCAAAGACAGCTAATAGCCTTAGTTTGTGACGGAAAAAAATTATTTTCAGGAAATTTCCATATAATACATGTAGAGAAAATGATAGCATTAAGAAATTGCCAATTGGCAACCTCTGTTGAAAAAAAACTGAAGGTAACAATCACCAATAGATGGTAAAACATTAGGTGAAAACGTTAATGAACTTCACACTGCGAGGGTGAAACTGATAACACCTGCACCAGTAATCCAGCTCAACATCACGAAAATTATGATGACCAGATATGTGTGCTTTTTGATTTATGCAATATAAAGTCCACAGTACTACCTATGAAATATCCATGCTAAAGAAATTGAATCCAAATGCAATGCAGCTTTTCTATCTATTTTTATACAAAATATGAAGAACAAAGAAACCATAATTGTATACACTAAAAGGAAGCAATTCTATAAAGCAAACAACTTAATTTTTAATGATTTGGGGGAATTAAAATAAAAAACAAGGGGACCATTGTAGATTAAAGGCTATTTAAAAGTAAAAACAAAAAGAAACAAACAAAAAGGCAAGATGTGTATCTTGTTTGGATCCGGACTTGAACAAACCAACTAACTGTAAATGACATTTTCAAACAATATGAGACATTTGAATATAAATAAATGCTGAATAATATTAAAGATTTACTGATAACTTTCCAGGTAATTATGTAGAAATATTTTTATTTGTAGACATATACATTAGTATTATAAAGTGGCATACTGTGATACTATAGGTTTAAAATACTATACTATTTATTGATAGCACAAGAAAACAACAGAGTAAAATACACTTTAAATTACAAGATAAATATTATACAATAACTGTTTTAATATGTTCGAAGACATAAAAAAGAAAATCAAAGGTATGCATTAATAATAAAAGACTAGGGGGGAGAGGGAAGATGGCGGCCCTGTGAGAAGCAGCAGCGCCCCCGCTCCAGCCACAGATTTGATTTCCTCCTAAAATCCTACATAACCAACTTGAAAAAAAACAGAGAAACATACCTGAGTGGACGAAGTGTGAGTGGGGAGCACTGAGGAACCATCACGGAGTCCGGTGAGAGAGGGGGCCCGTGGAAGGGGGAGGCCCCCTCAAGCCTGTGCTGGGCTCTGAGCCTGAAGGCTTGGAGGCTGCAAAGCTCCGCGGACGGCATCCAAAAGCGGGGACCCCACACCCGGAGCAGAGAGGGGAAGGAGCGCCCCGCGCACAGGGCAGAGGGGCCCAGGGGAGCGGGGAGTCTGGGAGGGGTCGGCGCCTTCCTGGGAAACAAAGCCCCTAGGGGTGGCTGCGACCGGCGTCTGGTGCTGGGGGTGCCGACCATAGGAAAGGCTGCCCCAAGGCCTGTGGCACCCAAGTAGTGAGGGACCAGAGGTCTGCGCTGAGCACCTGCACACGGGGACCCTCTGCCTCCCTGTGGGGCACTGTGTTGAGCCCCAGAAAGCGCTGAATCTGCGTGGCGCGGGGAAGGGGAGGAGCCCTCCCGCCCTGAGCTCCCGGTGCCGGGAGGGTGGGATCTGTGACCGGCCCTGAGGGGCCCCGTGGTGGCCCGTGAAGCCACTCCAGCTTTGCTCAGACCAGCGGTGTGGGGAGCTGCGTGGAGCTGACTTTGGGTCCCCTCCCGCTGGGCGCCTTGGAGCAAGGGCGGCGGGACCTTGCAGGGCGGACTCTCTGCCTGTGTGTTGCTTTGTGCTTTTGCGAGTTTGATGGCGGAACTGGCTCCCACCTTCCCGGCGTGCTCTGCACGGCCAGACCAGCGGAGGCTGCCATTGGGGTCTGCGCAGTAGACGGTCTGAGGGGCGGGCCTGGTGCGACCAGCCAACCAGAGCTGAGCAGGGAGGGCCGGAGCCCGCCGGCCTCTCCTGCAGCCCGGAGCACCGCCCCCAACAGGAAAGGGGCGGGTCCTGCTCACTGAAGCCCGACACACCCGCAGGGCACAGTCCTGAGTGGGAAGGGAGAGCAGCTCATAGGAGGACTGTACAAGAATAAGACTCTCAGGGACTGTTGTTTGGGAACTGGAGGAAATGCTGAAAACCCTGCTGGGGGCTGGGCAGGCAAAGGGCCCACCAGAATGTGTTTTTAATCGGACCCACTGGGCCCTGGCTGCTGAAACAGCCCAGACAGAAGAGGCAACAGGCTGAAATCAATCTGAAGCTGCAGCAGGCCAGAATCAGAGGACAGGGTAGGGACTGAGGAGCTGGCGGTGGAGCAGAGACTAACTCCCACACAGTGAGTGCCTCACAGTGACACCTCTAACGGGAGTGATACCCTGGACTACACTAGCCACCCTGCACCCTAAAGACTCTACAGAAGACTCTGGAGCAAGACCAGGCAACTACAAGGTTGCAAAATAACTGACAAGAGGAGGTGGCCCACGGAGAGCCTCAGATCAACCATCTACCTAAGGACACCAGAGCCAAACCTAGACGGCTCCTCACATTGGGTGATACACAAGTACCTCCCAGGAAAACTGAAATCACAAAAAACAGTGACCCTCAGACAACATAAGTTGCCCAGAAGAAATGCACCTGATTGACTACCTTTTTCTCTGCTGTATTTTTGTTTGGTTTGGTTTTGGTTTGTTTTTTTTTTGGTTTTGGGTTTTTTTGTTTGTTTGTTTGTTGTTTGTGGGTTTATTTTTTCTCTTTTTTCCTTAGGAAGAAGAGAAAGGGGAGAGAAAATTTGTTTTTTCTTCTTTTTTAAATTTTATAAAAATCTTTTTTTTTTCTTTTTTAATTGTTTAAAAATTTTTTTTAAAAAACATTTTAACTAATTTTTTTTTTAAATAAAATAATTTTGTCTTGCTTAGCTTGTTTTTGGTTTTGTTTTCGTTATTTGCTTTGTTTTGTTTTATCCTTGCTTCTACTATCAAGACTTTCTTGATATCCCCACTTAACGACTGGGACTTTATCATTATAACCAAGTTTACTGCTTTCCTCTATAGTTTCCCCCAAATCTCTTACCAGACTCCCTGCCTGCCTGGGCTTTATCTCTCTCTCTCCTCTCAATCCATTGGCATAACTTTTTTCTTCTTTTTCTTCTTTCTTTTTCTACTTTTCTTTCATTCTTTCACTTTGCCCCCTTCAGTTTTCCTATCCAATTGTTACTTTCTCTTATTCTCTTTATTGTATTTTTGTTTTCTCATTTTCAACTATTATCCTATTCCTATTCTCTCCCTTAATTTTGTGCTGGCCCTTCTTTCAGAATCTTTTCTCTGCTTCTGTTATCTCCCAGTAGCTTCTCTATTTTTTATATTTTAGTTTATTATTATTTTCTAAATTTTCACCAGTATTAACAACAACATACACCTCTGGGCTCCACTGGACCCACAAGACAAAATCCCACGCCACAAGACTGGGACACAGCAAATATATCTAATATATAGATATAAGCACTAAGACCTACCAAAATGGGGAGACAAAGAAACCCCTAAATTAAAGAAAAGGAAACATCGCCAGAAAAAGACGTTGATGAGATGAAGTTGAGCAAGTTATCAGAAACAGAGTTCAGAGTATTGATAATGAAGATGTTCAAGGAACTTAAGAAGACTATAGATAAGATCGAGAACCTTAGTGAAAACATGAAAAAAAAGATACATACCATAAATACAACTCAGACAGAGATAAAGAATGCTGTATCTGATATCAAGAATGCACTGGAAGGAATTAAAAGCAGGCTCAATGAAGCAGAGGATAGAATAAGTGACTTAGAAGACAAAGTAGAGAAAATCACACAATCAGAGCAGCAAAAAGAAAAAACACTTACAAAGCATGAGGACAGTCTAAGGGAACTTTGGAACAACATGAAGCGAAACAACATTCGCATTATAGGAGTGCCAGAGGGGGAGGAAAGAGCAAGGGATAGAGAACTTGGTGGAAGAAATAATTATAGAAAACTTCCCTAGGCTAGTGAAGGAGAAAGCCACACAAGTTCAGGAAGCACAGAGGGTTCCAAACAAGAGGGACCCAAAAAGACCCACTCCAAGACACATCATAATTAAAATGGCAAATGTCAAGGACAAAGAGAAAATATTAAGGGCTGCAAGAGAGAGACAAGCAGTGACCTACAAGGGAACTCCCATAAGGCTGACAGTGGATTTCTCAACAGAGACTCTTCAGGCCAGAAGGGAGTGGCATGAAGTTCTGCAAGTAATGAAGAGCAAGAACATGCAACCAAGATTGCTTTATCCAGCAAGGCTATCATTTAAATTTGAAGGTGGAATAAAGAGCTTCCCAGACAAAAAAAGACTAAAAGAGTTCAGTACCACCAAACCAGCATTGCAAGAAATGCTAAAAGGACTGCTTTAAGAAAAAGAAGGAATAGTGAGAGAAAGGTACATCAGCATAAAGGGGGAAAATGGCATTACATAAGTTGATATCAATAGTAACTTTAAATGTAAATGGAATAAATGGGCCAATCAAAAGACAAAGGGTAGCTAAATGGATAAGAAAACAGGACCCAAATATATGCTGTCTTCAAGAGACCCACCTGAGAGCAAAAGACTCACACAGGCTAAAAGTGAAGGGGTAGAGTAAAATATTCCATGCAAATGGAAAGGAAAAGAAAGCTGGAGTAGCAATTCTTATTTCTGACAAAACAGACTTCAAAATAAAGACCATAATGAGAGACAAAGATGGTCGGTCACTACATATTACTAAAGGGATCAATCCAACAGGAGGAAATAACCCTTATGAACATTTATGCACCCAATACAGGAGCACCTAAATATATAAAAAATTTCTTGGGGGATTTCAAGGGGGAGATTGACAGCAACACAATCATAGTGGGGGACTTTAACACCCCACTGTCAGCATTGGACATATCATCAAGACTAAAAGTCAACAGGGAAACGCAGACCTTAAATGAATCACTAGACCTAATGGATTTAATTGACATTTATAGAACATTTCAGCAGAATACACATTCTTCTCAAGTGCACATGGAACATCGCAGACCTTAAATGAATCACTAGACCTAATGGATTTAATTGACATTTATAGAACATTTCAGCAGAATACACATTCTTCTCAAGTGCACATGGAACATTCTCAAAAATAGACCACATGTTAGGGCACAAGGCAAGTCTCTACAAATATAAGAAGATTGAAATCATATCAAGCATCTTCTAGGATCACAATGCCATGAAACTAGAAATCAACCACTATAAAAAAATTCAAAAATATTCAAACACATGGAGGCTAAATAGCGTGTTATTAAACAATGAATGGGTTACCAAGGAGATCAAGGAAGAAATCAAACACTTCATGGAAAGTAACGAAAATGAACAGACAACAACTCAAAACCTATGGGACACGGCGAAAGCAGTCCTGAGAGGAAAATTCATAGCATTGCAGGCCTATCTCAAGAAACAAGAAAAAGATCTAATGAACCATCTAACACAACAACTAAAAGAACTAGAACGAGAACAGCAAGAAAAGCCCCAAGGAAGTAGAAGGAAGGAAATAATAAAAATCAGAGCAGAGATTAATGACATAGAGACTAAAGAAACAATACGAAAAATCAATGAAACCAAGAGCTGGTTCTTTGAAAAGGTAAATAAGATTGATGCACCTTTAGCCAGACTCACTAAGAAACAAAGAGAGAGGACCCAAATAAATAAAATCAGAAATGAAAGAGGCGATATAACAACTGACCCAACAGAAATACAAAGGATTGTAAGAAAATATTATGAGCAACTGTATGCCAACAAATTGGACAACATGGATGAAATGGACAAATTCCTAGAAGCATACAGCCTTCCAAAGCTGAATCAAGAAGAGGCAGAAAATCTGAATAGGCCGATAACAACTAATGAAATTGAAGCAGTAATCAAAAAACTCCCAGCAAACAAAAGTCCTGGACCAGATGGATTTACAGGTGAGTTTTACCAAACATTCAAAGAAGAATTAACACCTATTCTATTCAAACTATTCCAGAAAATTCAAGAGGAGGGAAAACTACCAAATTCTTTTTACGAGGCCAGCATCACCCTAATCCCAAAACCAGATAAAGATACTACAAAGAAAGAACATTACAGACCAATATCCCTGATGAACATAGATGCTAAAATCCTCACTAAAATACTAGCAAACCGGATCCAGCAATACATTAAAAAGATCATACATCATGACCAAGTGGGATTTATTCCAGGGATGCAAGGCTGGTACAACATCCGCAAATCAATAAATGTGATACATCACATAAACAAAATGAAGGACAAAAATCATATGATCATATCAATAGACGCAGAAAAAGCATTCGACAAAATCCAGCACCCATTTCTGATAAAAACTCTCAGCAAAGTGGGAATAGAGGGATCATACCTCAACATAATAAAGGCCATATACGACAGACCTACAGCCAACATCATACTCAATGGGCAAAAACTTAAACCATTTCCATTAAAAACTGGAACAAGACAGGGATGTCCACTTTCACCACTCTTATTCAACGTAGTTCTGGAAGTCCTTGCCATAGCCATCAAACAGGAGGAAAACATAAAAGGTATCCAAATTGGAAAGGAGGAAGTAAAACTGTCATTATTTGCAGATGACATGATATTGTACATAGAAAATCCTAAAGACTCCATCAAAGTACTACTAGATTTGATAAACGAATTTGGCAAGGTAGCTGGATACAAAATCAACATCCGGAAATCAATGGCATTCTTATACACCAACAATGAACTTTCAGAGAGAGAAACTAAAAAAGCAATACCATTTACCATTGCAACTGAAAAAATGAGATACCTAGGAATAAACTTAACCAAGGATGTAAAAGACCTGTACTCAGAAAACTACGTGACACTGAAAAAAGAAAGAGGAAGATTTAAACAAGTGGAAGAAAATACCATGCTCATGGATTGGGAGAATTAATATCATTAAAATGTCCATACTACCCAAAGCAATTTATAAATTTAATGCAATTCCTATGAAAATACCAACAACATATTTCACAGACCTAGAACAAACATTTCAAAAATTTATATGGAACCAAAAAAGACCCCGAATAGCTGCAGCCATCTTGAGAAAAAAGGACGGAGTGGGAGGGATCACATTACCAGACTTCAAACTATATTACAAAGCCACTGTAATCAAAACGGCCTGGTATTGGTACAACAACAGGCTTATAGATCAATGGAACAGAACAGAGATCCCAGAAAGAAAATTTATTAGAAAAATATGATATCGAAAGGGCAACTGGTACAGGAACGATTAAACTCCAACAGAGTCTAGATCCCCTATCTGCATCCTGTGAAAGAAGCGCCTGGAAGAACAGGCAGGTTATGTCCTCTGGGGTTCCTTCAGCTTCTGGAGTATGGGGTCCATCTCCTGACTTACTGTCACATCAAAATTGCCCTCACTGGGAGAGAGGCAATTCCTCAGAAGAAAATGGAGTGCAAGAAGGAAGAACAGAATGAATGGCGGGCAGACAAAAAGACAAGAAATATCCACTCTAACACGGTTAGCTAGAAGCGGTCCTGATATGGGGCAGAACAAATGTCTCCCACAAATCAGCTTTTCTGCTAGCAGTGAGTTGAACCCTCCTTAATCAAGCTCTCTCTCACTGTGTAAATGTCTATAAAGATGCCAGTTCTCCCACCGCAGACTAGTCCCTTCTCAGTCCTGGTAAGACCACCAGACAGCTCTCATCAGGCCCCTCTTAGAGATGAGCAAGGAGGTGTCAGGCCAGTATCTGCTAAAGAAAATCCTTTTCCAGCTGCCTCCCTAATTCTGTCCTTATTGCTGAGGATAAAATGACCCGAGATTTGGTCATCACTTGAAAATTGGACTGAAGCAAAAGTAATCAAGAAGCTCCCTTCAAATGAGACATTATGTGATAAAGTGTTATAAAGCTTTTCGGTCTTCCTCTACTCACTCAAGGTAGGGCCGGTCACCTACTGTAGGCCTTGCGCTTGGCTAGAGGTGAGAGAATTCATCCTACAGATTTTATCATTGCCGACTGCCTTCAAAAACCAACCTGGGTTTATCTGAGAGATTTAGCACAGTTACATCAGTGCCCTAAGTGTCATACATCACCTGAAAAAAGTCTAATGGCTTTAAACACACACACACACACACACACACAATATCCATATCTCTTTCTTACCACTAATTCCATATGACTGACACCATATACTGTGGCTGTACCTCCTAAATATTTCCCATATCCAGATGCTACTCTACTGCCTGAGTTGTATACCATATGACACTAGGACTATAGCGTCTAATTTGCTTCCCTGCCTTTTATCTGATCTTCCCCCATAGGTCTTCCATACAGATTTTCAAAAATTAAGAGCACTTACTATGTCCTTTTAATTTTGCATCTCCAGCATGTAGCATAGGATGTACTCAGTGACTCTTAGTTGCAATAAACAAAAGGACAGCAGCAAATGTGAAAAACTGGAAGAATATTAGATAAGCTATTGTCACGGGGCATACAGTTCCCTTACAATCTAATAATCTACACGTGTATATCTTAAAAAATTGAATATGGGAAATTAAGTAGGGATATTATTTATTAAGTGCCTATTATGTACTTGGTGCTGGCCAAATAGATTTGGAAAATGCAGTTGAAAGAATATCCTTTATAAATTTGTGTGTAGTTTACATGGGAAAATATGAGTTGTATGCAAGCAGCAGTAGATGAATTTGTACCTCTTTGGACAAATATAGGGTGTCCCAAAAAATGTATACACACTTTGAATAATTATTCATTCCAATGGGTTAAATCTGAAAAGAAAGGAACATCAATTGAGCTATCAGAAAAAAGTATGCATACGTTTTGGGGGGATACCCTGTATTATCAAAGGTAGTTAGGACCCTCAGCTTTGCAAAATTAAGCGAGCTGCTCTAGAGATAGCCAAGCTGAGACCGTAGTCCTTCCTGTTAGAAAAACAATAAAAGGGATTTTAATATTGGATTGTATCATCTCTATGATCCATTCCAGTTCTAAGGTTCCATGATACTTAAAATTGCAGTTTGAAAACCATTATTTTGACGGGCTAAAGAATTACAGCCAATGTCATGGTGTACCTATATTACAAAAAAATATTGTAAAACGAAGTCCTAAATACATTTTCAAGAGCCCTGGATAATCCCTTTAAATAAAATGTCTGTTCATAAAACCTAATACGCATAGCCCCAGTGAAAGATTTAAGGGACTGGGAACTGATTTTGAGCTCCTTATGTCCTGCAATGACTCCTGAAGCCACAAGGTGGCAGAATGCGGGTACAGTGTTTCTAATTCATAAGACTTCAAAACAGAAATTTGTTATACATTCAAAGGCAGCTTTAATTAAGACTTTGGATTCTTCCATCTGTTTCCATTGTGCCAGGTGCAGGGATTAGATAGAGGAACTGAAATGTATATTTGGAGGCTCTTGGAAAGGGAAATGACAGGATATAAAATCAAGTATATTTAAAGAAAAACTATTCATGGATACAACTCCCAATTTGCATGTGACCGTAAAATTACCATAACCCATCCCAATCGTTGCCTTCCCCAATCATTCCTGTAACATGCATCCTCCCACACATACACTGGTGCCAATTCACAAACACACAACCCTCGTTTAGATCCCTAAGTCACCTAAAAAACAAAAAGTATTTGGCCTCTCCATAGGGTTTTAAAAGTCAAAGGTGCTCACGCTTGTGATGACTCCCCGACACTGCCACAGGTCACAGCCACAATGAATATTATCTCAGTGCTACAAACAAGCGTGAGGGCTTTTTTCATTCTTCAAGCTCAGGCCTTAGACATCTTTATTACGTGACACATTTCCATTCAACTTGTTTCTCTTTTGAAAACTGGAGCTTTCTCCAGGGTTTGTGAACTCTTTGATAGTATCTAAATGGGAACATTCTAAAAGTTTCTTCTTTCTGCAGATATTTAGAGTTCTGTCACATCAGTCAACCAAATAGTATGCAGAAGGTATAAGGCACCTGTTGGGGGAACCAGTAGGTTAAAAGAATGAGAACTCTGCTGGAGTAACCATTGTATCTCTAAGGCCAGGCACATAACAGACACTCAAATAATGTTGATTAAATAATGAACTTTGTATGTATAATTATCAGACTGAAAGAATTTTGTACCTTTAAGTTTACGGAGAGTCCACAATCATGACCTTGTTAAATGAACAATAAACAGACCTATATACCCCCATAAATTTGTGTTTTCTATTAAGGAAGTTGATATAAAAGCTCAGTCAATCACAATGCATTTATTATTCTTATTGAGCAACCCATATCTTTGACTCTATGAGTAACCCCCAAGAAATTCAGTACTTACCCCCAAAGAGTTCATTGTGGCAGAGATAAAACAGAGGAGATAATAAGCAATTAAATCATAGCAGCATGTTGCTTTAACTAATTTAGGGGTTAGTTTACATTTATTTTTATTTTTTTAGAGTAATGCATGCAAATACATGTATTTATATTTCCATACAAGCTGTCTAGAAAACTTAGAATCTTTCATACTAAGCCATTCTTTTTGACTCCTGATACTCTTCTTGGAATTTAAGCTCTTTTCACTTTAAATTTTTTTATAAGTTATTTCTGAACTACTATAGAATATGAATATACCTCTAATTTTTGATGTTTCAATTTTAATATCTGTTGACTTCCTTCTATGAAAAATGAGGATTCAAGTCACTAATACTAATTTCCTACTCCCATTTTCTCTTTAGATGTTTGATATTTGTAATACCATTTCCATCCTTTTATCAGATATCACTGTAACTGCAAATAACTTCTTACAAATCTGTTATTTTGTCACTTTTCAATAGGCTCTCTCAACTCCATGCTTTGTCAGATGTCAGTATTATATTAGCCACTATACTTCCTTCAACATCCTCTCTTCTGTCAGCTAAACTTTTATTTCTATTTTTTTCATAATTGTTGATATTTATATTTTGTCATTCAACCATAACAATACTTTCTATATTTTGTTACAGGTTACCTCTAAAAGTTGAAAATCGATAAACGGCTTTTATATTGTAATTATTTTGTAAGCAATTGTTCAGCGCCAAGCCAGGTAATAAGAGTTAGGACGCCAAACCATCCTGATGGTTTCTGCACTTACCACACTGCCTCTAACTTTATGCCATCCCATATGAACACTCACAGGTTTGCTCAAATATATTTCTATAACGAAACCTCAAATTTCTAGTTCTTCTTTGTAGGGAAGCCAAATCACTATGAATATATGATTAAATTATCCTCAAAACATCTTTATCAGTTCAAACACTATAATCACCAATCCAACTTGAGAATCGGTGCCCAGGCTAGATAAAAAGGAGAGTAATAATATAAGCTCAACAATGTAAGAAAAAACAACACAGATTGAATGCTTACTATGTGACACACAGCTCTAATCACACACATGCACTGACTCATTTAGCCCTCCCAACTGTCATAGGAGGCAGGTGTCGTTGCTGTCTCTGCCTTACAGCTATAATTTCTTTGGATTTCTTACATGAAGGTAATTACATTGCACAGTCCATCTATTTTATTATTCAGATAACTGTTCTCATAAGAATATGATTAAATGGAACAAATATATCCAGATGATAATTTCATTTATCATGATTAAGTGGAATGCAGTCGACTAAGCAACAATCAACTTCTAAGACTGAAAAATATCAAACCAGCCAGCAAACATTCAAGTCATCGGAGATATAGAGAAGTTAGGTGGCCTTAAGCAACCTAATACAAGTAATTGCTTGTCAGGTAAGAGCTTAGTACAGGTATTTCAGTGAGTAAATAGCCTTTGTTCTCTTAAGATTATGCTATTTGGTCTGTTATTGTTGAACTCGTTGCATTGCAAGTTTAGGTACTGAACATGATTTACATAAATGTAACAAATCTAACAGACCTAATACAGGATCAATTTAACATTATAAATGACAGCTCTAGTACAGAGTTTTAAAATTTTAATTATTTAAATAATAAAAACATAATATTAAAATATAGGAAAAAAGTATAAAAGGAAACAAATGTTATCAATGATCACATCACCACTACCTTTCCGGAATTTCCTTCCCAGTTAAAACCTATTGTACTAATTCCATTTCTGGTTCTGTATTATTAATCTCTTTCTTGATGATTTTTTTCATTTCCATTTTCTATTTTCACTTGTTTTTTCTAATGCACATCCGTACACGCACAATTTGAGTCTGGAATGTTTTCTATAGTGTTTTTTTTTAACTTAAGAATTCAACCAAATTACAAACATATACATGCTTAAAATGCAAGGTGATTCTTTCCATTTGACTTAGTCACTTCCATTTCTATAGGCTCTTTTATTTTAAATACTGTTGGCATTTAAGATAATTAATTTCTGCAGATAAGGAGGGTTAAAATTGAAAATCAGTAAATGAGCTTTTGGAAAGTGTCATGCTTATTTTCTCAAGCTCTAAACTTCACTAGGTATTTTTTTAAAATGAATCATTTTGCTATGTTAACTATGAACCTAATGAACATCTTTGCCTGCAAACCTCCATTAACTTACAAAGCATTTAACATAAGAATAATATGGGAAAGTTTCCAAACACAAGAATTATGTTTCTGAATAAGCATCACCAGTATGTGCATCAAAAACAAAATTACCAGAACCATAATTAAAATCTCATTAGAAGCACCTTAATTCTGACCATACTTTAGTAACTTTCAATCTATCCAAGGATTCAGGAGATTCCTTCTTAGTCTAAAATTTATTGTCAACATAAAATCAAGTGTATTCTCAAAAGAGTACATTTTCTGTATCCATTCAATATGAAAAACATCAAAATATTGAGAAGTGTGTATAATATAAGAAATAAAAGGTATTATTTGTAAATTTATAGATAGTATAAGTATTGACTCTAACAGAGTCTGACCTGGTATGATGCTAAGGCTTTTTATTTATTTTTAGATTGTTTAAATATTTCAAGCAGTGCATAAAATCCCATTTCTTGAGATACTTTAAATTTACACCAAAAGTATAAAAAGTTCAACAAAAAAGTGGACAGCCACATACGAGAGAATAAAATTAGATCACTGTCTTACACCACACACACAAAATAACTGAAAATGTATTAAATACTTGAATATAAGACTTGCATCCATAAAATATGTAGAAGAGAACATAGATACTAAGTTTCTATCTGAATGATGTTTTTGTCGATTTGACTCCAACGGCAAAGGATACAAATACAAAAATAGGCAAGTGGGATTACATCGCTAAAATGCTTCTGCACAGAATAGGAAACCATCAACAAAACCAAAGGCAATCAACCAAATGGGAGAAGGTATTTTCAAATTATATTTCCGATAAGAGGTTAACATCTAAAATATGTAAATAATTCATACAACTCAATATCAAAAAACCAAACAACCTGATTATACAATGGACAGTGGATCTGAATAGACATTTTTCCAAAGAGGGCAAGCAGATGGCCAGGACGCATATAAAAAGATTTTCAACGTCACTAATTATCAGAGAAATGCAAATCAAAACCACAATGAGATATTTTCTCACAACTGTTAGAATGGATGGCTTTTATAAAAAAATATGATAAATAGTAAGTGTTGGTCAAGATGTGGAGAAAAAGTCACCCTCATACACTGTTTTGAGGCTCCTCAAAAAATTAAGAATAGCACTACCACATGATCCAGCAATTCCTCTTTTGGGTATTTATCCAAATAATATAAAAACACTAGTTAGAAAAGATGCATTCCCTCCTATGTTCATTGCAACATTATTTACAACAGCCAAAATATGGAAACAGCCTAAGTGTCCATGAACAGAAAATGGATAAAGGAGATATGGTGCGTACGCACACACACACGCACACGCGCACACACAATGGACTAGTATTCAGCCATAAAAAAGATGAAATGGTGCCATTTGGGACAAAATGGATGGACTTTAAGGGTATCATGCTAAGTGAAACAAGTCAGATGGAAAAGCACAAAAACCATGTGATTTCACTCATATGTAAAGTATAAAACAGCAGGAACAAATAAACAAACAAAACAAAAGCACACTCATGGCTACAGACAAATTGTTGGTCACCAGAGGGGAAGGGAGTGGGCAAGGGCAAAATCAGCAAAGGGGATCAAATGTATGTGGATGGTGGTGAGCACACCATAGTGTATACACAGATAATGAATTATCATGTTGTATACCTGAAACTGATATGATGTTATTACCAATGTTTCCTAAATTAATAACATCAACAAATAAATTGGTTAGAGCAAAAAAAAATACTGCAACCGTCACTCCCAACTCCCCCCCCCAAACACACACATACCACCACCATAAGAAAAAAAATAGCCAGATATGGATCAATGTTTTGCTTTATTGACTAGCACTTGGACAAAGAACCATGTCTAAGACACGGCAGGCCCTCTACTAGGTGTGGTGGGACATTCAAAATATAAATTAAAAACCCTATTCCTGTCCCAAGAAGTCCACAAATGCCATGAAAATCAAAGGTCAGAGTTAGATTTGTATGCCAGATTCTCTAATATCTACAATGTCCCATTGCCTTGTCTATACTTCAAGCATCTTTACCTTGTTTATTTTAACTTACTCCTAGGACCAAAGGATCTGTATTACCTAAAAGCAGTCATACTTCTTCGGGGTCTGCTCTTCTGCTGATGAAGGCCCAGCAGTCGTAAAGGCTGGCTGACGGTGTGGCTGGAGCCTTGCCACCGGCCCCATTACAGAGCCCGCACACCTGCTCTCCGGAGCCAGCTCCAGAGTAATCATCTTTAGTGGTGAAGTGCTCTCTCCTCTTCCAGCAAAAATGTCTCATTTGTTTCTTGAGTTGCCGAGAACTCAAGGGGGAGTTGCCGCCCCCTTCAGCAATCCCTTACTGCTATTATTACAACCAGGAAAAAAATCTTCCGATTCTCACTTTCCCAGATTCACCTGGAGTATTTCGGACCTTTTATGTTATATTCCTTTACCATTCAGCCCTTTCAGGTAAGAAAGACTGAAACACAGATTTGTGATTTGCACAGCTCTTATAGCTTACAGGTCTGTATTTGATCCTATCTTAGAGATTTAGAACCAGATACTCCTAACTCCCAACTCTCAACTAGAAACAGCTGTGAACCAGAAGAAGCTGACTTTCACACCCTACTTTTTTGCCTGTTGGTCCACCCATGTTACACTTTTTTCTCCCGCCCTGGTCAAACACCACATCGTAAATGCAAACATGCACTGGGGCCAGATAATGAAAAACAGCCTGGCTGACAAACATATACTCAATTTATCCTACAGAGACACAGAATCCCAATAGGAACAGGGCCTGGGAGAGAAGTACCATAAATATAGTTTGGATGGCCATGTCATTAGTAACTAAGAGGCTACAGATCCTAAACTAAATCTTTAAAAACCATCAATACCAAAGCACCCACCCAAACAAGAAACATCTCTTCCATCTCTTGCAATTTTCCAAGTTGCCTGCAGGGAGGAAACTAAAAGTGTGGTTTAATAACAAATCCCTCTCAGCAGTTCTTGGTTTGTTTCTCTCTTTCTCTCTCTCTGTGTGTTGATGGCTTAGGGAGAGAGGGTGATTTGGAGAGCTATTTGCCTAGAAGGTCTGTAATGGGAATGAAGGTAGCTACTTCTTTTTAATTTATAGCTACCTAATGTATTTAAATTTAAAATGTGTACTTTGTAATTATTTCAGCACCCTGTGCTTCCAAAGACGTCATGGATTAGAAGAACCATTTCTGGCTACTAGAAAAAGCAGAAAAGAAAATCTCACAACAGAGGAGTATATGATGGGAGATAAAGGAAAAGAGAAGAGAGAAAAGTAGTCACAAAATAAAAAGTGGATGTGAGGGATCGGGAATAGAAATACGAAGAAAGCGTGCGTTTCTGTTATTGAAGACGTTATTAATAATCATAATAAAACCATTCTTGCTTTTTCTTAAAGGTGTATCCCTCTTTATAATAACTACATCACAATTCCTGGATGCCACTCTTAGACTGTCAAGGAGTCCACTTTTCTCCTTTAAATATTTAGTTTAGACTTTGTCTGCATCTCAAGGATGTGTTTTAATTTCCACAGCTTTCACATAGACTCGGTTGTTGCTTCTTTAAAAAGCCTTTGAGAAAAAACATATTAGCTCCCCTACTTACACATTATTGCCTACAGAGTATTAGCGAGCGCAGTGGGCATCTCTGCAGCTAATGACGCTGGGAGGATTGATCTGCTGAGAACCTGCTAATATGTTTGAGGTTTCCATAGCAAAGCACAATGCAAACAGTATTCCATTGGGTATTCTTTCCTTCTGTCACTTAAAGTTTGTAACCTGTTTAAATGTTAAATGAGTTTCAGGACTTGGGTACTTTGCACAGTTTTGTAAAGCATAAACCAACGTGAAATTACTAGAAAGCAAGAGAGAGCGAGCAAGGGTGAGATCGACGTTTTTATTTTATTCCTGTTCTTCCACTGAACCTCTAAAAAAAAAAAAAAAAATCTGTCCCAAATCAATAAGAAAACGCTGGATTTAAGTTTTTTTATACATGAAATATAAATAAAAATATATTACTTGCATGATATGTATTTTTTTATATTCCTCAAGCCCTTAATATTTCTTTGGTCTTTAGTGATGAGTTTTGTTCCCACTGGAACAGGATTTAAAGAAACTGAGAGTTGATTTATATTCATAGCCCTTACAGTTTAAGCATGACAACATCTTGTTTTCATTTTTTATCTCTTCAGAGTTTCCAAGACAACTAGGTTTATTCCTCAGAATAATTTCACACATTTTCTTCAGTTAAATCAGTTAAATCAACGTGAAAGATAACCAACATTTTTAAATACTTGTCTCTTTCTTGAATAGATAAACATCTAGCCTTTGTCAACAGAAATAAATTTCCACTTCAAATCTTCATCTAGCTCTTGAAGCAACATCTCATTCAACCTATGAATATTTTTAAGCACTTAAGATAATGTATGGGCTCGCTTCAAATTCGTGAGATGACAACATGCCAATAATTAAGTCTTAGAACATTATGATTCAAAAATGCTAAAAACGGCTATTTCCACTTGATTATGAGTTAGCGTCATTTAGGTATAGATGCTCGGTATGAATATTCAGTGTGATACATTGTTTTTAATATTGCCTTAAGTGGTACAATCATCCGAGGATGCCATATGTACCATTGCATAATCCGTCCCGGCTGCAAAGGAATGTTTCCCTAGATGTTTAACCGAGAATTTTCTGAACTGCTTTTCTGTAGTCTTGCCACCCAATTCTCTGATTAATCAACACACTAAGAAAGATTAACCTTTAAACCAAGCTGTTGGAGAAAAATATCAAGGAATCCTATGGTACCGTAACTTATTGAATCATGAATTCTCCCTAACAGAGTCCACCAGCCAGCAATTATTTATTGAATGCCAGCTACACAAGGTACTGTTTTGCTGTAGATAATTGATTAGAAAAAAAATTCTGAGATGTTCTAAATTAATTTACAGTGGCTGGAGAGAGAAAGAGACAAAATTGTTTGTCTGTTCACGGATGCTGACCAGCTAACAAAAAATTTCTCCCATTTCTGTTCTGCCTGTTGGGCTCCAGAAGTCCTTCCCCATCCCCTTGTTTACCCTGGGGCTTTCTGGACTGCCGCCCTAGCTAATCCACAGGAGTGGACATTTTTTTTATGTGTTTTTTTTTTTTTATTGATTTTTTTTTTTTTTTTTAAAGAGAGAGGAAGTGAGAGGGAGAGAGAGAAAGACACATCAATGAGAGAGAAACATCAACCAGCTGCCTCCTGCATGGGGACCAAGCCCACACCTCAGGCATGTACCCTGACCAGGAGTTGAACAGGCGACCTCTTGGTGCATGGGATGATTTTCAGCCAACTGAGCCACATGGGCCAGGCGAGTGCACATTTCTATATTCAGACTCAGCTCTCTCAGAGCTGGCCCCGTCACCTTCCTCCACCCCTTTAGCTATAGCTCATGCAGATTTTTTCAGACCACTTCTTTGTTCTCCCTTCTTCCTACCTGATGTATAAAACACTGCAAAACTCTGGGTCGGTGGCCATGCTGTCTTTCCTACCTGGCCATGCTGCTGGTGGTTTAGATTCCATGTCCCAAGACCCATCTTTCGGCTAGCAGTTTTTGGCTCAGTCAAACCTTACTTACAGAAAGACTTTCAGCTGTGAAAGTTAAACATTCTTAGTTTAATACTATCCAATATAAAATAGCTACCACCATTTATTGAGTACCTGCCATGTGCCAGACACTGTACTGGGTAACCTTCTTCTATATTTTAGTGTGGGCCGGCTTGAATGCCAGGCTAGAAGATATAGAACTGGTCCCGTAGGCAGTTAGAAACTGTTAAAAGATTTTTTAGAGGGTCAGGAAAAATTGTATGAGTTTTGAGAACAGAGAAAGAGAAAGATTAGTCTGGCAGCAGTGTGTATGGACAGTTAAGAGAGCTCAAGATTAGCAAGAAGGGGGCCACCAGGTGGTAAACAGGAAGGGGCTAAACTAGGGCCCTGCTGACGGTGAGGGGAGGGCTAGAGATCAGACACCCTGGGATTAATTAGAGGGTCTGATGAAAACCTAGTCTCAGAGATTGTGAGAAGTTAAAGCTAACGCTGAAATTCCACCTTGGGGGATTTATTTCATAAATTTATTTGTGTACATGTGAAGGGGGAGGTTTGTATTATTCAGGAAACAATAGATGATGCTGTACTAACCACAACATCTCAGGGACCTAACACAATGACAGTTTATTGCTCAGCCACAGCACAAACAGCAGTGGGACTACCCTCCTTTATCTTAACTGTACCATCTGGAACACGGGATTTCTGATGGGTTTTTACAAGAGAAGAGAGTATTAGGGGGTTGTAGAGAATACTTGTAAGGGTCAGGCCTGGAAATGACTTACAGTAATTCTACCTTGACCTCACTGGCTGTAACCCAGACACATATTCCCATCCTCACTGCACACCAAGCTAGGAATTTAAGAATCCACACATATTCAGTGATCACTAATGTCACTAGGCTTAGTTGACATTAATTGAGTACCAGATAAATAAATTATGCTATATCCATACAGTGGAAACCTCTAAAAACAAGTGCTGATATGGATAGGGGAAGAACTTAAGGATGTATGTATGATTAAACGAAAAAAATAAAGTGCAGACAAGTATGTATAAATGAAGTAGCCTTTCATGGAAAAAGGAGCAAAACTGAAATATTTGATTGGATTATAAAGACATTCTCTGAAAGGACACCTAAGAAACCAACGACAATGGTTACCTATTTGGGGGAGGGATGGAATGAGGCAGAATGCCCTTCGAGGCAGCCTAGTTTTATTTTTACCTAAAATCCAGGCTCTAGCAAATAGTTTTTATATTTCTTTTTTCAAAAATCCGTGTTTACATTCCATTTGAACTAATATCAAGCACTAGATCTCTCACTATAATCTAACAACCAGTGAATTCAAGCATAATTGCCAAGCAATAAACTCCCAGGCATACCAAGGGTGGAAGGCCAGCAGAGAGGCGAATCTGTCTGAATGCGTCCTGAGCATTTACTGTTGAGATGGCAGCTGATTTGTATTCTGAGACCTTTTCATGGAAGGCAAACAAAACTAAATGTTCATTGTTCTTCCTTGAATTGTTTCTTCCCCAAAGCCCAATTTAAATTTACCTTGGGATTTCCTATTAATGCTTAAAAACACACACACACACACAAAAAAGCAGTCAAAGCAGCCGTTCGCCGCTTACAGCTCAGTGTGCTAGAATTTTGTTCGACGTGGGTTCTAGGCTGCACCTGGTAAAGGAAGACAGAGAGAACCTTAAGTGCCACCTAAGTAGCTCTTTCATTTCACAGGAATCCCAGGATATTTCTGGAAATGAAACAGATCCATTTAGCCGAACCCCGTCTGAATCTCAGCCTCCCTACCTCTAACATTGGGGTTGGGTATTTACCCAACAGGGTGGGTGTGAAGAACCAAGGGTGAGCGGGTTTATCTCCCAGTGACCGGTACACTGGTAAGTGCTAAAGGTCCTCGATGTCTTCCATGAGTGGGAGCTCCGGTGAACCTGCCTCCCTTGGGCCTGTGGCCCTGGTCCCAGCACTTAGAGGCTCGATTCTCCTCTGCCAGCGGGCAGCCTGCAGGCTACCGGACTACAAAGGCCATTGCCCCTCGGGCATGCAGCTGAGAAACTCCTGACTGATGCACACGGGCAGTGCCAGCAGCCTTGATCTTCCCGCTGTGGCAGCTCTTCCCCCTCGGTCAGCACTAACCACTAGACTCCTTGGGGTGGATGGACATCAAGGAGATCTGTCAGCCGTCCTGGTTAGCATTTGTCTTTCGGGTTGGCCACATCCTATTTTACTGATTATAAGTACGAAGTTACAAAGTATGTAATTGGTGTTAAGGTCAAATCCGTTTGGGTCTATTCTTGGAGTACTAAAGTATTTGCAAACAAATATTGAATATTTACTATGTGTCAGGCATTGTTTTAGGCAGTTTACATTTAATCCCTTCAACAGCCCTCTGGGATCAGATCTGTAATTGTACTCTAATTACAGATGAGGAAACTGAGAATCAGGTACAATATCTTGCCCAGGTTTACACAGCTATCGTTGGCAGTGCTGGGACATTGATTTGAACAGCCTGGGTCTAGAGGCCACATTTTTAATCCTCTAATATGCTCCCTTGTGATGAAAAACTATTTTTAACATAGCATAAATACACTTGAAAATATACAAAGCAATTGCCTATTAAGTTAACTTGAAAATTTATATTTTAAGTGACTGTCAGTGTTGGTGCAAATAGATTTCAGTACTCATGCATTCCTGGAGGCAATATAAAGTGACAATATTTTTTTGGTAAACAACTTAAAAATATGTAGGATATAATGTGTACTCTGCAAGAAAACAACCTAGAAATCAGGCAGGGTGGGCTTTGAATCCTTGTTATTAAGGGTGCTAGAAATACTAAATATCTTGCACAGCTGGTGTGGCTCAGTGGTTGAGCATTGATCTTTACTCCAGGAGGTCGAGGTTTGATTCCCAGTCAGGGCACACGCCCGGGGCGTGCAGGAGGCAGCCCATCAGTGACTCTCTCATCACTGATGTTTCTATATCTCTCTCTCCCTCTTCCTTCTTCTCTCTGATATCAGTAAAAAGATATATTAAAAAAAAAAGAAATATTAAATATCTTTGACCCATGGATCTCCATCCTGGGAATCTGCTCTAAAAAAATATCACAAAACACAAGGAAACACTTACTTAGTAAAGATGCAAACAAAATCATTTAGGTATTTCCTTGCTTATCTTTTAGAAACTTTTTTTTTTTTTTTTTTAATATATCTTTATTGACTTCAGAGAAAGGACAGGAGAGGGAGAGAGAGAGATAGAAACATCAATGGTGAGAGAGTCATTGATCGAGCCCGCAACCCGGGCATGTGCCCTGACAGGGAATCGAACCCCAATCGCCTGGATCCTAGGTCGATGCTCAACAGCTGAGCCACGCCCTGCCGGGCTAGAAACATTCCTATTGGAAGATACATGTATATAAAACGTATGTGTAGAAAAAGCACATAAAACATATATGTACAGTTTAAAAGAATTACAAAGTGCCACTCCCAAATACTTCCCTTTCTGACTGCTTATGAGTAACCATTACCCTGACTTTTATAATAATTATTTTCTTTACACATTTACCACCCTGCATCCTTTGACAAAATGGATTGTTTTTCCTATTTTGAACTACACAGAAACAGAATCACACAAAAGTATTATTTAGTGACTTGCCTATTCCTCTTAGCATTATATTGTGAGATTCAGCTGTCTGGTTTCCTGGAGCAGTAGTTTCATTAACATTTAATGTAATGACTGACATATTTCGTTTCCCAGCATACTTACCTTAAAGTATACACCTAGTCAATACTTTTACTCTCCCATGAGTATACTATTAATATATACATATTATTATGGTATATATTATGGTTTGTATTTTGACTTTGTCTTATATTTTAATCCCATGAAACATTATTATTTTATAAGATGCATGTTCATTTAGATTAGTTCATATATATACAGCATTTTGTCTGCTCTTCTTTTAGAAGCTCAGATTTTCCATCTTGGATCACTGCCCTTCTGCCGTGCAGGAGTTTTTTTAGGAAGTTCTGTAATGAGGGTCTGCTGGTGACAAACTCTTTCAGGTTTTGTTTTCTGGAAATGCTTTTATTTAGCCTTCATTTTTTTAAAGACAAAATTCCAGGATGTAAGTTATTTTTTCAGCGTATGTTTGGATATACACTGGTCCTCCTCCCGGCTATTATGAAGATATCCATTTGTCTTTGGTGTTCTGCATTTTCATCATGCATTATGGGGGTGTAGACTTTAAAAATATCTGTTTGGGATTCGTAAAGCTACTTGAGTCTGTGTATTTGTGCATTTTATCAATTCCAGAAATGTAGTGGACATTTGTCTTTCTAAATATTGCTTCTGTCACATTCTGTGCATCCTCTCCTTCTGTGACTCCTTGTAGACACCTCCCAGTCCTCCTGACCTATCTTCAAGGTCTCTTAGCTTTTCATAGTTCCCATCTTTTTGTTTCTCTGCATTTTAGATTGTTTCTTCTGAACCATCACCTAGCTCAATTGTTGTTTCTTCAGCTTTGACCAATCTGCAATTAGACTTCTCAGCTTTGTCTTTAATTTCAATTTTGTTTATTTTATTGAAATTCTCTTTAATGTTTTTTTTGAAATCTGCAAGGACAATTTTTATAGTTTCCTATACTATTTACTTAGCTTGTCTTTAATTAATGTAAACAGTAAGGATAAGTATTTTATAATTTATATCTTACAATTCCAATCTGAAATCTTCATTGGTCAGTTGCAAAGTTTAAGTTCACTTGGTTCAGCCAAAGCCATCAGGGCAGAAGTGGCTTTAGTGCAATATCAACCCTCTGGTTCGGCCTTGATTTAGGTTTGTGCTTGATAAATCGTTACTGTCTTGTTGGTTGCCTGGTACTTTTAAGAAATTTTGTTTGTTTTTTAGTATATTATATCTAATCTTTTTAGTTGTTTTCAGAAGGAGAGATGTTCCAAATAACCTAATCCAACTTATAACCAGAAACAAAAATCCTTGTTTTGAATTGTTTGATCACTTAGCTGCCCAAGGGCAGTGGGCTACATAATCTTTACATGTTCTTTTCCTATAATGTTTATAGAATCATTACGGGCAACAAACAATAAGAGGGTTAATGAAAGACAGATGGTTCTAATATGAGTATTTGGACCTAGATATTAAGAAACTTGAGGGGGTTTTTTGGCCACTGGCATTCTAACACATGATGTTAGTAACATAATTTATTCACTTATTGCTTTAATATTTCCACTTGTAAACCAGAATAAATGATTTTACTTATAGTTTCATTTTTCCAATAAATAAACAAGAGTTCCCAGCAACGACTTTGAGGATAATCTATAAATTCAAAGTACTATACTAGGTTTACATGAGCTAAATGTCTTCATTGTTGGTTTTCATTGAAAAAATGAGAAACACTAACAACAAAAGTCCTTAACTATATCTTTTTAGAGAAGCTTTACAATAAATAAATAAATGGTAGCACTGTACTGTTTTTGTTTGTTTGTTTTTTTTTAACATAATAAAAACATTCTGTCACAGACAACACAATTGCTTTCCTGCATGGGCAATGACTGAGAACCCTTCCACTTAATTGTGATAAATTCACTTGAGCCCTAGACTTAAAATTTTACTTCTTTTGCAAATGTCTGTGATTTATGTGCATACATCAAGGAGAAAGCACACTTCACAGAAATTAGGGAGCGAAAAACCTCCGTAAGCCATTCTGCCTAAGAGTCACAACTGGGCCTCCTCCCCAGCACGGATGA
Source organism: Miniopterus schreibersii (assembly GCF_964146895.1). Classification (NCBI taxonomy): domain Eukaryota; kingdom Metazoa; phylum Chordata; class Mammalia; order Chiroptera; family Miniopteridae; genus Miniopterus; species Miniopterus schreibersii. Next base: position 28,138,252 of record NC_138112.1, on the reverse strand, counting down.
GATGAGAGAGTTGGCGAAAACAAGTCCTCTGGTGAGTCATCCTTAATGCCATTGGGCAGATGAACATGGCATTCCAGCAGACTGGGCGGCTATCGGCCCCCACCCCCATGAAATGAAAAAGCTCTCCAGTCCTGAGGGCTAGCACAGCCAGGGATGTTCCTCTTCTCCCCAGTCCTTTTATTCTGGGACTGCAGAAAACCTTTTCTGAAAACAGTTTAAGGGTTTGGGAGCAAAAAAGTGCTTGAGTGAAGGACAATGTCCTCAATGTAAGAAACTGGAAGAGGTTTATTTGTAAATGTCACTTGTATTAACATCCTTCACATTGTGTTTACTAATCATACAAATAATACTAAGTCATCATTTACTGCTCCCTGTGCTGTATACATGATCCCATTCTATCATCACGGCATCCTTCTTGTCAGGTGCCTTAATTCTCACTGATAAATGAGAAAATTCAAGAGTAAGGTAAAAAGAGCTCAAAGAAGGCAAAATGCTAGAGAAAGGTAAAGGAAACTTCAAACTGGGGTGATTGTAACTCCAACTCCTTGCTTTCCACTATTATATTCGCTGCCTCTGTTTATTTAAAGCTTCTTGAGAGAGATTAAATTTTGAAACAGGACAAAGGAGTGGGAATTATATAGAGTAGTTATAAAATAATCACTTCATTATAAATTACAGAACTCCATTAGACACTGCTATGTGTTCACCAAATTGTTCCCTCTTCCCCTGGACCCACAAGACGATGGCCTTCCCCAGCCTTGTTTGCAGTTAGATTGGCACCGAGGACTGTGTTCTGCCCAGCGGAACGTGAGCAAAGATGTGGGCCATGGCCAGGCATGGTCATGAAACCTCTTATATAGTTCTCCAAGCCCTCTTTTTCTATGATTTGACCATCTTGATGGTTAAGTGATGAAAGTGGCAGGGACAAAGGTGGAGGGAGCAGGGCTCTCTGGTCCAGAGCCCTATCACCTGCCTTGGGCACTGATGTGACAGCTACAGGCCCTTGTTGCATTAAGTCACAGTTGTTTGCTACAGTAGTTAGCCTATCCCACCTCAAACACTACCTTTTAACCATGACAAAGTATATTTAACCAAGCCACTAATGTCATGCTGATGTTTTCAATTTCTCCTCTACTTTTAAAGACTCAGGCTTATTACTGGATTTCACAAGTTGTGATAACTACTGGTCTAGTTTAGGAGAAAATGCTTTTGTTGGTCCACGGAAATTAACAATGCTTCTGTTTTCATTTAAGACAAATGAACCATAATTTGCTTTGATGCAAAAATCAATTATATGTGAACTCTTTCTTCACACTGCTTTATTTTTATAATAATGAATTCTATCTAAGGAAAAAATACACTTTGGGAATCCAAGTGATACTCTTCCCTAAGATGGCTCTCCAATCTGAAAGGTTTCCTTGTACTTTTGCCACGGTTCTTTCTTTTAGCCAGGTGATACACATATAACAAGAATTGGAAGGGAAGTTACTGTGCAGGGGTAACTGTAATGTATTTATCGGATCACACGGAGAGGGTGTGATGGATAAGTGTAAAGTTTGAACGCTGGAAAAGAAAGTAAGTGGGTAGAATCACATCCTGGGAGAACAAGGAGAAAACCAGGGGAGGAAATGTCAAGGAACAGGAGAAAGAGAAGACAGACACAAGTGGTGCTATAAAGAAAGAGGGTGGTGCTCATGCTTGCAATCTAGGGTGCTTTGGAAATAAGCTATTGAAGGATTAGTGATGACCTACAGGCCAGGAGGAGTGCTGTTCCTTTTTCACTTTCGTTCCTCAGACTGGGTACCCAATAACAATATGAACTTTTAAGGCCCCAAATCTTTTTATATATATATATATATATACACACACACATATATATATAATATGTATATATATATATGCAAATACCTTTCCTTGTTAATAAAATCCTCTTTTCATATCTTTAAGAATGTGTTAAGCAGTCCAGTACAGCTGATATTCTCAGATATTTTAGGGCAGAACAAAGGTAAATCAAACAAAGTGACACACAAACCTCATTGACGCCCCAGCGAGGAACAGGTTGGCAGTGGGCTTACACGATTTTTATTGTGCAGAAGAAGAGTCCATGCCATCAATGCTGTAACATCAGCTGCAATTTTATGGGTCAGCCCAATGGATGAGGCACAATGTGTGTCCTACACCCAGAACTACTGCTGACTCCAAACACTCTTAATAAAAAAGCAGCTTAAAGAGCTGATTTTTATTTTCTGTTTATTTAGACTCCTACAGTGAATTCGTTTTCAGAACTCTGTGACACTTTCTCAGTGACAGCTTCACATTTTCGCCTTTTAATACGTATATAACTGATAAAGAATAAATTAGGGCTGGCGCACATTAAAAAGGAGGAATCACTAACAAATTAATTAATTGAGGTCTTAATTATGTCTCTCACGAGGGGACACGTCTCTTAGCTTAAACAGGAACCTGAGCCTTCCTTAGGCACCACGTGAAAATAGGGGCTGACAATGCCTGGGGTCCCTTTCCTCCCTTCCCCCTTCAGTGCCCTGCCAGCGCTCACCCTTCTATCCTCAAGCCTGCCCCCTCCTGAAGAGCCTTCCCTGGTCCCCCCAGGGGGCTCCTTTTTGATCTCACAGCCCTCTGCAGATCCTTACACTTCAGAGCATCTCAAACTGCACTCGACGCAAGTTTCTCCCCTCCTCCACTAGATGGCGGGCGCCTGGAGGACAGGAGCCATAATGATATTTCTGTCCTGTCTGCTTACACACACTCGGTTTATTCCGAGTGTGTAGAATAAACTGAGTGTGTATAAGCATGTGGGAAATTCCTATGCTGTTTTGTGATCCTGCCAATGTCCAAGGTGCTTGACTTTGTTTCCACGTTGGCCTCATCGGCCAACCTGAAGCCTTTGCTAGACAAGTCTGGCCCACTAACTTGGCTCTGTGCTTGTCTGTGGAAGCTACTTAGCCTTGTGTTACTGTCTCGCCCACTGGAAAGGTCGTGGTCCTGCACCTGCCTGAGCACCTGTTCTAATTTCTTCCAATGTGATGATCCTCTACAGCTCAGTCAACATGTGCTGGGAAATTCTGCTCTAGCCTCCTATTTGGGAGATACTAAGACAAATATAGCCTTCTCCCTGTACTCAAGGGGCTTATAAATGGTTTTGGGGAAACTGAAGATTTATAAGTAAAAATATAAGGCAATAATAATACTATCAATAATTTTAGATTTGTCTTGTGCTTTTAAATTTTCAAAACTCATTCATATATATCATCTCATTCAATGCTCACTTCCCTTAGTGATACATTAGGTCTACCTAGAGTAGGTATATTTCATAAAGGAAACATGAAATTTATTGACTAAATATGTTGAGTTCCATCCCTATTTTACAAAAGAAGGAACAGAGTCTCATGAGGACTGACCAGATCAAACTGTTCATTGGAGACGTAGAGCCAGGACTGGAAGCAAGGACTGCAGACTTAAGCCTAGTGTTTCCTCTACTTTCCTGCTCTCCTCCTTATGTTTCAGGACCTCAGCGTTGGTGAGTTTGGCTTTCTGACATGTGTCCTGGTGCTTCTGTGTCTACTCCAACAGGAAAGCCCTTCTCTCAAATCCTAGATGGATTGTTATCTTACAAATTTGAGTATCACCACTGCTTTTATCATAAAAAGTACAGACTAAGATTTGAAATGGAGCATTTTCCCCTCACCCTTTTTGGTTAAAATTTTCTGGACTCTGTTAGCACACAGTCAAAAAAATAGAATAGAAAGCAGATTTTAGACATTTTTGTGTGTGTGTGTTTAAGGATTTTCTCTAATATTTTGACTACAGTCCTTATGTACATATCTTCTCTTATGGAACAAATAAAGGCCTGAGTAAGAAGAGTAAGAATATCAAATTACTAACTTTGCCCCTCGCCCAGATACTACATCATCACCATGGTCACCATCTCATCCCCCTGCCCCTCCCCATTTCCTCCTCTGCCTTTTCCCAGGCCTCCTCTTGGCTGACACGGTTAATATTCAATACGTACCATGTGCCAAGCACACACAGTTCTGTTTATTTATTCATTCAGTCCTCATAATAGTCCTACCAGCCTGGCATTTATGTTCCATTTTATGGTTGAAAAAAAAACTGAACCTTAGTAAGATTAAGTAATTTTCCTAAGGCCAGACAGCAAGAAAGTTACTTGGCAGGTAAAACTCTGGTCATTCTGTCCTATGAGCAGCAATAAAGAACTTGGAGCACAGGAGATGTAAAGCACATTAAACAAGGCTGTAAACTCCAAGGGCAGAGCCTCGCAGATCCTCTTACCTACATCTTCTCGAAACACCCTGTATTTTTTTCCACCGTGGAACTTATTACAATTTATAATTCTGTACCTACTTTTGTGCTCATTTGCTCAATGCCCTTCTCCCCCCATGTTGTTCCTTCAGTGAGGGCAAGAACTGTAGTGTTTTGCTCACTTCTGTTTGCCTAGTGCTTAGCCGAGAGTCTGTAGGCATGCTGCACACAGACACTGAATGGATAGATCTCTCCTGGCTTATTGTCTAAGGGCTCCATTAAGGACTTCTTTGGTGCTCTAATATACTAGTACCCAATGTAAATATTGATGGATCTCATATTTAGCTAGAGAAAAAAACTATACTGGACCCAGACCTGGTCTCATGCCCTAAATGTTGTGCTTAGCAGCAGAGTCATTTTGGGTGATGACCCCAAATAACTTAATTACTCTATTCTAGCTGTAGATACACTTTTGAAGAGAACCAAGTCATCTCCATAGCAGCTATCTTTCATTTGCATGTTTGATATGTGTGAAGCAGAGGCCCTTTCATAAGGTTTAGACACTTAGTGAATTTTCATAACACAGGTTGCAGTTTTCTAAGGAGTAGCCCGTATGCTTTGAACGTTACGTTTGTATTGTGAAAAATACAATCTGGCCTGGTTTTTTCCTAGTATGTCAGAGTTTTCAGATAGCCATTCCTCTCTGTGGTCAAACAGCTTAAGCAAAAACTCAACTCTTTGAAAATGATTTCCATCCAAAGAAATTTTTCAAAAAATTGTGGAAGGGAGACGGGGGAGGGGGGAGCTGGCTGGGAGAAAAGCTTTATGTAGGCAGGAGAACTAACAAAATATGTCAGCCTAGCTAGTAGGCTAGTATTTTAAGAGGAGTAAAATATATCTGTATTACTGCTCTTAATCTTCTACCACCATGGGGAAACCCAGGGCAGTAATTTCCAAAGAATAAGTTCAAGGTCACTGTGTGATGAAAGGTCAGAGCTAGTATTTGACTCCAGCTTTGACGCCAAAGCCCAGGTTTCCCCCTCTGTGTCAGTGGTTCTTGAACATTAGCATTCATCAGAATTTCCTCGAGGGACTTAAATCACAAAATGCTAGGGTGCCACCCTAGGGTGAGGCCTGATCATTTGCATTGTAACAAGTTCCTAGTTTTGCTAATGCTGCTCGTCCAGGGACTACACTCTAAAACCAATTGTTTTAGAATTCTAATGAAGAACTCTCAACTTTGTGATGAAGCTTTTGTTATCTATGAGCCTTTATTACCTCATGGGACACCAGCGCCCTGCTGGCCAACGATGTACGTTTAGAGGTTCACAGATCAGGTTTGACGACAGTTTGGATTTTTATGATCCAGGACTTTTTAGGTCTGATGATATTATGATATTATTTGGTCATCAACTCACTTGGTCATCACACACCTGTCTGCTTTAGGTAAGGCTGGAGGCAGCATCTTCATTTTACAGGAGGGAAATCTAAGGCTGAGATATTAAGGGCAACATAGATTATATCACTAATAAACAGCAAAGATAAAGTCAAATTCTGTGTTTTGCCTACCAAGTCAAGGGTTTTTCTCACTAGTGGCACTGTCTTCCCATTTAAGTCATTTCACAATGAATCTTTTACTTAAAAATGTTGGCAATAAAGAATAAAGTCTTAGAAGTCATTGTATATCTTATGTATCTTAGCATAAGCTTTATATAAAAGAACAGGAGAAAGTCCTTCCTACTTCAACTATCTTTGTTATTTTTTTCTACAATATACAATGCTATAAAATTATGTTCTAAGTCTGGGTTTTTTAAACATCTAACATTTCACCATTGTCAAATTCATTTTCCATAAGATATCCTCTGTTGGTGGGAACAGATGGTTCAGTTGACTGCTAATAGGACATGGAAATAATCCTTAGTAGGTTAACACTTAAAACCCAGTCCATTTGGTAGCCACCCAAAAAGGGCTACACAGTTATTCATGGCATGTGGGCAAGATACCATGTGGTTATCAGTCTGCATTCCAGAGCACCAGATTTATAACCTACCTCAAATATGTGTACCAAAGAACAAATAAAATGAAGCGTTGACAATGCCATGAAGTATTTAAACCTCTTTTCATGTTCCCCGGCATCGAATCAGCAGCCTAGTCATGTTTATTTTACCTCCGTAATATCTTTGCATCCTGTCCATTCTCACCGCCACCACCCGCATGCAGGCTCCGGCTGGCTCCAGCCAAGTCTTTTGTGCCACACTCTCAACTGTTCTCATTCCCTCCAACCTCTATTCTTTTCCAATCCCTCCTATACTTTGCTGTGTCATTAATCTCCATAAAAACAGATCTGAGTATGCTCTTGCGGGCTCAGAATCTTTCAATGACTCCTGTTTGTTTAACATAATTGAAATAGCACAATACCCAAGCCCTTCTGCCCTCACTTCTACATTATAATCTATTTCCCACACATGTAATTCAGATGTCTGTCTATGCTCCAGCCAGAATTGTCAGCTTGCTGTTCTCTGTACATCACCTATGCTTTCACATCTCATTGACCTATTATGTTGGCCTCCTATTGAAAACGCCCTTGAAAATTCGCGCAGCCCCATTCCTACATGTCCGCAGGTCCAAAGTCATCTCTTCAATTAATACTTCTTCAACATTCTCAGAAGGAAATAATCTTAGCCTTCTGAATTTTTATTGTAACATATCTACATCTCTCTTGTGATCTTCATTTTTTTTTCCCATTCCACTGACTTTGCCTCACTCCCATTCATTCTCCAAATACCAAATTTTCTCATTACTTCCTTGCATTTATAGCCTTTATTGACTTTCCACTGCTCTAGTCTTGCTCTCCTCTGCTGCTGGCATCCAAGGGTCTTCGTTTAATATTTTAATGAGACATGCCTTTCTTGGCCCAGGGCCTTCATACCTAGACTCCTCCTCTTCATCTCCACCTCTCCTTACCTAGTTTATTTTTATTCAGACTTCAGAGTTCAACTCAAGTATCACCTTTTTGAAGAAGCTTCCCTGATATGCCTAGCAAGGCTGGCACCCCATACTTTTCTGCGGCAGCACACACTGCAGTCATTGAATGTTTGTTTCCTCAACTAGCATGTAATCTCTATTAAGACAGGGCCTTGTGTTTCTCTTATTTCCTGTTGGGTACACACTGCCTAACACAGTGTCTATATACATAGGAGTTATTGGGTAAATACTTGTTAAATTATTTAAACATAAATCAGTAGAATGCAAACCAGATACATATTTATTAAATAATTGAAACTTTTGTCTTTGCATTTTTTCCTGTCTCTCTTACCAGGCTGTAAACCCCTTCATTTAGCTTTGTACTCCCAGCAACCCAACCCTCCACCGCTAGCGGGTGTTAGGAAATATATGCTGAACAAGAGAAGAAATGAATGAAGTAAGGGAAGAATGGGCAAATGAACAGGCATTGCTGAGAAATAAAGTGGTGATCTAAATGTTCCTATCATTTGCAACTCCTCCTACCTTTTAGAATCTTCTAATGTTTCTAGATATGAAAAATAACCAAATATTGTCATTCACATTTTACAGACCAATGGCTTGGTGTTTCCTGTGTGTTGATGCTTCTTGAGGAATCAAAAAGACAAAGGAAGGAAACAGAAACACCATTATATTATGGGAAAGACACTGTGTTGATACGTGATGCCCCAGTTCAGAGGATCCTTTATTCTTGTAACAATGAGGGTGGGGGAGGGTTGGATTTACAAATAGTGACAGGCAAAAGACACGATGGATGAAAGAAATAATTGTTTCAGTGTGTTTCAGTTACAGAAGAAAATGAAATGATTTATCAGGAATGAGCTGTAGCTGCGGTGCCTTTTCAACAGCCAAACCATTGCACCTTCACCCCTTTTCCGTTCCTGCGTGTCAGTGAGCACCTTGGAGGCCGGGCCCCACGGACTCAGACCCCTCACTTCCTATTATCTCTGCTGGATGTGCTCTGTGTGTGACCTTGGGTGAATCACCTCTGTCTTCTGCTAAAATGAAGGGGTGAGTCTGGTCTCTAAGGTCCCTTTAGTATCGAATATTCTATGATTGTTTTTTCTTGCTGTCAATTTCAGTCTGTGGCTGCTTGTGCCTTGATTTCATTCATTCAATATGTACTGTCTACTGTTCTAAGTGCTAAGAGCATAGGGGTAGAACAGCGTTCTCAAAAGAAAAAACCTTTGCCCTCAGAGAGCTACATTCTATGGGAAGAAACAGATAATAAAACAGGATAAATAAAATACGTGGTATGATAGATATTAGAAAGAACTAAAAGGAAAGAAAAAAAGGCAGGGAGGGAGACTGGGAATGTGGTGAGGGTGGTATTGGGCAAGCATCCAGAGGAGTCCTCTCTAAGAGAGCGACACTTACAGACTCAGTCCCTGTCTCCGAGTTGTCTGCCCCTGACCCATGGCAATGGCCTCTGACTTAGTTCATTTGCAGCTTTGTGGATCCCTTGCTTCTCTCTCTTAAATCTAATGCTTCTGCTCAATTTCACTGACACAGCCTTGGTCCCATCCCTGTCATCTCTTGCCAGGACCATGAGCAATGGCATCCTTCTTGGTCTCACTGTTCCCACCTTTTCATACTCCATCTTCCCCTCTTTTCTGCCAAGAGTGTCATCTTCCTTATCATCAACTCTAGTGTCACTTGCTGTCTGAAAATGCCCTAATTCCTTCCCTCACTGATTTCTGACAACTCCCCCACCCTCCTAGCTATCACCACACTTAACCCCTTATTCCCTGAACATACCCATTCCTTGCTTGCCCCCATACCTGCACACAGACACAGTCCTCTCTGCCCAGTCTGCCCGTGCCCCGCCTCGCCACCTGGCAAAGTGCCACCCGCCCTTCAAGGCTCTGTTCCAAGGGCACTTCCTTTGGGGCATTTCCCTGCTCTCCTCTGGATGGAACTGGCTTCTTCCTCCTCAGCATCCTCGCTACCTTGCACATACCTGTCTGCTGCATTTATGACACTGTGCTGTGATTTTACATTTTCCTGTTTCTACCTGTCCTGCTGGAGAGCATTCTTTATTCCTTAATACTCTGAACTTAGTAAACCTGAAGCATGAGGATGGAGAGAGTAAAGGGCAAGGAGAGGGTGGGAGAGGGAAAGGGGGCTGCCTCTCGGTTGTAGAAAGTGGGCAGCTGAAATGTAGGAGAAAACACTGCTTCCTAAAAGCTGTGCATTAGAAGACACTTCGCAGTGTCTCGAAATCTGAAATGTGAAGCCTCAGCATTAACCTTCCTTCTATTAGGCCAGCTCTGACCTTTTGTCCCAGTTCTTACAACTCGGCTTCTGCAGCTCAGCCCCCACCTGGTGGCCCAGTTCTGAGAACGGGCCTTCTGTCTTGCTCTCTTCTGCCTGAATCTCGCTTTTGGAGACCTGCCTAATATGTCAGGCTCATCGAACCTGGAACTCCGTCTTGCTCCTGTTGATCACCCTCCCCTTTCTCCCTTTTAATCCCTGCCCTGCTCGTGAACCCAGGCAGGTGGCCAGGACCCTGCTAATCCCTGACAGACGTCCCTGATTTGGACTTCGCATGCTCCAGGGTCCCTTCTTTGTCTTTCTCTGCCTACCTGCTGTGACCACCCTCCCCCCCACTCCTCTTGCCATCTGACTGTTTAGATGACCACCTGCTCTCCAAGGCCACACACTTTGGATCCTGTGCTTCGCCTGTTCAACTGGCCTGCTTCCCATAAACCTCTGGACTCAGGTCTGGTGGTTTTTATTTTGTTTTTCCTTCACCTTCGAAATCCTGGGCTACCCAGGCTTGCTTTGCTTCCTGCCCCACTCTGATAAGATAGGAAATTCTTTAATAAGAAAGCTGGTCTTGGAGATATCACTAGGTTTGTCCAGTTCACCTTAAAGCATCGAACAGTTTTTGGATACTGTGGGGCTTTATTGGAAGCCCTCGTCTAACACTCTCATTTTACAGGCGAGGACACTGAAGCCCCAAAGGGGACGTGACTTTCTCAGCGCTGCACAGAGAGCCTGCGGCAGAGCTGCAGCCCGAGCCCAGGCGGCCTGTGCTGTCGTCCAGAAGTGTCCTTTTCTCTATATTCTGTCACTCCTGTAAATCTGCTCTTCCCAAACCAGAGGTCTGTACAACAGGATCATAGAATCACTAGCAGGAGCCTTGAAGACATGTGGGTGCTGTCCTACATCCAGCACCTCTTCAAGCCAAACAGATCCAATTAGATTAGCCTAATCTCCGTCAAGGGCGTAGGAATCTGTGAAGAACCAGGAAAAGACAATAGCTTTCATTTATTCCAAATAGAATATTTGTGAATTTCTCATATGGGTGCCAATAAGCTTGGAAAAGATGGTCTAGGGATCCAGAGCGATTAACCAATTAAGAGAAGGAAAAAGGTCAGAAAGTGGTTAATATGAATCACTCATTGGGGCCTAGCTGGCGTTCCCCAGGACTCGTTCCTAAGACCAATGCCTTCAAAAGCAATTTAACCCGTGGCCTCTAAGAAGACATGGAACATAGGCCAAATATATCTGTCTAGTGACGTGACACCTGTCACATATATAAGACAACAAGCCAGCCGTTCCTGGGGATTCAGGGATGCACTAAACAAAATCTTCATCCTGGTGATTTTAAAATTAATGGCAAAAAATGGCTATAAACACAAATAATTATAATTCAAGGCACGTAATAAGTATTGTATAAGTAAGAATGCAATTGGATTGTTAGAAAAGAGGTGACTTCTTCCCCTGGCAGGTGTGGCTGAGTTGGTTGGAGCGTCATCCTATGCACCAAAAGGTGGCAGGTTCAATTCCCAGTCAGGGCACATACCCAGCACATACCCAGGTTGTGAGTTCGATCCCAGGTCAGGGCACGTACAAGAGGCAACTGATTGATGTTTCTCTCTCTCTCTCTCCCTTCCTTTCTTTCTCAAACCAATAATAAATAAAAAAACAAGCAAATATATAAATGCATGTCCTTGGTTGAGGATTACAAAAAGAAGAAGAAGTGACCTCTTCCCACCACGGTGGACAAGGAGGAGTGTCGTGGAAGCAAGGGCATCTGGGGTCTCAGAGGCAGCCCTAACCGAATGGGTCAAGCTGGAACCCTGAGGGTCACCTGGATGCCGGCTCTGTTTCACCTCTTATTTCCAGACAGTTATCTAGTCTGTCAATTCCAACATTGCAAATGAGCTTTTCCCCTGCGCTGCTATGTTAGTTCCGGGCCCTGTTATTTCTCAGTAGATGTCTTAAGTAAGGCCCTGGCACCGATCAGAAGTCTACAGTCTCACCTTCCTTCAGTTCAGCCTCCACACTGCTGACAGAAGGCTCTTGCTGTGAATCTGATCACATCTGGAGTTTAAAATCCTCCCATGACTCACCATTTGTAAGGCCTTTCCTGATCTGGCCCTTTGTTTTCTGTCCGTTTCAACTGCTTCTATCCTTTCCTTGCACATTATGTTCCAGCAATATTGAATTCCCAACACCGCCCTCCCCAAAGCCTTTCTCTTTTATGCTAACTCCATGGTCCCTCCCTGGGTGCCCCTCTATTCTTCTCAGGGGGCCCTGAGCATTAGCCAGGGTGCACAAGAGCCATTGGGTGATCAGAAGGAATCCAGTTCATCACAGGGCTGCGAGAGGCTCTCCATGCCAGCGTTTCTCTCTCCTCCACAGGATTTACCTGGCAGCATCACCTTGCCCTCATCAGTAGCAAGCTCAGTAGCAAGCGCAGGATCTCACCCTTTTCTGTGGCTCCTCGGTTGAAGCCTTTTTATAGTGTAAGGGCAGAATTGTTGGCAGAGAAATCATGAGGCCCAGTTACAGGGAAGTAAACAGGATGATAAATAAGAAAAGTAACATTCCTTAAGTGCAGACGGTGCGTGTCAGTCATGGCACATTCTATTTTCTCCGTGGGCCACATTTAATCTCGACAGCAAATTAGCCATCCATGTTCCACTTTAAAGATAAGGAAAATAAAGCGTATAAGAGCCGATTGCTTCCCCCGTGCCGCTTAGTGAGCAAGGAGGGATCCCAACCCAAGTCTCTCCTTGTCAGTGCCAGCAGTGCAGCCATGACCCCAAACTGCTTTCTGAACCGTTCATGATAAACATGCTGAATTTGGTTTTAGTGCAATCATATTTTCCCGTTTTTTAGAAAATGGAGCATTTGCATATTGCAGATGTGCTACACCTGCTCCCTCCCCTCTCTAGGAAGTCTGGAGGCAAAGACAGAGCATGGACCATATAAGCAGCTTCCAGTGTCTCCTTCCTTGACAAGAAAATTAGAATTGTGACTTTATAGAACTCATAGTAACTTGTTCGATGTAATGTCATCCTTTTACAGGACAGAAAGCTGGGACTAGAAAAACATCATGCAGTGTGTGAGTGGCCAAGGCTGGACTAGAACCTCCCAGGCAAGAACAGCTGATCATTTCCTGAGCCCAGATGGCTAAGCACTTTCACATGCTGCTTCTGTTCATCCTCACAATAAGCCTGTGGTGTAGGTATCGTTATCTCTGTATCACAGATGGAGAAAGCAAGCTCAGAGAGGCTAAGCAACTCAACCCAAGTCACACAGCTGGTTAAGGGTGGCAGATAGGGGATTCAAACCCAGGACTCACTCTGTGGAGCTGCTGGCTTCAACCACACTCCTCATGAGCATTTCAAGTTCCATTTTAAAATCTCCACAAACCAAGAGAAGGGGTTTTAATGAGAAGCTAGAGCCTCATGACTGAACCAGTCAATTTAGATGAATCTTTTGGCAGCTCAGTCCAAACAAGATAGAAACATCAATCAATGACTCCACTAGGTGAACAATCATTTTTTCAAACACTTCAACTTTAAGGCTTTTTTCCTTTTCAGAGATTTGTACAGCATACTAAAGTTCTTAGAGTGCTGTTGCCTGTTATTTTACTTATAAAATGCCATTTTCTTACATTTTTGTGCTTTAAAAACTGATTACTGATTTATAAAAATCAAGTAAAAACACATGCCCTTGCTCCACACACCTGTGAAAACCAGAGCTCTGTAGTGAAAAGGCAGGAAGCACAACTCTTTAATGATCAACGGTAGCACTGCACCATGTAGAAAAATAAAATATTGGCAGATCTCAAAAAAATGAAAACAAGACCCTGTTAAAAATCACCAACTTTTATTTCTATCATTTAGAAAACTCCAAGGGGAAAAGCAAAAACATGAAATGCTGATTCTAAAAATCCTTGACAAAATACCAGTCTGGAAATTAATATTTATCATATTTTCAGTGTTCCTGACACAACAGCTCTTTATATACTGATGTTTATGAATACAAATTTGCAGGCTCTGTGGACATATATTATCTTTTCAGAAAATAACAAGGTAGGCAGACGCCTTCTTACTTATGTTTACTAAAGCTAGAAATCTACCAAGAATGGACAGGAACATTTACAATAAAATTGACCACATACATACATACATGTTAGTCACACACTGATTCAATTCATTATAATGAGAGACAATGACTCACTTACCATTAAAACAATTCAGAAAATATCTTAGATGTGTTTTTGTCTTACTCAGTCAGATTAGTGTGGAAGAAATAAATAAAGGTGGATGGATGATGGGACTAAGGTTCAATAGTTTATTTAACAGAATGAAATCTGTTTTCATTTGGTGAGGAGTACAGAGACCCTAAGGCCATGCTCAATAGCTCTGAACTCAGTGTCAGAAGCGTCATAGTATCACATTTCAAGTATCACTATTATACCACAGTTGTTTTTTAATATTTCCTTTACTTAAGTTTAGAAATTTCGGTAAATGAAAATGAACAAATTGGTTTTATTTCATAAGACCGATTTTTGGGCTTTTTTTCTGGCTGAGTCTTTCTTTTGTTCCTCATACTCTGATTGTGTCAGATGTTATGTACTTTGGCTTATGATCTAATAAGACAGAGAGGGGGACATTCCATAGCATTGATAGGAAGTTGAGATGTAAGTGCCATAACAGAGGAGTATGGGAATTTCTGCTCCTGCATCTGTAATCTTTAATGCTCTACAGCTGGACTCAGCTAAAGCCTATCTTGTAATAGGCAGTAATAATATTAATAGCAGTAGTGCTGCTGCTGCTGATATCACCATTAATTGAAACCTTACTGTACAGGAGACACTGTATAATGAATTAAATGTTGATTTAACTCTGAGAATAACCCAGGGAAGTAATTATTAATTTTCATTGTATTTATTTATTTTTAAAATAAGTTGTTGTTTATATATTTATTTCAGAGAGAGGAAAGGAGAGGGAGAGAGAGACAGAAACATCAATGATGAGAGAGTCATCATGTGCCCTGACCGGGAATCAAACCCTGATCGCCTGGATCCCAGGTAGACGCTCAACGGCTGAGCTATGCCCGGCCGGGCTAATTTTCATTTTAGATGAAGCAACCCAGGCTGGTGAAGTTCAGAGACTTGCTCAAGGTCACACAGCTATTAAGTGACAAAGTTAAGGAAAAAAAAAGATAGGTCTCAGCTCAATAGAGATATAAAGCAAAGAGTGTTTTAAATGGCCTTGGGCCCCATGCGAGGGAGCTAAGCATCATCTATCCTTTCAAACGGACTGCTCTGAGTTTGCTCAGCTGAAGCACCTGCCCCCAGAAAGGCCCAGGGTTACAAGCTTTAGCTTTCCCTCATGCTCCTACACTCCAGTTCCCAGGGCAGGCCTTTGTGTTGGCCTACCTTAGTGGTCTCTGTTCCGAGGACAGGAGTCCTGTTCCAGAAGCATAGCCCACCATGTGGGGTGACAGGAGAACCCATGACATCAACTTCCTGGCACCCACACTCCTCTGTCTAAGATTCCTCCTTGTCTAGGTGCTTTGCAGTCTAGAAATAAGCCTTCCCGTCTCCACTACCTGACAGTTTCTGACACTGAGTCATGATGAATGAGTGACCTTCAGGCTCAGAGGTCACTGCCTCAGTACCTGGATCCGCTTCCCACTCTCAGATGCCTCAGCTCTGGCTCGCCTGTTCCATGCAGGGTCCTCCAGGCCTTCTCTTCTTATCTGTAACTATCATGCCTGCCCCTGAGTCTGTAGATAGGTAAGGAGCACAGCAGAGGACACAAGGTAAATGAACTACCAGGTCCACAGTGATACTAAACACAGGTCGCAGGAAGAGTTAAGAGCCTCCCAGGGGAAAAAGCATAAACAGCAGAAGAGTTTTAAGAGCAGATTTTATATTTGAAGGAGGTCAGGCAGCCCTGTGGGATTAAGACAGGGAGGCAGAGCACTTTTGCACAAGGACAGACAGCAAAGAGATGTGGAAATGCAGTGTGCCCTCACTGTCACCCTCACCCCCGAGGCCAGGAAGCGTTCACAGGACGAGATGGACAGGCCCAGGCACACCGCCGCTCCCGGATCACCCGTGCGGTGCGAGGAGCCTCCGCACCCAGTAAACTCCCTGCAGGGCTCAGCCACCGGCTTTCAGAACACACTCAGTCAATACCTGCCGACACCAGCTATCAAATGGGGCATCGCCTGAAAATATGGAATATGATTATCTCTGACGAGGGCAGCTCGGTGAGCCTTTCCTCCGCGCTCATCCCTCTTTCACCCTGACAGGTATGGTGATGCAGAAGGGTCTGGCCTTCAGTGCAATCGTCAGCTCAGACATCCTGACTCTTCCAGGAGGAAACCAGCTGGGCACCTGCTGGGGACCTTCAAGTTCAATGGTCTGGCACACCTATTACACGCGTGTCTCTTTATCACGGCATCAACACTAAAGTCAATGGCAAACCCTGGCCAGCTGCAAGAGAACACCCATCTCTTACACGTGCAGAAAACAATCATCTAAAATTCCTAGTCTGCTCGTTGTTTTCTCCCTTTTTTTTTTCCATCTCTAAGACAGATCTTGCTACGATGGACATAACAGATTACCTAACTTCCCTGCCTCAGTTTCCTCATCTGTATTACAAGAATAACAATACTTAGCTTATAGGACTATGGGGAAGATTACATAAGTATGTAAGTTAATGTGCATCACATGGACCTGGAAAGTATCTCCTCTTATTATTTTACTGTAATCAGCATCATTAATTAAGTATTCAGTACATCCTGTTTAACAACTTGTTCTTCACACCTGACAAGAGCAGCAAGCAAGATACGTGAATCTGAAATTTCCATTTTTACCATTGCTGCACAGCCATAAAAGAAATAGCTTATTCCCTATTTTATCCATTATTGGGTTTTGATGCACAAATTGTCTGAGGCACAAACTTGTACTAATTTATTGACATCTGAAGTAAAATCCATTCTATTTGATCATTTTGAAAAGGGAAAAACATTATATGTGAGCTAAACATTTGGCTCCTTAGATTGTATTGAACAGCTTAGATGTGTGGCCTTGGATTGCTCTGCTTAAAGCACATATCCAAATGCAGTATTTAATCAAGACCGACCTATCCAATGACACTTGGAGAAAATGAAACAGGAATGAAAACAGTCCTAAGATTGTGAGACTATTTATAAATAATCTCCCCGACTCAGGAAGCTGCTGCAGAGTAGCTTCTTGACACTTCCGGGGTTTAATGCCTTGATTAATTATGAAGTGATGTTTAATTATGTATTTTATTATGCATAACAAACATAAATTACATACCCGATTGTTCATAATTGTATTAAAAATATGTATCATTTATCCTTGAAATGTGAAAGGCCTCTTTCAGGATGGATAAAGCTGTTTGGGGAATCGAGTATGGGTGGAATTAATGGTCCCCACATTAATCATTTATTTTATGAAAATGTGAAGGTCATCCTACACTTTAAGGTGCCTCTGAATTTCTTTTGCAAAATCTGGTGGCTGAATTTCCATATGCAAAGCTGAGGATTATACAATGTGCACTACTATCCCCCTAAAGGCGTACAGCTTTTATTTAATAAAGATGTTATTCTAAGAAGCTTTACTATAGCTTTGCCGCACACTAGAACTTGTCTTGGAAAAGTGATTATTACAAGAAAGGACTGATGGCCTGTCTTTTTGGGTAAAACTATGAATGTCTGTTAATTTTCCCGAAGTCACGATGTAAAACCTACAGATACCACTTTTGAGCACCCTCTTGGAACCAGGCATTGTGTTAAAACCAGAAAATTATTAATATTATTATATTTTACATACTGTTATGAACACTAATAAAGTACAAGGCATTGTATAAAATTTGCACTTATCTTATATAATCTCCATATTACATCTTCCCATTTTATAGATGAAGACAATGAGCATCAGGAAAGTGTCTTGCTGAAAATCTCACAGCCAGGTGAAACAACCACTCAGTTCCAAAGGCCAAGTTCTTTCACCATCAATGAATGCACACTGTGCTGGGTCTGCAAATTAGAATCCACAATCTCTAGGTAGGGATTTGGAACAGGTGTGGCCAGGACCAGGCAGACATTTGAGCTGCCTCAGGACCCTGAGGTTTCAGTCACTCTTTCTGCTGGTCAAGATGACAGTAACTGTGCCAAACAGTAGGGCCAGACAGAAAATGCGCTTCATTCTGGTTCCACTGGTTGTGTGACTTTCTCAGGTTATTTCCTTGCTCCAAAATTCAGTTTCTCATGTCTAAAGCAGTAATCACAGTACCTACTTTATACATATGTTGAGATGATCAATGAGTTAATAACATGTTGACTGCTTTGCTCAGAGCCCCACCCACGTACCATCAAACATCAATAAATAGTAGCTGTTACTTTTGTTTTTGTTTTTCCTTCTTCACTCTCTAACAATTTTAATTACTATTCTAGGTTCCTGCAAATGAATGGTTGACCCCCTCCCATTTCTTTCCCTTTTCCCTTTGATTCTCAAATTATAAATAAGTGTGCAGAACCTAAAACATCAAAAGGTGCATGCATCCCCTTCTGCCCCAGTCTTGACACCAATATTCCTTCTTTCTTGATCTCATCTCAGTCTTCTTTGTTCTATTTTAGTATGTTCAAGAAATGTGTCAAAATCAACGCCGTGATCATTACTCCTGGATAGCTTAGCGAACGAGAGAGAAAGGCTAACATTCAGTGCTGTTAAGAAAAATGTTTCCCAACCAAGAAGAAATTGAATCTCACATTTTCTGTCTAAGTAAATCAGTGTTTCAGAAGATATGTGCTGTGGGCTGTCTGTGGATATGCAGCAAAACTTTGCTTTTTCCACTTAAGGGAGAGAATGAAACTGTCTCCTTTAAGAAAGGACATTTATATCAGCAGTAACCAACTGCAAAGAGCATGAATTAGAGTGAAAGTTCACTAATTCAGACTAACAGGGAGCATGGGTGCCTGAATTACTGACAACTCTGATTCAAAAAACACATTCTGTTAAATAGGAAGGCAGTATGTCCTGATGATAAGATCATGTAAGACATCTTGGGATTTAAGGACCTGATCCAACATTTATTGGCTGTGCAATCTTAGCAAAGTCACTTAACCTTTTGAAGCCTGAGTGTCCACATACATAAAATAGGTTGAGAAATAGTTCTAACTCATACACTTTTGCTGAGGATTAAATAAAATAATATAAAACATTATTTTAACAGATCCTGGCATAGAGTATGTGCTCAATAAAAAGTTGCTGCCATTATTACTAATACTGTTATCATCACCATCATCTTTATCATCATTATAGTGTTGCACATAAACAGAAAAAACTAAAAGAAACAAAATTATGCCAAATGTTGACCCTTGTGTTTTCTTGGGGGAATAGATTGTAATTACCTGGTTATTATTGAAATATATATATTTGGATTCAACCAACACTGATTAAAGGGACTCTTTGTGTAAAGCTGGCATCTCTGTGAAGTATTACAGCATTTTATTCCTCACAAAAGCTTATTTCACAGTTCAGAAAATAGTCACGGAAAAGTGGCTTTTCCAAGATTAGACAGCTAGTAAGTGCAGAGCAAGAATGCAAACAGTGATGCGGGGTCCTGCCCACAGTAAGTGATTGCTAAATGAATGGGGGGATGAAGAATATGGTGGGGTTTAGTTGAAACACTGAATTTAAACTTTTTGCTTGGGAATATTTTGTTTGGGTTGTTAATTCTCATTTTCTGACTGTGTGATCTTGATAGAGTTGTTTCATCTGAACCTCAGTTTTTCCTCCTATAAAATAGAGATAAATATAAGGGTGGGCAAAAGTAGGTTTACAGTTGTTTGTATGGAAAATAACACAATAATTAATGAATACTATTATGAAAATAAACTCTGTGTTTTGTGCACTCACAACTGTAAACTTACTTTTTCCCACCCAGGTATATTTACATCACAGAATTAATGTGAGCATGAAATGAGAGAGTATCTAGCATCCTGCCTGGTACATAGTAAGTGTTCAATGTATGCTATATCCTTGCCTTTTTCCCTGGTACTCAAGTCTTTCTCTTCCTCCAAATGATCACAGCCTTTTCCTTACCATAGCTACTCTATAATCAGCACTATTTCCCTTCCTCTCCAGGACAATTATTTGTTGCCTTCCAGGTCAGTTTGGAAATCTAGGTTCTGTAATACGTTCTCTGTGTCTAAAGCCTTTCATTAAGGTACCCCCTGCACACGCCAGACCTATCCATGCCCATCTCCTCTGCACACCTTACCTTTCTAGGTCTTCTTTAGGATACAGACTCATAGCCTCTCCCCACCCTTTCATTTCTCTCTGGCTTCTTCAAAACGGTGCCAGATTTCATAAGGTCCTAACATGCTTTTTCCCACCTATCTGTCAGTGTATTATTTTTCAGGCTTTTAAACAGCATTACAATTCCACCTTCTCCAGGAAGCCTTCCTGGATGAAACTCACACAACTGAATTTCTTTCTCTTTTTTTATTCCATATCATCGGGGGATGGATTTCCTATTTCCCTAGGCTTCATCCCAAATATACACGTAGGGTATTACTCAATCCTGACTTATACCCTTGATTGGTTTTCATACAATATGAGTTCGTTATTATCCATTAATATATTAAGGGGTAAACTCTATGTCCAAGTTCCTTGTAACTGTATCATAAGACAATGTGAATCTGTTCTTTGACTATAATCTCTTAGAGTGTATTGACTGGCTCATGCTCCAAAAGAACTTATAAAGAGTTTGCATTATAGCATGACCATATGGTGGTAGAATTCCTTATTTACATGTTGGGCTCTCACTCATCTTTGTGTTACATGTGTTTTCCATATGTCCTACCACATAGTAACACTCAAAAGAACCTGAATAAAATGTCTGTTATTTTCTAGTCTAGTCCTATGAACACAGAGGGGCTTCAAGTTCTTTTAACTTAAGTGACAAAGTAAAGGAAGATAAAAAAAAAGAGAAATACTGGCTAGAATAATAGCTAGATGCTATATTGAGAGCTTTGCACACCATTTCAGTCAGTTCTTAACAACAATAGCATGAAGGCTTCATTATCTTTAGAGAGGAGAATACTGAGGCACAGGACATTAATAACTTCCTCAAACTTAAACATTGAAAGAAAGCCTAAGTTTAAAACCCCGGTGGAGCCTGTGCTTTTACCATTATTAGACGGTATTGTCTTATCCAAGTGGCTTTGAACTAGTTATATGACGTCTACCTTCTCTGCATGGAATTAGATTCCAGCTCCTTACCAATATGCAAGCTTTCCCCAATCTGGCCCAGCTCTTCTTTTCCAGGTGTAACTTAGTGCTTTCTCCGTATGCGCTACTTACCAGAATAAATATGTCTCATTTCCCTAAAATGCTCTTGTACTTTTGCTTTTTCTGTTTTTTTGTTTTGTTTTGTTTTGTTTTTTTCACCCTGGAATACCGTCCTATCCACCTCTGCTTATTAAAAAATCCATATTCTTCAGTTCAGTCCTCAAGTTATACTACAAAGCCACTGTAACCAAAACAGCCTGGTAGCAACACAAGAACAGACACATAGATCAGTGGAACAGAACAGAGAACCCAGAAGTCAACCCAAGCCATTACTCTCAATTAATATTTGACAAAGGAGGCAAGAACATACAACAGAGTAAAGACAGTCTCTTCGACAAATGGTGCTGGGAAAATTGGACAGGTACATGCAAAAAAATGAAACTAGACCACTAACTTACACCATATACAAAAATAAACTCAAAATAGATAAAAGACTTAAATGTAAGACATTAAACCATAAAAATCCTAGAAGAAAATGTAGGCAACAAAATCTCAAGACATCTCTCATAGCAATATGTTAGCCAATACATCTCCTAGGGCAAGAGAAACAAATAAAAAACAATAAACAAATGGAACTACATCAAAATAAAAAGCTTCTGCACAGCAAAAGAAACCATCAACAAAATGAGAAGGGAGCCCACTGTATGGAAGAACATATTTGCCAATGACACATCTGATAAAAGGTTAATATCCAAAATATATAAGGAACTCATACAACTTAACAAAAGGAAGACAATCCAATTAAAAAATGGGCAAAGGACCTAAATTGAAACTTCTCCAAAGAAGTCATACAGATGGCCAAGAGACATACGAAAAAATGCTCAATGATGGTAATTATCAGAGAGATGCAAATTAAAACCACAATGAGGTATCACTTCACACGTCAGAATGGCACCATCAACAAATCAACAAATGACACATGCTGGCTAGGGTGTGGAGAAAGGGGAACTCTAGTACACTGCTGGTGGGAATGCAGACTAGTGTAGCCACTATGGAAAACAGTATAGAGTTTCCTCAAGAAATTAAAAATGGCCCGGCAGGGCATGGCTCAGCGGTTGAGTATCGACCTAGGATCCAGGAGATCAGGGTTCAATTCCCGATCAGGGCACATGCCTGGGTTGTGGGCTAGGTAGCCGATCAATGACTGTCATCATTGATGTTTCTATCTCTCTCTCTCCCCCTCTTTTTCTCTCTCTGAAATCAATAAAGATATGTTTAAAAAAAAAAAAAGGAAATTAAAAATGAATCTGCCATTTGACCCAGTGATCCCCCTTCTAGGAATATATCCTAAGAATCCTGAAACAATCAGAAAGAATATATGCACCCCTATGTTCATAGCAGCACAATTTACGGTATGTAAGATCTGGAAACAGCCCAAGTGCCCATCAGTAGATGAGTGGATAAAAAAGCTGTGGGACATCTACACCACGGAATACTATGCAGCTCTAAAAAAGAAGGATCCCATACCCTTTGGGACAGCATGGATGGAACTGGAGAGTATTATGCTAAGCGAAATAAGCCAGTCAGAGAAAGACAAATATCACATGATTTCACTCATATGTGGAATATAATGAACAAAATAGATCCAATGACATAAAAACATGGAACAGACTGATAACCAAAATAGATCCAATGACATAGAAACATGGAACAGACTGAGGAATCTGAGAGGGAAGGTGGGGAGTGGGTGGGGAGAGATTAATCGAATAACTTATATGCTTATATGCATAACCTATGGACACAGACACTGGTGTGGCAAAGGCCTGAGGGTGGTGTGGATGAGGGGTGGAGGGGATCAATGGGGGAAAAAGGGGACATCTGTAATACTTTCAACAATAAAGATACCAAAAAACACACACGCACACAAAAAACAAAATCCATATTCTTTCTGACCAGTTCATTTTCAATATTCTCCATGAAGTGTTCTCTATTTCCAGCCTGGAATTATTTGTTCCTTCTTTGGTGTATCTAAAACTCCTAGTTTTTGCTTGAAAATACAAACTGCTTGTGATTGAATAGTAACTAGCCTGGCTCTTTCATTCAAATGTAAACTCTTTAAAGGCAAAAGTTCAGTTTTATGAGTCCTGGTGTACTAATAGTGCAGTACACATTACTTGGTGAACAGGTATTTAAAAATCTGTGAATGCATGATAAAAAAAAAAGAGAGAGAGAAAAGGAGGAAACAGAAAGAGAGAGACAGAGATTACTTAATTTGGTGGCTCACACAAGGTCCCTGGTGCTTAATTAATTCAAACCAGGTCTTACTTTGGAATTAAAATGCACTGAAAGTTCTATATATGCTTTCAAAACACTTATTGCATTTAATAATATCTGTTCAATATCTATTCCTATACCTGGGAGAAATTTACACTACTAATGGAATAATATTTTACTGTAGTACACATTTATGAGCTGCAATATTAGGCAATTACACCAAGTGCTTACAGAAGTACAATATATTTATTCCAGACATCATTTAGGGCATCCTGAACATACCGTCTCATATACAAGACAACCCTCATAAACCCTTCCATTATAAGTACAATATTTGAGAGCCGCAAATATTTTTATGCGCCTCTTTTCTACTGTGGACACACACACACACACACACACACAAAAACAAAATCTTTCAAATTACACAATCATCTCTCTCTTCCAAACATCCTACTACAACACCTCCCACCCCACAGGAGCGCAGGTTTGTAGGGAAGGCTCTGAGCCCCCTTTAGTGAGAGCAATGTTTCGAGCGTGAAGTAATCCCATTATACTCATTGCAGTTACAGGCCTGAGTCCCTAGCCTCCTGCCGACAGAAGGCTACCTCATCTTGCTCCTAATTAAGAGCACAAAATTCTTCCCAAACCACCTTCATTATTACACACAGCATGCTTGGCTCTATCAGGCAATACCCTCACATTCTGAAAGAATCAACTGCCTCCTTCAAATCCAAGGTAACCACCCCAGAGTTAATTATGTCAATTAAAACCTTTTTCCTACACTCAGCAGAGGAAGCCCATTTCACCAGAACAACAATGGGACTTAGAAGAGAAAGAAACCTTGGTTACAATGAAAGGTAATTAGAGAGATCATGTTCGGCCTAAAAACAAACACATGCACCAAATGAACAAAAAACAGGAGAAAAAGCTTGTCCAACCCAAAGACAGTGATCACGTAAACCTTCTTAGGAAAGTATATGCTTACTTTAAAAAAACTGAAATGGTGAAACAACTGAAAAGCAGTCAGGTTTGCTTCCCTTTGACCATAATATTGCCGAAAGCACAGGGAATATGGGCAGATCACAAAGCAAAGTTCTTCTTAACAGATCCTTACTATGTGAGAAAACAACCTCTTGGATAACCGGCCCTGTGACTGGGGCAAGGCTCTTTCTTCTCGGCAATCTGAATTGACTTCTTTTTTAAATTTTTTTAATTGATTGATGGATTTTAGAGAGAAGAAGAGAAAGAGAGAGAGAGAGAGAAAGAGAAACATTGAATTGTAGTTCCACTTATTTATGCATTCATTGGTTGATTTTTATATGTACCCTGACCAGGGATCGAACACACAACCTTGGTTATCAGGACACTGCTCTAACTAACTGAGCTACTCAGTCAGGGCTGAACTGATTTCTTCATTTAACAACAACAACAAAGGAATTTGAGTAAGGAAATTCCCAAGGCCCTTTCCTGCATTAACATTCATTGCGGGCTACAGGTCACCTTGACCTGCTCTGATCCCCAGCAGAGGACAGTTGGAGCACTTTATTTCACTTAGCACCCTCCAGCATTAGCAAATGTCTCAGGCTCAGTCATACTGTCCAAGCAAAATCTCAGCAGCCAAAAATGTATCGTAAGGGTGCTTCTAATCAATGAGGCTCTTACAATGGGCTTTCATTCATCCCTTCAGTACAAGTCCTGACCATTTTAATGGCCATGATTCTCAAAATGGGGTCCAAAAGGAGGCGCTCCTGGAAACTCATTAAGAATACAAATCCGTGTTCCTCATTCTAGACCTGACTGCAAAACTCTGAGAGTAGAGCTCAGCAACCTGTGTTTAAACAAGACCTCCAGGTGACTGTGATGTACACTAACTTTTGAGAACACTGTAAAAGTTTCCTGAAGTGTCTCCTTGCCTCTACTTTTGCTCATCTCTTATATTCTTCATACTGCCACCAATCAGTTTTCCTAAAACCTGAATCTGAGCAGGTCAAGCTTTCTCTCCTTCCTTCTCTCTCCCTCCCTCCCTCCTTAAAATCCATCAGTGACCCTGTTGCTCCATCTCTCATCAAATAATGCAAACTTCTTAGGTGGCAAACCAAGCCTTTCACATTTGGCCCTTTCTGACCTTTCCAAAGTCACTTCTCCCCATTCCCCTGTGTGACCTCGATGCTCGGGCCATGATGAAGCTGCTGCTGTTTCATGAAAAGGCCATGCTTTTTGAGGAATCTGTGCTTTGCTCAAGCTGTTTTCTCTGCTTAGAATGACCTTTCTCACCCTGTCTATTGGCAAACTCCTTCTCATCCTGTTAGATTCCTCCCAAGCATCATCCCCTCTCTGAGGCCCCCCCGGCTCCATCCTTTCTCTCTACTTCTCCCTGTATGCCTCCAAATCAAGTTCGGTCTACAGTGCTCCTATCATTGCACAACTCCGATGAACATATTTGAATTGACATGCTATATGGTAGTTTTTCCATAGCTCTCTCCTCACTAGCCTGACCTCTTCAGAAAATATGGGGAGGATACTTGGGTAAATTATGTCTATTTTATTTTTATGTTTTTATTGCTAACAGAATAAATTAGGAATTCCAATTATGTTTCTTTGAGGGAATAAATTAATTGACTTTTGAACACTTACTGTCTACAACACTGCTATGGTAGTGATTCCCCACTTTATCCCTATTTTACAGATGTAAAAACTGAGCCTCAGAGAGGTTAGTAATTGCACAGGCTGGCAAAAGGCAAAGCTGATTTGAGTGTAGGTCTTTTGGACTCTAAAGCTGCTGCTCCCTCAACCAAGCCACAGTGTTTTCCCAATTAAACTAAAGACTGAGTAACTAAACACAGTTGTATCTCCTTTCACATGTTTTCACATTTTCCTACAAGTAGTTTTCATTATATCAAAATAAAGATCTAGGTTATGATTGAGCTAACATTAGGAAAACAAATATTAGATATATGCAGCCAAATATTTCAGGGCTTCAATTTCTTCATCTGCATAAAGACTCTATTATATATTACCCATTATAATCTACTATTATTATTTGATTTTAGTATAACAGCTTCTAGTCGTAATAATCTATGACTGTGAGCTGGGTTCTCTATACTTGATTTTGCCATTTCAATTGCCTAGCTCAGTCTGGGCACATTTATGATGCTCTTTAAAATTTATTTGATTGACTATTTGCTATTTTAATAGTGTCAATTCTCATTAAAAATACTTTCACTGAATAAGAGTATAAAGTTGACTATAGGTCTCTCTCTTCAATGCATATTTGATTCTGGTTTAGATTGTGCCATCTAAATTAACAAAGAAAACAATTGGAAACTGACTTTTTATCTTTATAACTAGTTACACACATCCATTTTCACAATTTTATCCTTGGTTGGTGCAGCTTACCCATCACAACAGTTATCACTGTCAAAGTTGTTTTACTTCAGACCCTCCAATTTATAAATGCTAAGGAAGAGTTTAATTAGCTGAAACCTAAATTGTCATTATTAATTTAGTAGTTACATTACAATACCTTGTAAAACATTTATGCTGCAGTAAATGGAGTACCCACTTTCCAATGATCACGTGCCATTGCTAATTTACTACACAGCTAAATATTTAATCACTAATCTTAGCAAAGCTAAAGGTACTCAGCTAAAATTAAATTGCATTACCTGCAACAAAATGCTTAACATCATTACTTTGAATGTTTTAAAGCCTTTTTAATAAGTAATGGAAATTCAGCAATTTGTAAATACTTCTGAAACATTTAACAGGTAGACAGAACTACTGTAAATTAATTAGAAGATTTTTTAGGAAGGTCAAATGTGGAAAGTCTGAAAGCTTTTACATTAAGACTATATATACTGCCCTAGATGGTTTTGCTCAGTGGTTAGAGCATCTGTCCACGGACTGAAGGTCCAGGGTTCAATTCTGGCCAAGGGCACATAATCCAGTTGCAGGCTCAATCCCCAGCCCTTGTGTGGGCACATGCCGGAGGCTACTAATCGATGTGTCTCTCTCACATTGACGTTTCTCTCTCTCCCTTTCACTCTCTCTGAAAAGCAATGGAAAAAATATCCTAGGGCTAGGATTAAAAAAAGGCTATCTATACTCACATGGGTATAGAGTTTCTGTTTGGGATAAGTGAACATTGTAAGTGTACTTAATGCCACTAATTGTAAGCTTAACAGTGCTTAAAATGGTAAATTTTATGCTATGTATATTTAATCACAATAAAAATAGACTATATTCAATTTTAATGATTGTTTGCTCCACCCACTACACAGCAATCCTTGAGTACCAAACAGGCCGTGTTCACCATTACATCACAGCTTCCTAGCTTATTGTAAGTCACCTAACAAATAAATAAATTTACAACTCATTGAGATTTTCTTTCTGCCACTTGCTCGAAGTTAATGTCTAGTTTCTTTTAAGAAAATAGTTTTATTTCATAAAGACAAGCTATTTGCTTAACCAGTGATAAAACTGTATAAATTATAAATAGGTAAGATATGGAAAAAGAAGCAATAGACATTCTAGAATATAGAATGGTAATTAGAAATGCAAAAGTAAGCCATCTTCTGGTATTTGAATGTTCTCACATCTCTTGGACATTTCTGTGCTCCCTAAGCGCACAGAAACACAGGGAAGCATCTATAACACTGAGCAACAAATAGTGATGATGGATATTGATTCCCTTCCAAAAGCAGAGCCGGTGCTTTGGGAAGACAGAAGTTCATTATACTAATTAGAGGCCCTTGCCCAACCTCCTCAGAGGATGTTCTCTTGGGTAGATATCAAGGCAGACTCTCCTGGATAGATGTTTTTCAAATTAATGACTCAGCAGCCTAATGGCAGTAATCCTAGCATCTCTGGTGAAATCAACTGCTTAAATCAGGGCTCCAGATAAGAGTCAGCTTCCAAAAGCACTGCCCAGTAAAGATCAGGTTGTTGTATTGGGGCAGAGTTTCCCTCATCCATCCATGCTGATGTGAAGCACGTGATTATGAAGCAATTCAAAGTAGACCCAGTGTAACTCAAAATTAGCATCAGAATATGAGATGAAAGAACTGGCCATTCATGTGAGAGTTTCCACAGAACTGCACTCACCCAACAATCTCTTTCCTTTAAATGACCCCTCCCACTGTGTTTATGAAAAGCACTTAGATAATGCCTGTTATATCACAAATAATTCCTCACTCAGTCCTCATAACAACTCTGTGAGAGAGGTACTATTATTTTCACTTTATATATGAGGAAACTGAAGCACAGAAAGTTTAAGTAACTTGCTCAAAGTCCCACAGCTAGAAAGTGGCGGAGCTGGGATTTGAACCCAAGAAGCCTGGATTCAGAAATCATGTTCTTAAATACTCCACTTTTCAGTTTCAATACATCATAAAAGAAGTATTAAAAATCAAAAGAGGCCCTGGCCGGGTAGCTCACTTGGTTAGAGTGTCATCCTAATACATCAAGGTTGCGGGTTCGATCCCTGGTCAGGGCATATACAAGAATCAACCAGTGAATGCATAAATAAGTGGAACAACAAACTGATGTTTCTCTCTATCTATCTCTCCCTTTCTCTCTCTAAAAATCAATAAATAAATAAAGTTTAAAAATAAGAAAAGTTTCTTTAATTTAAGGTGTTGTTTTTTTCTTAGAAGGGCATTATGCATGTGCACATGAGCTACCGAAGAGCATTACCATACCAGGTGTGCTTTATTCTAATCTTGGAGAGTGGCACTCTGAGAGATATGCCAGGTGGCTTGCAATCAGGTACGATCCCACAGGTCTAGGATGCTAAGATTCAGCAAAGTAGCATAGAGGGCCTGGCAAGGCAGAAGGAAGAAAAGTGTGTGTTATACTGCTAAAGTACATCTAAGAATTTACTTTCATTTTATGTACATGTTTTGTTTGGTTTTTCCTAACCTATCCCTGAACTTTCCCAGCACAGGAACCATGGTTTGATCATTCCTGCACCCTGCATAGATTTCAGAATAGTATTGTTAGTAGTTGTGCACAAGTAAGTCTTTGTTCAATGCCAAGGGCTAAATAATTATGGAATTGTTGATAGACCACAGATAACTCATTTGCTTGAAGTTTATTTTCCCAGAGCCAGAGTGTAGTTAACCTGAAACATGGAAAAAATATGACTTTGAAACTGTACAGGACAATCATATAGGTGAATTTTAAGAAACTACAAGACCAAAAGCATATATTAATCTGAAATGTGTTTATAAATTTTTTTTTATAAAAGGCATAGTGTAGTTATAACTGCCAACAAGCACCACTTCATTCTGCCGCACTTCATCCAGTTTTTCTCAAAATACTGAAGAAATTACCGATACTGAAAGAAATTCTTACTTGTGTATCACATAAAACATTTCCATAAAGCACTTGAATATTCTAGAGACATGAAAGGGGGAAAAACAATTTTAATAAAACAATGGATCATATTTGAATTAAATGTGATGTTCAAAATGTTACACCTGGGGAGTTAACAGACAGTTATATGCTAAGAGAAGAAAATGTCCTATAACGTCCCAAACCCTCCATAAATTACATCTGAGAACATTAAAAATGGTGATAGCAATGAAAAGGATTGCTTACGGAATGAAACAGAAACAAACAGATTAGTGAAGATATTTGCCTCTAAAAATCTCAAAAGTGTGCGTCCTAGAGTAGAAGTAATAAAGATGGTTATTTCTAAGAAATAGATCCAAAGTGGCTCCATTCAATTCACAGCAGGAACGTTCAAAGTAGCAATTAATGCAACCACTGGTGTGGAATTGTTTTCCCAGTGTCATCCTGTTGGGTGATTTTTGTTGTTGCTGTTTTTTTTTAATTGTTGACAGTATTACAGATGTCCCCCATTTCCACCCTCCCTTCGCCCACTTCCACCCAGCCCTCTACCCCACCCCAGGCCTTTCCCATACTACTCTCTGTGTCCATGGGTGATGCATATATGTATATATGTTCTTTGGTTGATCTCTTTTGTTTTGTTTTGTTTTTAATGGAAGCAGGGCTCAGAAGTCATGGTGAATTTGTATCAATTATTTACTGAAAATATTATCATAGGTTTTTAATACCACCATTCAAAATATGAATATAACCAATAATACTTTTTGTGAAATAGAAGGAACTTGTCAGCTGCTGCTCATCTCAGACAGCAAGAGTAGTGCTTGCAGCAACTTGAGATTCGATCATGGGAAATAAATGCAAGGACATCCATCTCAATGGTGTGTGGAGCCACTAAGGTTCCTGCCAGGATGGATTGACTGGTATTTGAAAGATCTGAGTTCAAATGCCCTAAGTCTGGCTGCCAACAATTGATACTGGGCAAGAAACTTCCCAAACCTCATGTTTGCTCATCTTGAAAGGTGTGGAAAATAATGCCACGCTGTGGTTAAGAATATGGGCTCATTTCCCGGTTGCCTGGGTTCAAATCCTGGCTTTAGAACATGCTAATTGTGTGTGTCTCTGGGCACATTAATTGCTCTTTCTATGCCTTGCCCATAAAAATGTGAATATTATTTATCCCATAGGATCATTGTGAAGATTAGCTGAATTAGCACAAGTAAAAGTCTTAGAATAGTGACTTGCCCATAGTAAGGACTTAATAAGTTCCTCTTATCATTTATGAAAGGAAGGCTCTTTTTGGTTCTAAAATTGAATGTAACGTTGCATGGAGCTGTTCTTCTCCCCCCCCCCTTTTTTTTCCCCCTAGGACCTAAATAAAGCTACAAAGGTGATGTGAGCATTCCCCAGGTGGGAGATAAACGCCTTGAGTCACTCAGCACAAGGCACTTCACTTCAAACGGGACCTAATGTGCCTTGACTGACGTTCCCCAAATGTAGAGAATCACTCTCTCGTAAAAATCGCACAGTGTGTTTGAGAGAGGGGAGGTGTGGGAAAGGTGGTGGATTCAGGCTGGAGGACTTTTCATAAGATGACCTAAGATTTATTTATTTTAAAGGAAATCGAAACCTAGCATTCCTTCAAAGTCAGCAAAGGGACAATTTTAACTTAAGATCTCCTCAGTAATTTTTTCTTTTCTAACCAGAGGCAGAGATAAACTTGCACAACTCCTCTCTCTGTAAGACCAGAATGGCAGGGCAAGTCCATTTTGAAGCCCAAGGGAGTAGTAGAGCAAGAAGAATCATTAATGAAGAAGTTAGCAAAAGTTGCTTAGCATCCTTTCTGGAACTATGCAGAGTACAAAAGGAGTGGGAGGGAGGGAGGAGTGAAGAAGGGAGGGAGGAAGGGAGGAAATGTTTTGTTTTACAATGGACCAGATAAGGTACCTGCAGCTTTTAATTGGATCCAAAATATTCAGGGATGGTTCTCACCATTTTTAATATATGAGAACATGAATAATTGGGGAGATGCAGTTATTTGCTCAAAGTCATCCAACCAATTGGACTCAATATCATCCATCCAAGATACTGAGTCCAATTTAAACTCTAGTCTATAGTCTTCCATTGCTCGTGGGTGTGCCAACAAGGGGATTTTCAGAATGTAAGCAGGAAAGGGGTCAATGAAGGTGACAAAGAACTTATCCAAGGAGCTTAGAAAACAAAGGAAAATAAGTCCTAGGTCAAAATGATGTTCAGAAAGGGAGAAATAAAAATATTTTTCTTATTCTCTCAAACCTTTCCAAGTACGACCACCCTCCTCTAACTCCCCTAACTCCAAAAACAACCTCTTCCTCGCCCACAGCTCGTCGGTGTTCAGCCGGTGCTAGGCAGTCACCGCAGTTTCTCCTGTTAAATGAAGCAGGGTGATGCTGCTGGGGGAGTGAAGACCATGGACACAGGCTTCCCGCCTCGGACAGTGTTCATTTCATCAAACCGGCTGTAAATCTTGTAAAAGTCAGAGGCGCTCCTCATAGCACAGACTCCCCCACAGTCAATACGGAGCAACTATGGAGTGGAAGGTATGCAAAGCAAACCAATTCTGTTTATAAATCAGAGTGACCTAGGGTAACAAATAGACGTGGAAGGGAAGAATAGTATTTTTTCAGTTTCATTTCATTTTCTTATTTTATCAAGTTTGCTGAGTGAATAGTTAGCATTCACCCCTCTCTGGATTAGGCCACCGACTATGGAGACAAGCAGCATGATCCTCCAAAAACAGCTCACTCCTTTCCTTCACCTTCTACTTCCCTCTTTTCTTCTTATATTACCGATTTTATTATTATTATTATTATTTTTAAATATATCTTTATTGATTTCAGAGAGAGGCAAGGAGAGGGAGAGAGAGAGAAACATCAATGATGAGAGAGTCATTTATCGGCTGCCTCCTGCACACCCCCGACTGGGGATCGAGCCCGCAACCCGGGCATGTGCCCTGACTGGGAATCGAACCCCGATCGCCTGGATCCTAGGTCGACGCTCAACCACTGAGCCACACCCGGCCAGGCTATATTACCAATTTTAATAACCCCTCTTCACATGGCTGAGAGAAAGCAGAGCTCTCTCCCTTATAAGGCCCCCAATCTTATCAAATTAGAAACTCACCCCTGTGATATCTTTTAACCTTAGTATCTCCTAAATGGCCTGTTTCCACATCTCCACATACAGTTGGGGGCTAGGGCTCCAATACATGAATGTTGGTGGGGGGGGGCGGGGCAAAATTTAGTCCACAGGAGATGGGCTGGGGATTCTATACTTAACTAGAACTTTCAGGTGAAGGCTTAAGAAATAAACACTCATGCACAAGCCTAAGCGTGTTATCGTTTGGCATATAGTACAGGACAGCGGGAAAATGTCACAGTTTGATGTGTTATCATGGTGGCTGAAGAGCACTCTGGCACTCTGATGGCTGCTGTTTGTTTCACTTCATTGTTAGTGCCGTGGAGAGGGGGAAGAATGAGAACCGGAGCTTCCAACTCCACTGCTAGAAAATGCCTCCTAGCCCCTCTTTCTTCAAAGAAAAAGGGCAGTGAAGAAAGAAAAGCCCTGAATGTCTCTTATCCTGCTCCCAATCTGAAAGTAGATGGATTCGCCACTATATTCTTCTTACTAATGCTTAAAGACATTCCAGGCCTTTTGTATACATTCGTTTGACATAAATGTTCTCAGATTTTCTTAGCATTGTGCTCGGTGCCAGGAACACAAGGATGACAGAGATCAAATCTTTCCGCAGTCTTGTAGTGAAACAGAACTGGAATCAGAGACTGTTAAAACAGAAGGATTTTGACTGCATATGAAGAACTCAGGCCCAGAGAGATTAGGAGATTTAGCCAAGGTGGCAGGCTTGTTGAAACAAACAGAGCCAGTTAACACATAGGCCCACAGACCCCTGCTCCAGTCTTTATTCCTACACGGCTCAGAGTCCTCCATCCAAGTCAGTCATTCAAACTGGATTTATTTAGGGCTTGCTATGTGCTGACTGAATGGGACAGAATTCAGAGGGATTTGAAAATTTAATTGATAATTTAATAATTTATTTAAAGAAATAAGACTACCTCTGATGGAATTCTTAGCAAATATTACAAGGTCTTATCTAAAGTGAGATGGTTTCTCAATTAAACCCGTAAATATAATACATGTGCAAATGAGGTGTGTAGATTATCTGATTATCAAATTTATCTTTACAAAGAACATCATGGTTGAGCTAATCTTGCTGGATGGAAGAGCTTCCCTTTCCATCTTTATCACTCAATATACTACCATAGAATAAAATGCCAAGTAAAGGAAGACTCTTCTACAGGTATACTGAAGATAAAAAAAAATTGTTTTGCAACTAAAGTTCTATAAACTGGACTGAAAGTAGATTACCTGGACATCTGATTCCTGGAGGATCCCCAAAGAGAAATAGGGTCTTATTTCCAGCCACACCATTACTCAACAGAGATGAGGACAGTTAGATGAAGAAATGGCTGTTGTGTTGGTCTGTTTTCTACATCACTAGCTCACCCAACCCATGAAAAGTTTAAGAGCACATGGTCTGAGTGGTTAGGGTGACCGTCTCTGGATTTGGCCACAACTGTCTCTGAATGCTGGCTCTACGACTTATGCAAATTCCGTCAGATCTTATACCTCAGTTTTTTCATCTATAAAATGAGGTCTAATGACAGATTAACTTAGAAGTTTGTAGTGAGGATTAAAAGAAATGATACATGTAAAGTGCATGCCATAGAGCTTAAGTAAACTTCTCAATAAATAAGCATTACTATTACTAACAACAACTCTACAGTGGTTTTGTGAACTGCTGTCTTCCTCTCCAGCTTGCTCCCCCCCCCCCCCCTTTATTTTGGCCATTTCTCTGATCCTGTCCTTTCCCTCCGTCTCTCTCCCTGTCCTGCTAACAGCTGTGCCTTGTTCTCTGCCAGGGTGGACAGCAGGATGGGAACCTCAGAACAGGTGCTACTTACTGTCCATTTTGCTGTGTGATTCACCTGCCAAGTGACAGGGAAGAACTGCAGGGCTGCATGCAGTGTGGACAAACACCTGTCCTCTGTGTCACCACAGCTAGACAGACACTGGCGCTGAGTCATGCTGCTGCTCACGACCAACGAGCTCTTAGAGACTCAGACGGCTCTGAGAAAGGAACCTGAGAGCACACTCTCTCCATCCCTCTACACGGTCAGGCTACTCTTCACTAAGCCACGAGGCGAGAAGAGACAAAGGAAAAGTCCGTCACTCACTGAGGAGTGAAGAGTCTTTAACATCAAGATGTTTCTTCGTAGCCCGAAGCTGAATTTCAGACTTCACATTTAAATTTACTTTTTAAATTTATCTTTCATAGAGAAAAGCAAACTTGATATCGAACGCATTGTAAACATACATCACGCATATGGTATAATATACAGTACATCGTATTAAATAATATAGAGTACTCTGTATGTACGTGTGAGTATACAAGCATATACACCAGAGTATTTATTATTTATTGGTTAAGAGCTTGAGTTCTAGAGTCAGACATGGTGTCTAATCCCAGGTACCTACTGTTGGTGTGTTTTTGCCCTAAAAACTGATCATAATAGTCTCACTAGAACCTTGTATTAGCACAGTTCTTGGTTCATAGAAAGAATTCAATGAAAGTTAATTATTGTTGTTGCTGTTCAGACACATAAATAGATAGTGAGAGGCCAGTAGGCTTCATAAACTCCCTCTTCTGCAATCTAACTGGCTCCTGATTATTGCTTTTAATCTGATTCTTCTATAACTTTCAATTTCATTTTCCATTAATTTACTTTTGTAAGTCTAGAATAGGTCATATAATGCCAGTTGAGTCTGATCAGCACAGGATAAATGTGTGATATATTTTAGGATTATCCCTATATTCCCCTATACCAACTAATAAATTGATTTGCAAAGGAATAAAAATAATTTGATAGTAAGTGTGTAACTTTTAAACCCTTTATTTATTTATATTAACTCATTTTATCTTTAAAATAAACCCATTCATTATTCATTCTTTCAACTATGTCATACTTCATTGACTCTAAAAATATACTTTTTTCACATTTTAACATCTCTAAAATAAAGATGTGTCTTGCAAATGATGACATATTATAGTTCTATTGAGAATCTTTTTTTCCTTAGTAATACATGAAAATAATGGTGCATCTTGTAACCGATGACAACCTAGAGTCAATGAAATAAGGTATGAGAGAAAACCATGTTTCAGGAAGTCTTTTAGGTCCAAGTGAGCAAGACTGAACAGTCCTTTTTTCAGAGAAGCCATCCTAATTAGGAATACAG
Organism: Miniopterus schreibersii; assembly: GCF_964146895.1. Taxonomy (NCBI): domain Eukaryota; kingdom Metazoa; phylum Chordata; class Mammalia; order Chiroptera; family Miniopteridae; genus Miniopterus; species Miniopterus schreibersii. The sequence goes on along the minus strand of NC_138112.1, from coordinate 28,102,389 downwards.
AGAAACAGAAGATGATTTCAACATATGTACAACTGCGATGGGAGCCAATGGAGACTGATCCTGGGCTTGTAGGGCAGGGGCCAGGGCAGGTTTCCTAGTGACAGTGATGTTACCTAAATTTAGAGTGCAATTAGTAAGTGGTAAAACTAGCCTGAGGTTTGACTGTCAGCTAAACAGGATAAGCAAAATCCTAAAAGCTGAAAAAAGCATGGCATGTTCAAGGATTTGAAAGTAGTTCGGAATGGATTTAAAGTATCCATGGAAGAAGGACAAGGTGTGAGGGCAGAGAGGAAAGCAGAGGCCATATCTTGATGGGTCTTGCAGACCATGTTGAACTGCATCCTAAGGACTTTGGAGTTCTACATATAGGTGTTAAATCCATTTGACGAAGAAGAAGAACTGAGACCTAGAGTAGCCAAATGATTGGCTTTAGGCTGGATAGCCAAGAGCAGGACTGATTTAATTCCCTTCCTCTAAGACTTCACCTGAAGTCAGATGTACTTTATGTTATATCAGGATTACCCAGGACATCATTCTCTCACTGGCTATACTGCCAGCAAATGCATTACTAAATTGTCCTTCACTCTAGTTTACGTTAAATTAATATGTTTGGTTCAGATGGGAGGAGGGTAGAACCAATGTGTTGGTTCTCAAAAAATTTTTTAAGGTGCATGTAGCCTAATGTCAAGGTAGTTGGGTTCAGTTACATCACTCATAGGTTATCTATCACTGCCAAGTTCAACCACAGTTGTGTTATTAGATGTTGGATATTGATGCCAGTTTTTTAAAAATGTATCATACATTCACTTTTCATGATGCATGCTTAAAAGATAAATAAAAATAAGAGAATAAATACAAAAAACAAATGAAAGAAGCAACGCTGATGGAGAAGGGGGGGTTCACAATATCTTTATGCTCTTGCCACCAGAAATTGCATTTCAATTTATCTTAAACCTTTTTCAGATGCTCTTTTAGAGTAATACAATCTTGAGATTGACTAAATGACGCAATTTTAGTTGAACTGTGACATAAAAGCATAATAGGAAGATGCTAACTTTTGAATTAATTACACAGGGTCAAATAAAAAAGAAAGAAAAATAATTTGAATGAAGATGTTCTAGTCCAGCCAGGCAATCTTGACTCATATGATCACATTTAAAATAATTATGTTCATAGGACTTGTTGGTAGGCAAACTGTCTTTTTAATGGAAGAATAACAAAGAGCCTTTTGCTTTTCTGTTTTAGAAAAAGGACAATGTGAATCACCTAATATCTTTGACTCATGCAAAAAGGGAGCAAGTGCATCTACAATTGACAAGCACTGAGGTCCTTTTTGATCAGAGACATCTTTATTTTCCACAAGATAAACAATGAATACAAATGCCAATGCTTAGGTCATGATGATATGACAATTATCAGCTATTTTAAAAAAATAATAGGTGCCAAGATGATAGCTTTCTACACTAATCCAAGGGAAAAGGCCAACGAGTGCAGTTTTTAATAAAAGGACAGACAACTGTCTATTCAAGATAGTTTAGACACAGTCTTATCTGAAATAAGGGGGTTGAGTTACAGGATCAGTAACTTTGATTTTGTAAACCTCGTGACTTTGGACTTTTATTATCAAAAGAGGGGGACAAGATAAGAAGGAATGATGAACCTTGTTAACACAAGACCAGTGAATGATAGGGGGAGAGAAGAGAGCCCTAGAGACTTAAGGAGTCATTTTCAGAATGGGTTCAAATCCCAACACTGATACTTCAAATTCTGTGACCTTGAACTAGCTACTCTTCTCTCTGGGACTTAAGAAAAAAATTTCTACGTCCTAGAATTGCAGTGAAGATTAAATAAAACTCTATGCATAAAGCAAGTGATGCATAATGTGTGTGAATAGGGACTACTGTTAATATTATTTTTGTGACTATTATCACACCCCATGCTTCTATTTAATTCTGTTGGCATTAGATGAAGTAAACAGTAGACCAGGCAACCATGAATAAGGCACACTGCATGTTTAGAGATGGCATTTAGGTTTTCACATTCCCAATTAGCTTTTCAATTAACCCCAGCCTTGAGGAATATACTTCCCAGACCCTATCTGAATGCTAAAATAGAACTGATGGACCATTATGGGTGCAGGTTGTTTTATTAGCATAGGAGGAAATAAACTATGCTACCTATTGCAAAAGGAAGCCGAAATTTACAGAGGGTACTGAAACAAAATCACAATCACTGACTAGGATGCAGATTTATACCCTCCCAGAGCTAAAATATACTCTGACTCTGTCACCAGTTCTTTCACATTTAAGTGCACTAGTCATTTTCTAAATAAAACTCAATAATAATCTTATTTTATTCATCTTCCTTCATTTTACAATAAAGATGACAACCTATAGCCAACACTTTGCATCTCCCTCCATGTTTGCAGTTGTATGATCTCTGATGTTATAGTAACACTTTATATACATTTTCTGAGCTTGCAGTTTCAGTTCTTAACTGTCTTCTCAGTTAAAGTGCATTACTAAGCTCCTTGCACAAACAGCAATCCACAATAGTTGGCTCAAATAAGCCATGCAATAAAATTAGGTACACAGGATAAATCAACTATTTCCATTCACAAAGCATCAACTGAGGGCCTTCATCATTTAAGGCAGCACACCTTTTATTTCAAGAATCTGAATATACATTTCATGAGGAAAAAACACACACCCCTTTTCTTGTTAGTTGTCATCACCTGGTATTCAAAATTAACTCCTTGAACTCCCCTGGCAAGGACAAGGGCATTAGAAATAATACATTTTCATTTGGTCTTTATCAATCGAGAGAGCAAAACTTCAGTTCTCTAGTGTTGATTTCCATACTAAGATAAAGAATTTTAAACCCCGAACCCCACATTCGGTCTCTTCTTTTCTACTCATTAGCCGTCGCAGAAATGAAAGGGAGGTATCAGTCCCCCTCCTAGCTCCCTCCCACACTTAAGAAATAGAAGCCTGTGTTACTTCATTAGATCTACATTCTTTCACGTTCTATACACTGAATTTTATAGAGCTCCCATTTTCCACATTCAGGCCCCAGCCTGAATTCGGTGTCACTGGGACATTCAACTTTTCTTTGCATACTAATTTGGCATAAGGCATTATCTCTCCCTGTGGCTTCCAGAGCCATTTGTGGTCCCTGACAGTCCTCTCATCCATACAACCTACAATTTTCATAGGAAGAAGGCACTTTTTCAGAATATTTGTTCCAATAAAAAATCTATTTACGAGTCTCTTCCCTTAAAAATTACTTGAGAAGCAAAAAACAAACCAACCTCCCCCAAACCCAATTGTTCAATATAAAGGGTGCTAGTACATGACAGTTGGGTTTGCAGTCTTTTTGCCTGTGATATAGAACAGAGAAGGGATCAGTTCTACCCACCCCTGCCTCCCACTCCCCCATCAAATGCCTCTAAATAACGAGTTTGCCATCATTCTACAATCTTCGGATCTGGACATTCTAAAAGGCCACCACCTTTAAGTCAGAGCTCCGGTAGTGTTTTCTCTTTTCACACTGCAAACAATTGTATCTTAGTGTATCACTGGATTCTTGGTTATGTTATCAACGTTCCTACTCTGAAGAAAGAAATAGCAAGTTAAAGTGAAGGAAGCCTCCCAGTCGAGAGGGAGGACTGTGCCCCAGGCCAGAAAAAGCCATCCCTGGATCAGACAGAAAGAACACGGGACCAAAGGTTACATCCTCGGAGTCATCTGAAAAAATCTCCATCTTCCCAAATTTTGTTACCTTTGGAAATTTCCCCAAAACCTATCACATTGGACACAGATTACCAAAATGAGACAGTTTGGCCAATGCTCCGAAACCATAGGACACATCAGAGATTTGAGCTTATAATGCACCTTGGGAGCTACAGGCTATTTTAATTTCTTAGGGCATGATAACTAATGGGGTAAATCTACACAGAGGTTTTCTTGAAACAATTAGTCCTGCTGAACAAAAGACATCCAAAGCCATTCTTTAAATGGCCATGACTATCTGACTAGGAATACAATTCTTGCTCATTGTATGCACTTTCTAAATGGCTTTGTTGATTTGAAAAAAATACCAAGCACCCCTGTGGAATCTGGTCGATGTCCCTTAGAGCCCCCAGATATGTGCTCCTAGGACACGGACCGGGAGGCAAGTACGGGAGACACACTCGGGGATTTATCAGGCCCCCTTCAGAACCCAGGACTGTAGTCAGGAAGATAACGCAGCCCAGCAACAAGTTTGCTAGAGAGCTCCCGGGGCAGCACACGCCTCAGCCGCGCGCTGCCTCCACCCAGGGCCACCGAAGCTGAACCGAGCCCCTGCGGAGACCCTGTCCCCACTGACGATGCCACCAAACCTTCGGAGTAGCCACGGGCGCTCCTTGGCCCCTAGCGCCCCCTCCAAGGCGGCTGGGCTCCGGGGTCAGCCGTCCCTGCGCGGCAGGGGCTCCTGCCCAAGCCCACGAGGGCTGCGCCCGGAGCGCGCGGCCGGCAACCCCCGGCGCCCTCCACCCCCGCTCCGCGCCTACCTTCTCGGACCTCGCCTTCCTGGCGTTGTGCACGAACCTGCGCCCCAGCTTCTTGGCGTACCAGATGGAGGCGAACATAGCGAGGCCGGCGGGCAAGCGCGGGCGGCTGCGCCAGTCCCGCCGGGGCTGGGCGGCGAGCGCGGCCGGGGCGTCACTCGCGGGCTGCGGCCGCCTCGGTGCCTCTCATGCTGGTGAGCGGCGCGGGGGGGGGGGTCCCCTCGGCCCGCCCGCAGGTAGGTCCGCGTCCTGCCGGCAGGGGGTCCGCGCGAGGCGGCGCCGCCTCCCCGCTCGCGAAGTCCCCGCCCGCGGCTCCCGGGCGCCGTCCCCCCCGCACCCCAAGTGTGTCTGCAGGACGGGGCGCCGCCGCCCGCTCGGGCTCGGGCTCGGCTTCCCTCTGTCCCGACGGCGCGTGCTGGGGCCGCGGCCGCGGAAACCAGACGCGCAGCCAGCCGCCAGGTGGAGCGGCCAATGCGGGCGCCGCGGGCGCGGGGGGCAGGGCCGGAGCCGCCGCGCACGCACAGGTGTCCCCGGAGCCCAGCCTGCCGCGGGCCTCAGAGCGCCGGGCTGCGGGGTGGCGGGAAGGAGAGGGGTCCTCCCCCGACCCCCCCCCCAAGTCCACTTGGCCCCAGGAAAGTCTGCTCTGCCCATAAGCCAGCCTTACCCACCGCTTGCAAGGGTCACACTTTATTTTTGGGAAACCGTCCCTGGCAGGACAGAGCGAGCCGGATGAGTGTGCTCTCCAGGGCCTGGGGAAAGGTCTCGAAGTTTTCTAACTCATTTGGTTCCACCTCTGAGCCAACTGGGGCCTCTTTTATGGACACAGGTTTTCAGCACAGGGACTAGGGAATGGGGAGGCGCTGCAGTTTACCTTTAAACTAAAATAAGGCAATCTACACTTTCTTTTTTTAAAATATATCTTTATTGATTTCAGAGAGGAAGGGAGAGGGAGAGAGATAGAAACATCAATGATGAGAGAGTCATTGATCGGCTGCCTCCTGCACTCCCCGACTGGGGATCAGCCCACAACCCCAGCATGTGCCCTGACTGGAGTCGAACCCCGATCTCCTGGATGCTAGGTCGGTGCTCGACTGCTGAGCCATGCTGGCCAGGCACCTACTCTTTTTTTTACAGCCCTTTCCTCCTCTTGCAGTGATGGCCAGTGTTACATGGAGAACCGCAATTTCACTTTTGGGAAGGTAAATTTATGATTTATGGCAGCTCCTAAACTGTGCTCCTTTGAAGAATTTTCATGTTTGATACTACCACTAGGTGCTTTCCATTTCAATGATCATATCAGGGTTTCGACTGTGAGCCATTTAAAAGGTAAAGTCAAGTTTAAGGGATATGTGTTTTGTCCAATGAGAGAGCATTTAAGCCTTTACCCAGAATACTAGAGAAAAAAAAGTAACTGGAAAAATCTACCTTCCAGTGACATACAAACAAGACTCAATTCAGTAAATGTTTTCCAGCTGATCTGACAGACGTGTCCAAAGACTGTCAACACACTTACAAATAATTGGAATAGAACCCCCTTCTCTCACTATACATCCCTCGAGGTTTAGGCACAAAGAGGTTGAGTCTTCCGTCAACAGAATGCTGTTTGATAAGATATATTGGATATCTTTCTTGGCAATTGGATAGTAGGCAGCATGGGATAGGACAACGGTAGCCATATATGCATGTCCCTGTTCCTCACTAAGATAACCCTGGTGCCCAGAAAAATGCTTAGCACAATGCATTCGATGTACGCTTGTTGAATGAAAGGATGATCTGGGTTATAACTCTGGCCCTGCTCCTAACTTGATTCCTTGTTCTGAGTTTAATTTGCCAAATCTGTAAATTAAGAGAATTGGGCAGATTATTTTTAAGGCCCCCCTGCCCTGTGAGTCTATAATTCTGATTATGCCTCTTCATAAGTATTTCACAGAATTGTCTGGTGCTCCCCAGGGGCACAGACTCTGGTAAAATGACTCAGTGTTCTGAAAATCCAACAGTGGCACCCCGGGGGCACCCCAGGTCCTTCTACTTTATGCATCATGCTTAGAGGCCACCTAGGGTTTGGTCTGGCCATCAGCTGTTTCTGTTGCTCTGTGCTTTCACTTCTACGAACTCCACTTTCCTTTCATTTCCTTTTGACACTCTTAGACAACCTCTGTGCAAAGTCCTCCACATCACACCCTTTGCTCTATGGAGGAAAAGTGCCACAGAAATCCAACAAATAAATAAATGATAACTCCTGCTTAGTTTTCAAAGAGCCACTCAGCAGGAACACAACTTACCCTAATATTGTCATGATGCTCAAGGCATTCATTATTTCTGAATAAAAGTTTGTCTAAGCCACGCTGTAGTTGAAAGACTATTTAGTTAACAGAATAAAGTAGATGAAACGGAGACGGGGAGAAATTCTCCCTAAATTAATGAGTAAAAATAAATTCTGTTTTTAACATTTTAAAATGGAATCGGACAAGAAAGAGGTGAGAAAAAAAAATGCTGAGCTTTTAAACCACTGATATTAAAGGGGGAAATCAAAGAATGTTAATTTACTCTGATGGAGCTGCCAGATCATAAAATAATTTTTGCCCTTTCTTCATAAGTTAAGATTTCCTAGGTCACTAAAACTGGGGCTTGGAGAACTCTTTGATGTTTGAGCGTTTTGCTGGTTGGTTTTACTTTTATATTGAAACTTTAATGACCTTTTTCAGACACCTGACCCAGAGCCTTTATAAACTTTTACAGGATGGAGTTCTGAAGAAAAGAAATTGACCTGCCAGCTAAGATTAACTTAAAAATAGCGATAATAACTACTGTTCCTAGCATAGGCAGGTGGAGATAGAAAAGGCCTTGTGGCGTAGGATATTTGTAGTCAGGGTCCATGTTTATGTTCTGCAAATGCTTACCACAATGTAGATATTCAAAATCTATTTGCTGAATGTGTCTATGACAAAGGGAAAGCCACAAACTTTACAGACTAGAAGAATCCCTAGAAGCGTATCCACAAATTTTCAGCTGTAAAAGTCTCTTGAAAGATGGGTGCCATTGAATGAAACGATGCCGTTGCCGAAGTTATACAACCCCTTTCCCCGGGTTTCTGCACGGATGTGCCTGCTACAAAGAGGGTCGCAGTCGCCTATCGTAAATCCTAATGGTCTCTAACCATCGCTCTCCTGATTGAGATAAACAACTTCTGCAGTTATGCTGCATAAGAAAAACCAGTTTTTCAGATGCTTTCCATCTGTATATCATCACTACCTGGACAGACCGTTTCCTTTGTAATTCCATTTTTAATACCTCTCACATGACAGGAGCCCAGCAGTACAGCTGAGTTTGAGATGCAACATTAATCCTTTTAAGCAGCTTTGGGTTCATGCCTCAGCACACACACTGTGTGAGCCTCCTCTGAATTCTCGAGGTAAATGCAATGTTTAAATCAAGCTACTAAGTATGATACAACTACGCATCCTGCCTACCCCACGAACGACTTTCTTTTAAAAATCATCTAGATATGTCATAGATAATTATATAAACAGACTAAACATTAAATCCTGGAAACTAATATCTGCTATCTTGAAAAGCTTTCTAGGTTAGGGGTTTAATATACACTAAAGAAAATGCATGTTTGAGACATAAATAAGCTAATGTACAAAACTAGTAAACATTCAAATAGTTGTTTGATTTGTTTGCATATCTGATACGCATACCTGATAGTCCTTTGGTTAACATCTGATATTAGTCTATTATTAAACAGCAGGTGTAGGATATACAGTAGAGCACATAGAATTTATTACTAAAAAATATAAACATAATATTTAACTTCAATTCACAGAAATACTAAGATATTGCTGTAGAGAGTAGTGGGAAAGGGAGATAAGAAAACACATTTTGCTCTATACTTTTCGCTCTATGTATTATTTGAGTCTTCTACAACTTGAATATGTTCATGTTATTGCTTGTATGATTGAAAAGGTAAGCAGTTCTTCTCCACAAATATGTACTGGTTGTTTACTTTATGTCAAACACTGGGAATCCCCAAATAAATAAGATACAATCCCTCCTATATAGTTGCAGGTTCAGTTGTATAAAGAAGTACATTTTAATGCAGAATGGCATTATAACAGATACGTGAAAATTATGTGGGGGCTCAGGAAAAAAAGATACTATTTTTTCATTTCTATAGTCTATAAGTCTAATAATAAATATTATCTATAAGAAGTGAAATAATTAGTGTGAATGTATATAAAAAGCAAAAGAATAGTTAAATCTCTCTGCATGTTTTTTCTGCATGGGTGATAGAAAAATGGTCACTATAACTTTACGTGTATACATTAAAATCAATGTATGCAAACTGACCCATTTGCAGACAGATCTATTTCTACCCCAAAGAGTCAACCAGTTATGGACGAGTGTGAACAAAATGTTTGAGTCACTACAAATATAACCCCATGACTCTATAATAGGTTAAACCTACCTCTTCTTTTCTGCTCTCAAAATCAAAACTAATTGATGTTTGACTATCTCACATGTCCTTTCTTTTAAATGTTTAATCATGATATCCTTAGGCACCCAAAGATGTGAGAAAGTTCTATAGCACTTACCACCCACATAACTTCCATCCAGATTCAATAAATGTTGACATTTTGCCAGATTCAATTCAGATTAATTTTAAAGAAATAAACTCTTCATAATATAGTCAAAGTCCCTTCACCTCACCCCACCTCAAATTTGTCTCAAAATAATGTTCAATAAACATTCTTGTACCTCTCTTTCAGCAAGTACGGCATTAGAGTAGCTACTTCAAAATGTAATTGTCTACCCCTGGCCGGTGTGGCTCAGTTGATTGGGTTCCATTCCCAGCCAAGGCACATACCGGTTTGCTGGCTTGGTTTGTGGGGCTCCATCCCTGGTAGGGAGCATGCAGGAGGCAACCTATCCGTGTTGTGCTCTCACATTGATTTTTTTCTCTCTCTCTGCCTCTCCCTTCCTCTCTCTCTACAAATCAATAAAAATATTTTTAATGTAATTTACATATCACAGGATGTATCCATCTTGAACTTCTTTAACAAATTTCTCTCCAGTTTACATTATTAGTAGTTTCTAAGAGTCTTACATTCTAGACAACACATAATCAGACTTATTAAATTTTCCCAAACATAATGCATAATATGTAGGTCCTTGGAGTTTTGATGTGCATTTTCTTGATTACTGGTGAGGTTTTGCACCTTTTCCAATGTTTACAGGCTATTTTAACTTCCTTCTGTTCATAACTTTTGCCCATTTAAAAATTAGGTTGGAAGTGTCCTTTGATAGATGACTGGATAAGAAGATGTGGTGCATATATACAATGGAATACTACTCAGCCGTAAAGATGAAATACTGCCATTTGCAACAACATGGATGGACCTTGAGAGTTTTATGTTAAGCGAAATAAGCCAGTCAGAAAAAGCTAAGAACCATATAATTTCACTCATATGTGGACTATGAAACTGAAACTCACAGACACAGAGTGAAGGGAGGTGGGGATAGTAAAGGGTAAAGGGGGCCAAATACATGGTGATAGAAGATGATCTGACTTTGGGTGGTGGGCACACAATGCAATATACAGATCATGTATCCTGGAAATGGACACTTGGGGCAGCAGTGTCCTAGGAACAAAGGAAAATTGTGGAGTTCACCTGCCACGCAGCCTTCTTCATCAGTATGGGGGTGGTGCCGGGGGACTCCCTGATCACCTGCAAGGCCAGGAGGAGCTCAGTCTTCCAGCAGGGCATGGAGAATAACATCTTAATAGCTGGCCTCTTCAAAGACACAGCCCCTGCTGCCTTCCTTTCCTACTGCCCTGGAATGGGGGTCGCCCTGAGGATGTGTCCCTCACGCCTGCCTGCTGGTTCTGCGCCTTGCCCTGCTCTCTCATCTCTGTGTACGACCAAGTCAGCAAACTCACCATCAGGCCAAGCCCTGGAGGCTGCGTGGAGGAGGCCCACGAGGCCCCGGGCCACACCCCACCCCCTTGTGTACTGCGTCCTGGAATCGGAGCCCATCCTGCTAGGAAAGCATCGAGCGTGTGGGGGAAGCAACACGTCTGGGGTGAAGCGTGTAGCTATAGTTGGGGAGAGGGGAGCACTGCTGGACAAATGCCCATCTGTGGGAATGACAGCGGGGAAGGTTTTATGTGCCTTTCTGTTGTTGTAGAAAAGGAAATCATGGGAAGACCGAAAGAATACATTTTATATCTGGATTTTTACAAATAAAGATGGCTATTATAATGGGGGGGGGGAATACGATAATATAATCGTATTAACCAATGTCACCCCAATCAGTTTAATTAAGAAAAAATTAAAAATTAAATAAATAGGAGTAAAAGTTAGGTTATATTTTTCTTATCGATTTATAAAAATATTTTATATATTCTGGACACTAATTCTGTATTTATTGCATACACTAAAAATAGCCGGTCCCAACTTCTGACTTGTCTTTTAGTCATTGTATGTGATTATACAGAGTACTCACAAAAAGTTAAATGTACTGAAATTTATCAGAATGTTCCTATATGTATGTACATTTCTGTATCTTAAGAATTTTTTCTCTATTCCAAGTTGATAAATATATTATCTTGTATTTTATCCTGAACAATTTAATATTTTTCTTTTTACAGATTTTCAATTAAAAAAATCATGTGGTGAGATAAGAATCTGTTTCCCCCATATCTATGGCAGCTGTTTCCTCCCTCCTCCCCTCCCTTTCTCCCTTCCTCCCTCCCTTCCTCCCTCCCTCCCTCCCTTCCTTCTTTTTTTCCTTTCTTTCTGCTCGCATATAAAAATGTTATTCCTTTTTATTTCTGACCTGTAATGCCCCTAAGTCATATGTCTAGATCACATGAGTATGTATATAATTGCTCTGTGCTCTTTTGTTTCTGTTCTATTTTTGTTTACCTGTGCCAATGCTACATTTTCCTGATTACTGTGCTTTATAATAAATATTGATATTGGAATGACTAATTATCCTTTTCATTTGATCTAACTTTTCAAGTAAATTTTTATAAAGTTGTACATATATGCCCAATAATTTCTGTTTTTATCATTATTATTTCTTTTAATATATCTTTATTGACTTCAGAGAGAGGAAGGGAGAGGGAGAGGGAGAGAGAAACATCAATGATGAGAGTCATTGATCGGCTGCCTCCTGCACGCCCCCGACTGGGGATCGAGCCCGCAACCCGGGCATGTGCCCTGACCGGGAATCAAACCTCGATCTCCTGGATTATATAGGTTGATGCTCAACTGCTGAGCCACACCGGGCCAGGCTCCTGTTATTATTTTATAGTATTTTTGTACTATGTATTGTACTGTATATCCCACACCAGCTATAATTATATCTTGTAGTAGTTTCATTCCATTCCTCACCAAATCAGTCATTATTATTATCACCATTATTTATTTATTTTTACAATTAAAGATCACTCATAATAACTCTATATGTTATCAGTTTATTTTCTCATCATTATTTTTAGCAGCCTAACCCACCCAAATTTCCTTCTTATCGAAATATGTATTTTAATAGTTATTTCTGCAAAAGTCTGTGATGGTTAAACATACTCAATCTTTTTATATTTTTCCTGAACTGTCTGCAGTCACCTTGGAGTTTGAAGGAGAGCATAGGTAAACAGAGATTTCTAGATTGACAATTATTTTCCCTCAGCCCTTTGAAGATATCTCACACTGTCTTCTGGTATCTATTTTTTATGACAAGATGTCTGCTGTCAATCAAATTGCTACATTGTAAGGAATGTCTCTTTTCTAGGTTAGTTTGAAGTCTTATTAATCTTTGTTTAAGGGCAGTTTCAATACAATATTTTTTCTGAAATTCTGCTTGGAACTCATTGTCATTCTTTAATCTGATGATTTACAAAAAACTCAGTCATTATCTTTTCTAATATTCTTCTTTTTCTCTATTGTCTCCTTTAAAGTCCTGTTATAATTTTCCTGAACCATTTCAATTTACCTATCTTATTGCTTCATTGTTCTTTTGTTCTTCTGTGTTGTGCTGTTTTCATAGTTACATCCTCAGATCCAATTACTATTTTTATTTTAAGTTTTAATCTACTGTTTTGCTTATCTACAAAGGATTAATTTTGAATAATTATATATTTTTTCATTTCTAGAGGTTTTCTCTCTCATATATATATATGTATATGTGTGTATATATGTATGTATGTATATGTATATTTTAAAACCACCCAGTCTTTTATCATGGTGTGTTATTCTTTTATTAAGATTTTCAGTCCTCCTGCTATTGTATTTTTAAATTTAAAACATTTCACTTGTAGTCTTTACCTGACACTCTCATTACCTGATTTTTTGGAAGTCCAGTCCTGTTGATTCCACTCATGGTGGATAGTTTCTGTATGTCGTTGTACATTTTTATTCTAAGACCTTCTTTAGTAAGACCACTTCCTGTGGGAGTCCCGGGGACCTTAGCTGTGCAGCTGTTGTGCAGGCTCATTTTGCGCATATGCTAGTTGCCCAGAGGTTTTGCTAGTCCAGAAGCTATTTCATGTTCAATATTTGGTTTAGTGTTATCCCTCCCACATGAAAGGCTTACATTTACATTTTCTTTTCCTTTTCCAGTCATAACAGAGACATGCTTTCTTATTGTTTCCTTGGTATAATAAATGAAGTATTTTAGAAGCCCTTTCATTAAATGAGAAAGCTTTTAATTTTTCAGTTATATGCAGGGATTTCAGTTTAATTTCTCGTCCTAGGGTGATCCTAAGGTCAACTATCTTGCTCTGTCTGAGCATCCAAGCCTCACATTCTTATCCGAAGGGCCTTGTTCAGTCTCATGTGCCCCCAGGATACACAGTCAGCTCAGGAACTCACTGACCAGCCATCATTTTATGCAAACTCGAACACGTCAAAGTGGCATTAACCCAGCAACAAACTGGGGAATTTCATTGGCCTGCACAGGAGGTTTCAGTGTTTGATCAGCATGTCTAACAGTGATACTCATAAGACATATTATGAAATGTTTCATGCGAGACGACAATGTGGTGAAGGCCGGGGGTGGTGTGGGGGCGTGGGCTGGATCTAGGATGGCAACGGTGGGAGAAATTAAGGGACATTTGTAATAGTGTCAACAATAATAAAAATAAAATAAAATAAAAAGAGAGAGATTCCAGGAGGTCACCTAATTAAAATGCTGTTCAAAAGACTCATATAAAAATTACCAAAAGTTAGCAGGAAGATAGACCACCACCACATCTGAGACCCTGGACAAGTGATGCCAAGTGTATAAAATGGGGTAATAATGGAAACCATTGTGCTGATTATGAGCATCAAATGTGATAATACACTTAAACTATTTAGACCTGTACCTGGCATACATTGTGGATGTCATAAACATGGTGTTTTTATTTGTATTCTCCCTCTAATCTCCAGAGATGGCAAAAAGTATTGCAGTTGAGTCAGAAAAGAAATGTGTGCTTACTATTTATTATGAAGAAGCAGAGAACACTTTCTTTTTTAGGAAAATTTTATTTACTTTTTAAAAAAATATATATTTTTATTGATTTCACAAAGAGAGGGAGAGGGATAGAGAGATAGAGAGAGAGAAACATCAATGATGAGAGAGTCATTGATCGGCTGCCTCCTGCACGCCCCCTGCTGGGGATCAAGCCCACAACCTGGGCATGTGCCCTGACCGGGAATCAAACTGTGATTTCCCGGATCCTAGGTCAATGCTCAACCTCTGAGACATGCCGGCAGGGCTTATTTACTTTTTAAATTTATCTTTATTGTTGAAAGAATTACAGATATTGCCCTTCCCCCCTCCCATTGACTCCCCTCCTCCATCCCAACCCTGTCCCCTCCTCAGGGCTTCACTGCACTATTGTTTGTGTCCATGGGTTATGCATATATGCATATAAGTTCTTCGGTCAATCATCCTCACTGTTAGGATGTCTACCTTCTCTTTTCAGTCTTTTCCTCTTTTCTAGTCCATTAGTGAAGATAACCTATATATATATCATTCATTAATTTAAAGACTTTTAGCTTCAAACATGACTTTTTTCTGAGGCAAATTAATATTTTCTTAAGCTTTCTGAATATTTTTAATTTTTTGAGAATCTTCTCAGAGCCTCTCTTCATTGTAAAAAAAAAAAAAAATCTTTCCAAATAAGGAAAACTAGCCTGGCCAGGTGTGGCTCAGCGGTTGAGCATCGACCTAGGATCCAGGCGATCGGGGTTCGATTCCTGGTCAGGGCACATGCCCGGGTTGCGGGCTCGATCCCCAGTCAGGGGCGTGCAGGAGGCAGCCGATCAATGACTCTCTCATCACTGATGTTTCTATCTCTCTCTCTCCCTCTCCTTTCCTCTCTCTGAAATCAATAAAGATATATTTAAAAATAATAATAATAAGGAAAACTCAAATAGATCCTGAACTTCTAGTAATTCTGGATCCACATGCTGTGATTTGCCCATATTCTTACAATTAAAGTTTGCCACAATTGAGGCTATATGGATTGATAAGGCAATCGCTATCAAAAGGAATGCAGGGCTGAATGGATATAGGTAAGGAGGAAAGTAGAAGAAGAAACCAGAAGTCAAGAAAAAACAGATATCTGATGGAACATGCAAGAACTTTGACTTGAGAGTAAAAAAATAAATTAAAAATGCAGTAAATATACTTTTCTTGAAAGAGCTACACAGTGCTAACAGGTGGGTAGTAGAGTAATTTTGTAATAGATGATTCAATTTCTTCAAATGTACCTGCCTTGCCAAAGCATGCCACAAATACAAATATTTAAACACCACTCATCTAACCTGAGCCCTTTGGTGTGGGAACTTTCTTATCAATTATAATTCAGTTTGTCCAGTACCCTAGCTATCTCAACAACAAAATTATTTCCAGCCTTAGAGGTGGGGTGTTCATTTGGGAGTCAATACTCTTAGTTTTATTTTCATTTTAACCAGTTATCTTATTTCTGAGACTTGAGCTATATAATCAATTTCTAAACTCCTCTTAAACTAATCTATTAGTTCATGACCTTGTGACCCAAGAATTGATCTACAAAGCAATGAACTTTTAAATCCAATGGCCATTTTTTCATGAAGTTGTAGTCTCGCCACATCACCTTCTGAATCTTTACAAAAGTGCTGTTTCCCCGACACACCCTGTGTACCAGTCCCTTTGCACGTGCTGTTTCCTCTCCCCGCAGCCCTGACCTTCCACTTCACTTCATGCTCCTTGTCATTCTACATGTGAGAAACCTTTGAACATTTTTTGAGACTTGGCTCAGTAATCTCTATGAATCCTTTCCTGATCCCTTTAGACAGAGCCAATTTGTTCTACTGGACTAAAATGAATGTCTCCTATTGTACTCTGTACATATCTCAGGTTTAGTTCTATTACATATATTTGTGATCACTTTGAACTTAAATGTTTCCCTCTAAACGACAATCCAAGAAAATTCACATGCCTTATTTATTTTTTGTATCCTCAGAGATCTATGTAGTCCTTTGGACATGGCAGGCACTTAATGACAATATTTGGATAATATTATAGTTATTTGCTGAATGAATGAACAAATGAATGAGCACATCACTTGAATTAAACTGCTTTGTACTCCTGGGAGAAGAAAAGAAAGCACCCATTACGCATTTATTATTACCTTCTATTTGTATTTTTACCTCATAACTCATTTTTATACTAAAAAAGATAAATGGAAGTCATTGTAAGAAAGGCTGGAAGTGTTTTGAAAAACAATGTTTCAAAGGTAAATCAATGAGACTTGTTGATTTGTGATCTACCAGCTGTCAGTTTTTTCACTTTGTAATTCTTCCTCTCCCACAGATGCATACAGGAGATCTTTTACAAGATAGAATAAATAAAACCATATTGATAAGTAAATAAATAAACTCCCTCCTTTATTTCCTTAAAAATGTGACCTATCAATGAAAATATACAAACTATTCATTTTCCATCCTGCCACCTACACAAAACAGAAACAACAGCTGTTGAAAGCCTCAGTGCAAATGTCAATTGCAGATAGTGTTACCGAAAATATTCCTGATATTAATTGCAACCTCTCTTCATCTGAAAGAATATATACAGTTTAAAAGAAATTGTAATAGTGTCCCTCACAGCTGAATAGAGAGAAAAGGGAAGGAGATGGCTTGGTAGGTGCCTCCTCTATCAGCTATTTTAACTTAAGCATCTGAAATGAAAGTATTTTGTCTTTAAGATACACAAAGGTTTTGCCCACTAAGGTACTTTAATGCTTTATCTCAGTATTTATCTAACCTTAGCCACTTCTGTCATATTGACATACTACCTCTTTGTTGTTCATTTAGGTTATTTTTAAATTTAATTTGACTCCCCTTTGGAATAAATTTCATTTAAAAGAGAACTTACCACCAGAATAAACAAAAATAAGGCTCATTATCCACAAAAAATAAGTAACATACATATGGTCAGAGCTGAAGAATGATGGAGATAGTAGAGACGGGTGTGTGTGTGTGTGTGTGTGTCTTAATTAGGGTGATGGTGGTAGGAAAAAACGCAAGAAGCAATATAAGAAACATTCTTTCTTGACATCCGAGACCAGATTTAGATCCCTGACTCACTCCCTTAGCACAGCGCATTGCTCTTCACAACATTTATCACACCGACAATCACCTATCAAGTACATGTACTTTCTTTATGGGACAATCCATGAGAGCAGGAACTGTGCTGGTCTTTTCACCATTGAATCCCCTGTGCCTAACAAAGTGCCTGGTGCATAGTAAGTGCTCTAAAGGGACTTTCAAAATGCATGAATGAAAGGAGTAACTGAGGAGATAGAATCTATAAAATGTGACAGGTGCTTTATAGGCTGAGAACTTGGAGTGAAAGCAGCTGAGGATCTAAGCCCAGGAGACTTGGAGATACCTCTAAGACAAGGGAAAAACCTGCTTTAGAGCTTCCCCTTCCTACATTTGACTTTCTATTTCTCCCTTTGTCTCATTTTAATTTTAAGTATTCTTGTTTTATAGTCTCCATCTGAAACTTTCACTAATAAATTTCTTAGAGATTTAATTCTATGATTTATTAAACCTGCTGATTCTTTCTCATGGTCAGTAGTTTCCATGTGAGGGTTCTAAATTTTCTTTGTAAACCCTTCTAAAGTTGATGATTTAAAAAAAAAAAAAAAAGGAAGTATTGTTGCAAATAATCTTATATTTTTTACTTCAGTGTATTCTAGGGGGTTTAATCTGTTCCTTGAGGATTTCCACATCCATATAAAAACTAAAAGCAGTGATGGTGTGTCAACATTTAGAAATGTTCAAGTTGTGATAGGCCTGGAGAAGATGGGAGTATGTATGTCTGGTAAGCAATGTGATGATTAAAGAACACCCCCCCCCCCCATTCATTCATTTGTTCAACACTTATTTGAACTATGTACCAGCCATGTTTTCTAAGCAATGGGAAAAAATAATAAACTAAACAGATGACAATCCCTAACCTATGAAGCTCACATTTTAGTGTAAGTGAGAGATCATAAGAAAGATAATAGTGGACTATGTATGTTGATTGCATATGTGGTCCATCAAATATTGATACATGTTAAAGGAAAATATAAAACAGATAAATAGAATAAAAAAGTGTTAGAAGTGGTTAATTTTTTCAAGGTTGATTAAGATAAACCCCACTTAAAAGTAACTTTTGAGTAAAGATTGTTAGGAAATGGGAATAAGACAGGAGGGTGTCTGAGGAAAGAATATTCTATGTGAAGGCCTTGAGAAGGGACTGTGGCCGGCTTGATTGATGACAGTAAGGAGGTCAGTGTGGCTGAAGCACAGTGAGGAGAGCGATGGCACACAATGAGGGCAGAGGGGCAGAAAGGTGAGTCGAGGGGGGATATAGAAAGTAGATCCTGCAGGCCTCATAAGCTGTTGTGGGCTCTTTGGCTTTTGCTTTGAATGAGGTAGGATGCAATCTCAGAGTCGTTACATGATATGACTAATGTTTTAATAAGATCATTCTTGCTGCTGTCTTGAAAATTTTGACTACAGGAGGTCAAGACTGAAAGCAGAGAGAACAGCTAAAAACTATTGCAATTATTAAGTTTAAAGGTAATGGTAGCTTGGACAAAACTAATGCACATGGCAAAAAATCCCCACAAAAAACCATGAAACAGTGGTCAGATTCTGGACATATTTTGAAGCTAGTGGCTGTGGGGTGTGAGAGGAGGCAAGGAGGACTCCAAAGCTGTTGGCCCAAATAATGAGAATGCTGAACTTACCACTGGATGAGATAAAGGTTGTGGCCAGAGCAAGCATTTCAGGAAAAATAAAAAGTTAGGTTTTGGACATGTTAACTCTGAGATATCGTTTAGGCATCTGAGTGCAGATATCAAGTCACCTGCAGGATGTACAAGTCTAGCCTGTCAAATAAGGTATCAGAATATAAATTCTGATTTGAGAGTCATGATAACTGGCTAAGATAGTGTAAAAGCTCAAAGACCAAGTCCTTGAGCATTTTGACATTTATAGTTATCTACCGAATACAGTTTCGTTACTGAACTGTGAATTCTGTGAAAGCAATGAACAAAGTTTTAAGAAGGACACGAATGTTGAGAGTCTATGCGATGGAAGTGATTATAACGAATTTCCAGCGGATTTAGGCTGGGTAGAAATGCTGTATGCTAGGAGGGAGGTGAGAACCAGCAAAATCGATAATAGGCTCAATGGAGTGGACAGGGGTCAAAAGACTGTTGCAGCCAACTTACATACAGATATTTAAGGCTTTTATTATGGATATTATGTTTCATGTGGTTAATACACTTATCAAAGCTAACATTTATCAAGGTTTTAATATGAAGCAGACACTTAACTACTTATTTAATCTTCAAAGAATTCTATGAGGTGGCTCCAAGCTACATATAAGCAGACTCAGAGAAATTAAGTAACTTTCTGGAAGTCAATCAACTAAGCGGCATAATTCTGAAGTTCAGCCAATGTCTGATTCAAAATTAGGAGGCTTCTAGTCAAGATGGCAGTGTGGGTGAACGTGGTGCTCAGAACTTTCCACAACCACATCAGAATAACAACTCAACTACAGAAGAACCATTATTCAGAACCACCTGAAATCTAGTTGAACAGAAATACTACAACTAAGAATTTAAAGAAGAGGCCATGTGGGAGATGGGTAGGAGGGGCAGCGATGCTGAACAGGCTGGTCCCACACCCACATGTGCTGGTTAAAAATTGGGAGGGATGTCTTGGCTGCTGAGGTCTCCCCTGAGGAGCCAGCATTCCAGCCCCACACCAGAACCCCAGCCCAGGATTCCAGTGCCCAGAAAAGAAGTCCCTATAACTTCAGGCTGTGAAAACCAGTTGAGATTCTGGCTGAGTGAGACGGAGGCTGCTGAAGTCCCAGGCAGTCCTCATAAAGGGCCCACATAAGGACTTACTCGGAATCACTGGCTCTGAGCACCAGTGCTGGGCAGCTGGCAGAGGCCTCCCGCACAGCAGGTGGGCACCATGTCTGAGTCTCCATCAACCTGGTCAACTCTGCTAGCCCTGCCCTGATGATTCCCTGAGACCCCACCCCACCCAACTTGCAGCATCACCCAAGCCTGTTCCAGCGGCTTTCCCATGCAAATGGCCTCTCTGGGCTCATGCTTCAGACTTTCCTAAAACCTCTCAAACAAGCAGCACCAGGCCTCCGCATGCCCTCTCGCTAGGTGGCCTCAGGCCCTGCACTAGCTGCAGCCAGTCTCGGTTCACAGCTTGGCCTCTCCTGGGCAAGAGAATTAAAGAAAGTACTAGATTTACCAGGGTAATCACTTTGTAAGTTATATAAATGTCTAATCACAGGGTCATACACTTGAAACTAATATAATACCATACTCCAACAGTAATTTAAAAACAAAAATAAAAATTTTAAGGAAAAAACATACACCCTCTAACCAATCACATAGGATGTCCTGCTTTAATTAGCCTGCCTGCACCACAGCTTCCGCATGCTACAGCCTCCAAACAGGCACATCTGAAGCCTTCCTTCGCTTTTGGATACTATAAAGCTTTCCCACTCTGTATCTTGCCTTTGAGATTCTGCCAAGTGCAAGTGATGGTGGCTGACTCCCTTGCTATAGGTCAGCTCTGAATAAATAGCCACTGGTTGTTCTCATTTAGATGACCATTTGCTTCCAAACTAGGATAAAATAAATTAAAATACTCATTTAAAAAAAAAATTAGGAGAGTCCCAGCCACCAGTGGAGGCAGGATACCTGTCATATGTTAGCAGTTCCTGTGAGCATGCTAGCTGAATTGGGGATAAAAACCCCTCTCTTTATTCTTTGTGCTTATTTCCCTTGATGTCTTTCATGAAATATTTGGTGAAGTCTCTGTGAAAGTTCCTTTCTGTCTTAGAGGAGTTGAAGAGAGTTAAGGATGTTTTTATTCATGAAGGTCTAGATCATGTCAGGAAGTAATTCTACTCTGGGTCTCCCAAGACAAATTCGGAAGGACCTAGGACATCTGATCCAGTGCCCCAGCTGCATAGTCTCATGAAAGTACTAATCTACTAGATGACTAGCTAAGTATCAGTGAGGACTGAAGGGCTGACACTTCAGAGGAAGACAATCACTAGCAGCACACATTTGGGAGCTGTCCTCATGGTGGGGATGGTTGCCCACCTTGAGGGAGTAGGTACGTTCCTACTACCAACTGAACTCATGAAAATGTCCAGCCAGTGTTTAAAAAGTATGTAAATGTACAATACAACAATCAGTTTGGGAATATAAAATAATGCAACCACTCTGGAAAATTCTGGCAGTTTCTTAAAAAGTTAAACCATATCCAGCAATTCCACCCCTAGGCACTTACCCAAGAGAAACGGAAGCATATGTTCATTCAATGTTTATACATAAATTTCATAACAGTTTTATTTATAATAGAGAAAAAAACCTGGGGAAAAAACCCAATTGCCCGTCAACAGGGGAATAGATATACAAATTGAGTAATATTCATTCTATGACTCAGCAATAAAAATAAATAAGCTATTGATATCTGCAAAAGGGTGAATAAATCCCAAAATATTCAGGCCGACACTAATAAGCCAGACAAAATAAGATCAAATACCATATGACTCCATTTATATAAAATGCTACAAAATATAAATAAATCTATAGCAACAGAAAGCATATCAGTTGTTGACTGGTGATAAGGTAAGAGGAGAGAAGGTTTACAAAAGAGCACAAGGAAACTTCAGTGAATGATAGATGTAGTCATTGTTTTTTTGTGGTGATGGGTCTATAGGTGTTGACATATGTCAAAATCTATCAAATTACACACTCTAAATATGTGTGGTTCGTTGAATGTCAATTATATTTCAATAAAGCTGTTAAAAACATAAAAGGACACAGCATCTAAAACTTGAATATATTTGGTTTTCTTAAAAAGGACGGGTTAAAAGAGACGAAGTGACTTCATTCAAAAAGAAATATAAAATAATGAAGAAAAACAGAAAGTAGGACAATTTGGCAAAAAAATATTTTCTTTTTTATGCTATCTCTAGCTAATTACTGTTCTTCTCTTCCCTCTCACCTATAGCAATTTTCCTAATGAAATTTCACACCTGTCCATTTTTGACACCATTTAACAGTTAGTAACAGCAATTATTAACAGTGCATTTTGGGTATATGCTTCTATCTGGCCTGCATCACAAGGGGATCAATAAAGAATTTAAGAACACCTAATTAATTCTATTTTTCCTTTCCATTTTACTTAGTTTGGATTAGGTGTAGAAACAGACTTAACCATGGTACTTAATTTTGATTTCAGAAATTGATTTTTACTCTATTTTCTGCTGTTGCTTAGGAAACAAAGTTTTCGAAGTCTATACTCGAAACTACTCATCTCAGCAATCTTTGGAAACTATTCTAAGAGATCCCAGGAATGCTCTGTGCTCCCTTTATTGCCCAAATGCAAGAAAATCAGAGGTGTTTCCCCCGCCCCAATTAGGAAAGGAAAGAAAAAGAAAATATCACCATGGGTCATGCATGCAATAACACATACTAGAATCTCATCCCCCTTTCCACTGAGCATTTGAAAATATATTCAAGGGCTTAACAGCAAATCTAAGTTAGGACTCCACACACAGGAACATGTGGGAATTTAACTGCATCGTGTTGGAAAGTCTTCCCTGATGGGGATGGACCGCTTCAGATTCAGGAATGGGGGCCAACATGATCAATTTGTTTCCTGTCCGCACAGCTCACATTACATTCTTGATTCAGTAACACCGAGCTCTTTCCAGCACATCCATTAAGAAACTTGGCTCATGTTGAGGATGTCTGCAAGACCTAATGTCTGAGAACGACCATGCCCCTCGCCAGGGGAGAAGGGAACACTGAGTTCTGAGCGGGAGGGCCTTCTCAGTATTGCAACATTATATGAAAAGCCTGCCGACCAACCTGCTGCCAGGTATCGCAGGCATTTGCGTAGAGCAAATCCAAATTCTCTCCACTCACTCACTGAAGCTATATGGACCACAGTTTAAATAAGTTTATTTAGAAACTTGAATAAGTAGTTATCCACCAGAAATAAGAATATTAGCAAGTAGTTGTACAAGGAAATAATGCATTAGAATCCGGTAGGCTTGACCCAGATATGTGGTAGAAGAACATAGTTTTTACGCTAAAACAATATCATCAATTTGTGATGCCTTTTTTTTTTTTCTCCTAGCCATGTTCTAAGAGCCTATTCTCATATAATTCACATAATGATAATAAATAGTGTTTATTATTTGTTATGTGCAAGGCATTGTGCTAAGAGCTTTACATGTAGTTCATACCTCATCACAACTGCAAACTCAGGAACTAATTTTATATTTTTTGGTGAAGATCTAACAGGTAGCTGCTTTGGTCCCTGTACTTTAACTACACCAAGTACACTCTCTGCTCAGGTCTCTTGCCTTGCTCTGAACTCTGCCTAGAATCTCACGCCCAGATATTCATGTGATCACTCCCTCTCCTTCTTCGTGTCTTAACTAAAGTGACACTTTTTAATAAAGCCTTTTATTTTGGTTGTTCTCTTTTTATTTTTCAACATTGCATTCATCAGCACCTATCATCATACTTCACTTAGGTTTTTTCTTCTTCCAAGACCCTCATTAGAATACAAGCTCTATGAAGGCAGGAACTTTTGCCTTTTTTTATTCATTAGCTGGAAGGATGCTTGCACATTGTAGGTACTTTTCAAATATTTGGAAATGGGAAGTGGAAGTAATGTGGTTTTAAGTAACAACCACTTGTTATCATTATAAGAAGCCTAAAAACAAAAGCAAAATATTTAAATAAACCCTTGTTCTTGGGTTAGGTTAACCAATACTTGTGCTCAGATAATTTCATCCAAATATATTTTGCAAACAACAGGCTAACCAATTTAAGTGGGCAGTACTCCTGAGTTTATAGCAGAGATTTGGTGCAAAAATACTATGTGAGCCCAGCCGGTGTGGCTCCGTGATTGAGCGCCGACCCATGAACCAAGAGGTCACCAGTTCCATTCCAGGTCAGGGCACATGCCAGGGTTGCCGGCTCCATCCCCAGAAGGGGGCGTGCAGGGGGACAGCCAATCCGTGTCAATGTTTCTCTCTCATTGATGTTTCTACCTTTCTATCCCTCTCCGTTCCTCTTTCTCTAAAAATAAAAAAAACATATTTAAAAAAATACTATGTGACAACTAGGCATTGCCCTCCTGAAACTTCCAATCTTGCTGGGAGAGAAAACATAATCTAAAGCAACTAGAAGACAATATATTAAATAGTTATCATGCATTCATTCATTCATTCATGTAACACAATGTTAGCTTCATGTGCTGCCTGGTCTAGGTGCAGGAGATAGAGAAGTAAGTAAGACGTATTTCCCAACTTGAAGGAGTTTACCATCTGGTAGGAGAGGTAGGATGATACTACAGGATAAAACTTGTTCAGTGAATAAAAACTTGATAAGTGGAATAAAATGTGCTAAACTTGAGTAAAGAGATAAAATGCCTTGTGAGTTCATAACAAGGAGAAGTTACAAAGACAGTTTATAATAAAGCGCTAAACTGAATGTAATCAAATGACAAACTTCATGGGAGAGACGATAAAATGCTATTGCCTATCACTCCTGCAGCTGAAATACACCAGGGATTCTGGTAAGCTTTCATGCAGAAAATAACATATGCCAAGACTCATATTTCTCTTAGTTCCTTGTGAAAGGGCACTGAGCATTAAACAGCATACAACGCTGAGTGATGTTTCCAGCTGTTCCTGAGAGCAATTCCATAACCTCAGTTTTGTTGATCACTCCAAAGTTTTTCAAAAAAAAACTAAAGAGAAAGTCTAGTATTAATTTTCCAAAGGTTAAATGTATTACTTAAATCTATGCCAAATAGACTAAACACAAAAAATCTCAATACAAGTTGTTACCTCACATGTGAAGCATTGCCTTGTAAAATATAGAGGCAAACTTGTTCAGTGAATAAAAACTCGATTAATGGAATAAAATTTGCTAAACTTGAGTAAAGAGATAAAACGCCTTCAGTAAAGAGAAAAAATGCAATCGTATGTCAACTATTTGTCTTATTTTTTCAGATTCTACAGGAGCTGCTACTAATTATTGTAGAAAATTTGAAAACACACAACATAAATTAAAAGCAAAATTTACCTGTAATAATGTTATCTACCTAAATGCTAGAAAATTGGTATGTTGCCTTTTGTATATAAGTGCACATATAGATACAGACTTAGCAATAAATGTAGATACTGTTGTGGTTACTGATTATAATTTGTGTAATGTTTTAGCCATTGTGAAAAATCAGACCACAATTCAATATGCTTCAAAGACATGATTTATTCTATCTCCAAGGCATTCCATCTCATGGATGCGCCAACTGTTATAAATAGTGCTATTTTAAAACAAGTACACAAAAATGTTTGCTTTTCTGATAATTTCTCTAGGATGAATTCTTAGAATAAAACGAAGATGGTGAAAACCTTTTTAATACTTCTATTAAGCGTTGCCAAATTGTCTTCCGAAATGTCACATGACATAAATCTTGTCCAGCAGTATCCTGGAGTGATCGTCTTCCAAATTTTTGTCACCTGGAGTGTTGCCATAATCTTTTCCTAACTTGATGCCCATTACACTTATGTTTACATTATTTTAAATATAGATTGAGAATATTTTAAGAATTTACTTGAATTTATCTTAATATTTATGATTTTTATGTCGATTCATATAAGTTCATTATAGTTGAAGCACAACTGTTTTGTTTGTGACTTTGATTTTTTACTGTATTAGACATAGCATTTTAAAGTTTGCATGTAGTCAACCTATTTCTTTCTTTCTTCGTGCATTCTGTGATTGCATTTATGATTACGAAGCCCTTCTCAAGACTAAGATGTTAATTACAGACTTTTAAAAAGGCTTTATATTTACATTAGCCTGTTTAAACATCTGTAATTGGTGCTTGATGATATAAATAATTTTAGTTTAATGAGTAAAGACTATATATAAATTTTCTATATGAATGATCTCCTATATAATCCTCATACCGACCTTATGCCTACTACTTATATTAATAGTTATTAGTCAACCCCTATTACTGTCCCTGTTTTATACATGAAGAAACTGGAGTTCAGAGAGATTGATTTGCTTCTCCAAGGTCACACTTCTAGTAAACTACACGTGTAGCTAGTGTTCGATCTCTGGCAGCCCCTAGAGCCTTTTCTCTTAACTGCTTTTTTTTCCTAACGTGAAATGGTGCTACCTTAATTTTTAAGCAATTTATCAATTTTCTGAACACCAGTTTTTGAATAATTTATATTCTCTCTGATTTTTATTGCTTTTTCATCATATAGGACATTATAGTATATTCTAAGCTCTGTTTCACAGTCATCCTATTGAATTGGCCTGTCAGCCAGCTCACGCACTAGCATTGTACCATTTTATAACTGTTGCAGCTTCACAATGTTTATTAATATAGTAGAACAAATAGCCCATTCACTGGTCTACCTTTTGACAAATAGCATTACTTTATCCATTTATTATTCTAATCAAACATATTATCCTTTTGTTAGTTTCAAATATTTTATTATTTGCTCTATGATGGAAAATATATTTTTTAAATTTCAAATTTAATATGCAGGAATATGATTATCTTGTCTTTTACTCAAATAACCTTTGGCATCACCTGGTAAAATTTTGTAGTTTTGTTTTATCTATATCCTGCATAGATAGTGCTAGAGTTATTCCAAGGTATGTTGTGCTTTTTGCTACCATTGCAAATGAAATATTTAAAACTATATTTTCTCTGTTGAAATAACTAAGGATGGAGTTGATTTTTTTAGTACTTGTCTTATATCAGGCTCATCTCTTGAGTTTTGGCAAAAGAAAAGGAATTAATCTTCTCTCTGATCTATCTCATTCTGTTTCATGTTATATTTCTAATGTCAGACTTTTAAATAATGCTAAAGCATAATATTATGAACAGCTAACCTTCTTTTTCCCCAGCTTTAATGGAGAGTCTTTTAGTCTTTCAACATTAAGTATGACAGAGATTGTTAGTTTGGGTTAGTTATTATTTACAGTGTTAAATATGTAGTCTTTTTTGTTTTCTAAGAGCTTTTGTCAGGAATCAGTGTTAAATTTTATCAAATTTCTTTAACATTTTAGAATGATACTTTTTATTTCTTTGATCTTTGGAGGTTATGTTTTAGAGAAATAGATTTCTTTTTTGTTTGTTTGTTTTTGTTTAAAATATTACAGATGTCCCTTTTTCTCCTCAATGACCCATTCGCCCGGTTCCCTCCCCCTCCGCAGTCCCTCTCCCCACCATTGTCCGTGTCCTTGGGTTGTGCATATATGCACATAAATTCTTTGGTTGCTCTCTCCCCCTCCACCCACCTGCCCTCCTCCATCCCTCTGAGATTCATCAGTCTGATCCCTGCTTCCATGTCACTGAATCTATTCTGTTCATCAGTTTATTAAGTTCGTTAGAATCCACATATAAGTGAGATCATGTGATGTTTGTCTTTCTCTACCTGGCGTAGTATTCCATGGTGTATATGCCCCACTAATTAAACTATCTTTGCTTCTAGAGATTAAACCTTACTTAATCTTCATAAGTGATTCTTCAATTGGTATTAAATTTTGCATAATGCTTTTTATTTAGTATCTATTTATTTTTAATTATTAATGAGAATCGACCATTTTGGTGCTTGTCAGTTTTGACATCTGGATAATATTAACTTCATAAAATGAACAAATAAACGAACAAATGACCAATCATACTTGGAGGATATGCTGAAAAGCATTCCAAGAATGAAGACTCAAAATTTATACTATACATACACACAGTTAGCTCTGATATCATATATTGCTCTGTTAGACTCAAATTTGATCTCTCAAGGATGCCCTGAACTTTAGTTTTTCTATTAGAAAAAAATCATTAAATTCACTTGACAAATATATCCATGTATTATATCTTTTAAAACATTATTTATATCCAACATTTACAAATTACTTTGGGTCAGTAATTTTCCATATAAGTAAGTTTCACAATAGCCTAATTCATTTACTTCATTCATTCATTCATTCATTCATTCATTCATTCATTCATTCATTCATTAGGTTTTGTTGATTATGTATTATGTGCTAGCCACTTCTCTAGTACTGATGGTACAGTGGGTAATAAGAAAGGTAAGGTTCTCGCCCTTGGGAAGCTATTATCCCATATACATGAAGAACATGAAGCTGATTAGGTAAAGTAATTTGCTTAAATTCATATATATTATAAGTGAAGAAGTTATTTTATCCAACTGCCCAAAGAGGAACTCTCTGGACAATTTTTCAGGAAATAGCTTCCACATATGAGTAGCAGTTTGTAACCAGTTGGACCCAAAGACAGAGAAGTAGATAGGATGACCTCTGGAAATTTCCTTAAGCTCTAATTCTGCAAGGTTGCAAACCGTTTCAGTTCACTAAAACTGCACTGTTGAGAACATAAAAAAAATAGCAAAATTATAACAACATTGATTTTTAATCCCCAACGGTTACTTGTTACATCTCTTATTTGTTGGACACATTTTTATTCAGGCCCTAAACTATGATAGCACTATATATGTGCTCATTTTAGCATCCTAAGACAATTTCAAAGCAGATATGATGACCACCATTTTATGCCTGAAAAATGGAAACTTGGAATTTAAAATAAATTGGTCAATGCCACACATGTAGCAAGGAAAGGACATAGGACTTCAATCCAGGTCAATCTGTCTCCATGGCCTTGTGTTTGCCTGTCTGCCATGCCTTTTCTACATGTACATGCCATGACTATATTAACTGCAGGAATATTATGTGAAGTATAAGTGCTTTTAAAAATCTTTAATTTAAGTTATGCTTTTAGATAATTTTAAATAAATGGCCATAAATGAGGAAAAGTTAATTAACTTGAAAATCAATAGTATATAGGCAGCAGTCCAAAAATTACAAAGAAATTGATCAAATATAATGGGCTCAATATTGTCAGGACTTCATGGAAGCCTTGATAAAAAGTGCAGACTATGCTCTGGGTGAGAATTTAAGAAGTAATTTAAGGAGTGAAGAACATAAGGCTGAAAGTTAACTGACGGGGCTTTAGAGCAAGTCTATTGACTCAATCCATCATGAAATGCTCTCTTTAGAGAGGGGTACCAGTTTGTAGTTTTACTCTGATAGATGGAACAATGAGTTCTTAGAGAGAAGCAACCATATTTTATTTATTACTGGGTTTCCAGTACCTGTCACAACACTTGCCACATAATAACCATTCATTAAATGTTTGGATAAATAAATGAATAAATGAATCTCTGTAGCCCTAGAGAAATCCATGCAGACAATAGAAAAAGGTACTAGAAAGATAATCAGGACGATCCAGTTCCTTGGACTAATCCTGCTAATTACCACCAATGTTGAATAGATGTTTAATTTCTCTAGGCCTCAGTTTTCTCATCAGTAAAATGAAGAGGTGGAACTAAATGATCCCACAAGTCTTTATTAACTCTAAGTTTCTATGATCTACAATTCATAATTGCAGCATTTTTTTTCTACAAAACCTTCTTACTTATCAAAGGGGAGAAGTTCCATTTATCAAAACGGCTCACAGGCTGCCAGGAACTCTCCAACCACAAATTAACCCACTTACAATCTTCCTGGAAGTGAATGCAAGGCATCCTCTATCTCTGCTATTCTCAGACATTCTATTTCAGGACTATAAATAACTTTTTAAAAACTTTTTTCTATTTAATAGTGCAAATAAACATATAAAAGAGCTGAGATTAATCAATAAATACAGCAACCACTGTGTTTTTAAACATGTATATAAATCTAATTTTCTAGAAAGCAAAAACACATTACTCAGTCTCCCCAAGGCACTACTTGTCCAACAATTGTGAAATGACACTATGTTAACAAGCTAATGCAGTCATTCTTTTTACACAAGGCTATAAAGTCATGATTAATCACTTTTCTATACTTAAGGCAAACATTTACAAGTATTTAGAAGGATGCCAATGGCTCCACAAAAATAAAAAGATGATTATGAATTACTTAACTGTGTAATATCTTTCACTTTTTTTTTTTTTTAATGCTGAACTGGAAGATACTACATCATTACCCATAAGGATTGGAAATACAAAAATCCAATAAAGTGTCTAACTTTAATTAGACTTCAGCTGAGCAGAACTGTTAGTGGCTTCCTTAACAACTGACCCTTATATTTTAGGGAAGGCCAGAGAACCTGCAAAGAGTTCAGTAGGCCGTGCATAAAAATCATAAACTTGACCTTATTGCTACAAAGAAAGAACATTGAGCTGTACCAAATTTCAGCAATATAAGAGCTAATTCTTGGAACTGTCAGACACTTAGATGGGGGCACAGAGTCCAAATTTACTTGCATTGGTTACAAAGCAACTTTCAAAGAAATGGAACGTCAAAAGAGACAAAGAAAAAAAGGAATCGCTGAGCCAGCCCCCTTGCCTTGGAAATGCCTCAGAGGGGTTCAGGTCTTATCCAAGGTCACCACCAAGAGCAGAGCCAGATTACTGACCTTGCTCTCCCCCTTCCCAGTGTAGCATTCTCCTCTCTCTTACTCCAGTTTCTCCCTCGGGCAGAGGTGTGCTTATTACAGTCTTCCTCACTGAATGCATACTCTGAGAACACAGTGGCTCTGAATAAAGATAGGCCAGGAACAAGGGGTCAGGGTAGGGTCCATTCTCACCAGAAATATCACAGAAGTTTGAAGAGGAGGAGGGAGAAAGGAGAAAGGAGATGATGGCTCCAGAAGAGGCCTCCTGCAGGTTGATCACGTCTGAGTCCTCTGGGCTGAGGGGTCCGCCCTCAGCACTCTTATTGTCTGGAGGCCAATAATCTGCAGACAGTGCTTTCGGCTCAGCACCACTTGGGGCAAAAATGGGTGGAGGGGAAAGTGATATTGATGGATTATTATTTCTCTATATATGGGACTGACCTTCTACTTGGCTGGCTGTTCTTTGATTACCTGATTATGAGACCCAACTTGATTATGAGTTTGCCCAGGGGAGGGATTAAACCCAATTCATCTTCAGATCTTCAGAGTCTATCATACACGTGGTGTTCAGTGAATACTGGGTGAAAGAAAGGAATGGAGGGAGAGAAAGAAAGAAAGAGAGGAACAGAGGAGTGGAGGGAGGGAGGGAGGGAGGGAGGGAGGGAGGGAGGGAGGGAGGGAGGGAGGGAGGGAGGGAGGCAGGCACATGTTGCACCTGGGAGAGAATGCCCAATTTGGAACATACCCGTGGGTCTCTAATACAGTTTGTGTTTCTGATAATATAGTTTTTAGTGATACTGAATGTTATTATTTTTCAATATTCTTCCTTAACTGTAATAAATGGTTGCCAGGACCACAATGCCAGATTTGATCAACCTGTTATGCCCACCTCTTTAGTAGATTCAGAAAGACAATGAGAGAACAGTGCATGCAATCCCGTGTCCCCTTGCCCTCCACTTCAGGCATAAACTGAAGCTCACCTTTAGCGAATGACTTAGCAGTTATGAATATAACAACATACATCAACTATGTCAAGTTGCGATGTGATTTTACTCTAAGGTACTCAAAAACTGTTGCCCTTGCCATGAATTTCCTACTGTGAGATATGGAGCCAACCTGCATTAGGGACTGAATTCGCTTATTCAACAAACATTTACTGAGAGCCTTCTCTGTCTTACAGGTTATGCTGTGTGCTCTGAAGACACAAATAAATAATACAGGGCCCTGTTCTCAAGTTCTGCATATTATTGTCAGGTAGACAAACATGTCAACAGAAAATAATAGACAGAATGATAACTGCTACAACAGAGGTGGGAAAAACCACTATAGGATAGAGAGGAGACAATAAATGATTCTGGGTACATTAAGTCAAGGGTGTAGGCTTCTCCCCTAGTTATCAATAGCTTCTCAGTGGAGGAGTTTGGGAGACAGTAGACATGGGTCCTAACCTTGGCTTTGCTGGAACTAATGTCCTTGCATTTCAATCTCTTCCTCTGTAATAGTTAAGAGCATGGGCTTTGGCATCACATAGACCTGACTTCAATGGTTCTGTCATTTACTCTCTGTTTGATCTTCAGTAAATTTTTTCACTAAATAGAAGCTTTAACTTTTTCATCTGTAGAACAAAAATTATAAGCCTGCCTAATTACCAGTGCTGTGAAGACTAAATGAAGATGTAAAATGTGTTTTTCATAGTGCCTAGCACATGGTAATTGTTTAATATATGTTCACTGTTAATCATGATATTAATTTAAAATGAGAGAATGAGCCTACAGGGGACTTGAACTAAATTTGTTCTGAATAAAATTCAACATAAATAGATATGGATGGTGGGAAAATATATACCAATCAGTGCTATATCAGGAAATGTCTTCTCCAAACAAGGTAGCAAAAACCTCAAGATAATGTACGGAGTGATTCTAACAATAAACAAACAGATCTCACTTACGGACCATGCTAGATTTATGATTCACTGCCAAAGTTTATAGAACATTCCAGGTGGAATACTGTTGGCTGTTGGAAGGCCCTCGATGTGGAATATTTCAGCGAATCTGGCCCAGTGCAAGCCCATCGCACATTTGACCCACTCTCATTACCAAGGCTCCACAGCAGGACACACTGCCTGCTCCCCTACTCAGAGTTCTTTGTACAACAACCTGTGATTACTTCATAAAGGTCAATTCTCCCAAACCCCCGGAAACCATGGCATGCCAGCCCTCCACGATCACAGAAGCAATTAAAAGTGTTTAACCGGGAAAGCTGCCAGGACCAGATGGCTTCTGCCAGTGGGTTTTTGTTTTTTGTTTTAAACTGCTCAACACTAAGGAAACAACATTTATTTGCCTTGTATCTATTTATTAGTGGGTCATCTTCATATGTATAAAAGAATGCACTCATAATAGAGGCTTTACCCCTCCACAGACATTGTCCGTGTAAGAGAAAATGATAAGGATCTTCTGCTTCTGCCTGCCTCCATCCCCCATCTCCATTATGTCTCAAATCAGCTCAGAGTTTGCTATCTTTATATTCTACTACTATGCATGCATGTAAACTCCCACATCTGTGAAGTAAAAAGTTATTGAAGAACTTCTGGAATCAGACTATAGGATAACCTATATATTAGGGAATGGGTCTGAAGACTTTTAACAAAATAATCATTTTGTGCTACAAAAACTACTCTGCATCCTTAATTCTTGTGGTTTACAACTACCAAACACCACCACTTATTTACAATGTCCTGCTGACATAAGTATCTATACCAGGTAGACTTATTCAACGGAAACAAATATTCTGCTTAGAAGTTTATTTAAATCATATCAACACAAGGTAAATCCTGGCTCTAACATTTTTTTCAGTAAATTGACCTTGGGTTAACCATTTATCTCTTCTGAGCTTTGATTCTCTCATATGTTTTATTTTAAAAAGAGGAGGGGAGACTATTATTATTTATAATAAAACCTTATGATATTTTCACATTACTCATATTAAAATTTTTTAAAGTTGAGAAAAAGACTGAAATATATATTGAATTTAATACATGATAAAATGGCATCTTAAATCAGTGACAATAAGGTGAATTTTTAAATAAATAATATTGAGACAATTGAATAGTCATTTGAAAAAAAGATAAAATTGTCAGTTTCTCACACCATACACTAGAATAAACTCCAATGGATCAGAAAACATAACTCAAAATCCATGAGCATTATAAAAATATAGAAGTTTTATATATATGAGCAATAAAAACATATATGTTTTTCAAAATATAAATAATGAACTGCAAAAGTATATTTACATCACAGACACAAAGCTCTAATCATTTTAATATAGGAAGAGCCTACAGGAAACTGGGAGAAAAAATACCAAAGGCCTAAGAAAGCAGTGGGCAGAAGACATGTACAGACTACACCCAAAAAGAAAGACAAATAGCCCTCAGACATATGAAATGATGCTCAACAACACTCAAAAGAGAAACAAAACTCCATAGAGATATTTTTTCTTACTATTGGATTGACAAGAATTCCAAAGTTTGATAACGCACTCAGTGGGCAAGAAACAGTAGAGATTCTTATATATAGCTAATGGAAGCATGAAGTATTACCACCCCCATGACAGTGCATTTGATAATATTTAACAAAATCATATATGTTACTTCCCTCTAATCCAGAAATCCCATTTTTAGGACTCTACCCCACAATCACACCTCTATAAGTACCAAACAGCATGTCCACAAGGTTATTTGCGACAGCATTGTACATCATAGCAAAACACGAAGGGTATCAAATACCCAACCAACAGGGAATTTGTTGGATAAGCCATGGCCATCTACCCAATGGAGCGCTATGTGGTTATAAAAAAAAAAGAAAAAGAGCTCTATAGACTGTTGTAGGGTAATTTCCAGTATATTTTAATAAATGAAATAGCAAGCAAGATGCTTAACTTTTGCATAAGAAAGGGAGGGAAGTAAGGACACACACACATATTTCATTACTTTTGCACAGAGAAGTACCAAATGGTAAACAGGAAATAATAAAAATGGGTAACTATATGAGTCTTCCATGGAAACCATTTTGTCCAGGATTAGACCCTTTTATTTTTAAACTTGTTTTATTACACATGTATATATGTTATTTTTAATATATAAAGACTTTCATATATTCTTAAAAACTTAAGAATTGCTTTACTGTGTAACTATTTTACTAGTTCTCTGATATGACAAAATTAGGTTTTAGTTTACATATATGTATTTTCAATAATCCTTTTTTTAAAAAAATATATCTTTATTGATTTCAGAGAGAGGAAAAGAGAGGGAGAGAGAGAGATAGAAACATCTATGATGAGAGAGTCATTGATCGAGCCCACACCTTGGGCATGTGCCCTGACCGGGAATCGAACCCCGATCGCCTGGATCCTAGGTCGATGCTCAACCGCTGAGCCACGCCCGGCTGAGCTATAAGTATTTTAAAAATTAGAAATTTTAATTATTTTAAGCAATTCCCCTTCTTTTCAAAATAATCCTACCTGGACAATGAATTATATATGACTGTACCTATAGGGGAATGGGAGAGACCAAAAAATGGAACTAATGCCTCTTTTCTCTCTGTACCTTTTAATACAGTTTTACTTTTTACTCATATAAATATTAAAAATAAATAAAATTTAAGAGAAACAAAACAATAAATTCTAGCAATGCATTCAGACTGAAATACCCTAGCTGTGTATCCAATAGGTAATTCACCTGAAAGAGAAAATAATCTTTTCCAGTGACTTTTGAATATAGTTCATCTTATTTGGGGTGTTATTCTAAGGAAAAAGTAGATGGCAAAAAACCCCTACGTCTTATTCAGTAGTTTTACATTTATCTGTATTATTAGTGTTGCGATTTTGATGCCATTTGGTGTACAATGTAGAACGAAGCAAATAAGCATAAATATTGTTAAGAAAACAAACCTTTTAGGGCTGCGGGTCACGATGGTGTAGGTAAATGTGGCACCCACACCCTCCCACAGCCACAGCAAAATTACAGCCAAACTACAGAACAGCCATCCTTCAGAAGCACCTGGAATCCAGTGAACACAAGTCCTCTAAGGCTATAAAGAGGAAGCTACTTGGAGGCTGGTAGGGGGGATGGATTAGTTCAGTGCCATACAAAAAAGTTGAGGAGACATTTAGATGAAAACATACTAAAGTTATAAGATCAGAATATGAGGCATGAAACATGATTGGATCCTAGTTTGAAAAAAAATACTGTAAACAATTTGAGAGAATAGTTGGGGAACTTGAATATGAACTGGGTATTAAATAGTATTAGGAAGTAATTGTTAGTTGTCCTCTCTGTAGTAATGCTTTTATGGTTATATAACAGGAATATTGAAGTCACTATATCTAAAAATTACTTTTAAGTGGTTCTGTGAAAACAAATCTAGTTATTTGCTTAGATTAGGGTAATAGATTAATAGACTGATAATTTGATAAATAGAAAGATAATTCATATTTGGCATACTGCTAACAATTGTTGAATCTAGAAAAGATGGGCTTTCATTGTACTATTTTTTCAATATTACATTGTTTGAAAGTTAGTTGGATAGAAATGCTAGAAAAATTAAAATTAAAGATAATATCTGTTTGGAGGTTTTTTCTAGCATTAAGTATATAAAAAGTGTACAATCCATGGTATTAACATTTTAAGATTCAGCTTCTAAATAGGTCTTATTTTACTCTCTTCCTCTACTATTTTACATTTTATAACACAGAATGCAATTAACCTATGGAGGAAATTGGGGGTGCCTTTGGGTTGAGTGGACAATTTGGGGTTTAGTGAACATGTGATTAAGTAGGCTGAATCACTATAAAATGGTCCCTTGACTTCCATGTGTGTTAATTTGTTCTTGTTGGCTAGTTGTGAATTTCCCAAAGGAAGGGAGGGATGTTTATTTTCCCACTCTCTGTCTAGCCCTTCTGCTTAAACTCAGCCAAGCAAAGAACAAGAATAGTCCTCCCTGAGTGTGTCCCCTGACACACCCGAGCTCCCACACACCTACTATGCTGCCCCAATTTAACACGAGAATTGAAGGCTCCAATTACCACATTCCTCTGTCTTTGCTTTTAAGTCCCTTCCGCCCACTGCAGCCAGGACTGCTGTTAGCGTTTAAGATGAGGGCCTTTCCAACACTTTCGATTTTGCTCATCACTGGGATTAAATTAAGCCATGTTCTAGCAGGTTAGCCCTTTCTTTAAAGTGCTACATTTCCCAAATTTACTTATGTTTAAAAAAATAAAATTTACCAACAGGTGCTGCAACATTTAGAACATATACAACATAAAAGTTTCATATGTTAGAACAAGTTCTAGATTCTCCTTTGTTATTCCACTTTGCTTTAAACTTTTAATTCTTGCCATTCTGCCTATCAGAACTCTTCTGTTTTGATCTAGAAGAGAGAGAGGGAGATTCATTCATACATGTAAGGAATTACTAAGACATTTGAATCAAGTGGTGAAGTGAATTCCTAGTTCACCTTCAAGTTTTAGCTGATAAAACATTTCCTTTGTGAGCCTCCCCAAACACATAGGCAGAGAGCAAACCAATCTATACCCCAGTAATTAGCACATTCTGGGACAAGTATGGAATCATTAAATGTTTCCTGAATGTATCCATTTAATATTTACCATGCCATGGTCTAACTATATATATTTGTCACACTTCAATGGATTTCACATTGAATGTTTTTATCCTGGTAGAGTGAGATGATGAAGAATAGGCTTAGGAAGATTAATCTGGCAAGAATTTCCAGGGTGAGTTTGAGGAAGAATACACTGAAGGAACAGAGACGGCTGGCCATAAATCATTTATACAGGATGCCACAGAAATTCCTTTAAACCCAGGGATTCAACCTGAGATCAGGGACAACCCATCCCTATCTTTAAAACATTAGAGGGGTGGCACAGCAAAGCCCAGTGACTTACTTGTGTGGCCTTGGAATTAAAGTTAAAATTCAGGAAATCATTTAAACCTTTAAAGCCTCAGAATAAAAGTAAGACGTTGTGCGGGAGCTACTTCAGGGGCAGCAAATCTTTGCAGCAGAGATTTACACTGCACAGTGGTGGAATTGCTTCATTTTCATTCTATTTATTGTAGTGAATGAACATCACCATCATTAAGTGTTTATCCAGTTCTTCTATTAAGTTGCTGTAGCAAATTATTTTTAATGTCTCTTCCTATCTAATTATAGACAAAACAGATAATATGAATACAAAAAGTGTGAAGAAATAACATTCCTATTGAAATATGTACAGCTCTATTAGACAGCCACATAAACAGAGCTGAAAAGACAAAGTACATAGAAAATATGGTCTGATGAAAATGAATGAAATGAAATATGTAAAGCCAGGCAGTTAGCAAACATAGGCTAACCCAAATCCATACAAATAAGAGTGAGATGGAAATACAGGGAAGTGAGGAGAATGGGGATTGGTGAGGGTAAATCAAGGAGGGTTTCAAAGAAGCAGTGTGGGTCAAGTGAATATTCATATAAGTGTAATTAATTGGTGGATTTATTCCCCAAAATGCTCACAAGAATCATCCCTGTATCAGCCATGTGAAGGGCAAAAATTAGCCATTGTTCCTGTTGTCTAGGAGTTCACAGCCTAATAAGGAAGGCAATTATGTAAAATTATAATTGCCATTCAGTAAGGGAAATGCTTGGGGAGAAATTTAGGGTTAGGGAAGACTTCAATAAATTAAGAGTGGTGGCTAAGTAAAACTTTGCTGGAACAGAAAGCAAACAATGGCATTCCAGCAAAAGGGCTGCCTTGGAAACTCTTAGAGGTAAGACATCCATTTGCATAACTGGTAAGGACCATGCTGCCCTGCAGAAGGATGTATGTGCACAGCCAACTACCTGCAGACTGGCTAGTAACGGAAATTCAGGAGGGCCGGAGTGTGTGCAGAGCGATGGTGGAAAAGGCATGTGTGCAACTTGGAAGAAAGCAGATTGGCAAGGGCTTTTGATAGTAATGATTTTGGACTTTACTCTGTGGAAAATAGTTAAGTAACTAAAGGTTCTAAGAAGGGACAGCCAGGTAAACAATTCAGAAGCCATTAATATGTGAACTGTTTGAACAAGGATGGGACATGCTTAGCACCTTCCATTTTTGTGCTTCTAAGTAGTTTAAGTGTCAGATACTCAGCTCAATAGCACTCAGAAAAATAGGTGTTGACAGGGTATTTGGGAGATATTTGATCAGGGTCAGGTGAATGAGAGTATGACTGTACTAGCAACTGAAAAAAAGAATTCCTGATACTTTCCCACTAGTATTTATCCTCAAGTTTTTGCCAACTACAGAGATCAGCATTGGATTTTCTCACAAATTAAAATCTTTATCATTAGGAATATCCAATCAGGTATCACAAAACTTCATTCCTCCAACTCAAGACTTAACTTTGCAACTTGTCAAGTGTCCTGAGGAAGTCAGGGGTCCCAGACTTAGAGCGACAGGAGGGCCAAGGCTGGAAGGTCCTTAGTTTATGTAGTCTAACCTCTTTACCTTATAAATGGGGAGATGGAATCCAGAGTTGTCATATGAGTTGACTAAAATTTATACAACTAATTTTTGACAGAACTAAAGCTTTAAGATTTACCTTCTGGCCCTGCTGGGCGTGGCTCAGCGGTTGAGCGTCGACCTGGGATCCAGGTGATCAGGGTTCGATTCCCGGTCAGGGCACATGCTTGGGTTGCGGGCTTGATCCCCAGAAGGGGGCATGCAGGAGGCAGCTGATCAATGACTCTCTCATCATTGATGTTTCTCTCTCTCTCCCCTTCTCCCTTCCTCTCTCTGAAATCAATAAAGATACATTAAAAAGAGGAAAAAAGATTTACCTTCTGCCTTCCAGTCCAGGGCTTGTTCTGCAATACTGGTCTGACTCTCTTTAATGAAAGGGGTAATTCTTAAAGGACATGGTTTTGGCTCATTTTTGTCCATTAGGGTTGTAAAAAAGGCCACTAAAGACTGACTCACAAATAGCCTGAGTGGATCCAACAGCATTTCTCTCTCTTAATATGAAGAGAGCATTCCATGAATGAGCACAAAACTTTCTGGAGGAAAGTACAAGTTGTCCCTTCTGTTATAAGACATTGTGCCTGAGAAAAGCAGACCACCCGAGCAGAGTACTTGACATCATTTACAGAAACTGCACAATAAATAGGTAAGACGTAGAGAACTGTGACGTATCACTCTTACCAGGTAATATCACAGGAGCAGAGAAAAGTGAAGATTAGCTCTATTGGAAGGGGTCTAATACTATTTTTTTCCAGGTGTAATTGAAATTAAAAAGCATATCCAAATAGATATACTTTTGAAAATATGTTGCAAAAGAAACTCTCTGAAAAATAGCAGTTACCCTGTTTCCTTTACCTTTTGAAAAAATGGTACTAAATACTATAAGTCATAGTAAAAGAAGAAATCTGTTATTACCTGGAAACATGGAATTAGTTTTCTAAATCAGTTGCTCCTCCAAACATCCCCAATGTTTATACCTTAAAAGCAATTCTTTTTCCAAAATTTGATTAAAATGTTGATCTATATGTCTCGGTAAAACTCTTTTACCTGATCCACTATTGGTGAGCTATAAACTTTCACCTGTGTCTCTGCAAGAAGTGGTAGAAGTAGTTCATCCTGATATTTATGATATCCCATGGTGATGGCCATGCTTTTGTGCAATTGGTAGCTCCCGCTTGGGGTAAGACTATGACTACCTCCTCTTTCATTCTTCAGTGTTCCTCTCAATATCACCTGTCTTAAAACCCCATTTTTTTAAAGTTAAGGTTAATTTATTTATAATTTATTTTTGTAATCATTAATTTATTTTTATGGTTTTAAAAATTTTATTAAATTTATTTTGGATAGCATTGGTTAATAAAATTATATAGGTTTCAAGGGTACAATTTCTGATCCTCTAGATCAAATGGGATTTCCTCTTGCTCTGACTCCCCATAGATTTTGTCATTGTTGTATTACAGCCCTTGCCTTACTCTAAGGAGTGCCACTGGGGGAGAGAAACAGATCAACACATACAGGTTCCTTCACTGTTGCAGTGAATATGGCCTTGTTTACAGGTGCACCCAACACACAATAAGATTTCAATAGATAGTTCTTGAATCCTCTTAAAAGGATGTTATTTAATTTAATCCTCACAACAATACTTCCATGATGACATTGTTAATAACTGTAGATACCATTCATTTTACTTCTACTCTGTATCACAAAGGGTACTGAGAACTTGACATATATTCCTTTTACACTCAACCTATAGATGAGGCAATAGATTTGGAGGAATCAAGTAATTTGTCCGAGTTTACATCGCCAATAGGTAACAGATTCTGAATACAAACTTGAGTCTTTTATGAGCTGCAACTACTACCAGTAGCAGCAATAATTTTTGTTGTTATTGTTATATTAAATTGTCTGAGTTCAACTTTTAAACCAAAATCTTATTGAGGGTTGGGACCATTTCCTGTTTATATTTGTTGAGTTCAAGTGTATATAATTGAATCCAAGGGAGGTCATACTAGCTGACTAAGAACTTTCCCATATTGAAAAATGCCTTTATCTAAATTCTTCTACCTCCTTGGTGGTAGGGTTCAAAAACAAAAACAGAAATAATGATAAAAACGACTGAACAGCCAAGTCTT
Organism: Miniopterus schreibersii; assembly: GCF_964146895.1. Classification (NCBI taxonomy): domain Eukaryota; kingdom Metazoa; phylum Chordata; class Mammalia; order Chiroptera; family Miniopteridae; genus Miniopterus; species Miniopterus schreibersii. Next base: position 28,061,062 of record NC_138112.1, on the reverse strand, counting down.
TGAGTGTAGTTTAACCTTCATTTATGATGACAAATGAAATATGACATTTGCTGTAATCATAAAGTCTGCTGGATGTGACTAAAAAATAAACGTATGAGCTGATAGGGCATGTTGAGTTCTAACAAGTTGTAACCAAGAGGTTATATTTTTCCTGGCTGGTCTATCCTGGCTTCTCTCCAATACAAGACATGTGACATCATCCCCTGTCTCCTCTCCTTCCAGAGCATCTTGTAGAAGTGCATCTCATTTTTTAAAAAATGATTATAGCACACGTTTCTTTTCTGAAATATGATGTTCTAAAATGTTTCTACTTGTCTTTCATAAGGTCTCAGTAAAAGTTGGGAAGGAGTGTTAATATTCTTTCCCAGTCAAATGCAGATAATCTTGAGGGGCAAAGGCATCCCTCCTTTGGAACTGCCCATAACTCTGAAAGCCCTTCTGTTTTACCATGGAAGCTGCTTGCTCATAGGATACTTCTTGTCTAAGGGAAACTAGGAGGTCTCAGAGCTAGTTTCCTGCTTGAATTTCACACTTTGCTAAAGGGGTATGCTGGACCTGGCTCCTACAGGTGAGTGAGGCAATTTTTGAGAGTTAGTTGTTAAAATGTTGGTAACCTGAAATCAGCCACGGTTTTTATACCATGGAAGTCAGCAAATACTACAAATTAGAATCTTTTTTTAAGGAGTCCATTTACCGCACATTTCTGCATTGAACTCTGGTTATAAGAACCTCTACCACATACACACACAAAACTACCATGACATTATTATGACACAGGAAGGTACTGGAAAACAGTATATGGTTGTCCAATCTATTTTGTGCACAAGCAGCCCACCTGGGTATAAGTGAGGATTGAAATCCAGCCCACTTTCTGGTCCCCAAGCTGTGTGCCTTGGCATGGCGCTGTGATCTCCAAGATGAGGTCATATTTATTTTCCATTTTGCAAAAAGCTGCCTCATGAGCTAGCAGCAGCTCTGTTTAAGTCAGATTGCGTTTGTTCCTGCACTGCTATTCCACAAGTCACCTCCAGTGTCACATCTGCTAATTACATCAGCCATGCCATTCTTTGTGTGTCCTTTACTTCAAATTTCAAGAACTAAAATTATTGACCAGTTCATATTACCTAAGCTTTCAGAACAGATAATTCTTATTTTATAGAAGAGTGCCCTGTAGTTCAGAGGGGTTAGGAAACTTGTCCAAAATTGTAGCTACTAAACAGCAGGAGTTCAAACCCACATCTATCTGACTCTAAGATCTCCCCAAATAAATTGTATGCGGACTATGATATGGCAACATATGGAAATTATTTCTCGAGAATACAGGTTTCTGGAAAGGCCTTAAAACTGGTAATAGAAAGTAAACATATAAAATCCATTGCATTTTTTTAATGAAAAGGATTTTGGGTTTTTTTTTTCTCTTTTAATTATTATTTAAATGTAGTTATTATCCATGCTATCGTAATTGTCACCATTCCCATTTTATGGAGAACAAAACCCAAACTCCAATAAGTTAAAGAGTTGGGAATTATCCATAAACACTGAAAAGTCTTGGCATTCAACCATACTGGGCACTGGCAACAAGTAACATGGGTAAAGAATTTTAGTTTACAGGCCTGTTAACCTTATTAAAGAAAAACAAAGTAAAAGTGATACTATGCAGTTTCTGAGGTCGGGTTATACCCCCAGGTAAGGAGTCAGCAGATAGCTAGCATCTACTACCGAATATTTGAGTGAGTGAGCCTCCAGCTCCTGTGAGTCTCCCAGCCGAGACTTCAGACATATGGAGCACAGACATGTCATCCTTGCTGTGTTCTATCTAAATTCTTGGCCACAGAAACCATGAGACAAAAAGCATGAGTTACATTGCTTCCAGCTACTAAGATTTCAGGTACTTTCTTACGCAGAGCAGATAACTAATGAAGTCATCTTTGGGCAGAGAACTGGGAGCACTAGCACACAGACCCTAGAATCCTAGTAGACATTTAATAAACGAGTGATGAATAAAACAAAGAAGTCCAATGTAAAAATAATGTAAGCTTTTAATTATAGTCTGAAGAGGATCATAGTTTGTAGTGACCAATACATTTTTTGTCTTTCCTTCTAAGTGATGGAAACTCCCCAACAAAACCACTGAGAACAGTATCCCTGGGATGAGTAAGCTCTAAATAACTCAGAGGAAAGTGCTGCAGGATCTCCAGGGATCACAGCGCAAACGCATAAAGCAGTTTGGTTTGGTTTATTTTTTTCCACGCGAGAGCCTATCAAACAACACCCTCTAGCCCTCCAGGGGAGAACACAAAGGCGAGTGGACTCACCTGCGATCTTGGGGGATGAGACTGCTGCGGGCTGGGGAGGAGCACTGGCCCGGGACAATCGCGGTAGAAATGAAAGTACACACGGCAGCTAAACCAGGTTTCAAATGCTCGTGCTACCTTTTCTCAGCCCCGTGGCAGGTTTAGTGTCAGTTAACATTTAGAAAATAGTTTTCCTGTCCCAGGCACCATTGTAAGTATTTTACATGTATTAACTTTTTTAATCCTCATAGAAACTATAAATCATGATTAACCCTGTATTACAGATGTGGAAACTGAGGCCCAGAAGAGCTGAGGAAATGTCAAAGTCACACAGCTAGTGAATGACGGAGGCGGGATCCAGAGCCCGTGCTCCTGAGTAATGTTCCATCTCTAAGCTCCGTGTGCTCAAGAAGAGAGGTTAATAAAGGGCCACTGTTAATATTGTACTGTGCACTTTTATGGGCTTTTTAGGAGGCATTGATAAAGAGTACCAGAGTGATAAAGGATATGGAATCAGGTTCAAGTACTGAAGCCACTAACTGTCTTTGGGCAAGTTACTTAACATCCCAGTGCTTCAAAAGTATTGCAGAATCTCTAAGGATTGCAGTGCAAATCCATAGACAGGAATCCTTATGTGTAATCTACACACACACACACATACATACATATATAGAGAGAGACAATAATATAACAACACTTGTTAGAGTTATTATATAAATGAAATGATAGGGTATATGTGAAATATAATAGTATTTGGAACATAACATACAATAAACAATTATTTTTCCACCCATATTTAGTTTTGAAAAATAAAATCATGCTATACATTTTTCTTTTAACCTACTTTTCCTCCCTGTGACAATAAATATTAATTAAAATATATTAATGTATTTATTGATAGCCTATAATTCTAATGTATGGCTATACTATAATTCAACCAATGTCCTATTGTGAGGTATCTGTGTCTTTTCTATTGTAAACAAAATGCATGTGAACACCTTTACGCAGGAATCGCTGCATAGTTGACTTTAGGATAAATCCCTAAAAGCGGAACTTCTGACTTGGAAGACAGTTAATCTAATTTTAATAATCTAAGAAAGCCATTTAGAGCAGTTAAATGACCTACTCTAAATCTTACAGAACCAGGGTTAGTGTCCTAACTAGAAGGAATAGTTTCCCCAAATGAAAATTATATAATGCATTCTTTTCTCAATGCAAAAAATTCAAAAGGAACAAAGACCTGTCAGCTAGTAAAAGTCTAGGCTAAATTTGAACTCAGATCATTTTGATTCCAAAACTTCACTGTTTAACTTATAAAAGGTGGTTTGTATAAGGCATCTTTTTTTGCTTAATAATAAAATCTGAATAACTGGTTTAGGTGCCTTGGCACATTCAAATAAAGAGCTTCAATACACATAGGTGTTGAACTCTGCATCCTGGGGTATCACTGCTATTTATTGTACTTCTAAGAAATCAGAACTATGGAACATAAAAGAACAATATTGCTGGAAAATCAGTTAAGTTTTCTCTTAAGAGAGGAAAAAGTATCTTCAATAATGTCTGATATGATTCTATGCCCCAAGCATCACTAAATCAAACACCCATTACCACCATGTGCTCTGGCCCTTTGTCAATATTTTAGGAATACAACCAAGCTTGAGATTGTTCTTGAAAAATATTTCTTTTATTTTTCATTAAGTTGTTCAACCACTAGCAAAACTCGATGAATACCCTTAATTAGTACAAACTATTTCTCTCAAGTGTGATTTAAAAGGTGCCCAAAATGAGGCCTCAGACAGTGACTGTAAGGATCTCTCTGACTTATCCTTCCTAATGTGGACTTTCTCTTCCCCTTATTCTATCTCACTCTTTTTTATATACAACCAATTTAATAAATCATATTTTTTCCAATCAACTAATCCTACTATTCCCTAAATATATGTTTTGATGGTCGACCATGTCCTGGGAATAAAACCTGAAGACAATATAGTTTCTATAAGAGACTCCCATTCTAGATGAATTATTGGTCCTTACATTTTTCTGAAACATGATGTTTTACAAATTCACACCAGGCTTAAACAGGAGCTATATGTTATTGTAAAAAAAGTGGAACACAGACAAAGGGAACACAGAGGAAACATGTTAACCAAAGAGAAGTGGTAGAAAAGACATTTTTAATTGATGCCAATGTGGGACTTCAATATAATGGAAGGGCAGGCGCAGTTTCACTGCCTCCACATTATAACCTCTCAACCTACTAAAAAATATAATCAAATGAAAGTTTTGTGCCATAATTGCCATAAAGAGAAACAGTTATTTATCTTGAGGGAGAAGCAAGTCTATTGACACTTAAGGGACAAAGAATAGCGGTTTTCTGTTCTAATGCACCCTCCTTTACTCATTTCTCTGCTAGGTTCCCAGAACTTCATTTCCCTTGTTTCTTAAATATGTATATTTCATGAGAGCTCAGACTCTTAAGAGATGGTTTTGCTTCCACTCTTCCCATCGTATACTATATTATTTCATGGACACACACTGCACAGAATGAAAATTATTTTAAATGAGCCTTCATTACATTCCTTAGCAACTTCATAGCTATATGAAGATCTGTGGTTTTGATTTTTTTTTTTTAAAGAAGCCTTTAAGTTGTTTTCTCTAAACATGACCCTTGAGCTATTATTATGCTGTTTGTCTCATCAACAAAAGCAAAAGAGTAGTGACATTTGCTCTACAGCTGGCGAAAGCTGTCAGTATATATGAAGCTGTGACAAATCCCCATGTTTTGTGGGGATAAAGCTGTTTACATCCTGAGAGTTGAAAGTGAAAAAGGCAGTGGATGAATTTAGCCATCTTTGCTTCGAGGAAAATATGCTTCCCAAATCAAATAAGAAAAGCAGGACTGGCTCTAAAGCCTTCATAGAAAATAGGATCTAGCCTGGCCGGTGTGGCTCAGTTGGCTGAGCGTCATCCTGTGAACCAGGAGGTTATGGTTCGCTTCCCAGTCAGGGCACATGCCCGGGTTTCGGGCTCAATCCCCAGTAGGGGGCGTGCAGGAGGCAGCCGATCCATGCTTCTCTCTCATCTATGTTTCTCTCTCTCTCTCCCTCTCCCTTTCTTTCTCTGAAGTCAATAAAAAAATATTTTTAAAAAAGAAAGAAAATAGGGTCTAGTGTTAGGAAAATATAACTAAGACAATATTACCAAAAAAATCTATAGACTGTGTTAACCCATCACTGAGGTTCAAAAGGAATAGCGATTAAGTGCCCGAGCTCTGGAGTCAGAATATCTGTGTGATAGTGTGGGACTAAAATATTTACCTAACCCCTCTGGCTCAGCAGCATCCTCATACATAAATAGGGATAATAGGAATTCCCTCACAGGATTGTTTTGAGGATTAAAAGAAAGATAATGTATTAAAGCACATAAAACAAGACTTGGAATGTAGCTAACACAACTAGTAGTGTTTGTTACGAATATTTTGACAGTCATTTGGATTTTTACTATTTCAGGGGCTTCTAATTGTCTTTTTTTTCCTATTATTTCCTTAGTTTCAATTATTTTTAAACACCTCTATCATGTTTTTCCTACCTTACTCCCAATTATTTTTAAATTCTGCATCATTATATGTATTCTGTGGGGTCCTCTTGCACCCAGAGGCTTCTTACTCAGAGCTCTCTGACCATCTGAGCCAAACTGCACAAGCTTCTCTCTTGTCTTGCTTTTGCAAATAGTACGTATCTCAGAGAGTAAGGGAGAGAATCACATGAGGTGATTTTTCTTAAAGGCTATCAATCGTGCTATGCATAGAATTACCCAATTGATGGTAGTGAACATCATTTTTATCCACACTGTCTTTTGCTCTACTTTTTGCTGGCAAACCCCTGGTTAATCTTTAGCTATTAATTCAGAACCGGCTTTCTATGAGCGCCTTCTCTCATTGTTCCCCAATCTATTCTTAAACCTTGGTCTACCCTCCCAGCACCCCATCTCCAGGTCTTTGCTTTGTGCTCACAAAACCCCATATAGTTCAAATATCTTCTCTATTGAATCGCAATTGTTTGTTTTTCTGTTTTTTCCCAGTGAAACTGTAAGATCTTGCAGAACCAGGAGCATGTCTCATTGTAACTTCCTTGTCTAACTCAGCATGGAGTAACATAAGCACTCAAAACATGTTTATTGAATTGTCCCTACCAAGCTCAGGATAAGACAGAGACTTCAACAAACTCACTGAGACTCTGCCCCTGAAGTTTTATGTGGGTATCCAGGAGACTTCTTCTCTGGTATCTTTACCTCAGTCTTTTTAACTTAAGCCAATTTTTCTCTTGTATCACATTACATTTTTATTTTACTTTACTTTTACTTATTTAAAAAATCCATTTCTAGCTTTCTTCCAATTTTAGTCTACAATCTGAGTGATGAAATGTGGAGAAATACACTTATGCAGATAATAAAAACCACCTATTCTTCTGGAAACACAATTGTAAACAAAATAAAACCCTATTCTTTAAAAGATAAACAAAAGAATAATCACTTATGTAACCCAAATGACAATGTTTAAAAGTAGCAACCGCCAAACAAGTGTGGGTTTCTATTGTGTACTTTAATTCCTAAAATGTAGCCTCATGAAATGAACTTTTACCAGATCGAAACACTTTGGTATCCCTATAACTTGGAGTGGCAAAAGGTCCAGGCGAAAGGACCAGTTGGGGCTCCGTGATCAAACATGCTGTATGCACAGGATTCAAACTAAGCCTAGAGTATGAGAACATTTTAGAAAATGTGGATTATGTCAGTTAATAATAATGAAACTTTGAGCAAGTCTCTTAACTTCCATAAACCTATATTAGCTCATCTGTAAAAGGGGTAACATTACCTCCCAGAGAACTACTGAAAGGTCTACATGAGACCATCTACCTATGAGAAAGTGCTTTGCAACCTTGAAAGAACAGGACGCTTATGTATCCTACACCCCGGAAACTGGCTGCTTCCGACCTTCAACATACATGAAACATCCTTCCCCTGCTTGCTTTTATTCATTACTTCTAATCATTCGGGCCAATGTCTTTCTGTCTCTCCTTACAAATGAAGTCCTTTGAGGGCAGTATCATCTTAGTCTTCATCTTGCTTCCCAAAGCTTATGGTTTTGAACATAGTAGGTATTTTAAAGTCTGCTGAATGTATGAAAGAATGAAGAACAGAATGAAAAAAAATGATGTTACATGAAATTAAATACATGAATAAATCTTCTGATTTGAGGGAACTATTTGATAAAACATTTTAGCAGAAGAGAAAAAAGTTAACTAAAATTGTCAAATGCAGAACTGTTCAAAGTTTGGGGCAGAATAGATCATAAACTCATGCAGACAGAAAATGTTCAAGTCAATAAATTCTTTGGACTAATGGGATGTGGGTACAAACATAGGAGTTTTTGCTCATCTACAGGTCATTATTCATTAAGGGAAACTTTAAAGTGTGGGATTGACATGTGAAGGTTCAGTTACAATTAAACCCCATTTATATGTAGTCTCTCTGAGAAGAATGCAACGCACTTTGGACAACGAAGGAGGCTGGAATTACAGTCATTCTGACATAATTAAAAGGATGGGAAAGCAGATGTTAAGTAAGAAGAGGACCTGTTGCTCCCCAAATATTCTTAACTAGCTTCCAATCATCTGAAACAGATGCATCATTATGAAGCTATCTGAAAACTTTTTTGACTGTCAGTAGTACATTATGGGAGGGGAAGATGAAAAAGAGCAGTTAGGTAGCCCTGAACTTCAAAATGATGAAAATAAATTATCCTCAGAATTAACTTATAAAATCAACACTTAATAGAGCTGTATATGTAAGTTATCTGAGCAAGATTGGAGGGCTCCCATGTCAGCAAGACCTGAATGTCATCTAATTGAGTGAATTAATGGGTATAAATAAAAAAATATATCTATGAAAAGGGGGAGTTGGCCAGCTAGTGAGGAGGCAACAAAGACTCACCAAGGCGAAGTTTGGCAGTGCACATCCGAATTTATTCCAGGAGAAAGGCCTTGCCAAGAGAACTTATGACGGTGTGGGGTAGGCATCTGGCAGTTACGCCTTTATGTGGCTAGGACAGCAGGCATGAGGGTGTTAAACTTTCAGAGCTCACAATGAAACCCCCTGTGATCTAACTACCTCCTTTACCAAGTGTACTCACCCATATCAAGTTCCCCTCTGCTTTGGGGTACATGGGATGATTGCTCTTCACCTCCTCAAACTTAGGTAAAGCAATTGATTTATTTTTGCCAATGAAATGTGTCATTTCTTTTTTACATAGTTTATTTCCATAGCCCGCCCCCTCCCTTTGGCAACCATCATCTTGTTCTCTATATCTATAAATCTGTGTCATTTCTTGATGGGAGATTCTTAAAGCCAGTGCAAGATCCTTTCTCATTCCTTCCCCCTTGCTGAAGCAGCTCCATGAAGTGGAGCTTCTGTCATCCTAGGTTCTTGAGTGAGGATGCATGAAGCCAAATATCCCACTACCCACTATTACTGAACATGAGTTTGAGAGATAAATATGCCCTGGTATTTGCAGGCACTGAGATTTTTGTGGCTGTCTGTCCCAGCATAACCTAGCTTTCTTGGACACAGGTAAGCTCAGGGTTATCATCCTCCCTCTCACCCCCATCCTCACCCCCATCCCCACCCCCACATTTATAATTTCTGTACTAAGGGATAAAAAACTGGTTAGATTATATGAACATTAAGTCAGCTTAGGAACTTTCTCATTAAAATTAATAAGCTCCAATAAGTATCTATTCATCTCCATTAGTGCCTTCTGAGCTTTGCTAATATGAATCTGTACCCGTGAGCTGGATTGACTCTGGGACGCTGCCAAACTAGGTTTTCAGCTTGAAAAACAAAAGCCTGACCCTGGAGCTTGATGATTTCACCAAGATAACCCTCCCCTTTTGGAGATTCTTTGAAACAGCTGGCTCTTTTTGACACATCTAAGCTATGCCCATACCTGTTTATTAGAAGAGTCAACAGTAGTCACTGATGTTTTAAACTTGAACAATCTACTGGGGTCATACATTCCATTTATTTATTTATTTATTTATTTATTTATTTATTTCAAATTAAATATATCTTTATTGATTTCAGAGAGAGGAAAGGAGAGGGAGAGAGAGAGACAGAAACATCAATGATGAGAGAGTCATTGATCAAGCCCGCAACCCGGGCATGTGCCCTGACCGGGAATCGAACCCCGATTGCCTGGATCCTAGGTCGACGCTCAACCACTGAGCCACACTCGGCTGGGCCATTCCATGTATTTAAAAGGAAAACCTGAGTCTCTTACACTTTATTGTGTATCTATCACACATCGGATCACATGTGCTTTTATACGTATTCTACTTTACAGTTCTCATGACAACCAAATTCTCATAAAAACCAAATTTAATCTATACTCAATGTATAGAGGAGAAATATGTGGCTCAGTTAAGTAATCTGATTGTACAGCTTATATGAAGCCAGAATTTCAACCCAGGTATTATGACTCTGCGTCCAGAGATCATTATACACTGTAAAGGATTTGATCGGATGTTTATAATTCAGCTAAAAGAGCCTCCTATATGCAATGAACTGATAAACACATCCCTATTTACCCTCTCTCTGTGGTACTTAATTTGATAGATTTTGAATCCATAATATTTCTATTTTTCATTTTCGCCATTAGTAAGAATGAACAATACCAAATAATGAGACTAAATAGCATAATTCCTATGAAGCCAAAGTGAGTCATATGCAATAATTTGTAAGAAAGACCCAAATAACTCTAAAGGATGGTAATTGAATATGCATTAGGACACAAATATGCTTAATTCATTCCAAAATGGCTTACTCTGGCATGTGGTCACTCACTTAATCAATATTAATTTTTCTTGAATAAGTAGCCAATATGTACGGTTGTCAGAAGGCAAGTCTGTAATATCTCTGATTTAAGATGGAAGAGGCAGAACAGCAGAGTGGAAGCAGTCAGTTGTGAACACAGATGTCCATTTCACTTTGCCTCTATTCCTGGTGCCCTCTGGTATCCCTACCCTTGAACTGCCTTTGGCTCTGGCCTTAGTACCTTTAAGCCTAATTTTGATAATTTGGCTAGATTCTTATTACAGCAGTTTCTACACCCAAAGAAACTTAGTTAGGACGACTGATTTGTCCCTTGCTAATGCCTTCAGGGTATTTGTTCCCCATTTTAGGTTACACCCTGTACTCAAACCATACCCTGCTGCCCTGACTCCCTCCTTAGTAAGAAAGAGACTTTATAGTCTGTAGCATCATAGCACCAATTGTGCTTCCTAAAAAAAATTTATTGGCCTTAAAAGTAAACAAGCACATGCTAATGAAAGTCAACATGATGTCACTGAAACAGGACTGAGCTTCCAACAGAAATTTATTCACAGACCTTTGGCCTTTTACTACCAATGAGGTTATCAAATCTCGGAGACTGAATTTACTCATTAATAAAGTTGATATTATAGTAGTTACCTCATAGGTTCTGTGAGAAATAAAGTAATAAAAAGAACAGACCATATGAAGGTCCTAGTACAGTACAGGCACATAGTAGGTACTTAATTATTAATTCTCATACTCTCTCCCTCTATTAGTCAGGCAGGTTAGGCTTATTGTAAAAATACAGTGACCTTGAAATCTCAGCAGCATACTAAAGCTAAGGGTACTCCTCACTCATGCTATATCATTGCAGATCAGCAGGACACTCTGCTCTGCATAGTCATTTAGGGACCTAGGCTAACAGGCTCTACATTTTGTAGCTACATCATCTGAAACATGAGGTCTCCTTAATCTCTGTGTCAAGAACAGAGCACACTGGAGGGAAAAGGCACTGATAACGCTTTGGCCTGGGTATGACTTATGTCAGTTTTCCCACAATCTGTTGGCCAGACTTGTCATGTGACCCATTTTAACTATAAGGGGCCCAAGCAATATAGAACAGGAGATCAGAATAATACCACTCTCCTTTCCATAGCTTCTCTATTCTTATATACAAAATAGATCTCAATAAGGTATTGAATGGCACAAATGTTTCCTGAATAGATCTTCTAGGGACCTCCAGAAGAGCTGAGAGTTTGAAGACTGTGTTTCATTAGATAATGTTACGATTGGTTGAAAGCAACACACAATGTTCCATTTTTCCCCTCTGAACAAATTGTCGAAAATTGGAGGCCTCTTCAAGCTTGATGCCTAGGCCAAATGATCTTGCTGTATCTGCTTTTTGATAGGTCCTTCCTAGGAGTATAACAAGATTAAGTCCCCAAATTTCAAGGGGGTGTGAGTTGCTGTGTTAATTATTTATATGTCTATGTGAGTAGCAAAATGAATTCCATCTATTGAAAATAAGTGTACAAAGTTGCCTAAGATAACAATCTTAATTCCAAAAGGCATAACAGAAGGTGAAAAATCCTTTGAGATAAGGCAAGATAGTGTCCTTGGAGTAATGGAAAAATCTCTCTCACTAAAGAAGCTCATTGTCATTGGCTTAAAAAATCAAGCATTTCTAAATAAAATACAGAAACATTTATCTATTCATCCATTAGCTCACTCAATAATTATTTGGTACCTGTTATGTGGCAGGCACTAATTTAAACACTGGACATACAAAGATATGTGAGACTCCATTCTCAATAGACACATAGTGATGCAATGTTCCTCCTGCTTAATTGATGATGTAGTACAATTAATAAGGCCCTATATAAGGAAGATATAGAATTTTCTTAATCTTACCTGAGAAGGCCATGAAAAATAATCATAAGAACACTACTCCACTAAATTGGGAGTGAGCTTAATATGGAAAATTACATAGAAATTTTTTGTTTTCAGAAGAAATATCTAGCTGACTTCATCTACCTAGCTGGTTAGGCCACAAACAAACAAACAAACAAAAAAAACATAGACATTGGGAAAGTACACTAATGATTAGTGCACTAGTAATTTAATCTTCCTTTTCAGATTCTGAATTTGCCTGAAAGTTATCATTAGTTTACTTGGTTCTAAAATAGATAGGTTCTTATGGGAATAAAACTCATCTAATAATTCAAGGTAAAACACATACTCACTGCTTATAAAATTATTATTTATTTTTAAATAGAACAGTGTCTGGCAGAAAAAAAAAGCTTGATACAATTTAGTCATTGTGATTATATTTGCACAATAATTAATATTATTGGCACCACAATCCCATCAATAATATAGTGATGGAGAATGTCTGTGTATACAGCTGGCAGTTGTCAGGTGAAAAAAGTTATATGTATTTTTGTTAACACATTTTAAAAATAATATAAAGCTTACTCACTTCAGCATGGCCTAATGCTTTAGGTATTTTCTTTTTCCATTCAAATTTTTCTAATTAGAGATACTGTGAAAGATAATATATAAGATCTATTAGATATAATAAGATACTGCCCCAGCCCTTATGGAGTTTAAAAACTAGTAAGAATGTGACGAGAAATATACAGATAACTATAATGAGACTGAGCTAGAGGAGAGTCAAGATAAACCATGGTGATTCAGTGAAGGGCACAGCTTGAAACATGAGGAAAAGCTTCATCAAGGAGGTGCCATTAAAATGACATTGAGAAATAGATGGGAGGATTTTAACAGGCTGGGATAAAAGACATTTATCCATTTGGGGAAAGTGGAAACACATTCCAAGTAAACAAGCATGGAAGCAAAATGCACCTAATACAGTCTGGAAAGATAATTCCATTTCACTGGAAAAAAGGGGTTGGTGTAGAGTATGGCTGGAGAGTCAGGATTACACCAAATTAGAAATGAATTTGAGTGACAGGGTTAAGAGTTATTTCTAAATCTGTAGTATCAAGAAATACTATCTTTAATATTTGTGGCCTCTTTTCCTAATATTCTTAAAAAGAACTTCCAACATTGCCACTCATCCAAGAAAATAAAAGGAAAAAGCCAAGTAGAACCAGAGTCTAGTTATTTGAATTACAAGACAAGCTGTTGAAAGTTAAAATCCAGGAACAAAGGGAAGCTCTGCAAAAGAGTTTCACCATGATAAAGGAATTGAAAAGAAAATAAAGAAGGAGGCCCCGCGAAGCTAAGCACCCAGTGACTTGATGAGGAGAGTCCCTGGATGGGGAGGTGATTACAGGTGAAGAGGGAATGGTGAGGAGGTGGCCTCCAGACCTGGCTGGAGTTGGGAAAGCCTGGGTTGATGACTGTGGTCAAAGCCAGGATGTTGCCTGAGAGCTGTGCCAATGGAACAACGTTAGCCTTTTATCTGTTATGGGGGTAGGTTTTCCAGGCTGTGACTTGTCCAACAGAAGGATCCCTTTCCCTGGCCCATAGACAGATGGGTTCCCATTTTAACTGCTCCTCTGTGTGTGACCAGCACCCTTCACATTCCAGAGTCAAGGACACTTGAAAGACATCTTGCATCACTTTCTCATCATCATCTCATTGTCTCTTGTTTACCTAAGAAAACATTCAAACCTGTGAAGAATTTTTGTGAATTTATTTGAGCCAAACTGTCGACCTGTTCTGGGGAGCAAAATCTTAACAGATTGAAACAATGCTCCGGAGAATGGCAGTTTGGCACTTCGTTTTATACATTACAATCAAAAGAGGAGACGTTAAGTGGGTTACATGAAATCCATTGGTGATAGATTAGAGAGGTGGGAGAAAGCAAAGGGCGGGGGGGGGGGCATATGACCCCTGGGATTGGATAAAAAGTAAAATGATGGACACACACTTCTTTTACTTAGATGAGTGTAAGATAGTTAACGGTCAACAAGTAACTCAGTAACAGTGAGGGGATTCGTGGTCTCCAAAGAGTGGTGCTTGTGCTTTGAGGGGTCTGGAAAAAGGAAAATTACTTTGACATTCCAACAATATGTTATCATAGATGCAACAAGACAATAGACAGGCTCCATTACGGTAAAGATTGATCTTTGTCAGGGAAGATGCCAGCCTAAGACATGACTACCTGCCACCAACTGCTTTTTAGTTTAAAAAGTTTCAATTTCAGATCACCTTTTGTGGTTACTTTAAGTCTCTGAGTTTGCAAGGCTGCCCATAGGCCTTCCCTGAGCTAGTCAGGTCAGCATGTGGCCCCTTTTCGTCCACACTCTGAATCAGAAAGTGAGCTGGAATGCAAAGGAGTGGTGACTATGTGAAAGAGGCCTTTCCCTGTTCAGTAGCTTAAGGGGGCTGGACAATGGTGAAGCCGATTCTTACTGAAGGCGATGAAGTGATGAGTGACTGATAGCTTGCAAGGTTGGTGAATGTAACAAATATTGTAGTTTACCTGAGGTGCAAAAAGATCTATAATTTTACATCTAAATGCATGTTTAATAACCCCCAAATTAAATATTATCTAGGAGATAAAGACATGTCTTCTCTTCTTCAAGAGTACCCATGTAAGGTGTATTAACTGGAACATGTGAAGATGAGACCTGGCCCACCATAATTGCTCAGGTGTTCAGTGATAATAGCAGTTCATGAGGCTCAGAAATATTGAATGACTTCATCCAAAGTGATATGTCTAAGAAACTCCAGAGAGGGCTCAAATCAGTCATTTTGCTTCTTTCTACACTACGGATCCATCCTATACTGCTTGATCTTTGAGACTTAGAGGATACAGACATTTTAAAATTTATGATACTATAAAACAAATGTCACCACAGTGTTTCTCGCTTTTGTTAGGTATTATCTGTCTCTGGCCTAAGCCCTCATTATTTATGTTCCCAATAAGAATAATGATTAGTCCATAATTTCGACATGGGCAACATTACTTGTATACTCTGTGCCCTTCGAGTATTACCACCTACTTTTTTCTTAACCCATCCACTACTCTTGTTCAAAATGTGCTTCTTAAATATATCCCACTAAACATGTCACTCCCTTCTTCCAGTAAAGGAAACATAGGCTTAGGGTGAAATAGCATAAGCTTATTTAAATTCTCACTGTACACTTGCCACACTTTTTCTTTTTTATAAGAATAATAGATGCATTTCATGTCTGATTAACTTAATTTATGTTTTGTCATAACTGGACTCAACAGTTTTCCTCCCAAACCTTTCATTTTTGTTTTCCTAACTTCTCATTGGCACCACCATCCATATAGTTACCCTGGTTTAATCCCTGAAATCTTTTCCAAAGCCTCTTTTTCTTTGTTCCAAATGTAAGAAGCTTCCAGGTCTTTTCAATTCTATTTCTATAATTTCTCTCATATCCCTCTCCTCTTCATTTTTCCCCCCACTATCATGACCCTAATGAACACCAGTGGCTTTTAACCATGGTGTTTTGACATGAGGCTTTGATGTTCTTGTACAATGCATAGAGTAATGAGCTGGATTTTGAGAAAGTTATTACTGTTAATAAAAGCAAAATTTGAACATAATACAGTTGAAAATTAATTAGGAAAAAATCTAAGTCTAACTCCATAGTAATGTTATAGCATACTAAGAAGCTAGGAAAATGCCAGGACAAGTGGAACAGGGAAACTGAGACAGATTGTTAAACAGCAATTTGCAGCCACCTAGTAAATGCTATCTTCCCTAAACCAAGGACACTTGAGAGTAAATGGTTTGTTAGATGGGCCAGGTACAGAAATTAGGGTACAGAAACTCCCTGGGGCAGGAAGCCCAGGATGTCTAGCAAGGGGCAAAACTGGGAAAACAGTACTTTGTCCCAGGGTTATCTATCCACCCCTAGCATATCACTGGTCATGTGGTTTGGGCTCCCTGAGCCAACCCCCTTCAGTGCCCCGCCCTAATGATAACATCTAGGCCTCAGCTGTATTTTAACTCCAGACCCAGAAAAGCAGCAAAACCATACAAGTGGCACCGTGGCTGCCTCAGGACCAGCTGCATTGACTAAAGACTTTCTGCCCTGGCACCAACAATCAGTGGAAGCCAGGACCCTGAAAGAGCACACCCGGAAAGCTGATGAATATTCTATTGGGACACTCTCCTGAGACCTCCCCTAAGATTCCCACCTGCAAGAGAGAGATAAATATGCTCAGGAAAAAGGAGCCAGTGCTCACTCCCCACCAGGGGAGCACCCCAGCACCACCTCCTCCCCTCTTCTTGCCTCCAAGGGGACCCCATGAGACTTGCAAAAGGGGATCAATGGGCAGTAGCAGCTCGTCCTGGGCTTACCCTGAACATGTCTCCAAGGTTCCTGAACCTTTTCCCTTCTCTCTCTCTCTCTCTCCCCCTCTCTACTTCCCAGTGAGCCACAGCAGCCCAGCCTGGGCTCTCCTGTTGCCTCTTCTATGCCCTTCCTTGTTTCACTGTCCTAACTATATTTTTGCTGCGGCCAATGAGTTCTTGCTTTCCTATATTTTGTCTCTTGATTGAAATCTTTCCTTCAAGAAGACAAGAACCGAGGTCTCCTCCTTGTCTCCCCGGTAACAATAATAGGATTCCTGCTCATTGCATCCCTACCTGCACTTTCTGAGAATGGAGAAAGGGGTGAATTTCCAGCTATTGAAACGTGAATCGTATATCCCCAGGTTACATCCTTGGTCTGTATGAATGCGACTGTCATCCTTCAGTTTGGTTTTGGCAGGCAACAAATTTGATAACAGTAGCCAAACTGCCACTTTGCCTCCAATTTCCTTTCCTTCTCATTCATCTTATGCTGCCAGAAGACCTTTTTTTTTCTAATCCTCAACCGAAGATATTTTTTTCCATTGCCTTCCAGACAGAGTGGGTAGGGCGTGGAAGAGGGGGGGAGAGAGAGAGAGAGAGAGAGAGAGGAACATTGATGTGAGAGAGACTCATCAGTTGGTTGCCTCCCACACAAGTCCCGACCTGGGCCAAAGATCAAGCCAGCAACCAAGGTACATGCCCCTGGCCTGGATCAATCCCCAGACCCTCCAGTCTGTGGGCCGACACTCTAACCACTGAGACAAACCAGGTAGGCCCAGAGGACCATTTTTTTAAGGGCAATTCTCTGGTAGTGTAATGTTGATGCTTAAAAATATGCTGTGGCTCCCTGTAACCTATAGAGTGCAGTACAAGCCCCTGACACTGATATACCAAGCTTTTGTCAACTTATTCTCACTTTATTATCCAATGTCTAGTTCCTAATACTTTCCTTCAGTCACCTTTTATTTCAACCAAACCAAAATGCTGGCTCTGCCCTTCCTCACCAATGCAAATATGATGCTTCTATTCATACTGTTTTTTTCCTTTCTTGAATATTTTGCATGGACTTTTCCATGACTCTGAATGCAACTTGGCCTTTAATTCTCAGCTCGAAATTTACTTCCTTTATGAAACCCTTCGTAATCATCCGTATTCAGATTATCTTCTCCTTATAACACAACATTTATGATCATGTATTGGTGTTATTTTTGCCTGAGGAAGAAGAGGGTGTTAAAGTGCAAGAGTAAGAAGAGAAAAAGAATTGAAGGAAAGATGAGAAAATTGAAACTATCTTCAGAATTCTTTGAAGGAATTCTATTGAGTATAAAAAAATCTTTAACAAATCTTGGGAAAGGAGCATGTTCAGTAGTTAATAAGAACATGAGCTCTTAAGTCAGAGAGAATAGGTTCAAGCTCTATGATTTACTAGCTCTGTGGTAATGGGCAAGTTCTTGTGCCCACAATATTCTCATCTATAAAATGGAAGAGATAATAGTAGCTGTCTCATCTCATAGCTTGATATGAGGATTAAGTCACATTAGATTAGTAAAGTGCTAAAGACATAATCTGCCACATGATTTCAAGTTCTATAAGTAGAAAGTGCTCATATGAAGTTGGAGATATAATTTTACAATTTCCCTCAAAACAGGAGGATGGTTGCTGGGGATCAGGAGAAGAGCTGAGATGTACATATTCTAAATTCCGTTATTGTAAAATGACCACGAGCTGGGCAGCAGTCAGCGATGATTGAGTAATATTCTTAAGTGAGAACCTCAAGAGAACTGAGTCCTGGTTTAATAACCTCCTAGCATCTGTTTAATCATAGCTCTTGATGACTTTCGATGGAGATTAATTTTTGGTCCCTAGAAATAAGCTATTGATATCTTGACAGAAAACAAGCAGAATTGCAATTTTCTGTTGGTCAAGAACAGGCAAAATGAATAGAGAACAGACCTAAAGAAGCATGGGTTTAAAGACCAGATCGAAGGTACTTTGGAAAAATGTAAGAATTGTTTCAAAGGAACAGGAAACACATGTACTTGTGGGTAGGTCAAAGCCCAATATTACCAAATGGTGTCTAGTTCTCTCCTTCTGACATCCTTTCTTCTAGAGTTCTGGAGAGTAGGGATAACAGCTAACACCACTCATTCTACTAGACCTAAATGGTGTGTGTGTGTGTGTGTGTGTGTGTGTGTATGTGTACTCATTTAATGCTCACCAACTCTCAGAGATTGGTTCTGTTACTTATCTTCATTTTGCATATTGCAAAATTGAGGCTCAAAGAAATGAAAACACTTACTTGAGTGGTATAAAAGTTAGTGGTAAAGCTATGGTGTGAAGCCAAGCAGGGCTGCTTCAGTCCTGCGCTCTGATCAATAAAGATATATCTTCTGCCGCCCTGAATCACCTCAGTGGTAAAGTTACATAATTTATATTCTTACCTTTTCTGCTTTTTCAGTCCAGGACATACACACAACAATAAACGAGGAGAACCATTTTGCCATCTCTAGGTCAGAAGTTCTTGCTGAGAATATAACCTCTAACTCATATCAACCCTTCAGGAAGACTACAGGTATACTCAGCACTTACGCACCCAGCACCTGAGGTGGTCTGTGGCTAAATTTCAAGGTGGGGTTGGCCAATGATAAATCCTGATAGGACAGTGATTTAAAGCTTTGGAGCCTTTCTTTTCTCATTTGTTACTTAGGGATACTGTTAATGCCTTTCTCATCTCTGTTACATATGTATTTGGCTCCCTTGCTTATTCCTTGGGATACAGACACATTACAGTGCTGGAGTAAACAGTCAGAAATGTTTGTTGATGCATAAGTGAATGAATAATGACTGAAATACTTTGAATGACGTACAAAGGTAATTATTTCCCAATTGCGAAAGGAATGATCAAAGAGAGATCAGCAAGGGTAGGATGCCAGAGTTACTTCTAAATAGAAAATCAAAAGGGTGGGAAAAGATGGAATGTCAGGGCACATTGCCAATGTCAGGGAAAGTCTGGAGCTAGCATCAGGTACTAACAAGATGAAGACCTAGTCCAACATAATAGAGAAAAGGAGTATATAATTGTATGACCGCACCTTACTTGTTATAATCAAGTATCAATTATAGCTCTAAATCAGTTGCCACAAAGCTACTATATTTGAGAATTTCTCTATGAACTATTTTTGATGGCCAAGGCAAGTGGTAATGGCTCATGGCCTGTAATGTCTCCCTCAGAGTTTAAACATATTTCCAGTTCTCACTTGCAGTCGAGTTCCATGGTTCTTAGAAATTACAGAAATGTTTTTCTTACTATAATCCTTTCTAAAATTCACACTGCCAATGTCAAACAGGTTTTCCACCTAATTCACTTTTCCTGGCTCTATGGCCTGCTGGTTGACTAAGCTTCTTTTCCAAGATCCACATTCACATTTAAATCTTTTCACTTTATCTCCTACGGCAAGAATGTTTGCTAGTTTCTTTTTCTTATTGTAGAGATGGTTGCTAAAGAAGGGGATGCTTGTGGTGTTCTGGAGACTTTTCAAGAGACATTTTAAGTAAATGTGAAGTAAAAAGTTATGGCCAACAGAATTTGTAAAATAGCGTGTTGATTTAATTTCACACACCAGAGATATAAACTTAAGAATTTTCAGGCTGGAATATATTACATTTCAGAACACAGGCACCAACTCTTCTCATATCAACAAAAGCTTTCCATTTATTATTTAACCCCATAGATTCCCATATACTGAGAAAATTGTCTACCTAGCCAACCACATAGTCAATGATAATTTGATTCTTTTTTTAAAACTACATTCAGGTATATTTGGAACCATCATGACAACTTCTAATCAGCCGAGCAAATCATTGTTAGCAGAATGGGTGAAATAACTCCAGCCCAAAGCAAAGAAACTAGTTCTGTATTTAGAAAACACAGATTTTGTACTGTAGAGTCAATGTTCTATTGGATTAGGCTTTCTGAAATACTGAAAGCAGCATGGGTAAGGACCCAGCTTTTTAGTAGGTAGATTTGAATACAGGTTCTACCGTTTAATGTCTCTGGCATAAGGTATTTAACCACTCTAAGCCTCAACTTCCTCAGCTGTACAGTGAGGAAAAGAATAGTACCTAATTCACAAAATTGTTGTGAGGAGTAAGATAATGCATGTAAAATGCTTAGCTCAATGCCTATTCTATTCAGTAAACGTTAGTGTTGTTTTTGTCATCATCATCATCATCATCGTCATTACCATCACCATCAACATCATCAGGCCATCTTCACCTTCAGTGGACTCAAGAAATGTAGTGGACCTGGGAACCTTAGGGTGTTGACTACTGACTTAACTGGAGTGTCTTATGGTTTCTCATTTAAGTTCCAATAGATATTTTCAACCATCAGACCAAAGGATTATATAGAGTGCCCCCCAAAATGTACACATATACTTTGAATAATTATAAAGGCAGTGTTTATTAAAATACATTTCATTTTCAAAATTGACCTATCATCTATTAAATTGTGTGTACATTTTTGGGGGGATGCTCTGTATATGGTATTCCCAGGGGATACTAAGTTCCTTAAAACATGCTTATAGAATTGTGTCATGGTCTAATCATGGCACTCCTGATGTTTATGACAAGGGGGATCGTTTTCCATTGTCTTAAAATGAAAAGGTCATTGTATATGGGAAGGAAGCATGTAAGAAAATGACTGACAATAAGAGATAAAAGGGAATGAGAAGGCTTGATTTTCAGTCACATTTATTTCCCTATCTACAATGTCCAGCAGCTTAGGGACATAATGTGATGGTGGATTACTCAGGTCAGATTCAAAGATCATCCAATTGATTACTACTGTCTCCTTGTGAATCTCTGCCTTTGGCAGAGGCTCCGACTTTGATGTATTTTACTATCTGCATAAAAGTAATTTGCCATTACCAAGCAGTGAAATTAGTTTTGCTAAGCAGAGCAAAAACAATGTGCAGTCTCTGCTTCTCTAAATGGAAGTGGTGGTGGGTTTTAAAATTGGTATGTTTGGCAATTTTTCTCCCTACTCACCCATCAACTGCCTCCTCATCTACTCCTTCCCCATCCTCTCTAGCCAACCACTATCTGAGTCATAATAATGGCTTCTATTTTGGGGGGTGTTTTTATGTAGCAAACATTGGTTGGGTCCTTGGATACTGTGATAGGCAGAAGACTGGGCCCCCAAAGGTGTTTAACTCTAGGTAAACAGTGAATGAGCGCTGGAGTCAATCAGACTTGGTTCAAATCCCTGCATTACCACTCGCCTAGCTCAGAGTTGAACTGGGGAGCAAGATTACATAGGTCCACGTAGGATACGGTGGGGTTTTCAACTATAAATTGGGCCTCTGATAATGTATAGAAAGTGCTTAGAACAATGGCTAGGCCATGACAGAAATTCCAAAAAATGCAAGTGTCAAGAAAACCCTAAAGATGTTTTACATCTCTTCATTCACTTTGTCAGGAGCATACCCAAAAGGATCATTTTGGCTAAAGTGAGCATCTTGTCCAGGAACAGAACTAATGAGGTTTTTAAAAACCTTGTCAGCGCCTTATGTGGTTAGATTCATGAATTGATTCAGTTGACAGAGGTGAGATTCTTGAACAGCCATCATTGAAAACTGACAACTTTTGTATACACTCTGCCCTCAGTTTCTTTGCAGGGTCCCTCTGCAAAAGGGAAATGCTTCCTGTGTAAGGGGAGGGGAAAGCAGAAGATGACATATGCGCTTCCTAACTCTTAGGTGGAAACACCATGTGGCCCATGTTCTTCAGCCAGGACAACTATGCACCTGGTGACCGGGGCAAGGGGAGGAAGAAGGTGAAAACCTCTCTGAATGGGGCAGTGAGATAGATGAAGATGAAACTGCCTTTGTCTAGCCAAGCTATGGAAGCAACCCAAGTGCCCATCCATAGACAAGTGGATAAAAAAGTGGTGGTATCTATACACAATGGAATATTACTCAGCCATCAAAAAGAATGAAATCTTACCATTTGAAACAGCATGGATGGGCCTAGAAGGTATTATACTCAGTGAAATAAGTCAGGCAGAGAAAAACAAATACCATATGATTTCACTTATATGTGAAATCTGAATAGCAAAATAAATGAACAAACAAAACAGAAAAAGACTCAGACACAGAGAACAGACTGATGGTTGCCAGAGTGGAGGGGGATTGGGAGACTGGGTGTAAAAGGTGAAGGGACTGAGAAGTAAAAACTGGTAGTTACAAAATATTCATGGGGATGTAAAGTACAGCCTAGGGAATGCAGTCAATAATATTATAATAACTATGTACAGTGCCAGATGGGTACTGGAGATATCAGGGGGAACACTTTGTAAAATGTATGATTGTCTAATCACTATGCTGTATACCTGAAACTAATATAAAATAATATTAAATATAAACTGTAATTAAAAAAAAAAAAAGACTACCTTTGTCTATGACATGCTTTTGACGTGAAAAGAAAATACTAAAATCTAAGACTTTCTCCTTCTAGAGTGGTTGCTCAGAGACTGTCCATATCAGGAAGGCCTAAGACTCCAGACACAGGGTCAGCCCCAGGAGAGGGGACTCTGTGCTTAGAAACTGAGCCAGGGAGATGGGAAAGAGTTGAGGGTCAGAACTATATCAGGCAGTGGGTTGCAGCCTAAGGAGGTGATCTGAGAGAACAAAGTCCCAGGAGACAGAAGTGGTGATTCCAGCCAGGGACTGGCCACAGGTGTACTTACACTGGCTAGTGGGTAGCAGAACACAGCTGGGACTGGAAGAAGCAGGAGCCATACAGAGTCACAGGATCTGAGTGTTGGACGGCTTATCCAGGGTTATCCAGAGTGTATTTAAAATTTCCTCAGGTGAGGATTGTTTTTTTAAAATCCATATTTTATTGATTTCAGAGAGAGGAAGGAAAGGGACAGAGAGAGAAACATCAGTGATGAGAGTCATTGATCGGCTGCCTCCTGCACGCCCCCGACTGGGGATTGAGTGTGAAACCCGGGCACATGCCTTGACCCAGAATCAAACCGCGATCTCCTGGATCCTAGGTGGATGCACAACCACTGAGCCATGCCCGGCCGAGCCATCCAGAATATATTTGAAGGTCAAGTGTAACTTGCTGCAACAGTTTCCAAAGGAGTGTCCCTGCCTTCAATTTCATGCATTTCCAGTCATTTCTCCTTATAAAACCCTTGAGTGGCTTTGTATTTCCCTGAGACTAATTCCCAAATTATTCAGCACCACACATTTTCTCTCTCATCACTTTTCTCTGTTCTTACAACCATTGAAACACACACACACACACACACACACACACACTTACACACATGTACACACCTTTTTAAAACCAACCCAACTGTGTCATTGCTTTGTTCAAAAATCCCCCAAAAGCTTTCCCTTCAGAGTCCCATCCTATCCTTCAAGGGCTTATGTAATCCTCCCCCAGGCCATTTATGACCTAATTTCCTGCAACTCTCCCCCCAAGTCACTTTTGCTATTCCTCTGGCACAATGGTTGCTGCCTCAAGGTCATTTTGGACTCCTGTATCTAGTTATCTTGATTTGCTTTCTCATTTTCTCCAGGTCTCTGCTCAAAATATTACATCAGAGTCAGGGAAGCCTGATGTGACCAACTTGACATAAATGTGCCACCCCGCTCAGGGCACAAAGAACAGTCACCCCCTTCTGCTTTATTTTCCTTCCCAGCACTCAAAATCACCTTCAAACACACAGTATTTAGCATTTCTCCCCCCCCCCCGAAGAAAAAGGACTGTATTTTATTCATTTTACTGCTGTGTCATTAGTTCCTTGAATAGTGGCTGCTAGATGCTCAATAAGTCTTAACTGAATAAGCGAAAGAATGACTATCAGCTTAGTTATCATGTGTTTTGAGAAGACTCTCTGTCTACCTTCATTGTGGGTGAAGTTCTCCTTCTCTGTGTTCCCATAATTTTGTGCGTATCACTATATGGACGCCAACCACTCTCACACTGGACAGAATGACTTCTTTACTTATGTGGCCTCCCCACTGTTCTCCAAGCTCTGCAGTCATGGACCGGGCCTTCCTCACTCAGGCAGATGTGGTGCGCAGTAGGTGATCATGTGAGTTTAAAGAATGAGCGAAGGGCGATGAACAGGCACAGTATCAGGGGAACAAGAATGACCTGATGACTCCTCTGAGCCGAAGAATTAGTGCTCTTCATTTCTTCTAGGTCATGGTGGCTTCCAAGGTCCAGAGCAGGGCTGAGTCTGCAGGTGGGGCTCTGGTAAGAATCTAGGACTGAGGCCCAAGAAGGTCATTATATTCTCTGCTTTCTCAAGTACCACCAGGCATGTAAGCTGTGCTAGGCTAATCTGAGCTGAGCGTCTTTGAGGAGGTGGTGAGAATATTCTGGTTGCTCACAGGACATGGGTTCACTAAAACTTCCTGGCTGCCTACATAATAGCACTGAAGTTCAGAACATACTAACATCCTGAACCAAAGGTTCGTTACCTTTTCATCCAGTTTCATGTTTTCTTAATAGCCTGGAAAGAAGCCTGCTTTGCAAGGGGATCAGAAAACACTGGTAAACAATGGCTGTGACATTCTTCGATGTGTGCTCTCATACATATGGCTTGGTGTGTGTTCTGTAAGTTGTCAGAGAGACAGAGCACTTGAGTCAGAGTGGTGAGTTTCTAACCATTGCTGTTGGTTGTTGCATTTTGTGCCTGCTAAGAGGATGGATCATGATTAAGTAGCCTTTACCTTGATAATCAGCGGCCATAACAATCCCAACTTTTAGGCCATGCATGTCTCATAGCACTGAATCTGGATTCTTTATAACCTTCTGTAATGGAGGCAAGATTCACTTTGGACTGGTGTTTTTTCCGATGAACACTTTTATTATTATTAAGACACTGTATTATCACATTAGAGGAAAAGTGAAGGGCTTCTTACTGAAAAATACACAAAATCAGTCTAGGAGAAAACTACCCCTGATCCTCAGTTCCAGATCCTTACCCCAAAGTTTACTTAGTATTTTATGCTTTCCAAAACCCTTGCATTTGTGTTATCTTATTTTGTTCTCAAATGATGCACAGTCCACTGGGAAAAAAATGGAAGTTCCATGAGAGCTGTGACCTAATAATTAGCCTCACATTGTATCTCCAATGTCCAAAGCAGTACCTAGGTACGGAGAATTTTTGAATGAGGGAAAGGTCTTACTTACTGTGAGGTAGTAAGAAAAATACTTCAGAGTCAGAAAAGTACAGTGTAGAGATATAGATTAATGGGTAGTAAGAATTTAGGTTTGAATTTTCCCTTTATTATCTGACCAGTTCTCTGATCTTCGGTAGTACTTAAGCTCTGGTCCCCCGTGGCCTCACTAGTTAAACAAATACGTAATGACATTTAACTTTGCCATGTAGCTTAAATAACAAATATGAAAGTGTTTAGTACAAGGTTTGCATATAGAAGATACCCAATTAATATTAGTATCTTTTCCTTTCTCTTCCCATAGGAGAGATACAAAAAAATTGCTATGGGATTTCAGAGGAATTACGATATTCATTTTTTTAAAATATGAAACTTGAGAGTTCTTAAGACATTAAGTGACTTGCTTGCAGTAACACAGCTAATAAGTAGCAGAGCTGGGGCTGGTTCTGTGCTCTCCCAAATCCTGGATTCCTGTTATTACAACTGTACCCTGTCGCCTCTACAGATTTAGAGTTGAGGCTCTACCTGAAATACATAAATCTAAGTATCTGTCCCACTGTCCAATCAGGAAGACAGTGTTTTTTCTAGGAGACATAGGGACTGAGGAGTTATAAATCCAGAATGCCATTAGACTTTCCTGAGAGCATATTACTATCGCCAAAGAAGGCCCCTAAGGAAATCTCTGAAATTTTAAGTCAAGCAAAATTATAAGCTCATTTGCCCTCTGCAGGGCTCATATAAAACTAATTAGAATCCTCATATCATGAATTTGGAAATCTCAGAATTCATATAAAACTTGTTTATTATTTTGCATAATGAAATATGTCAACCTCCATGGAAATTAAAGTAACTAATCATCTCTTATCAGTGACACTCAAATGCCATCACACCTCCACTGAGTGTCAGTTCTGTTCAGGTCTGTCATGGTCCACATTACTTTGATGTGACAGCAGGCAGCCACACAGGTCTCAAGGAAGGGGCTACGGCTCATAACCAACTGGCAATCAAAATGCAAGACACACAAAGGACAGGACGGAGGCACTCATGGTAAGAAAATAAATGACTACAAACCACACGTGAAAAGACAGTCATTTTCTACATGACAGCTTCCCACAGATTGCTTCTCAAGGTAGACCTGTTCAGTGGGGTGGGAACCGGGATACTAACTTTCTAGCTATCCACTTGGTGTGTCTTCTGGCACTAAAACTAAGAGATAACTAGTGACAACAATAAATAGGTTATGCAAAGCCTTGGCATTATTTTGAACATTTCCTGGGTTTGGGTTACATTTTCAAAAATTCTTACATTGCTGAGATCCAAAGAGGCTATTTAATAAGCATTCATTAATTCAGTCCACCCCATGTTAAGGGGCTGATTGAGTGCCGGGTATGATGTGTGGGTTCAGGGACGACAAATGAGTAAACCACAACCCCCACCCTAATGAAACACATCTTCTGAGACATCAATACACAAAAAGCCACAACATTCTAAAGCTCTGATAAAGAGTCAGACACACAGTATCAGTAACAATAGTTAATCACCTAAATAATGTGTTAAAGCTATTGGTCAAAAACAAAAATCAAAGCAAAGCAAAATAAAAGGGTAAATGACAGAAAAAAACAAAACAATAACCTCTTGTGCCAAAAGAAAGCCCTGCTTTTAAAAATGATATTGAGTGCTGAGCCAGTCATTATCTAAAAATCTTAATCCTTGGCATTTGTCAAGCATCCTAGAGTTTTCTAAACGCACTCTTACATATGATCTTTCTTAATCCTTCAGTGTCAGGTATTATTTTCTTCATCCTACAGTTATGGAACTGAAGCAGTTAGAAATAAAGTGATTAATACAGGTCATAGAGAAAGGAAATGGTGAAGCTGAGGTCGGAGGCAGGTATGTGAGGGACAGATACAAGGCACTTTCCAATACACCACAGGATGAATTGCTTATGGTCACATAGAAACATAATATCAAAGCTATGCCTGGAACCTATATTTTGTAATTCCTACTCAGGTAGCTTCCACCACAGATACTGCTTCTTACTTATTGATTAATCCTTAGTAATTTGTTTAAATATAAATAATGCTCTTTTTCAAGCGTTTCCACAGTTGAATGCTTAAGAATTTGGAATTGGAAGTCTTAAACCTGATGTTGCACACCAGCTCCCTGACCCTACTTAGGAATTTACTTACACTCTTTGAATCTCAGTTTCCTCACCAGTAAAATGGGGTAATGATGTCTGCCTCACAGGGCTGTTTGTGCTTCACATAATTCCCTGTTAATAGCAGATTTTATGTTGAATAGCCACCTAGTCAACATTAGGACCAGTGATCATTTGGTAGTTCAATTTCGCCCAGGGACTCAGAAATGCCATGCTTTTCACAACTGAATCTGATGACCTTTATTCCACAGAAGTGCTAAAACACAAGGCCTGTATTATGTATTGCAAGTGGGAGGCTCTGTGCAATCTACAGACTCATGACAATACTGCTTACCAAAACTGCTACACTACACTAAAAGATACTCCCCACCTTAATGACTACCTTAGATAAAAATGCTTGACTGGTCAAACAGAAAGCAAAGATGAACAGTTTTACTTTACCTAAGAGCCTTGGGTTGGCATTAAATACAAACATTTTCCAGGTTAGCTGATCAAAGCAGATACTTCTGTTTTCTTCAATATTCTCCCTCCCTTTCTCTCTCCCTCTCTCTCTCCTTCCCTTTTTCCCTCCCTCCCTCTCATGCATCCGCATGTGCACACACACATTAACTACTTGCTTTTAAACTGCTCACACATGCTGAGTGTAGACACTAAAGTCAGGTTTCTTCATCTAAATCTAGTCTCTGCCTCTCGCTAGCTGGTGATCGTGGGTAAGATTATTAATTCACTCATTCATTCATGTGTTAATTTACTTAAAATAATTACTGGTGATCTATTATGTGCCAAGCATTGTCACTATTTCTAGGGATACAGAGGTGAATGAGAGAGGCAAGGTCCTTTAACTCAAGGAGATTACAATCGGGAGGAAAGGCACAAGACACAGATAAAAATAAAATAAAATCAGATTGTCACAAAGGAAATAAAATAAACATGGCTATGTGATAAAGTGATTTGGAAGGGGATTATTAGGTAGAGTCTAAGAAATCTCTTTATGGAGGTGATTTTTGAGTAGAAGCCTGAAGTATGAGAAGGAACCAAACAGGACATTTCCTGGAGGAAAAGCACTCTGCTCTGAGCTCAGTTTCTTTCTGATGGAGTGGTTGGACGAGGTGAGACTATTCACACACAGATGAGGTTTTAGCCAGTGTCGTTGGGTTGCAAAGAAAAAAGAGCAAACAAACACATGGCTCTGGCTAAATTAAAGAAAAAAAATATCGCTGCAAAATTGGATTGCTTAGAGAATCAATGGAAACATTAGACAAGAACAAAAATTGATCACATCTGGGGATGTGGCTATAAGGAAGTGTGTCACTGTCTTTTCAGAGCATGGGCCCGTCTTCCCACTCACTCCACTCTGGCCAAGGAGTGTGGGTAGCTTGAGCCGCCCACGCGCACCTTGTCTAAGGCAGGTTAGGGCGCCTGCATTTATGGCCTCGGAGCAGCAAGGAAGTAGCCCTATTCATTTGAAATGGGGATAACTAAGTAAGAACTGTGTGAAAGTCTCAATTCCCACACACTTTAGTGAGATTCAAGGTCCACAGTACATTGGGATCTGAAAACCAGATAAAGTTGAAAAGCTAATGAACCCCAACACAGAACAGTGCAAATGGAGGGAACACTTACGCTAACCAGCTTCTCCAGCAGGCAGAAACTTGGCCTGAAGCCACTAAAAAGCCCTTATTAGCTGAGCCAGATGATATTATTATACATAGCAATTTACAAATATATTCTAAAAGACCCTATAGTAATTCTCATTTAATTGATGATGGTGTTGATTATCTGTTTAATTCAGTTCATCTGAGTTCAGACAACGTGATTTTTGGCAAGTGCATCCACCCCACCTCCCTGAACCCAATTTCTGTATTGTTTGCCTCACAGTAGGTTCTCAAATGAAAGCTAGTAATCCTGGGACATGGACACAATGTTTCCAGTGCTCATACTTCTTGCCACCTAACTACTACAATATGAAAAATAAAAATCTCCAAATTAAAAATAAGCACTTAATTATAAAACATTCAAAATATATAAAAAACAGTCATTTATTTATTAGCTATATTCTGAAAGGATTACAGAAGAAAGGGATTACTTGGTTAGGGAGCAAGCAGGAGAAACTGAACAGAGTTGATAACAGTTAAAACTGAGTAATGGGGGGAAAAGGTGTTAATTATTTTCATTATAAGATTCTTTCTCTGTTTTGCGTTTACTTTTGTTTTCAATACCCTGTTTATCAAATTGGGATAAAAATGTTTCTCTTACCTCATGGAGATGTTGTGAGAAATAGTCAGGTGTTTGTAAACTTTCAGTGCAATGTAAATGTAAGGGTTTTTAGCTGTAATAATAAAAATTGGACTACTGTCCTCTCGATTACATTTGAGTTCCAAAATTGTCTTCAAGGATGCAATTGCCTGATCAAGATGCCATACAAGTAATTTGCTAAGGGGAAATATATGATATAGTGAAAGACCATTAAAATAAGGGTATAAGACTCCTTTTTAAGTTTTAAACATACTGATGCTCAGGAGACTTTTGATTTCAGATTCTGCCTCTTCCCCCCAACCCCATGTTATGAACCCAGGTGGTCTGCCTCACCTTGCAGTTTCCTCATCTTAAAATTCTCTGATTATTTTCTAGGAGTATTTACTTTATTATAAGCCTAGATGTTATCCAGCCCTCTAAGGAGCACACTTTTAAAAAAATGTAAAACACAGACGTAGGTGAATTAACAAACTGGTGAACAAAATAGATCCAGAGACACAGAAGTGTGGAGCAGACTGAGAATCTCAGGGAAGATGGGGGAGGTGGGGGGAAAGAGATTAACCAAGAATTTATATGCCTATATGCATAAGCCATGGACACAGACAATAGTGTGGTGAAGGCCTGGGTGGGAGCTGCAGGGTGGAGGGGGTCAATGGGGGGAAAAAGGGATACCTGTAAACCTTTCAACAATAAAGATAAGTAAATAAAGGGCATAAAAGGAGAACAAACACCCAAACTCAAAGAAAACCAGGTGCTAAAATAAATGTATCATCACTCGCATCTCAAGAGGAACCTTCTGTGGGGAGGGGGGGAGGGATAAGCGCCTAATTGGAAAAATTAGGAAAGAAAAAGGCAGAGAACTGACAAGAACCGACGCTTGTCAAGTGGAACTGATGAGATTCTCCTATTGTTCATTCTCAAACTCTTCCTAGAAGTAGTGATTCCAACAGTGACTCGAAGAGCCAGCACCGGTGTGCAAGGCCATACCCACAGTGACTTACAGCATAGGAGCAGGTGTTGGTGGCGCAGAGCAGGGGGGCAGCAGGTTGGAAAAGTGAGGGCCAGAAGTACCACGATTTCCTAGGTCAGAGGCCTTTTGCAGGAGTCTCCGTGGGGAGAGAACAGCTCCAAGAGAAGGAAACCACTTCGTTCATGTCTGAATACACAATAATATTTTGTAGGGTTGTCTCGTGATTATGTGCAAAATGTCTAATAATGGATATGGCAGAGTAGATGAATAATAAAGGTCCCTGAATTACAGTTTGGGGGAAGCCTGGTGAGTAAAGAGTGGAACAAAGGGGTGAAAAGTGTTCGAAGCAGGTGAATTGCACGTCGGAGTGAAGCCTCCCCTTCCCTGAGACAGCCTGCTCCGGGGGATGCCCAGGCCCTCCACTGGGAGGGCAGCCTGCCTGCATGCTCTGAGCACCGAGTCTCTTGGCTTTCCTCAGCGTGTCACGGATATTTTCATGACAACAGATGAGATGAGAGACCTCTGTGGCCAAATCACCTTCATCTCCAACCATGCAATCTGTCTCTGCCACGTGTTTCAGCTCCAGGGCTAGACTGCCTGGTAAGTTTCAGTGATAGATGGTCCTTAAGAAGAGTCTGATGCAGCCAGTTCAACAGTGTATGCATTTATCTTAGAACTTTAATAAACACCCGGACATATTTGCGAAATAGACCTCAATGAAGAAATTGAAATATTATTCCGTAAGCATAACTGCATCATTCTTATCATCATAACTTAGGTTTGTAAGGTGTCTTTAAATTCCAGGGCTTCTGAATGTTTATTCCTTCTTAGTTTCACAGACATTCCATAATGTGGCCACTATGCATTTATGTGGCATTAATATTATTGTTGAAAATAATAACAAAAGTAGCAACTACCACTCAGCTGGCGTGGCTCAGTGGTTGAGCATTAACCTAGGATCCAGGAGATCCCCATTCTACACCCGGTCAGGGCACATGCCTGGGTTGCAGGCTCATCCCCAGTCGGGGGTGTGCAGGAGGCAGCCGATCAATGGCTCTCTCATCATTGATGTTTCTATCTCTCCCTCTCCCTCTCCCTTCCTCTCTCTGAAATCAATAAACACATATTTAAAATAAAAAATAAAATAAAATTGCTGCTACCACTTGCTCAGCACTCACTATGTACCAGACCCTATTCCAGGCCTCTTTCATTTTATTAAATGGTATCTTATTTAGTAACCCCATGAAGTAGCAGAATGATGCCAAATTTTACCAATAAGAAAACTGAAGCTCAGAGAGATTAGGTAGAGCCCAAGTTTCAAACTCAAGTTGGCTTATCACAGAGGCCCCTGGCCTTTCCACTATTCTCTTCCTGTGCAAAACGTTAGAAAGTTTTAAATACCTAGATTCTAACTTCCATCAGGGAAGTAACAGACATGAGTATTCGAATTCACAATGCGGCATCCTACCTAACATCTAAATGTTTGGCTTATTAGGAGCCATTCTGGGTATTATTAATTCTCAATTATTAATAACATCCCTTTTATTATCAAACACTGTCACAACTAGATATTTTAATCCAGTGTGTGAAACCTTATTACTTATTTATCAAAGATACAACTTAAGCCTCACTTCAAAGATAAAGTCTGAGATAGTGCTGACCTAATTGCCAACATTCTTTTTCATCTGAAGGGTATTTCCCCTACTCCTCCTTAAAACCCAAAGTTGATTACAAGGTGCAGTAAGAAATTGTGTAATAAGTTTTCCAGGAATTTAAATCCACTTTTTAAAAAAGACATTTTTAACACTGAAATCTTCATGGAGCACTAGTTCTTGTCAGAAATGTAAGTGATGACCCAAAGGATCATGTGTAGATAACGGAATCCTTCTGGGCCTTTCGGCTAAGATCAAAGATAGATAATGGAGGCTGACACTTTGAAGAGATTTACCTTAAAAAAAAAAAAAGTCACTCAGTGTGCTGACTCCATGCTTTAGCACCAACATCCGTGGGTTGATTCTAAAATTTGATGGTTCTTAGACTGGTTGAATCACCCATTTACAAATGAATCCAAATATAACCCTCCCCTGCCACACTCCTGCATACGAACATACATAACAAACTTTTTTCATTGTCATGAAGTATTATGGGTAGTATGTTTGCCAGTCAATTTCATATTTTTTTAGGTCAAATAAGTCAAACTTGCAATGGGTTGGAACACTGCACTTGGATTCAGGAGAACTGGCTCTGTTGGTATATTCCCATATGACACTTAATCTTTCTGTGCCTCAGCTTTGACTGTGATGAAATGATTATATTAAATTCATATCCTATTTATTTTACATAATGAGTATTAAGGAGCAATGAAGCAGTGGTAAATGACCCACCAAACTTGGTATAGAGTATTATAATGTAGGGAATAAAATTTAAATTTTAGTTTTTAAATAAAAAATAACTTTTAGTTAACAGGTACTATATACCAGTCTCTGTGTCAAGCATTTGCAGGTAACATTTCAATTGTCTTCACAAAATTCCTGTGTGGTTGATACTATTTCCATTTTGTCACTAGGAAATCTGAGATTTAGCAAGGTTAAGTAGCATATCTAAGACTACAAACCTAGTAAAAAATCACTGCAGGTTTTGAAGGAGACACTAAGTTTGGATTCCAGCTCCATCAGCTATTGGTTAAATAGCTTTGAGCAAGTGTTTACATTTTTCTCAACTTCATATTTCTTATTTGCAAAATAAGGAAGCTCACATGTGCCTTGTGGGATTATTGTAGGTACTAAAAGGAATAAAATGTTTCTAGGCTACTGCCTCATGTTCAGCAATAAAGATGGTAGTTTATTATCATTATTATTACTACTGTTATTATCATTATTTATTAGTAGCAATAGTAATAAAAATGTGAGTTATTTTCAGCACCTTAGAATATAGCTTGTAACTGTTGTTGAGATTTGGGGAACAAGCAATGTCCTGGGTATATTTGTAAGATAATATGTAAATAGAGAACAGTATATTTTACATCTTGTCCTAACTTTCTAAAAAGAAAAAAAGACTGTTAAAAGGTGTGGTAGGCAGAATAAAGTTCCCCCATAGATGTTCTAATCCCTGGAGTGAATGTATTACTTAACATGGCAAAAATAACTTTGCAGGCAGATTAAATTAAGGACCCTGAGATGCAGAGAGTATCCTGGCTTGGCCAAGGCAGGTCCAGTGTTATCACAGGGTCCTTAAAAAAGTCAGAAAGGGCTATGTTTGGGCAGAAGCCGAGTCAGAGAGAAATTTAAGGATGCTGTGCTTTGAGTTTTAAAGATGGAGAAAAGGACCATAAGCCAGGGAATGCAGGTGTCCTCTAGAAGCTGAAAAAGGTGAGGAAATTGGTTTTCTCCAAGAGACTTCAGACGGCACTGAGCCCTGCACACACCTTGATTTTAGCCCAGTGAGGCCCGCTGTAAACCCCGAATACCCTAAACGGTAAAGTAATAATAAGTTTATGTTATTTAAAACCAAAAAAATTGTGATTACTTATATAAGGTAAATGATGTTGATATATCTGAAATCTGAAAGAAAAAATAATAAGAATTTATTGCAACCTCAAAAACTGCCAAGAGGAGATGCTATGCAAGCCGATGACTGACAATTATCCCTCTGCTGCCTCGGCCAGTCTATCCTCAGCGGAGATGGCTGTATGGGGAACCGTGGTTTAAAGGTATCAGTGGTTAAGGTCATTGCACTTCTCTTGCTTTAATTATTTATTCATTCCATAATCTTTTCTTATTCTAATTTGGCTTCCTAAGTTGACATTTCTACTGGAAAGACTGGCTGAATTGCCAATAAAGTTTTCTGCCCACTTGGCAGATTTATCCCTCACTGTAGATTAATTGGTGGGCATCAGGTTTCCAGTCACTCATACATTCAACAATTATACATTAAGCCTCCTTATATGTCAGGTATAGCACTCTCACAGATACAGAAATCCATCAAACCCGGTCCCTGCCCTCACATAGCTCGTGGTCTGATGAGGGAAATAATCTGAGGAGCTGTAAACTAGCAGTTAGAATGCAGTGTGGTCGGTGCTAAGAGAGGAATAAATGCAGAGTGCTAAGGAAGCACCAGGAGGGTCACTAATTCAAATGTGTGGAATCCAGAAAGGCTCTGAAAAGAAGTGATGTGTACCATGAGGTTAAAAATCTTATTCATTTGGTTAACAGCAGTTGATATTTTGATCTTGATCACTTCTGGATATACTGACAAAATCGAGCTCCCGGTTTTGCAGAGTTGAAGAACTGGATGCTAACAAAGAGTAATACTGGGTGTAGAATGCTGCTAGAATGCCTCTCTGACATTTCTGACATATCTTTACATATGACATTTTATATAATATACATATACAGATATCCAGCACTATAAATATAGGATATCCTTAGAGATAATTAGATCTTGGCTTTCCTGTGGTTCTTTTAATTCCAGGTAAAGAGAGTCTCATACTATGTACTCTAGGAGTCTGATAATTTTCTATCAAGAAAAGATGACTTCAAAAGAAGCCACTCTCCTTAAAATGTATCCTAAGAAGTGGGATGAATTAGTTTAAGGTAATGACTGCATTTATAATGTGCACTAACCCTGTTCTCAATTCAAACAATTTATATTAAAAAACAACTATGTCCCCATGTACCACTGCTTCCAATAAAACTCTTATGATGTGGTTGGGAGAAGGTGAAGGTGTTTTCGTACTTGGCTAGAAATTTCAGCTTGGCTTATAGAAACCATCTCAGATCTATAAAAATGAAACTATATTGGGTAATTCTTTTTCTATAGTAGTTCATGCTTAGCAAACAAGGTGACACTATTTGGTTTCTGTAATACTGTATAGACTTAGGATAGTCAATTCTCTATAGAGCAGCCAACAAGATACATTTCAGAATATAAATCACATTTTACTCTCCTGCTCAAAAGCCCTGCATTGCTTTCTTACCTCATTCTGAACGAAACCACAAGTCCTTACTTTGGTTTATAAGACACATATAAGAGCTTCTAGCCTTATTTACTTTAACTTCCACAATATCTCTCTGATCTCACTTCCTACCACAGTTCTTCTGTTCAGTGTGCCATACTGCCCTTTTGACCGCTCCTTAAATACAGTAAGCATGGTCTAGCTTCAGGGCCTTTGCACTATCTGTTGACTTTCATTGGGATACTCACTATTATATGCATACCTAGATTTGTTATTTTTTTAAGTCTTTTCTCAGGTTCATCTTAATAGAAATATCTTCCCTCCCCCTTCTATCTAAAATAGTCCTCGCTGTCATCCTCCCCATTAATCACTTCCCCAAATCATCATTTTCTTATTCTGCTTTCCCCCCCCATAGTATTTACCACAATCTGGTGTTATATAATACACATATTTATTAATTGTCTGTCTACTCCCACTACAATTAAACCTCATGAAGACAGGACTTCTGTTTCATTCACCATTGTTATCTTTAGTGCTTTCATGGGTGCCTAATATAAAGTGGTGTTCAATGAATTTTTATTTATTTTTTAGTATGTTTTTATTGATTTCAGAGAGAGGAAGGGAGAGGGAGAGAGACAGGAACAATGATGAGAGTCATTGATCGCCTGTCTCCTGCATGCTCCCTACTGGGGATGGAGCCTGTAACTTGGGCATGTGCCTTGACGGGGAATCAAACCATGACCTCCTGGCTCATAGGTCAATGCTCAACCACTGAGCCACCACGTCTGGCCGGTGAAAGTTTATTTTTATTGAAAGTAGACATACACACCTATATGTACTTGCTCAACATGACTCACCCTCTTAATGTGTAGAAATTCTGGATAAAATGTAGAAAGAGGAGCTCAAACATAAGAATTGGAAAGCTCCAAGTGTCAGAAATGTAGCAGAAACTTGCAGCCAGAGTTATCAGCTTAGAAGGCAACTCTATTGTATATGGACTATATATACCACAAGAGTTGAGATTGGTGTTTCGATGCCCACTGGGGGGTAGGAGATGTGGCACAGGTTTAAAACTGTGACTCTTCCATAAAGTCTAAATTCTGGTAAAGCTGCTACTGAGATAAAGAGATTTAAAAAAATATTTGACCTTGCTTTAAGGAAGCAGCAAGGGAGATGGTCTCCACTTCACATAAAAAAGTCTTTTAAGGGAATTTGAATCCCCAAACCAGGTCTTCATGTGAATATGTATTCCAAACTTACAGTTCCCATGTGGTATGAGACTCTGCTAAGTTGAAAAATTAATGTAAAAAAACATGTGGTTCTGGACAAGTGAAACCTCCAGAGTGCTCACGCAACCGTTCTCTAGTGATATTTTCCCAACTCGTGGCAGGCGTACTTACCACGCATAAAACAGCTTCTGTCAAAGTTGAACTCACAATAATAAATTATAAACTACGTGAGAAAATGCTCTACCAGGTAGGCGAGTCATCACACACAATAAATGGGAAGATTAGCGTACAAAGAATTTGAAAATAATATTGACTAATTTGGGAGAAAGTACAAAACCTGTTTTAAAATGACAAAATAGTGGGGAAATTGAATAGCAGGCCTTCATAGCTGAAAAGGGAATTGGTGAATTGAAAATTATGCAGAATACAAACCAGAAAGAAAATGGGATGGAACACATATAAAAAAGATTGTGATACGGAGGGGAAAATGAGAAGCCCAACTTGCATCTACTGAGGAGGAGACAGTAGAAAGAATGGGGAAGGGGCAATACTGGAAGACTCTGGTTGGAAATTTTCAAAATTAAGGAAAAACATAGATACTCATACTGGAAGAAGGATGTCAAATTCTAAGCAACACAAATAAACAAATTCACTTCTAGGGGTACCTTTTGGTAAAAGTGCAGATTGTCAAAGATAAAAGCGAAACTTTAAAAACAATGAGAATTTAACCAGAGCTCATTTGTTCTAATTAGAAACAGGAAATTAGAATAAGGGAAAGCTGCCATCCTGGAAGGGCAAAGAAATGCTGCTTGTGAGTCAGACAAAACTGGAAAGGAAAAGCTAACATTTGATGTGGAACTACCATGTGCCACATACCAAGTTAGACTTATTGTTAAATGTGTTATCTAATTTAATACCCAAGAATTCTCAAGATCATATTAACTGCATTTTATAAAAGTGAAAATAAGTTCAGAAATAAGTATCTTGCCCAATCATGCTAGCAATAAATGAAAGAACCAGAATTCCCGAGGATTTGGCTCCAAATTACACTAAACAAATACAAGAACTCAAA
Source organism: Miniopterus schreibersii (assembly GCF_964146895.1). Lineage (NCBI taxonomy): Eukaryota > Metazoa > Chordata > Mammalia > Chiroptera > Miniopteridae > Miniopterus > Miniopterus schreibersii. The sequence continues at coordinate 28,022,752 of NC_138112.1, read as the reverse complement.
ACAAAACTGGACAAAGCCACATAGCTATGCTATTAAACTGGTTGTATTGGCTAAATCAAAGAACTTATAAGCGCCTATGCATAGCACAAAGACACAAAAAATAGACAGGTGAAGGCCTGGGATGGGGTGGGAGCTGGGTGGAAGGGTACAAAGGGAGGGGGACGTGGACGACATCTGTGATATTCACAACAATAAAATAAAAAAACAAGTCATAGAGCCTGAGGCTCTGTTTTCTTACCTGTAAAATGGGAATAAATAGTACTAACTTCATAGCATTGTTATGAGGAATAGTTTTCATATGTACCTAATATATAACCTGGCACATATGAGTACTTTTAAAATGCTAGTTAATTATGTTATTAACAGTTAGTTGTGACATTTGACAGCCACTCATTGTAGGAAGGCATGTTTTACTCACCCTTTGTTCTCTAGAGCCCTACATATTAGGACTTTTATTAACATCGACTAAATTATTATGAAAGTGCAATAAATTATGTCCATAATATTGACAATGGAACAATAAAAGAAGAATAGATTTTGGTAATCTGTCATACTAGAAGAGCCAAGTGATTCATTTAGAAAGTTTCCCATAGAAACTGGTAATTTGTAACAGTTTAAAGAACAAACCTAAATTATCAGGCAAATTTCTTATATGGAACATTTCCTTCCCCAATGTTTAGAATTCAATGGCTGAGTAAGTACTAACTGTCCTCCAGGGGGGAAAAAATAGGTCTGTTTCTCAGAAGGCCTCCTTGTAGATCATAATAATCCATCAAATGGGTGTGATGGATGTGCCAGGAAAATGATAGCGTGTTAAGAGGAGATTATAACCTCCAGTTAATCGTTCCTTGATATCAAGGGTAAAAAAAGTATTTTTTTTCCTAAATTTAACTTTTGAAATATTTTTAAAGCTAAAATACTCTTCTCCCTTCAATCTAACGAAGGAATAATTGAATGAAATGAATAAATGCATGAATAAAAAATGAACACAACTTTGAAAAGTTTGCTTATCCTTAAGTCATTCCAAATAGTATCTTTTCTTTGGACTCCAGATTGAATGAATACCTCCTTCAGGAACTATTTAAAATTAATAATGGCATTTATACTTCAGATTATATCAGGATTTATATATAGTTTGTCTCTCCTATAGCATCTGGCATAATATCAGTACTTAGTTGAGTACTTAGTAAGTTTCAAAGAAATCTTCATTGTGTGGTTTAATAACTTAGATTGACAATAACTAAAGTGCCAAGTAGTATGCTAATCGGCAATAATGTTAGGACCTAAACAGTCCATTGCTTATATAAATGCTAACATCAATAACATCCTCAATGGTAAATAAAGGAACCACTGAGGAGTGCTCCTGGTACCTCCCTAGTGCCAGGCTACTGTGCTCGCTCTTTATACACCATTTCTCAGTGTTTCCCAAACCTGCCTAAAGATAAAAACCATCTGAGATATGCGCACGCAGGCTCTCAGCCCCTGCCTGGACATTCTGATTCAGTTAAGCCTAAATGGGCCCGATACATAGATTTTTTTAAAGGATGGTTTTTATAATTAGGTAAAATTTGAGAAAAACTATTTTAATCCTCAAGCAACCCTTTGAGGTCAGATGAATTTTTTGAGACTCAGAATCATTTTGTGATATGCTCAAGGTCATGCCCCCAGCAAAAGACAGAGCTGAGGTTCAAAATTAGTTCTGCATGCCCCAAAGCCTGCAAGTCTACTATCTGCATTTCTCAGCAAAGCTAGAATAAAGGCTTAAGGATTATTGCTGTTTCTCAAATTTAAGGAAATCATAAATGCCCTCAAACTAGGCCCTTGGATGATGGGAAGCCAGTTTCCAAACAACCTAACAGGGAACAGTCTGTAGAAAGTGGGCTGTGGCCAAAGTCCGAGGGGGTCTGGCCTGTTTTAAATTCTGCTCCAGTATGACAAGAAACAAACAGATGTTTTGGGGCTCTCTGCCTTTGTCTCTGGGTCCAAAGGCAAGCTCTTTCCTCAGCCAAGGCAAGAAAGGACTTTAGGATCACTGCTGCTCCTTCTTACATAGGGGCAAGAGGCCAGGTGGCATTTCCGAAGGCAAAAGGCATTTCTCCTTAAAGCCACAAAGACTTCTCCGTGGAACACTGTTGTACCTTTTGTAGTGTGTCTGGCTTTCTGCAGCTTTTCTGCATGGGGACTTCTGTCTGTTCTCAGATTTCTGAGTAAAGAATGTCAGTTTTTACCAAGAACTTCTAGGAGCATAGAGAATATTGTGGGCAAAGTAAATTCAACTGTCAGAAGGCAGTGCCTTAAAAACATCAGTTTTGAGAGAATCTGAGGGAGGGAAAAGGCTACTGGTGACTCTGTCTTGTGTGTTTTCCCATTATTTACCTTATTTATTAGTTTTCCTTCTGCACTTGACTTTGAGCTCCTTTAGAAAAAGGACTGTTTCTCATTTTTCTTTGACTTTATAGGGGTTTGCACAGGGCAGAATATAATAAATGCACAATATGCTTGTAATATGAATTTGCAAAAGAATTTGGATTAGGCAAATTACCTACCCTCGTGTGGTCTCAGTTTTGTTCTCTGAAAGGTGTAATAATTATTGGTCACCTGTTTCACAGGGTTGATGTGATAATGAGGAGAGACATGTGAGAACATCCTGTCAAACATAAAATATCATATATCAATACAAAGCAGATGGATTATGTCCCATTCATCATTCTACCCATTGTGTGGCACCTATTACAGTGCCTGTCCTAAATAGGTACTAAAACAATGTTTAATGACTACCCTTAACCTTAATTTACCATGAGCACAGCAGCATTGTGCTTAATCTCACTAAATTCTCATTTCAGCCCCATAAAGTGGTTACTGATATTATCATGTAATAGGTAAAAAAGCAAAGCCTAGGGAGACCAATGATTTTCCCAAGGTCATGTACAGCAAGTTGTGGAAGTACTTGGAAGGAACCATGTGTACATCATTTCAAAGTCCTTGTTCTTAACAACTAATGAGCAAGAATGGAGCTGGGGTTGACAGAGACTGAAGGAGAAGAGAGGGAAAGAAGAAAATACAAAGGGTAGTAACTCAGCTAATACATGCTAGCAGATAGGCAATATAGAGATGTCAATATTCCTAGCCATAAAAATGTACTTAAATCTAAGATATTTTCTTTAAAATAAGCATTATTCATAGTCTTAATACATTCTCCTTAGAAAACAAAATGCAAACCCACTGCAATCAATTCCTCCAACAAATTTCACTACCAAATTATGAGGAGTGTGTTGAACACTCTTGAAACTGTCAGGATCTGCTTTGCTGGGGCCCATCTCATCCGATCATTTATTTGACAGAGGACGAGCTCCAGCTTCTGCAGTTTTTCTTAAACTGCTAAGAAATGTCCTCCCAATTAAATCACCCAGTGACAACCGCAATTCTCTTAGGCCACTTTCTTAACTTAGTCAGAAGGCAGAAAGATAACAAGGTAAGGCCTGCAACAATATAAATCACGTTAAGAACCATCACTCGGTGGCTTCGGATCCAAATCAAAGCTACGAAATGCAGCATGACATTAGATGCTAAAATGAAAAATACCAACCCTGTTTCTCTGAGTCTCAGGCATGAATACACAGCCACATTTTATATAACAGTCTGCTGAGAGGATTAGTAAGACAGGCTACAAAACCTGGAAATCCTCCTACCCACATTAAGCTAATTGAGTTGGAGACATCCAATTCATCACATTTGCAGCCTGATTTATAAGCAACTCAGCCTGCCCTGGGAGCAGAAAGTGAAATGTTATGAGCTGGCTATTCTTAAAATTTCAAACCCAGCAACTCTGAACCTATCAATACCTCAACGGTACAGAGCAAAGAAGAGTCCCATTCAAGTGCACTTCTGTGATCCTGATGAAAGAATAAATATCCGGTGCACAGTTTATGACTGGCATTTCCATGAATGGTCTAGCCACGTAATTGGAAACCCTCGCGCCTGAATCCTACAGAAAACGCACCATCATTTTAGCAAGTTGATGGGGTAATTTGAAGTCAGTTTTTGTTGTTGTGTTTTGTTTTTTTTTTTTTGCTAGGATGCAGCTTCCATTTGCCATTAAGAAAACAATCTTATGACAGTTAAAACCGAATTCAGAGAGGCAAGATAATAGCGCTTGGCTTGCATAGCTGGTAAAAGCTTACGATGCTAATAAACACAGCTAATTGCCTTAGGAGTACACATCGGAAACGCTGGGAGCAATGGGATCAGCAGCAGCAGCTCTGCGCTGAGAGCACTCGGGAGGCAAGGGCACCCGCAGTCCCTCTGGCCTGGAGGAGCCTGAGGGCCTCTGCATCTGAGAGCTGCTGTGGAATCGGCTGAGCCTCACTGGCACCCTGGATAGAGAGGCCTCATATTTTTTTCTGACACCTACAAAAGATTTCTTGAGAAAGACAAGCATTCCTGATCCCTGCAGAAACTATGAGGTAGAGAAAGGACAATCGTAGGTTCTCAGAGATGGCAGGGAGCTTGAAATTGATTCCACCCAAAAGTTCTTCACCTTGAGTCTGAGGTTCTTAAGGAGTCTGTAGATGGGCTTTAAGTGATCCATATCATCCATGACATTTTATACAAAATTCTTGTGGGCATATACTCACAAGGATATATTGTTTTGTTTTGTTTTTCTGGGACACGGACTCATGGCATTTGTCGATTTTTCAAAGGGGCTCATGACTTCAAAAAGGTTAAAAACACTTGTCCAATGTCTTATTTCATATCTGAATCATCTCTACAATATCTCACTGAGTAGTGTCCAGCCTTTGTTTAAATACCTTTGGGGACAGGAAACTCAATACCTTATGAGGCAGGCCATTCTGTCTTTGGGCAGCTTTATTAAAAAACAACAACAAAAATAAATACTACAGGAACCCTGTCTCCTCACTGTTTACTCTAGAGGTCATGGTGCTTACAGAAAATATATAGAATACTTGTAGTTGCTTCTTGTGAACACTCTGAAGCCAATGCCACCATGTCCCCTGAGCTGAGTCTGTTCTCTAAGGACCTCACTAGGGCCTTTGATGTTCCCATTTGACATGGTTTTAATCGCCTCACCAGCCTATTTGTCCCTCTCTGGAAACACTCCAATTTGCTGCCATTCTCTCTGAAATATGCTTCTCAGATCCTAATGCCACACTCTGGAACAGTACAGAATTATCTTCTTTGTTCTTGAAATGACAATTCCATTAGCCGAAAATTACACTGACTTTTTGAAAGCTCCACATACTGACAACTCATTGAACCAACTGTGTGCTGACCCCCCTCCAAGCTCCTATTTCTTTATCACATGTTGCTAATTCTATCCCCAGTGATCATGCTACAAAGTGGGGATGAGAATGGAATAGAAGGGGAACTGGAGACTAGAGAAACAGGCAGGGAAGGTGGAGGCGGCTGCAGGAATCTGGTGGGGGCGGTGGGTGCTAAGCCTGGATAGAGAAATTCAAGTTGACAAACAAAAATCTCCTTAACCTTAATAACTGCTCTAAATAGGTTTATTATTATCTTAAATATACAAATGTGGCAACTAGGGTTCAGAGAGGCTTAGTGATTTCCCAAATGCCACACATCTAACAGGGAGCCCACACTGTCCAGCAGCTCAAGTAAGAGCTACCACAGTATGGCTTCTCTGTAGACTGGTGTTTCAGACATGGATCCTTCAAATTCTATTTTATAAAACTATCTCATCACTGTCGCACAAATACATAGAGTGATATCAGAGTTAACGAATAATAAGATAAGGGCTCCTTTTTCAAATTCCTGTAAATATGTTGAATGGCTAATGGCTACTCTGTTTTAATTGTTCACGATGGGAAAAGCCTATATTTAGAAATGCTGTTTATAACTGCTTGCTTATCATTAAAAGCTGGTAATAGAAATGTTTTATTATTTTCTGAGAAAATAAACCACCAAAAAAACAACTTATTAAATTCCTTGACATATAATACGAAGAGAGAAAAACAAAGCTATTGCTAGAGCACCGGTTCTGAAGTGCAACTACAACACTTTCAAGCTGATTTTTACAAGAGACCCATGACTTCTATGTGCCCTGTGGCTAAGGCCCTTAAGGTGGGCCTGGGGGAGGATGCTCTCCACTAGTGTTATAGGTAAAGGGACTTGGGTAAGAGTCTTTTGAATGCATTTTAAATGAACCTACCTGCAACCTCGAAATTGGCCACAAGCTCTAATACCCTCAATGTTCTGCCAATAAAAAAGGAACAGATCATCTGCCTTCAGAGTGATTGTGGTGAGTCAGCTGCCTGGGGGAATACATCCTGGGAGTGCTGCTTTGGGCTCAGATCCACCAGCTGGACCCTGACAATTCCTCTGTGTGTTGGGGGAAATCAATTCAACTTTCTCGACCACACTTTCTCATCAAATATTCTCTCTTAAATAAGCATTATTTAACCTTATATATGATAATGTTTCCTTTGTGTATGACTATAGAGGAACTTAAAAGTTGCCTCTTGAAATACCATTTTAATTATTAAGTAAGGTTAAGTAAACTCTCTTAGTTATATGATTCACTAAATGATTCATGCACATCTTGATTTTCCTAATAGAATTGAAGTTCCTTATAAGGAGAGAAGCTCTCTAACTTCTTTCATTGTTTCTCGTGGTGTTAAGCAGAACTCTGGTGACATATATGAGAATCGTTGAATAAATGCTGTGGCAATATGAAGTTCAAGGCAGCAGTTCTCCAAAGTCAGTGTGTAACAAAGCCACCAGAGAAGTAATAAAAATACAGAGCCCGGGCTTGGTAAAGTAGGATGGGGCTGGGCTTTTGTGTGATTCTGAGACACACTCAACTTGGACAACCACTGTTTTAAGTAACTTAATTGGTAGCAATGGCAGACACAACAGAGGCAGAGCAGAGAAAATAACAGTAGTTAATACTGTAAAGTTTTCCATTTCAGGCTCTGCCATTTCTGACGAATGTGTTTTAAGGGAATCATTTAACTTCTCTGGACCAAAAGTTTTCTTCCCAACACCACATTTTTTGATATGGGGAAGTTGGACCAGATCAGTGGCTTCCTCACTTTCTTGACCTTGACCATAATAAGAAATATATTTTTCACTGTAAGCCAGTACACACCCACACTAAACTGAAGCAAAGGTTTCTACCTGTGATGTACTCTCATATTATTTATTCTGTTCTTTTATTCTGCTCTAAAATTACCAAGTAAATTGATTTCACATCTTCTAATGGGTCTGTTGCAGGTTGAAAATCTTGGGTTTGATTATTTCTTCTGCCCCGTTTAGTTTTAAAACTGTCTGAGTCTCACTTGCTGATGAGTAATCTAACACTCAGAGTGAGGGTTCTGATGTCAGACTAGCTGGACTCATATCCTAGATCAAAGACTAACTGTGTGACCTTCGAAAAGTTTTTCTAGCTTTTTTTAATGTCCATATTGGGAATAATAAGAAAACCTGCCTTATGACATGGTTCAGTAGAATGACTCAATACACATGAAGCATTTAGAATAGTGTCAGCACCTATTTAGAAATTCAGTAAAGACTACATTTTATTATTATTTATTATTTCTCTTAAAACAGCCTCTATACAGAAAGTGTGGTGAGTAGATATAAACACAAAGAAAAAAAAATTATGAAATTATGTTTTAGACCCTAGCAGCTATCTCATACCTTCTCCCCAGAACCTAGCAGTTTTATTGAACAAATATAAATGAACAGATACTCTTGATACAGCCAAAATCTCTTTGTTGAAGAGAACACCATGTTAATTAGACTTGATTTCAAAACAATAAAATTATACCATACAAATGATGCTACAAGGATCCCTTAGAGTTTACAGAAGTGGGATTTGATCTGCATTTAAAATTAGTAGAATATGGTTATAAATACATTGCTAGACATAGAAGAAAAATTGGTTCCATTTTCATGCATTGATAATATTTCTAGACTCTTGGTTAATATATAAGTTCAATGAGTTTGTTAAATATCTCCATTTTATTACTCAAAGCTTACTCCATATCAACTGTTACTTATGAAGTAAAGCTTTTTCAACTTTTTAAAGTAATTAAAAAAAATAAACATATCAAGAATTATGTATCTTAATCAATGCTTTTTGCCAAGTAGCCATCTTGAAAGATTCTACACATGTTCCACCATCCTCTATTAGTAGCCACAAAGGAAAAGTACATTTCTTTATGTTTCAATAAATCTTGTTTGGACCACTCAAAACCTGGCCATGTCCCCAACTGATTTGCTACACTTTGTTTGAACAAGCCAAGGTGACATTTACATTCATTTGACAGATAATTTTGGGCGATATGCCCCTTGCTTAGCTGAGATGCAGTTATTTTGTAATGTAAAGACATTCTCTCAAGGACAGCAAGTGTGAAGATATGACAAACACCACCTTTATTGGAAGCTCAAATGGTTGATTGGTCTTAAACTCAGGTTCTCTCTTGCATACACATATATTTTCTATTTTTTAATAGAAAATAATTACCATTTATTGAGCATCTACTAGGTGCCAAAGTGCATTCTATAGACATCCCGTGTAGTATCTCAACTAATCAATACCATAATTCTGTGAGTTCTATATTATTTCCAATAGGGGAGGAGTCAGTAGATTTACTAAAGGACACATCTAGAGAGCAAAAGAGCCAGAATTTGAACTCAAGTAGGTCTGATGTTAAAGTCCATCTGCTTTCCACTGTATGCTATTAGTTTTTTGGATTAGCTGAGAAAAAGTTAAAAATTCTATAACCCAATCAATGTCAACACTTACTTATAAATGTATGCATGAGATTTGAAATAATTTCTATGTATCTTTCTTAATAAAAATAATTGAAAACACACTTACTAAAAGGTTATAACTCTAATTTTTTAATGGGGTGGGGTGTAGGAGTTATTTTAGGGCACCAATAATAGCAGCATCATTAACAATAGTAACAATAGGTACCCTTTACTGATGGGCAGCCTCTGTGACTTTTACGTGGATTATTTCTAATTGTTATAGCAAGTCTTGGAAGTAGTGAAATCTTAGCCTTGAGAAGAACTTCTGTGTGTAACTGACTTAATTATTTAAGAATATCTGCTGCTACAAATAATCACCAGTGACACTTATTTAGGATTATTACAAATACTTCTCATTAAAAAAATTATTATGCCTTTAATATATAAAACAACCTGATATTTCTTAGAGAAAATTCGTGATTATTGTTGTTATAATTATTATACAGATGAGAGAAATAGGAGACATGGATGTCATTCCACTGTCTTATCTTTCCAAAGCCTTGGTGGGAACCCATTAATCCATGGTGGGCTAGCTCGGGAGAGCATTCTTGAATTGTGAGATACTGCAGTAGGCCTTACGCCTACCATTTCCTTTTTCCTTTTTTCAACTTCTGGCTTAAATACCCAAGATTATTTGAAGTGTGCTATCGGCTAATAGCTTTTCAATTAATAAGAACTGAAGCAAGAAATTGTTTCATTTGCATAGGATTTTGACCAGGAGCTTTTGTGCCTGGATTCAGGGTATATCTGTCAAGGCCATATCTCACTCAACCACTTCCTCTCACCAGGGTCTGGGTCTGGAACAAAATGCCTTATTCACAAGTATGAAAATCTCTGCTAAATCCTTCTTATGTTTATATTAACTGAGAGCCTCTCAATTTAGCCTCACAAATCTCAGTTTCTTCTCTACGACCAGATGCTTTCTGAACTATCAACTCAGCTTCTTCTACCATCTAGTGGCAAGAGACAGAAATGAACAGATTTTACTTTTTTGAAAATTACTGATTTTCTTTTTAAAAAAGCAAAATCACCTTAGCTTTCTAATAGCAATGCCGCTAAAAGCAATATGACTGCAAAGGAAAAAAACTACATTTTAAAAAATTGATGGTCAGGACCCCATGACTAATGAAGTTAAATATACAGGGTAGGGCAAAAGCTCTGAACTAAGATTTTTGTATAGATTTTTCTCACTCAAACTTCACATATGCAGATGAGAGAATGCCATTATTTTATTAATTAAACAACTGAGGTTTAAAGTAGTTAAATAATTCAAAAATGCGCACACAGCTAGTAAGTATAGGACTTGGTATTTGAATCTGGTTGCTTCTGATTCTAAGGCTAGAATGAATTTTTATGTCATGCTTTTATATTGGTTTGATTAGCCACAGTCTACCTGTCTGTTATAGTATTCTGAAAAGTTTATGTGCCCACCAAAAAAATAGATTTTTATTTGTGTTTGTCTTTTTTTTTTTTTTTTTAAGGGTTCCATGACTAATACATTTGGCAATATGTTTGGGAAATACTGTGTCATAATCATATTTCCATCTTATAGGTTTATAGTGCATGCAATCATATGAAAGACTCTGGGAAATCCTTCAACAAGTTAATGTTTTCAGCATGCATCCCTTTAGTTTCCTGATAATGATGACAAAATCCCACCACATGCACTTTGGGAAATCCTGGTTCAGTTCCATTGCAGATGCCAGCAACCGAGAAACAAGAAAAAGAAAACAAAAGAAAGGTATGTCCATGTAATAGGAGTTTGCACATTTATTAAGAGCAAAACAAATGGAATATCTAGAAGAAAGGACAACACATAGTTTCAAAAAGATTAGTTAGAAAAATAAAATAAGTGTATCTATAAAGAAGCTATTAAACTCCATGTGCTACACAATTTTAAGACCAGTTGGGGTCAGGCAAGAGTTCATGGGGAAAGGCTTCAAGGAGGGAGAGGATTTATTATAGGCTTGATAAAACATACCAGGAGCAACTCTGGTAAGAAATAGTGAAACAAAGTACACTTTCTTGCCTGCAGTTCTGTATACCGGCTCCTTAACTGTGAGCAATCCGCCCTGTAATTTCCCCAACTTGCACTGCCTACAGATTCACCAATGCTTTCCTGTACATATCTAACAAATGCCCAATTGTTCAAAGGTATAGAAGTCTATCCCAACCTCTCATACTCTCACTTGCCACTAAACATTCTGGTCTCAATGAGAATTATAGACAGAAAAATCGTATTTATCTGATGAAAACAATTCACAGCAATCTGTGAAAGAGAGCTTTAATCTTCCTTGTGAATAGTCATTAAATCTAAGGTGCCTTTGACTGTAAGAAACACCATTTTTATATACCCTAGAGATGCTGACAAATTTAATTGCAAGATACCATTGATTGTAGGACACATTCCGATTTCAGATATAAGGAAATGTCAGATTTAAAATTGATGAAATTCTGTATCAGTGATAATTAGGTAAGAAAGAAGAAGACAACAGAAACAGAAAAACCAGAAGTCTAGGCCTTAATTTCTATCAATGTCAACAACTTCCCAGAAGACAATTACTGATGCTTACAAATAATTAATATTTAAATTAATTTTAAAAACAAGTATTTGTTAAAGAATTGGAGTATAATTAACAAAACCAACATAGACCCTCACCTTGAGGATGTTCACATAATGATGGTAATATTGACAGCAAACTTATTAAAATAAAACTAATGGTTATGCATAAAAGTAGAATTCAATCAACCACCTAGTTTTCTGGTCTAACAAACATCATGGTAACAGGAAACAGAGCATAAAGAGTAGCTTTATTCATTTATTGATTAAAGGTTTATGTGTAACTTCTACATTGATTATTTCTGAAAATAGTAAGATATGAAATTAAACCATATAGATTGAACACTTTAAAAGAATAAATAACCAAATAAAAATTACAAAACTAGATCTTTCTGGGCCCTGGGGAGGAGAAATGTGAGGGTTGTAGTGGGCTGGACTCAGCCAGGTTCTTTGATGACACAGGCACCTAGTGTGAGGCTTGCATCTCAGTGCGAAAAATTCTTCAATTGCTCAAAACAAAGTGTGTCACTCCTGCTCTGGAACAAATTCTTATAATCTCAAAGGGTTTTTTAAAAGGAAACTAGTTCCCAAATACTACTTTTTGTCATGGTAGTGAAGTGGAACATAGTTTGTTTGGGAGTTTTCTACTGAGTGCCCTAAAATATTTTAAAGATAGAGCCTGTTTTCCTTCTATTTCTTTATGATGTTTCATTTCTATCATGATTCTCATTTAGAAAACTAAATTTCTTAAACATTCCCTTATATGTTTTTAATTTTACAGGATAAGTCTCTAAGATAAAAAGGAGCTTCAACTTTTACACACATGGTGACAATGAATAAAAATTTAAATCTTAGATCTCTTTAAAAATAATAGAACAATTTAGACAAAGGTGATATAGCACAGGAGTGACAAGTAATTCAGACTTTGAACCCTGGCCGGTGTGGCTCAGTTGGTTGTGTGCTGTCCTGTGCACTGAAAGGTTGCCAGTTCTATTGCCATATCAGGGGTTTTGGACTCCATCCCTGGTAGGGGGCGTGCAGGAGGCAGCCAATTGATGCTTTGTTCTCATATCATGTTTCTCTCTCTCTCTCCCTCTCCCTTCCTCTATCTCTAAAACCAATCTAAAAAAAAAAAAATCTTAAAAAGAAAAAAAAAAAGAATACAGACTGGATCCAGAGAGACCTCAGTTAAAAATACTGAAATCCTATTTAACAGTTCTGTGGTTGAAGGGAACTGTTTAATTTTAAAGTCAGGTGTAATGTATCTTAGTGATAAAATGAAGTAAATGAAATAAGTGATTTTAAAGTGTTTGTCATGGTAGCTGGCTGATGATAATAATAAGATCAAAAACAACATTTGGTGAGTGCCTACTATGTGCCAGACACTCTCTAAGTAGTGTACATGTATTATACCATCTAATTAGTACAGAAATACTATGAGATAAATATTATTATTACCTCTATTTTATAGATGCAGACCTGAGACAGAGGGGTTAACTTAATCAAGATCATATAGCTATTAAATGAAAGGGCTGAGATTAAAACCCAGGTATTCTAATGTCCAGATTCTTAAAAATAAGTCAGCCTGCCCTCCCCTCGCCCCCTCGCTCTCTGAGTGGGAGTACTTGGCTAAATCTCCTGGGTCTCACTGTATCTCATCTTCTGGAATTTGAATTCCTGTTGCAGAGTAAGAGTAAATAACAAATAATTAGAACTCAGGTCCCCTAGGAGAGTGACTATACATATATGTATATATGCGTGTGTGTGTATATCTATCTATCTATCTATCTATCTATCTATCTATCTATCTATCATCTATCTATCTATCTATCTATCTATCTATCTATCTATCTATCTATCTATCTATCTATCTATATAATCATGTTTTACTGCCCTTTGTTTCCCATCACCTATTATGATGCACATAGTAGACACTCAATTAAAATTAACTGCATTGCCCTAAACTGAAAGAGAAAAATTCCCCTGCTTTATTATAGGCCAATCACTTTTGTGGAAGATTCTAGTAGCACCTGAAGAGAGCGCATCCCCCTCTCGAGGCAAGGAAAACAAATCCCCTTGCATTAACCGCTGAATTGCATCTCCCCTTCCAACCCCATACTTCACAGGGGCCGAGCCTCTCCAAGGAAGACAGGCCGAGCAGGCCCATCTATCAGCCAGGCGGCGGGTGCACGCAGGGCGCAGATGAATCTGAGCGCCGGGGCTTCAAGCGATGCGCGGGGATGGCAGAAACAATTGCAAAACCTGCGGCCGTGAGATTACTCGGCTAATGACGCGGAGGCCGCTCCGTGCGACCCTGAAACTGCGCGTGGCCAGGGCCCGCGATGCGCCCAGGGGCCCGCCCCAGGGACCGCGGTTTGCCCAGGGGCCCGCGGTGCGCCCAGGGGCCCGCGGTGCGCCCAGGGCCGGCGGTTTGCCCAGGGCCCGCGGTGCGCCCAGGGCCGGCGGTTTGCCCAGGGCCCGCGGTGCGCCCAGGGGCCTGCGGTGCGCCCAGGGCCCGCGGTGCGCCCAGGGCCGGCGGTGCGCCCAGGGCCCGCGGTTTGCCCAGGGCCCGCGGTGCGCCCAGGGGCCCGCGGTTTGCCCAGGGGCCTGCGGTGCGCCCAGGGGCCCGCGGTTTGCCCAGGGCCCGCGGTGCGCCCAGGGGCCTGCGGTGCGCCCAGGGCCCGCGGTTTGCCCAGGGGCCGCGCGCATCCCGAGGCGCGGGCCAGCCCCGCTCGCGCTTCCCCGGGGCCTTCCCCCGAGAGCCCCAGGCCGGCCGACGGAGAGGAGAGGCTGAGGGAGAGGCTGCGCCTTCTCAGCAACACTCTGTCCCTCACAGGCTTTCTTCACGAGAAAGTACCACATTCCATTTGAATCATGGCAGGTTTTCCAAGCGCTGGAACTGTGATACTGTAATAACCCCTTAGCAGCTGGATCGGGAAACGTGTCCTGTTGCTGTAAAAAATACCTGTGCTGGAGTCTGGTAGTGCGGTGCTGTGTTCCCACAGGCTGGGGAGAGCCTCTTTCTAAATACATTTAGTAGCTTCAGGTCAGTAGCCTGAAGTCAGCCATGCTGGGCGCATTTACACCATGAAATTGGCCAACTCTACACATCAGTTTTGTGTGTGTGGGGGGGGGTCCCCCTGCAAAAATTGTTCACCTTTATCCCCCTCACTATTGCTGATAGAAGAAAGGTATACAGAATCTTCATTAAACCAATATAAAGTTATATGGTGTTCAGCATAAACAACACCTCTAGCCAGTCACGGGGGGAAAGGCTTGGCCTCAAAATAGCAACCTCACAGCCTGGGTGCAGAAGCCCTGGATGAACTCACCTTTCCACCCTCTTCACAATACCTTGGGACTCGCACCACTGATCTGGTGGTTCCCAAGGGAGGGAAACCCCTATTCTAACATTAATGTTTCATTATTCATAGGTGGCTACTTTTAAAATTGACATGAGCTGTATTCAATAAAAACATCACTATACAAAAATCACAAAAACCAATAATTTTTTTTTTTTTTTAAAGAACAAAATAAGAAATAATGGAGAAGGGAGAAAAGGAAAACCTAAGCTAAAAAAAAAAAAGCAATGAAGTTGAAGATAGAACTGAAGTTGAATCTGAAGTTGAACTCAGATTCCTGGAAGGCAAAAGATAAAGGTAAAATAAGAAATATCCCTTTATATCTGAGATCTGATCTTCAGCAGAAGCAGCCTTTCCTTTCAATCTAATATACATTTTCCAAATGAGGCATTAAGTAGCTTAACACATGGTGAAATCACCCAAACTGTAGATGTTCAGATAATACATTATCATGTATATGCTGAAGACACAGTGTACAGAGTGAAGGTCCTGTCATGCTTTTACTGTTCGTTTTTTCCATATTTTTTTGCTGTGACCAGGCTAACTTTAGACCAGCCTTGATTATTCCACTTGGCTTGCAGCCTTTAGGAGCTACAGAGCTGACTAAAAAGGAAGTGCTACGAAGGGGAGAAAGACATGTTGGAGGAAAAAAGGAAGGGGGTGCCCTGTGGAGGTCCTTACAGGGATTCTTTCAACAAGTTAAAAAACAAAGAAGTGAAATATTAGTACTCTCATTGCCATCCAGTCTTCTAGCATAGGGTGGTCAGCACACAGACTAAGGATAAGCATTTGTTTGCAAAAATGGAAAGGTCCTTAGAGGAGGGAGGTATTCATCTGACCACACTATAGGATTATTGATTGTTAGAATTAAGCTGAACTTTAGGGACAATTTTAAACCATCTCCTGCTAAGGAAGGTGTCCTTTCCTCACTACCACTGCTCTGTCATAATCCAGGCCTGAAAGATTTCTAGGGACAGGGAACTATAGTCTTTTGGGGGGTGGCTCTAACTACTGGGAGTTGTGGTCTTATAATGATCACAAATAAACATTTCTGTTACTTATGCACGGTGGTTCTGCTTCTTTCTGTCCTCTGGGTGACACCAAAGTTGTATTTTCCATCTAATAGTCCTTGAGGTTTACAAGGAAAACCCCCTTAACCTTTTCTTCTCCAGGTTAAATATACCCATTCCCATCAGTCATTCAATTATTTTCAATGAGTCTCCCTGAATAATTAAACAATGAATTCCAGAGGCATAATATTTACATATTTTTACATATTATATAATATTTACTGAAAGTTTACAATTAACCTAATAGTTTAATTAATTGATGGTAACTAGAGCTAGTTTATTTGATAATACATTTTTAGGATTCCCGGTTATTTAAAATGTACCAAATTTTGGAACTATATTAAACATAATTTAGTCTTTCTTTGATATTTTGGAAAGTATAATAAGATCCCAGAAAGCATCAAGGCCATCATATGGCTATATTTTTTTTTTATTGCAAAACAGCCACATGGAAGACGGCTGAAGTGAATGTTCCAGCTAACAAAATAGAATTTTCTTTACCTATAACCTAAGTCATTAGGTAGTTTTGCTGTTTTGTTTTTTATTTCAATTCTCTTTTATTACATCATTGACTCTAGTTCCATTTTGCTTTAACTTTAATCAACACATAAGCTTTTATTCAAAGCACAAGATCCCATAGCATCAGCAAAGAAAAGAGCAGAATAATTTGCCACCAAGAACCACGAGAAAATTCTTACTCTCATTTAATTGCCCCTTCTGGTCAAAATACCGTTTATCAAGAAATTGCTTAAAATTAAATAAAAAAGGTAGAAAGTGTTGGAAAAGTTTGACACCAAATAGAAAGACATACAGTATAAAAGAGTGGTGTTGATGAGCCAACTCACACATTTTCCGTGTTAGTCTACATTAAGGAAATCACTAAGGTGTTATCCTGCTACATTTCCTTGCATTGTCTTATCTGGGACCAGGAATGGAGATGGAAAAAAGAGCATTTGCTCCAACCCTTGATGTACTCCTGGGCTTTTTAAATCTGAGGTTAGATTAATTTCCCTTTCAATTATTCAGCCATGGCTATCCCCAGTCCATTCTCAGCACCTAAATGGATTTTCCAGACATTCACACAATTGCAAGAACAACTGCCTTGCGTCAGGAATTGCAGGTAACACTCTAACCCACAGAGAAACCCATGGCAACCACAACCACTGTAGGGTTTTCAAAAGAGCCTCATTCTATCGGGCCAGCAAACATCTCCCTCAACAATGCAGAGCTGCCACTGCCGCCAGCTCTCAGGGCAATCGGACTGACCTTCAGAGGAGAGATGTGGGACTGCAAGACGTATCCGTGGACATTTTCTATTTGAGACAAGTTCTTCTCTGACACGTGCACGAGCTCAGGGCCTCTCACTTCATGGGTTAGTCGAGGTAAGGAATGATCATGTGGGGCATCCTCATCTTGATATCGATACTTCTAGGAGAAAAGGCAAGAAGGAAACACAGCATTAGTGTTTGCAAAGGGTGCAGCCCTGAGCTTCATCTTCTAACTTCAGTTGCAGGACCCAGTGTGTACCCATTGTTGACATCACCAAACAGGCTTTGCTGCAGACTCTTTTGGTGACCACCATAAACCAGGTCAAGTGCAAGCAGAAGTGAAGCAACCATCAATATTGATCAAAGCTGATGAATTGTTTTAGCCTGACAAAGCACTCTTTCTATTTATGGGCTATACAAGGGTGCCAAGTGGCTCATGCTAACACAGGCGGATCATCGGTAGTGGAAGTTGCTTGTTAAGGGCTATTTAATCCAAAGGAGTAAACAACTTAGTGGCCCCGCTTAATCTTTTCAGGTGATATGGGTCTACCCCTCCTGAAGTGAAAGGGCGGTCAGCTTGTTTCATAAGATGGGGTCCATGATGTCAAATACAGGTAATCATTTCTCCTAAGGATTCTATGTACCACTCACAACCCAGCTAGTAAACTGTTAGTTTGCCTTACTTTGCTTTTGTTCCCTGTGAGTGATACAGGGGTATTATGGGCAGGGGTCCAAGCTTCGTCATAACATCATCTCAAGCTTAAATGTGATGGCGAATCTTACCCCAGCACCCCGTTATTATTATCACCAACAGTTATTTTTATCGTGTCAGGTGGCTAACAACATGTTTTCTTACAAAATCATACCTATGTTTTTTTTCATTTTTAAGGTAAAAATATGATTTTTTGGACCTCGGCTCTCAGGCCGACTCATAATCTGACAGTAACAAGAAGGGTTGGCAATTCAACGTTATCATTACTTGTATTTTCCAGAGAGGCTTTCTACCATGTTCCAAGCTTAATATTAGTTTCAAAACAAAAATACAGCTAACAATATCTTGACTGCAGTTTGCAAAGGGCTTTCATCTGTTTCTTCCATTGCAATCCTTCTTATTTATGATGTTCTATTTTACTGATGAGAAAACTAACACTCAGAGAGGTTCGGAGACTTGTGCAGGGTCCCTTAACTAATGGGCACCAGAGCTGGAACCCTGTTCAGATCATTTAAATCTGAGTCCTCTCTCTGCCACCACCAAACCCTCCCCAACGTCCATGAGGCGATGAAGCCCAAGTCTGATAACTGAATTGGGAGCTTGCAGAAAGCACCTCATTGAGGCAGAACACCCCACAAAGAGAATTTCTGTGAACTGCAAAACACCATCCTTCTGTTTTCTTAACCCTGTGAATAACCTGGGAAGGTAATCTGCCTCGGAAACATGGATGTGGTTCAACATTCATTCTTGATGGGTCATGTGTTCATCGGGAGTGGAATAATGTCATGCACACGCCCGGCACAGTGTCTGGGCTTCCAGCCATCCACCCTCCACACCCCCTCCCCCTCCTCCATTCTCTCTCAGGGAGGCACTACCACCTATTGTTACCGGAGCCAGAAAAGTCGGAGTCACTCTGACTCCATGCTCTCTTTCACCCCCACCATCTGCCAATTTAATAAATCACTGAGCCTGTCTAATTTATATCTTGAATCCACTCCATCCCTAACCGCCCCCCCCCCAACCTGCCCACCGATCGGCCCACCTTCAGCTTCTCATCAGCTCTCAGCCAGCCGCAGACAGGCTCTGGACTGGCCAGAGGGCCCCGAGGTGGCCCCTTCCCCATCTATCCTCTACCCTGCACCTGGGGCCTTTCTGAGTCACGCACTGACAAGGCCCTTCTCTTAAAAACCTTTTAGTGGCTCCCAGGGCCCACAGGGAAGAGCCCGAGCCTCCTGGCCCTGTCATAGGCCACCCCCCAACGCCAGGGCAGGAGCTAAGCCCCCATGACTTTTGAACTTTTGCATCACCAATCCCACCTCAGGACTGTGGAATAAATATAAACAAATCATTAGCTTCATTTTTTTAAAAGCTTTTTAAAAAACTGTAGTAATATACATATAACATAAAATTTACCACCTTAACCATTTTTAAATGCACAGTTTCATGTTATTAAGTATATTCACATTGGTATGTAGTCAATCTCCAGAAATTTTTCATCTTGCAAAACTGACACTCTACATCCATAAAACGAAAATTCCTCATTTTCCTCTCCCCAAGCTCCTGGAAACCACCACTCTACTTTCTATTTCTATGAATTTAACTACTCTAGGTACCTTATATCAGTGGCATCACACGATATTTGTCTTTTTATCTCTGATTTATTTCACTTACATAAGTCCTTGTGCTTCATTCGTGCTGTGGCATGTGTTAGAATTTCTTTCTTTTTAAAAGCTAAATAATATTCCATATATTCCTATACCACATTTTGTTTATTCATGTACCTGTAGATTGGCTGTTTGGTAGCTTCTGCCTCTTGGCTATTGTGAGCAGTGCTGCTGTGAGCGTGAGTGTGCAAATATCTCTTCAGGACTCAGCTTTAAGTTCTTTTGGATAGATACCCAGAAGTGAAGTTACTGGATCATATGGTAATTACATTTTTCATTTTTTGAGGAACTTTTTAAGCTTTTTAAAAGTTAACATATGTAAAGCCATGTTCATGTCATTCATAAGAATCTGAAATATACAGGCCCAAAGGCACCACAAGTAAAATTTTGCAAATTCAAGTGATTACTATGTCTCCTCACGGATTCCTATAGTGGAATTCAGCTGATTTAGAGAAAGGTGCTATCCTAAAAGTACACATCTCACTGACTAGTTTGGATAAATAACTGTGAGAACACAGGTAATAATAATCTTAGTGGAGCTTATAAGGTGTCACAAAGAACTTATTTTAAATTAATTATTTTCATAAATTTGAGACCCAATTCAAAGACTGACAGGGCCTTAAATTAGACTGAGAAACCAACCAATATTTTATTAGTAAAAACTGTTAATTTTAACATTCATTGATCCTTTAGGCCTCAGTTACACTCCTTTTCTGGAAAGCTTCCGTGGGTGGGTGGTCCCATAGCTCCCTATACTCCCTCAATCACAGCTTTTATCATGTTATATGGTTGGGTATTTTTCATTTGTTTGTTTGTTTTTACGTTGAACTATAAGCTTTTGTGAGAACTGAGATCATGTAGTTCTTGTTTATCCTTGTATCTCCAGTTCTTAGCCAAGTGGCAAATATATGCTTAATAGGTAATTGTTGAATAAAGTTATAAATGACAATTGAACAAAGAGATGAAACAGGTATGAGTTGCTTAAGCTGCAAAGGTATTTTGGCTGCTAAACACAACCTGTTTCATCGCAAAACATTATGACTTCAGGTTCAAGCAAAAAAAGTCAACCACATCATTTGCTTGACACTACCTTAAAGAAAGCCAGATCCTTAAGTATTACAGATCCTTCTCTTCATCACTCCTTTCAGCAACATACGCTAAAAGTGTAACTGAATAAAAACCAATTCTCGACCTCAAGAAGACAATATGTTATTAAGTGAGTCATACGTATGTGCAGCTAAGTCACGACACATAGCGATAATCTGAGTCTGTGGCAGGGGAAATGGCTTCTACCATTTCAAATGGCTTGAACCATTTGAAACAGGATCTAGAATGATAATAAAAAGAGGTAAAGGATATTCTAAATACGGACAACAACTATTTAGAGGAGATAAGTGTTGAGAGGGGATGATATTTTAAAGGAACAGTGAGATGTTGAAATGGATTATAGTGGATGCTATTGTCTCCTCCACCTAAATCCATGGAAATCCCTTTCACGCATTCAAGGCCCACATCCGCGTACTTCTCAGGAAGCTTGCCCTTTGGTAACTGAAGCCTCCTGGGAGGCTTAGGAAGACTGGGAGTTAAGCTAAAACTCCCAACTCAAAAACTTCAAAGTGAAACAAACCATTGTGTTGCAGATTACACTTCAAAGCACCTGGCAGGATCAGCCTGAAGCTAGACAGCACCTGAAGCTACATTCTGCAGAACTCCTGGAGCTTTCCTCACTCCCTGAAGGGTTTCTCTTGGGAACTGCGCTGCATAAATCGTGCTCCCACTAATCCCAGTTCTAGGTCCGCTTCAGGAGAGCCTGCTGTAAGATCTGGATGCAGCTTGGGATGTGAGGTGGAGTGTGGCTGTAGACAAGCCTGAAAGGCAGCTTGCTATCTTTTGTAGACAGCAGGGAACTATCCAGGAGGCCTAAACAAAACTCTCTCTGGTGCCAACCAGACATTTCTCCCCCGCCCCCCCCCCCAGGTTTTCTCCGAGTAATGACTAAGTAAGGGAAGACAAGAACTGGTGAGAAGTACCGCATATAACACAAACGCAAACTTCCAAAGAAATCACCCTGATATCGCATAAGTAGAATCTCTGCTTGGATCAACGTTGCCTGAACCAAAAATGATTTTTTGTCTTGTAATACTAAGACTAATATTAAGATTAACTCTAATGCTGACATTAAAAGAAACACTCATCTTAACACTAATGCCAATATCAAAACCACTAATAATAGTAGTTATACTTAATGTACCAGGAACCGATACTGCTGTTAATTAGCTGTAAGAGAAGGCCAGACATTATAGGCCTGTCATTTGGCAGCTTCACCAGGCAGCAGCAGTTTCACACTCCCCAGGGGTCCAATAGAGGGAAGACAGGGGCATACCCAGTAAATTTGGGGTGACATAGGGAATGTACTTGTCTGTCAGTCATACCTGGGGGGCAGAGATGGTTGGCCAGAATGGGCATGGCCACTGCAAGCACTCTAACATTTGGGATATATAATCCCCTAAATAAAGAAGTTTGCTCCCTAGGGCTCTTGGGACTCTGTTGCTTGGGTCACCCTCTCTCCACTCTCTTGCATTCACCATTATGGCCCACAGCCATGCGGACCCCACATGCAATGAACTAATAGACTATAGCTAGCCTGATGCTGGACAGAACCCAGCTTCAATTCGGAAAAGAAACTCTGGACACTGGATCTGATTTTAGCTCTACTGAAACCCCAGCTACACTTCTTTTATGACTAGACTAAGGGAAATGGGACTTTGGAAACCTAGGGATGTAACTCCATGGAAATAACTTTCTCTACCATAATTCATCCTCCTGCGGGGGTCTCTGGAAATGCTTATTCCAGTGGCACCCCAAGAACCCCATGCCCAGCAGCAATGGGGAGGGGCAAGGCACGCTCCCTTCTGATAACAACTATGCTAAATGCTTTATATGCATCATCACACCTGGTGCATACATGTTATTCTTCATCTAATTTGAGGCTTGGAGAGTTGGGCATTTCTTTTCCAAGCTTATATACCTGGTGAGGGGCAATCTAGGATTCAAACACATGTTAGTCTGACTCTTAAAGATTCTTCTAAACTGGTAAAGACTCAAAGATCTTCAAAGACTAGCTTTGTCTTTGGAAAATATAATTCTTAGGAAATCTTGAAGAGTCATCTAACAAGGGAGATGAAATAACTCTGCAGCTGTCACATCCTGATTTCAGAACCAGCTCTAATGTTCTGGGCAATGCTGACTGATCTCTCCTTCCAGGGCTTGTCTCTTAGGTACTGATGTTATTCTGGGCACCTTTCAGGGTCTGTATTGCCTGTTCAAGGAGGGCCCTTTGAGGAAGACCTCTGTTTTGAAATCTGTGCCTTCCTCTTTTCCTCTCCTCAGCTTGGTTCATTGGAGGAAATGCCAGAGCAAATAACTTTTGTAAACAGATACATTCCCACTCTCAGCTCTAAAGGGAGTGAGACAGAAGTGCTCAAGACAGGGGATACTAATGTACTATTCTTGTCCCCCTGTCTTAACTCATTTTATCCCTGACTTCTGGAACCTTATCCCCTTTCTCCTTCTGAAGCTTTACCACCCACTCCCCATGCCCAACTCTTTCATCAGGGAAACTTTTTTAGGTCCTTGATAATTAAAATGAGTATCATCTCTTGCAAAAACCTCTGACTGCTAACGGTGAAAGGATGTCCATCCTTTATGCACTCACAGTGTTCTGCACAGATTTCTGTCACTGAATAACAGCTCTATACTGCAATGACCTATGTCTCCTACTAGGCCATGAATGCCTCAGGAGCAGAAATCAAGTACTGTTCATCTCCGACTCTCCAGTGCCCACTGATAACCAACACATAGTGAAAGACCAATACATGTGCCTTTAACTGAACTAAACTTTAACTGAGCAATAACATGACATACCCAATCAAAAGCCTCCCAGCTGAACCCGTGTGCAATCATTCTTACATTCCTCTTCAACCAAAGGGCCCCGGTGCAATGGGTGAAGGCTAGGAAGTCTGACCAGATTCTGCTCCCTACCTTGTGCTGATACCTGTGTGAGTCTAAACCGTCCTGAGTGGCCAGAATTCAAACACAGGAGCCTACACACATCTGCTCCATCGGCTGAGGGTCTGCACAGTTTGGAAGGTGGCTCTGCGCTGGCACCACTGACACTGAGTGAGAACTCACAAATCTTTCAAAGCCTCATAAATAAAATTCTGGGTCTCTTTGTTCCTGTATCAAAAGGGCTCTGCTTCCCCCTTGCAGCAGGAGTTGGCACTGTTCTGAAGAGAGAAAGGAATCAAACTCGGGGGAAGCCAGCACATGTCTGCAGGCCCTTGAGAGGTAAGGAGAATAGCTAACAGTTAGCGAGCACTCCCCATGAACACTTTTCTGCCAGTATTATAGAAAGGACTCCACTTAAGACTTAAAACAACATTATGAAGCAGGTATGAAATTAAGGAATGATTACAGTTTCTTACAGCAAGCCAAACATTTTGGAAATGCTCAAAAGCGCTTTTTAGTTCCGCCACTTCTGTTAACTATAGGGACAATAGCCCTCTGTGGGCCCAGTCTGCTCTCCCCTTCTGCAGCCTAAGTTCCCCGAGGGCAGGAGCCCCTGCCTTCCAGCTCTGTCTCCCACAGAGGGGTCAGGCCAGAGCACCAGCCAAACAGTGTGTCCCAGAGACCCGGCTGATCCAATGCTGCTGCTGGAAGGAAGCCTTTTACATTTAAAAGTGTGTTTTGGCATAAAAGGAGCCCGTATTATAGGAGCAGCCTGAAGTCAGTAAGAAAATGAAATAAATAATGGACTTGCAAAGAGTAATGACCCCTAAGGAAGCGGTGACTGCAGCTCAGAAAACAGAAAGCCAAAAGAGTGAAGAAGGCTGTCTGCAAGGATGAAGGACGTGGAATTGCGGGGTTTTAACCTTCCTCTCCTGACTGTAAATTTAATTTCCACAATAGGGCGACCTCATCCAGGCTCTGCCAGCTGCCGTCTTATTTTGAGGAAAATATTAAGCACTTTGTTATTTCCGTTTAAGGATTTTATTTACTGGAGGCTTGTGCAATCTGTAGCCAGCCAGCTCCCTTTTCCAGCTCCTCCCTCTTTCCATGATGTCTTAGCCTGTCTGTGACCTGGGACCCATCCTGGTCACCATGCTTACTGCAACTTCTCTGCAACTCCCTGTGTCCCTCTCTGGAAGGAAAATATGGGCACAAGAGAGACAAAAGAGAAGGGAAAGAATGGCCAATGCACGGATCAGGTCAGTATTTATGTTCATTTCTTTGATTTGAAATAAATTACCCTAATGGTATTTTGGCTGGTGCAGGGCTCTCTTTCCCCTTTCACCCTCTTTGGCCACTATCCCAATCCATTATTCTGGAATAGTTGCAAATATGCTGCAAATCTGGAGGGGGGGAGGGGAGGAAACTGGGAGGGTGAAGGGCAAGACAGACCACACATTATTTTCACCTTCCTGGCTCCCAGATTAGGGGGGTCTCCTTCCCCTACCACACCACTCCTTGCCTCACAGGATTTTAGGCTACCCTGTACTTATTTTTTCATAAAACTCATCACATTTTAATTTTACATTTATTTCTGTGATCACTCGCTGGATGTTTGCCTCCCCCATTGGACTGAGCCCTCCGTGGGGTCAGACCCTCGGCCTGTGTGGCTCACTGCTGCCCTCTGGTGCCTGCAGCAGTGCAGGTTCTCCATCAGCATTCACTGAATAAATCACGCAGCCACATCTCTCCTTCAAACCCCTGATTACTCAAAGAGTTAATAAAAGTGGGTCAAAACTCACTGATGATTGATGATACACAGATCTCCCCAAGTGAGGTTATCCTTCCAGAAAAAATGACCCACCATCAGCAATACAGCTGGTCCAAAGGACACTTGAAAAAGGAAATTTTTAATATTGAAGCAGGATGTAACAGGACCGATATGAGAGATGAAAAGCTCTCCCAGGTGTTCCATTTGATATTTTTCAAACAAAACTCACCAATGAGAGGAAATGCTTTCCTGCTTTTTGCCAGGAAGACAGGACAAGCCAAGGATGTTAATTAAATTACAAATCAGCTGTCTGCTAACAGCTGACAGAGCTTTGTGTGCTTCCAAGCAACGTCAGATATTTTAAACCCTCTGTAATTACCCACCGTGGAGGAGCTGCCAAAAAGGACATGTTCATGAATATTTAATGGATCTTAAGATCCTTTTTGAAGAACTGGTGATTTAAATAATTATGAGGGAACCTACTCTAGCTCAGTGCTGCCCTCTATCAGTGAATGGAAGATGCTGGAAATGTAGTGTGGTAGGAAGTGCTTTCTCCCCGGAAACTCTGAGCTATGCCCAAGACCTAAGGGAGGCCAGGATCACACAGGAGAGATAGTTATATGGTTATTCAGACCTTAAGCTCTCTGAGCAAGTCTGAATGGGGTCACCGACCAATGATCTAGGAAAATCATGGGTGTGGAATTGTAAAATGTATTTGTATAAGATGCCACACATTCAGGGTGCTATTTATAATTCACAAAGCACTCTCAGAAACATTGTCTCAAGTAATTCAAGAATTGGAAAAAGATGGTATTGTTATTCTGATTTGCATATGAAGAAAAAGAGGATGGGCAAGTCTCCAAAGTGTTAAATAAATGGCAAAGCAAGTTTCAAACCAACAAGAGGCAGCCTGATGTACTGAAGGGTGCGTGGAGCCCAGCGTTTGAAACATGGGCTCAAATGCTCTAATGCTACTTGTTGGCTGGGAGACATCTGTCAAGTTTCTGGATATCTCTAAGCTTCAGTTGACTGAAGCTATAAACTGGTAATTACAGAATCTGCCTCATAGAAATATGAGCATTGAATGAGACTGTATTCCTGGCACATGGTAGCTGATTGACCAGCGTGAAGACTCTCCTTTCTGGAACTCTCAAGTCCTTTGCATTTGATAGGTGGGTGGAAAAAAACAGTGGTTCCTAAGAGTGAACTCTTCAGGCTGTTAATGCTGTCAGCAGAATGGAAGTGAATGGGAATGGTCATTTGTAGCTTCTGACTTTGTCTATCATCTCTCTCCTCCTAGGACCATCAAATTAGAATAACTCTCTGAAATCTCAGTTAGAGAGTAGTGACTAAGAGTGCATACTCTGGAGAGACTGCCTGGATCAATTCCCAGTACTATCATGTACTATATGACCTTGAGCAAGTCATCAAACTCTGTGAGACTTGATATTCCCATCTGTAAAATAGGACTATTACCTCAAAGGATTTCTAAGAAGCCAAGTGAGATAATGCATGGAAGGCACTTAGCAGTGTCTGTGATCTAGTATGTGGTCACTTAATATCAGCTATGGTCTTATTGTAACATTAAATGTTTTTACTTGATTATAAAAGACTTTGGAAATATAAAAAATAACTAATTAAAAGTAAATAAATGTAGCCTCTTTTTTTTTTTTTCCTTTCAACTTATTCAAAGCATACAATTACAACTTTTCCACTACCCTATAACACATAGACTGTGTTCCAATCTCACGGCTCTCCTGATCCCATAAAGCACTCTTCAGTCTTTTATGCCATCCTCAGTGCTTGAAAACTTCCCAGGCTCTTTCAAACTATCTCTACTCAACTCGGCCGGCCCTGCCATTCCAGCTCCTGTGACTCTTCTCTCCTCCCAAATCTTTCACTCAACAAGAATGTATTCTAGTTATAGAATAAGCAAGTCATGGGGATATAATGTACAGCATGGTGACTACAGTTAATAATACTGTTAAAAACCAAAAAATATAAGTATGTTGAGCACCTACTATGTGACAACCATTATAAGTGCTAGGGGTACACATTCCCTCCTATCCTTTGTGTTTGATGTCTTGTCTACCTCTAATAACCTCCCCAACTATCTTTCACCTGGTTATTGCCAAACCCCTTAAAACTTACCTCCTGTATGATTTCTTCCAAGATGCCTTCCCTGGGCAGCCAGGTTTGGCTAAGTGTCCTTTTTCTGTGCTCACATGACTGATACCCTGAGAATTTGTCTTTTTTTTTAAAGCCCGTATGTAACTGATTTTCTCAAGGGGACATAAATACTTCTTGATAGATTATTGTACCACCATCAGCAAACAACCTGCCTGGGGTCCAGTAGGTGCTCAATAAGTGCTTCTGAACTGAACTACCCTTGGAAAGATGTAAGTTCCTCGGACTCTTGTATACTCCACCATACAGGGCCCATCCTAGAAGCAGCATGCACTCAAGTAACCTGTCTCGATTCTATAGGAGATCTGGTTAGTGCCCAGAGCCCTGTAAGATTTTTAGCAATAAAATAAAAGAACTGGTGAGTTGTGTAGCACAGTAATAAAGTGGGTTATTTTGGGGAATTTTTCAAGTTTTGGGTGTGAGGCACCTGGGAAGGTATGTTGACTCGTTGCTTTCTGGAACAAGGAGTCGAGTGGGGGAAAAATTGTGACACTTGAGAAAGGCACTGAGTGAGCACCCCCCTTTCCCACACTCTGTGAGCACTGAGTCAGAGCTACTAAGGAGGCACATGAATGGGACTGTCCAAAATAATCTTACCCCAGACTCTCTGAACCCCAGGCCAACAGCTGGACACACAGACAAGAGTACCAACCTTGATAAGCACAATAAAATGTGCTGAAGGATATGTAAGGCAAGGGAGATGTTTAGAAGAATACACACTATGTTGACACTGGTTGTCTCTGGTTGATTACTGATTTCACTGTTTGAGTTACATGTATTACTTGGAGAATAAAAATTAACACAGCAGAATATGTAAGACATGATCAAGTATTTGATTTGTTGTAATGGAGAAGGCCCGGTGGGCTGGAAGCTATGTGGTGAGAAAAAAATTCTCCAGCCATGGAAAAGGTTTATATGAGTTTAGCTAACTTTGAGAGCTGACTTAAGGGTGCAAGGATGAAGGCCAGCCGAAGGAGGGGGCAGCTGGAGAGGAGTTTACTGGGGAAGGAGAGAGCTCGAAGTCAAATGGCTTTGTTATCAAGAAATCAAAGCAATGATCTGGGAACATGCTCAGCAATTCATTCGTCCATTTGAAACACAACTCCAAATACTGGCTGAGTAATTCTCCAGGGATAGCTGCATTGGATTCAAGCGAGGGCAGTAACATCTTGTGGGCAGTCACTGTCTGACTCAGTCCACCAGCCATGCCACTACTGTAGCTCCTGGGGGTGAGAGCCCTTCACTGCGGGAGGCTAGAAGTGTGCTCTGCTCTGTGTTCCTGGTACCCAGAGAAGACGAAATGTTTATTTCAGCTGAATGCTTAGTCAAGTGATGCAAATTCCCTGTGTCTCAGTTTCCTGAGCTTCAATTCTGTTCCTGTCACTAATCAGCAATGTGACTTCAGACAAGTAGGGAAGCTCTCAGAAACTCAGATTCTGCATTTGTAAGATGGGGCTATTAATACTTATAACAGTGTTTCTATAGGAAATTGATGAGATAACATGCATAAATGTCTTGGCATAGGGCCTGACTCTTGCTCAATGCTTAGGATATCTAAGTCTATTCCTGTTTCTGTCAGTGTCATATAGTCATCTTTCCAATATTATCAAAGGGGTACACACACACATACACACACACACACACAAACACACACACACAGACACACACACACCAGCATGCATGCACATACTCAGCTCAGACTTACCTCTGTTATAAGGAGCTGGCTTCCTGCATGCTCCCACAGGCATCAGCATCATTACAGATCACAAACCCTCCGAAGGAGACAGACCCATTCAGACTAAGTTGTGAGCACGTTGCCTCCACTGCTCTGAGATCCATTTTCTTTTCTGTATGTGAGGCCACCTTCTCATTTTTACCTGATGCTTCCATCTGGTCCAAGGCTCCTGGCCTCATCTGCCTATGGTCATCATGTCTGTCCAGCAGGCAGAGAGAACAACCTCAGACACAGGTGCGAGATTTGCCACCATTGCTTACTCAAGCCACTCCTGAGCTTCTGGACCTCAGAAACTGCAGTGGAATTGGCGTCCACCCAATCCTTCCATCCATATTTGACTTCTCAGGACTAAACCACTTGCCACCTGAACCTAGAACGCCTCTTGAAGTCTTTCTGGCTGGTGGTGTGCCTGCTCCTGGCTTTCCCTGGGCAGCCTGTTGGCATATGCTTCCTCTGTGACATATAGCAAGTAACATCCCTTCCTAACAAGAGCATCGTCATCTATTCATTCAACACAGTATTTATCTACATTTTATATACTAATCACTACATTTTCAGTGCTAAGAGTGCAGTATTTTAGAAAAAGGTAAAAGTTTATTACCTCTTACAGCTTGAATTCTAGTTGCATTAGGTAATTTAACTCTTTGCCTGAATCCTGTTGTGTGGTTTTTGGGGTTTTTTCAACATGCTTCCCTTATCCAGCAGCAAGCATGAATAGCTGTTCTCTCCATGGGAAGATGCCAGGTGGTCCAAGTGGGCAACCTCTCTAAATTATCTCTGTGGTGATGCAAATAGGCTTGATCCAACTAGCTGTACTTGGCAGGCTGCCTTTGGCCCAGAGCCCCTCATGATGAGCTGGCTTCAGTGACATTAGAACATGGAATAGGTGAGGGATCAGGACAGAAGGTGCAGACTTGACTCTGGCTTCATGAGCAGTGGGTTCCAATCAAAAAGGATTATTTGGCAATCAGACTTTGTCATAAAAATATTAATATTTCCTCAAATAAAGCTGCTTCATAATCCATGTTTGGTTTAGGTGGTTTAATCTGCAAATAAGATATAATTCATTTGGGAAGGCCTTATTATTCTTAATCTAGGTATTTGAATATGCAATTAAATGCCCAATTATTGAGTGCTATTTTGTGCTTATTACATTCTTAGGATATATGCCACAAATCAAGAAAGCCTAGAGAGTTTCCTCATTTTCCTGTCCTGGTGCCCAGCTGGGAAGAGACAGGGTCACCTTTCAGATGAGCGCCTACGATACTGAAAGCACCTGTATCGAGATGTTTTTCAACTATTCATTTATTTAATCCCTACAACAAACTTACAAACTAGTTCCTATTTCTCCCTCATTTTACAGCTGAGAAATTAGAGTCAGGGAGAGATTAAGGAAGTTGTTCACACAATTAGTGAGAAGCTGTTCATGCCTCACTATGCTCGCAATCCCTTTACGCCGGCCTTCACTGTCTCTCGGGCATTGTGCATTTCTTACTCTCTGACTCAGGTATTTCTTGTGAGTGTGGTAGATGCTTTGTTCCTTTGGTTTAAAAGTCAAATTCTGCAAGCTTCCCTGTGTCCTTGCTGGGCCGTAGAATACAATTGAGGGACAGCATAAATAGAAAGAACCTAGTTAAATGACACTGCCATATTCCTGGTCACCCGAATACAAAACTCTACAGATGAAGATGACCCTTCAGCATCTTTCCCTTTTCATGACTTCCAGAGCAGGGTCAACCTAACTCAGCTGGCAGGACACAACACTTAATATCAGAGTCAAGGCCAAAACAACTTCACAGGAGACTGAGGGTTCTTTGATGAAGGTAGGGATGCTCTAGCAGCCGTCTCAGTAGGCCTCTGACATGCAGGAGGGGTTTAGTATGTTTTGTCAGGTGAATGAGTCTATATTTAGTTCAATGGCTTCTACTTCAGCAGGGGCTCTCGTTCTCTCTTCTTTCCCCATCTCCACTGCCCCGTCGAGCCCCCGTCCTCTCCCCAGAATCCTGCACTTGCCTCTTACTTCCCTGCCCACCCATATCCCTTGCCCCACCTCTCCACCTTCCCCACCCCACCCTCCACAACCTGCTGTTCCACCGTTCTAAATTATTTGCAATTCAGAGGAGGAGTGTTATACCACCTCGAGGACTTGGCACTTGCTATGGCCCTGGGGTCTTTTGCCATCACCTCCAGGGCTCAGCTAAGGTGATGCCTCCTCCCAGAAGCCTCCCTGACTGATCCACATCCCCTGTTGCCTGTGGCCCCGCCCCATACTGGGGTCAGGACTCACAGCAACCCGTGCACACACACCCCACTTGTATTGTATAACTTATGCCTGTTTACTTGATTGTTTACCTTTATGGACTATTTTGAATGCAAGAGTTAAGCCTTATGTGTTTCTGTGCTACCTGTGCCAGGTGTTCAACGGGTGTTAGTAAATGTTTGCTAAATGACTAATGCCAACCTAGTAACCAGTTGCCTTATCAGCATTCTCTCCATCAGCCCATTCATTCAACAATCACCCCCAGATACATTTTAAGCACGGCGCTGGCCATGTCACTCGCCCGTTTAAAGCCCTCAGTAGTTCACGACCGCCCCAGAATGAAACCTGGGCGCCGTGGCATGGCATTCACGCCACTCCCGATCCCTCTCTAAAGTCCTGTCTCCTGCTGTGCTTCTTCACCGGTTTAGTCAGGGGCAGCACAAGGACATTTGGATCCAGAATGAACTGTACATATGAAGGGAGTCCCATAAAATTGTCACAAAGTTGTGCTGCCACGTATTAATCTTCAAACTTCCATAACTTTCTGGCATTCTCCCCAACATGTCCTCTGACACCAGCAGGTTGAACTGGTCAAGAGAAGACAGAAATTCCCAGGAGGACAGCGAAGCCTGCTGCCAGGAACCAGATAAGAAACCCAAGGACCACCATTAGGAAACTCCTCTGCAAGGGAAAGGTCCAAGATGGTGTCTGCAATCCCTTTTCAAGGGACCTTTTGACAAGCTTTTCTTCATTAGCGTACTCTAAATATCATGCCCAGGGGTGGAGATTTAACATTAAAGCAAGACATGCGATGTATGGCTAGGTATGTTCCAAGCATGTTTAGGAACTGTGCATGTTCCCTTGGAAATCTGAGAACTCTCCACCCTTTTCTCAGAAATCTCTGTGCCCGAGACCTCCTAACTTCCCCCCAAACCCTTCAAGAGTGTCCTAACTCCCCAGAATCAGGAAGAAGGGATCTTTAGAGCACAAGCTCCTCCTTTTCCATCTCCCAGCCAAAGAATAAAGTTTCTGATCTGCTTTACTGAACAATTTCATTCTACTGGAGCTAAAGACACTGGGCAGAACAAACATGATTTTAGGTCCCTGACTAGCAGGAGTTGGTGACAAAGTTATATTGGAGCTGAAACGTTTCTAAGCCCTAGCGCCCTTGTAGCTGTGTGGTAAGGCAATAGCATAATCATTACAGTCTATTCATAGTAATCTTAGCATTCACCTGGGCCCTGCTGAGCTTCTCACAGATGCCTCCCTTTTCTAATCCAGTGTTACAACTGGACTGTCCTTTGTGGTTTTTATTCAATTGCAAGATACTTTTCAGCGATAACAACTAGGAAACTTTAAAGAAAAAAAGAGGTTCTTACTTACAGGCCCTGGAGCTACAAGGCATGCCAGGGGGCACACAGGGAGGTCAAGGTAAGGGGGGGAGAGAGCACAAGTACAGGTCTTTTTTTTGAAGTTCTGCTGCTACTGGGTTAAGGAGGGGGGCCTAGGATTTCTAGGGGTTCACTATTTATTGGTGAATTTAAAACCTAAGAATGGAAATTTAATGAGGAAGAGAAAGAAGTAGCCATTGGTTAGTTACTGAAATCACCCGAGATCTTTAACACAAAGGAGACTGAGTGGGAGGGGAGGACTGGCTCTTTAGCTAGAGCTGGCAAGGTGTTTATTGGAGATAAGCTGGCAGGGCTTACATTACCATTACTCAGGTGTAGACAAACCTACTGTGCTGCCAATCCCATGAAAGTATGGCACACACAATCACAGTAGTAGGCTGTGCCATCTAGGCCTGTGCAAGTGTGCTCTCTGATGTTCGCACAAGGACGAAATTGCATAAGGATGCATTTCTCAGAAGATATCTTCATCTCTAACAGCACATGACTGTTCCTCCATTCCATTCAAACTAGCCAAGTGATTTTTTTTACTAAAGTTCTCCCTCATTTTCCCCACTTTCCTGTCTTGTTCTCTTTTACTTTGAATGATGGTCTTTGAACCACAGGTGGGGAGCACCTTGCTCTTTTTTGAGGTTCTATTCAAATGTCACTGTTCCCTCCGTCTCCCCTGATCTTTCCCAAACAGGCGTGATCTCTCCTTGTCTTCACTCTGTACTCTCCTACAATGAAATTGCCCACCATTGAGTCTGTAGTTGTTTCCGTCCATCCATCCTGTGATCAAGCACTCACAAGGAGTTATGGAGGCCCTGTACTAGACACTGATAATATTTAGAGACAAAAGACAATCACAGGTCTCTCTGAGCTCCCATTGCAGTAACTGAGACTCATCAACCTAAGATGTCCTTGATAAAACACATCCTGATTTCAGAGATGATATTTAAAAAGTGCACCCTAAAATTGATGAAATGACACATTAAAGTATATTATAAACAGATTCCCATGAAAGTATGCTTAACCTAGCTTTGGGTGTAAGGGGATAGCTTCCTGGAGAGTAAGACACCTTTGATTCCCTTTACAGAGTGAAAAGGCATTAGGCACAAAGTAGCAGGAAATGAACAGCAGGTTCCAAGTCAGGGAAGAGTGCTATGGAGCATAACTTCTCTTAAGATATTAAAATGCTTGAATGTATGCTCTTACATACGTTCTCTCTGGAGGGTTTCAGAGCCTTAAATATTTGTGTAGATTGAAATTAAATTTATTCCAGGCCATAGAATTATTAGCAAAAGGATATCACCATTTATGTACTACAATATAAATGAGCTTGTTGCTCTCTCCTTAAAATTTGCAATGTGGAGCTAACACTTCAAAGGGTTTTGAAAAATAAATTGCTTGGGAAAAATAGCCAATTTGAAATCTGAAATATAACTGATGCATTTACCATCCACAGAAACAGGGTCTGAATGATTTGACTGTTGTATAGCTTGGACTTTCATTTGTTTGTAGACTTGGCAAGGCTAATAGAGGTCATCTAATTCACATTCCCCATTCATCATAAAAAACTTAGCTCTAAAAGCTATGGGCAACTTCTGGCCTCTGTTGGGACCTGCTCAGTCCATTCAACTCATGGCTGCGTTTCTATTTTTGTGTGTTTTGTTTTCGTCTTCCTTGT
Organism: Miniopterus schreibersii; assembly: GCF_964146895.1. Taxonomy (NCBI): domain Eukaryota; kingdom Metazoa; phylum Chordata; class Mammalia; order Chiroptera; family Miniopteridae; genus Miniopterus; species Miniopterus schreibersii. The sequence continues at coordinate 27,988,281 of NC_138112.1, read as the reverse complement.
ATTTATTCAATAAAGACTTTTTTTTCCGGGTAAGAAAAATTAACAATCATAGTGAAGCTTCTCAAACATGTTACTCTTTAGCCTAAAATAGTTACTCCTTCTTAAGGTGGATAAGACTTGCTCATCCCTGAGCAGAGAATAATCTGTAGGTTGATTGCATGCACTAGCTGCTGGAATTTAATAATCAGCAAGGCAGACGATACTCTTTCTCTTTGGGAGCATCCCTTCTAGTAGAGGTGACCGACTAAACTCAAACAAATGAAATAATCCCGGATTGTCGAGAGAAGGTGAAAGTGCTCCAAGGAAGCACAAAGGAGAAACCTTATTCCACAGAGGTCAGGGGACGCTTCTAAGATGATGTAAAAGCTGATGCCTGACGAATGAGAGAATTTCCATGGGAAGAGCTGGTCAGACCACATTCCAAATGAAAGGAGGAGCAACCATGAGAGACTGAGTTGGGAGAGAGCTTGGCAGGTGTTAGGATGGACAGAGCTTTCTGAGGAAGGGTGAGTGAGCACAATCTGAGGCAGGACGGGTAACCTGGGCCCAAACCACACAGGGCCCTGTAGGTCTCCGGAAGGATTGCGGTCACCATACTGAGAAAAATTGAAAAGCAATGAAGGATTTCAGCAGTCAAGTGACATGATATGATTTATATTTTTAAAAGCCAACTCCTGCAATGTTGGTGAGATTGTAAGATGGTGCAACCACTATGGAAAAATGGCATGGGGGTTCCTTAACAAAATAAAAATAGAGCCACCATATGATCCAGCAATCTCACCTCTAGATATATATTCAAAAGAATTGAAAGCAGGGTCTTGGAGAGATAGTTGCACGTCTACATTCACAGCAGCATTACTCACAATGGCAACAAGGTGGAAGCGACCCAAGTGTCCATCAACAGACAAATGGGTAAATGCAGCCTGTACATGCGGTGCAATATGATTCAGCCTTAAAAAGGAAAGATACTCCATCGCCCGTTACAATCCATGAGAATATCATACTAAGTGAAACGAGCCAGTGACAAAGAGACGAATACTGTATGATTCCACTTTAGGAGAGAGCTGACGCGAAATTCATACACACAGAAAGTAGAATAGGGGTTGCCAAGGGCTGGGGTAAAAAAGGGCAAAGAAAGTTGATATTTAATGGGTAGGGAGTTTCCGTTTTGCATGATGAAAAGTTCTGGAGATTGGTTACACAGCAATATACTTAGCACTCCTGAAGCTTACACTTAAAATGGCTAAGGTGGTAAATTTTATGTGTTTTTCACCACAGCGCTCTCGTGGCCGGTTGAGAACGAATTGGAGGGAGAGGAGAAAGGAAGGGGTGGAGGCCAGTGGGGGGCTCTGGGGGGACCGTGAGCTCTGCCCCTGCGCTCCCTATGGCGAGGCCACAGCCAGGCACCGCAGACTCCAAGTTCTCTCTTGCTCACGCACAAAAGCATTCCAAGCCCCCATGTATCTCATTCCTTCACCCTGTCAACAGCTCTTCTCAGAAGGGAGGAGTAATGAAAACTGAACTTTCTAGCAGTGGGGGGGCACAATCAGCTCCCCCCTGGGCCCGTCCTCTGACTGGGAGGAAAGAGCAAGAGGCCGGGTAGCAGGTGGACTTTAAGCAACTGTTCGTAACCCGCCCTGGGAGTCAGACACTGTGTCAGTCTCCCACAGGAAATGGCCTCCTCGGGAGCTTTTAATAAACTTGGGCATTGGCCTAACAGCAAGTTCAGAATTTTTCTTTCATTTTTCTGTTGTGGATCATAGCAGCAGCCCTAAATGGTTAAAGCACAGAGGGCAGAGAAGAGCCCAAATTCCTCAGCTGATGCAGAGGGATCCCTAAGTTCTTAGAAGACAATTATTTTGTACTTCAATAAAAAACGTTATTTAAAATTCATTGTGAAATCTTTCATGCATACACAATAATTTATATCAATTCTCCAAGCTCTAAAGAGTAAATAACACACTCCCTTGTAAACTGTCACCTAGCTGAAGAAGTTGAATAGTGTTGTAAACAGAGTAGAAACCCCTGGGTACTCATCCTTGGCCATATTTATCTCCCTCTCCCCAGAGGTAACTGTTATGTGTTCACAATTTCCTGCTTCTCTCAATGGTCTTATTACCTAGACACATATCTGTGATGGTTACGTTTATGAGTCAACTCAGTTAAACTATAGTACCTGGTTATTTAACCTGGGTGTTGCTATGAAGGAGTTTTGTAACTGTGATTAACACCTACAGTAAGTTGACTTTAAGCAAAGGTTACCCTCAGTGACCTCAGTGGGCCTCGTCCCATCAGCTGAAAGGCCTGAAGAGCAAATCTGGGGTTCCAGAGAAGCAATCTCACTGTGGGCTTCTGCTTCAGCTCTCTCCTGAGAGTGCCCAGCCTGCTGGTCTGCCCTGAGGATTCAGGACTCAATCCTCACAATCCTGTTAGCCAACTCCTTAAAATAAATTTTTAAAGCTTTAGAATAAAATAAATATTGTGTTTTACTCTGTTTCTGGCTCTTTGATAGTAGTCCTTAAAAAGTGTGCAGTTTTTTATCAGTTTTGGAACTTTACATAAGCAGTTTCATATTGTGGTTCTTTTTCTGAAATATTGTGAAGGTCATTCACATTAATGCATACAAGTCTAGTTCATTTCTTTTTAATTTTGTACAGAGGGTCATTGTATGGTACAATGGGCCATTTTCTTGCTAAAGAACATTCGGCGGTTTTTATTGTTTTCCTTTCTGGAATAACAAAGCTATAACAATGCTGTTATTACAGCCTGGTAAATATTTCCAGGTGCACATGTGTAAGAATCTCATTAGGGCGTATGCCTAGGAGTCAAATTTCTGGGCCATAGAATTGTGCATCTTCAACTTTATTAGATAAACAAATTGTTCTAAATGGTTGCATTTGCCCTCAGAAATATATCAGTTTACACCCTACCAGCACTGTATAAGAGCTACGATTGTTCCATGTTCTAAATAAAACCTGGCGTTATCAAGGAGAGCACTTCTAACCTAAACAGATATAGATCTACTTGCAAAATAGAATCAACAGGGCTGAAGGATACAAAATACGTGGGAAGTGAAAGAGAAAAAGAAGTAAAAGGTCATCATCAGATTTTTTGGCTTTTGTGATAATTAACATTTGTTCAAAGTGTCACCTTTTTGCTTCTTTATCTCAGATACTTGAGATAAACTTGAACAAACACGATTCCTCAGGTCAAACATCTCCTGTGTGCAAAGTCTTTGTTCAGCCACCAGGTGGCAAGCTAAGCATCCTTGAAATTAAGGCTCAAAGCTGAGGTTTGAGTGAAGGTGACTGTTCTTGGAAAGTTTATAAAGATTTATTCCTCAGGAGATTCTTCATAGATATAATACACATGCATCTTGCCTACTGTAACACCTTCCTGTTTACCATTTTCTCCCTTTTATACATGAAGAGTCAGAAGCCCTTTTCTCTTCTTTTTCCTTTTTTAAAAAATAAAACTCTGAACCTGTCACTGCTCTGCTGGCATGCTGATTTGCCTCCCTTTAATTACAACATACATTCTAAACTCCTTTGCCTGACACACAAGACCTTCTACAAATTGTCTAGTACTTGCATTTCTGGCTTCATTTCCCCTCACTTCCTCCCCACTCCAAATATACACACCCACACTCACACCCACTGTTTCTCCTCTGCACATTCCAGCTCGCAGGGCCTGATCCAGCCACACCAGATTCCTTCCAGATCTGTGTCCCACACCAGTCAGACTTCAATGACATGGTAGGGGCTGTTGATTTTGAATACTCTCCCATTTCTTTTCCACCTATTCAACTGAAACTCAAATTTGAGTTTTAGCTGTAATGCCACCCTTCTGAAGATGCCAAGGTCTCCTCTGGCAGTTATCCATGACTCCACTAAGCTCCCTAAATCATTCTTCTATACCACCATTAGAGCTGCCATGCTTTATTATGACATTTTTAATTTTTGTCTCTCCCTCCACCCAATGTTTGTTACTTATCAACACGAAATCATCATAGATTTTTATTTAACTCTGTCCTAAGGAAGGCCTTGAGCTATGCCTGGACAGCTAGTAGGTCTCAATGAATGTTGACTAGCTTGCTGAATGAATTGAGTGAATGAATGAAGATTATATGAAGGTGAATATTTTCATTTTAAGTGATTTATATTTTCCATCGGTATGTACAGTACTTAACACAGTGTTTATATTGTTAGAATTTTTATCCAATATTACTGCTATTGTTATTATAAGAAAATCATTTAAAAGTAAACAAACACTGAATTGTCAACAAGAGGCAGAAAATCCTGCTTCTGCCCATGAGGAGGTAAGCCAAAGACAGCTGGAAAGATGGCATAGCTCAGGAAACAATTAGAGACCCAAGCAATGTGTGCATATGTAAATCAGTATAATATGCTAATACAATAAAGTAGTTCACTTAATGAATGATTAAATAAATCATTGGGTTTAGTTCTTGGCATAAGTTTTCATAATTCAGTTGACACATCAAATATTTTTCTCAGCAAAGATATTGATTTTGCACAAAGGTTATAATTTAACAAATACATAATATTGATTTTCTTAAGGCTCTCAGTACAGAGCTATGAGGATCTCAGCAGAATTGTAACTCCTTCTAATTAAAAGCCTCAACATGCAGATATGTGCCATAAGGCATTAGGCACCACATGCTGCACTGTAATCTGAATTTGCTATTTCACCTCTTTAGTCCTGTGAATATAGTTCCTTTCTTGATCAGTAATCTTTTTGCATTTTATCTTCTTGGGTTTAGACCTAGGAGATTTTCTGTCTGTGTTAAATTATTCTAGAATTGTTATTCCATTTTAATTTAAAAGAATGATATGAATAGTTATTGAGTGCCTATTGGGTGGAAGGAAATGGACTATGTCCCAACATATTGCTTGTGACATGTTCCTTCTACTGATTTCTAGATATTATTTTTTACAAAGGCCTACTTGGGGCCAGATAATCTTCTAGGAGGAATCTAAACCTCAAAAGATTTATCTTGGTATACTGGAGGATCTTGTGGACTTGTTGGGCACATACAGAAAGAAGTTCATCCCAGCAGTTTTAAAAGAATCCTTTCAGATACTTTCAGAGAACAGCAGCTGTAGGACTGTATATAGCCCAGGCCCCAAATTTGGGAACTTGACCTTTTTCTTTAAGTCAAATCTAGTAAAAGCTACCTTATATTGATTTTAGCCCACATTCTCAAACGGAACCAGTTAAGTCAGCATATAAATTGCTGCTGACTATTATTGAACACCCACAGTGTGCTGGGCACTATTAATTCAACTGAAACTCATTAATTCAAGTGAATAACTAGGTACCCATTAGGAGGGCTCACATTTTACAAATGACCAAGCAAGAGAAAAACATCCAGCCGAAGGCAGCAGAACTGGCAGGCACTTTCATCATCTATTGTTAACTGGAAGAAGTAGAACTTAATTTTATTCAGAATAATGCTTCATCATGGCTTTGGGAAGTAATGAAGTCTCCGGGGATCTGAATGGGCTCCTCTAATGAACTTTCCACATGGCAGATTGGTTGAAGGGGAAGAGGGGTCCTCGTATAAAATTGTAAGGGCTGTGGGGAGGTAAAAGAAAATGAGTGAAATCTACTTTCTTATGTCAAAAACACCAGAATGATAAATTATGTTCTCTGGACGTCCATGGACTACCCCCTTTGGATCACCCCATGGATGAGAGCATGGAGGTTTGAGGGGAGAAAATGAGGGGCATGCTGAATTTGAGTTGCAGATGGAGTAGCTACAACTCCAACAGGCCTGCGTGCCTTCCTTTTCTGTGAAGGAAAATTAATGGATTGATATACTGGAGTTGGAGTACTCACACTTCTTCCTATGACTTGACACTGCATTTTCCTAATGATAGAGCATTTCTTACTAGTGTCTTCCTGTCATTATTTTAATTATTTATATCATGAATTCTTTCAACAATTATTTACTAGGCACCTCTAATGAGCTAGGCCTTCTGCTAGGTACTAAGAATACAATAATCTACAAAACAATTTTATTGCCTGCCCTCACGGAGTTTACAGTCTGGTAAGAAAAGCAAATATTAAATGCATATGTCACTACTTAATTATTATAGCCATAATATATGCTATGGAAAAAAAAGCACACTGGGCATTTGGAGTATGTACTAGTAAGTAGCAAGACGTATAATTCAATAGCTGTGGATGATAATATGAAGGATAGTTACCCTTAACGGATCACCGGTTCTATTCTAGGCACTTTGTTAAGTACTTGGCTTTCTTTTTCTTTCTTTCTTTCTTTCTTTCTTTCTTTCTTTCTTTCTTTCTTTCTTTCTTTCTTTCTTTCTTTCTTTCTTTCTTTCTTTCTTTCTTTCTTTCTCTCTCTCTCTCTCTCTCTCTCTCTCTCTCTCTCTCTCTCTCTCTCTCTCTCCTCCCTCCCTCCCTCCCTCCCTTCCTTCCTTCCTTCCTTTTTAATATATCTTTATTGATTTCAGAGAGAGGAAAGAAGAGGGAGAGAGAGAGATAGAAACATCAATGACGGGAGAGTCACTGATCGAGCCAGCAACCTGGGCATGTGCCCTGACCAGGAATCGAACCCCGACCCCCTGGATCCTAGGTTGATGCTCAACCGCTGAGCCACGCCCGGCCAGGCACTTGGCATTATTTCTTATTTTTACATGTACTTTGTAAGAATCAAATAGCCTTCTGTCACAGATGAGACTCTTGCCCCTTGGATTTTGTGATACCAGTTGCTAGCCAACACATCTCATCAAAGGGCTGGTCGTTGCCCGAGGGCTGCCATTTGCCATCTCTCTTTTAAGACTCAGTTTAAATGCTATCTTGTCTGAGCAGCTTTCCATTCAGGAAGCCAATGTTCTCCCTCTGTGCTTTCCGATGATCTTGGTATAAGCTCTAATATGTTAAAATGTAATTGATCTATTTGCACGTCTGACTTCCCCGCAGGACTATCATCTTCTTCAGGAAGGAGACTGAAATTTAACTGTATTTTATACCCCCTGCATCTTGCAAGCTCAGTACTTTCATTTATAAATACTCAATAAATATTTATTGAATCATTGTTGAGTGAAATAAAATTCGTTCTTATAGTCTATGGCAAGACTGCAAAGCATAGTGGGAAATACAGATAGCATTTCATTTGAATTGCTGAGAAAATATTTGAAAGGCAAATGGTTAATTAATAAATATCTAAAATAGACCATGCACCTGGTAAACAATACATATTAATTTGAAGGTTTAAAATGGACATTTTTTTTTTCTTTTTTTTTTTTACTTCCTGAGTGTTGATGAACAATATCAATGTCAAAATAGGAACTAGGTTTCAACCAAATAGAATCCATTTAGGTAATTTAGCCTTGAACTTGTTTTGCGATCTTGACTTTTGCTAATCATAGGGGGACAAAATGTGCTTTGAAAATGTTACACTTTTACAATATCAATCAATGTCTGATAAAATCAGAGACCCTGAGCTGGAAGGAACTCAGGCATCCTTTGGTTCAGTTCCCTGCCTACAGGAAGATCTGCTCAGGCCTAATGACTTTCACAGGCTGAATAATGACAACCATGTAGTCTCCTATCTCCTAACCTAATGCCAGACAGCTTCTGCTATAAATGACCATGTCTCTCTCTACCTAATACTAGGCCCTAAAACACTATTATATGTAACAGGAAAAAAAAAATGTTGCTACCTACTTCCTTCTTTGCATTTGGACAACTCACTCATTTCAGAGGGAGAGTCCAACTCAACTCAAACTCCCAGCACCTACATGAAGCCGTCCAGGTCTGCCGCATCCAAAGATGCTCTCTCCCTCTACATTCTATCACTCAATGCTTACAATAGTTAGCTTGAAAATTATACCATGGGGTTTTGAAATTGTTCGCATCATTTATTTAAATTAATCTAATTTAATCTAAAAGATACATGTGTTCTGCCTTACAACTAAATTAATTCTAACAGTAATTTTGTCTTTTATTTCTTGATATCCCTGCAAGCAATTGGCATAGTTGATTTACCTTGTACATATTAGATTAAGGATTCAAACAAAACCAAAAAAAAAAAGGAAGAAAAAAGAAAACCTTTAAAATTTAATTTATTTCTCAATAAATTAATTCCACTCCAGTTAACTAAGTTTACCTTGGGTAACATTTCTATAAGAATTTATTCACTACCAGGCCTAGCACTGTGACTAGAATACGACAGTCTCTAAATAAATATATGTTGATGCCCTGGCTGGTGTGGCTCAGTGGGCTGGACATTGTCCTGTGCACCAAAAGGCTCCCAGTCAGGGCACATGCCTGGATTTCGGTCTTGATCCCCGGTAGGGGGTGTGCAAGAGACATCAGATCAATGATTGCTCTCACATGGATGTTTCTCTTTCTCTCCTTTCCTCTCTCTCTAAAAATATTTAATAATAATAGTAATAAATATATGTTGAGTGACTGAATGAAGAATCCACTGCAATCTGTAGACATCTGACAGTGGGCCACCTCAAACCATCTTGGCTACTAAGTTAATGAATGAATGAAGCCATACCCACATGTTCATCTATACAGGGAACACTCTGCCTAATACAATTGTCATTTGTTTTTTATTATGTTCAACATAAATGTTGATTTTTTTTTTTTTTTTCAAAAGCCTGACCTTTTTGGAGGCCTTCTTCTAATATAATTAGTGAGGAGTAAAGACTGGCTGACCTTTTGACAACAATCCCCAGAGCTGGGAGAAGTCATGTTTTCCTCCAGAACCTGGCATTTCTGCTGCGAGCAGCAGCGTGGGGAGTTCATTGGGAGGGCCGAGCCGTGTCATGGCACAGGGCAAAGTGGCAGAGCTGACAGATGGGGTTCAGGTGCTATTGCTGTTTCAGGTTGAAGCAGTTAAAATCAGTTTTGTGTTCGTAACTCCTGCATAGCTGGTTCTTAGTTCCAGAAAGTTTAGGTAAGGCCAGTGAATGAACATCAGCATGGCTGCAGTGACCAGTGACGCTTGGGCCTTGGTCTTGGCTCGGCCCCACGGGAGACATGTGATCACAGCAAAAGGACTTTTCCTTCTCCGGCAGATGGACTCCTCACCCACAATTGTTTAGGGAGCCAGGCTAGAGCAGTGGCTGTCTGTTGCACTGTGAAGATGCACTGATGTGTCACGCTTAATTGTGGGAAGCACTGCAGGTATTCTGATATCATTAATAGAGTGATTGGAAATCGTTTACTTAAAAAGAAGGAGAGCAGATTTAAGAAGATATAATATCAAATCTCACTCATTTTCTCTTGTGTTTGCTTCAAAGGAATAGAAGGGAATCGGATTACAGCAAATTCAACTACAAAAAGCACAGCTGTTTTATCTGGCTTAGAACTGTTGTAAGGGACTCTGATGCTGTGGCAATAAGAGGTGGCTGCAATGCTCTCTTTCACTACAATATTTTGAGAGGTTTTAGAAAAGCTTGGGTATGTTTATAGGAACGAGTTTCTCCTTCACGCCTGCTATTGAAGAGAAAATGCTTAGAACAGTGGGCAAGAGGCTGGCTAAATCCTCGTGAGCCCTGAGCTGCAGTGATTTGGATCAGAGTCAACCTCCGGGGCCTGGCTTTGCAGAGTCCCTGGGGACAAAGCAAATGTCCACAGAGGAAGACTTCTGCCCCCGAAAGGAGCCCACCCAGGAGTGTACGCACTGCTCCTCAATTTGGTGAGACTGAAAAAGGGCTGGTTGGAAGAAACTAATAAGAAAAAGAACTTTAATAAGCTTAATATATTTCTTGCTTTAAATATTACCATAAATAACATCCCCAATTCTATTTCATTCGGCATATAATGTGGTTTAATTAATATTTGCATAATTTTTTTTTAATTTAATAAAAAGCAATTCTAACAGAACTATGCTGAATCATGGTTATAGGTCTTGAGTTACCATAATTGTCAAATGGTTTGGATCCAGGGCCCCTCTTAAGAGTACTGAGTGATTTTCTCGAATAGCAGAAACATGAGTGCCTGGCTTTGCAGCCTGATGGCAGCTACCTGAACTATAGACATCAAACCAGAAAGCCATTCTTTTTTTCTAGATGCGTTTACAGTTTTGATCCAATTTAATGATAAAATCACAGTGCATGGTGATGGATTTGTAAGTGTAAATGGCCTCAAGAGGCAATCTAATACATATGCCATTTCTTGAGACATAAAAAATTATATTCTAATTTTAGAGATCCCTACAGATAGATTCTCCAATTTCTCTTGTCACCTCTTCTGTGTTTAACCATGTTTGGAGTTCTTCCTGGTACAGTCATCTTTTCTGATGTATTCCTGATGTATATTTTTAAAGTATTTCCTTCTAATCTTCAAACTCTGAAATAAAACTAAAATGTTTTCATCTTAGTTATTTGAAATGAAAAGAACATATATGTGGCTGGCTGCCCATATACCTTGGTGTTAATACTGTTTCCAACAGAGGCCTCTAACCTATAAAATAGTTCTCTCTCAATCAGTACCATGCACTCAAAATACCCTAAAATGTCTCATTAGAGGAAAGCACAGGCTGTTCAAAAGTAGTAGAATGAGGAATTAGCATGCTCATAGGGGTTTGGGGGTCAATCTGCCAGTTATCTGTGGTATAACACTGGGGAGATTGAGTTAGTTTTCATTTGTAAGAGGGGATATAATTCCCACCTTACAGAGCTTATGTGGTAAATAAAGTGACTAGAAAATGACAGTGTCTAATAAATGTCAGCCAGCTCAGGGAGGCACGCAGAGCACTGTGAATGCACTGAAGGAAAAATTTTAACCCCAAGAAAAACGGCACAATGCCTGGAACATAGTATATGCTCAACACTCATAGTATTTGTTGAATGAATCGATGATTATTACTCGCATCCTGATGTTAGCTGGGAAGGGTCACATTGCAGGCAATGACACTCTAGCTCAGATTTATATAGGTTGGAGATGAGCTGATCACCAAACAGGTACTTATGAGAACAGGACCCAGATCATGGACCATATTGCTATCAATCCTATTTAGCTGTACTCATATCAGCTTCCCCTAAAAGTTTAGGAACTTCTTGAAGACAGGGGCTGCATTTTAAATGTCTTTACAACCTCCATACCAACCACAGTGATCAACAAATATGACTTGTGCAGTAAATATTTGATCTAGTTGAGTACTGCTGACTCGTAACATAACAAACCTCTGTTTCTAGATGACATTTCATATGAAATATTGTTTTTCTCCTCCATATAAGAAAATGAATCTCTAGTCAAATAGGGTCAGAAGCTCTTTCTCACATACATACTATTAGTTTTAATCTTTAGTAAAACTAAAAAGCAGCCTAGGGCTTCCTTATAAACTCATTTAGAAATATTTATATAAATTGAAATTAAAAAAAAATGGTGAAAGTTTGGATGCATAGAGGATTTAAGGGCTAGGTCAAAAAGCCCCCTGTTGGCCAAGGTTTGAGTTGATATAAAAAATGGCAGGGGAAATCCTCTGTTGTGGGACAAACTGAAGTGATAACTGATTCTATAACAGAAGATGTCAAACCAGACTGTGTGGTTTCAGAAAATCACAGCTGTTTGCAGGCAAGAGCATGGCCACCACGCTGCCACAGTTCCCCTAACCTTGTTCCACTTTCAAGTGGATGCAGGATAAATTCTGTAAAAAATGTACTATAAAAAAACCTGACTCAGTCCTTCCTCGGGTCTGAGGAATGAAGAGGGTCAGCTTACTTAAGTGATTGGCTTCCTGTTTTTCTTAATTATACAAAATGAGGACAATGCAAAACACAGCTGGTGGAGACTCAGATGTTGCTCAAAGCCTGAAACACATAACTACTTGGCAATGAAAAACAGAAAATACTTGCTGGCAAGGGGAGAACTGCCGTGACACATTTCCAGGGGCATGCTTACTACAGCTAAAAAATTCCACCTCTGAAAATAAGACAAGGGGAAGGTCCTGATGCAGGGTTTAAATGGTAGGTGCTAACTTAGACACACACGTGTTATGGAAGTAAACAGAGAGGGAAACTGGAAAGAAGGGATGATGTAAGGAAAGAAGGGAGAGTACTGAGTAATTGGTTTACGAATGATTATGATTATGACACCTAGGGGGCAACACAGGGTTTCTTGGGTATAAATGAAAACTCAGCTACCCTAGGCAGTGAGAAAACAAGCTGCAAAGCATGCGGATGGATAACTAGTCGGTTGTGGAGCATGGCGTGGAATGAGGTCTCCTGGGGAAGGGAGGCTGTATAGCTTAACCAGGACTGGGAACAGATATTAGGTCCTATGTGACACTGAAAGGGACAGTCATATATCAGTGACTCCTTGGTGGATCCCTACTCATCTTTCAAGATTGAGTTCAAGTAATAACCTCCTCTGGAATGCCTTTTTCCAATAATCGGGTGAAAATACGCATCTTCATTGCACTTCCTCAGTGTTGTGTAGCACTAATGAAACCATGAGCATTAATTGTGTATATATCTGCCTACCTGCTCTATTATGAACTCCTTTTGAGACTATAACTTGATCATTTCTATAATTCCCCCAGCAATTAGCATCAGGCAAGCCCTTAAGGAGAGCTCAATAAGTTTTGAATGAATTAATCAATTTGAATAAACATATGGACAAATAGTATGTTTTTGTGTTCAGCCTCATTGGTAGAGTGTGCAAATAATTTCAATTCAGCACAACTTTATTTTATCCTGCACTTATGGTGTGTCAGGTGCTGTCTTTGATGCTGTTAGAAGAAAGCATAGCTCCAAAGTCTGAAGGTTAGAATTAAATACTGTTGCTGGACCACTCCAGATTACAAGCCCCAAGTTCAGGTTTTACATAGCCATCAGTGGCCATCCAATCACTATACTTTAGTATATAATGTATTAGCCTGATCTTGGCCAGACTTATCTCCAATACCTGTTTTTCTCTTCTACTGCATTAACAAGGCCTCAGAATTTTAGTTGAATCTAAAGAGGTAAGAGGAAATGTCTTCTGTGAGAGAGTTCAGACAATCCTAGGGAGTAAGAAATAAGCTTCAAAGAATTGCTAAAAGAACACTGTTCAGAAGTCCAATTCAGTGTGGAATAAGGATTTTTGAGAAAAGAGGCTATATTGCTTAATTAGGATTTAAAACAAGTCTTAAGTGTCATATAATGTTTAATAAAAAAGCTGCCTATCTATAAGGGATGATGCTTATGAATTATTTCTTATTTTTCGTAACTGCTACAGAATAAGGATCATTAATCATTACAGTGGCCCTTCAGTATCCACAGAGGGTTGTTTCCAGGAACCCCACGAATAGCAAAATCTGCAGATGCTCAAGTCCTTTATATAAAATGGCACAATATTTGCATATTACCTATGCTCATCCTCCTATATACTTTAAATCATCTCTAGATTACTCATAATACCTAATGCAGTATAAATTTATATAAATAGTTGATATGTTGTATTATATAAGGATCAACTTTCTGGAATGATTTTTCTGAATATTTCTAATCCATGGTGGTTGAATCCATGTAGACAAAGAGAACCAACTGTATTGTTACAGAACAAGGTTATATTTCACAGCCTCCCTTGCAGCTACATGTGACCAATGGAATATAATCAGAAGTAATTTGTGGCAGTTCCTGGGAACATTCCTTAAAATGTGGTGTTTATGCACTTTTTCCCAATTCCGTCTTATACTGTCATTTTGACTTAAGGTTGAGGTTATCTCTGGTGAATGAGCAAGAGAGGAAAAGACTGGGTCACTGGCACTGTAAAGCAGCCTAGCCCTAGACTGAATCCTGGACTTTGCTGTGCGAGAGAAATAAACTTGCACTCTAGAAAAATTATTGCTATTTCGGTTTCAGGTCAATTTGTAGCAGTGACTTTTTCTAACTAAACACCTGTGTTGACATCTGTATTCTCAACTTAGTTATGGATGAGGTAAGGGTTGTGTTTAGAAAGGTGCATATATGAAAGGATGGACCTTCAAATAATGACCAAAAAACTCATTAGGGACTTTTAAATCTATATTTGTAGAAAAAGGTTGGATTCTATGTCATGGCATGTAGACTTTTTAGAAATACCCACTACCAAATTTTTCAGCCTCCAAATATACCCAGTTACTGATAACTCCTTACCCCAGTCACCTTGCAGTTTCATGCTTCCTTGCCATTGATTATGTTCCTCTCTGCTCCTTTGTTTATTTGTTTATTCTTACTTACTCAAGGTTGAGCTCAGGTTTAATCTCCTACAGGAAGACTTCCGACTCCCTTCCCATGGTTAGGTGCCTCACCTGTGCTCACTATAGCACCCAGTGCATCCTTTTGACTTAGATCTTGTCTCACTTCATTGCAATAGTTTGTTCTTGTGTTGTGTGTCTTTCCTCCCTAAACTGCATGATTCTTGAAAGACGGAACTAGCACTGTCTTTATCAGCCACATTTTTCAGTGCCTAGCACATAGTAGGTATCACATAGTAGGTACCACCTGGCTCATAGTAGTACCACATAGGTACATCATTTAGGTAACACAGCCCATCATTGGTTTTGCGTCCACTATATGGAAGACCTAAAATCTACCCCTGGTCAATTCCTAGAGCCTGGATCTTCCCTGAATCCTATGATAGACAGTTCCTTGATTTCCATCACTCTTGTCTCTGAGGACATTTTTCTTTCTCTCCCGCCCCTCTTATCAACTAAATTCAGAAAATATATTTTAGGTGTCTACTTGCCCAGACACTGGACTAGAAATATGACTTAGAATTAATTTGTCAAAAAAATCCCCTCTGCATTTTATTCTATTCTTTTCTGCCAACTTCTTCGTACAGCAAAGTTATCCTCGTGACTCAAAGCTTGAGGACTATAAAAGGGGGTTGGAGGAAAATCTGTCTTTTGACATTTAAAAGATATGTGGTAAAATTAGAGAACAGTTAGCACTTCTATTTAATAGTGAGAAGAGGCCACACACATTTATGAACATTCAAAACGACCCCGCTCTATGTTCTTACCAGCCAAACAAGCCCACACTATAAAGGAGAGTACATGGAAAGAAAAGTGAATGCAAGGTTTGGATTGATAGGTAAACTTTTTATTACTTGGGTAGTTTTCTCTTTCTCTTTCTTCTTCTTTTATCTATTCCTCTCCCTTCTCATCCTCTCCTTTCATATTGAGAAGAAACCTAAGGCTATGTTGCACCCATTTCACAGAGAAGCATACCAACAGAACCCTTCAATGAACTGCTTGTGCAGAGGTCGGTCTTTGTCTCTACCATGTCTTCCTGTTCATGGCTCAGCATGGCACCCTCCCTTCTTCCTGGTCACCAAATATCAAGTGCCCATGTGCAATCCTTCTTTTTGTACATTCTCAGCGCCCTTTCCCACTCATGGACCAACAGCACACTTTTCTCCCACACAGCTCAGGAGACGTGACATGTAGATGCAAAACGCCTCAGAATTTCAGTGGTATAGATCCAGAAGGCTTGAGTGAGTGGTGGGGGTGTGAGGTGGAAGGAAGGCTTGGGTTTCCAAACATGTTCATCACTTCAGGGAACAGATGGAAAACAAGCATGGAAGGCATGGTAAACCACAACTGACTAAATGAACATGTGGACATCTGGGGTTCAATAATAACTACTTTTATTTACTGCACACTCATTATGTATCATGCATAGCTCTGGGTACCTCCTCTGCTTCATCTCAGTTTGTACTTATAATTCTCTTAGGTAAACAATTCTATCCTGGTTTTACACAGAGGAAACTAAGGCCCTGAAAGATTAAGTAGAGACTAGATTTAAATCTGCATCATTTTGAATCTGATATTACAGTAGACTGCAAAAATAGCCACAAGTCTTTGTAGTATGTTCAGAGGTAGAGTCTATTATCTACTCCCTAAAAATGGAGTGATTAATGGCTTGCTTTGGCCAGTGGAATGAAGCAAAGGTGTTGGGGCCATTTGAGATTAGACCTCAAGAGGCCTCATTTCTTCTCTTCTTAGGAAGCCTGCCACCAGAACCAGGTGAGCAAGCCTGAGAGAGCTTCCTAGAGAATATGAGACCATGCAGAGTAGAGATGATCCATCACTGCCCAGCTGAGATCAGCCCACATTGTTGGTCTTTAGAATTTGGGAGAGGCAATTCATCATGAGCCCTGAGAGCTCCTGCATGTTCTTGCTGGGTACACAAAAAAGGCAAGACCCTGACCACTCTTCATGGGCCATTTCTCAGGGTGTTATTTGCAGTGAGCAACCTTGAAAGATGAATTAAAGGTTTCCTTTAGGAAAAAAGCAGGTTTGCTATAAAAAAAGATCCCCAATATCAGTGTTCCATGGTTGTCATGCAAAACTGGGTGTGCAGCATCCAACTGGAGCCCTCTCTTTTGTCTCCATGGCACTTGGGGACTAAGAGAAACCAGCACCAACATAGTGACTGGTGTTCATGTTGCTTTCTCTGCCATAAGTAATGAAGCCCTTTGTCTCTGACCCAGGAGTTACATGTCTTCTGCCATCACTTAAGAAAGAGTACAGGTAAGCTTATTAGCCTACAACTTGAATGTAATCTCACACTGATACATATTTGTGAGTGAAATAAATGGTGGCTGTTTTAAGTCACTACGTTTTCACTGGGCAGTGATAGTTAATTGGTAAAAATGCCTGCAGCCTGACCCCTCTGCCAGCATTGGCCAAAATGTGGATCCACTAATGGGCTCAGATAATTTTAGGAGTGAAATTAAAGTTTTTCTTTTAATTTTAACTGTTTCTAAAATGTTAACTATTTTTACAATTACCTACGAAGTAACAAATTATGCATTTCCATTTTTTAAAATTTATATAAAATTAGAAATGAATTGATGTAAAGAAAAGTGTTAATCATGATTCAAGATGGCACTTGAATATGAAAACGACTATGATGGCAGAACATAAATAACTGATTTTTAGGAATCACTATACAAATTCATATTGGCTCTTATTGAAAGACATAGGATCCCCCATATGGGTGCACCACTAACATTAAGGTGGGCTGGGAGATCATGAATGATGTTACACTTCAGATACTACTGAGGAGGAACGTTACTCTACCTTGAACCATATAAATTTAAGAAAGTCGTTTCCTCAAATATAGCCACTTAAGGAAAAAACCAAATTCCACGGTCACCTAGATTGGAACTACACACATTTTGTTGGAACAAGAGAAGAACATTTCACTTTAAAGCAGATGTTCAGTTTTTATTATGTCTGAGGACAATCAGGCACTCACTGCAGGGAGAAAAAGCTGCCCGTGGGCATTAGTATGGCACTGTCCATTCCTCCTAGCATTTCTCCAGAGTGAAAATGTGAGCTCCTAGTAATGTTTCATCTTCATGCTCTAGGTTGGCAAGCTCTGAGTCATTCTCAAAGCTTCTTATGAGCAACTGAGAAGGACCGTGAAGACTTCTTAAAGGCAGCTGTGATGAGAGAATCACAGAGTAGGAGAGTGTAAAAAGGAGTTAATCACCTATTCAGCAACTCCTTTCTTTCACAGAAAAGGAGGTGAGGACCAGGGAGGGGGTGTAACTTGTTCAGAGTCACAAAGCAAGTCAGTGGTGAGGGAACAGAGGCTCTAGACCTTCTCTCTCCACTCAGCTTTCTTCATGACCCAGTGCCCCAGGCCCTTGAGTGTGGTTTACTAGTGAAGTAGAGTAAATGACAGATGCCAAGAGAATGGGATTTAGGCAAAGGCAAGTGTCATTTCAAAAATTGCCCTTCCCCAGCAAGGAAGAGAGAAAAGCTAGAGTTTGTATCTTGAAAATAATGTTACAGGGCATATATCATTCCCTTAAGCTAATGTTTCCCTTACAGTCAAACAAAACAAAACAAAGCACAATAAACACCAAAAAAGCCCAACAACTCTTAAACTTCTTAAACAGTAATGCCGAATTAACATACTGGCGTCGATGTTTGTTTCGCTGTCTTCCTTTTGGGACCAGGCTTTATCTAAATATGTCATGTCTGACTCTTCCCATTGCTTGCTCTTCCCCCAGCCAGCATTCAGCCAGCCAACAGATCACAATGTTGTCCAACTACAGCTTGTGAATATGCCTCTGAGGCTTCTTTTCCCCACTGACTCCATGTCTACAAAACTTCCCTGACTAGCACCACCATCAGCTTCCTCCTGGACCACTGTTACACTTTAACAATTGTCCACCCTACTCTAAGGTGGGTTTCTTTCAAATGCATTTTTCTCTCATTGCTACTGAAATGATTTATATTTTGAGCTAACCAGATGTTGCCACTGGTTTTGTGAACTCTTTTAATGTCCCATTGCACTCAGGATAAAATCGGAGCTCCTTAAACAGCCTAGCAACCTTCTCTGTGATGTTATGCTCTCTGTATTTCTAGCTTCATCTCCTGTAAGTCTCCATTTTATCAATAATGCATTACTTATAGTTAGTTCCTTCTGATACACAGGATTCCTGGTCATGATCCCCCTGCTCTGCTCATGGAGCAATCACACACTCTCTACCCTTCCCCCAACCATTCCAAATAGTTACCTCCTATTTATCAAGACTCAGTTCAGATAAGCTCCTCCAGGAAGCTTTGTACTGCCCCCAACTCCCAGGCTGAATAAAGTGGAGGAAGGAAGAGTAAACCCCTCTATGAGACTTTCTGCCCAAGTCCATGATAGCACTTTTCATGTTCAATAGCAAGTATCTGTGTTCATGTGCCTCTGTCACACAAGCTATGGGCGTCTTGAGACTTGAAATGATTCATGTTACTCTACATCCTACAAAGTATGTTTTAATTCTGGCTAAATAATAGAATCACCTGGGGAAACTTTCTACAAAACCTATTGCCAGGTCCCACTTTAGATCAACGAGAATCTCAGGCCTAGAACAAGACACCCTCATTACCTCAGGACCTTTACACTGGCTGGTCCCTCTTCCTGAAGAGCCATTCCCACAGGGCTCATTCCCCTTCCTTCTTCAAGCCTTTTTCTCAGAGGTTACTTTTTCAAGGAGACTTACTCCCATCTCTCTAAACTTGGTAGCACCTTTCCTGCACAGTCTCCTACCCCTTATTAACAGCACACATCATCCTGCCATGTTATACAATTTATTTTTTAATTATAGTTTTGTTTATTGTCTGCTTCCCCAAGTACAAGAGTCATCTGTTTTGTTTAGTAAATGTAGCATCAGTGCTTGGAATATAGTAGGTGCACTGAGGCTACATTATCTAGTTTATCTATTATCTACATTATGAATTCTCTCCCTCTCTCTCTCTTATGGACAGATGAATGAATGGATTCTATTTGCCATTTCTGGTTTAGTGGAAAGAGATTTTTATAAAGTTATGAAAGTTTGAAAAAGTGGAACTGATTGATTCCGTGTCTAGGAACAAGAAATGCTTCATGGAAGAGAAGACAACTAAGCTGAACCTTGAAGCATTTTCCAGGCAGAGAAAGAGGGTCAGTTATTAAAATAAATAGTATCTCGGTAAGCACCAAGCTCAGCTCAGAGTCCAACATACTGTAGTCACTCAACAAGGTCTCAGAACCAAAAGACAATTTGAGTAGAAGGAACAGCTTGAGCACAAAATCCAGAAAGTGCCCGGACAATTTGGGATGAGTGTATTGGGAAAGTAATGACTGAAAAAACTGAACTGGAAATTCTGACTAAATTTGATAATGTGTTTATTATTAGATAATTTCTGCAAATTTTAGAAAAAATCTACAAGTATTTTTTGTGTCTCATTCTTATATATATGCTTATACTATCCGTCTGTGTTGCTTACTATCATTGATATACTTGCTGCCCACATCTTGTTACTTTTCACTTAAACCTTGCATTATTATTTTACTCAGTGTGTATCTTTATATGTATTTTCTACCAACATAGACCTCACCTTCAGTAGTGTAAATAAAGACTTCACGACCTTTCTTTCACATTCATCATAGTAGTGATTGCCCTTAGTAAATGCCCATAGACTATTAACAACAGCTCCTATAAATTCATTCATCTTTTCATTCATCCAGAGAATTTTTTTTACTCTAAAACCTACTGTGTGTCAGACACTGTATTAAAGACTGGAGACACAGATATGGAATTCCAACCTTGCTATCAAGTCCATTGTAGGGAGTTGAGGGATAGAAAAATTGCAACTCAGGGAGTAAGTGATAGAGTGTAGGTAACCCTGGAGTATCTTATAAGCACAGAAGAGATACAGCTAACAAAAAAGAGACAAGGGCCAGCAGAAACTTCCTGGATAATTTTATTTTGGACATTTTTTTCAGTGAAAATGATGAACATATGAGACATTTTATGTAGACCTAAATTGTATTATTAGAGGCATACTCCCATAGAGACAATTACCGTAACATTTAAAAGATAATAGCTTACTTAAATCACATATTAAAAGAAAAATATAGTTTTCTCATAAGGCCTAATCAATTCCACTTTCGTTCAAAATTCAATAATATATACTACTAAAACGTTTCTTTTCCTGTGAGAAGTATCAGAAAAAATGCTGCTGGGATTTTTGTTAAAGGGGTAAGCATTCTTAACAGTTTCATCATTAAACTCTAATAAAAGATCAGTAGCAATGAATCACGTGGAGGAAGGACATTTCAAGACTAGAACCTATGTGCAATGGCCTAAAAGCACAAACAGAATGGCCAGTGTGGAGATCCTGAGAATGTGTTGCTGTAGTGTGGCAGGAATGTGGGGAGACGCACTGAGAGAATCTGTGGGATATGGACACGGTGCTAAAGAGGCAGGAATGGGCCCAAATCGTTAAGATCCAGACATGCTGAGGAATTTGGACTAGATCATAAAGTAATGAGCAGCCATAAACTAGGGATGTAGTAGGGGAGGACCGGGGGGCAGAGGGACCAGTGAAGTGATCCCTAGAATAATAATTCAGACAAGGGATGAGAAGAGCCGATGTCAGTCTGGATAGAGAATAACAGATGGAGGCACAATTGACAGGACTTGGTGGCTGGCGGGTTGTGAGGGCTGCTGGAGAGCGAGCTGTCTGGATGACTCTCAGGTTTCTGGCCGGAGCAGCAGGGTACCTGGAAGGTGCCACTCACCAGAGGATGCGTACAGGGGGAGGGGAAAGAAGGTGAGCAAGTTTTAAGCAGGAGAAGCGTGAGTTCCTGTAGTAGCAGGTAAACAAGCCCTATTGGCAGACTTCTGGAACTCAGGGGAAGGAGCTGGGATGGAGATACCCATGAGGAAATACTATGAGCACCGGATCCCCTGTAATCCATCCATTGCTTATTTCCTCCTGCAGCGTGCCAGGGGTTCGCAGTAATATGCCAGGGCTTTCACAAAACCACAGGCATCTCTTGGATCATAAATATACTAAAAGATGTGGAGAAAAGTGTACATTAAAACAAATATGAATATCTTAGGATCTAGAGTGCAAAATCTGTATGGATTTTTTGGATAAAACCAGAATATCCAAACAGATTACTGGTTCGTTGACTTTTGCATAGAATCTCAGCCTCACACTACACCACAGACCTTCCCCACCCCCCACCTCCCTTACACACACACACACACACACATACACACATGCACTCTTGTTTTTAGTGCTTTGGAGGAAACATGTAGACAGGACTGCACCAAAGCAGTTCTCGGGCCCTGTGTGATTTAGGTCCCAGTGAGCAGCCCATTCACGAGGTCAGCCTAGAAGAATTGGGCACCCCTTCTAGCTGTGAGTTTTTAAAAGGCAGCAAGCTGCTGCTGTGTTCTCATTCAGCTCTGTCTCCTCGTATCAGTAAAGACTGAAAGAATCCCCGTTGAAACATGGAAATGTGGAAAGAATCAGCAAGTGATTGGACATTACCGTGTCTTTGGGGTGACTATAGCACTTTGGAGTGAATATAGCGCTTGGGTTACAATTTCATTCTTACTCTACACGAGACAAGTAAGTCATTCACAAATCTTGAATTCACTTTAAAAGGTACCTGCTAAGAGGTCAGAAGCTTCTTTTGTATTTCACTGTTACCTGCTGCCTTCAAAATACATATAATAAAGTGTAAAAAAATTCCTTTACCACCAGGTAGCCTCAATGTGAAGAACACTCAGCACTTACTGGCCTCAAAGTGATAGGTTTCAGCCAAAGAAAAGGTATTTTTAAATGTGCTAAACCCAGCTAATGAAGGCCTTCTGTTGGAGAGAAGCATGGGGAGCCCTCCTCTGTCTTTACACACAATGACTCCAGGATTTGTGGTTAAACAGCTGCTTACTGCTTTCCTTGTGGCAGAACTCATTATTTTATTTCCTTCCACAAATATTTAATGAATAGAAGTAGCACTGCAGCAAACAACAATTAGGAGAAGTTTGAGTTCTTTTTGTCAATAAGAAAACTCCTACTCCTTAGACCCATGATGTAAATTGTGACAAGAATGCAAAAGACATTCCATCTTTGGAAGTCTGAGAGTCGGTTTTTCTCCCTGGCATCTCCCCATCCAGCCAGTCCTTTCTTAGTAAAAGAGAATCGCATCACCATGAACTATATTTATTTCCTAAATGAGTCATTCTTATCATGAGTATTCCTCTAGTATTAAGCCAATTTTTTTCTCTAAAGGGAGGAGGAGGGAAGATAATTTTTAAAAAATCCTTACCCAAGGACATGCTGAGAGAGAGAGAAAGCAAAGAGAGAGAGAGAGAGAATTGATGTAAGAGAGAAACATATATTGGTTACCTTCCGTATGCCCCCCAACTGGGGATTGAAGCCCCAACCCAGGTATGTGCCCTGACTGGGAATCAAACTGGCAACCCTTCAGTGCACAACCAACTAAGCCACTCCAGCCAGGCCAAGGTACTTTTTTTTAAAGTTCATTGAGTACCTATTATGGGACAACTCTGCAAAACTATTTCTTTAGTCTCTAAAACACGATAGATAGTACTATTCTAATTTTATAGTGTCTCTCATGCCAAATCTACCATTAATTAATTACAAGATAGTTTGTCTACTAACTGCATTTTAAAGTAACTTAACCATCTTTTCAAGTGGAGACAACTTTTTAAAAAACCAACATTTATTTAGTGTTCATGTTCACAAATAAAGAAACTGGAGCTCTGAATTGAAGCAACTGGTACCCACTAAGAAAGTTGTCGGACCATGCCTCAAACTTGGATCTGTCTGACGAGAGAGAAAAGGCTGGCAAAGTTAGGTGAGATGAAGTATAGCTTTAATTACAGTCTGAGAAGCTGAACTTCTTTGAACAAACAGTTGGAAACCAAGTATTTGAATAAAAAGGTAATGCAATGAGAATTATATTTTAGGAAGACTCATTAATATCAGGGACTTTGATTGCTGGGATAAAAATTACACTAAGTTTGGAGGGACAAAGATATAAAAAACGTTGGGGGACTCAGTGTTCTCCAAAATAACAATAGATAGAATTAAAGAAGGAATTATATTAATTAGGCAATGAATGATGAACTAAGGCTAAACCGTACATGTATATCTATATCTACATCTACAACTATATCTATATACCTGTCAGTGAATCATGACAGTAAAACACTGAGGGGTGATTTTATAATCTTCCCACTGTAGGAAAGAATGTTTCATAAATTTTGAGACTAGCTGCTCTCCTCTCTAAGGTCAAGATGAAAAGAAAGAGTCTTGAATAGCAGAAGAAGGATTTAGTTCGGACAGAAGGTTTATAAGGGTTTTGATCTGGAGTCAGGCTAGCATATCCCTTCCTAGGAATCCCTGTGGGTTGGGACAGGCATGCATGTGTATATGCTGTAGGCCGCTCAGCTAAAGACCAGCTCCTCCTGATTCTATTTCATTCCACTTAAAGAAGCTGCCTAATATACTGGTCATCAGGAATAAAGAATACCAGTTTCATGGTTTTGCTTACTTTTGACCCAGTGAAAGAAAGAGATAGGAACTTAAAGCTTCCTTGAAAGGTCTATTCTAGCCTGATGATTTTGTGGTTTTATGCTTCATTTCGTCATTGAAATACTCAGAAAATAGCCACGGTGGCAGCTCCTATCAATGATAATTTAGCAGTCCCAGATCTTTCAATTCCAGCTAAGATTAGATTGTTCTTAAGTGTATCTGAAAGACGCATGGCCGATCTGCTTCACATGGCAGCAGATGAATAAGCGTTTGCTTCTAATTCCACCTACTACTTCTCCCTCTTTCTGCTGCTTTTAAAAGCATCTGCTATCGCAGATGCAGAAGATATGTCACTATGAACAACTGCTTTGTTGGGAAGACTGCATTTCGTTTCTGTCATCTGTTCAAAGTAAAACTCAAGTCCACTTCCAGGCAACACCAGTACAATGAACAGAAACGTCCTTATAGGCTCATCTATAAGGCTAAATCTAATCATTTCTACCTTAACCTACCCTAAGTTTATGTAACTTAATATTTTTGACTATGTTATGCTTGATATATGCAAAATAATGTATGTAATGTAAAGGGAAGTTTTGAAGCATTGTAATAAAAAAAACACACCAATTTAAAAACAAGAATGTGATAAAGAGAATTGTGTGCTCTCTGTATTTCGGTATCCCTTATGCTCTAACAACTTTCCCCAAATTTTTAGCACTCTCTTTATGATTTTATGGTTTTAGCACTTACATATGAATCTACCCAAAAACATATTGCTCAGATTTATTTGTTTTTAAGCTTCATACAAATGTTATTATACTATTTACAGTTCTCTTAGACTTGGTTTTCCTACTCAATATTGTTTCAAAGATGCATTCCTGTTCAGCCATTGGTATTGCTGTATATTATTCCATTGTGTGAATATACCATAAATTATATTCCCATCCTCTCACTGGCTTACATTTGTGATTTTCTAAGTTTTGTTTTGTGTTTTTCCTTTTAGGAACAAAGCCGCTATCGTCAGTGAATGTTTACAGGAGTTTCTCTAGGATGTAAAGGAGCAGTGGAAGTTCAAAGTCATAACATTTGACTGTGTAAAATAGTGTCAATTTCTTTTCCAAAATTGTTGTACCCACAGTAGTATATAAGAAACAACCTCAATAGCATGTGCAGTGTCAGGCTTCCTAAATGTTTGTTCATACATGGAATTGAGTTTAATTTAGATCCCTTTGTTATTTGTGAGGTTTGGTATTTTCTTATATGTTTATTCATTTTTTGTTTACCTTCCTTTTTGAACTCTCTGACAATGTCTCTCAACCACTTTTTCTATTGTATTGGTTACTTTTACTTTTATCAACTTGTAAGATTTCTTTATATATTCTCAATAAAGTCATTCGTTGACTATTTATATTGCAAATACTCTTTCTCATTTTAGGACTTGGCATTCCTTTTCCTTGTGGTATCTTTTGATAAACAGAGTTTTAAATGAGTTCATCAGTTTTTTCATTTATGGATTTGCATTTTGTTAAAGAAGCACTTCCTAATGACAGAGTCATAATGTTATTTTCTTATATTTTCTTCTAAAATGTTTACAACTTTGCCTTTTTCACTTATGTATTTAACAAAACTCTTATTAATTTTACATCTGATGTGAGGTGGGGATCAGTTAAATATTTCCATTTATACGCAGTTGTCCCTGTTTATAAATTTGTCTTCCTTTCTTCAAGGTTCTGCATCACGGTTTCTATCATATATCAGGCTTCCATATAGTTAACAAATACACCATGTGTCAGGTAATCTCTTAAGTGTTTTATAAATAATTAACTCATTAAATCCCCATCATAACTTTATGAAGTAGGTACTATTTTCATACTTTTTTAATAATAAGAAAATAGAGGCATGGACAGTAATTTGGGTCTGGAACTGGTATCCTTAATTTTTGTTTCAAGTTCTTCTGTTTACTTAATTAGTTAAAATGCTTCTAAAACCACACTGTCTTCATTAGACTTGGTTTCTTTTCAGTAGTATATTGGTTGTTTCTAAGCTTTACTCATATATACATTTTATATCAGGTTGTCAAACCCCTCAAACATCCATTTTGGAATTTTATATGAATTGCATTGAATCTATACAGGCCAATTTGGAATGAATGACATCCTTATTAAGTCTTTATGTCCATGGCCATGGCATGCACTACATTTATGTATTATTTAGTAAATGTCAATAAAGGTTAATATACATTTTTCTGTTAATATACATTTTGCATATATACATTGTTTGATTAACTCCTAAGTACTTAACTTATGGTTTTATTTGTATTTTACTTAGATATGGTCTACCATATTACTAGAAATAGTAGTATTTTAACCTCTTGAGATAATTCAGAGGTATCTTATGATCTCTCATTACAATGGTGGGTTTGTTCATTTCTCTCTATATATTGTTTTGCTTCCTATATGTTAATGATATTTACTACGTGTACACAAGTTTAGAATATTTTTTCATGAAATGAGCATTTTATCACCATATAATGATCTTCTTTACCTCCAATATTCCATTGAATTTCAAAGTCAATTGTCTGATATTTGTAAACTCCTCCAGCTTTCTTTATTTAGCATTTGCATAGTGTACATTTTTCCCTTGTTTATCATCAAACTTTCTATGCAGTTATATTTTAGGTGTGTCTCTTATCAAATGGCACATTAGGTGGATTTTTATTATTCAAATGATAATTTTTCTCTTTCATTTGGCATATTTAATCTACATACATTTATGTGATTTTTATATTTGAAATTGCTTTTCTATATTATTTTGCGCTCTATTTTTGCTTTATATCCTTTATTAATTTTTTTGATTGATTATAATATCTTTTTCTTCTTTACCATTTTATTCCTCTACTGGTTTGACATCCATACACTATTTCTAATCTCTTAATGATTACATATTACATTTTCCATATATCTATTACTTAAAAGGTAAAATGTATTAGTATCTTAACCAACCATCCCCTGCTCCACCACACACACAAACACCCATACAAACAAAACAAAGAATCAGAATCCAATTATCCCCAGGTTAATATAAGACTCTGACATTTGGCTTTCCATGTGGATGGGGTTTCAAGGGTTATCAGTAAAATCAGAAAAACAAATTACTGTCCTGTAAAGACATTTGAATAATTCTCTGCAGGGGAACTTTGACCTCCTAGCATCTTATTGGTCCCCCCTCCCTGCTCTAGTTCAAATCACTGTTATTCTACTACAAGGCTGGAAAAAGTTACCCAGGTAATAGGCCACTGTCCATTCAATTTGAGAGGGAAAATGCTTTCAGTTACTGTGATTGGAATAGCAGACAGAAGCTGAGTTACAGGGTAAGAAAATTCTGAGCTTATTTTCTTTGGCTTATGTGTCCTGGCTTTAACTGAGAAAGAAGCTGAGTCTTTCTGTCATTTATTATGTTGCTTTCTCTACCTTGTAGGTATTTTATGGGCAAACCTCTAAGGAAAAGGAGGTTCCCAATACTTCTTTTATCCCATCATTACATCTTGATACATGCCTCCGAGCCAACATTTATATGAGCATGTCACCTGCTGCAGAAGTCATTGTATACAAGACATTTAACAACATATAAATGACGGTCTGAAAATGACCAAAAAGTGGGTAAATTTCATTAAATTTTCTGTTTATATATTTACTTACTATTAAAGTAGTAAGTCAAGGCTCATGGCATGCATAGTCTACTATGTAGATGTTTTCCTCTCATGACACTTATGTTCCTCTTATAAATTATCATGTCAAAAACAAAATAATATATTTATTCTAGACAGGGGTTTTAACAGATGTCCTTTTCTGGTCTTTAAAAATGCAGTTCTGGCATTCAAGTGCCCCCAGTGCATCTGGTAGCTGACTTGCCCCAAGCTCCAAAGTTCCATGAGTAGGCAGGTTCATTCCTGGGTCAGATTCTCTCCTGCAATGTTTGGCAAAATACTCTTAGGATTTGGCTTCCACCCCTATGCGTCTAAGGAACGTCTAGTCTATTATGTTTATTATGTTACCAAATCTTTGCTTTTTAACTCTGTTCTAACTGGTTGAAAAGTCAAGTACCTTCGAGTAAGGAAATTGGAATTGTTTTCCTCTGGAGTCCCACTACTTCACACCTTCCTCACAGCTCACCTGAACCATGGCAATCACTTCATAACTGGGCGTGGCTTCCAGTTGCCCCTTTCTCCTGTGTTCCAGGGTCACCAAACCTGTTGCCATTCCCTGCATGTGTCTCACAATCCCACCTCTCCATTCAGCTAACACTTACTGAGTGCTTACTATGTGCCAAACACTGGGGATACAGAGAGCACAAAGATGTATACTCATCCCCAATTCATGCTGTTTACCCTGCCTGGAGTAACTCTCTAGCAACTCCTAATAATCCTCTAAAACCCACCAATGCCATTTTCTTTTAGTGGCCTTTCCTAACTACCTCGTTTTCAGAATGAGTCACTCTTCTGTACTCCTAGTATTTCTATAATAGTGGCAAGATCATTAGAATATTATGTCTGCTACTACCTTTCTTTTTTTCTCTAATTCCAAACAGATAACCATGCTTTCCTCTTTGTCTCTGGATTTTGACAAGGTTAACACCCTATGAAAAAATTATTTTAAGTGTCCTGGCTTTGCAGAAAATGTGAAGACATTATGGGTTGCAGGTGCAAGACAGAGAAGAGAGAGTGCCTTTGAAACCCTGGGAAGTGGGTAGGGGAAATTGCAGGAGATTGAGAAGGGAGTAGAGATCTGTAGGTCTGGAGAGACGGAAATCCCTGGAAGTACTTGTGAGGTGACTGCAGACAACTCCAGCTTCACCACTGATTTCCATGGAGGGTGAGATCTCCACCTTCACCACTGATTTCCATGCCCCACATGTGTCAAAAGCAGGAAGGCACAAGACCTGAAGAAACCATGGAAGTTCAAGCAATGCCTTTATGGTTTCCTTTAAATTCTGAACTCTTTAAGCAGAGGGATCATGGCTTAATTATCTCTGTTGCCTCAGGTCACGGCACAAGACTTTGCACACCACAAGGGCTCAATTGTGTGTACCAAATAACCCTCACAATGAGCAAATGTATGTGGAAACAAACGGTAAAGATGGAATTTATTTTAAAATCACATCCCTTACCATACATTTCATTTGTGGTATTTCTCCATACTTTCATGCATATATTAGCCAAATATCGCAGTGTTTTCTGAGTAGCATGTGATTTTTCACATATCTTTAATATGTATACAGTGTCACAGTTCTTCCAAGCATGGGTATGCAGTTTGGAAGTGTTCACTTCTAAACATTATCTGAGAAAATGGGTAAGAACTTGTTATAGCAACTTGTAAAAATAGTCCCTTTTCCCCCGCATTGGAAGGGCAACAATGAGCATGTGGGTTCACATTCGCACTTGCTGTCGCACATAACAATCACTGCAGAGCAAATAGTAATTAGTGTGTAATGAACAGTGTCCAATTGGGATCAGCTTCTGAATTACCATCGAAATGTGGTGACGGCAGAAAATTTGCTACGATTATTGCTGCCCAGCAAGCCCCAAGAGATCCAATTCTTCTCGAAAATCTTAAGATACTCAGCACATTTCTTTCTCTGTGTTCTTAAGCTGTCATTTACGCTTGGTAACTTTTTTCTCCCAATTAGATAAGCTCCAAGGTTAGGAGACTTATCTTGAACTTTTCAACATTTCTGACAGCACAGGCCTCGGTGCTTTGGAGTAGAATAAACAGGCCTTCGGCAAACACATGCTGATTAACAATCTGACAGTATCCAGAATAACAAATTTTAAAATAATGCCTTGTAAATATTTGCTTTCTATTTTGTGGGGATGGGAGATGATGGCATGTAGGAGATAAACAGAAATAAAGACCTAATTCCAAGCTCTGTGATTTAAGCCAGTGAGCAAGGATTGTACTTTAACAGATGGAGGCACTCATATCCCTTACTCTGCTGTTGCGCTCATTCAGTGCATGCTGCCTCTCTACCCAGCCCATCCCCAAAACTGTTCAGCTGTGAATGATGCCAAGCCCCTCTCTAACAGAGCACACAATCAATCTTTTTTGGGGGAAGATATATATTGATTAACCAAATAATCTCAGGGATTTAAGCCTATGATGCGTGATGGGAACACAGAGATAATTAAGGCACGGGTCTGCTCCTGAGCAGTACAAATAGGAAGTAATTGATGTAACAAATCGAAGATGCAAATTGGATTGTGCCACCTTCATTCAAACCCTGGAACGCTTCCTCATTTCTCTCATAATGAAGTCCACCATTTATTAGTGTCAAACAAAACTCTCAGAATGAAGGCCTGGGTGTCTACATCTTCAATGTTATCTATCATCCCCACCTTCACCCTATCAGCAGCTCTGAAATATTGCTGCAATCGCCCTAACAACCATGCTCCATGCTTTTGTCATGATGACCAACCCCCACACACCTAAAACCACCTTCCCCAAATAGCACTCTAACAAATGTCTATCTCATAAAGAAATTTCTTCACAAAACTTTTCCTACCTTTTGCAGTTTCTTAGGTGGAATTGACTATGATTTCCTGTTCCCCTTATCCTATGAGATTTTTAATGTAAATACTGCTAACTTGGTATCTGTATCACATGTATATTTGTCTTCCTCTATTATACCATAATATTCATCAAGGAAAAGATCAAGCCTTATTTGCTTTTTACCTTTAGTACTTAGGATGAATGAAAGAATGAACCAAAGGCTTCAGTCAATGGACAATGGCTCTCACCCTTGGCTGCACTTAGAATTACCTGGGAAGCGTTTATAAATCCCCATTCTCAAACTGCATCCAGAATCAATTAAGTCAGAGTCTCTGGGGAGTGGGGCTCAGACAGCAATAATTTTAAAGCTCAGCGGAAGATTTCGAAATGTAGTCAAGATTGAAACCTACAGACTTAAGGGTTCAGTGAGTCATGGTAACCTTTCTGAGTATGGTTTAAGGTATGTGATGTAAGCATAAGCCAGAAATCACTGGGCTCAAGTTTGAGCAGTGCAAAGGAGGAAGGAAACAAGTGTAGGCCAGTAGAGGGCCAGTCTCTTGAGATTGTTCCCATAGCCAATTAAGCTATGAAACACCCCCTTTGTGACATTAGCATATTAAAGACTGAGCAATCATACAACAAAGAAATCTGTTTAATGCTTAACTTAATGTTTTCTAAATTTACTTGGACTTGAAAACACAATTTTTTTCCCATCTAACACCTATTAACTTTCCAGACAGATGACAATACAGACTTTTTCTTCTTTCAAGAATTGGGTGATAATGGGAGTGCAAGTACTGATGTAGCTTGGAGGGAGAAAGAGGAGTTGATTTTTATATCTTTAGAATAGGAAAGACAGTCATATTTGCAGAGTGAAAGGAAGAAGATACTAGAGAGGGAGAAACTAGAGATGCTATGACATTTATGTAGCGTCTTCTGTGTGCTTGGCCTCTGTATGATGGGGACACACAAAAAAGAGGTAACTACTCCATTTGGAGCGCCAGCAAAGACCTCACCCAAGAAGTGACATTTGAATTATTTTTTCAAAGACCAGCAGAGAGGTTCTCAGGAAGGAATAAAAGAGGGATGACAGACGTAAGAAAGCATGAGAAAAGAGCACGAAGGAGCAAGGTAGGAGTACAAAGGAATTGTGGCTAGAATATGGGCAGGGCTGGCAGGACATGAGACTGGAAAATAAGACTGAGCCCTGTGTAGTATAAGAGATCTGACATGCATGGCAAAGGTTGGGATTTATGAGGTATAAAATAAGAAATGAAGTGCTATATTTGTCTTACAGAAAAATCACTTGACAGCAGTGTGAGTGATAGACTGGAAGCGGAGAGACCTGCCAGAGATAGACCAGTTTAGAGCCTATTGCAATTATGGGACCGTTTCTGGTTTCCATGGATACAACTAGGCATAGGGAATTATTTAGTAACACAGCATGGAACAGCATGTGATCTTTAATGGTTTAAAGCAAACATCCTACCTCAAGACTCTTGGGCATGTTTCCAAAATATAAACTCAGCACTTAAATCAACAGCTGCAATGATAGCCCTTTGGAATCATGGAAATGGCCCTTCATGCAAAAAGTAGATCACAAAATGTAGGTCGTTCAAAAAACTCCCAACAGCACTTTGGAAAATTGCAATTTAAAATAATATTCATGTCAGATTTACTTTTTGGGTCTTATACTTTTCTTGAAAGTATAGATAGCTATGGCAGAAAAAGTTCTGTTTCTGGGCTTTTATTTTGAGATGTCCCCAATTGCATCTTAACCAAAGGCTTAGCCATTGTCAGAGCTCCCTCACGAAGTAGTAAAGCCCTTTGCAGAAAGGGAACTCATTCTCTGCTTATTTGAATGAAATGAACATACAAGTAGCTGATCCTGCTCATGCCCAGTGCAGTGGAAAGAGCTACCCAGGCACCAGCAGTTTTTTGAACACGCACAAACCAATTCTGCAAAGAAGAAACACTGTTTGGTTCTCAGTTCAAGGTAGTAATGATTTCACAGGTTATTCCTGTTTCAATTCTTCCTGAAGTGACATAAAGCTTTACTCAGATTCACTGATGAAAGATTAATGTGGTTTCTTTAACCATAAATAAAAGCACAAAAGAAGAAATGGTACAATGTTCCGGATGCTTTCTTGGTTTTCCGGTCATATATTAAAGACTGGTTTTGAAGCAGGGAGGTATAACCATTCCCTGGCCTTATTTTTAAAAGCTTACTTTAAAAAAAAAAAAATTGAATTTTTTGAAAAAGCAGATGCTGCAGTGTAGATAAATCAATTAGAACTAACAAAAATATGGCATATTAAGAGCAAGAGTTAAAGAAATATTAATATAGAAAAAACCCCCAGCTACTATATGAATAATTTAAATTACATATGATAGGGAAGTGCTGTTTAATATTTTATTTTTCCTACATAAACACATAGCATTGGCTAGTTTTAGGGTGAAATCATTTATTAGACCAACTACAAATGTCTCCTACCAACTAGAAGAATGAACAGCCTTGCTCTGTTGAAATTCCTAACGAAAAGATGGAATTTGGGTGGCCAATGCCAGCTCAACCTCAGGAAGGCATTTCTAACAATTAGCACTATTGCTTTATAGGATGGGCAGTAACTGAGAGAGAGCGTGAGGCCTCTCATGGGTGGAGCTCTGGCCGCGGAGAGCATGTGTCTGAACCCAGTGACCTCTGAGTTCCTTTTTGATTTTGAGATGACATATTCTCAATGAGAACTGAACTGAGGACTAAGCCTAACTCTATTACTATAAATCCATCACTTTCCTAGTCATTAATTCAAAACACTATTCCTGGAAGACTTACTATGTATCAGGCTCCACACAAGATGATGACAGTGACAGACTGAATCTCTTGTGCTTATGAAACTTAGAGTCTGATTGGGAAGACAGACACATCAACATTACTCCTAAGGCAGGGTGCTGATAGGGGCCGTGCTTGCACAGTACCCCATCCCTTATCCACGGGGGGTATACTTCAAGACTCCCAGTGGGTTCCTGAAACCATGGACAGTATCAAACCCTATATATACTATGTTTTTTCCTATACATACACTTTACAGCTCCTCTTTGGCAGATCCTAATTGCCAGTATCATTACTCTTTGGAGACATTAAGTAAAATAAGAGTTACTTTAACACAAGCACTGTGATACCAAGACAGTCAATCTGATAACTGAGAAGGCTACTAAATGACTAATCAGTAGGTAGGTATACAGTATGGATATGCTGGACAAAGGGATAATTCACATCCCCGGCAGACGAAGCGGGACGGTGCATGATTTCATCACACTACTCAGAATGGCACGCAATTTAAAATGCAAATTATTTATGCTGGAATAAAACCATGAGAAGCAAAATTATGGATAGGAAGATTACTGTATTTCTCTTTCTTATAAACTCTATTATTATTAGACAAGCATTTTTTTTTTTCTCCTGAAAAATTGATAGTTTTCAAAGAACTCCGTTTTTTTTCCAACCAGTCTCTACAAATGCTAGAGTCCAAAAATTATGTCAACATGTCTTTCTTTTTCATGAGAACAATGAGGTCAATGGTGGTAGCTATTTTGCTGAGGAAGGGTGATGAAAGGATGTACGCACTGTTCTACTCTCTGGGTATTGATTTGTTTGTAAAGTGCAGATGCTTTTCAAGAGGAAGCCTGGATGATATGACCATGGCCATCATGAACCATTAGAGCCGCAATCAGTTACTATGGTATAAAGAGAGACAACCTATCTCTAAGTCCTTGAATTTTGAACTTTATAATGGACAGATTAGGCTGACACCATCTGAACCCATTTATCAATTATAGCATCAGTAAAATAGGACAAGGCATCATGTGCCTCCTGATGAGAGGCAATAAGAAGGATCCAGCATTGCCTATAAAGCATTCCTGCCAATTAAAACCAGCTAGTCAGGCCTCTACCCATAATTAGCAGATTACAGGAAATGGGGTAGAAAAAAGTAACAAATTAAATGATACCACAAGCATCGTGCTAAACAAATTCAGTGTAGGAGAAATTCTTCAGGAATTTCCTAGCTTCTTTAACATGTATAGAGGTAAAACAAAAAAGGGGAAACTGGCAGATTAAGAGACATTTAAATTCATACCCACCATATATAATATGTAGATATTGATTGGATCCTAATTAGAATAAACAAATTATTAAAAAGACAGGGTTTTTTGGTGGTAATTATTTTGTAACATATATGTTTATCAAATTATCACATTGTACACATTAAACTTCTAAAATGTTATAGGTAGATTATATCTCAAAGCTAGGAAGGAAAACTATGTAAAGAATATTATTAGATCAACTGCTATATTGGAATATGGGATGACAGAGTAGCTGAAATAATTCCATCAACTTCAATTTCGGAAGATGAGAACTGTACTGTAGTTGTTTTTCCCTAAGTTTTAAGACATTTGGGAAATACTGAACATGGTCTAAATATTAAATATTACTTACAAATCATTGTTCATTTTGCTTATTTTTATAATTATCTTTTGGTTACATTAAAATGATCATTATCTTTTAGAAAAACATGCTGAGCTATTTATGGGTAAAATTATATGATTTAAATTATTGTATCAGACATTCAAATAAGTGGGAAAGCAAGGATAGATGAAAGAAAATTTGGAATGTGAAAATAGGGGTTATTATCTCTACTTTGGGGTATGTCTGAAATATCTATAATAAACATTTTAAAAGAACACTTTCCCTGGGTCGTAGAGAGATATGTCTGACTTTCATACTCAAAGATCAGAGAAAATCTTTGGCTGTAAATATGAAGACTTCACAATTTCAAAAAGCCGAGAGATTCAAAAACAAGTTGATACATGGAACACAAGACCAGTCTGAACAAATGGTGTAAAATAAAAACAATGTGAGGTTTTGGAGACTTGCTTTTGATGGAGTGTTGGTAATGAGGTGAAATGAAAGAGAGATGAAAATAGCAGCCATCTAGAGCACCTAATATTGGAATGTGTCAGATAATTCAAAAGACTTGAGCACAAAACCTATTTTATATTTTGATGCATTTCACCTTAAATTTTCAAATTATTTCATCCACAGCTAAAGCTATAAAAAATCATATTAAAAATAACAAAATTCTCCCAGGCGGGCATGGCCCAGACGTTGAGCATCGACCTAGGATCCAGGCGATTGCAGTTGGATTCCCGGTCAGGGCACATGCCCGGGTTGCGGGCTCGATTCCCAGCCGGGGGTGTGCAGGAGGGAGCTGATCAATGACTCTCATCATTGATGTTTCTGTCTCTCTCTCTGTCCCTTCCTCTCTCTGAAATCAATAAAGATATAGTTTAAAAAAAAAATTTCTTGAGAAAGAGGCTGGTCTTCCAAGCGCAATTGGACAGTATGTGAGAAGAGGAGCTGAAGCTCTCTCAGGGTGATAGGGGAAAAGCAGATCGCTGGCAAAGAGGCAAGGGGGTGGGGGTGGGGGGTTGGGGGGATTTGGGGGAGAAGATCAAGAAGTTCAAAGATGTCTTTTGTATCTTAGTGAAGCAGGGGGCAAGGTCTTTGGCTGAGAGTAAAGGAAGTGGCTATGTAGCAGATGAGAAACTTAGGTAGGCCAGGAATGAATTCAAGACCGTATAAGTGGATAATTAGAAGGTGATGGGAGGCAATGGATTGGAATCTCATGATGTGTTGGTGCAACGAATAAATTGTGCTAATGGGGTGCTTAAGGAAATAAGCCAGAAAAATAGAATGTGACAGTAGAAGAGTCATATGCTTAAAATCAAGATTTCAGGAAAAAAGGCAATTATTTGTGATGACAAATCCAGGTGTTGTCATGGGAGTGGGTGGCTAATTTGGAGTTGAGGAAAAGGTCACTTAAGATGCAGATGTCAAGAAACTGAGGGCCTACAGTACTGAATAGTTTATCCATGTGGATATTGAAATCACCAAAAGTGGTTAAGTGGGGAATTAGATTATGAAAAAAACAACACAAAGATTCAGCCCTGGCACATTTGGCTCAGTGATTAGAGTGCAGCCCGGTGTCCCAAGGGGTTGTGGGTTTGATTACTGGTCAAGGGCATGTACATCGGTTGCAGGTTCGATTCCTGGGCCCTGGTTGAGCGTGTGCAGGAGGCAACACACTCTCTCTACCACCCCCTTCCATTCTCTTTAAAAATCAATGGAAAAAATATCTTCAGGTGAGGATTAAAAAAACACACACAAAAAACAAACAAACTAAGATTCAAATAAACATGTGTGTCTGTGGGGGTTGGGTAAGTGTGTGGGCTATCATAGGATTTTTAAACTTTATCACATTACTGCACATGAATCTCCAAGAAGCAAATTCATTATACAACCTTTTCCAAAATTACTTGAACAGAGAATGTCTTTTGCTTTTAGAATAGTACTAAAATGATTGAGGAATACATGTAGGGGGCGGGATACAAAATTATTGTTTTCCAAACTGTAGGTAGAAAATGATTAATTGGTACAAAAGACAGTTTAGTAGATTATAGTCAGTCTTTTAACAAATGAAATATTAGCCCAGAAAAGGCTAGAATATATAGAGGTGCTCTAGTAAATGATGGACCACTGTTTGCAAAACTTATGTGGGAGGGAAGTGGCCCAGTTTCACCTAATTCAGGACATTCATGGAGCTCTGTTTTACTAGAGCCTGTGAAAACTGCCTCACGGGTCAGCAGCCAAATGCGACGCTCTCTTCTATTTTTGCTTCCATGCAGTAGGCTCACCTAGGCAGAGTTGGCTTTCTCCAGGCTGCTGGCCCATTCTTTACTTTCTTGCTATTGTGCTCTCTGCCTGTGCAGAACTGAGCAGAGTGGCCCTGCGGGTGCACCCATCTAGGTCTCACTCTTCCTATTTCAGATGCTCTGGACCTGAATTTGAGTGGCATATTTAGGTATCTTAGTTTCATAAAGGAAAGAGTGGGATGCCCACCTTATACCTTTAGGCTTAAGACACAATGGTTTCTCAGTTTTTACCAGAGCTGTGCACTGGTAAAAGTGCACTGAGGAGTTCATGGGTCTTCAGTTGTGAAGTGGTGCTCAGAAGCCAATGGAGCTTCGATGCCTCATGTACAGATTCCTTCATCAGGAATCTCATGAGAAGAAAGGACAGGTGCAGGACAGGGATAGGGCAATTCTGGGTCCCTAGCAATCATGCCACCGTTAGGAAAATAAATTTCAATCTAAACCCTAAGTATTTATTATTAACCTGTAATTACAGGGGTTTTTTTTGCCCCTATCTCTCAACAATCTTGGGTCAGCAGAATTGTTATTTTCTACACATTATTAAATTCAGGATTATTGAGGTTAAGTAACCTGTTCTATAACACAAGCTGGTGGTAAGGCCACAACTAAAACCCCTTGCTAATAAGGGGATTTATCCTGTATCAATGTGATAGCAACTGTTTAATATCAAGACCTAACAGTTGAGAAAAGTACATCAGAACTCTTAAGTGTCTTCATTCCTAGCTTAGTCTAGCATACTTGGGTGTTTCTCAAATAACACAAATGCTCAAAGAATAGCTTAACAGCAGGTATAACTTATCACAGAGAATCTTCATATTTGACTATTTAAAATATGACCTTTGTTCCTTTCATTACGCCTGGATTATGTGAAGAGAGGTAGTGACTCAGCTATGCTGAGGCTGTCTCTGCTCTGGTATTTTTATGGAGATTGTGCCCAGGTAATCAGCACGTATTATGAAGCAAAGATAATGAGGAATGATGTTTGGCACTGACATGTTATTCTAGAAGCTGCGGTGACGCATTCACCCCTGAAATAATTATTTTGAAAAAAAGAAAAAAAGAGAGAGAGAGGAAATTGCCCTTTAATACTAACACATTTCTCTGGTAGTAGAGTCATCAAGAAAAATACACACAGACATTGCTTTTGAGAAAGAAATTGGTACAAGTCTTCTGGAAAGAAATATAGAGTGACTATCACTTGAGAGCTTTAAAAATGGACCTACCCTTTAATCCAGCTATTATTTCATATCCAATAATTTATTCTAAGTAAATAATCAGAAGACAAGACACACACTTTTGTATAAGATTGTATGAGAGCATTATTTATGATAGAAAAAAGCTGGAAATTAATTATTTAACAATAAGAAATGACAAGATTTGGCATTTCTGTAGAATTGAATCCTAATCAACCATTAAAATGTTTTTAAAGAGTATTTAGTCATAGAATAATTACTCATGGCAATGTTAAATAAAAGAGCATGCTTAAATGTTGACAGTGTTTATATAAGAAAATACAAAACAATATATTTTTGTTTTCATGCAATTGTATTTTCCAAATTATTTTCAAGGGGTATACTTGACTATAGTTAGAGTGTTGTGAAAACACATTATTTATTAATACATATATTTTTCAAATATCTATTTTAATTGATTTCAGAGAGAGGAAGGGAGAGGGAGAGAGAGAGAAATAGCAATGATGAGAGAGAGTCATTGATCTGCTGCCTCCGACACACCCCCAACCTGGAGATGTGCCTTATCCTGAATCAAACCTCGATCTCCTAGATCATAGGTAGGTGATCAACTGCTGAGTCACCCCGGCTGGGCTATTTATTAATATTTTTGAAAGACTGTGGTAGAAAATAGACTGGAGTAGAAGTTAGAAAGCCTGAGTTCAAATGGATCTGTCACTTCAGTGTGTTCATGTTTGTGACCATAGGCTAAATCTTTAACACTTAGAGTCTCAATTTACTCTTTTTTTAAAAAGAGCAACTTCTGTTTCAGAGGTCTAGAATTTAAACACCATCAGTTAATATAAAAGCACAAGGAAAGTCAGGTTCATGCATTCATTCATTGAGGAATTACTGAGTGCCTACTGTGTGCCAGGCACTGTGCAAGGCATAGGGGATACAGTTGTTTGTATTGTAACCAATTCAACCTTAATACCTTCTTGGAGGTGGGGCAGTAGGTGGGCAACAATAAAATGACAGTATTTGACATGCATCATCTCATTTGATTCTCTCAGCAACTCTGAGATACCTATTATTTTTTCCCCATTTTCCTATTTTATTGGTTTAAAAAATTTGACAGTGATTTTAAATGACTTGCACTGTTTCATAAACGAATTAATGAAAAAATATTAAGTAACAGAAACTTTGTAATACTAAGCAATTTAATTGCTTCACTGAATTGAATTTAAAATAATTAAATTCAGTCTATCCATTTCTAAATAAGAAAGAGACAAATAAAAGACTGTAGTAGATTATCATAGAGTTTCCTTTTTAATTCATAAACCTTATGATTCTATTCTCAGTCTAAATTTAGTTCCTTAGATCATATACCAGTGACCCTTTCTTCATATGTTAAAACAATCTGTTTTTTCTATTATTACCAAAATTTGGATGTACCTGATTTTGTTTTCATGTCCCTTTAAGAATGCAATGGGGGGAACAGTAATCAACTGGGGCTCTGAAATATTGTCACTTAGAGTCTACCTTTATTTTGCTTTAAAAAGTCAGTTTCCTCAACATGTTATCAGCTCTTCAGACATTCTTAAAAGTATGCTGACAACTGACACCTCGCACATTAATCCATTCAGTGTTTCTTCACAGCAGAGAACCGAATACTGTTGCTGAGTTAAATTAAAAGAAAAAAAAAAAGTGCAAAAACATTTTCAGAAAATGAAACCCAAAGCTAACTGATAAGCATGCGTTAGATAATGAATGCTCTTTTATGAGTACATTGGTGAAATTAGAAAATTCTAATTTGGAATCAAAGTCTAGTTTTTCTTTGTAAGAAATGCATTGGAGTAAAATACTAAAAAATGCATAGCCAAGAACCTTCTTTAAGTCTTCAACTGAGAACTAATTGCTCTGGTCATGGCACTCCCAGAAGACAATGTTTGAATCCTTTAGGAAGTGGGTTCATCCATCTTAAACTTGTTAATGTAACTGTCATTATGAATACAGATTGAGCTGTTAAGAGCAATGGCCGGGTCATTTACATCTCTGTATGCCCGGGTCATAATGGTCTCTGTACAAAGCAGAACTTCTGTTTCTGAATGAGTAAATGAGTCATTTTAAAGAAATCATATTTTTTCTATTTGTAATACGACTTTCTTTTTACTCAAACATGACAGAGTAAGCAATTCATTCCTGAACCCCAATTTGCTCATCTGTACACGGGCATATACATCTGTAGTGTCTACAAAATTACGTTTTTAA
This sequence comes from Miniopterus schreibersii, assembly GCF_964146895.1. Classification (NCBI taxonomy): domain Eukaryota; kingdom Metazoa; phylum Chordata; class Mammalia; order Chiroptera; family Miniopteridae; genus Miniopterus; species Miniopterus schreibersii. Next base: position 27,947,710 of record NC_138112.1, on the reverse strand, counting down.
AAAAAAATCTATATTGATTTGAGAGAGAGGAAGGGAGAGCGAGAGAGAGTTGAAATATCAATGATGAAAGAGAGTCACTGATCGGCTGCCTTCTGCACGCCCCACACTGGGGATCGAGCCCGCAACCCGGGCATGTGCCCCAACAGGGAATCGAACCGTGATCTCCTGGATCCTCCAGTGGATGCTCAACAGCTGAGCCACACCCAGCCAAGCAACATTAAGTTTTGAATGTCAAAGGATGTAATAAATCTAAAAGCCCTTTAGGGTCGCTTTGAAAGCATAAAGACAAAAGGTAATTCTTAGGGGTCAACTGGAAGGGCCAAGACTAATAACATATCTTTATTCCTCTCTCTCAGTAGCATCATCATTTTCTTAGTCTCCAATTCCTGAATCCGAGTCATCTTTGACTCTCACTCTTTCTCGGTCTTCTTTAGTGTCAAGATCTGTCTTCTCAGTCCTTTCCTTACAATATATCTTAGCTCAACTTTATTATTTTATGCTAGATTAAGCAATTCAGCAATTTTAAAAACATTTATTTAAAAAAGCAACTCTACGCTGTGCCAGGTGTTATGGATACTCTTATGAACTCAAAGGTCTCAGCCTCTGATCACCTGGAGCTTATACTCTAGCAAGATCTAAAGACAAACAAATGGGCTGTTTGTGTACTGTTTAATACATAATAATTAATTTTTCAGTAAAGAAAAGTGACACCTATCCCATCCTGGAATAAGAAGGTTTTCCAAAAAGTGAAATCACTATCACCACAACAACCACACTACAAGTTGTTGTCATCATTGTCATCTTCATCATCATCATCATCATCATCATCATCATCATTGTCATCATCGCCTTAACATGTAATAAATTGCTACTGTGCATCAGGTACTGTTCTTAGTTTTTTTGTGTGTTAATTCATTTATCCTCACAACACAACCTTATGAGAAAGGTACTATTATTCCTACTTTACAGATAAGTAAAGATATTTAAGCAAAAATTACTTAACACATAACTGATCTGACATTTAACTCCAGAGACTATGATCAAGCAGTAATACTGCTTAAACTGAAACCAGAGGGTGAACAGGAGTAAGAAAGAGAAGAGTTTGGTAAGTTTTCCAAGAAGCAAGAATGATACATGCAAAGGTCTGGAGATGGAAGAGAAGAATATATTTAGGTAACTGAAAAAAGTTCAATTGTACAGATCCTGAGGGGATGAAACTGGGGATGATAAAATAAAAAGCTAGAGAGGTTTTCAGGAAATAAGTTATGTATGGCTGTACAAGTCAAACTAAGAAGTTCAGACTTTTATAATAAAAGGAAGTATTGCAATAGCTGTCCAACTGGCATTTATTTCATTCAACTCATTCATGTGACACTACTATCATTCAGGAAATGTTTTAAGTGCTGGAGATACAGCATGGAACAAGATAAGCAAGGTCCTCAATCTTAGCAAGATAATTTAAAAAAAAAACACCAGAAAGTAAAATGTATTGCTAAATGAAACAATGGGCTGAAAATGGGATAATGTGACTGGAAATGACAAGGTCAACATCAGACGGTATGGAAAGGTGTCTCAGAGGACAGCGACTTTCATCTTTGCCTTTATTTTCACTTTGGTTCATATTCAACCTGTAACCAAAACAATGTTTCTGATGATCTTTTCTTAATAGTTTTAAAAAATGCTTTTTAAGTAACAGTGAAATTACTTTTTATTCCTACTCCCAAGTGACAGCTGCTGTTAACCCTTTGGTATATATGTTTCTTTGCTTTTGCATAAATGAGATCAAAATTATTCTTTGGTATCTGCTTTGGTTTGTTCTTTAACATATAATGAACATCACTGTAGGTTAGTACATAAACATCTAATTCATCCTTTTGAGAAACCACAATTATAAGCATCTTATTCAAGATTTATGCCATAATTTATTTAAGATACTCTAATTAATGGAAAACCTGTGGTTATTAATGTTATGGTGATAGACAACATATTGCTTAGCTGTTATGTACAATAATTTTTGAGTGTTGCTCAATTGTGACATTAGGATACATTTTTAGAAGTGGAGTTACCAAGTATAAGATATGCACATGTTAAATATTGGTGCATTCTGCTATATTATTTTCCAGAAAGTTTATGCCAATTGATAGTCTCATAATTATGCACAATTTATATTAGTGATGATAGCACACGTTTTTCTATACACTTGTCAGAAGTCCATTCTTTGTAAATCTCTTAGGTGAAAATGATCTTGCATTGCTTTCATTTGAGTTCCTTTTTTGTAAGTGACATTGAGCATCTTTGAACATAAGCTCCTCCTTATGAGAATCAGTCTGTAACACTGCATAACCACCTGTGAAAAAATGCCAGAGCTCTTCACTGTCTATTAAAAAGGTGTTTGCAATTCTTAATGTGACATTGTGGCCCTCTGGCTACAATTTACCTTTCTCAGCTTCTCCTCTACAATTTCTTTGCAAGGCCTCTAAGTTTCCTGCAAATAGGTGGCTGGTCAGTAATCTCTAGTTATATTTTTTATTTCCCATCTTTGCACTTGTGATCATGTGGAATTACTATTCCCAGCATCCAAGCCCTAGCTTAAGTTCTGCTGCTCTTTGTGAGACCTCTTTCATCAGTCCAGTCATAAATTTTCTGAATTTCTTCAGTCCTTTTCCTGTTCTCTCTTTTTTTTAAAAAATATGTCTTTATTGATTTCAGAGAGAGGAAGGGAGAGGGAGAGAGAAAGATAGAAACATCAATGATCACAGAGTCATTGATCTTGCTGCCTCCTGAACGTCTCACAGTGGAGACTGAGCCTGCAACCTGGGCATGTGCCCTGATGGGCATGAAACTGCCATCTCCTGGGTCACAGGTGGATGTTCAACCACCGAGCCATGCCAGCTGGGCTCCTGCTCTCTTTTTAAAGCACTGATTATTTTCTATTTGTCTTAATTTTCCTACTAGATTGTTAACTAGTCGAACCCCCTTTGGCATGGTACCTGGAAGAAAGTGCTTGCTCAAATACCTCTAAAAGAAATAATTCTACCAGAGGAAAAAAAATAATTGTATATATTCCACATCCCAGAGTATGTTTTAAAGAAATAATCCAAAAAATTCAGAAAATGAAAACATTCAACATTTTTAACATGATTTAACATGATTTACCAGTGGATACTATTTAAAATATAAATGTACATTAGGAAATGGGTAAGTAAATTATGGCATATCCTGTGAAATTTTATGCTTATAACAACTTACAAACAAAGAGTACAGGTAACTATTATTAAAAAAATAAACAAAGTTAATACATATAATTAAAAAAAAAAAAGCTTACAGGAAACACTCCAAGATACAAATGGCAATATTTCTTGTATGGGGGAAGGGACCCCTGCTAAATTTTTTCTATATACTCTCCTATGCTGTCCAAATTTTCTTTATTAAGCATGAATGACTCTTTTAGCTTTACTTCCATGCTCTTTTTAAAATAAGAACATTACAAAACTATAAGAAAAATATTCCTTATTAATCGATAAGTTAAATGTCAATGGTGACAAACTAATGAAACTATCCAAACTTCTCTTGGAAGGTGGCAAGAAAATAAATACTTTGCTTTCTATTATCAAGTAAAACACTGGAACTAGGGAAGGGGAGTGGATAGGAAAAGGAAAATAGCACCTATGTTCTTGCAATAGAAACAAAGAAATAAAACGGGGGAGGGGAAAGTAACAGGAGAAATTGATGGCTTCGATTCTTCCTTTTGCCTGTGTAGCTTCTACCCCTGACCCCCGCCTCCCACTCCAAGGCCTCTCCTCCCCAGAAGGCCTTCCCTGAGCCTCACTTGTACCAGTGTCCACTTTCTCTAAATTCTATTCTGTTCACTGCAAATGTCATATTTTATAAAATTTGCCTCTAAATTATGTCTGGTTTTTAATTATTTCTCCGTATCCACGTCACAAGGGCATCGAGGGCAGAACACTCAGACCTTTCATCTTTTCGTGTTCTTCAATCATCTCAAGTGGTACTACACCCCGGGGATTCAGTATCCTCAGATGAGCTCCTTTTGCTCAGCCATGTCACAGTGACGGGGAAAGGACTACACTGTATTGAGCCATAATTGTAATTCAGGTGATTAACAGTAACTATTCCCTATTTTATGCCAAGCCTACAAACAAGGTACCATTCTCTCCATTTGAGAGTCAGTGGCAGTTATAGAGATCGAATTCAGATCTATGGGGTTCCAAAGATCCTGTCTTTCTTCCACCTGTCAAGTTGGTAGAAGCAAATACAACTCTCAGTTTTTTGGTGTGTTTTTTTAAAATGTGTCTTTATTGATTTCAGAGAGAGGAAGGGAGAGGGAGAGAGAGAGACAGAAACATTAATAATGAGAGAGTCATTGACCGGCTGCCTCCTGCACACATACCCCCCACTGGGGATCTAGCCCTCAACCCGGGCAGGTGCCCTGACCAGGAATTGAATCACGATCTCCTGGATCCTAGGTCGATGCTCAACCACTGAGCCACACCGGCCAGGCCAACTCTCAATTTCTTGATGCATAACCTTGCATAAGCTGTACTAGAACAGCTGTGATGATTCCATCATAAGGAAAGGCATGAATAAGATCATTTGATGACAGAAGAAATGCCATTTCTTCAAGTGATGCCAGTAGACTTTAAAAATTCCTCAATCTGGCTCCTGAATCCATTAAAGAAAGACTCTGGGAAGGATCTGTAACATTCTAAATTTGATACACCTTTTCTCTAAAATGACCCCTCCAAAGAGCTAATTCCTCTCATGGGAAGTCATGGACCCTAGAGCCAGACAGACTGAAATTCAAATTCTGGACTCTACCTTTTCCTAGCTCTGACCATAATCAAGTGATTCTCACTTAAGATCAGTAGTAATCTCCAGTCCCAACATCTTCTCCAAGAGACAATCATCACACAGGGTCGATCAGAGGTGAAAGTAAGATAACCAAACCTCTCACGTGGTGCTTGGCCTATAGGAAACACCCTCAACGTGCGGCGGCCCTCCTCTCATAGTAACTCACACATCCGCTGTCTCCTGAAAAGACAGTCATTCTTGATTTTAAAAAAATAATTTAGTTTTAATTTTTCCATCCCCATTTATCTCTTCTATGCCCTACTCCCTGCTCGGCAACCACCACACTGTAAGACAGGACTTCTTCCCTGCAGACCTGTCCTGTGACTCCAGAAACCGGGCTAAAGACACACCTTTCCTTCAGCCTGTAGACAAGGAGAGAACCCTGTGTCCGATAGCGACTCATGTAAACGTGTCAAGCTAGGCTTTAGAAAATCAACCTCCGACCCCAAACTGAAGCGAGTCCTTCAGAAGCATATCTTCAGACACCGTGATCAACATGAGACTGTGTTGTCTTTAAAGGCAGGACAGGATCAAACTCCTATCAGTACCTCGAACCCCGAGCCCAGCGCCTGGCACCGGACCGTGAGCGACAGGGATGTGGCCCGCAGATTCAAAGCAAAAGATCTTCTTGAACACTGTACAATATGAGGGACAAAAATAACCACACCCAAACCTGATCTTGTTTTTTGTTTGTTTTTGCTTTTGGTATCAGTCCCAGAATTACAGACCCGACCAAGGGCAGAAGCGAGCTGCTCAGCATCTGGTGACAGCTCTGAAAACGCTCTTCACACGCTCATGTCACAAAGCAGTGACTCAGGAAATTCGGAACGTGCTAGGATTCGGTGAGGAAAGCTTCACATAAAATTAACATAAGCAAAAGATTACTTGAGGGAACAGTGCGCTACTTTTTTAGGTGACCCAGTTATGGCTAAATTTGGAAAGTTGGCAAGGCCGATTCTTCCCTTTGAAACAGTTCTCACAGAGACAGAGGATACTATGACGCTGTGGAGCCTAGATCTTCGCTGGGGCATCAATCGTGGGCAGGGAATGAAAAAGCACAGACACTGTGGGTGTGTCTGGTCCCCTCAGGGTACCACTGGAGATCACTGTTTCCTAGAGTGTGGTTGGGGAGGGAGGAACCAGGAGAACTCATACACTACAAACTAACAGAAACTCAAATAGTGATAAGTATATTCCAAGCACTATTTAAGTACTATATAAATGTTTAAGTTCTTTTTTTTTATAATTTTAAAAAAAATATATCTTTATTGATTTCAGAGAGAGGAAAGGAGAGGGAGAGAGAGAAACATCAATGATGAGAGAGTCATTGATCGGCTGCCTCCTGCACGCCCCTGACTGGGGATCGAGCCCGAAACCCAGGCATGTGCCCTGACGGGGAATCGAACCCCGATCGCCTGGATCTCAGGTCAACACTCAAGTGCTGAGCGATGCCCGGCCGGGCTATTTTAAGTTCTATACAAATGTTTATTCCTATCACAGCCCCATAAGATGGTCGCTATTATTGATCAATTGTGTTGATGAAGAACTCACAATAACTATCTTACTAGTGTCAGCATCACAGCTAGTAAGTGGCAGAACCTGGATGTAAATGGGTAGTTTGGTTCCAGAACCTGTGTTCTTGATCCTTACGCTGCCTTTTAATGTGATGTAATGTCACTATGTATAGTAAGACAATTCCTACCATTTAGTTTCTGGCACAAACTGGCAATTGTCTCTGAGAGGCACTGCAGTGGAGCGGTTTAGAATGCTGACTCCAGAGCAGATTGCTTGGCTTGAATCCTGCATTCTGGGCCCGTGAGCTAAGTGTTCAGGGGTAATTTAGTTAATATCTCTGCGCCTCAGTTTCCTCTTCTTCCTGTTGGGTATAATAATAGACCCTATCTCATTAGGTTTGGAGGATTCAATGAGTTAATGCTTATAAAGCATTCAGAACATAACCTGAGACATAGTAATGGTCAATAATTGTTAACTATTATTTATTAAAGAGAGATATACTATCTTATCTCTGAGTTGCAAAAGAGACACCATAATTCGCATTGATTTTTTAAATTAAAAAAAGGTTTAATCTTTATTGTTTAAAGTATTCCAGATCCCCCTTTTTTTCCCCCACCATTGGCCCCCTCAACCCCACTCTCACCCCTAGCCCAGGCCTTCACCACACTACCGTTTGTCCATGATTTTTGTGAGAAGAAATGTAGAGATGAAAAAATATAAGCTTTGATATTTGATAGGCTTTGGTTAAGGTTTCACCCTGTAACTCAAGCTGTAACCTTAGGACAGTCACTTGGCCACTCAGTTACTTCATCTGTAGAATGGGTTAACATACCTCTGACATAGGTGAGGTGAGAATTAAATGAGATGATGCACATAAAAATATGGAAACTGGGACCTGGTCAGAACTCAGATATGATTATCAGATTCCCTGTCTTCCCTTTATATGATTGTATATAATGTTGGAGGTCGTTGAATTATGTGACCAGACTCGATCATATTTTGCCAACTGGAAATGACTCATGGACTGGCAGCATTAAATTGACAAGCCCATAGACATCTAAGGGTTCAAGAATATTTTAAAATCATTTATAAAAATAAAATTTGGAAACTAAATGTCCAGTAATAGTAGGCAATATATTGACTATATGTTATTTCATGCAGTCTTTTAAAATTATGACTTTACTGATCTTTTAATATGCTGTATCTGAATATTACCAGTAGTGTTCATTTTCTCCCTTATACTTTTGTATTTTTCAATATTTTTTCTACAATAGACATATTAAAAGTCATATTTAATGATTATTCTATAATGAGGGTATATTATTACTTTTGTGATTAGAGAACAAACACTTTAAAAAATATTTTACTCCCGATATTTCTTATGAGTGCTTCACACTAAAGCACACCTTAAAACAACAACAACAAAACCATAGTCCCACACATACCCACAGAGTATTTCTACGCCTTCTCTCCCTCTAATATCTCATGCATGCTATTTACTCTGCCTAAAACATTCTCCTCTTTTGCCCTCTAGGTTTCTTCATCTGGCTCTTCCTTTTCTAGTTACTAGCTGAGGTTCCACTTCTTCTAGAAGCTCTATCCTAAAGCTTTAGGTTGGGATACATTTATCTCTTATATATTCCCCAATGGCTTATGCCTCTGGATGTGCTAATCACCCCTATTCTAATTTAGGATCTACTTACTGGTTTCTCAAACAATACTGTAACACTTTGAAAACAGGGACCAGTATTATTCATAGCTTTACCTTCAGTACACATCCCATGTTTGGCATATAGTTCAAGCTCAGGAAATGTTTCTTTTACTGTATGTATGTATAAATAAATGGTGAATGTTGAAAAAGTTCCATTTGGCATTTTTATGCATTTCCAGTAGAGGAAAAGCCATTGGAAAGAAAGGAATCACCTAGAAGTGAATGGATGACCATAGTAGTTAATCATTCATTGAACACAATGGGTATATATAGATCAACACTGATAGTTCACGAGGCCCCTGCATCCTTGAGGGGGTCAGATGCTTGGAGAAACTGAAAATTCCATCACTATTGGGCTCCTCTTGAGACTTCGTTTTACAACTCCAATCGTTACCCATGTGCCTCTATGCTACTATTTTTATCAGTGGCTCAAGTGGTAGTTTTTGGAAACCAGTGATTATAATCACTAAAAAAATTAAAATAATAAAGTAGCTAGAGAATCCGCTATACATATAACTCCCTCATAAAAACACACTAATGAGGAGTGAACTGCAAAGACTTTTCTGTGCCATTTTTGCCCAATGAAAATTGATTTTGGCATTAATATGTTCTAAAGAGAAAGCAAATAATATTTAATATAAGCTTTATGCCAAATATGTTCACTGCAATGTTATTTATAGTAGCAAAATATTGGAAGCAATATAAACATACATCAGTGGGAATAGCTTAATAAATAATAATACAATGGGACTATTAGAGTAAGATTTTTTTCCTCAAGATATATCACTTTTGTTTTTTACAGCTTTATTGAAGTGTAACTGACTTATAATAAACTACATATATTTAAAGTATACAATTATCTTAGTGTTGAGCTATATAAATTCCTGTGAAAACGCCAGCTCCATCCAGATAATGAACATATTCATCACCCCCAAAAGTTTCCTTGTGAGCTTTTGTAATCTTTCCCTTCCACCTCTTCTCATCCCTAAGCAACCACTTTTCTGCTTTGCATTATACATTAATTTGAGTTTTCTAGAATTTCACATAAATGGGATTATATAGTAAGCACTCTTTTCTGTCTGGCTTCTTCCGTTCTGCATACTTATTTTGAGATTTACACATGCTGTCGCATTTATCAATAGTTTATTCCTCTCTCTTGCTGAGAGCATTTTATTATATGGGTCCATCTCCTGTTGATGGCTATTTGGCAATTTCCACAATATTGCTATTACAAATAAAGCTGCTATAAACATTCAAGTGCAAATCTTTGTAGACTTATGTAGACATATGCCCTCGTTTCTCTTCAGTAAATGCCTAGAAATGGAATGACTTAGTTGCTTAGTTGATGATGTCTATGAAAATGCTCATAGTGAAACATGAAGTGAAAAAGTGGGATTTAAACATAGCCATATGAAAAATGAAAAGAAGAAAAGACACTGAATGAAACTAGTGGTTGTTTCACTTGTGTGGCAGAACTATAGCTAATATTTATTTCTTTTTTCATTTTATAAATGTTTTGTAATACTGTCATATTATTTAAAATAATTTTAAAATTAAAGGGGAGGAATAATGTTTGTTAAACACACCCTGTATATTTGTTAAACACCTTCTATATTTAGTAACTACTTGTTAAACACCTATTAAAAACATACAGTGTGTGTTTTTACCATAATTTCATGGGATGCTTATATTGGCTGTTTCTCAGGTGAGTCAACCGATGCTCACAAAGATGAAGTCACTTGTGATTTGGGCCCAGAACCATCTTTCCAATCTACTATGTGAATCCTTAATCACGTGCACCAGGTCACACCTCCCTATGAAACAGAAGCGTGGCCGAGACATTATGAATTCCTAAGTGCAAGGACAAGGGGATCAAGATGCTGTGGAACAGCCTGAGCCGCAGTCCATGTGGCAGCAGGGCTCACCGAGGACACTGCAGCACGCTGGGGACAGGCCTGATCTCATTTGAATCCCTCCAAGCAGCACTCCCAGGACAACTGCTCTCTCCGGAGGCCCCGGGGCTTCACACGATGTTCAGGATAACCAAATCAGGAGGAAAGTACTGGGATTTCATGTCCAATATATACCATGAGGCAGCTGACAGACCCCAGAGAGCGCTTTATCAAAACTGTGCGAGGAACAGAGCCTCTGGGAGCTCAGTCATCAGAGAGAAGCTCAGTTCTTGGCAAGCTGCCTCTAAAATCCCAGACGAGGCCGACGGCTGCAGCCAGCTCCCCTCACGGTGGTTTCACCACACGAGCTGTTTGGCTCGAGTGAGGGGCTGCATTCCCTCTGAGGTTTGATTTCTTTCACTGCACAGTGAAGAAAATAGTATCTATTAAATGAATTGGTTTTGAGGGTTAATTGACAAAAGGCAGGTATGTGTCCGCATGGTGCCCTGTACATAGGAACTTCTCACGTAAGTATTTACCATTCTTATTATTGGTTTAGATGTTTTTGATACTTTTAATAAATACCGCAGATTTAATGCCTAATTGCCAAGACAAAATGAGGAGCTAAGAAGAACACAGAATACAAGTTTTCAATCCTTCTTTGGAATTCTTCAAGCTTTTTTAGAACCTGCTGTACTAAGTGTTTTTATTTCAGGTCACTCAATCGATGGTGGAAATTCCTTGTCCAGGGACAGCTAATGGTCACACTTAGAGCACTCACAGCAAGAACACACGTTCTCAGGTTAAAGTGATATTAGATGGTCACTAAATTGGAGGCAGCCCTTTGTTCTTCCTGAGCCTCCCAATCCTCAAATGTAAACGAGGCCCTAGCCCGCCTATCTGTCTCACTCACATCATTTCTGTGGTCAGACAGAATGAGAGATATGAACACATCTGATCAACTGCAGAGAACTAGAAATATGTAACAGTGGTTTCAGATAAAGTGAGGGAGGAGAAATAGCACTGTGTATATTCATTCATTTATTAATTTATTTCAATAAATATGTTTTGAGTGTTTATTATGTATCTGTAACTCTGCCAGATGCTAGGAGAACAGAAACAAAGGGGCAATGAGTCCAGTAAAGAGATGCAGGTTTATAAACAAGTGTTATGTCTTGACAGAGAGCTAAAGAGGTGGGGAGGTTGGGGAAACAAAGTCCTTTGGGGAAAGGCAAAGAAGGTCAGCAAAGGTGTTAGGAAAAGAATAATGTCTGAGCTGATCCCACAACATCAGCAAGCAGAAGAAACTGTGTGAGCAAAGGAAGAGAGATGCTAAAGCTGGAAGGGGTGAGAGGAATAGGAGGTGAGAGGAAAATGATTAAAATTAAGGTTGGAGAGGAAAGAGAGAGCTAGGTAATGGGGTGCCTACAGACAAATGTTATAGCGTTTAGATGTTAACTGATGTAAAGAAATTGGTTTTACCCAATAATGAAAGCAGGTTAAATTTGCTTTTCGAACAATCTCTTGTCTGTAAGGTAAATTGTAGTCAGGGAGACAAGTTGGCTTGGAGTCAGACAATAAGTGCTAACTAATGAACAATTGTTTTTTTGTACCCGTTTGTTTCCTACAAAACCTGTGTACTTCACAAGGTTGGTATAATAAACAAAATTATCCTGAGATTATGTGAGTGGCAGAGTTCTCAAGATGAAAAATACCATATAATGCAAGATGTAGAAAGAACATTGTTATTCTTTCTGTCCATTGTGAACATCTGGACAATCAACTCGGCAACAGGGGTTTAAATCAATTACGCTGAAACCCACATCTGCCGTTACAGGACTTTTGATGTAGCCATATGAGCCCTGCCATGCTTCTTCATTTTTCATGAGTTAATTCAATCTGAAGGAAATAAACATAACTGATAGAACTCTTAAGTGAAAGCCACACTTAATTACTCAGCCAAGCACTCAAGCATGCACCCAATTCATAGGATAATACAGTTCAATGGAATATTTCCTCATTGATTTGTCTGTCACTTCTAATTGCTATGGGGGAGAGTGGAGTGAGTTCCATGGAAGATATTAGGTGTCATGATTATAATTCTGGGGTGGAGAAATCAATGAAAAAATAAGTGTAGCTTTAGTTTTATGAGTTCAATAGCCACATTAAATACAACATAAATTCAATTTGAAAAAGTGACATTGATCTGAACCTAACATAGGCACCTTACACATAGTTGACTCTCAATAAATATAGACATGAAAGCAAATGGAGTCACCAGAACCATCTAACCCACTAATTACTGCTCTCCATCACCTGGTGTTAATTAAAAACATATACAAAACAGTTCACTTCCTAGTGCTGTCATTAGAAGATAAATGAAATTACATTTGTGAAGATATGCAGTAAATCTTAAAGCATTACATGTTTAAGACATTACCTTTAATTATTGTTAGCTTTTGAACTTGACAAGGAATATTTTCCTTTTTTTTTTTTTTTTTTGCAGAGGAGTAAACTAAAGCAAAGAGAAGTTGAATAATTTTTACAAAGAAATGGTGCTAGAAAGATGAATCAGATCTCATTGCCCAGTTCCAGGTATCCCTTCCCCTTTCCCTTTCTTTTATGTTTTTATTCATTCAACAAACAGTACAATATTATCAGGGTGACTACATAATTCCTTACCCAAAGTGGGCACTTTAGAAAGCCAGAGTACTATTAATCACTACACTAGAAAAACTGGAAATGAAAGCCAGCACTTTTGTGGGCTAGCTACCATAAATTGAATGTTTATGTTCTTCCAAAATTCATATGTTGAAACCTAATTCCCAATGTAATGGTATTTGGAGGTGAGGACTTTGGGAGGTGATGAGGTCATGAGGGTAGAGCCCTCATGAACAGGATTAGTGCCATTATAAAAGAGTCCCCAAAGGGCTCCCTTGCCTCTTCTGTCATGTGAGGACATTGACCCCACCCCCAATCCCCAAAAGGCTGTCTGTAAACCAAGAAGAGGCTCTCACCAGATACCAAATCTGTTGGTGTCCTGATGTTAGACTTTCCAGACCCCAGAACTGTGAGAAATAAATGTCTGTTGTTTATAAGCCACCCAGTCCCTGGTGTTTTGTTATAGCAGCCTGAGCTGTCTAAGTGATTAGCAGATTTGATCACCCTATTTTGCACTAGAAATAGAGGAATAAATAAGCGACAGCCTTTTTTCTCATCGACTGATGGCAAGAGCAGACAAAAACAAGCAGTAAACGTAATGCAGTGCTGTAAAATACTAGTAAAATTTAAGGCCTGTGCAGGTTGTTAAGGGAGTTTGGAAAAAAGACACTTAAACTGATCTTGGGGGGATTAGAAAATACTGAAAAGGGAAAGCAGTCTGTGCACTGAAACTTAAAGGCTGAAGAACCCTGGTAGATAAATAGTAAAGTGCATCTAAAGCAGTAGAGTCTTTAACAAGTGAGCCATATTGAGGGAATTGTAAATATTTTGGTACAGTAGAGTCCAGTATCATATGGGTAAGTAGCAGGAAAGGAGACTAGAGAGGTGAGAAGAGATCTGCTCTTGGGGCCTTGATGCTTTTGCTAAAGAGACTGTACTTAATCCTGAGGGTTATTGGAGGGTTTTAAGCAGGGAATCAACATGATCACAATTTGTATTAAATATTCCCACACCCATCAGTATTGCACACAAGGTACTCACTCTAGTGGGTCCTCTTGCTGCAATTCATATCTTTAATAAATTCTAACCATCACACTTTTAATGAACCACAAAAAAATGAAAGCAGGAGATGCCCTGAGGAAAAATAATGTTTTTAGGTCTGAGATTAGAAAACAAGAGAACCTTAAATTAAGCAGGACCATCAAAAGGGACAAAAGTGATTCTAATTCCAAAGAATCCGCTGGTTCAAATCAAAAGCAAAGTCTAATCTTCTCTGGGAGAAAAGAATCCCAGTTTTGACCCTCAGAATTCCCATTATTTAAGTTCAGCAGAAATATAAAGTCACAATCAAGGAGACATAAAAACACACACCACCATGGGAAACAACAAGAGATTTAGACTTACAAGGACTTCTGATATAAGATTATCAGGTAATGACCATGTGAAAAGTTTAAATAAAGTAAGGAACTCAAGAAGATGTTAAGAAATCCACTATCCAAGAGGAAGTCCTCCAGTTTCTTGACAAGTTCAATAGGTAAAAATTTAGCAAAGGTATAAAAGATTTGAAAAACAATTAACAAACTTGATTGACAGAATATAGTTAGAAACTTACATCCAATAATTAGAAAACACACATTTTTCTCAGGCAAAAAAGATTTCCAAAATATTGACCACATTCTAGGCTAAAAGAAATATAAAAGAATAATTATCATACAATGTTTTCTGGGTATTATTTTATTAAATTAGAAATCAATAACAGAAAGAAAAAGAATTCCCATACCTTTGGAAATTAAAAAAAAATCTAAATAACTCTTGGCTCAAAGAAATCATAAAATAAATTTTTGTAAAAAGTTTTATTTGTGTGTTAATAAAATCACTGCATATCAAACACTATGGGATGCCAATGTATGTGAATATTTTGAGGGAAATGTATTGTTTTAATGCTAATATAAAAGAAAGGGGCCAATTCAATGAGTTAACCATCCATCTTAGGCATTTGCTAAAATAAAAACAAATGAAGCCCCACAAAAGGTAGAAGTAAAGTGATAATAATAACAGCAGAATAATAAAATTAAAACAAAAATGAAAGAAGTAAAAGAAGAAAGGAAGGGAGGGAGGGAGGAAAGAAAAAGGAAAATGCCTTACACCAGGATACAAAGTTCGTTTAATTCTCACAACTCAATCAATGTAATAAATTACATTAACAGAACAAGGGAGAAAATCATATGATCCCTTCAACACATATGGGAGGAAAAGATACTATTTATTATCAATAACTGTAAAAGAACCTGATGAAAATTTCACAAAAGATTTTCAAAAGTAATGTTATTTAAAATGTGAAACACTTATGGAGAAATTTATAAAACTTAATTAAAAGACACTAAAGATCTAAATAAATGCAAAAATAGTCCAAATTTATAGATAGGAAGACTGAAACCAGAAAAAGATCAATTTCTATAAACTAATTTATAAGTTCAAGCAATTTCAATGATAACCTCAACCGAAATTTTTGTGGAACTTTCCCAGTTCATTCTAAAATGCACATGAAAGAGTAAAACCTAAATAAATCAAGATACTCCTGAAGTAAAATAATGTGAAAGAATTTGATCTATTAGACATCATAATTAATTATAAAGAACTTTAATTAAGATAGTGTGGATTTGGCACAGGGATAAACAAATTGACCAGTAAAACAGACAAGAGAGCATGGAAACAGGCCACATATTATAGAAATGAAAGGTAGGTCAGCATAAGGAGTGCAGGTAAGTAGGGGAAGGAGGAAGGCAGTTTTTTTAATAAATAGTGCTATAACATTTATTTATCTGGAAAACAGAATCCACAAGAATCAACACCATATAGATTTAAATCCTTAAACATGAAAGAGAAAAGTTATAATGTTATATCTATATGATCTTGGGGTAGAAAGATATTTCTTAAACAAGGTAAAGTACCAACGACAAAGAAAGATCTGACACATTTGAATACATTTAAAATGAAGAGCTTGATCTACAAAGTGGGAGAAGCTACCTGTAATACCTATAATTAGTAGTAGATGAGTAACCAAAAGACATTTTAAAAATTTGATAAACTAATAAGAAAAAAGGCAATCCAATATAAATGTAAACAAACAGCATTGAACTGTTATTTTACACAAACAGAAACTGAATGTCGAATAAACATATTAAAAGATCCTTAACTTTACTCTTCAACAAGAAAATGTAAAGTAAGTAAAATGATCAATGGCATTTTACAGCTGCTGAATGGGCAAAATTTAATATAAGTCTGACAAAATTGGGGGGTTGTGAGCATTGAAGCAACAGGAACTCCCAACCACTTCTGGTAGGCATGAGAGTAGGTGCGACCACTTTGGAAACAATTTGACATTACTTGTAAAATTAACTAGATAAAAACTGTATAACCCAGATTCCAATCTTAGGGTAACTCTGTGTGCAGATAACAAGAAATATGTGCACGAATGTTGCTACACTGTTTGTAATAAAAAATGACTGAAAATAATCCAACTATCCATTGGCCAGAGAATGGACACATGAATAAATAATCATCCATAATGAAATATTATACAACATTAAAAATGAGCAATCTATTACTACACACAACAACATTCATGGCTTAAAATCACATTACTGAATGAAAAAAGCAAATTGCAGAAGAAGGTGGCAAGGAAATAGAATTTGGGAATAGCACACAGGTATTTTAATTGGTCTAATCATTTGAAGTAGGTACACTAGCTCACCATTTGTTTATTAAATACTATGTGTATACATTGTGTTAAAAGGAGATGGTCAAGATAATAATGATGAAAACAATACTTTATCTTCATATGTATGATATTTTAAAATTGTATCAAATATTATGTACTCAAGTTTAAAAGTCTCTTTATAGACACCTCTAATGGTCTCAACAATAAAGATAAACATTAAAAAAAGTGAAAGAATCTAAAATAAGTAAATAAATAAATAAGTCTCTTTATAGAAAAAATTAAACATCACTGGCTGCTATGAGAAAAATGAATTAGAGTGGAGGAAGACTGGAAGCAGGGGGATAATTAGGAGGGTCTAGTCAGGCCGAAGAAGACAGCGATTCAGCTAAGTAGTGCCTGTGAGTACGAAGAAGGGATGGATAGGTTTCCACCAAAATGTGGGATCGTTGGAGAGGTGATGCATTGGCTGAAAAGGAAATGAGTCCTCCATGTTCCCTCACCCTTTAAATTCACTAAGTTGAATGTTTATGAGGAGTCAAAATTAATTTAGGTATATGAAGAAACTTTCTAAGAAGTCACTGATAAATATTCAGAGAGAAATAAGTACAGAAGCAATTTGGAAGACCACTAAAAGCAGAGGCTACTGGCTGATTCATTAACTGGTTGGTCAGTTCTTATTAATAAGCATTTGTAATTAGCTGGGCAAAGGTGAAGGTCAGTCCGAGTGGGCAGCTCTGGATCTTAGACTAAGCAATAAAGGTAGTAACTGTGTCCTAGGAACAGTGTGTGTGGTTACAGTATCTATGGGATAATTGGGAAAAAGGGGTTTTGTTTGCTTAGAATACTGCCAGCCTAAATAGTATCAACATATAGTGCTGAAAAATAATCTTATTTCTCTACTAGGAAGCATGGGGAACCTATAAACGTGAAATTGTTTGTTTAAATTGTGCATTAAAAGAACAATTTTTGGAAGCTGTTATTAGGCCCTTTAAAGGCCAACAAATAAGTGAAAAAGTAAGGACCCCTCTTTCCCACATCCAAGGGTACTGTTTGCTATAATTTACAATTTAGTAATTTATATGCAGAAAATTGGCTGCTTTGTGTTTAGGGATTTTGCTACAAAAGCAACCTCTGGCTAAAACAGCATGATTACAGGCAGGGAAGTATCTTCCCTTGTGTCAGAGACAAACATTCATATTTTGGAAGTATCTTTATCCTGAGTGACTTATTCTTTTTCTAACAACTTTGATAGATAAATTGATATAATTCTCAGTGTGTCACCAGAAATAGTCTTTCTTGACAGGAGAGTACGACTGCACAGCACACGCCGTCTGCAGACAGATTTACTGAGGTTAGGTACTGCGAGTGGAGCAAGGGTCCTCGAATATGAAATCCAAAAGCTGTCAGGATCCTTCATACGAATCTAATCCCACAGTGGAACAAACACTTCATTCATCAGTACTGATTACTGAATAAACCTCAACTTTTGCACATATTGATTTTGGCTAATGAAGGCATCAGCAAGTTGTTAGTTGTTTCAGGGAAAGAGACAGGGGTCTTAAGTGCCAAGAGGGGAGGGGGAAGCGTGTACCAGGGGAGGTTTTACAGAAAAGGTGACACCTTAGCTCGCAGCTGAGGGATGAGAGCAGGCTGTGCGGGTCGGAACTCGTATTTCAGGCAGAGGCGAGCAGATGACAGCGTTAGGCAAGCTCACAGGATGAGGAATGGTTTACTGTAGCTTTAGCATAGACTTCACTGAATGACCAAAGTGGCGGACCAAGGCCTGAACGTGGGCAGCTTTGAAGGTCATGCTCTGGCTCTATTTTCCAAGAAATGGAGAATATCAGCCACTCTGACACTTCTTCAAAGCTCTTTCAAATCTGTGTTGGCCCCGGTGGTGTCAAAGAAGCTTGACAGAGAAACCAATTCTGGATCTTCTATCACTGCAGTAGCTGTTACATCTGTGCCGTCTAGTCCTACAGCCTCTAAGCTGGGTAAGAGCTTTACTGGCTGTGGTCTCCTAACTCAGCTGCACTTTGTCTCTGCTTTCCAGAGCGGACTATGAACTGTACCCAGAATTCTCCAGAACACAGCTCTTTGATTATGCTGTTTTCTGCCTACTGTTGAACGGCTCCGTACTGACGTCTAGATGTATCCCAGCTAAATTAGTCCAAAACTTTCCTGCTCACATGCACTTATTTATGACATGCCTTCCGCCACGTGGAGTACGATCGCTGTGATGACCTGCCCCTTCCCCAAAGGGGGAATTGAGAGGCTTTCTCATCCCCTCGACACAAACTCTTCCACTCCATGTTCAAATTCTGCTCATTAAGCTCCATTTAAGGAAAAATATTTCCATGAATTCTTCCCTGATCTCTCCAGCTATATATAATAAAAGAAACCAACGTTTACATAGTACTTTCAAGCTCATATAGCATTTTATAGCTTATGGAGCACTAAACTCTGTGAAACTGTGGCAGAGGTACAGCCAGGCTATGATTATTTCATGTTTACAGCCGAGGAAACAGAGAATCAGAGAGGTTTAGTGACTTGGTGTTAATCACAGATCTTCTGACTCCAAACCTCATGTTCTAAACTTCATACATCATTCATATTCATTTTAATTCTTAGGTATTTTCCATACATACATTGTTTTAAGTATTATTTTGACGATCTGCTTTTAACACAATGCATACACACAGTATTTAGTAAATAAATGACTTTCTAATGTACCTATTTCAAATAATTAGACCAGTCTGAAATAAACCCTGTCTTCTTTCTAACCATAGTGTACATATGACTTCCCATCATAACGGGACCATTTTTCTTTCCATGTGTTGCACAATTCAGCATTGTCATGCATATAACACTGTATTGTAATTTGTTTTGTTACCTGTTACTCTTCTCCGCTATTTACTAAACTAGTCCAGTGACAGTAATACATTTATCTTTGTATCCTCAGGGCCCAGCTGAGTGCTTGCACATAGCAGATACTCAAAGAGTATTTGTTGAGCTACTTACTAGAATAGTAAATGCTGATAGATAATATTTGAGTTATGTGGGTTATAACCACACATTCATTTGGTTTGTTTTTCCACTTGGGTCAAAGGCTGGGAAAGAGACCAGGAGCTTCATCTAGGTTCTAAGAACTGTATTGCTTTTTCAAAGACCTTGGGGAAGTCTGGTGCTCATATAATCCTGTTATTTATAATGTCACTGTGTTTGCAGAGGATCTGGGCATTAGGGATGCCATTATAACAGCCCTATTACTAATTCTGCCATCACTACCACCACCACTGTACCTACAACAAATTTTAAAATGTGATAACAGTATCTTATTTAGAAGATTATTTCCATAATTAATATGATGCATAGAAAGTTTTTACACACTGGGACTTAGTAACATATAACAACTAGCTGTTATTATTTTATTTTTATTATTATCACTAGTAGAATAACTATAAGAATGACCACATGGTGGCTATAACTCCTACTATGAGTTCCAAGGTACCAAGCACGTATTGCTGAGACATCATATGAGGTCTATCACATACCTCACTATTATTCTTCACAATGATCCCACAAGGTCCTCATTGCCATTCCCATTTAACAGAGATGAAAACTAAGAACAAGAGACCTGCTCATCAAGATCTGTCCCGTGACTTCCTGCTTCTTATTTATTATTAACATTTTCAGTGACCATGACAGTTCAATTAGTACATGCACCCCTCTCAGCCATACCACTCCTTTATCTTTAGAATATCATAATAAAATTCTCAAATAATGCAGTCATCCTTCTAGAAGGGACTCAACCTTTCTTCTAAATCAAAGGCCCTTAACAATTTGAAGAATTACAAATCTACGGTTTAATATCACCCTCCCCCCCCCACACACACACTGAAGCCAGCACATATTCCCAAGACACCATTCAACATAAATCACTCTTTATCAGAGTCTACTTTATTCATTCCTGGCAACTGCACCAGAAACAGGAAGCAGCAACTGGGCTAAATGACAAAACTGTCTGCTCTAATTTTTCTGTACAAGCTGCTTCTGTATTACTTATGACTAGTTCCCATCAAGACTGGGCTAATTATGTGGTTTCCCTACTCAAGGTGACTCTGCGTCACCTAGAAATCAAATCAAGTCTGAGGTTTCTTCTGGATGCATATGCTCATAGCTTTCAGGTCCTCTCCAAACACAATCTTATGACCCATGAAATTCATCTTCCAACTATACACCAGACCCCATTTCTATTGGAGGCAAGTAATAAAAATACTAAAACTTCAGATGGAAACCCATTTGGCCTAGGTTACCTTCACTCAAGACCCAACTGGAAGACACTTCCCTAAAAACATCAGTACACAGACAATTTGAAATCTGAGGTTATCTAGAGTTTTGACTATTTTCTTGATTTATCAAACCCTGAACTTTCACCATAATGAGCCAGATCACAGCTTAACATTTAGAAGAAAGTCATGTAATTTGGAAAGGCTAGATAGTCATTTAGATTGTAAAAGAATAATCACAGCTGCAGTCTACTAATTGAATCACTATTTTCTCTTTTCATTTACATTTTAGATGTGAAATGTATTGAAATCTTCAGGTCAGGTAAAGAATGTGGTGTCAAGCACAGAATATATTCCTCTTTTTCCCCATCATCACCATCTTTCTTAAAATAATTACAGTGATAAGTGCTATTACTCATTAAGTAATATTTTGAGGTTTCATCATAATTATTATTTTTTAATTTTTATTACAATAATAAAACATTATTTTGAAACTAGTTTGGGTGATTTAGCTGCATTACCTTTTATTATTATGAAAATAAGGCAGGTGTGCTGGGCTCTTAATAAATAATGTGGCCCTCCTTTGACTGTACCAAGAGATCTTAAAAAAATAAATATGTATAGCTCATCATTGGTTTCCAAATTTACATTGTAGGGAGTACAAGGCAGATTGTTTTCCATGGGGAGTCCTGGTCTCTGGCACCCCTGGGAACAAAGTCCTGGGCAGAATTCCTCTTCACTGCAAAACATAACCCTTCTGGCCCTTGCAGCTTTGGGTGGGAGAGAAGCCATGGGCACCCCGCACAGCAGTGGAAAGGTCCACTCTATTGGAACCCTCCTCCGCACCATTTATTCACCCAGCAAATGTGCACATTGGGAAGCATGTGGGACCTGGGTGGATAGTTGGTGGAGACAGTCACTGCCCATGACTCAGAGGTCTGAAGGCAGGAGAGCTTTTTGATATGTGAAGCTAAAAAAAGAAAATAGTTTTGCCTGAGACTGAGAGAAAAAAGAAGAAAAAAAATTACATCCTTATAAACCCTGAAAAATCAGAAGTCAGATGCTGCTTAGAAAACCAGCAACAAAGCTTAGGCTGTGGAAATAAGAGGGCAGCAGGGAGAGGCTATGGGAGAGCCAGGTACAGGGGCAGTAAGCCTGAACTACTACCCAAGATTTTCTACGCAGCTCTCTAGAAGCACTCTCTTCTCCACACTTGTTATATTTATACTCTCACTCTCTTCGGAGGCCTAGTGAGTCATCAACTACACAATTAAAATATCCAGAACACAGTATATCAGCAATCTAACACTGTCGACTTCAGAAACATTTGCTCTAACACAAGGCTATGCACATTTATTCAGCAGTCTCATTTGTTACTCATTTATTTTGTTTCAGGCATCATTTAGCAGTAGCAAGGTGAATATAAAGCTTCTTGAACCCACAAAATACACGAAAAAATAAATATCCAACTATATTTCTCTGAACTTTTACAGAATTTATTTTTAAGATTCACTACAGAAATTAAATTAGCACCTAATTGTATAGTTCCATGTTATCTTACTATTATAAATAAACGCATTCTGTAGCATTCTCCCCAGAGTAATGCAGCAGAAATTTCAGTAAGGTTTGCACCTAAAAATAGAAAGATAGGCTGTGGACAAAAACAGACCTGAGTTTGAATTCTGCTTCTGGCTATATATTTGCTATGTGACCATGGTAAATTCTTCTATTGAATGCCTCTTCTGAAAAATGAGGTAAATGTATAAACTCCCATGAAGTGCCTGCCAGCATGGCCCAGCCACTGAGCATCAACTTAGATCCAGGCAATCAAGGGTCCACTCCCAGTCAGGGCACACGCCCGGGTTGCGGGCTCCATACCCAGCAGGGGGCGTGACTCTCATCATTGATGTTTCTCTCTCTCTCCCTCTCCCTTCCTCTCTGAAATCAATAAAAATATTTTTAAAAAAATAAATAAAATCCCATGAAGCTATTGTGAATATTAATTAGCATAATATATGTAAATATCCAAACAGAGGGCCTGGCATACAGCAAGAGCTCAATATTCCCTCTTTCTCTCCACCTTTCTCCTTTAGAATTCATGCTTCAACACTGACGATAATTATTCTGATTATTGCAAGGTCTACATTTATTGAGTACCTATATGTCAAGCACTATATTACATGACAATGCAAAGAAAGTATAATGTAAACTCTCCTCTTGGGGGGTTTCAACTGTACCCTTCTTAACAAAACTAACCTTTGGACAAATTGTTAATTTAAAATTATTTTAATAAATGAGTTAATTAACATGGCTGTATCCTTAATCTGCCCTAGAATGCCTCTTGTTGGTTATCTTCTACCAATCTTGGCTCTATTATGCACTCTTGTTACTTTTAATAACTACTTAAAAATCCTTGAGTTTGATGAGTACTTGGTTCATCTTTCTGCCTTTGTACATGCTTCATCTTCTGTTTAGAAGACTCTTCTCCTCCAGCTTCTGTTTAGAAGACTCTTCTCCTCCAGGTTCCCTGAAGAAAGTCTTCCAGGATACACATCAAGTCTTTCTCAAAAGCAGTCTCCAAACCCTTGGGCAAGTTGAATAGCTCTGCCTCCCTGTTTTCATGGCAACCTGTATAAGTTTCTGTCTCTTGGTGGATGGGGGAAGGGAATGTCAATTTGTCTATAAAATAGAGACCTACTTGAGGGCAAGAATTTATTGCATTCATCGTTGCATTTCTATACTTAGCAAAATGCCCGATGAAGAGTTGATGTTCGATACATATTAAATGAATGACTGAGTGGATTCACAAATGGCCTGGCTGTGGCCAGGACAGAAAAATAGAACAGGTGACCGGGATCATCTGCACACAAGGCAGGTTTTGTCAGTTCATTTGTCTAGAACAACTCCCATAGCTTTCTGCACAAGGCCAGATTTCTCTGACTAGAACATTTGGTTTCCAAATTGCACAATGCACAGCATGAACCCTTCCTTTCCTGCAACCGCCTGTTAATTATAGTGTCACCTTTGCTCTGCCTTTTCCTGAATCTCCTAATTCCCAAGCTATAACAGCCAGTTTTACTTAGAATTGCCTGACCATTCAAAGCAAGTTCCTCTGCCCCCGACCCTTTTGTAAAAACTATAGGTAAAACCAGAAGAGTCTGCTGCGGTCAAAGGCACTACAACATTACTAAGAAACTACTTCAGTGAAAAATGCTCCCATTTCTTCCTGTCTTCGTTATCCACATGGAACAGTAAACCCAGTCTGCACTGGGGAGCAGTTGTGGGGATGCTGGGGGCTGTCACTGGCGACAAGCAGCATCGAGCTCTTGAAGCTGACAGCTCCTAGAAGCCAACGGAGAGATTCACCTGCTGAGTTCACTCGATCACACTGGCAGAAGTTCCAGGGAAATGTTTCTGTTCTTCATGCAGAAATTTTGAAAGTTTCAAGTTTTTTCTCAGGTTCTAAGGTTCAGCAAGCGTTCTGACAATTCTTCGGTCGTTCTCTATTATTTTATGGAGTGACACTGGGCCTGCCTTAGTCATTTGGGTCCCCAGTGCCTAACAAAACTTAAAAACTAGGTGCTCAAAAAAAAATAATCATGTAGCATATGGAAGGAAGAAAGGGGAGGGTTGAGAAAGAGGGAAAGGAGATGAACGAGGAGAGGAAGAGAAGCTACAGAAAGAGCTGTCGAGGGTGAGAAAGGAAGAGGGAAGAAAAGCAGGAGGGGGGCAGAGGAAGGGAAAGGGGAGAGAAAGTTCCTCACACCGTCTCCTCAGGCCCTTACAAGAGACGGAGTCTTAAAATCAAAATAAAACCAAACACCTCCAAATCACTTACAGCTTCTGTGAGTACAAAGCTCCCTCTCCAGACAGTCGTTGCCTCCTAGGGCAACTGGGGTAACGGGGAGAGAGACACACATTCGAGGTGTATCCGGTTAGCCTTACCTGCCCCTTAGCTTGGCCTACCTGAGGAGGCTGTGAGGCTCAGGTTGTCAGTGATGTCCCTCAGTCCTTTCCTTACTGATCCATCAAGAAGTCCTTAGTGTCACCTATGACCATAACCCCTACTTATGTCCCAGGAGATGTGGTCACATCATCTATTCAGCCTCGGCAAGTCCAGTGATAACAGCCCCTAAGTAGGGAGGACTATAAGGACCAGAGTCTGAGTAAATTACTCAGAAGCAGCAAGAGGGTCTTTTTAAAACTGTTTGGAAGAGCTTTTCCACCCCATTTATGAATGGAGAGATTCGGTTTTTGAATAGCTCTTGCTGTTACGATGAATGCTTCCTCCATCAGTCTTTCGATTTAGGTACATTTTGCTTTGAAATTTGCAGTGCTTTTAATTTCATGGCCTTTTTTATGTTTTTTGTTTTTTTATTTTTATTTTATTTTTAATTAAATTTATTGGGATGACACTGGTTAATAAAACTGTATAGGTTTCAAGTGCACAATTCTATGATGCAATATGTGTATACTGCATTGTGGACCCACCACCCAAAGTCAAATTTCCTTCCTTCACTATACACTCAACCCCTCTACCCTTCACCACCCCTCTCAGCCTCCTTTCCCTCTGGTAACCATTATACGCCGTCTGTGTCTATGACTTTTTGTTTGTCTTGTTTGTTCATTTGTTGCTTTCAATTTTATAGCTTACATATGAATAAAATCATATGGTTCTTGACTTTTTCTGTCTGCCTTATTTTTCTTAGAACGATATTCTCAAGATCCACCCATGTTGTCACAAATGGCATTTGCCATTTGCATGGCTTTAATTTTTTAAATAACAAATTTAACTATAATAATTTAAATGTCATTTGATATATGAAATAGCCTCATATAAAGTAATGAGGCTATTATAAGAACATCACAATTAAGAGAATTAAAAATAAATGCATAATCTCATCTTTCAAATATAGCAGCTGAAACTATGTCTTTTTAAAAAATTTATCTTTATTGTTGAAATTATTACAGATGTCCCCTTCTCCTCATCCCCATTAATCCCCCCCACCCTGCATCCGCTCCACCCCCAGGCCTTCTCCACACTATTGTCTGTGTCCAGGGGTTATGCATTTGTGCATAGAAGTTCTTTGATTAATCTCTCCCCACCCACTCTCCGACCCCCGCCTTCTCTCTCAGATCCCTCAGTCTGTTCCATGCTTCTGTGTCTCTGGATCTGTTTTGTTCATCAGTTTATTTTGTTTATTATATTCCACAGGTGAGTAGATCATGTGATACTTGTCTTTCTCTGACTGGCTTATTTCATTTAGCATAATACTCCAGTTCCCTCCATGCTGTCCCAAAGGGTATGAGATCCTTCTTTTTTTACAGCTGCATAGCATTCCATGGTGTGGATGTACCTCAGCTTTTTATCCACTCATCTACTGATGGGCACTTGGGCTGTTTCCAGATCATAGCTCTTGTAAAATGTGCTGCTATGAACATAAAAGTGCATAAATTCTTTCTGATTGGTGTTTAGAGTTTCTTAGGATATATTCCCAAAAGTGGGACCACTGGGTCAAATGGCAGCTCCATATTTAATTTCTTGAGGAAACTCCATACTGTTTCCATAGTGGCTGCCCCAGTCTGCATTCCCACCAGCAGTGTACTAGGGTCCCCTTTTCTCCACACCCTCGCCAGCACCTGTCGTTTGTTGATTTGTTGAGGGAGCCATTCTGACAGATATGAGGTGGTATATATATCTTTTTATATGCATTGATACATATATTTATTGTCAAGAATAAGGTGATATTGTACATAGTTTATAACCTATTTTTTAACTTAATAATACATTATGAAACTTTTCTTTAATTAAAAATTCACTTCAATATAACTCTGATGGCCCAACTCTCCATGCTTTAGAAATTTCTTGCAAGGAAGAGGGGGGGAGTAAAGAAAGCTCTGGAACTCCAGCAGTCGGCCTCACTATTCACTTCAACATCTGTACTCACTGTTCCTTCTTTTCCTAATATAGGGTGACAGCCAGGCAGAAGTGGCACCTTATCGTTTTTCTGATTTGTCTTGTTTCAGGAAATACGGTGCTAATCCTGTAGGCTCAGTCTGGCTGTTTCTTGACTACTTTCTTCACACGAAAACATGTTTTGTTCCTCCTAGGAGCTGTCATCATAGAGCCAGTGTAGCAAGAGGGGAATTTTAATAGCAAACAAGGCTGTCAAAAGTAATGGCAGGCTGCGCATTGCAGATAATTCACTAAATTGTGTGTGTTCCTCACTGGGCAGGGACTCTCTCTTTTTCATTCTCATTTCTGGCAGGCCTGGACCAGTGATTGGCCCATAAAGACATTCAATTATCAATAAATGCCTGTTGAATGAATGAATGAATGAATGAATGAATGAGTGAGTGTGAGTGA
The DNA here is from genome assembly GCF_964146895.1 of Miniopterus schreibersii. Classification (NCBI taxonomy): domain Eukaryota; kingdom Metazoa; phylum Chordata; class Mammalia; order Chiroptera; family Miniopteridae; genus Miniopterus; species Miniopterus schreibersii. Next base: position 27,920,682 of record NC_138112.1, on the reverse strand, counting down.
GTGAACACAGAATGGCAGTTAAGAAGACTAGACATGAAATAATAAAATTTTGAGAAAACAGTGTAGGATTTAGTGAGCAATCACTTTAATATGTACAATAGCAATACAAAACTTTATTGATCCTGCTTTCACTCTGTCAAAAAGTCACAATAACAAAGTCACAGGTGCCAGAAGGCCCCAAAAGACAATAACCAATTGCACTTTCAAAGTTTATGTTACAAGGGGTCATGTTTCATTTCCAACTACCTACCCCTCAGACTCACACATACATATAAAGAGACAATAAGAAAAATACAAGTAAATAAATAACTTCACAGAACGAAAGGTTTTTAAATGGTTGCCAGGGAAATGAGCATCGGTTGGTGTTATTTCAGGTAGCATGAGACACAGGCACAAAATATGGTTCTACTACTCCTTAGTTGTATAATTTTGGACAAGTTGCTTTTCTATGATACACTTTTTTCTTTGATAAAATTCTCATAACGACTCATGTGCCTTAAGATTATTATGAGAATTAAACGAAAGAAAGAATAACGTTCCTAACATACTAGGTGTTCAATAAATGTTCTTTCACTTTCCTTCTTTTTCTGTCCCCACCTCAGTCCCTGCCTGAACCAGTGAGAAGAGTATATTATTCATAGATTTTTATTTTTTAATATGTTCTTTTTATTGATTTTAGAGAGAGAGAGAGAGATGGAGAGAGAGAGAAACTTTGATGTCAAAGGGAAACATTGATCAGCTGCCTCCTGCATGCTCTTTACCAAGGACTGAGCCTGCAACTCAGGCACATGCCCCGACTGGGAATCGAACTGGGGACCTCTCAGTGCATGGGATGACACTCAACCAAATGAACCACACTGGCCAGGGCAAGACTGTATTATTCACATTCAACAAATTTATCTAAGGCTGTGTCCACTATCAGACTTGGATGCCTAACTGCCAAACAGAAGTTTGCTGCATTGAAATTTTTATACCAGACTTTAAATAAACATAGGAACTCGACACTCATTCTATCAAAAGCTTAGCACCTGTCCACAAGAACAACAGAGACTCAAGAAATCTCGTCAGTGTTGCTTTATTCCAGACAAATCCTCACTGATCATCCCATAGGGGTAGCTCTAACCTTCCCAAATAATATCTGTAAATTTGCAGGTTACTTTATCATGTTTGAAGGAAAAAATTACTGAGTATCAGAACCACTATTGAATTTTCTAGCTTTGTGGTCAGTTGACCTAAAAAAAGAAGAGCCCCCCCCCTTTCAGGTAGAGTAAAGCTCTGTGAAAAGGAAGAGATACCGTGGAACATGTAGATTCAACCCCATTTTACAGATGTTGTTGAGAGGAACATCTGCAACAGTATGGTGACAGTCAAAAGTCAGATATAAGTTTGAAGTGCTCCAACTTCTACTTAAGTAAATCATGTCTAAAGTGGAGACAGATCATTCAAGCAAAATTCAGATCATTCTTCTAACCCAGTTAAGCCATCCTACGAGGGAAATGTTAAAATTTTCTAATAACTGAAGCTTCAGGCTTTGTGGCTTGGGTTTCTTCCTTAAACTTTCTGGATGCTACTAGAAATCTGGTCATGTTTTAAAGTTCCTTCTAACTCAGGAAAAGCAACACTCCCACTTTTTACCTCTTTCAGTTTTCCTGCAGGCAACTTTCTGTCTGAGTAACACATGCCTTTTCTGATTCACAAATAAAAGAACATAATACATGTATACTTTCTTCATAAATCAGTAACTATGGAATGATTTTGAGCAATTCTACAGCTTTCCACTCTTGGGAAAGCTCCTGAGCCTTAGATAGGCCTCTGCTCTTGAAATCGAAAGAAATATTAACCAATGAACTTACATGCATACATGCATAGTCCACGGACAAACAATAGTGGGGGAAGGCCCGCGGAGAGGGTGGGGAGAAAAAGCAGGACATCTTCGACAATAAAGATAAATTTTAATAAAAGAAAAAGAAGGACTGACTACACAGAATTCAAGTAGCATAATGATTTTATGATCCATGTACATTAACAGTGCAGCCATTTAAAGTCTAGGGCTATTTAACAATAATTATTCTGGATACCTTCCAATCAGTTCTCCATACTACAGCTTGAATAATTTTTCTAAAATATATAATTGACTGAATTACTCCTTGTTCAAAATGTTTCAACAACTCATCTTAGTTTTTAGAATAAAATTCAGTCTTCAGCATATTATACAAAGCTTTCTTTGACCTGGCCCCAACCTATCTTTCCCCACAACATCTGCAACTCTACCTTTCTTCCCTGGATCACTTATTTTAGCCACATTTAGGTACTGGCCATCACCATGGCTCCTCATGTCTTTTTCCATCTTGTTGCCTCTGTCTTGGATATTCTTCTTCATGCTCACCTCTACCCCTTGCTACACACTTTTCTAAAAGATAAATAATTCCTATCATCCATTAAGGAGCAATCATCCACTACTTACTCCAGGAAACATTTTTTCCCACCTCTTCTTCTCTCCCTAGATATCAATCGGGGTCTGTCCCCTGGTCTCCAATAACATTGTGTAAAAGTTTGTCACAGCACTTTTTCACCTGTATTGAACTTATCTGTTAAAAAATAAGTTTATTAAAGGTATGTCCTGTGACTTATTCTTCATTTGTGTATTTATATAGAGCCTGCTCATTAGTAGATGCTCAATACTTTCCCATTGTTGTTGAATGGGAATGTGGATGAATGGGTGGGTGGGTGGGTGGATGGATGGGTGGGTGGATGATTAGAAAACAAGCTTGTTTACTTGAAACCTATAGTTTTAGGGCCACCTTTAGGATTTAGGGGCTGAGTAAATCAAGTATACTGGTCTCATCTCAATTATTGGCTTCCTAGTGAATTTGAACTAAGTAGGATAGCAAAGGCAATTCTAAATGGGAAAAAGTAAAAAATAATAAAAATCACAAAGTAGTTTGCTGCTTCACCTTAATAATTGAAATAGTATAGTGAGGAGGTCACAGTCATTGGCACATTTAGTCATATTCTCTCAAAAAGCATAGAAAGATGGTAGAAAGATAGGTAGGTAGATGATAGATGATAGATAGATGATAGACAGATAAGTAGGTAGATAGATAGATAGATAGATAGATAGATAGATAGATAGATAGATAGATGATAGATGATAGATAGATAATGATAGATAGATGATAGATGATAGATGATAGATAATGATAGATAGATGATAGATAGATATAGATAGATAGATAGATAGATAGATAGATAGATAGATAGATAGATATAGATAGATGATAGATAGATGATAGATAGATAGATAGATAGATAGATAGATAGATAGATAGATAGATGATAGATAGATAGATAGATGATAGATAGATGATGATAGATAGATAGATAGATAGATAGATAGATGATGATAGATAGATAGATAGATAGATAGATAGATAGATAGATAGATAGATAGATAGATGGATGATAGATAAAACTCTTTGCATAACTGCCCTATATGCACTTAAGGAATCTGCAGCTTAAGCGTGAAAAGATATATTGAGTGTGTCAGGAGATTTGAGTTCAGAAAACCAGGTTTGAGCCTAGCTTTGTTTCTAGTAAGCTGTATGGCCCTGGTCCAGCAGCACTTCACCTCCCTGGTTCTCACTCTCTTCCTCTCAGATGATCTCTAAGGTCCTTTTTAGTTCAAAGATCTCATCTGTTTTGACACTGTCTGATGGTTATGCACCAGACACACAGAAAGTATTCAAAAACATGTCAAATAAATGAATAGCATTCTTCTTCCCTGGTTGCTTTTTGGGCTTTGCAGGGTGACCCACAAGCTAAGAGAGCACATTTAAACATTGCATCCCCACAGGCATTAGGAGTTTCAGCAGCACCCATTCCTTTCTCAATCTGCTTACACGAGGTCTTTAATCAAACAGCACCAGTGTAGAAAATAGAGAAATAGAGGAAAGCCTCAAAACCAACAAAGAAGTGGAGAGGATGAGGCACGTAGGAGCAAGCCAGAGGCTCAGGAGTGGGCACAATCGTTCAAGGGGCCCTTGGAGGGGAAGATGCGAACGGGCTTATACATAGAGCAGGCAGTTGATCCTCTGAAGAATGCAAAGCTTTAGATTTATTAAGGAGTTCTTAAGAAAAAAATAAAAACACAATACTTTTCTCTAGCTCTTCCCAGGCAGCAGAAATTGGATACAAAAGGTCAGCATATTCAGCCTCAAAACCCAGAACCTGGGTGAAATCCATGTGATGAGAACTATTGGGCAGAAGGCCCAATGCTACCCTTCTGGTTGCAGGCTGCTCAGGGAGCCCTTTTCTGTTCCCCACCCACCTCCTCTGGGGCCAGTAGTGACGCCCTCTGCCACCTTTGGCCTTTAACTTGAAAATGCCATATCCAGTGTGGTCTTAATTTCTCGCCTAGCTAATGCATAAAGAGGAAACTGAAGAACATGCAGGCATGCATGGAAAACAGAAGCATTTAGAACTTTGAGCACCGTGATCCTAATTAATACCTAATACATATTTGTTAGTTAAATAGATGACCTGAATTATAAATATGTAAGTATAACTTCTTCTTATTTCCCTTCAACTGCACATTTCATTATAGTGTTTAAAACCTTAACTGTGAAGAAAAAAAACAAAACAAAATGAATAGATAGATAGACTCTTATTATGTACCAGGAATTATATTCACAGATATTATTCACTTAATTCCTTAAAACTCTGACTTCATTCTCATTTTACAGATGTGGAAATTGCAGCTTAGAATAATTTCCCTCAAGATCACATATTGAGAAGGTGGTAGAGTCAGGATTTGAAGTCAGGTCCCTCTGCCTCTAACATCTGTCCTCTTAACCAGGACACTATGCTGTCAAGGTTTTCTTCACACATTCATCACATAGTAATGCCTATGATGACAGTGAAAAATAGGTTTTTTCTCTTAATTAAAGGATAAACAAGAAGTAGTGAAAAAGCCAGTGACAAGAGGAGGAATCTGTACATCAGGATGGTTTGAGAACACCTCAGAGACACCGCGTGGGCTGAAGGTATGGGAGGAAATGTGTTGGCATCCACTGAATGATTAAGTGGCTGCAAATGTCAGTGCATGTGTGTGAAAATCCAATGTTCAGATGTACCTTGGGAGCTTGTAGGGTAAGTAGCACAGAAATAGTTGCAACCATGAGGATTAGCAAAATTTTGCTCCAAATCGCATTCTAGACACGCAAGAACATATACACACACACTCACATAAACATACTCATGCTTGACAACTTCTTTCTATCCAAACTTCTAGAAGTCTATTTTCTCTTTGAGACTGATATCAATATTGATTGTGCCCATATCATGCAAGCATGGAATTCATCATAGCCTCTGGAAGTTTCTATAAAAAAGTACGCTACTTCATTTTGTTTGGAAATATCCACAGTTCCCCTCAAGTCCTTTTTTAAATTATTAAATATGTTTTTATTGATTTTTAGAGAGATAGAAGAAGGGAGGATAGAAATATCAATTGGCTGTCTCCTGTATGCCCCCTACTGGGGGTTGCGCCGGCAACCCTGGCATGTGCCCTGACTGAGAATTGAACCAGTGACCTCTTGGTTCATAGGTTGATGCTCAACTATTGAGCCACACAGGCTGGGCTTCCCCCAAGTCTTAATGCCTGGAATTTATATTCTACGTGCACAAGTTTAAGAAGCATTGAACAATAGTATAACCGACATCCGAGTTGAGAACATTGGGGTTTCAATTCTGATTATGCTACTCATAAGTTGTGAATCCTTGGCCAAGTTATTTAACCTCTGGAAGTCAGAGTTTCTATCTCTGTGAATTGTTGTGATGCTTAGAAATAATCTTTTGTAAGATTCTTATGGTAGTCTGGGTATAGAATAAACTTTTAAAAATCACAGTTTTTTATGATTCTAGGCAGAGGAAACATTTCCCTGTTTTGGAATGCCTTTTCGGTGCTTTTACACCTGACACACTTATGCTAATTATTTAAATCTAAATTCAAAATGTCACATCAGCTTATTCATACAATTAACATTTATTAAGAAACTACTCTATGCCTTTTACTATAGCAAAGTACTAGGAGAGGTTTAAAAACATAGTTCCTGAACTCAAGGGGTGCCCCCTTGAACAGACAGGTTAGCAGAAGCATAGTAGGTGCTCAAATGGAAAGATTACTGTGAAAAATGAAAATACATTGACTTTGAAGTCTTTTGTTCATAGTATTACACTCCCCCCCTTTCATTAGTCTCCTCTTTTGTCATTGCACTTTTATTCTCCTTAAGATTTCTTTCTTCACTAAGAGAGGTTATCAGTTTCTAACTAAAGAATTGATATTAATGTTCTCAAAAACTGTAGTGAATTAGCAGCCTTCTCTTTTACGTTGGCCACAGGATGGTAAGCTTTTAGTTTTGACGGATGGGAGGGGTGGAGTGTGGTCACCGAAGGATTAGCAGACGGATACGTTATCATTTTTCATTACAGTGCACAACCGGGCTTTACCTGTAGTTTTGCAACCTGACCTTATATATTGCTGTTCCTATCCACTATTCTGAGACCACTACCTCCAACCATTAGGAGGGCTAGATTTATATAATGTAAAAATGGGAGGATTGCGAGAACATTGCCCATGGAGAAATAAAACCAACAGACAAAATACATCAAGTCTGCCAAATGTAAACCGAACTGTCAACTGGTTATTTTATCTTTTATAGCAAAATTGCCTTATGGCCAATAGTTATGCAGCAAAAATGTTTGCAAAAAAGTGTTTCCTTGTAGCAAACATGCTTGCAGCAAAGAGGTTCATGGCAAAACTACAAGACAGAATTTTTCAGAATCTCCCATAGGACCTGACACAGAGAAGGGGTTTGAAAAGTGCCTGGAGGAACTGAACTAAATTCACATGGACTTCTAAAAGGGCAGGTGATTAAACAGCATGAAAAACTAAAACCCAACACTGCAGGGATAGGTAAAGCCAGCTGCTTGGGATCTAAGGGAGACCGCAGGCAGAGAATGATGACTTTATCTCTTCTTGTTGAAGGAATTTTGGATTCAGAGCAAAGAAATGGCCAAGGTAAAAGTGCCAGATGCTACACTCCAGACAGCTCACCTCTTTTCGTGGCCTATGATTTTACTCTGGTTTAGACTTTTATTTTCATTTAAGATGTCACTTTGGATTTATAATGCAGCCTCTTCAAAACATGGCCTCCCTGGCACTAGTAAGAGGTACAAATTTGATTCTTGTAGGATTTCCTAGCAAACTCCAAGTTTTTATGAGGTTTAGAAAAAGGTAAAAAATTGAGACATGCCCATAGGAAGCTCTTTTAGCCCTTGGTAATGCCATCAGTGTTTTTCTTAACTACGTTGCATTCTAGTCTGGTTTCTCGCCTTATGTTTGCCTTAGAGAGCGGAAATGGAAATCTCTTTGCCTGGTTGGCTGATTTTATCTTTGATTCAACAACTTTAATCTCCACTTTCATTTTGATTCAATGAAAAAAATGTGCTTGTTCAATCCATTGCCCTGAAATCTTGCCAGATTATAAACAAGCAATTTCAACAAGAGTAATAAAAATGGACAGAGCGTAATGAAGAACATTAGTTGTCACCTTTGTTAACCTCCCATATGGTCCAAGTATGTCCTTGGTCCCAAATGAAAGGTGAAAGGAAATATAAACAGATAATTTTACTTCCACTAAAATTCAGTGGCTGATAGCACCACTGTCAGGATGAGCACAAGGAATAAAATCAGCATTTCGTGTGTATCTACTATGTGCCAGGCACCATCCAGGGCAACCTGAAAAAATAAACATCATCTTCATTTTGCAAAGAAACAAGTTCAGACTCAAAGGAGTAAATATGAGCGATCAACCACTTAAGGTCAAAGCAGTAAAATGACAAAGATGGCCTATGGACCCTCTTTGTCTATCTCGCTCCAATATCTATACTTCATCCATTATAAAATTTAGCTTAAATTAAGTCAGAGAACTATGGAATAAACTAGAAGGGACAGAGGAAATTAAATATTCCACAGACTCCAAATTTAGCACAATTATTACCTTAAAAAATAATTACTTTGTTTTCATATTTGCACCTGCACCTGTGTGTGTGTGCCTGTGTGTGTGTGTGTGTGTGTGTGTGTGTGGTTTCCGATCAGCATGCTATTGGTATTGCACTAATGGAATTCCAAGAAAAAGCATGCCTTCATTAGCTTGGTTGGATGTGATCACCAGCATGCTTATGTAGAAAGACTGAAATAACTCGAGGACCTCCATGGCTACATCAGGGATGTCCAACCTGAGGACCATTTATAAACCCTGAGACTACCCAGTGTGATCTCAAATCACACCCGCATGAATATAATCTGCATTAGGCCTTTAGCCCTCTTTGACTTTTTAATTTAGTGCTTTTATGAACCATGTTATGAGTTCCTTATTTGTTTGACCTTTCTCCTTTAAAATAAACCAATGTGTAATGACTGCATCCTAGACCCTAGCATTTGAAAAATGTGACTTGTTTTTGACTCTACTCTGAAATAATCTAAGAAAGTATCAGTTTTAAAAATTGTTCAACCAGTCACAATTTTTGTTTCATTGATTTTTTTTGGACTGGACTTATTTTTTCATGTTTTGAAAATGACAGTATGATTGTAGAATATTCCAGATATCTGTTTTTTTGGCTAAGAAGTGACTTATTGATTATGTTTATTTTATAAAACCAAGGAATCATTAAGGCTTTTATAAATAAAGTGTAACAGCTGTTGTTAACTTATAACATTGACAGCTTCAATATTGATTAAAATGTTTGCTGGACCTCAGTGTTGTACATGGAAGCATTTGACCAGTTACTTCCAGGGCACCCATGAAGTCATAAAGGCCAGTTACCGACAGTAAAACTCAATGCTCTTGAACCAGTAGGCTAACGACTGCTACTCAGGACTTTAGATGGGCATTTGGTTGCTCAATGCCAGTGGCCCTCCCCAGAGCCAGACCTGCTTTCGGGGAGCTCTCTTTCATCTGGATACATTCAGCCCCTTCCTGGCCTCAGCCTTCCTCCCTCTCCCAGGGAGTTTACTGCCTCTCCTCCCTGGCTTTCTCTTCCCTCCAGCCTGACAGGCATCTCCCGTTCACCCTCCATTCTATTACTTTCCTAAAAATAAGCCTGTGAGCTCTTTTAAATCTCAGTTTTTCACTGGTGATCACTTTCCCCCTATTGGGGAACAGGTAGGGGAGGAACCAGGCAGAAATAGCAGAGCTGTCCGAGGTCTCAAAGTCACAGTCCATTGTCTCTTTTCCTTGAGATTATAATAGTTAGTGGTTAAGAGCACAGACCTTGAATCCAGGCTCCCTGGATTTGCATCCCAGGTTCTGCCTCTCAGCTGCCCAGTCCTCAGCTTCTCTGTGCCTCATTATGTGAAAAATGAAGATGACAATAATCCCTCTTGGTAAGGGTTATGTAGAGGATGGTACAAGTTCATCCCCATCGAGCACTTAAAATAGTGCCTAGCCCATAGTAAGCACTTAATAAATGTTAGCTATTATTAGCTACTATTGATTCTCCTCTGAGGTGCTCTTCTCAGTTGCCCTTCACTTTGATCTTTAGAGGTGGGCTTCTGAAATATCCTTAAGCCAGCTCAAAGCCTAATGATGAAATATGCACGTTTCCAGGAGGGAGTCAGCAACTCAGGAGTGCTCCGGACTCAGTGTACTCCTGAGTACATGCTAGCCTGGCCTGGGCTTATCCTCTTGGGTGCTTCTTCAGTGAGGCAGCATAATTCAAAAGGTGCTAGAACCAGAATGTCTGTTTGGGAGCTCTGGCTACATTCTACTTCTTAGCTGGATGACCTTGGGCAAGGGCTTAATCTTGTTATGCATGAGAATAGTACCTAACACATAGGGTTGCTATGAGGGTAAAATTAGTCCAGATGGGTAAAATTCCTAGGCCATTACTTACAAACAATAAAGTCTGTATAAAAGTTGATTAAATAAATAATAATTCCAATTAGAAAAAGAAATGCCAATTTTTGTCCAAGAATAAAATTGTTTGGGCGTGTTGTATATATATGTGTGTGTGCATGTGTGTTAAGAAAGATAGATTCCTTTTTATGCTCTTCTAGAAAATTGAACTGCTAAAATGTACCCCTAAATTACTAGTAAACATCCTTCAATGACTTTTAAATAAATAGTCATATACATTCAAACAATTAATGTGGCAAAGTCTTGGAAAATAATTCTTATAGTAAATTAAACCCATTTACCACAACTTTGTATATACAAAAACTTCCCTGCCTCAATTGCATAGGAAAAAAATTGATATGGGGCATAAACCAAGTCAAAATAAGTGTTTCACTATAATGAGAACTTTTATAAAGTTATAAGAAGAGGTGCACTTTAAGTACATTTTTTCAATCATTCATAGATCTTAAAAATTTTATACTGAGTGCCTACTATGTACCAAAAAGTTTGGTAAGTGCTGGGTGAACAAAATGGAACAATAGAGAACCCTTGCCTTTCTGTTGCTTACAATCAAGAGGGCAAGGAGGTAGAAATAAAGAAGACAGGGCCCAGCAACAATAAAGCAGGAGAGGGACATGATGTTGCCTGCCACGCCACCTGCAATCCACGACTGGACCTCACCGGCCTCTCACTCTACAGAGAGGGCTTTCCCTGCCTGGGTGGGATGAAGGGGAGAGAGACTCAGTGCTTTTCTTTTTCAAACATAATGTACATTGAACTACTGGTAAATGTGTGCAACTTTGTAATAGCCCTGAGAAATGATATGAAGAAAAGAAAGCCCACACAGCAACTGCAGATCGATTCAGCTGCTTTAAAAGAACCAACAGAAATGACCTGCATGAAGTAGGGTACTTCAAATAACGCACAGTATTTTTTTCTCTCTTCAGAAAAACAGTCTAAACTGGTGGTTAAAGGGAATGAAATAGTCTGCATTCTGAACTTTAAATCCACGCTCTTTAAGCTCTGGCCACAGTTAAATCAATTCCTTTTCCATCGCCTCATATGCATCTGTTAACACATTTGAAGGTAGATTCTCTGTGCATCTCTGGGAACGCAGTTGGCACTTCTGGGGCTGTGCTAGTTATTTGAGGGCCAGGATGGGTGGTGGTTAGGCTATAGAATCAGTATTTCCAGGCAAATGGGCTCAGGATTGGGTCTTTTTAGTGAATTCACTGAAGCTGTAACTTTCTTGTCTTTTTTTTCACTAATTTACTGGAGCAGTAACTTTCTAAAGCAAACCTCTCCAAACCAAAAACAACCAATGCAGCTTCTGTAACCTCCCTCAGAAATAGAAAGAACAATTATGAACATTCTATAAGAAGTGTAAACATAAGAGATAGAGTCTGATGACCTGGCTCTATACTTCACAGGTGTGTTACTTTAATTTCCTCACCTACAAAGCTAAGGGGCCCAACAGATTTTGCTTGCAGGAAAAATTACAATGCAGTGTAGTGAAATCACACTATACAATGTAAATTCTTTTATATAATTATTATTCCTTCAAATCTGAACAGATGTTTCTCTAAATCTGAAAGAATTTTATGTCTCATAAAGCAGGGGTCTCACGTGCACCTTGAAAACCAATTTAGAAAACTGGGGTCAAGACTTCTCTGTAGAAGAATAGGCTTACAGGGCTCTAACTTTTCTTTTACCACGTGGTACAATAGCCACACACAAAAAAATCTTTAGAACCAATGGGTACCGAAAGCTGCTTCCTATAAGGCAATGTCAGCTATTTCTTAAACATAAGAATAATAACCAGAAGAGCAATCAGAAATTAAAGCCCTACTATGTACTGAAGCATGTGCCAGGTAGTTTATATATTACCTCTAATTTTTTAAAAAATATATATCTTTATTGATTTCAGAGGGTGGAAGGGAGAGGGAGATAGAAACATCAATGATGAGAGTCGGTATTGATCGGCTGCCTCCTGCACGCCCCCCACTGGGGATCGAGCCCGCAATCCGGGCATGTGCCCTGACCGGGAATCAAACCCTGATCGCCTGGATCCTAGGTGCATGCTCAGCTGCTGAGCCACACCAGCCGAGCATCTCTAACACTTATAACCACACCACACATGTTGCTACATCATTCTCATTTCATAAGTGAGTAAATAAGTTCAAAGGGTCAATATCCTACCCAGAGACACCCAGCTAGCAAGTGGTAGTTTGAGAATTTGAACCCAAATCTGCTTGTTTCTAAAGGTGGGGTGTTTGCTTCCTCACTAACTGGCCTACTATAAGTGTAGATGCAGTTATAGTAAGTCCCAGAAAACAAGCCTGAGTTTTCCTGGGAGCCAACAGGGTGTTGACAGAAGGTCCATCTGCAGACTCTAAGCCAATCCCACTGTTTTACCTGCAATGATGCAGCCCGATTCAGGAGAGAGAGAACTTCATATCCATGTGAGCTTCTCCCTGGGTGAATGAGGTCCCTTCCCTCCCCCAGCAGGAAGAGATCGCCTTTACCTCCCTGGCTGCCTAGGTTTTCTTTCAGAGGAGTGTCTTGAAATACAGGATGAAAAGCTCCCAAATCATCTGTAAGGTGTTTTACTGGAATGAAGTAAGTTCTAGGTATACTGAGAAAAGGAAATGGAGAGAGCAGGTAAACAATCCTTCTAGGTACAAAGCAATGAGAGTAATGTGGGAACCTGAGAAAGGTGTGGCTAAAGCAGGAGATTTGGATCCCTAAGCCAAGGCCTCCCTCTCATACTTTGCCACTGTTCCAAGACAAACTTCTCTTGAATTTGGGACCTGTCACGTTAAAGAAACACGTAGCTTTGGTTTATAGGAAAACCATACTGCAGCAAATTCCTGATATTCTTTGCCCCCACAGAGTTTCTCTGAGAGAGTTAATACCCTAACATGAAAAATTTACCCACTAGCTTTCAAACCATGAGCTTACCCTCTAGGCATGTCTACTTTCAAAACTGGATAAAGAGGAGCCAGTCAGGAATAAGAAAGATGGAATTGGCTTTGGGAGCTAACAGGCTTAGTTCCCACCCCAGCCCTCCCAGTTCTAGCTATGTGTTCTTGGCAAACTTTTGAATTTCTTTACACCTCAAAATACTATCAGTAAAATGGGAGTTAGAATAACTACTTTTAATGTTTTTCTAACGGTTAAATGAAATAATACCTGTAGAATAACTGTCAGAATACTTGGTATATAACAGAGCATGATGAAGATTAGTTATTTTTGCCCAAAGTCTCAGGAACACATTGCATCGCCCTTCTTCTGAGAGTCTGAGAAAGGCTCCCATCGCACACAAAGATAAGTCATAAAGTCAATAATCCACTATTATCTTTAGTAATGACTTTGCGTAAAGTGTGGCCATCACAGGTGAACGTGTCCTATGCTTTATTTTACTACTTGCATGTGCTCTAGTGGACAAGTTTCCAGCGGGGCATCTCCACCACCAGGATGGACACTAGGAAATCTGCTCCCAGCATTCAGACCAACTCAGTGAAAACACGTCATATGACAATCACCACATTTCTTCCACAAAGACAGTGGAGCGAAACATCTTCCTGAAAATTTCCAAGAGTATTAGCTGTGAAACCTATTGCTTTGTGTCTGTTGGTTTGTTTGTTTGTTTGTTTCTCTTTAGGATGTTTTGTGGAGAACAAAGCCATGATCATTAAGAATCTCTAGGATGGGAGCCTTGGGATCTACTCTCTAAGCATCACTGGCTTTCAGTGTTTGGCAAGAACCCTTCGTGGCCTCAGATAATCTATGCACACAGGTTAAATAACTCAACCTAGATCACTTGAAAATACAGAGCGTGGCCACCTCTATGGCTATAAATGAAAAAGGGAATTGTCAAAAGCATCGGAACCAGGCAGGAATAAAAGCTGCCTGTTGTTTATAGAAGCCGGCAATTAAGAATGTGTCTGTGAGTAAGCAAAGAAAGCAGCTCTTGACAATTTCTTTGAACCTTACTTAATTCTTTGGCGTTTACTTGATATCTTTGTCAGGACCAGGCAGGGGGCCAGAATAACTTCTGCAGACTTCTCATCACCCAGGAGACAGGCACAGCAGGAACCACTTGGATGCTTCTGTCTGACAGAAACAACCAGAATCCACTGCTTAATAATATATAAACCCATCTCCTGAAACCGGTGGCCCAGAAGGTCAATTTTGGTTTAAAAACAACATAAACCAAAAGAATCTCAGAGCACAGGATTTGCCATTCTAATAAAAGAAAAACCAAAATAAAGCTATGAGTCAATCCCTGCTGAGTACTAGAGACTGAGGGTTTGGCTTAATAAAATCATCACAGCTGTACTGTGTGTGTGATAAGCACTACACTAGGCCCTGAGACGCAAAATATTATATAGCAGATGTCTAATGAGGACACATCCTTTCTTCACATATGAGCAGACCCACTTATAACTGGGGCAAAGTCTCTGTCATTGGGGGGCTCAGAGTGTTTGTCTTTGCGTGTGACCACTTGTGTAGGTATTGAGAGATAGAAAGAGACAGATCAATATTAAACAAATACAATACAAATGAAGGCATTCTGCAAGATACTTATATAGTATATTATTTAAAATACATAATTTATATGTACTATATAGAACATGTACAATAAATGTGCATGTATTAAAGGCATAAAAAGAGCCATAAAAGCACAAAGAAAGGAACAATTAATTCCACCTGAATCAATTGAGAAGGGCTTTACATAGGAGGTGCATTTTAGTAGTACCTAGAAGAGTAAGAGTGATTTTGCCAATTGGACAAAGAACAGAAGAGAATGTCTTGGTCAGGACAATTTTTGGTACACATACACATAAATTAATAATGGCAACAAGGCCTCCTCTAGGGCTGTATCTATAATCATCATTAAATTAATATTCATTAGGGAATATGTGATAATATATATTTCGCTGTAATTTACTCAAGGAAATATATAATAAGAAACACAAGTATTAATCAGATCTTAGTCATGTCAGACCACAATTATTCTTATCCAGGCATTTGCAGTAGATCAGTGGAGTAGATGTGTTTTGAAATTTAAGTTTGACAGTCAAAATTTTGTCCTGTGCAAAGAGAAACTTTCCTACTATTTATTCATCCATTGCTGTGTTCTTTCATTTAAAAAAATCTTTATTAAATACCTACAGGATGTCAAGCAGCCATTAGATCATACTTTCCTTGAGAACCCATTACTTGCTCATTAAATTGCCTTAGGTGACTTGCAGGGGACAACTCACATGCAGTCTGTGACACAGACAAATAAATCACATCAATTCAGTATGACAGATTCTGTTGTTGAGGTGTTACAATATTTGGGGGACAAAAAAGACCAGATTTGCTAAAAATGTATTGCCCAAATTGGGTGTAAGTATACAGTGAAATGATTTTCATGTAACAGCAAATATGATGGCATGCACCTTGGTATCTTTCTAGTTGTAAGTACACTAATTAATATTAATAATATATGCCATTTATTGGGGCTCTGCTATGTGATAGTTACGGTGCTCAGTGTTTGGCATACATTATTTCATTTCTTCCTCGCAACAATTCTGTAAAATACGAGTCACTAGACTCTTTTACAGGGGAAGAAGTTGAGGCTCCAAAAGTGTAGGCAATTTACACAATGTAACACAGCCAGTAAAAATATGAACTAGTTTGTGAAGGAGATCTTACTACTGCCCAAACCTGTGCTCTTCGACTTCAATGATCTTATCTGACCCTTTCCATTATAACCACAGTGAGAATTAGAGGCTACATGAAAAAACACGCAGGCTAGGACTAAAGGGGACTTTACAAGTGGATTATTCACACTTTCACTTCACAGAGAAAGAAACAGGCTGGTTCTGTTACCTTGGTTACCAGGGGCCTATTTTGTTATTAGTGCAGAGGACGCATGTTCATAGGTGAGTGGATATAGAATAATGCCAGTTCTCCCCAGTCTAATTCAGAGGCCGAAGTAGATGCAATGCATATGAGAAATTGAAACCCAAGGGCAAGACTCTAGCTTCTTGACTTCCATTTTATTTCCTTTCATTTCTCTCTCTATTGTACCACACTGCTTCACTTCTAGGTAATTATAATTTCCTATGAATAAATTATATTTTCTAAAGCAAACCAAGTTAATAGAAGTTAAATTTTTATAAAAAGATATTTAGGGTTTTCTTTGATTTCTCCTCTAATAATTAAGGCTTGGAACCTCAAACTACTCAACTTGTATAACCTTTGTATCTGGGTCATTTTTCTCTGCAGGTTTTGTTCTTTGCTTTTGCCCCTAAATCCTGAGTACTGCTGTGTAATCCAAAGTTCCTCCAACCTTTGGGCTTTTAAATATGAATTTAAAGATCCTCTGATTAAAAAAAAAATGTTCTGCTAATTCCCTAGTAACCATTCTTTATAGAGTGTCACAATGCACAAATATTCTGCTTTCAAAAAAAGGTTATAATAAAGTATCAAATGAATGGTGATACTCAACAGAAAATATTCATTTTTCATAATGGGACCAACTCAACATCCTATAGAATAAAGTCCTAAGGAGTGAGAGAAAAAGGCAGTGTAATGAATAGGGTGGTGAGAACTTCATGTATTAAATAAAGAAACTCAAGTGCTTGAATCTGCATGTTGATGAATTAGGTGCTAATGTATAAAGGCACTCAGAGTGGCTATAATTTGTTGAGTTAGTCAGTGTTTTTTATTATGTTTTTAAACAGGGAAATCAATGTGTTGCTTTTTTCAAGAGGGAGGTTATACAAAATATTATTTTTATTTGATATATCGTGCTGCCTACCAGAGCTGGCTTGCAGTAAAACAGGAGGGCAATTCTTGTCTTTGGCCCATTTGATGTTGGGGTTCCTCTAGGACAGCCTGCAGCAGGGCCCGGAGACATGCTCTACCCTGCAACCCTGCTGCTGAGGCTCCCACGGAAAATCAGAGCCACACAGACCCTGTGCTTCCAGAAACATGTGATCTCCGAGCTCAGACCTGCTCCTCAAGCTGCCCAGAAGTCCTAGGGAGTGAGTGGCTCTAGGAAGCTCCCCACTCCCCACTTTCCTTCTGATTATTTCAATCACACTCTTTGAGTCCCTAATGTCATTACCTCTCTCCTTTAGGGAGCAAATAGGCATCAAACAGGAACTCTCTTGGCTTCTAGTTGATTTTCCCTATGTGGGGACTTTAGGGGTGTGTATACCAGTGGCTTCAATCCCAAAACTGTTTCATGGCCTGAGCTGAGAATCCCACCCACCTTTTCCCACGTCTTCAGCAACCTCACTTCTTTAAATGCCCCTCTTTATTTGAACTCTTCCTTCTGTAGCTGCCCCAGAAGTTTGCTGCCACTTGATCCATCCATCCCTCACCTCCTAACCCTCCTCCCGCGGCCAGCAGGCAGCCCCTCTGTACTCCACCGGAAGCCCAGCTGGAGGTTGCCAATGCTCCCTATTACCAAAAGCAAAAGACCCCCCCACTCCCCCATTGCAGGAATGGGGGATGTGGGAGTTCTGGTATGAGACTGGACATTTGTATCACTTCACTGAGACTATTATTTAAAGTTAAAAGGTTCAGAAAAACAAAGGTCAACTGGAGTGTTCATCCAAATCAAACTGCAGTAGTAGAGGCACAGAAAAATTAATAAACACCCCAATATTCTATAGCTAGTATGTAGTGGATCTGGACTTTGAAACCAGAAAGCAAGGCTCCTACTTTCTTAACCTCTACTAAACTGCTATTTGTAGTCTCCTAAAAATAAATATATTTTCTCCTACTATCCTTTGATTTGGATGAATAATCCACTGGCCCTTATTTTTCTGAACCTTTTAAGTCCAAATTTCATATATATACACATTGCATTAGAGGCTTTCCCCATCAATACATACTGATCCCAGTGTTTAAAAGTTGCATTATATTCTACTGTGTAGATATACTATAATGCATTTAATAGTCATATGCTGATGGGTATTTAAATTGTTCTGAGTTTATGCTATACCAAAAATAAGTTGTAATAGATGTTCTTACAGGTAAGGTTTGTGTGCCTGTGGAAGTATATTTGCATGCTAGATTCCTAGAAATAAAATTACTGAGTCAAGGGCTTATGCTTTGTGGAAAATGATGGCTATTATCACCATACTTTCTAAAAGGCTGTACCGATTTGCACGAAGGTAAACCTGATCTTCCTTGACTTTCTGAGCTGTCTGACTTTGCGCCTTCATCCTGCTTCTCCGTGCCTTAATTTCCACGGTCCCATTTCCCTCCGGGTGCCTCTCTGCCTCTCAGGCTGTTGTTTGTTCTCCTTCAGGCCTCGTCTTCCTGCGCCCTCCCCGTAAATTCTGCTTATTCCCGGGCTCGGGCCTTTTCTCTTGGTCTGTAGCTTCTCCGTAAGTAATCACACCCATACCTGTTCTTTGAACTATGGCTTTTATGTGCCATTGTTGTCCAATAAATCCAGTTCAGGCCTATCTTCTTTGCTCTATATGTCTGTATGCTATCACTTTCTAAAATATGTTCCCTTAACCATTTCATAGGCAACTTGATTTTAAATATCAAACGCTGATCTCATTGCCTTCCCCTTCAAATCCATTCTCTTCTGTTTTGCCTGTGACGGTGAAAGCCACAATGACCCAACTAGTCTCCTGAGACTGAAACCTGTGCATTACTCTGGATTTCCTCCCTTAGCCCACACATTTATTCAATAACCAATCATTGCTGAATCTATTTCTTCATTAACTCATATATTTCCCATTCCTCTGTCTTTATCTCTTATTGAACTATTATGAAAAAACAAATAAAAACAAACAACCATATGAATAACTCATTCGGGTTTTTGTTAAACCTATAACTCACTTTGGAAAGAAGTGACAAGTTTGTAATATTTACTCCCCCAGGAACACAAAACATTTCTTCATCTTTTCAAACTGTTTTTGCCACTTACTAATGTTTTATGACTCCTTTCAAAATCATCTGGCCATTATATTGCTAGGCTAACTCATCTTTTTCCCATCTCTCCTTTAAAATTCTCCTGCCATCACCTTAGCCGGTTTTGCTCAGTGGTTAGAGCATCTGCCCTCAGACTGAAGGGTCCTGGGTTTGATTCCAGCCAAGGGCACGTACTTTGGTTGCAGTCTCAATCCCCAGCCCCAGTCGGGGAGAATGCAGGAGGCAACCAATTGATGCATCTCTCTCACACTGATGTTTCTCTCTGTCTCTCTCTCACACACCCCCTCCTACTCTCTCTGAAAAGCAATGGGGAAAAAATATCCTTGGATAGGGATTAAAAACAAACACACACACTCTCCTGCCATATATTAATCCAGTTTCTGTTCACATATTTACAGGGATATACTTGATCTCCCAAAGTACCTTCTCCACTTTCTGTTAATTATGACTACTACATTGCTACTGGCATTAAGCCTATTATAAATACTCATGGCTTTTTGAGATCTTAAAACATGAAAAAGTTGGAGGCTAGGCTGGCTCATAGAGTTTTCAGCTTTCGTGGTGTATTCCAGGATTGTGGAAGCATGGCAATAGATGTTCCCAGTCCAACTCACAAGATTATCTTTTCTCACAAAACAGCTAATGTTAAGTCAGAAAAACCCTTTCTCCTACTTAAAAATAAACACACCATGCCTTATGAGTTATAGTTTCCATGGTATCAATATAATCAATAGTCTGTTATCTAACACCAAGAGCCCCACGTGATTCTAGATTCCAACCACCTGTGATCATCTCAAGTAGTGAGAGGTTTACCAGGAGATAAAAGGGTGACCTTTGCCCTCAGCATAGCTTTGGAGGTTTCCACTTTTATTTATCTTATGACACATCACATCTTCCTATGAACACTGAAAGGTTTTCTGAACCCGAGATTTACTGAACACCTTGGCATTAAGGGTCACATTAACCATCTCCCTCCTTAATAGAATGAATGCATCCAGAATTATACAATTAGTACAAAACAGGAAGAAGTGAAGATTTTCTTAAAACAAAATAGATATGATTTAACTCTGGTGGGTGGTTCTTTTTAATAGCTATATCAATAAAAGTAACATCATCATTTTTTGAGTACTTACTGACTATAAGGAGCCACACTTACCTCCTATTGGCATTATTTCATTTAAACCTTTTAACCACCCTATGAGATAGTTATTATTATTAGCCCCATTTCATAAAGGAAGAAACTGAAGCTTAGGAGATTAAGTGGCTCACCCAATGTCACAGAGTTACCAAGTGAAGGCACCTGGATGTATCCAGGCAGTCTGAATCAAGTCAGTGTGCTCAACCAGACAGTGCGGAACAATAGTGAGCCATCATAGAACCCAACCCTAGAGTTTCAATAACCAAAGCGGACAGGAATCCAGACCTGAAACCTATCAGAGGAAAGCCAGAGCAGTTTTAATTCTAACCGAAGGGCCTTTCAAAAAGTTCTATCTTACATTCAATTGCAATGAGCCTCTTGGTAACTTCCACTGTCCACTTGTAATCTCAGGAAGAGGTAAAAGTTTCCTTATGGTCAACTCTTCAAGGGCAAGGACTATGGATCCCTTGTCTTTATATTCCATACAGCATCCAAAGCATAACTGGATGTTCATAAATATTTGTGTGCTCTAAGAAATAGAGAAGAGTCAATCATAGATCACTTCCTATGTCACTTGCTAGCTGTGCAACCTTTGCCAAGTCATTTAACCTCTCTGATCCTTAGTTCCTCACCTGTGATTGGTAATAAAATAGTATCTGTCTCAGAGGGGTCATTAGCATAATGTAATCGAATAATGAGTATACAAAATAAACCTGACCCATAGTCACCATTCAATAGGTCCTGCCCTTTTTACCATTATTCTTACCTCTGCAAAAGAACTAGCTGTTTCATTTTGTAATATTTGTTTATTTGCTTCCCTCTCTTGCTGGCTTGTGAGTCCAAGGTCAGAGCCTGGATCTTACTTATTTTTGTACTTGGCACAAAGGAAATGCTGGTTGGATCAAAAGCTACCTGGCATCGACCTCTTGCTTCATCACACTTGTTCCTTTACTACAGGAGCATTTCCTGGCATGAAGTTAAAAGGGAGAAATTTGCTGCTGTCCTTTCGGGTCTCCCAGGCAGCTCTGGGCTCCAGCTGACTTTCTATCACTCTTCCTCCCCGTTTCCTGTCCTCAGCAGATCGCCTGTCTCCTTAAGGGATGGAGCTCTGAAAAAGCTCAATGACTTTCCTATCCTGATTCCTTATAAAAGCAGCCTCCATGATGTAGAAACATCTCAAGTTTCAGATCCTTTCTCAATTTCTGTTTGTGTTCACTGAAGTTCTGTTTGTAACATATAGACAGAAAAAGAATACATGGTTAGAAACCTACTCCATAGAAAAATGGAAGTGCCAAATTTGATATAGAAAGGCCCTGTTCTGCCCTGAGCATTGTACCCATATTGAGAGATTTGCGGGGTGAAGTAACCCATTCTATTGCCTCCTGCCCCACTGTGTCTCATCTCACATCTTATAAAAAATGGAAATGGAAGGAGAACTCAACCTACGATCCAGGGTGACTCAATTCCTATAAAAAATGGCAAAACCCTCAGGAGGACAGAAACATGTTTTGACTCCATACATTTCAATGTCGAGTAGTCAAGCTGGCAGTTCTATGTGGGGACAAAACTATTAATCAAATGGCACAAAAAATCCTCAACCTCCTTTGAGCCGAGTGTTGAAATTTCTGTTATCTTGAATGTTTCACTAGCAAACAGAGCAGAAAATGAAGTTCATGGGCCACTGCATGCTATTTCTTAAGCAAAAAATACTAAATCAAAAAGAAAAAGCCTGGGTTTGGAGAGAAGGAGATGCCCAGGAGAGAGAGCAGCAGGCTCTGGAGCCAGAAGATCTGGGTGCGACTCTTGGTTTCATCCCATCATTAAGTGACCTTGGGCGAATCATAATCTCTATATACTCTGTATACTCATCTGGAAAATGATGATACAAGTGCTTTGTTTTCTTTACAGGGTAGTTCTGATAATTAGGTGGATGTCAAATGCTTGTAAATGGCCAGAGAATATGCAACTGCAACTTTTCATTTCTATCAGGGGCCTTGTAGTCCACCCAGGCAAGTGTTTCATTCACCAGTGCTCAGATCATGGCATTTTTGCCTGCTCATTTCCATTCACTAAAACAACCAACTTTCCAGCAGGATATTGATCTGGGCCTCAGACTAGGAAGCAAGACTAATTTATTCATGACTGGATAACAAAACAAAAAAACTTGTTGCCTCAGGTCAGTTTTCACCATGCACAAGAAAGGCAAGGGGACCATACAGACACGGTTAACAAGTTTCCCTGCGGCACACACCCTGTGCATGGAGGGAAACGCGGGCCCCCAGAGCGACTGTTGTTCCATATGGTAAGCATCAATGCTGCAATCAGCATACCTTCAGTTCCAATTCATCTGCCAGTAGCAAAGAAACTCTTCCGTGCATGTAACCAGCCCTCCTAAAGTATTTGGAAATAGATCCCACGTCTGCTCAGTTCTCTGCAAAGGCATTGTTAGACTCTAGACTCGCTCAAACCAAGGAGAACCAAAATCACCTAAAGCTTGGTAAAAAGGTCAATCAATATATAAAAAGTGTGAATCGGTAAAACAATATAAAACACTGAAAGTTCAGAAAAACAGAAGAAAATTTTTCATACTAAGAATATTACTGAAGGTGGTGTAAAGAAAATATGTTACAGTCGGGCAGGGTGTGGCTCAGCGGTAGAGTGTCAACCTAGGATCCAGGCGATCGGGGTTCGATTCCTGGTCAGGGCACATGCCCGGGTAGCGGGCTCGATCCCCAGTCAGGAGTGTGCAGGAGGCAGCCGATCAATGACTCTCTCATCATTGATGTTTCTGTCTCTCTCTCTCTCCCTCTCTTTTCCTCTCTCTGAAATCAATAAAGATATATTAAAAATATATAGCCCGGCCGGGCGTGGCTCAGGGGTTGAACGTCGACCTAGGATCCAGGCGATCGGGGTTCGATTCCTGGTCAGGGTACATGCCCGGTTGCAGGCTCGATCAACTGTCTCATCATTGATGTTTCTAGCTCTCTTTCTCCCTCTCCATTCCTCTCTGAAATAAAGATATATAAATAAATAAATAAATAAATATATATATATATATATATATTACATATGGGGGAGCAGAGAGGAGAGAGAAGAACTCTGTGCTAAATGTCAGAGATCTAATATCCTCTACAAATTGTATTTGGGATCATAGAAAAGTATCTTGACTTGACTGTGACCCATTTCCTTAACTATGAAATAGAATAGCTGAATTTAAATAATCTAAAGCATAATGAATCATGCAGACCTGGGTTCAAATCTCATTTCTACTAGTAGCAAAGTGTACTTGAGAAAATCATGAATTTAATAGACCCTTGGTATCTTCATCTGTTAAATGGAAATAAGATTAGCTCCCTCAAAGGATGATTGTAGGCCCTGGCCAGTGTTGCTCAGTGGTTAGAGCATCAGCCCCAGGACTGGAGGGTCAGGGGTTTGATTCCCAGTCCAGGGCACATGCCTGGCTTGTGGGTTGCTCCCACCCTGGTTGGGGCATGTGCAGGAGGCAATTGGTTGATGTATCTCTCTCACATCGATGTTTCTCTCTCTCTCTCTTCACCTCCCTCCTTCCCTTCCATTCCTTCTGAAAAATCAATGAAAAAATATCCTTGGGTGAGGTTTAAAAAAAAAAGGATGATTATAGGAATTGGATAAAACTCATTTAAAATACCTGGAGCACAGTAGGCACTTGAACTATTTTAATTGTCTGCCCAAGAGTCTATGTCTATGTTTATCACCTCAAGATCAGTCCAAGCTAACAGTTTTGTTTATACTAATTGTTATTTGTTGAGCACCAACTTTGAGTCAGGTATTGTCTTTATCTTTAATCTCAATAGCTATTTTGAATGCAGGTATTATTGTCCCCATTTCACATATGGTAAAACTGAGGGCCAGAGTCATTAAGAATCTTTCCCAGGGTCATGCAGCTAGTAAAGGCTAAGGAAGATATTGGAAACCAGGTTTGACGGACTCAAGTATATGGCTTAGCCCTTTTGCTGGTGGGACTTTAATAATAACTTAAAAATATATTTTTTAACCTAATGGCAAGAAAGTGTACAAAAGGAATCTTTCAGAGTGCTACCACTTGCTGAGCTTATTTAAAATGTGTGGGATACCAAGCAATGGCAAATGGTAGACTGCGATGGAATGACTGCAGACAGAAATGCTATAAGGAGCTATAGCAAGGAGCGAAAAGCCATAGCCATGGCAGTGCCAGCCTGGCTCCCTGCTCTGGCAGCATTCTTCCTGTGAGAGCAGTCACATGGCCTACACACACATCAGGCTAAGCTCACTTGTAGGCCCTGGTTTCAATACCAGTCTTTGTCAAAATTTAATGTGGTTGCCCTAGCTGGCCTGGTTAGGTTGGTGGGAGCATCATCTTGTATACCAAAAGGTTGTAGGATCAATTCCTGGTCAGGGCACATGCTCAGGTTGAGGATTTGATACCCGGTCAGGGTGTGTACAGGGGCAACTTAATGATGTTTCCCTCTCACATTGATGTTTCTTTCTTTCTCTCTCCTCCCTCCCTCCCTCTCCCTTCCTGTCTCTCTAAAATAAAAATAAAACAGATCCTTGGGTGAAGATTTTGTTAAAAAATTGAATGTGGTTGTCCACTGGCCCAGCATTGTAGCAGAGGCTGTTAATTATCCTCCAATAGATAGCCGTTCCTTCTTCCTTAGAGGCTCCCCCAGTTTATAATTGGGCACAGGGCACATAACCTTGTAAAATAATGATCACAGCTCCCAGTCTCCTTGGCAGCTAGGTATGGCTATGAAACTATTAAATGGGGGGGCCGGGATGAATAGTTTCTTCACTCCTTCTTCCTTCTTCCAACTTCCCTCCTTCCCACAGGATGAAATATAGACATGATGGTTGAATATTGAACTTCCACCTTGGGTAGCAGATGGGCTTCTTATGTTGAGATTGGTTGAACAATAAGAGAGAAGGATCCTAGGTCCCAGGTCATCAGTTTGCTGTCATCCTTGATTAGACTGCTTATTTCTAGGTTTCATTTACATAAGATAAAAAAAAATTCTTTATTTCAAGATTTCTGTCACTCAAAGGCAAATTTAATTCTAACTGACATAGTATCAAGTCAATTTGTGAGTAACTTCAATCCATTCTTACATCATCCGGGTGGGTTTTGTCTTACTTTTGAAGACCTGTTTTCTTTGAAGTCCTGTCTGTCCCTGGATCCTGGACCTAAGAAATGGCTCTGTAATCTGCCCCTCACCCACCACTGGGTCCCCTATAATGCCTTCCAAGACCCTCTCGCAGCTTGTTTTAGGTCTAGACTAAAACACTAAACTCAATGTAACCCTTGGCTACCAATCAACTTCTAGATGTAGCATCTCTTGTTCTTGTTTTAGATATCTAGATATGCACATTACTAGAGGTTTTTATCAGCCCTTTGGGGCTAAGCAGTGCTTCTGTGACTGTGTAAAGCAAGGAGCAAACACACATATACACATAGATCTCACAAACCAAGGAACAATACATGTGAAAGCACCTAAATTAGCTCTGATTCTCACTCCTTCTCCTAGTTTTTAGTCCTTGGAATTCTCCTCTGGACACTGGTTTTCAACAATGCATCTGTGAAGTATTTAGGCCAACTACATAAGGGCACACAATCCACATTAGACCACCTTCCCTTCTGACAGCAACTGTAACATCAGAAGTTTCCCAACACAATCCTCAGTTGAGATAATTCATTGGAAGGACTTACAGAACTCACCGAAAGCTGTTATATTCACAAATTTGGTTTATTACAGGGAAAGTATAGAGATTAATATCAGCCAAAGAAAGAAGTCCATCAAGCAGAGTCCAGAAGGTACCCAACATGGAGCCTTTGTCATCTTCTCCTGGACATATTACTCTCCTGGCACTAATGTGTGACAATATGCATGGATTATTGCCAACCAGGGAAGCTCACTTGAGCCTCAGTGTCCAGAGTTCTCATTCGGGCTCAATCACATACTGCCCACATGACTGACCTTTCTTCTCCAGCCCTTCTGGAAGTAGAACTGATACCATGAGGCTCAAAACACTCATCATAAATCTCATTGTGGGGTCCAATGACCAAAGCCCCAGGCAAAAGAAAACATTCCTATCAGACATACAATTTTAAGGGTCTAGAGATTAACTCCCAGGAACCAAAGGCAAAGGCTGGACCTATCTCTGGATAAGATTAAATCCTATACTCTGCAGCATCCTTCTCAACTCCCAGGGTCCTGGATTTGACAGTTACAACTTCACTATTTCACTGAGCATCCTGGTGCCCCATTAGCTCTATCTAAACATTCCAGTGTGTTATAGTCGATGCTACATGCAGCATCTGTATCATCATAATGGGTGTGTATTATATCCAGATTACCTTTTGAGGCCTGGTTTGATACCTCTGTAAAGTACTAATAAGAAAGTAATACAATGATGGGCAGACCGACCTGACCCAGAATAGAATTATTATGATTTAAGGCAGAGAGGCAGAGGGCTGTTCTTGTTGAGGTGTAAAGAAAACATTCTTAGCTTTGAACTAGACTGTGATGGAACATGCTGTAAGAGGGGGAGAAATCTACATCTCACACCAGGTTTATGATCTTTGCTTTTTCACATAAAAGCCATTTTCATAGTGGCATTGACTATGAAGAAATATATAAATAAGCACATTGACCCCAGACGCAGATCTTACTCCTTCTGACAAGGGCAAGGTGACTGAGTAGGCCTGTTTCTTTCTCGTACTTCCTGAATTTATGATTTAATTGAAATTGAGGCCATAAAACGTTTCACCGCATGCTATAAATAAACTCTTTGGCACAAAGAACTCAAATTAACTTCAAGTTGTACATTTTTATAAAGAATATATTATGGTTTAATGTGGGAGTAGGAGGACCTAAATCAATCCACGCAGTGATGATTAATTAAAGTTAGTCTGCAACATTTCCCAGGGTCCACAGATGAATCATAAAATAAAGTTTGATGACGTTGCTACCTCATATACTCCCCACTCAACTTACTATAGGTAAAGCCACTTAGATTATCTGTGTATAGAAAACAATATCGGCATCCAATGCTTATTTGTAATTATGGCCTTGTAGGTAGCATTGTTTTTCCTGCATGTTCCACAGATGTTGTGAGCAGGTTTCCTGGCTTGAGGGTCCTTGACTAACAATGAATGGTTTTGTTTTATTTTTTCTTCTTAGGACATCAGAAGTGTTTACTTTGTAGAATGAAGGAGAATAAGTTACATTTACAAATGTAGCAATACATTTAGAGAGAGGATCAGATTCAAAGCCAAGAGTTCCTGGGTTCCACCTCTGACTTAACCTGCATATGCTATGAGGTCTCCCTTCATCCTCTGAACCTCAGTTTCTTCTTACATAAAATCAAAATAGAACTAATGCCCACCTCAGCAGGGATTATAAATATATTTGTAAATGTGCTTTAAAACTATAGAGTTGATAAAAATGTTAATTTCTATTACTTGTGCTTTTTAGTGGAAATTTATCATCACTTAATAACTCAGTATTTATTGTGGGCCAAGACACCTGAGGTAGAAGCTTGAGATACAAAAGTTAATAAGACACGATCCCTCTTTTTGAGGTGCTCATAAGTTAGTATGATTGTATGAGAGTGTGTGTGTGTGTGAGACAGATAGAGACTTAAGTTTCAAGAATCTAGACACCAACTATAGCCTTTGATCACTGAAGGTGTCCAATATAAATGTATACATAGATAGATCATTTAATGTAAATCCAGAGATTTCTCATCTCAAGTTTGCTTCAAGAAATAAGTATAAGACATATAACCTCACTGAGATAAAAATTTCACCTCCACTTTTTTTTTGAGGGGGCGTAACTTTTTTCCCTCTATAGTTTCTCTAATTTAGATAAGGGTCAGATTGTCACAAATGGAAACATATGTGGTATAACAGCATGGACTTAGAGGGCCCCTTCTTAAGCCATCTCCCTGCCTCCACGGCCATTCATTCAGATGTCAGTATCAGATTAGTCATCCTCAGTGTCAATTTCTCTATAAACTCTTCAAAAGCAGTCACTTCTCAGAAAGCATGATTTTGCCTTGGAGGTACTGTTCAGATCCCTTCAAACAGGAATTAAACTTGAAAACTGAGAAAGTATAAAGCCATGAATTTTACTCTTAACAAATTAGAGTGTTTCCTGAGCCAGTCAGCTAAAATTCAGTCCCAAGAGGTCAAATGACAACATCACCCTCTCTCTATTTCCTAGCCAACATGCCCACCTTGGTGATATAGGCTATTTTTCCTGTTTATATACCCTTTTTCTTCATATTCCCTCTCCCACACTTTACCTTCTCCCTTTGGAAGATCACCTCAGATGCCACCTATTCTGGGGACCTCACCCCCTCCTCTTTTTCCTTCCTTCCCTGATCAAAGGCTAGGTCAGAGGTCAATGCCTTGGGCTTGAGAGCAAACTCTAGTTATCTCAAACAAACTAGGTTCCATTCCAACAGCCTATTAACAGGATAACTTGGAAGGCAGATGCCATGCCTTATTCATCTGCAGGTCTCCAAAGTAGACACAAGAGCACAGCAAATATTTGTTGAATAAATAGATGAATGAATGGGCAAGAATCAAGGATGGTATTTATTTGCTGTTTCTCTGGTTCTCTCCATCCCTCTATGTCCTGTTTGTCCAAGACTGTCCTGATTTATGACTATTGCCCAGCATACTCATGTCTGCTTTCATTGCCCATAAAGAATTGGTTTGTATGACAAATTATTTAGTTACCCCATTTGTTCCTTTCTTTTAAAAAAAAAAAGTCACAATCTTTTAATAAGCAAAGATACGTTACAAAACTTTTTCCATCTCACCAGGAACAATAGATCTATAAAGCATACAGTGCCAAAGGTGTTATTGTTAAAAGAAGTTATTACAAAAGGGGATATAATACAAACATAAATGTTCAGTTTTAGTGAATGAATGAATTCAGTTAATTTCAAAGACAGAAATAGCTTTATGTTGGCTGATTTTAACTTTGGAAGAAGGCCCAATACTTTTCTTTTCTCCCTTTCCTTTCCTTTCCTTTCCTTTCCTTTCCTTTCCTTTCCTTTCCTTTCCTTTCCTTTCCTTTCCTTTCCTTTCCTTTCCTTTCCTTTCCTTTCCTTTCCTTTCCTTTCCTTTCCTTTCCTTTCCTTTCCTTTCCTTTCCTTTCCTTTCCTTTCCTTTCCTTTCCTTTCCTCTTTCCTCTTTCCTCTCCTTTCCTCTCCTTTCCTCTCCTTTCCTTTCTTGCTTTATTATGCTAAAAATTTTGAAATTAGGATATAATTTATATACCATAAAATGTACCCTTTGAATATGTGCCAGTCAATGTTCTTAATATCTTCACCATATCCCACTTATTCCTGAACCTTTCTGTAGTCCCCTATATCTAGATTCTGAGGTTCTCTCAGCTCTAGACCCAGGTTCCCATATGTAGCCTTGAAGCTCATGCTGACAGAAGAGCATCCTTCCCTTCAGCAGATTCTATCCCTCTTATTTCTCCTCTAGGGCACTGCATAGTTCAAGAGGCCTGCATATGTCTTGCTTCCAGATCTCATACCGTAAGCCACAACTACAGGTTCCGGTTTTGAAGTCCCAAGTTCCCTTTGCTGACAACCAGAATTTAGCTTTTTAATCCCAAAGTAAAGTCACAGTCAGAGTAACTGTGACTTTATTCCTTAAGAGCCTTCCTTCTTCTGGGGGCAAAAAATGTGGGAGCCACATTTCTATGAAATAGTTTCTTAACATTTTTCAAATGGTCCTATTAACTCTATGATTATGTGCACATAATCATAATATAGTGCCAAGTATTAGCTGTCAATGGCACTTGTGTACATATAGTTCCATTTAAAAGGAGTTTAATCCCAAGCCTCCTGCTCAAATTCCTCTATCAAAAACAGAAAAACAAGCTTGGAATTATTTACTCACAGCAGTTGCAAATTCCATCTATTTCAAATGGCTTAATTACAAATTTGTGGGACAAAATGAAAATGACAACTGACTCTAAGTTAGCAAGTACAGTTATAATTAATAAGAGATATTGACAAAGGTTCACAGTTCTTTGAAAACAGAAGGTCAAGGCATTAATTATAAAGGTAACAGAAACTCTTTTTTTTCCTATTTATAATTCAAATCTAAGTTACCATATTGTAGCATGTGGTAAAAGGCTTCAGCTTTTCAAATTGATGCTTAGAGTTCAGGGGATTGACTCATAAAACAAAGAGCAGAAAACCAGGCAGAAGATATAGCAGGTAGGGCACTGTGGGCCAAAAAGCTTGGAGTATGCCCAGAAAATTCAGAAAATTAGGATTGATTTCTACATACGTTCTGGCCTTTGTATTTCTTTCTGGCCTACTTTCCACCATACTTCTCTTTCCCCACCAACACCCTCCATAAGATAATATGAAGATGCCCTCATTCAGTGATTCTAGTAGATTATATCATTATTTTCAATTATTAGTACCCATCCACTTGCCTTTCGTTAGGACATTATATATCATGCCCTTTGATTTGGGGTTTGGCTATATTATGCTTTGGCCAGTGGAATCTGAGTGGATCAGGTGTATGCTGTGTGTTAGCAGAAGCTGAGAGAAGATTCTGCTAGTATTCTTGCTTTTACACTCTATGAGAATGGCATGTCTCAGATGGAGACCTTTCTTTAGCTTGAGTTCTAGGATGAGAGGACAAGGGGAGCAGGCCCTCAGCCAGAGAATAGCCATAGCGGCTCTCAGCCTACATGAACCATGAGTGAAGAATTAAGCATTGATTTTGTTAAATGATGAGATGGATGTTGGGTATGTTTGTTATCACAGTTGAGTTACATGGTGATAGAGATGATAAATAACATTTACGAAGCTTTACAATGTGCCAGACACTATTTTAAGTGCTTTGTATTTGTTTCTGTAAGGGTGCTGAATGTGATTAACATTTAAATCAATAGTCTGAGTAGAGCAGGTTGCCTTCGCTATGTGAATAAGCCTCATCCAGTAGCTGAAGGCCTGAATAGAACAAAAAGCTGGCCTGTCCCAAAGTAAGAGAGAATTTTCCCATCTGATGGCCTTTGAACTGGAACATTGGTTCTTCCTGGTTTTACAGCAACTTCTGACCTTTGGACTCAAACTGGGACATTGGCTCTGCCGATTTTAGACTTGCCAGCCTCTGTAATCATGCAAGCCAATCTTATAATAATAGATAGAAAGATAATAGACAGATAGGTAGATAGATTATAGATATCTATCTGTCTCTATCTACAGATATATAAATCAATCTATTCATATCACTCACTCTATCTATCTAGATTGATATATCTCCTGTTGGTTCTATTTCTCTACAGAATTCTGACAAGTACAGTGATGAAATATCTGGGGTCTTTTCCCATCATTAGTGAAATTATCTGCTACCAAGTGAGCTAGTTCCCATATGCCATTGGATGTGTGTTTACATATGTATAGTGTGCCTACGTACATGTATATACATATAACATACATATATATAATATATATTTATATTTAAATAATTTCCAAGCAAATTATAATTATCCCAATTCCTGGATGAGGGAACAAGGCTTAGAAAGGTTTGCCTAAGGGAAGATAGCCAAAAAGTATGTAACTGGGATTAAACTAGGATCAAAACCCCAATTTGCATGACTCCAAAGGTCTAAGCTGGTAATCACTATACCACACTACTGAATATGAGCTTCATTTCAAGGCGGGCAGACTTATGTGTTCTCCTGTATACATAGCCTCTTCTTTGACCCAGTTTTGTCTCAACTCTGTGAGTTATATATTGGTCCTTATACTTGATAAGAATGCCACCATTTTAATCTATTACATGACAATTTTAATGAAGGTGCTTCAGATTATTGCCTCTAAAAGGGGTCTTACTGAATACTGAGAGTTGGGCATTATTTTCCCCAACTCTACACATGTAGACACTGAGGCTGAAAGAAGTTAAATGGAATGTCCCAGTTCATGCAACTAGAAACTGACCGAGTAGGAGGTGCATCCAGACTTGGCTCCACTCTTCTCCTTACATTATCTCCCAAATATAAGTCCTATAACACTCAATATCCTCAAGTGCTTTCTCACCCAACCACTCAAGTTATTTCTGCCACATTTCTGAAATCAGAGGAGACAAAGTGAAATGTACTGGGCATGGCTATAGTAGCGTCTAGAGTGAGCTTCTATAGAAAAGGAGGGGCATGATATACACTTCTCCAGAATTTTGTACAAAATCCTGACATACTTCCTGAGAAGCAGAAATAGTGACTGCTTAGAAACGCACATTCTAGAGCCATTTGCCTGGATTGGGATCCTGGCCCTGTCATTTACCAATTGTGTAACCTTGAGCAATTTGTTTAACCTGTCTGTGCCTCAATTTTCTTAATTGTAAAATAGAATACTAACAATGTTTACCTAATAAGATTGCATAAGGATAAAATGATTTAGTATATCTTTAAAAAAAAGAGAAAAAGGGAACTTGTGACTCACACATATTAGGCTCTCTGTGTTAGCTACTATTATTGCTAATACTAATGCTTCATGTTCCTATTTGCAATTTATAAAACCACTTAGAGAGAAAATACAAATGTGTTGCTAAATTCTGACACCATTCTCACTTGGTAGGTAAGTAATCAACATTGCAAAATAGAAACATTAAGCTCGTAAGATATCTTCACAAAGGGATGAAAGCTAATGCATCTCTGTAAAGGAGAAAGCACTGCTATTCTGGAGATACAGACGTGGGTAAATGAAAATATGAAGAAGACAAGCATAAATACTAAAAACAAACTAATGGTAAAATATAAATTCATGTCCTTTCTTAGATAGATAAAGTCTTTACAGTCAAAACTGAGGGAAGTAAGAAAGGATAGACTCTAAATTGGTGTTTAATAAGTACAGTTTATTGTACAAAATTTACCTTTGTGTCCCTACAAAGAAAAATGAAGTCTAATGGAAAGAGCACTGAACTAGGAGTCCAAAGACTTCAGTTGTTATTCTGGATATATTATGTCACTGTTGAGCAGTTTGGGGGGTAATGTTCTTTACCCCTGAGGAGGCAAAACAAAAATAACAGGGGCTCTTGCTCTTCCCCACACCTGCTGCGTGACAGCAGGCAAGACGTCAGTGTGAACACGGTGCCCGGTGAAGGGGGTGGCGCCCCCATGGTGTGAAATGTTTGCAAGTGCCCAGCAGGGACTTCACTCCATAAACAGTTTTGCCCTTGTCTCCAGACCCCATTTTCCTCACCTGTAGGTCCTTTCCAGGTCTGTGCTTCTATAATAGAGCATGAGCCCAACATGCTAAGCTGGCTTCATTAAAGACGTTGTAAACGAATTCTTCCGGCAATGTCTATCCCATAGTGCTTTTGTTTCTTTAAGCAGCTGAGTTTTAAAGATAGGCTTTGGCAAATGTTCTCCGCATCCCAAATATATCCATGAATAGTCAAATAGAAAGAGACCAGCTCCCCAGATACAATGTCTGTGAAGAGAATTGCTGTGATCAAAATGCCTTCTTTACTCAGCATAATAAGCCAGTCAGAGGACAAATACTGTAGGATCTCACTAATATATGGGAGCCGATGAACAAAATAAACCGATGAACAAAATAGGCCCAGAGGCGTGGATACACGGACCACACTGACAGAGGTCAGAGAGGAAGGAGATGGAGGGGAGGGACTGGATGAAAGGCGGTTAAAGGGTTAGCTGAAGAACATACAGCACAGCCCATGCTCACAGACAACAGTCTGCTGAAGGCCGGGGGAGGGGGGGGCTGGGCAGAGGTGGGCAAAGGGGGGGATGGGGGACATCTGTAATACTATCAACAATAAAATACTTAAAAAAAGAAATGAGAGGCAAAAGCTTATACCCTCCCCCCCCAAAATGCCTTCTCTACTGAGTGACCTCTCTGGTAAGACTAAATTAAAATGGTTTAAGTAGCATTACAGGTTTACTTCTCTCAGCGGTTGATTCCGTCAAGCTGCATTCATTGAATGTTTAGATGGCACCAAAGTCAACATTCTTGGAAGAAACACTGAAACACTTAGGAAAAATCTCCCTAATGGTCTCAGGTGTGTCATTTCTGAGAGACAGTCTTTTATCTCTGAGTCTACAGGTCAAGCCACCACCACCATTTACTACTCATTATCATCTCCCCCCTTCCATTTCTACATCTAATTGTCAAATATTATTGACAATATTTTTACATCTAATTGTTAATGTCTTTCACTTTCATGCCAAAAAGACAAAAAGCACTTTGCAAAAAATAAATGATAGCCATCCATTTAAAGATATTTGAATATCTACAATGTTCCAGACGCAGCTCTAGGTGCTGATGATAGAAAAATAATAGACAAAATTCCCTTATCTCACAGGTATATATTCAAGTGTTGGGGAAGCTGACAACAAATGAGTAAATAATAGTATATATCTGATCTTAATAAATGTGATGGAGAAAAATACCACTGGGAGGGGAACAGGAAGTCTGGTAGCCAGGGACGGGGTCACTAAGAAGATGATATTTGAGGTAAGATCTGAGTGAGGTGAGGGACAAGCATGTGGCGGTGGGCGGAGGCGGGGGACCTTTCAGACCAGAGAAACAAGAAGGTGAAGGCCCTGAGGTGGGATTGTGCTTGGCGAGATCAGATCTTGGAGGCATTGCATATGATCCAAAGGTGTTAAGACAACCTTGAATGCTATGGAAAGAGAAATAACACGGTCAAGCTCGATTCCAACTGTCCTCATTTTCTCATTCACAGTTTCAGTGTCCCTGTGTTTCTTCATCTTTCACTGTACCTCCCATTAACACGATGTCCCCCTTCTCAGTGCAGTGGGTAAGCTCTCAGAGAACAGGCTCTCTCTCTTTCTCTAATTGGGTTTTCAGGATATGAAGTTGGCGTCCAAGGTATTTGTCATATTTAAATCAAGAAAACCACCTTATGGTTTTGACGTATAAGTAAACCAGAAGGAAAAAGTAACTTCGGGGCTGGGGGTTCAAAGAGCAGGGAGCTTTTGATGAGGTGCCAGTGTCCAGATGCCACAGAACCATCAAGTTTTGCCCATTTTACAATAGGCTCACTCACAATTTCCGCTTCTGCTTCTGTTACCTCTGGTAGCAGAGTAATCCAAACATCAATACAAATCACTGCTGATTAAACTTGTGCTATGCACTTTCTACCCACTGTCACTAATCACAATGCCAGCTTCAAAACCAATGTTATTATCTCCATTTCACAGATGAGAAAACAACTTCCCAGAGTTCAAGTCACACAAATCCTGGTAGAGTCAGGATTTGAACCCAGGTCTGCTTCAACTAAAGCCCCTTCTCTTTCCATCACATCACTCTTACCCTAACATTATAGGAGCAAGATCAGTATTCTTCTAGTGAGTCTGGGGGCCCATAGTCCAAAGTATCATTTGTTTCAAGACTTGTACTTTACCTTAAGAATTCCCGTGAACATAGCTTTGTTCTTAATGACAGAGCATATATTTTTTAATTATTTAAATCTCTCTCATGCTTTAAATTAATTGCCATGTAAAAATTACATATTTACAACTTCCTCTCAGCAAGTATGTAATAGTCACTTGCCATGATTATCCTTGGTTTTCCACTCCTGGTGTGAGACCACCCATCCCCAAGGTACATGCCATGTTGGTTAAAAAAATCGAACACTACATCAGGCAGCCCTATAACCCTCTTTAAACATTTCAGGGATGGACCTGGCACAATGCCATTCTCAAACCTGCAGAAGCCATGTCTCTGAAGGCTTTACAACTTTATAAATGCCCTACAGCAGAAGCAGCAAGATGACAGGTCTGGGGAGGAGATTAGCTGTACAGTCTTCTGCTCTGGAGACCTGGTGTCATATAAACACTGCTGAAAATCTCTGTCTCTCCCAAACAGACAGACTTTTGTCTTGGTTACTGCCCATGTACATGAGTCCTCAGCAGAGGAAAAAAAAAGATAAAATAAAAGGTGGCTTGTATAGAAAATTCTGAAATAATTACACATTCTTTTGCAGGCACAGTCTAGCAAGTTTTACCGTTTTTTTAATGACTGGCTTAATCTTTGCTTCTGAAAATTTATCTGAGTCCATCACTAACTCTATGAACAACTCAGAAGTGATTATAGGAACTGAGGGAAGACAGCTGCTTTCAAACACATTTGTGAAGTTAGATGTTATGTTTTGTTTTGCTTTTGTCTTCC
Organism: Miniopterus schreibersii; assembly: GCF_964146895.1. Lineage (NCBI taxonomy): Eukaryota > Metazoa > Chordata > Mammalia > Chiroptera > Miniopteridae > Miniopterus > Miniopterus schreibersii. The sequence goes on along the minus strand of NC_138112.1, from coordinate 27,884,418 downwards.
TATAGCTGTGTCTTTGTTTTCCCTCGATGGCAAATAGACTTCAAGGTAGGGACTTGGGTCCATACCAAGTTCTGTGACTTTGGACAGTTTTGTTCATAATCCAGAACCTCATATAAATATTCCCCATCCTTTCAGTATTTATTGTATACCAATTGTATTCTAGACTTGATTCCAAATGTTGGTTATATAATAGTGAACAAACCAATGTTCTTACCTTAAGCAGCTCATTGCAACATAACTAATACAGTGTGGAAACTGCTGGGGTAGGAGTAAATAGAAGATGCTCTGTTAACTCAAATGGGTGTCTACTCAAATTAAATCTTTCAGAAGGAGAGAGAAAACATCTCAAGAGAGTTCTGAGTCAGCCAGAACTTAAACAATGAGTTGGAAAGATCCAGATGATATATCTATGTGTTTGGAAGGGAGGGTAGTTAGGAGAGAGAGAAAGAGAAAAAGGGAGACAAAGACAGAGAGCCCTATCTGGTAGACTAAAAAACATACAAAGATAAATGAAAGGTCAACAAATCTGAGGTTAAATATGTCTTGGTCTCAATATAAGTTTAAGTCTCATAATCACTCATTTCCATCCATCTGCTCATTCACTGTGTCAGGAACTATTGTAGGTATTGGGGTTATAAACATGAATAAACCATAAGTAATGTGGGAATTGATGAACAGGACCTCCAGAAAAGCTCCTTAAAATGGAGATGGACACCTAAGACACCACTTTTGCCATCTATTCTAATTCTTTCCTGCCACCTGAAATGCAGATTTGATAGTTAAAGTCTCAGCAGCCTTCTTGGGCCATGACATGATCTTGGAGATGGAAAGCACAGGCTGGGATAGTAGAGCAGGAGAAAGAAAGTCTGACAACTACTTTCCTCTGAATTTCTTTCACATAAGAGAGAAATAAATATTGCTTAATTACTACTATTTAGGGTTTGCACTATATGCAGTTAAAACTAATTCCAACTAGTTTAGAGATGTAGCATGGTGTGGATTAAGTAAGAGTATATATAGATTTGGGAGCCAGACCTGAATTTGAATCCTGGCTATGTCAAATACAACCTGTGTTTCCTCCCATCAAAATGGGATCTATATTACAGGGTAGATAAGGGGATTATAGATATAAATAAGTGCCTAGCGTATGATGAGTGGTCAGTAAATTATGGCATTATTATCTGGGTTAGGTAGAAATTTTTCGAAAATATCTTAAACCTACAAATAAAAAATACCAAAATCCATAGCTCCTGGAAAAACATCCTGCTAAAGCAGGGAAGACTATAACAGTTAGGAATAGGAAATCTTCGGGGGGGAGGGGGAACTGAAAAAAAAAAAATTGAACAGAAATTACAAAAATTACTGAATTAGGTACATTTTAAATTAAGTGTATTTCCTTAACCAATATAGTATTCAGCACTGTATTTAAAAGATAAGTTATGGAGATTTCCTCACCCATGATTCTACCCTTGTCAATATATCTTGAAACCACGAAACCCTTAATTTATGTACCATAACCAGAATAACCATCATCCTGGGCACAGCAGAAAATGCAAATGCTGAGGAACACGAGTAACAACTTTCATTTACTTTCCAAGCTAATTGGCTTTGGCCTTGGGCCCAGACCCTGAATCATCAGCTGTTTGCCCCGGGCGACGGAGAACACAGGCGGTGGAGAAAAATGGATTGGAGACACACATGCTCTGGGGTTAATTCTTAGGCAGAATTTTGGAGAACTGAAAGTTAAAACCAGAATAGTGCACATTAGTGATGGGGAAAAGTGCCCCTCTAAATTTTTCCATCTTTCTGAATTCTTTTTCACGAAGACTAAAGTATTTGGTCAGGGTGATATTGTATTCAACACAGATTCTACTAGGGACATATGTCACCCAGGTCACCTTCTGGTTGGTAACAGCTCCTCACACAGTTCACTTGGTTTAAATGCTTAAATTACATAAGGCTTCAAGAGAAGACCTTTTGCCTCAGGATAACTTACCATGATTGTGATACCATGTGGATGAACAGAGTATAATTCATTCAAGAAATATTTACAGATCCTTACTTAGTAACAGGCATTTGTCCTGCCTTCTAATTGGTGACCCTCTGTCCTGCTAATTACAAACTCATACATTTCTTCAACCTTCTATTCAAACTGTATTTCATGATTACACCATAGGTCTGGATATCTCTGGGCAATATTTTATGCAAGACATTAGTGGGCTTCAAGCATGATTGCTCCTGTTGACCAGTGACATGCTCTATCATTTTGGATGAAATAAAAGGGATCTTTTAGGAATAACAAACATCTATTTGCAACTCCTCATTGACCCTTCAGCCTCTGGCTGTAAGGATATAAACCAGTCATGAGTTAAGTTGCATGACTGTAATATGTGATTATGTGCCCATAAATATGTATATGCTATTTTTGTTTGTGTGTGTGTGTGTGTGTGTGTGTGTGTGTGTGCGCGTGCACATGTGCCTCCACTTTCCTTACACAGGCTCACCTCTAATCTCTAAAGCCTATCACTTCAAACTCCACCTCATCTAGCTTCTGAGTGAAGCCTGAATAAGGCTTCCATACATTAATGTATTTTCCACACTAGCTAATCAAAATCAGCTACACTGTCACCAACTTTGTACTCTGGAAAACCCCTGGATTTGTAGAGGCTCCCTAAGGGGGAACTTGCTGCCTTTGGCCCCTACTGCATAAACCCAGTATGTAACATCCAGCCTCCTGCCTCTCTTTCCTCACCTGTGCAAATTTACAACTGGAGATCAGAAATAAACCTGAGCCGCTAGGTAGAAACTCTGTAATCCAGTCCAACCCTGCAGTCCCTCTGTTCATTGTCTTGATTTGTTGTCTAAGTTTCCAATACCTACCTGGGTTCCTTTTCTTAACAGATGAATGAATTGACTGCCTACATTTCAGTATTAGTGCCACTTGGAATCCTTCGCCAACCCCAGCTTCTTAGATTAGACCTGCTCAGATAACAATGTCAAATTCATTGTGTCCTTTTGGACACTGCCAAGTCAGGAGACTGCCCTTCTTCTTCAGGAACTGGTCCTACAGCCAGCTTAGTCCCTGCAACCATTGTCTCCCTCCTCTCTTTGCTAGCTAGCACGCAGAAGTTGCAGTGTGCTTGTCAGATACATCTCCCAGAGTTAAGACACACATCTATGGCGCTGTATTCATGTTTACATGCCTGAAGAACTGTAACATTAGTATATGTATATGTAAACCTGTAGACATACATATCAGTCCATATATACAGACTCTCAAAAGGACTTGAGTACATGGCAACTGCTTCAAAAAACACCATTACCTTAATAAAACTAGTCATGAAGATAAGCCTCTTGGGATAAAATCCTAAAAGAAATTAGGAAAGAGAAGATATAAATATGCCAATGGCTCTAAGGAGCAGAGTTTGCCTCATAAGGAGGCAACATTATCTTTAGGGAATATGGCAGAGGCTCTGGGAAGGCCCTCCAATGCCAGCAACCTTTCCCCAGGGCTCTAAGCTGCCTTTGACTAAGACAAGGCCTGCCAGGCACACGTGGAACTCAGACTCAAACTCAAATGCCCCAGGGCGTCTAGACTCTTGTTATAGCCAATACACCCTGGTGGCTCCTGGGCTGTTTTTTTACTCTACTTTACAAAAAACAATTAATAAAATAATTGTATTTTCTGGTTCCAATAGTACCAGCTGATGACACAGTTTATTTTGCTGGTTTATAGAAACTGCCTAATCCCTCATTGAAACTCACTAGATAACTGACATACATTTAAAGTAAAAATAATCTCCCTTTCTTCAACAGCAAACAGTCCTACCACATTGTCTCACATCCAGCTTCTTTTCATAGAGAAAAGCTGAGATACTGGGTCATGGATGGTGGCCAAAGATCCAGGCTTCCAGGCTGAGGGGAGTTAATTGCCAAAGGCCTGTGCACAGGGAGTTGGGCATCTTTCTACTTCATTCTACACCCCGATCAGTGAGAGGAGGGTCCTGGGTATGTGTCTCATCTAAAGACTGTATGTCCCTTGAGGAGCCTGTTCCACTGTCATGTTACACTGATAGAAAGATAGCAGGTCCACATGAATCTCACATAAGAGCGACACCCTCCAATTTGGTCTCTAGCAGTGACAGATGATATTATAGTTCTCTTCTTGATGACTTATTTCTTAGTGGATCTAGAACCCAGAGGTGAAAGATGAGAGCTATTTACTGAACCCAGTAAAGGATATAGCAGCCTTCCCAATGAGAATGATATGATGATAGGTTGGTTCCTCGTGTCTAGGGAATGAAGGGCCACCCTAGAATGTAAGAAATATTTCAGAGGCTGGAAACCTGAAGGAAAACATTAGCTTCCTAATTAGTCAGCTCTTTCTCTTCCCCTTTACCTTGGCTTTTAAGGGAATCTGCATTTCCAGGAGTTCTAAAATAAAAATTCTGCAAAGGTAAGAAAACTGAAGCCCAGAAAGGTTAGATGACTTCACAAAGACCAGACCTGCAACTAGGACCCAAGACCCTATATCACAACCCAAGACCCTATTATCGATATCTACTAGTAAGAAACAATACAAAGAGTATCAACGACATTTATTCTGTACCAGACACACTTCTAAATGCTTTGATATACTGATTCATGAAACATTTTGTGAGAGCATCGATATACCTGATTCTGTACAACATGCTGCAGATAGAGGCATGAACAATAGACACAGCCCCTTACAGCTTAGCACGGGTGACAGACATGAACATAATTTACTTATTAGCAAATCATGATTTAATCACACTGTAACACATGGTCAAAGAAGCATATATGATGAAAGAATATAAGGCTGAGACTTGAAGGGTAGGAGTAAATTAGGATGTGGGCAGAGCAGGGGAGGACATTCCGGGCAGATGAAACAACATGTGGGAACAGCCTACAGCAGAAAAAGGTCTTTGGAAAAGCATGGACAGAGGATGGTGACAGGACATAGAGAGGTGGAAGGGAACAGATCATGAGGGACCATGGAGGTCATAACAAGGATTTGGACTCCTATGGCAAGAGTAACTAGAATCCATTAAAAGGTTTTAAGGAGGGAAGTGGCATGACAAGATGTGTCTTTAGGAAAAAATATGCCAATAATTTGGCAGTGATAGGAAGAAAAATGTACGTGCATGGCTAAATTTTAGGGGGTGTGAGTCATAACAATTTTGGTTAAGATATTCATTAAAGTAGGTTGTATAAAAGTGGGGAAGGAGTCTGTTGTAATTCAATTTTTTAAATTGAATTTCATCGGTGGGGCATTGCCAAAATGAATGCATTTCAGGGCATTCTAGTAGTTTCACTTATACTTGTTTATGGAAGAAATTTAAAACTTCACATTCTGGAACTCTTGCTAATGATAATGATTTTGAGAGGCATCAGTTAAATTGGTGAGCCCCTTCTAAGCCAAGGGAAGTCCTTGTTATAAGAAAGAGCAATGAAAAGAAAGTGATATATCTTTAGTGACCAGACTAAAACAAAAATCTATTACCTAGAAATTACAACTACTTACAAGCCACTTCTTATAATAATTCAGCATAGAATCACTGTAATCTGACACAGATCTTTCAAATTTCTACAAGACATCGCTCTGTCTACTAACTCAGAGTACACATAAAAATCTCAGGCAACTTAATATTAATCTAATATTTATACAAAGCAAAATTCTTCACAGACCAAAGAATTCCTACTCTGCAGAATGCCATTAAGTTTCAAGACAATTAATGAGTTGCAAAAGCTCACTTGTAACAAATTGTCTCCCTGAGGTTTCATTAAAAGTCTCCCTAGGCCCAGACAGCGTGGCTCAGCAGTTGAGCATTGACTTATGACCCAGGAGATCACGGTTCGATTCCTTGTCAGGACACATGCCCGGGTTGCAGGCTCGATCCCCCGTAGGGGCCATGCAGCAGGCAGCCTATTATCAATGACTCTCTCATCACTGATGTTTTTATTTCTCTCTCTCCCCCTTTCCCTTCCTCTCTCTGAAATAAAGATATATTTAAAAAAAAAAAAAAAAAGTCTCCCTAGAAAAGCAGACTCTCATCCAACCACTTTTCTCTCCATATCCAGATGGTGAGAGTCACCCCCAGCCTGCATCACTGCTTCTCTGTTCCTTTCTCTCAGACTCCGGACAATGGCATCTGTTCCCAAGGGTTTGTCAATCCCACGTAAACTATTGACACACATCTTTCTGTTTGGCTCCGACTCTTCTCTTTGGGTGCAGTAGTCCCCACCTGTTTTCAGTCCAATAATACCCTGACTACACTGGCGTGTGGGGAGAGGAGGTGAGCATCTCGTCCAGCCATCAATGAAGCAGAATGTGCAGGTGATTTTTTTTAAAACGTGGAATTCGGAGTCAAACGGACCTGAATTTGAATTCCAAGCCTGCTACTTACTGGTGGTGCAACCTTTGACAAATACAAATTCCCCACTTCTAGGAGCTTTATGTATATTCTGCATTTGGACCTGGAGAAATGAACAATCTCCAATGACTATTATCAGGCTTCACTGAGAACACACACTTAACACGATGTCTGGCACATACGAGTCCTTTAAAAATTTGTTATTTCTATCATCACCATAATTATCACTCAGCAGCTAGCCAGCTTCTCTTTGTAAATACACATTTATACCCTGATTTAATATAGTGTGTGTATGGCGGGGGAGGCTTTCAGTCCAATGGACCCATATCTACACGGGCATGCTTTTTTTGACTAGGACAGAAATAAGCTCTAGTTCCTTCTCCTGTCCTGTTAGCTATGTGCCTTAGGTAAGTTATTTAAATTTCCACATCTCATCTTTCTTATTTGTAATATGGAAATAACAGTATCTATTGCGGAAGTTTTGAGAGTTAAACAAGATTGTCTATGGCTATTTAAAGCACGTGCTTAGATGTGAGAAAGTTCCTGTCTGAACCAGTTGTTCAGGATGATGCATATGCATTTTCACAGAAATGTTGTAAATAGCCGTTCCGTTTACAAGCTCTCCCACAGCCACATATTCACCTGAAGCACAGCTTAAACGTCACGCGCTCACAGTGAGAAATATTCCACAACCACAGCAATGACTCAGATAAGAGTAGTTAAAGTAGAATAAAAAGCACTATACAGTTGAAGAAGGAATCAAGTGTTGTCTCCAGTGCTGATGCTGGAGGCAAGAAAATGTGATGAGAGGGGTCTGCAGAGTCCAATGAGGGTGTGGAAAATCTAATGTCAATATGGGAATTTTCAGATTGTAGAGATTGATGATCGATTACAGCTGGCTTTTCCCAAATAATTTTGGATTGTTTCTTTCTCTTTCTCAATGTTTCAGGTTCAAAATGGAACAGAGGGATATAGTCAGACAGGTTTCCCTGAGGTAGCAGGGAAGAATGAAAGATAATCGGGGGAAAATAGGAGGGTTTGAAAGAACATGGATGTTTATGTGAAGGGTAGTTACCTCAGGAAGAGTCCCCAGAATTGTGATAAGTGATAGAAGATTTGTGAATAAAAGAAAAAGGGGGGAAAAGTTACTTACAGTAGTTAACATCTATTGAGAGTTGACTATATGCCAGGGCCTGTTCTAAATACTTGACATGTATTAAAGTTATTTCATCTTTGCACTTAGCCAAAGAGGTAGTGTGACTGTGGTCCTTGTTTTGTAAATGAGGAAACCAAGACCCGGTTATAAATATAGGAAGTTGTAAGACCAGGATCTGACCCTAGACAATCTGGATCCAGAGCCTATGATCTCATGACAAGGCAGAAATATTGGGTCTGGGGTTATTTATCCATGTAAAATATTTGATATCAGAGATATATACAGGTAAATATGACAGTCATAGTTTCTGCCTCCATGGAGCTGTCTTGTTGAGCCTATACATGGACATAACTCAGTTGCCCAACACCACTAGATGAAGGCACACCAGCTTTCCAAATAAGCGATCTTAGAGCCATTTCCAAGTCTTCGATTATTTCCTCTTCATGTTATTAATATCTTTCACTGTGTCCCCTGGTCTCTCTGTTCCTACATATGGTCACAGTGCCTGTTCAAGCTCTGTCTGACTTCCTCCCTCCTCCTCACCACACTTCTTCCAGGCAGAACACTGTGGTCATCTTCAAAGCTGTTTCCCTCAGTCCCATCTGTCCTCTTGACCCTGTAACAATTCTGCTTTTTGTAGAAAAATTCTAGATCACAAAGAAACTATATCAATTTGCCTAATGCACAAAGTATTAGCACGAAGATAATGATAATTTCCTTTAAGGCCCATCATTGTCCTTTGGACTAACCAACACCCTGCCTCCTCACCTCCTTATAATTCCAAGGTTAATCTAACTATTCCTATAGTGCTGGTCCTCCCAGAAGAGGCACTCCTTTATTATTCAAACTGATCCAGAAAATCATTTCAGTTGGGAAGTACAGAGGCTGGCATTTCTTCAGTTAAAATATTTCCTAAATATTTATCTACTCTGAGGTGGTAAAATAAACATTGGTTTGGGAGCCAGACATACTTAGATTCAAATACCTGCTCTTCTACTTCCTAGCTGTGTGACTTTGGACAAAGTTAACCTCTCCATAAAGTGGGAGCTAACAACACCACAGCTTGTACTGCTGGTGTTCAGAGTTATAGGAAATGAGAGCTAACACTGTGGTTGTATGCAGCGTTCTCTTTTTTAGGTCAATCACCTTCTAGTGTTTATAAACACAATCCTTAGCCTGTAAACTTTTAAATGACAGAACTCAAGTTGAGTACACAGAGAAAAGGAGATGCTGATCATTCTGTTTTGTTTAAATGTTCTCAGTCAATGCCTTGGGTTATTATAACTATATATCACACATTAATTTATTCAACAAACATTCATCAAGTATCTACTAAGTGCCAGGCTCCAGTCAGGACACCGGGATGTAGGAGCCAACAAGATCCATAAATATCTATTAGAACCAGACTGCATCTCAGATTATATGACTTTATTGGAATGAGTTCATTTTTATTTAATTTATTTACATAGTTGCCAGAACCTCTATTTTCTTTAAATATAAAACTCAATTTGAGAAATATATCCAAAATCATACTGGAAAACTGACAATCCTGAGGATTACTTCAAATAGCCCAGAATCCACAACCCCTTCTTCCCCTGAGATGAGAGAAAGGTGTTTATCAGAGACTATGTGCCTGTCTCTATGCTAGATGATTTACTGTATTTTTTTTTAATCCTTATCCAAGGATATTTTTTCCATTGCTTTTTCAGAGAGACTGGAAGGGAGAGAGAGAGAGAGAAGCATCGATGTGAGAGAGACACATTGGTTGGTTGCCTCCCACACATGCCCGGGACCAGGGCAGGGGCTGGAGCCTGCAATCAAGGTACGTGCCCTTGGCCAGAATCGAACCAGAGACCCTTCAGTCTGAGGGCTGACGCTCTGACCACTGAGCCAAACCGGCCAGGGCTACAGTATTTATTTTTATTCCTTAGAAACTCCATGAAGTAGAAAATATAAAGATGAACAACCAGAAATTTGGAAAGGTTAGCTTGGAAAGAAAGTCACAAAGCTAATAAGCCAGATCCCTCTAGCTGCTTGTACATTGTTGGTTTGTGATTTGAAAATGTAGACTCCACAGTGGTACACTTTAGGGAGCAGGAGCACTGGTTGCAGTGTTTGAACATGCGGTTTTATGCTCACAATGAGTGGTTTCAAGGTCTCTTAATGGCAGAATAAAACTACAAAACACAAAAAAGGGAGATGCTGATTCTTCCAACCATCACCTTTAAATGCTTTCAATTAATGCCTTGGATCCCTGCAGGTGGGACTCTGCAGATGAAACTGTGAGTGTGCAGTTAGCAGTCACTCCACTCTACTGCCCTGGACTCCTGGCTGCTCTAGACAGTCAAAGGCATGCCTGCCCCTGCTGGGATCCAGGCTCAGTGATTCTTGCTGCTCACTTGCAGGAAAAAGCAGAGACCTGTGTGGAAAACAGTACCTTATCGAAAAGCCCTCTTCTTTCCCTTGCTGACTTTTAGGCCTAACCTTGTTGCTAAGCCTTTATGGAATACTGCTGTTATAAAATGACCCCACTGAGAGCCAATTTCCATAACAGGGGAAAGGTCTGGTGGAACAATAGACTTGATTATCAGAGAGAAGCTGAGCATTGAAGATTATAATAGATGAAGCTGGGGCTGGTTTCTCAAACAGGATAAAGCTTGGTAATTCATTAGATGGGGGCATGCCAATTACATCTGTCCAGCAAATGAACTCAAAGCTAGAAACTGAGAGTTAGGGAAAAACCCACAAGAGAGACAGTGGAGTCTTCTATCACCCTGTTACAATATACAAATTTGAAGATACCAGAAATTCTCTACATGTCTCAGTGTACCCAGGGGCTGTCCTAAAATCTATAGTCCATAGAGAGCATGATTTAGGTGTGAACTATCTACGTAGAGTGAGCTCAGTAACTGAACTGTATTCAAAATGGGACAGTGCACAGGATGAGGGAGCTAATGAAACTGTTTAATCTTTACTATGAACTAATACTTATGGACTTCTTATGTGTCAGGCATTACCCCATCTAAAGCATGGAATTTACTCATTTCATGCTCACTGCAGTTCTATGTGATAGTATTACCATTAGTCCCCTTATATTACTGATATGAAACTGAGGCACAGAGAAGTTGAGGAACATGCCCTAAATCACCCAGCCAGTGAGCAGAGAAGCTAAGGTCTAAAGCCAGGCAGCCTGACTCCAAAGCAGCTAGACTAAGCTTCTGTTGTGATCTCTATGAAGGTCACCTACGCAGGGAATGCTGGCCCATCCATGCTGCTGAGATACCCTCCACCTTCTATCAGGCAGACAGAGGAAGGTCACCGCCATGCTGCTTTCAAGATAGTTGGATGCAGGGAAGGATGCACCAAAGCATTAATCAAGAGATTGGTGTTTCAGTCCCGTGTAGTCACTTGCTGGCTATGTGTCACTGAGTACATCACTCTATTTGACAGCTATAAGAACAATAAGGGTAAGAGTACCTGGTCTACTGACTTTGGAGGGCTGAGCTGAGGGCCAAATGAAACTAAAGTGGAAAAGGGCTGTGAACTCTGTCACACAGAATGCAAATATAAGGGATGTTTTGATTTTTTCTCAACAGGGGTTCTGTGAGGTAACTGCCAAAGGAAGGGTCCTAGGAAGGCCATAGGGAGGGAGGTGGGGTGGGGTGGGGAGCTCGGTGCTGCCCTATGGCTTACCTCCTGTGTTCAGCTAATAGCTTTTATTCAGATGTGGTTACTGACGAGAAGGCCTGTGAAAGTTCTGCCATTGGACAACTATGCTAACCTCCCTTCCCCACAAATCCCTTAATTTGCATGGCTGGGACCTTGGGACAGGGACTGCAGCTTCAGCTCCAGAGACTTGGGACCAACCTAATAATGTTAATCAGAGGACACTAGGGAACCCTTCACTGGACTTGGTGACACAGCAGTCAAAATGCCAGCTGCTCTATTGCTCTGAACTAAGGTCTTCCTCCTGTAGGTCAGAGTTGCAGAGATAAGAAGGTATGAGCTTTAGAAACCTATGAATGTAAATTTTAATACCCAATCTGCCACTGGATCAGGTTTAAAAACACAGTGCCAACTTTCTGAATCTCCGTTTTCTCTTTATCACAATGTGGAGATAAATAGTTGCCGCAGATCAGGTTAGTTGGAGGATTCCTGGGGGGTGTCTCTGAGTAATGAGTGAGAGTTATCCAGGAGGAACGGAGAAGGAGAATTTCTGAAAGAAGATATGCATATTTACACAGCCCAAGGACACAGACAGCAATGTGGTGAAGGCCAGGGGCTGGGGCTGGGTTGAGGGGGACAAAGGGGTAATGGGGGACAACTGTAATAGTGTCAACAATAATAACAAAGGAAAAAAGGTGCTTTGTGAGCAAAGGAAGCAGAGAGGAGTCCGCATGTGCTGAATCAGCAGAAAGACATTTAAAGGAATGAAATTTAAAATGTGCTTCAATGCTAAGATTAACTAAGAGAATTTGAATTTTAGGTTCTCCTTGGTTTCCTTAGGGCTATCCCCATTATCCCCAACTTCCTCCCCTCTGACTATGAGGTGGTGATACTTCAACAGAGATTCCGAGGCCCCTGCCATGTTCAGCCAAATGTTGCCTGCGTGCCCCTGTAAGTTCTTCACTGCTTTAGAGTCAAACACTGGTAGAAAAGCTTAAGAATCATGGGCCAAATGTTTGACTTCAACCCAAGAATTTAAAAGTCAAGTACTGTATATTTTGAGAAGAAACAACTGCCCTGGCTATATTAGCAGCCAAGGAGCAGGGATTAACTAAGAGCTTCCTGCACAAAGTTTATCAGCCTCCAAACCACCCAACCACTGGAGGGCTGGCGGGCTGGAGGGCTCTCAGATGAGCGCGTGCAGCTGGTAGGAAGTGAGCTGACGGCCCAGCACCAGGCCATCATCTGCAGGTGCAAAGAGCTGCAATTAAGCCAATGAGACGGGGCTTTGAGGAGGGAGGAAGGGTTTTGAGAAACAATTTCATTGTGAAACCGAGCTCTGCCACATCTGACTGCGGAACCCAGGAGAAAGGGAGAGGGCCCTTGTCATGAACAAGTAAACTTGGCTGTTTTTCCACAGGGCATAATATCCCAGCTACACATACTGACTTATTTTTAGAGGCAGGTTTCGGCAAACATCTATATGAGACCAGGAACAAAGCATCTCAAATTTACAAATTTCAAATGGAAAGCATCTGATTTAGTCTGAGTGAACACAACTTCCCAGTTCCCTAAGCAATTTGTTCCATGTGGAGATTGTCTCATGAATAAAAAATGTTCTGGAAACTATGGCCTTATTGCATCTTGGATATTTAATGAGACATCAGACACAGGCTAGGTGCAATGTGTTTTTATTTTCTACTTTGGCTATAATATCAAGGACTCAAAAAAAGTACCGGGAGATATGAAGTGACAAGCTGAGGAGTAGGAGAGAGCGCCCCGGTGGCATTGAGCATCCATATGCTTTTTGGTCTTGACTTTGGTGTTAATTTTATTCTTGGTCTCGGCCTGGTGTTCATTCACAACCAGTCTGCTCCCCTCGCACCCCTATCTCTGGTGCCAGTGTCTTGGTTGCCTTTACACTACTTTCTTTTTCTTATTCACTGGCCAAAAATCTAGGGGTTTTTTCTTGCTGATTTGTTTGTTTTTAGGATTTTTAATTTTTAGAGAGAGAGGAAGGGAGACGCAAAGAGAGAGAAGAAAATACATTGATGTGAGAGAGAAGGTTGATTAGCTTCCTCCTGCACACTCCCTACTGGGGATCAAGCCCAAAACCTGGGCATGTGCCCTGACCAGGAATCGAACCAGCAACCTTCGGTACACAGGACAATGCCCAACCGAGCCACACTGGCCAGGGCCCAAAATGTAGTTTTTAAGCTTCTCCACCCCACTCACCAATATACAGAGTGCCTAAGGCTTCACCCAGTGTGTCTTGGAACGTATTGATTGACAGGCTGCCCACATCACAACCATGGCAGCACCAGCTCTGCATAGACACTTCTCCAGGGCTTGTTTTATATGAGGTATTGAGAACATAACCTGAACATGTGTGTCAGACCTGGTTTCAAGTCCCAACTCAGTCATTTTGAAGTCATGTAACCTTTGGCAAGCTCCATAGTCTCTCTGAGACTGTTGTGTCTTCTGTCAACTGGAGGCAATAATTCCCACTTTACAAGATTGTTGTAAGACTTCCCTAATACCACATAAATAAGTCATCATGTACAAGGCCTGGCATAGAATCATTTTTGTTAAATATGAGTTATTACTGCAACCTAATAAGTCCGATTTCTTTTTCTTCCTTCCCACACAACAAAGGGTTTGACCTTGAGAATTGTAGGATGATATTTCTGAAGATTGTTAAGATTTAAAATACAATTTTTATGTTGTAAAGGTGCTTACATTATTTTATTATTTTATTTTTTTATGATTCTGTCCCAGATATTATTTCCTGCATCCTCTTCAATCCTTTGAAGGGAATTAAAAGCATCCCATTTGAGATATCTGGAAACTGAGGCCTGGGGGTTGGAGGAAGTGACTTGTTCAAGGTCACACAGATGATTTGTGTTAGAGCCAGGGCTGGATCTGCAGGCTTCTGAATTCTTATCCACCGAGCTATCCTACCTCAGTTTAGGCAATTCCAATATCTCGTTCCTCGAAAGCAGCACTTGGCCTTTTCATGTTGTATCTTCACTATCTAGCCAAGTTCCTGGAACATAGGCAGTGCTCAACAAATCTTTAATGAGTGAAAGCCTATCCTTCCTGGAAGCATTAATAATGAACTGTGGTGAACGCTATACACAGAACCTAGGGATGATCCCTGGATTATAAAGATAAAAAGTCCCATTGCCCCGTCAAGTAGCTTTGCAGAAAGAGGGCAAGCTGAACCAAGCACAGCCCATCTCCCAGATGCAACAGGTAATCCATTTCCTTTGTTCTTCCTATACATATATTACCCTCTCTCTCCTAAAGCTCTCTCCTGCTATTGGTGAGCTACGGTATTTATCTGCCAGAGGCATGAAAAGGTTCCAAATATATGAAAGGCACGTTGAAAGAGAACATCAGAAACATGGAGGGATTTCCGAAAGGGAAAACACATTCGAAGTCATTTTTCATTCTATATTTTCTGTATTCTTTGGACCAGCAGCAATTCCAATGCCTCAGGGAGCCTTTCACTCATTGACAAGATCGGAAGCACTGAACAGAGATCTTCCTTAAAGAGCAGTGCCTGGAGGGTCTGTCAGTCATTTTCGTGAACAGAGAATTTGGCTCAAGCCAGAAGCCTATGGGCAGGCACTCCCTCAGCCTGCCTGCAGCTCTACCTGCTCGCCTGAGGTCAAACATGAAATGCTGCCTGCGAGAGCATTTCTCCAGAAGCGGCTGTCAAGTCCATGTCTCTTGGGGTAAAGACCTTTGTCCAAAAACACAGCATGACTCTTTTTGAATCATTTCTGAATACCTGACTCCCTTGTTAACATCAATCTGTGGCCTGGAGTAAGCAGACTTTCTACCATGCTCTGTGCTTGCAGATTTCAAATACATCACCCAGAGTCTAAATACCTAGCGCTGTTTCTGTTTTCCATATCCTAGGACTTTATAGTTTAGTCTCATATAAAATACTACTCAACTTAGTGACATCTCATGGCTCTTTCCAATCCTTTAAGTTACGTGGTATGAAGCCACTAAAATATAAAGTTGTTCTGTAATTGAACCATATTTTATCTCACTTTATAACCAAACGCTGGATCTAATAAAAAACTGGCCCTGAGGATTTTTGCTATGCTAGACCATCTAAAACATGAGAGCCAGAATAACCTTAATCCATAACAATTCTAGGAGTTGACAGTGAATCTCTACTACCCATAATGAAAACCACACAGGGGGCAGGAGGAAGCAAACCCAGGCCACCCAACTAGCCTGTGTCTTTGTCCCTGTGTCTTTGCTGCCTATGAAACCTCCAGCAGCAGTGGCATTCCAATAGCTCCAGTTCCGCTGAACACGCCTTATTTCTCACATCCTCTACAATCCTTTCAGGGAGTTACAAGCATCCACAGTCATCCCATTTGAGAGATCTGGAAACGGAGGCCCAGGGAGGGGAAGTGACTTGTTCAAAGCCAGATTCTTGTGATTGATCCTAGCCCCTGGGCGCCTCCCTCTAGCCCCCAGTTTAGTGACTTCCTGCTGTGGTTAATCTCTAGGTTGTTATGCCAGCACCTGTTCATTTCTTTTACATTTATTTTAATATATTCCTTCTATTTCAAATACTTAGAATGGGTTTCTGTTTTCCTTGTTGGACCTTGATGCACGCCCTATTTCATTTTTCTTTGCTCCCTCTACAAAACACGGTGGAACTGAGAGCCAGACATACCTGGTCCAAATTCTAACTGCTTCTGCTGGAATAAGTAACCTAGCCTGAGACAGAGTCTTCCCTTTCCTTGTTCGTTAACTATGATTATATAACTCACCTTACAGGATTGCTGTGAGGGTTAAATGAGAATACGAATGAGTATAAATCCCTAGTGCACAGTGTCCAATAAATGCTAGAGATTATTTTTTCAAACTCAGATATTGTTATTACAGATAGAATAGTAAAACTTCTGTCACTCAGCTTTCAATATATTTTATTTTCCTATGTCAACTTTTCTAATTCCTACATGAGTACCGCAACTGGTATCATTTACTGTTCTAAAACCCCTCCCCTCTTTTCTCCAACTTACGCTCTGAACTTCTTCAAACCTCCTTGCCTTCTTAAATGTACTCTATTTCTTTCTCATGATTCATTCACGCTATAGCCTCCCAGTATTCAAAATGTACCAGGTCACCCTGCCCTCCAGCAACATTTTTTTAAAATATTAGTATCACCTCATTTTCTACATATCAGGCATCATTTTGAGTAAATCTCTTGAGGATCAGAACTATCATTACTATTAATTTTTCCCTAACACATACATATATACATTAGATGCAAAAACAAGAAAAAAAGTTCAAAGAAAGAAAGGAAAAAATGATGCTAGTTATTGAGTGAGATAAAAATATAATCAGGGGAATGGTGTTTGCTATAGTTTTGCTCCATGAACTGAAAACTGAGGATGGAAAGATTTCAGGTGCTAACAGTTACTACACCAGGTGGATGCCACAGAATTGCACATAAGTACTGCCCTTCTCCGAGGTGGTAATTGTCTACCAGCAAATGCAATTCACTGTCATGCTCAAGGATGCATCGGGTGTGTGTGATAGCAGAGTGGTAACAGAGAAGACTAAAACATGGTCCCCAGTCCTCAGATGACTTTGCTAAATAGAGACATCTATTAGACATCTCCTGGCTCTTTCCATTGTCTAGTGGAGCAATAGCAAAACAATCTGAGAACAAGAAATATTATTAAGCATAGAGTTAATTTGTGTTGGGTAACCTGCTAAGCACCATAAGCAAGAGAAAAACCTGACATAAAGGGCTCTTAACATAGCATGAAATAGCTGTCAAAAGTTTCTTGAACTTTACCATATAGAACTGTTAAGTCTCACCATTGCCCGCAACTTTCACAGTCAAAATATATATTTTTTAAAAATCACTATATTAAAATTTTTTTAAAAAGGTATATTTTAACAAAGACATTTTCTGGTAAAAAAATTAACTCTAAAGACTTGGCATCAAAGGCACAAGATTCAGTTATGAAAAAGATATGCTTTCATGGACCAATTTCATTCCTTTCATTCATTTATTTGCATAGGTATTGAGCCTTAGTTGTTACATTTAAGTATTTTTCTAGGCATTGCTAAAGATGAATAAAACACAGTTCTTGCCCAAAAGGGGAGAAGCCCTCCACTAAAGAGTAGCAAATGCTAAATAAATATGTGGAGAAGTGTCAAAATATATAATATACACTCAAAATTTAACATAGAATCAAAAAAACAAGGTAAAAGCTCTTCTTTTGTTAATTTGAAACTTTACCAGTGTCTTAGTTTGCTAGGGTCGCCATAACAAAATGTTGCAGACTAAGAGGCTTAAACAATAGAAATTTATACTCTAAAGTGCCAAGCACTTTAGGCCTTGCTCTTAGGCTGGCCGATGGCTACCCTCTGGCTGCCTCTTTACTTGTTCAACCCTTTGTACAAGTGCAACCCTGTTATCTCTTCCTCTTCTTACAAGGACATCAGTCATATTGAATTAGGGCCCCCACCCTTATGAACTCATTTACCCTTAATTAACTCTTAATGGCCCTTTCTCTAAATATAGCCTTAATGTAAGGTACTAGGGGTAAGGACTTCTATACATGAATTTTTTGTTAGGGGGACACAATTCAGTTCATGACATCAGTTGAAGTGATTCTGTTAAATCTTCATTTTCTTAAAGTGCAGATAGAATGTTACAAAGGAAAAAGAGGAAGTCAAACCCCTGGTTTCTCCTGGGCTTGTGGCAAGACGTTCCTTCCTCTGAATAAGTGTCTCCATGAGCATCTCTCATGAGTATGAGGCATCATGAGTATCTTTAAAGTTACGTCTGTTTCTAATAGACTGAATTTTTAAACAACTCAATTTCAAGCTACACAAAATGAGGTAGAAACCCAACTCCCCATTTATATAATCATTATATTCATCCCAATTCTACAACTAATCCTTAAAAAGAATTCATCTAGAGAATCATAAATGAAATTTTCTTTTATAAACAATGTGATAATCCAATGGTCCTAAATCTTCAAGACTGCTCAACAAAGTACCCAGTTGTGTAGGCCAGTCCCTGTCCTAATAGTCACATTCCAAACGATTTAGCAGAAACATTTATCTTAGTTGTTTTACAACTAGCTAGGCCTCCACATAATAATCAATATTAATAGCATCATATCATCCCTCAAAGGGCTACGCACATCCAGGCTCTTTGGATGTGCAGCTATACATATTCAGTGAACAAAAATAATGCAAATATAAGTTCCTACTTGTGGTAGGTTTTCCTTCATTTAATAATCAGAAGCCCTATTCCTTCTGCTTAAAATGTCCATCCTATTCCATTTCCCTGGAGAAAAGTCCTTCACACTAGATCAGCCTAGATGTGGTCCTGACCACCTCTTCTGTTCCCACATCTCCACCACAATGTGCCCATTATACTTTTTTAGGAGCTACTTTGACCCTTGCCCTCTCCTTTGTGGACTATGAGAGCCTCAAAAGCCCAAGAGACAGCATATTAATCTCTAAACAGTTTCTGCATGTACTTAGCTACACAGAAATCAGATGAGCCTGGACTTGAATTCCTTAATCTGTAGAATGTGGAATAAAAACTTCCTTACTATGCTGTTAAGTAGGTTAGAGATTAGGTATGTAAAACGCTAGTGCAGTGGCTGGCATGTAGCATTTACTCAAGAAACGGTAGTTCTTTCAGCTAGATTTTTTAACTTACAAAACTTTGCGCAATGACTTTTGTATAGATATATGGATATAAATATGAAATGAGAAAGTGTTTACATGGTTTCATCAGGATAAAAGATGCATGTAAGGTCCCAGTAAGTATAAAATTATCATTTAATGATGTTTTACCAGTACTTTTAGAGATAGGATGTCTGAAAATCTGGTTTTATTACCTATCCTCTTGAGGTAGCAATATTGTTGTGATTTAACATACTTATTAATAACTGGAAAGGAGCAAAGGGAAGGCCAGATATTATAGGCATTCATTTGTGCAGCTTTGCCAGGAGGCTGCAGTTTAATACTCCTCAGGAAGCCACTGGACTACGCCCTGCAGATCCCTGGGCGAAGGGACCGGACAGGGGAAGAACCGACTCATGCCCAGTAAAGTCTGGGTGACATAGCCAAGGTATTAGTCTGTCAGTCACACGGCGGAGGTCACTGGTCAGAGTAGGTGTGGCCACTGCAAAAGCAGGAAGATTTGACATATTTAATCCCCTAAACAAAGGAGCTTGCTCCCTTGCTCTTTTGTGTTTTCGGGATTCTTGGGACTCTGGTTGCAGGGGGCTCGCCCTCTTGGCTCCCCTGCATTCGCCCACGTGGCCCACCACCATGTGAGCCCCACACAATGGACTAATGGACTGCAACTGGCCAAATGCTAAGCGGGACCCAGCTTCACCATGGAATGGAAGCTTTGGACACTGGCTTTGCTTCCAGCTCTGCTGAATCCCCAGCTGCACCTCTTCCAGGACTGGATTAAGGGAAATGGGGCTTTGGAAACCCAAGGATGTAATTCCATGCAAATAAAAATCACTCATCCTCCCATGTGAGTCTCAGAAAATTCTTTTTCTCAAGATATCATAAGGACCCCACCAGAAGCATTCAGTGGGTAAAGGGATACTCTACTTTTACTGGTAACAGCAGGACCAACATCCCGAAAGGGAGGTAATAAAGCAAAACTCTAATGCAGGTCCTTTGATTTCATTAATGTATGTGTCCATTGAGAAAAAAACGCTTCAAAAAGAAATAGCATATGAGATATACTGTAGAATCAACCCTCCTGCTAAAGAGAATATTTAATTTTAGCAGCTACTGAGTCAAGGATAATGAGGACATGACTCACTTTACGGGGGTTAAATGTAAGCATACGAGTGAAAAGGCCCCTAGGTCACTGTGTATTTATATAGTTAAGTACTTCGGTGTGAGCATCGCTGACATCACTTTTCTGGAATTAATTCTATTTTCCCCATCTTCCATAGTTATACTACGGAAGTTAAATAGAGGCTTGACAACTCTTTTAGTATGATTGGCCATACATCCACTGTCTCATCCTTACAGCTATAAGAGCAAAATTTTAACATGGTTATACCTAGTTCAACAGAAGGTAACAGAAATGAATAGATAAGCAAGCCTGTGTGGGCATGCCCATCCCTACATAATTAAGTTAAGGGATATAAGAAGAGATAAATAATCCCAAACTTTGAGTAGAACCATGTAAATAACTCTCAGAAAACATACTACATGGATTAGGAGTATGTTAAAATGCAAGTATATTAAACAAAATGAGAAGAAAACAAAGAGAGGGAGCTTTGAAATGCTTCTATGCCTTCTTCCACTCTCCCCTTTGGTCAATTATCAAGAAAAGTCGCTGTGGCCACCTCCCCATCCCTCCTCTCACTGAAAACAAGGCAGAACATGAGGAGGAAATGAGAAAGTCAGTTTCTTTCTAAGGACCTACGTACCATTTAAAGACAGCCATTTATTGAACAATTATTACATCAGTTACAGTAGGAAAAGGTACTTAATATGCATTATCTGATTCAATCAGTATGCCAGTCATGCGAGTTGGTGTTATAATTCTTACCATTTTCATTTCAGAAAACTGTGTTTCAGAGACGTTCCATGATTTATCCTAAATTATACACCTAATTAAGAGGCAGAGCTGGTGATTCCAATCCAGGCTTGTTTTATTCCAAGGCCCATGGATTTAACCACTCTACTCATTAACAATGAGAGTAAATGAAACTGACAGGTGTCACTGTAACTGTGGTTTATATGATGCTTTCTCTTCATATGAGAATTCACATAATTCTCATGACATAAAAGAGAGCTTTCGGCGATGTAAGATGTATCAATAGTCATATTCCACACTTAAGTTTCCCAAAGCTCTCCTCCTTAAAAAAATAATAATAATGTTCTGCCCTCTCACCTTTAACACCTTTCAAAATGTATAAATTCTATTCATCCTACTGGGTCCAGCTCCAATGCCACTCGCTTTTTTAAGCCCTTCATGATATTCTCCAGTTGGGAGTAATTCCTCCTGATTTTGAACACTCACTCTTGTATAATACCACTTATTTCCTCTCCTTTTAATACAAACACTTCTCCCACACTAGGCTGCAAGCTTCCGGACGTGACCTGTGCCCAAATCATATCTGCATCTCCTGTGTGCTCACAACGTGTTTATAAGTGTTTAAAGCTGGCAACAACTCAGACAAGATATAAACATTTTTACTGGCTAAAATTTTACCTTGAACTGCCTGTGAAAATATGAATATGAACTACCTATGGAAATATAAATATGTTAAACGAATAAAAAGAAAAATAGCAGAAAAGTATTTAATAACTAGAAAACAAACTGTATTAAAGCACTGAATGTGTAGCTATTCATATTGCTCAATAGTTACAAATCATTGTTACATATTCACTGAACTACGCCTTTGGGTATCACTATTTGTCAGACATAATTAATCTTATTTCTTACATAAAATAATTTGGAAATAGAATAATAGCCTAGTCTATGTTTTTGTTCATTCAGCTTGTCTTTCCCTTCTAGTTTAAATGGATGCAATTAACAATATTGCCAACCAATAACATTAGTTACATGTATACACATATTACTTTTATAGCAATAATACCCGTGTTCTTATAGGTTCCCAACATGCATACGTATGCACCAAACACAGAAGCATCTACAAAAATAAATACACGATGTTTTGTATGTGTATATCTGCCATATGCACACACATGTATATCACATAGGAAGTTTTGAGAATTGGGGTAGTTATTATTAAATGTCATCACTAATTGAAGGAGGCAATTTATTTGGAAATCCAATCAATTTAGCATGTCATACAAAATCATCCAATACTTCAGTCCTGCCTCCCTTTCTACAGTCACTTTCCACAACTTCGTCTTTCCCTAGCACCCCGCGATACTGCTGAAGCGGGTTCCCGGTATTCCCTAAGCGTGCGGGTCTCTCCTCACGCGGTGCGTCCCTAGACCTCCGCGGGCCCTTGGGGCACGTCGTCTCCACCACCGGCGCACACCCTCCGAGAGCCTCCGGTGAGCCCCACGCTCAGCTGGCAGGTGAGCGAGCGAACGTGAGCCCGCTTAGCATTCTCAAGGCTCAGGGCTCAGGCATTAAAAAAGAACAAACCTTCCTTTTTTCTACATCCTGCTCTTTTAAACATTTTAACGTTAGTGTGTTATGCTACACATAGTACCTTTCCAGCCGTAAAATTATAACGATCTCCACAATTAGTCATAATTAGTCATTAAATAAATTATTTTGAAAATTCTGACAACATGTGTGTGTTCGCGATAGCCCTCCGAGGAACTGGAAATACAGAATGATTCACTTTGTTGCCTGGACTCACAGAGCCTCGATTTACTCTCTGCTCTGTTTTTTTCCTCCCGGTTTATACCAGGTATATATCCCTTTAGATTTCATTTAGAATGAAAAAAAAGACTCTGGTTGTAGACATATTCACTTAAAACCTGTTTTCTTTTCGGTCCAGGTCAATTGCATGGTTAAATAAACAAAACATTAAACATAAATGAAAAATTTATTATGGGTAATTTAAATTCAAATTAAATAGTTATTAAGAACCATTGAAGTATAAAACTAAGCAACAAACTTTCACATTCATTTGGGCTCTTAATAAGCTTCACTGCTCACTACATTAGATGTAGTGTCTGAGATCACCTGACATTTTATGCAAAAGTTTGTGATATGATGCATGGTAATAATAATAATAATAGTTAACATTTATTGAGGATTTACTATTCAACAGGTACTAAGCTAAGCAGTTTAAATTTATTATAACACTTAATTTTCACTGCAACTAAATGAGGAAATTGAGACTTAAAGGAGTTATACAAATTGCCACACACTTAATAAAGTGCCTGACTGGGAAGTTAACCCAGCTCTGTTTGACCCAGTCTCTATGTTCCCAACCATAATGCCTCTGTTTTCTAGGGAAATGGCCATAACTTTCATTAGTTTCTCAAAGGGTCTGTGAGTCAAAAATTTTAAGAATGCCTTGTAAGTATTCACTTAGTCTTTAAAACATCTTGTTGGGTGGTGTTACAATCTCCATTAACTGATGTGAAAAGCAAGACAAACTTAATAACTTGCATGTTTGCAGACTTACAGCATTTCGATACAATTTCCTTTTTATCACGAAGACTGTTTTTCTTGTTTTTTCCTGCGATTAATATTTCGGCACAGCCATGCAGGCAGCTGGCATTACTCTGCTGCTGACTCAACCTGCAAGGACCCTCTGAAGTGCTGCCATGTAATCACACCGTGTCATGAAGGCCAAACTGGAACCACTGAGGCTAACCTGAGGTGCAGGAGAGAATTCTACAACCTGAAATTTACTCTGAGCTATTATTTTCCCTGCCACATTTTTACAATACTCTCTAAGTCGATCTTCCTGCCAGCAGTGTCTCCAAAGCAGCACATCCATGTTGCACATAGTAAAGAAAAAATTTGTTAAACTTCTTTCTAAGAACAAGGTTGGGCACTCTCATGATAAAATCATTCCCCTGGGTTATACCGCCTCCAGGATACAGCCCAAATTCCCTCGCACGCATTACACGATCTGACCCTCACCCACCTCTCCGACTCCCTTTGCTACCACTTTCCATTAGGAAGGCTGCACTCCCAACCCCACCACATGAATTTTTGTCATTCCCAGTGCGTCCACTCAGTGTGAGAGCCCTGCCTCGACCATGCTGCTCCCTCCACCTGAAAAGGCCTTGGTGACTGCTCATCCGGAAAGTGGTTCATTCTTCAAGATTCTGTCCAGGACTTTGCCTCCAGGAGCCCCCCAGCCCAGAAATTCAACTTAGCTCTTCTCTATGCTCACGCCCTCCTGCTCACGGCCCCATGACTGACGCACTTGTCATACCACATGTAAATTGTTGAAGTTTATTGTTGCAAATGGACCACAGACGACTAAGGGCGTACCTGTCTCTTACTCCTCTCTGTCTCATATCATTAATAATTGTTACAGTGCCTATCACAAAGTAGGAGCCAAATCCTGGAGAAGGAAGGAAAAATAAAAGGGATGTCCCAAGACTGAGGTCACCTTAGCCATCAGTACATGTGTTCTCTTCAAGGACATTATTCTCTCTAAAATACCTGCAGTTGTGATGTGATGTGAGGACACAAAACACCGTGTAAGTAAAACATTGCAAATCCAACAGAAGTGTTCATGTCAGGACTTGAGTGAATCATTTCCACAGTCTTAGAAACTTGAGAGATAAGCTTTGCAATTGTTACTTATAAGAAAACTGCACTGTAGACATGCAACATTTCTCTTTCCTGAGCATTTCAATATTATCAGTAGCACTGAATTCATGTAATATCTACATAGGTCTGAGGCAGGTGTATATTTATTTTTTTACCTTTTTCTTGTGAGTGAGAAACTAAAGCATAGAATGACAACGCTAGCTTCATTCTTTCCCTCTGCAAGATCTATGACATGCATTTAATAAACGTTTTTACTGACCCACTTTATCAGAAAATAAGCTATAATTGTAAAAATCCTCCTTCCAAAACCCTTAAGTAAGAGGGGGGGAAAACAGTGAATATCCCTGGGTTTGTCACCTGATTTTTATCTCTCTATCAGATCCTTTTCTATTTCAATTCTTAAACAACAAATCAGATATTAATTCAGAATCATTTATGTCCAAATATGGGTTTCTAATACAGATTGGGGGTAATATAAATAAAACTCCAGAACAGCAGATGGATTTAGCTATTGTTAAGTTAAGAATAGTTTCCAAGAACATCTTGTATATTCCAAATCATCTCTTGTATGCAATTTTTTCAACAGTTAATATCAAAATGGTTTAATTATTTACACTATTGCTCCTGGGCTTTGGGGTACCTTCTGGCACATTGATGCCATTGTGCCCACGAATTAATTTCTTACTGGTGGGCAAGGGCTTCTATTGAGATACAATAAATTCGGCTTCAGTAAAATGGTTGCTCTTTTTTTATTATGTTTATTTAAAATCACAATGGCCACCTTTGCTGAGTGGCTACTGAGCTCCTGGCCTTCATCACAGTCCTGTGCAGTAGGCATTGTCAGACCCATTTTACAGAGGAGGAAACTGAATTCAGAGAGGTCAAGACTGCACCAGCAGCAAAGGTATGATTTGAACCTTGAGCTTTTTAGCTTCAAATCACTCTGCTCAACTTAGACTGTTCTGTGTGGGTTATGTGAATACAAATACAATGGGGAAGCATCTCTGAATCATAATAACCTTAAACTCTCCACTTTGACAATATCACATTTAGGGTATTTAACATATGGCCCCCAAGTTAAAGGTAGCATGCACTTTTTAAAAATTACAGACAGAATTACAGAAGAAATAAAATTAAAATAACTGGTACTATAAAAAATTATAATAGCTTTGTCAGAGAGCATGGCATGAGATTTTAACAGTTTTCATGGAATGGTTTGTGGCAACATTTTTTTAATATACTCTTTGTAATTTGGGTTGGAATTTAAAATTTCAGTATTTAAAATTTACTTCACACTTACTATGTGAATGGTACTACTGGATAGGAGGAATATATCTCTGCTTATCATTGACTCACAGTGTCATAAGGAAGATCAAAAGATAAATTATTGAATAATTAGCATACAATGACCAATACATGAAGGTGTTTTGGATATACAGAGACTGGTAAGATATAAACATCATCCTCAAAGAGATTGTAACTTAATGGGTGTTGTTTATTGAAATAGGATGTTTTTCCCTATACCAGGCTGCCTGCTCCATAAATACTGCTTAAAAAAAAAAAAAAAAAAAAAAAGGCAAATAAAAGAAAAAACACACACCTCCTACAGTTTTCAAATAAGATTTTCATCCACTTACCATCGATAAACATGCATCAGTGCTCTCTTGTGAGCCAGTTTACAAACCATGTGCAAGGAACACAAAAATGAATGAAGATAAGGTGTAGGAAGAATTTACAGTCTGGTGGATATAGAGCCGGGGAAATAAGTTGGACTCTAACAACATGAGGCAATCTGTGCTCTGTCAGAACAACGAAGGCTGGGCTATTTGTTATATTAGTTATTGACTCATGGGTTTTGAGTCTTTTCTATGCATCATACACTGTGCCAAGCACTTACATATGTTGTCCAATTTAATCTTCACATAATCCCATTCAAAAAATTCTATTATTCACAAAAACGTATAGACAAACTGAGGTGTAGAGAAGTTGAGTGATTTGCCCAAGGTCACATAGTGAGTCAGGATGTAAATCCAGGCAGTGAGACTCCTGAATGCATACTCTTGATCTTGACCTACTACTGTAGTACAGAAAAGGGAGTTTCTAATTTTGAAAATGAGGAGGTCAGAGGACCTCAACTGCCTCTTGAGCTAAGTCTGAAAGGTGGGCAGGATCTGCCGGGCAGACAAGGGAATCGAGGAGGAAGGAGATAGAATCAGTAGTGACAAGATAGAGGAAGAATAAATACAAAGTCGTGGAAACCGAAACAAGAGAGAATGTCACTTGTGGAGTGAACAGAAGGCACTTTGTTAAGTGAAGGGTGTAGGATACAGATGGAAGAAGAAATGAAAAATAATGCTAGGGACTCTAAATGTGAGGCATCTTAGTGTGTGTCATACAGGTAAGTAAATATTACTCCATCTAGTCCTTAAAACAACCAAGTGAAATAGGTTCTATTATTTTCCTAATTTTACATTTAGGAAAACTGAGGCATAAAGAGATTAACTTGCCTAAATATATAACAAAGATAGGATTTATGAGCAAGTCTGTTGATTCTAGAACCTGAATTCTTAACTTCTAAGGTGGAGAGGCAGGAATTAGGCCATAAAGACCTGAAAAGACCTGGTGGAGCTCATTACCAAGGACTTCAAAGGTGTTTTTTTATTTGTTTGTTTGTGTGTGTGTTTTCTGTAGTCAATGTGGAGGCTTTTAATCAGAGAATTCCAAATTTCTATTTTAGAAAATGCCCTCTAGGTACAGCATGAAGAACAGAGGTGAGATGTGAGGCAGGAGCTTAGTCAAGAGGTCAATCCAGTCCAGGTAAGAGAAGGTGAGAGTCTAAACTGGGTAAGTGTCCACGTAGATAAATAGGAGGGAAGAAGAATTAAAAATCTTAATGAGAGCAAATCAGTGAAACTAGATACCAGGGTGGATTTCAGGGGTAAGAGAAACAGAAGAGCTGAGAATAACTTCCAAATTTTTAGCTTAGGACATGAGAGAGATAAAAATTATTTTTCCCCTGCCTGTGTTTATAGGGCAAACAAAAGCATCACAGGAACTGCAGGAAAGATATAGAAAACCTAACTAGTTATTAAGTTTGGTTTCAAAAATCAGAAGGGACCATTGCTGGAATGGAACAAGGCACTGTTTTCTGTGATTGTGTGATTATAGCTAGATTCCCTGAGGCAAAATAATCACAAAGAATCTAATATAACAAGCCAACATCGTATGGAATAAGCCTCTTCATTCCTGGCCTAATTGGTGTCCCAATCTCTTCTAGGTATAGGCACATTTTGAGTACAAAACAGGTGAAATTGGTTTCAATCAATTCGGCTACAGTTACTCAGATTCATAAAATGCAATCAGGCAATGATTATTTACTTTTTTAAAGAAGAAATTTTGTTAGGAAAAAATGCACAATAAAATTGTCTTTGTAGAGCTTTTCCCGTGCAATGAAATGGATTTGAAATATAACATCTCTAATGTGTACATCTCGATGCGTTCAGTGTGTCAGATGATTTCCATGAATTATATCATTTAATTACTACAACAGTTCCATGAGTTGGTACTACTATTATCTCCATTTAAATGATAAAGAAACCAAGGCTTAGAAAATTTATTTATCCAAAATAATCTCTAAAGAAGAGTGAATATTTAAGCTCAAACTATTCTGCTCTGAAATGTATGTTGTTGTCAGATATTTCTCAGTTTCCTTTTTAATGTATTTTCATGATAATTTAGAGTGCAGATGAATCAAGTACAATCAGTACAACATATATTTGTTTTCCACCATAAAGATAAAAGTGTTTAGTCATGTTCTCTGATAGAAACAAGATTACTTTTTGTGATGCTAGGTTTTACCACAGGATTGCTTCAAAAATTCATGTTTCATTTTAATTAGCTATTTAATGTTTATCATCAAAGAAGTATACATCAGTATAACATTAAACATGTTTCACTTGAAATTCTTAATTGCTCTAAATATATCAGGAGATTCAATCTGCTTTATGAAACATAAACAATAGTGCTTGAACAGGGCTTTTTTTTGTAACTCACTAAACAGATGATGCAAAAGTACTATGAAGGCAGACAGGCAAATGGTGAGATATGGCCAACTCAGGTTTTCCTTTCATATACAAAATTGATTCACTTTCTCTGTTTCTGATGTTAGACTAAATGCATCACAGCAAAACAATACAGTAGATTTTAAATTGAGTCCACAAATAAGAAAGCTAAGGCTCAAAGAATTAACATATTCATTTCAGGCCACACAGGAATCAGTGACAAAGCAAAGGTTCAAATCTTGGCCATTTAGATGTCAAAACATAATAGATTTTTAAAAGTTATATAAGTATTTATAAAAGACACTTAGTCCAATATTATTTTAGAATCTACTTTCTCATATGTCATGGGTGTTTAAACACTACTCTAAGTTTATAACACATACAATTGTTCTTCATAGCATTTATCTCAGATACATATATGAAATAATTAAATGTCCTTCTAAAGTAGTCAGTAAGATATCTGGAATTAATAACATAAACAAAAATACTTTAACATTTATATTGCTTTAAAAATGAGGACACAATTTCCAAACATCCACTGAAAATACCGTGTTTTTATGTTGTTGTTCTGCCGTAATTCATCACTGTTGAATTCTTTTAGGACATTTTAGATAGTTCCAAAAATACCTTGTTATTCAGACATTAAAAATAAAATTTCATCTCCTCGTATGCATAGTATGGAATAGTCATCCATCTTTGCTACATTGCTATTTTTATAACTCAGGATTTATAGTCAGTCATCTTCTTAAGGAGAAAATCCTGTACTCTGGAGGCCACTACCGTGTCCCCTCCCTTGCTTCCACCCTCTGTGCCCACCGCCTCTCTCATCCCTTTCTTATCTTACTGCTCAGCATTCAGAATCCCCAAGTCCTTGCAGAACCCAGCTGTACCTCTACATCCTAGATTTCATCTTGGAAAAGTACCAATGGATAGAAGTTGTAAGCAGGCAGTTCGATGTAATGAAGAGCCAGAGAGTCCGGGATTTGGTTATTGTCAACTGTGAAGGCCTGGGCATATCCCTAAATCTCTTCTAATGTTTGTGGTGTAGAGACATACTTAGCTTGAAGGGCTAGAGTAAGGCCTAGAAATAATGTTTATAAAATGCCAAATGCACAGGGGGAAGTTTGGTGGCTTTAATTTAATTACTATTAATCTAACAAAGCCCTTTCTAATGATCAGACCTGCCCAACATGATGAGCTGTCTGGTAAGGAAAGAACTTTTTGTCATTGAAAGTCCTTAGAAGAAGTTGAACAGTGACTGATCTTAGATTCAAGCAAAATAAGGAATGAATGTTGGGATCCTTCTAATCCAAACCCTCTTGAAAAATTCTTACCTAATCTGGTCCCAGCCTAAAGTTCTAGAGTCTGGTACAGAAATGTGCTCCAAAAACTTAAAAAAAAAAAAAAAATATATATATATATATATATATATATATATATATATATATATTTAGAGAAAGGTAGGGAGAGGGAGAGAAACATTGACGTGATCAGCGGCCTCCTGCACGCCCTGTACCACGGATCAAGCCTGCAACGCAGGCATGGGCCCTGACAGGGAATTGCACCAACAAACTTTCAGTACATGGGACAACATGCAACCAACTGAGCCACACAGGCCAGGGCAGTGCTCCAAAAACTTGATTCCCAATTCTTCTATCCCCATCATTTTCCTCCTCCACCTTCTCCTAATGAGCTGGACACTGACTCCCTACCTCCTTTCTTGTTTGGTTTATGCAGTTCTAGAGGACTCCTCCCTTCCACCCACTTTTGTTCTGAGGTAACTGGAAAAGGGATTCATGTAGAACGGCCTCCATAATTCAAGAAAGCAAGTCTCATGCACTCATGATGATGGTGGAGGGGTTATGTTAGAAAAAGTGCGTGAACTTAAGTCTGAACAACTTTGGGTCAAATATAAGCGGTATACTTCCTAACACTATGACATGAGGCCATTCACTTAACCCGTCTGAGCCTATTTCCTCACCTTTAAAATGGCCTAATGCCTAGCTCATATGTTATTTGGAGTATTAAATATATAAGGCATGTGAAACACTTGGGACAACTTCTCACAGATGTATCAGGAACATATTATGTAGTAGGTATACAATAATTGTTACTTTTCTTCATTTACTTTCTTTGCTATTAATTAAAATTGACTCCTAACCCAGCAAGAAGTTGAAGTCAGTAAAACCTCACAATATTTATTAAAGACATTATTGTACTTCATAATTAATTATATCATTTAACATGCGGTGATAGTGTACAGTGTAAGCTAATGATGTTTATCCTGTTCATTATAACTTCCTGAAAAAATAATTACTAAAGATAATTTGGAGCACACAGAAATAAAATAGGAGTATCCAGTGAAGCTAATCTCAGAGTGCATAAGTGAGTGCTAAGTGCAAAAAGCAAACAAGGCAACAAAAACCTATCATCATTACCACGAACACTGTATAAAAATTAATCCATACTGAGACATTTTGGGAATTCGTTTTAGAAGGAGAGATTTTGAAGTGAGAAAATTCAGTTATTCTGTGAGGATCAAATATGTCTAACTGAAATACCGGGGAAATAAAAATTTTCAAAAAATTCTGCATGGCCAGAGTGGCTCAGAGGTTGAGCATCGACCCATGAACCAGGTTGAGCATCGACCTCTGTACCAGGAGGTTATGGTTCGATTCCGTCAGGGCCCATGCCCGGGTTGTGGGCTCCATCACCAGTGGGGGGCGTGCAGGAGGCAGCCGATCAATGACTCTCATCACTGATGATTCTCTCTCTCTTCCTCTCTATTTCTCTCTCTGAAATAAAATAAATAAATAAAAAATCTTTTCAAGAAATCAGATCTCATTCAAATGTAATGCCAATAACAACATGGCATAGTAACATTATTTATAAGCAACATCAGAAAGGCATCTCAGATCATATTTGCAACAACCCGCAAGATTGGCATTAATGGCCCTTCACCGTAGAGGAGAAAACAGAGGCTGAGAGGTTTGATGTTTTGTTCAAGGCCACTTGGTGAGGAGGGATGGTATCTGGATTCGAACCTTGATCTGCTTTATTCCAACTCCTCCCTTTGTTTGCTTCATTAATAATTACAGAAGACACACTGGATACCTTCAGCAAGGAAAGGCAGAGGCCCCCACCCTGTCAGTGGGCTTCTACCCTGACCCCTTGCCCAGCCTTGAGCCTGCAGTCAGCCGCGGCAGCACAGCCTGCCATCGCTGCCCGGTCTCCCACTTAAACTTCCGCCAAGACATATGTGTCAGTCCTGGCTCCTGGATGGGCTCCAATCCCTGCTTCTCCTTCTGGCTCTTGAGCTATAGAGCAGAATGCCCAACACAAGACGAGTCACAGGGCCAGGTGAGCACCGCAGGCCCAGGCACGACCACTTGGGTGGGCCTGTCTTTTCTTCCACTTGGATCCACTCCCAGTCATGGCTGGCCTAGACCTTTTCCACTCTTCACAGGCCCCTGTCACCAAAACCCTACTCTTACTCTCAACATAGCATTTTCTATTTTCTGAAAGATGCAAAATTCCAGAAGTAGAGGAGACTCTATCTCTTCTCATTTTCATGTCTGCTTGATTTGAAACTCAGCTCCTCCACTAATTGGCCGGTAACTCTGGTCAAGTCATTTAATCTCTATCATCTCAGGCTTCTATTTTTAACATGAGAATTACGGCATTTACTTCCAAGAGTTATTGCAAAGAAAAACGTGTCTAGCATAATACCTTGCTCAAAATAGCAATTATAGTTGTCATTATTATTATCACTGCTATAGCATGTTAGGTCCTGTGCTTTCATTCTCGCCCTGGCCACCTCTTCTTAGGCAATACTCTACTCTCTTGGACTTTCAGAATGTTAGAACTGGAAGGAATTTTAAAAATCTTTGAATCATCCTCATTTTTTTTTGCTGATATGCAAACTCAAACCCAGAAAATAGAAAGGATGTGTTGGTAGCAAAGCTGGCTCTGGAATGGAAGGCTCACGATTCCTAATATTGGGCGGTTTCCTTTCCACTCTCAGTGTCTTCATTGTTTCTCCTTCACTTGACCTTACTCTCATTCATATCACACCCTAGTTTCCTCCCTTATTTTCTTAAGAATTCCTTAAATAATACACACTTTTGCCTCTCTCCCCCTCTAACCCTCTCTCCCCCAAACCACACACATTTTAGCTTTCAATCTATTGGCACTACTGGAATTATGCAATCCCTTTTTTTCCAATAATGACTCTCCTCTCTCAGGCCATACGTCTGTTTTGTTGACCTTGATGCCCGCATTCCTAGCACAAACTAGGAACATAGTATTCACTATATATTATATTTATTGGTTGAATGACTAAGAGAATCATCATTAACGTCAGCTCTCCTATTATTGAGATTCTCTCCATAATTTATTGCTGCAGTACTGAAACCCTTAGTCTGCTTTACTAAACTTCTTCTACTCTCCACTTCTCCTAGTAGGAATTTTCAACCTTCTGGTTGTCTGAATGCTCCCCGTTCTCCCAGCATTAACAATAGCTGATGCTCAAGTCGGTCGCTGCAGCTTGACCCTCAGGTCCTTAGTGCTGCATTTCAGCTGCTTGGTCTTCACTAGCCACACGGATGGCTCACTGTCATCCCAAGCTCCAGGCTTACCACTATGACATGTCCACTGACTTTTCTCTTGGTTTCCCTTCTCTTGCAATCACTAAGCCTTGATAATCCCCTCAAATACTTCCTTTTCCACTGCCTCACAGCAGCCTCCACCCTACCAGGAGCAGCCATTCTTCTTGACTTTTGTAAATCTAACTCATCCTTCCTAAATGTTATTTCCTCAGTGAAACCTTCCATCACCTCCCAGTTTAAATCACTTCCTAGCATGTATTCTCCTTTTATACTGTTACTGTATATGTACCTGTTTAGTCATCTGACTATAAACTTGACAAAGGGGAGACCATCTCTATTTTCTTCACTGTTGCTTTCTCAGAGCCTCACGCAACATCTGACACATGAACACATACACATGCGTGTTAAATGGAATATGAGTAAATAATTATTTCTTCAGATCATTTTTCCCTAAAGAGATTTTGTGCTGTTTTTCATCTGGTCCTCAGAGTATCATTGAAGCAGGGATATTTACACTAAACTTCTAAAGAATTTCATCCAAAATAAAAATATTTTACAGACTTAAAGGGGGCTTATTTTGTCTGAGGAAAGAAGTGCTTGAGCAGAACCTGCAAGTTCCTTATTATGCTAGCTGAATGAGGTGTGCCTGTGCAGAGACTGGGTCATCTTTCTTTTAAAAATGAATGTGCAGTCATTACAAGGAAGACTGCAAAGTGCCACTGTTCACAGCAATCATGGTTTCAATTGCGTGTGCTGTAGTAGGGCTTCCTCAGTTTCTCTGAAGAAAACTCTGAGACCCTGACTTGTTCTAAATCAACAACCTGCCTTCCTTCACATTAGGTCTGAACAAAACCACAAGAAATTGAAGAGGGCAGTTTCCATCCAGAGAGGCTGTGGGTGTGAAGAAGTGGCTCAGCAAGTGAAGGAAGCAAACATTTACCATTCATACCTGCCAGGGCCAAGTAGTTCTCTACCACAAATGCTTCTCTGAGATAAGCAAACAAAGCTCAACTCACAAAGTGCCCCACCCGAAATAAACTTTTGTCAAAACATTAACATATAGTTGGATAGTAGAGAAAAACTGGTTTGGGTGTATAAATGATGATCATTAATGTAAGCAAATTAGCCAAGTCATCAACTCTGATGATACTCTCAGTGGCAATATTAAATAAGAGACTGAAAAATAGCTTTTTGGGCTAAGAAGACTTATAAGAGCTCCTAGGTAATATTTTTTAGTCCCTCATATGCTTAAAAAAATAGATTAACAATAGTGTTACAAGTATTCAAAATATGCAAGGTATAGATATAGATATAGGTGATGCAGATACAGAGATAGAGATGATGATGATGGAGATAGAGATATTAGGACATGTGTATATAGATGTTTAGTTAGAATCTGTTCCCCAGAATAATACATTACCACCTTATTTTCTTTCCTGCTTAACTAACAGTAATAATAGCAGTCAATATTTCTCAGCATATACCATACTAAGTGATTATATGTTTTATTTAATTTGTAATTTCATGTAATTCTTACAATATGTGTTTTTATAAGCCACTAGGATTTCCATTTTGCATTTGAAGACTAGTCTTCAGGAATTTTAAGCATCTTGACCCTTTTTCCTAGTACTAATAAATGATAGAAGCTGAATTTTCAACCTAGATCTTTCAAATTTCAAATTCACATCTCTACCTCCATGATACACTATCCTCACAGGTGCCAGGTCTTAAGTCATGCAGTGTCTAGACTTGAGTCCTGCCAAGATTTAAAAGAAGGAACAACATTTCACTTCAGACTACAGGCTTCACAATTAGACCTGGGTTTGAAAAACAGCTTAGCCCATTTCTTTCTATAAACCTGTGAAATGTTATTTATTTCCCTTCAATTCCTCCTTGATAAAATGGGTCTATTATCTAGACCATTTATACAGAAAATATTAATAAGCACCTACTGTGTGCTAGGCATCATGTTTGGCAGGGGAGGTAGAGTAATAGAAAGAGCCCTGGCCTTCATGAAATACACAAGCTAGATTTTCTAAATGTCTTCCAGAATTCATACCAATATAATGATTTTAAAATATGGAGCATTTTCATATTCAAATGGCTTAACCACTATTGACTAGAGCCCTTCCTAATTAATTGATTTTTTTTTCACATTCACAAAAGACTCATTTTTCTCTTCTTGATTGTTTCTTCTACACAGAAGCCCTGCTTAACCTGAATTTATAGGTAATGACCGGTTTATTCATTTACAAATACATTTGTTATTTAGCAATGTGAGTATGCTCACATGCACAGGCTCATTTCTAGAAAGAACTTGAGGTGGCCTGTTAGTTAATTTAAGAACTTCTTACTTAGCTGGTTGCTCTTAGCAACAGTCTTTAGCAGTTCTGCTTAGTTAACCACAAAGATTTCTTAAAGGGAATGAAGCATTCAACATAGTTTAACTAACAAAAGGAAAAGAAACTAGTTTTAACTGGACTTGACTCAGAAGGAGTTACAAAGGGATTGATGATTCAAGTTCAGCTGGAAGAGAGAAAACGGTGGTGCTGAGAAGCACTTCACACAGAGAGGAATTTCCAGTGACCTCCGTTCCCAGAGCACCAAGGGGGCCAAGCTACCTGCATCATCTCTGAGGCCAGCCCTCATCCTATAGAGCACTCGACCAACTGCTCTTAACAGCCCTACTATAAATCATTCAACCCTGTTAAAGACACAGACGATGCCTGGATTCGGAGGCTGTCAAAGAGATGAAAGCTGGTGTCAGTTCATAAGGAATAAAATCAAAACAAGTCCCTTCCAGCGGTTAGAAAACTGTAAATTGTTTTAAGATGGCACCTCCGAATTTGGGTTACTATGGGACGTCATGTGTAGTCATTCATTTACCCATTCATTCCTTAAGCAACCTCTAGGTGTCAGTGTTGAGGACTGAGGAATTCCCGGCTCTCTTCATTCAACATGTGACTGAATACCCCATTTCTCCCCTAGCTCTCATAAAGTTGAGTTCAGTAGAAAGGTATGAGGCTAAAAACACCCTGAAAATAAAGTATGATAGGTGTCATTATGGGAGAGGCAAGAGACGCTTTAACAAAATTAGGCCAGGTCCTTCCTCTTTGAAATTAGCAGATCTCACTTGCCTAAATAATTAAATATAAAAATGACATAGACCATTCATTCAACAAACATATATGGAGCACTTAGTGTGTTGTAAGCACTATACTAGTAGCTAGGTGTTGAGGATGTTAAGTCCCAGACTCTTGACACCTTGTGGGAGTTACAGCCTTGTGACAATTCAGCTCTATACGACAGAAAGAAGTCCACAACTCCCTGGGAGCAGAGAGGAGATTTGATGGCCAGGAGTATCTTATATGAGGAGATGATACAAACTGACTCCCAAAAGGATTAGCTGTACTATTAAGATTTCATTGATCTGTTCTCTCCTTGGAAAGAGCCCAAACCATTTTAAGGCTCTGGGCAAGTGTGGAAGAAGACACTCAATTTATTTGCTAAGTAAACTAATAATATTCTTGCTGAGCAGGCACGTAGGATGTTTATATGCAGTCATTAAATAACAGTACAAGATTCTAGATGGTTCCTAGCCAAAAGCAGCTACACAGAGAGTACCTCTGAAGGCTCTGAACAGACAAGCTCTATGCAAGGCAAGGACCTCAAACTGCCCAGCACATTAGGTCCTTAATATTCGTACTCTGGGACTGAGAAAATTTATTTTGGGGAATCTGCTCCTCCAGACAGGAAGTAATGTTAAAATGTAGCTAGTTTTTTTGTTTTGTTTTGTTTATTTAAAAAAGCTGAACCTTTGTAAATCTATATAAGTTTATTCATTATCTCTTAATGTGCTAATAATTGAGTTTAAATTCAACTTCAATTTAAGTTGAAATTGCTGCACAGTTTTCCTAAACTGTTTCAGAAGGAAATTAAGTGAAATAAAACATCATCAATTAAATATAAAGAGGAAAAATTAACCAATAACTGCTAAAGTAATCTAGGTTTTGCCAGATAGATCTCTTCTTTAAATATGTATATAGAGAAGACATATGCCAATGCCAAATGCTCCTTCAAAATTGCAGAATACCTAGTTGTGCTAGAGTAAAAGAATACATTTTGAGTTGCCCTTTTTAGTCATAAAATTTATGAATTTTCTTCCTGAACCCATATGAATGGAACAAAAATTATGTGTGTGGTCTGGCAACATCCAAAATTTGCTAGGCCTACGAATATCATTATGCAAGCAAACACCTGGGTTTTGATTTTGTTAGTAGAAAGCTGGTTCATCTAAAATCAACTCTACAGCAATTGTTCTCTGCTTCCCTAGAACTCAGAAACCTTACCATCTAGACCATCTTTACACAGAGAGAAAGATTTTTCATTTTTCAAAGATACATTTGGGTCCACAAATCCTTGTGACAGAAGTAGCAGGGCTCTGGCACATAAATATTCTTATGGAGCTTCTTGGCTTAACACTAAAAGTATAAATAACTGATAATGGAACTGTACATGGAACTGATTTGACTGGAAGTATGAAGGTTATATCCAGGTCCTGGACTCCTAAAGTGGGGTATAAAAGAACAAAGGAGAAAGCCAACAGTGCCTTCATCTGGCCTAACTACATACAGTCACTGCTCAGGGGCACAGAAAGCATTGCATTTTCAAGCCAGGGGCTTCCTATTAGAGGTTAGAAAGCATAGGAAAGAAGGGACCAATAACTCAGTCATTTAACTCATCTTCTGCCCTTGGTAATCTGAAATGTTTAAATCTTCCTTGGACTGGTGCAGTTTTACCTGATTTGGTCCACATTTGCTAAGCTCTCACACTGTGCACCCTTACCCCTGAGCTTAAGTCAGAAACCTGAACTTAAACTCAAGTCCCACTGCTACATGCTTTGTGACTTTGGGAAAGGTGTAGTGTCATTTAGGAAATATGAATATGAAAGAGACTGTTAAAAATATCCAGTCAAACCCCAACTAGTTATTAGATCACCCAGTCATATCATGGAAAAAGAGCCTGATACTTGAAGGTCTCCAGCAAAGAGAATTTTAAACTCAACATGCTTTAGTTTTCCTCATCTATAAAGTATCTACTTCATAGAACTGTTGTGCTGAGGGACAAAAGATAACCAATTTCAAAATGCTGTCTACATAATAATGATGACCATTATTTTAAAATATGAGTAAGATCAATATTAAAGTGTTGTTGTTTTTTCTAAATAGTCAGATAAAACTTTTACAAAGAGGTGAGCCCTGCATGCAGCAAGCAAATACACAATCCCCACCTCCAGCCTCTTAAACCCTCTGACCACCTTCACCTGAGAACCTCACTGAAATTCAATGTCTACTTTACCAGAAGAACAAAGGTGCAGTTTGCACAGCCTGGTTTCCTATTTCCCTACAGTTATTTTTTTTCTTTGCAAACTTTTCAAGATAAAATTCAACACCCTGGAGCTCTGGAGGATGCCTGATCTCCCTTCAGACAAAACAGGCATCCGGTTTCGACAATAAATGAGATCATAGCATCCCTACTAATACTGCCATAGATAAGAACCTGTCAGCATTTTCATTATAAAACCTTTTTCTTCCCTCTGGGTTGAGAGATCAACCATAGCAATTTGCTAGGAAATAGCTCTAGCAAAGGGCAATGCACAAGGCTCAAACATTTTCATTGTACAGAACTCAGGAAAGGTTTATTTGGGAATTAGGCAGGCTGCAGAAACCAAGGAGCGTTTCTTTCTGGTGGTCATTTGGCCTTTTAAATAAAAATTAAAAAAAAACAGTTATTTTTATTTTTTTACTGATACATAAAACAAACTTTTCTCAGGCAGCAGATGTTAGGAAAGTTATCTATTTAATACCTTCAGGAACCAATACCTCCTGTAACAGCTCTAACAGCATATATGTGACTGAATCTGTGCTCACAGGAAGGTACTTTGGGGGTTGGATTCATCCTCTCACAGACTTTTTGAAATAAAATCTTTGTAGGGAGTTATGCCAGCATTACTTCAAAGAGGAGAAAATGGGATATATTAATAATATGCTAGGGATTATAAATAAGATCTTCCTAGCAAAATGATGGCACACTGAATATTCAATAAAGGTGGGTTGAATATAGCTAATACCAGATCTGGTTCACACAGTAAGCTTTTTAGTCCCCCCTCCTGAATCCCAGATGTAAAAGTGAAAAAGCCTCTTTCTAGGCTACTTCATACCATGCTAACATCAACAAAAGTGAATGGGAATGGACTGTATCTGAGGGAGCGAGAGGAAGAAAACTAACATCTATTTAACAGCTACTACATGCCACACAGTATTAACTGTTTTCTCATTTGGTTAGTATAACAAGCCCACTAAATCTCTCTTATCTCCACTGTACAGATGAGGAAATTGAAGCTCAGAGAGGTGAGAGAGCTTCCCCAATATCCCAGAGCGATGGTCCAGTGACACAAGCCCTTTTAATACCAACATCTACCTTCAGGACCTGCTTCCTTCTTCTATGTTTGCCTACCCGAGAGCGCATTCAGGCTCTGGCTCACCAGGGGTATCTCTCTGCTTCACCCTTTCCACCTCCTCCTTTCTCTCTTTCCTGTCTCCAGCCCAGAAGAAGGTACACCTTCAAGGTCATGCCACTAATTTCTGATATCATGTTCTTTCAACCCTGGCAAAGAAGTGTTGGATCATATATAGACTTGAGTCCAAAACCAAACTCCTTTTTCTTTCTTACCTAACCCTAGATTTTGAAAAGACGAAATTAATTTCAGTTACCTCCCAAAAGCCTTCCTTAACTACACTTAAAGATGTCTCTGACAACACTAAATCCCAATCTACTGAAGTATGAGGCTACTTTAAAAATATAAACTATTTTGAGGATCCTCACTTGATATTAGTTGTATGTATGAAAAGATGGCATCACATAGATATTAAAGGCTCCCTTCATGGAGCTATTTTGAGCAGTATTTAAGTTCATTCACGTAAAGTCCTTAAAACAGAACCCTGTGCTTGGTGAGCACTAAGTAGGAGTTATCCCAACCTGCCCTATTTGCTGTTTTTTCCATGTGTAGAAAGAATCCCAAAGGAGGGACTGTATCTTACTGTGTTTGAGTTCCCATGAGGTGCCTGCCCACTATAATGTTAAATATAATAAATATGCTCACGAGAGCTAGAAATTGAATAATAATTTAAAAATACTATGTTATTTATAAAGTTTCCAGAAGCCATAATTTAGGGCCATGTTCCTATTCCATTTGACCCAGTCATTAAAATTTTTATAGAAAAAAATATTATTGAGTACTTAATCATCATTGCAATGTACAATGTGTTCATAAGGCTGAAAATAACATTCATATATATATATAAATATAAATGGAAAAGTCATGAAAGTAGCATTGAATGGTTTATACTCTACTACACCTGAAGTTATAATCTGTGACTTATAATTAAATAAATTCATGACCTCCTGGAGAAAACAAGCTACAAGATCCCTGCAACAAGATACCCATGGCATGAAGATTCAATCTTCATTATGTATTTATAATCTATTAGTTCCTCTATAACTTACTAGACAAGATTAATTTACTAGTGATGTCATGTCTAAGCATCTCACCCTAGTACGTACCAGGTGCTTAGTCAGGGTTCTCCAGAGAGAAAAAGAGATTTATTATAAGAATTTGGCTTATGCAATTATGAAGGCTGAGAAGTCCAAAAATCTGCAGCTAACAAGCTGGAGACCTAGGAGAGCTTACATGTAGTTTTAGTACAAGTCTGAAGAACTAGGAGAGCTGATGACCAGCAAGCCCAAGTGCATTTTGTTATTGTTTATTTGTCATTTTCCTCTAGCAGGTAGCCTCAGAACTTCTCGTGTTCTCAAACTTCCTAGAGCTGAAACAGACTATGCCTTACTCAATGTATTATCCTGGTGTGACAGTTAATTTTATGTATGAACGTGATTGGGTCATGGGGTGCCCATCTCTTTTTCTCTCTGGAGAACCCTGACTAAGACCCAAGCCTAAGACCCAAGAAGAGTTGATGTTTCAGTTTAAGATCTAAGTCCAGAAAAGACTGGTGTCCCAGGTCAAAGCAGTTAGGCAGAAGGAGTCCTTCTTACTCAGCTTTTGTGTTCTATTCAGGCTTTCAACTGATTGGATAAGGCCTCCCACTTCAAGGAGAGTAATCTGTTTCACTAAATCCAGAGATTCGGACGTTAATCTCACCCAGAAACATCCTCACAGCACACCCAAAATAACACCTAGCCAAATGCCTGGGCACCCCGTGACCCAATCAAGTTCATACATAAAATTAACTGTCACACCAGGATAATACATTCAGTAAGGCATAGTCTGTTTCAGCTCCAGGAAGTTTGAGAACACGAGAAGTTCTGAGGCTACCTGCTAGAGGAAAATGACAAATAAACAATAACAAAATGCACACTTTTTACTAATTGATTCAGTAAACATTACAAACATCTATATAATTCACTCATTCATTCAACAAATATTTATTGATTGCCTTGTATGGAGCAGACACAGGTCCACTTACTAGATCTTTTAGGCACTATATGAAATGAATATGATATTGCCCCTGACTCTAGGAGCTTACCATTTAGATGAACACATAGAGTAAGTAAACAAATTTACAACTGCATATTATAATTAAGATTTAAGCATAAAGTATTGGAT
This sequence comes from Miniopterus schreibersii, assembly GCF_964146895.1. Taxonomy (NCBI): domain Eukaryota; kingdom Metazoa; phylum Chordata; class Mammalia; order Chiroptera; family Miniopteridae; genus Miniopterus; species Miniopterus schreibersii. Next base: position 27,842,577 of record NC_138112.1, on the reverse strand, counting down.
GTCGTAGGCATCCAGAGGTAATTTCATGCAGAAGGGGCTAATTTTACTGTATGAACTTTGGAACTTCATGTGGATATTCATGAGTACAAGGCAAAAGGCTTCATGACAAAAGAAAATAAGTCTGAGGTTCCTCAAGATCCTAGATTCAATGTCTCAACCTTCCTTTTTGTGAACATATTTTAGTGACTCTACAACATTTAACCCTCCTTACCTTTTGATATTTAGGCTCCCCACTCCATTTTTTTACTATTAAAAGTAAAATTTGAAAAGGACCTTGAACTAGCAAATACACTTTGTCAAATGGGACACAAAGCCCACGCAACCTGCTTCTTCGGGACACTCGGTGCCTGTTTCACTCATTAGCTCATTTTTCATTTTCTCTTTCTGGGTCAGATTTAATCTAGAATTTCTTTTGGTGTGAATTATGTAATCTTTTAGATTTCACCTTTTGTTGCATTAAAACACTTTAAAAATGTGTTGATAGGTTAAGGTGCATAAATTTCTGCATACTGACTGAAGAACTGTGTTCAGTTGACTATCAACAATCTCCAGTTTCTCACCATCTTGCAAAGTGTCTTTAACTAAATGGAAGACAAAAATATGTACTGAATACTTACCACATTCCAGGCATGGTGCTAAATGTTTTCATATGTGTTATATCACTTAATCCTTAAACAGTTCTGTAAGCAAGGTGTTATTTCTCCTGCTTTTTGCAGATAAGTCTTGTCAGTTTCTCTCCTCTCACCTAGATTTTCATAGTTAGAGATCATGGCATAGAAAAGTAACACTGAGTTAGAAATTAGGAGACCTGGTTCTGGCTATGGCCCTGTGATTTGCTGTGTGCTCTTTAGAAAGTCACCTCCTCTCTATATGGTTTAATAACCTTATTTGGGGAATGAGAAAATGAATACTATAGGAAAGGGTGTATTTGATAAAACTCTTCTCAAAAAACAAAAAGGCATTACAATAAGGCTGAGTCCTCTGACAGGTGTGCTTTACATTCAATTTCACATTTATTCCCAGAAAGGTAAATTTGTAAAAATTATATTTTTGCAAATTGACTCCTAACATAAAGGCACTTATAGGAAGTTGCTATTTGAAAGAGCTCTGTAGTTAATTCTTAAAATGAGTGTAGGCTCTAGACATAAACTATTTGGGCTCCAATTTGGCTCTGCTACTTAAAAGCTGTGCAACTTTAGGTAGGTTACTCAAACTCTATATGCCTCAGTTATCCATCACTAACATGGAGATAACTATTATACCCAACTCTAAAGGTTATTGTGATGATTAAGTGAGTTGACATTTGTAAAGCATGTAGAAGAGAATCTGGCACATGGTAGCAGATTAGTATGTATGTGTTGAGACAAGGACTTATGTCTTGATAGTGTAAATAGCTGTTACCTTAAGGTACCCAAGTCGAATATGAACAACTGCATTTTTTTAATATTAGATATTTTAAACTTGGACATGCCAATATAGTCATGGAACTGCTATTAACTTAAAGTTTAACAGAGTTTTAACCTTATTCTTGGGAAAACAAACTAATTACCTATTATCTATAAATCCATAAAATAGAGGAAAACTATTTAAAGCTGGAGAATATTATGACATATAAAGTAACTTGTGGCAATGCCAATTTATATAGGCATCTTTAAAGTAAATGTAGCGATACCCATAATTAAGGGCCTTAAAATATTTAAAAGCTATATCTTAGAAATGCTATTTATTCTAAACTATCCAAAGGAAATAATGCTAAATCAAAAAATACTTCTTCCCCAAGTATTTTAAGAGTAGAAAATTTGGATAAAAACAACCCTAAATATACTAAGATAAGGATGTTTATCTTTTATACAGCTATTAAAATATATACACAAATCCTAATATAATCTTAAAACATTTGAAAGTAAATTCAATGTGACTGCAACTACATTTTAAAAAGTACATTATATGTAGACCAACAATAGCAAAGTAATGCCGGGATAATATACACTAAAATATTAACAGTTTTTATCTAGTCTTTTAGGATAACAATATTGTCTGAAATTTGTTCTATTTCTGATTTACGTTTTTTAAAATGTATTTCAATGAGCACGTGTTACTTTAAAATAAAAACAAAGAACACACCAAGATAGCCGAACATCGGCAAGAGTCAAAACATTCCGTTAGAGAAAAACTGTCCCACATGACAAAAACATACATAGTGATATATTGATTAATGAATCCTCTGGGACCACCACTCTTTTATAACAAAGTTGGCTGTGTATAAATAAACAAATAAGCAAACAAAATCACTTCACCACAGAGACTTTCTAGGCAAGAAAAGGAGTCCTGGGAGAGGCTGGGGATGCCAGAGGGTTCCGGGAGCTGTCCAGCAGGGAGGTGCTGACAGGCGCTGCTCCAGTAGAAGGTTATAAAAGCACCCTCTGGAGGCCAGAATTCCACGGCCGCTTCCCTTTGCTCTCCCTCCCCTTTCCTAGTGCCTGTTCACCTTCCTGTTAATATTAGATATTTTAAACTTGGACACAGCCAATATAGCCGTGGAACTATATTGGAACATCCTTCCTTCCTCTGTGCCCCCTCCTTTCTCTGTTTGCCTGATAACTATGTAGATTGAAAGAAATAACACTTATAAAGCACCTAGAATAGTGTCTAGTGTTTATAGATGTTTAATCAAGACAAAGTCTTTTTTCCCTTCTCTTCCATCTTTCAATCTCCTCCTCTTTTTTTCTATGTCCTTCCATTTTTATCTCTTCCTTATTGAATTCTTCTTTCTTTGAGGAGAGTCACCCTATAGACAGAAGGGTGGTTGCCTTCTACCAGATGATTCATTTTCTTTGAGGGTGGGACAGTTTGTGCAATGTCGAAACATTCCAAGGGGGGAAAAACAGGTTCCAGGACTCTACAGCATTTTCAAGAATTTTCCCCTATTCTAATCCATCAAGCAGGATATTAAAAGCAACCTATGTGGCCTAGGAGCTTGATGGGCTGATTCAGTTGAGCTGTTATATTCACAAATGGCTATTAGAAGGGTGGGGTGGGAGGAGTTCCCTAAATATGAGCCATATTTTAATAACATTTTCTTTTGAGTTAAAAAAGAGCAAAGGAATAATTGTAGAGAACATTGCACTTTTAAAAACTTTTAGAATATTAGGGGAAATCACAAATATTCTATGGGGGTTTTTTTGCGGGTGGGGGGTTGCCTCAGAAATGGTGGCTGGAAAGGGAGGGGAAGGGGACTCACAGGGGCTACTGACCCTTATAATGCAACTAGGGGCAAGATAAAGCAAGAGAAACAATGCATAGGCTTGGCCATGGAATTACATTCAGAAGTTGAATTTTTGCATGTGGAGAAAAAAGTGAAGCAAAAGTAAAGTGTCTATTTTCAGCTAATGACACAAAAATGACCAAGAGGGGAAAAGCCTTTCAGAAGGCTTTCCAATGGAAAGACCATTCCCAAAGCAGCATTTTATGTTAATAGCATGCAGACTGGGGCAAAAGAGGACTGATATAATAGAAAAATTCTTTTTTTGGGAAAAAACACACCTCTTTTTCTCTTATGAGATTTTAAGGTCAAGGAGAAACTCTGAATTTTCTGTATTTTAGGGAAGGGAGTGGAATTACCTCCCTCAGCAGACTGGTAATTCCTGAAGGAAAGAAATGGTGTCATAATTACATTTGTATCTCTAGTGCCTATCACAGTACCTGGGATAGAGCCTGGCATGGAAAGACACTTGGCATTTATAATCATAAGTCAAACGGTCATTTAACTAAACTGCATGACAGCCAGGATACAGCAAGGGTGGGGCAGGAGGGAGGACTGGAGATTGCTAAGTGACAAAACAAAATTATTTGGGGTTTCTGCCTTTCAACCTCAAGTTACTCAGTACCCTTCAAGCCGTTACTTGGATTTGGAATAATATGAACAAACAGTTTAAGTGTTTTTGAAACTGACAAAGTCAGGCCTCCACACAAACATGGTTTTAGACTTTGCCATGCTAAATATCTTCCAGGATAGACAAATAAATATAAGTCCTAATAATTTTAGTTTCAAACTTACTAGATAATATTAAAAAGCACACATTTTTGGAGGCTCCATATTGACAGCTATATCTCCACAAGGTTTTTTTTCAATAATTTTTTAAATTCCACTTTATTGCTCAAAGATTCAACTAAAATCCTTATTTTATATATTTATCTTAAATCAATCTTATAATTAATAGAGTCATCTACCACATCCTTTGACTTTGAGACTACTGGGGACAAGAGCTTTTTATTGCCATATCTGTAGTATCTAGCATTTATTGGTTGCTCATTGAATATTTGTTGATTGAATGGAACAATGGTATCAGGTTTTCATTAATTTTCATAAATCCACTTTATTTTGTGAATGCTTATGAATACATAAATATTTCCTACATTTCATATAAACACTTAGCATAGAGAAAAATAACTTTAAGAGAAATAATGACCAAGCTCATTGGAAAGATTAACAAGTTATCAAAAGAATTATCCTAACAATCAAAGAGGTTCCTCCTAGAAGTGATGAGCCCCCTTAATGGGGCTATGAAAATAACTGAAGCCATATAAAAGAATCAATCATCTATCTAATGAATACATACATACTTTTTAAAAATTTGTATTTCTTGCAATGGCATATGTAATGCAGTAGTTATTACGGTGGCCATTCTACCTATGAGGAAACTGAAACTGTAGAGAAATCATATATCTAGTAAGTGGTACATCTAGTTTTGAAACTCAGGCCTATATAACATACAATTTATGTTTTCTTGTCATCTTTCAGATAGTGTTGAAGAGTTCACTAGAGAGAGGATGGAGTAGAAGGCTCTATGTTCTTTCCATATCGCAGTTTCTAAGGTAGGATGGAGTCCTACATGAACCAGTCTATAATAAACAAGTCATTAAGTATAGTTATAATATAATTACCAACTCCATTATATAGGAATCATCCTATTCAAATGGCTTGACAAAATGAAATGAGGTAGACCCTCTAAAAGTATCACTTTATTTTCATAGAGACTTGATTTATTTTCCAAAGAATCACATCTACCAACACCCACGATCTGGGTGTTTCACTCTATTGACATGGTTCTGCCTCACAAACTGACTTTGTTAAACCAGAATACCAACGAGAAGAGAATGGAAAGAAAGTTCAGCCACTGCAATTCCCCAGCCTTATAAACAATGTGTGCTTGTAATTATACCAATTCCCACCAACGATCTGAAAATCTGGGGAAAACTTAACAACAGCACACACGAAACCTCTTTAAAAATGAGCTTTAAGGGTTGAACGCATATTCAGCAACATTCTCCACACCAACTACACATCTTATTTGATTAGTAGCTTGTGTTTAATTTCCCTTGACAAATAATTCACCTTTATTAATAATCATTTAGCACTGCAAAGCAATTCTTGTAAGTTTGGGGAAACAGATTTTAAACAGTAGTCATTGCTAAGATGCTGCCGTAAATATAATTAAAAGAGTGAGCGGATAGAAGCGTGGGGGGAGGGGGGCAGGTTGTGTGAGGAGAGGAGCTAACAAGTTAGTTATTGGTGATGTTCCTTCGCATACATCTTCCTGAGAGCCGTGAACATACAAACCTCCAACAACCCGAAGACCTTTTCAGGGATTTCAAAAGGAGCCTAGCCAGTCTTTAGCATAATCAATATACACTTTTAACTGACTCTACGGTGCAGCCTATTTTATTGAGTAAAAAACCATAAATCTCTGGCAGTAACTTTACCATTAAGTGATTTCATGAAAGATATCACTGGGGAATGTTAGAACTCAGGAGAATCATCTCATCTACACCTCTCAATTTATAGAATAAAACCTGGGGCTAAGAAAAGAGAGAAGATCCTATAGGCATAGTCAGTATAAGACTCACAATCCTGACTCCCAGTGTTTTCATTCTCCCTGCACCTCCTGTGAGCACTCTCCATGAAGCTGCATGTGTATGTTTCATTAACTTTACGGCCTAACATGCTTACCGGCTGTCCAACCCAGTCGCTGCCGCTGTGTTTCTATATAGTAAGGATCATGCGATTATTCACTTACGAAGGTGAATTTTCAGTTATTTCAGAGGATGCTCTCTCTCCTTAGAGAGTCACCATAGTGGCCACAAAAATGTTCTATACAAACAGGCCAGACAATCCCTCCAGCTTTTCACAACGAAAAGAAATGAAGGTGTGTAGCGAGGAGCAAGGGGCCGTGCATTCCTGCTATTCATGGGCTAAGACTGCTCCAATAGCAAGTTCTAGGCACCTTTTTCAAGGGGTGCATTACGGAGTCCACTGAAAAAGTTTCAGGCGAGGAGCAGTGAGTGGTAACCTGCTTCAAAAACCTTCAAACCTCATTTCCTTGGGAACACCGATCACTTTTCCAAAAATCTGGGGTGGGACAGTTATTCACTAGAAACTTCACTAGCTGCGCCACCTCTTGATACAATGTCTGAGCGTCGACTTCGAGTAGATTGTATAAGCTCGGAGAAGAATACACAATCGGGGGCAACACGAGCCTAGCTCCATTTTCTTCTGTCTAAAATCAAAAGAAGCTCCTCCGCTTTAAAAGTATCAAATTGCAAATGGATACGTTCAATTTCGTCTCCAGGACGTGTACCGCGGCAGCGAGCCCCGGCTGACCCGCAGCTCACCCCGGCTGACCCGCAGCTCACCCGGCTGGCCCGCAGCTCACCCCGGCTGGCCCGCAGCTCAGCCCCGCTGGCCTCGGCGCGCGCGGCCCGGGGCTTAGCCCGGGGTGAGTCCCGGAGCTCGCAGGAGCCCGGGCACTAAGTACACGACGCGCAATGAGATCCAAAGCGGAGAGCAGCCGAGGCGCCCCCTTTCCGAGCGTATCTGCTCGCGGAGCCTCCGTGCGTTGGAGACCAGGGTCCTGTCACGACCGACTTATCAGCCCAGCGCTGGGCTCTCCAGGCCCCCAGCCCCAGCCGGCTCCCAGAGAGGGGGAGAGAGCGCGGAGCAAGTCGCAGCTCCTGTCGCTCTCCCGACAGGCAGGCACATAAACAAACAACAAAAGAACTGTTCGCACCCCCAGGGGAGGCAGCATGCATTAGGAAGACATGACCCTCGTCCTACCTTGCATCCAAACATCAACGACAAAGTGTTGTTGGTGCAAGCAACTTTGCAGTGGCAAATCATTGGTGTAAAACAGTCAGGGTCCTTAACAGCAGGGGACATTCCTTTCGGGCTGCGGCAGTGGCAGCTCGCTGGGGGACGCGAACACGGTGCGGTGCTCGCCGGGCATGTGGAGCGACAGCCTAGACCGAGCGGCCGCTCGCGCCGCTGCCCCCCGCGCCCCGCGCCGCCATCCCCGCGCCCGCCCGGCAGGAGCGACGCCGAGGGCAAGTACCGAGCGCCGCGGGGTCTCCCTTCCCCGGGGAATGAGGCGTGGGGTCAGGGACAGAACCGAGACGGGGTTCCCCCCCTCCCTTTATGGTGAAGTGGGGGGAGGTAAAATTTTAAATAAATAAATAAATAAATATAAAAATAAATAAAAGGAAGCCAGGCGCTTAGCGGAGGGTTCAAAGGAGGTGGGGCAGTATTAGCATGTAAAAGGATGTGCCCGCCTACTCGCCCCAGTCACACAAGATTGTCATGAGAGCTGAAGGGGGCTGAAATTATTCTCTGAAGGAAAAAAAAAAAATACTGCAGCTCCCGATTTGGTAAAAAGCCAGTGGCTTGCAGCAATCCAGAGTCACCGTGGGGAGCGCTGGCCGGCGCGGGGGGGGGGGGGGGGGGGGGGGGGGGGGGGGGGGGGGGAGGGAGGGGCCGGGGGCGGAGGGAGCGGGCGCTCGGGGCCACCTAGGAGTCCCCGGGCAGGAGCGCTGGGGCTGTCGGCGCCAGCGTGACCCCGGGACTACACGCGGCCCCCTTGCTGCTGCCGCCTGAGCGTAGGCGACCTCTGAGGCCGAGTCTCTGAGATGGGGAGGCCCCGAGGATCCCTGCCCGGCGCCAGCTCCAGGCCCCCCGAGAAAGGCGAGCGTGGTTGACGGCCTGCAAAGGGACCTCGGGTAGGAGAGCGCTGGAGACGGGTTCCCTGGGGCGCAGGCCCCTGACTCCTGGGGCAGAGAGCCTACTTTCTTCCTGGATGGTAGATTCAGGTTTGGAACCAAGGTTTTATCTGATAGAACATTTTGCAAACTCAAGAAGGAAGAGTCCGCCCCCTCCCCATATTGATGTCTGAGAAGCTCCAAGAAGCCCCAGAAGTATTTTTGTAGTTCCGGAAGTATGAATGTCAAGACTGGTGGATGCTTTATTGGCTTTTTCCTTTCCTTTCCTTTTTTTTTTCTTTTTAAAGTGAGGCTGTCAAAATTGCAAAAGACCAAAAAAATATCAGCATGTGGCTGGCCCAGCTGCAAAAATGCTTATTGGAGACCAAAAAAAAAAAAAAAAGGAAGGGTACAAACAAAAAAGTGGATAAAACTAGCACTCTTTGAGTGCCACCTAAGTGCCTGGCACTATGCCTCACAGACTGCTGGTGGAAAGAGAGCAAGACATCAAGGTTTGGAATCAGACTCTGGTTCTGGTGATGAGTGTGGCTTTGTATAAGTTACTTACAGCGCCTGAGCCTCTGTTTGCCTGTCTGTAAATGGGGCTATTAACCACTACACCGCAGAGTTGTCTTAAAGGCTAGAGATAATAACACATTTCTGTGCTAAGTCCCTGTGTTACCTGGCAACTCCTCTTGGCTTAAATAGCTTATTTCATGTCTTAGCCTGCGAGGTCAATGTTATTGGACACATTTTCTTGGAGGAGGGAACTGAGGCTCTAAAGATTATATAATTTGCCCAAGTCACACAATCAATAAGCCATGAAGGTGAGTTTCAAAGAACAGTGATGGGAGATCATTTAAAAAGCACCTTCACAGGAGACATCACACACTTGTCCAGAAGCTAGTTCCAAAGTCTCCAGATTTATTTGAGAAGGGTCAGGCTTGTCACATCCACATGAATGTGAGTTTCAAAAGTCTCTCTCTAACTGGGCGTTGAACTCAGATTTTGAAATACAGCAAAAACATAGTCCTAAACATTCATAGCAAACTCTGCCAGAAGCACCTCCTCTGAGGTATTTCCACCAAAAGACCAGACCACTTGTACTCTGAATTTATAAGAGCTCTAATGACACTGTACTCTTCAGCCTTATAAAATTCTATTAAGAACAAAAGAACAAAACAACTTGCAAACTGTCAAGTCAAATGCAGTGTCCTATAAACTTTTTTTCACATGCCCATGTCCAAAATACCCCACCCTCCTGTCCCAAATTAATGGAAACCAAACCTGATTGCATCAGAACACCCTGGGGTGCTTATTTAAAAAGGAAAAACAGGATTCTCAGGCCGAACCTTACATTCTCATTCCTTAGATTAGGAGGATATCAAAGAATCTACATTTTTCTTAACTCCACCCCCCACCAAGAGGAATAGGTCCTGCCCACAAAATCAAGACCTCTTAAAGGGAGTTGAGGCAAGTCTGGTTCTAACTGAAGAGGGCAGCTATGCCTCAGGCTTCGGGATTCTAACACTAAGTGCTGGAGTCCTCGCCTAGTTGGTTTCTTTATTAGGAATCAAGATTGCTTCAGTCAAGCTCATATCTAGGGGCTGCTGGGGCTCAGAAAGTCTAATATATGTGGGCTTAAACACAGCAGATCACATTTAAGGAGAATTCTGGTCTCGTGCCTCTGTGAAATCTTAAAGTCACATTCACAGATTAAGTGTATCCCTTAGCATTTTATCCCTTTATGTTACCATAAAATGTGTGATTGTGTGAGCACTTCCACCTACAGAGCATCTATAATTATGGCTGTTTTTCCAAAGAGGAATGGATTCTAAAAAAGTTGTACAATATTTCCCTTATTCATTAGCCTATAATTTGGATTTCAAACACCCTAAAAGTATTGTATGCTCTATATTGTGATGTTCCAATAATATCTAACACAGTCTTTCCCTAATGAATTACCCAAGCTAAGGCTGACCTCCTATTCTAGGGCAGCATTAAAGGCTGCTATGTTCAAGTTATTTCCCATTTTAAAGTTCGTGCTGGTTTAGATCAAGATAGCCAAATAAAAAAATATAAAGAAAAATGTATATTTAATCTCTTTGATCTTTTATTGTTTAACTTTAATCAATGAGAGAGTTCATTTAGCTCTCCCTCTACCATACACACACACATGTGTGTGTGCTTATGTGTGTGTGTATAGTTGTCCTCTGTTTATATGCATGTGACAAAATGTTTTCTCTTCATTTTTGTCTCTGGGGTGAATTGAAGGGGAGGGGATGGAAGGGGGAAAGTGGTTTCCATGACAATGCATTCCATAGTTACAGCCAGTAACCACTATGGTTAAAAAAAAATATGAATCACTGTTACCTTAAGATATGAACATGCTGCATTATTGGTCTGAAAAGCACTAATTTAGGAGGATACTGCATGGGGGTGTACTGCAATATTTTTAGGAGGAGATATTACTAGGGAATGTCAGGAGATGATGCACTGATTTTAATAGTCAAAATAACCACCCTTAATTAGACATTTCAATGATTGGCAACATTTACAGTTCTTCCTAATATTCATCACTTTTCAAAAATGATACATGACAACTACATACTATTAAACATTTTTTCTAATGACAACTTTTCTCAAAATGAACTCATAGTCACACACACACACACACAAATCCCACAGGATTATCAATAAATGTGACCAGAGTATAATTTTAACCTTTTATTATTGTTATTATTACTATTCCTAATCAGTAATTGTAACAGTTAAGAAACATTAGTAATTTACTCACCTTTTTCTTGCTTTGCAGATCCCTTCCATAGCAATTTTTTAAAAAGAGGTGGTTCATGTTGGAAGGGAAAAGTGTGTATTGTACAGTAAGAGCCATGGTGTTTCTTCCTACTGACTGTGTGACTTTTAGCAAGCCACTCAGTCTCTCTGTGCCTCAATTCTTATGTCTATTAATATGAAATGAGTATGCTAAACTGCTAAGTTTGCTTCCAATGCTGAGGTTCTTTGAGTGGACTTTCAAATATAAGATCTTAAGAATTTGAGAAGCTATTTTATTCAGTCACCTGTCTTCAGAAAATAAACTATTCTGTAGTGTTTACTATTTGGTATGCTCTACTATAGTGTTTGCTATACGCACTGTTTTAAATTCATAGTGGCCTGGAGCCAGATCCTACTTTTTTTTAATGTAAATATAATTTTAGTTATTTATTTTTTTAAAAATAAATTTAAATTTATCTTTATTGTTGAACGTATTACAGATGTCCCCTTCCCTCCCCACTGATCCCTTCCACCCTGCATCTACCCTACCCCCAGACCTCCCCCATACCAATGTCTGTGTCCACAGGTTATGCATATAAGCATGTAAGTTCTGAATGAAGACTTAGAAAGAGGTATGAACAATTGACTATCAATCAGATCCTACTTTTGATAATCGGTTGTTCATACCTCCTTCCAACTCTTCATTCAGTGATGTCATGTTGGTAGCTTGGAATCAGCCATAAAGGAAGTACTTATACAACATAAATTGGCAAACATGACAAATCAAGACTTTTTTCTTCAGAGAAACATTTACCAGCACAGCACTGGTTTAAATAAATTATCTACATTAACTTATTTAATCACCACAACCACTCAACTCTAGTCTTACCAAAACAAAAACAAACAAAAAACTCAACCAGAGAGATTAAGTAAGTTTCTCAGGTTAACAAATCATGTATACTAGTTAGTTAAATAACTAAACTAACAAAAATCTTGGCTTTCAACGACAAATGTTTATTTCTTCCTCATGATAGGTGCCCTTCCTGGCTTGACTGTGGCTCTAGTCCGTGTTGTTCCATGAACAGCAGAGCAGCCTCTGTCAGGGACATGATGGTCCCGTGGCAGAAGGAAAATGATCACTTACTGAATATACAGTAGCTCTTAATATTTCTGTTCAGGCATGAAAAACATCTTCCTGTTCATATTTTATTAGGCAAGGCATGTCAGTGGGGTAGGAAAGAATAATCCTTTCATGGGGAGAAAGGAGAAAATAGTGGAAACAATATAATACATTTAGACAACAGCTTAGCTGGGTGATAAAATTAGAATTTGAACCCAAGCAATCGACTTGAGGAGCCAAGTTCTTAACAACTAGGCCGTTTTGGCCTGTTACTTACAGCTAACACATCTCAGTTTTTAACCTGCTTTCCATAATAGGGTTTGTTATTGAGTAACTCTTTAGGGATTTCTTCCCTGTGACTCCAGTAAAAAAAGCATGGTAGATTTTGAAATCATAAGAGCTTTGGAGCCAATCAGACACACTAGGTTTTGCCACCAGCTGCTGTGTGATTTCAACCTTTACATTCCTTTCCCTCTCCTCCCTTTCACTTCAAACTGAAGTTCACTTATTTTCACTTAATCTTTTAGTAGAGATATTTTCCTGCAATTAATTCATCAATAAGTTTGTACCACACACTATATTTTTTATCATTGAGCTTCCTGAAATATGTAAAGCAGAGAGGTATATAAATATATGCCTTTCTGCCATCAATGAATTTACAAATGAATTAAAGAGGTCATCAAGAAATACAGGTTAACTGTAGCTCTTTCTGATGGTAGGAAAGTATATATAATTAAGTATTCATAAATGTACTATAAGTCCATAAGAATATTTGACCAACCTAGTTAATGTCTCTGAACTACCATTTCGTGTTCTGTAAAAAGGTGATAATGCTACCAGATTGCTCTAAGGCTTAAATGAGATAATATATTTCGATATGCCTGTTACTCATCTGGTTCATGCTAGGCACTCAGTAAACTGGAGAAACTTTATGTTAATTTAATAATTTTTGTTTCAATTAAAGTTTACTGGAGAGAATAAACCTATTAGATCTTATGTGTATAATCTTTTTATTCTAAACGATTCTAACACTTTAAACCCTTCTTCACGAGTTTTACTCTCCCCCAGAAGTCCTCACCCCCTTCCTCAGCCCTCTCATGTCCCTCTAACCAAGGAACACACAACTGTTGTGAGGGTTTGTATTAGAGTCAGGTGCCATGCAACAGACTGCAGTGTCCACCATGCTTTCTATATACCTGTCCAGCCTTCCTGTCTCTGTAAATTCCACTCCTTCATTTCCACTCACTTGCCCTGGAGCATAAACCCATTTGGTTAGTCATGCTTAGTGACTGGTTGACCTTTATTTGAGTCATACTTGGCAGGTTTATTTGACCTTTATTTGAAATAAGTTTCTTGTTTATTTGTAGTTTGGAATGATTGAGTCAATACATGAATGAATGCAGAACAAATGAATGTGTGGGTTAAGCCAGGCTCTCCACGGCTCCCACCAGGCCCCAGATGAACAAGTATGGATCTTTGCCTCCTAATCCAGCCCCCGCCCCCTTCCCTCCTGGTTGGAAGGAGTACAGCCATTATTGAGGAAATGCCAGGCCACTGATTCCAAATCAATTTTGACAATTTGTTTTCAGCGGCAAGTGTTTTCAAATAATAATTGTGTTCGCCTACAGTAAGGCAAGGCAAAAGTTTGCCTATAGACTGCTCATGATATTCATTTTCACCCTTATTGCCATTTTATAAAAAGCTCCAAAATATCACCTTCTGTACCACCTGTGAGAATTTCTTCAGCAGAAAAAATAAAATAAAAAAGAACTCTTCTTAGGTCTTGTTGATCAGAAAATTTTATTTCATTGCTAAAAGAATAATATTTGGGTCTTGGTTTCAGTCCCAGCTTTGACACTTATTATGTAACTCTGAGTAAGTCAGTTAATCTCTTTGAGAGCAAATTTTCTCATCCATTAAACAAGGGGAAAGATGGTTAAATAATAAAACCTATATTACAGGGTTCCTATGAGGATTCACTAAAATACCATATGTGAAATTACCTATCAAATTACCTGCTACATATTTTTCATAGCAAAAAATAACATTTATTTCTAATAATATTTATTCTAAGTACAAAAGCAAAAGTTTAGTGTAGAAATAATTTTAAAATATTGTCAGGCAGTCACAAAAAAAAGCAATTTGAAAGTACTCACAATTCCATTGCCAGAGATAAGTAATCTTAATATTCTGGAGAACGTGTCCTTGTAATATTTCAACAAAATTATGTTCAAAATGTATATTGTACAAGCTGCCTTTGAATATAATATGCCATTGGTACCTATCCCTGCTTTTAGATAGATGTCTGCCTACAAAAACATCATTAACAGTGCCGTAGGATTTCAGTATTTCATGGGAAATTTCATATTTCCCTCCTCCTTGTGGGTAAAAACTACTGATTTCACTATGATGAGAAAATTGAAATTTTCTTGTGGATAAGTACTTGCACAGATCCATAACAAAACTTAGAGTTGAAGAATTTTTGGTGCAAAGGGCTTAAACACTTTTAAATATTTAATGTATTATAGCCAATTTATGTTTGTATCAACTTAAAGTTTCATTAAAATTTTTATAAGACTCCATTTTATTTTGGTCTGATTTGTCTGAAGATGTTGTTTTTATTTTAGTTGGTTAATTTATTGGTTTTACATGCTAGTTTAGCTTAGTATAAATTTTAGGTTGCCAGCTATTTTCTCCTAGTATTTTGAAGAGTGGATCTGGTTCTTTTCTCTGTAAGTTTTCACACCTTGGTTATTGTAAACATAAACATAAGAGAGCAAATATCTCTTTGATATCCTCCTTTCATTTCCTTTAAATATATACCCAGATGTGAGATTGCTGGATAATATGGTAGTTTCATTTATTTATTTATTTTTAGGAACCACCATGTTGTTTTCCATAGTGGCTGCACCAATTTACATTCCCACCAACAGTGCACAAATATTCCCTTTTCCCCATATCCTCACCAGTATTGTTATCTCTTGTCTTTTTTATGATAGCCATTCTGACAGGTGAGAGGTGATATCTCATTGTGATCTTAATGTGCATTTCCCTGACAATTAGTGAGGAGCATTTTTTCATGTACCTGTTGGAAATCTGTATGTCTTCTTCAGAAAAATATCTATTCAGATCCTCTGCCCATTTTTTAATTGGGTTGTTTGTTTTGCTACTGAGTTGTAAGAGTTCCTTAAATATGTTGGATATTAACCCCTTCTAAGTATATGATTTGTAAATATTTCTTCCATTCTGTAGATTGCCTTTTTGTTTTGTTGATTGTGATTGTTTTTGATGGTCTGGCATATACTACTAATGAATGCTTAACAATACTCATTTGTTCACTCATTTATTTTTTTTATTTATACATTATACACCAAAACTAGCCAAGAAACTTATTTTAAATACATGTCAACCAAACACAGCAAAATTCCTGTGAAATCACTAATTCTATTTTTATACTGGTTCCCCATCTGTGAAACAAAGGCAAATAGTTCATTGTTAAAAAAATATATTCTAAATCAACTTTGTGAGCAGCAATTCATGAGAACTCCATGTCAAAAACAGCTCATTTAAAATGGCTTTATATTGTCACTTTGCTTCTCTACTACAAATAGAATTTCATTGTCAGCTTCCTTTCATGTGAACAATAGATGACTCTTCTAGCTGCAAGAACTAAATGAGGTGACTGACTTACCCTGAAGAATTCCATGCTATTATATTGCAAGCAAGAGCCCTCATACCCAAACTAAATGAAATAATTACTCTATGAAACAATTGCTTGCCTAAAACTGTGAAGACATCAGATCTGTGTTACAATCTCCAGCTACATACCATAGCATTAAGATTATGACAATCATCTCTTTTTCTCTTAATTACCTGGAGACATGTTAGTTAAAGTCCTTAATGGCACCAAATGTTAAATACAGCCTTACTAGATTTCCATTTCCTGTTTGCTTAAAATGCTGCAAGATCATTGTGAGAAAACTCTCTCTTTGTGCAACGTGTGAGTTACTTCTATAATGAGTTCTGCTGTTCTCTCCCTTCATTATAAGAACAGTCAATCTCAAGTACAGTGAGTCTGAAGATCTGAATTGTGTTTGCTGAAGTCCTTGGCATCCTAAGATGGAAAAGCCATTGCTGGGTTCATGATGCTAACACGTTTCCTTCACTTCCCCTTTTCAGTTTCCAGTTACTATTTGCCTACTCAGTCATCCAACAAATAATCGCCTGCGCCTATTATGTGCTAGGCACTATGCGTAGAGCTGCATGGTGGTCAGAGAAGGTGTAACTGGGAAAGGGATAACTCAGCTGAAATCAGAAGGATGAGTGGAAACTTACTGGACAAACAGGAAGAAAGAACACCTCAAACAGAGGGAATAGGATATATAAAGAATATTGAATGCCAGAAAACAAGGAATTTAGGAAGGACTGAGATAAACTCAGAATAGTTGGAACACGGGAAACAAGGGGAAACATCAAAATGAGAAGCAGCTGAAGTTTCTTAAGAAAGCAGACATCAGACTAGGAAGGTTATATTTAAGATTTTTTTTAATTCTAAAATTCTTAGGAAACTACATAATGAATATTTAAAAGGCAGATTTATTGAAGTATAATAAACTACAAATATTTAAAATGCACAATTTGATATGTTTCAACGTATGTATTATACGTCCGTGAAGCCATTAGCACAATCAAGATAGTGAATATATGCATGGCCCTCAGTTTGTTTATATGCCTTTATAGTCCCTGCCCCTCAAATTCTATCCTACTCCCCCATCTCAAAGCAACCACAGGTCTGCTTTCTGTCACCATAGATTAGTTTGCATTTTTTAGAAATTTATATATAAAGTGGTACAATCCAGTATGTGCGTTTTTTGTCTAATTTTTTTTTTTCATTCAACACATTTATTCTGAGATTTATCTAGGCTGGTGCACATGTCAATAGTTCATTCCCTTTTTGTTGGTGAATAATATTACACTGTAAAGATATAATACTATAATTTGTTTATCTATTTATCTGTTGTTGGACATTTGGATTGTTTTCCGTCTTTGGGTATATAACTGCTATGGATATTTGTAAATAAGTTTTTGTACAGACATATATTTCCTTTTCTATTGGACTGGAACGGGTTGATCATATGGCAGATGGATGTTTACATTTTAAAGAAACTGTCAAACTGTTTTACAAAGTGAATGCATCATTTTACATCCCCACCAGCAGTGTATGAAAATTCGTTTCCTCAGATCTAAGGCAACATCTGATATAGCCAGTTATTTTAATTTTAACTGTTCTAATAGAAGGATAGTAGTATATCATTGTAATTTTAATTTGTATTTCCTTAATGACTAACAGTATTGAACATCTTTTCATGTGCTTATGTGGTGTCTTCTTTGGTAGTGTCTATTCAGATTTTTTGGTCATATTTGAAATTGAGTTGTTTCTTATTGTTGGGTTTTGAGTTCTTTGTATATTTTGGATTTAAGCATTTAATTAGATATATGTATGTACATATTTTTTCCTTAATCTGTAGTTTGTCTTTTTTTCTTTTATTGATTTCAGAGAGAGGAAAGGAGAGGGAGAGATAGAAACATCAATGATGAGAGAGTCATTGATCAAGCCTGCAACTCGGGCATGTGCCCTGACCGGGAATCGAACCCTGATTGCCTGGATCCTAGGTCGACACTCAACCACTGAGCCACACCCGGTCGGCTGTAGTTTGTCTTTTCGTTCTTTTAACAGTATCTTTATCCAAATTATTATTTTTTTCCTTTATAGTTCATGCTTTTAGTGTCATATCTAAAATATCTGTGCCTCACCAAAGGTCACAAAGATGTTCTCCTCTGATTTGTTCTAGAATTTTTGTAACTTTAGGTCTATGATAAATTTGGGGTTAATTTTGATATACAGTATGAGGTTTGGATCCAAGTTTATTTTTTTGCATATGTATTTTCAATTGTTCCAGCACTCCTTGCTGTAATAGCTATCTTTTCTCTACTGAATTGCATGCCTTTGTAAAAAAAAAAATCAGTTGTCCTTTTATGCATGGTTTATTTCTGGACTCTCAATTCCTTTCTAATGATTTATTTGTCTACCTTTACACAAATATGATCATAACACAAGTTCTTTCTTTCAGAGCTGTTTTGACTCTCTCAAAACTTTGAATTTCCATATGAATTTTATAATTAGCTTGTTGATGTCAACAAAAATTTCTACTGGAACTTAGAGAGATTGTGTTGAATCTCTCAACCAATTTAGAGAGATTAAACATCTTAGCAATATTGAGTCTTCCAACCCAGAAGAGCAAGTTATCTCTCCATTTATTTAGGTCATCTTTCATTTTCTTCAACAATATTCTGTAATTTTCAGGTCTTTCATATCTTTCTTCAGATTTATCCCTAAATATTTCATGTATACACTATTGTAAATGAAACTGTTTTCTTGATTTCAGTTTCTGACTGTTCTTTCTTAGTATGTGGAAATGCAATTGTATTTGTATATTGACCTTTTAGCCTGCAACCGTGTAAACTCACCAACTTACTTGGTAACTTTTGTTGTAGAGTCCATCGGATCATATGTCATCTGCAAGTAAAAACAGTTTTACTTTGTCCTTTGTTTCTTTTCCTTGACTGAAGGTGTTGCATAGAACATCTAGAAAAATGTTGCATAAAAGTAGTGAGACAAGACATTCTTGTTTGTTCCTGATTTTAAAGAAAAAATGTTCAGTCTTTCACTATTAAGTATGATATTAATCCTAAGTTTCTCATAGATACTCGTTATTAGGTTGAGGAAGTTCCCTTCAATTTCTCCTACGTGGATAAAAGTTTTTTTTTTAAAAAATCAGAAATAAACATTGGGTTTTGTCCAATGTTTTTTCTACATTTCTTGTTTATTAATGTGGTAATTTTTGAATGTTAAATAGCCTTGTACCCCGAGATAAACCTCAATTAGTCATGATTTATTACAACTTTAATATAGTATTGGATTCCATTAGTTAAAATTTTGTTTAGAATTTTTGCACCTATGTTCTTGAGGGATTTTAGTCTATAATATTCCTTTGTTATAACATATTTGCCTGCTTTTGTTACCAGTATAATTCTGTCCTCATGGAACAAATTGGAAGGTATTGATTTTTTTCATAATATTCCCAAACTAGAAACAACCAACATGTACATTAATAGCTAAATGAATGAACAAGACTAGACCCTTCCATACAATCTCAAAATCATTACTCCAATTGAAAAAATTGCATATATATTGTATAATGCCACTCATATAAAATTCTAGAAAATCAAAGTTAACATTATTGTGATAGAAAGTAGATCCCTGTTGCCTAGACCTAGTGGTAGAGAAAGAGAAGGGCTGGAAAAGCCCATGAAGAATCTTTCAGGGGTGGCAAAAACTATCTATATCTTTTTTGTGGTGGTGATTTCACTGGTGTACATATCTGTCAAAACTCGTCAAGTTGTAAATTTTAAATAAATGCACTTATTATGTGTAAATTACTCCTCATTAATGTTTATTAAAAATATCTTAGATGGTTCAGAATTCAAGATCAAGAAATTATATTGATTTTCTAAGTGAATTATCAAATTACACACCAATGTTACAGGTTTTAACCAAAGTAACTTCCAAATTAATTCCTTCCTACACAGGTATTATATAAGCCAGTGATTTTTCTGCTTTGTTAGAAGATAAAATTCCACAGTGTTTAGTTCTCCAGAAGTAGGAAAAAAAAAAAAAATGTATCTTATGAATTTGCCAAGATCATTCACACAATTACTTTGTTCACTCACTTGCAACCTACCTGAGTTTTAAAAAGACTATATCACTAAGACAAGACATATTTTGAAAACTGATGTTTCTAGTGATGAAAGCCAATGTTTTAGAGTTGAGAACTTAGAAATATTGAGGAAGCAATGAGTGTGTGATTGAAGAATGAGAATTCTCTGGATAAGGGAGCTGGGATTTTTATTTAAATGTTGATAACAGTCTCCATTCCTGACATCTGAGAGCAGAGCAGGGAAACAAAATCTGGTGAAAGACCCACCCATTTCACATAAAACAGCATCTAACCCATATAGTAGTACATCAGAAGACCTCATCTGTACGGGTAATGATACTAATTTGAAAAACGTATTATTTACAGCATAAGATAGGGTGTTCCTTAGGCCCAGGCCCCAGTTAGAGCCTAGAGTATATTGTCTCAGAGGATATTGACCAGACTTGTGGCCTCAGAATGCCTGGGTGCGCTCTGCATTTACCCTACATAAGAGACCATAAGCCCCAACTTCCAGAAACTGGAGATCATCGCTGCTGATGCATTCTATGCCATCCACTAAAAAAGAGAGGAAAGCTGCTGACAGTTGAGAGTAAGAAGAAGACTGAGCAATTGCGTTACTTATGTCTGAGTTCAGGTTGGGCAAATGCCTCTAAGTCTCTGTACCTTGATTTTGTCTTCCATAAACGAAGGTTAGAAAAATGTTTTTTATAAAATCTTCAAAGGCTTAAATGATTTAATGTGTAAAAGTCCTAAAACACTACCTAGTAAACAGTAAAGTATGACTTAGCATTATTATTGTTTTTTATTAGTATTACCATGATCACTATCACCATTATATCATAATTTTTCAGAAAATGTCTATTAAGTCTTTAAGGATTAATTCGAATATCATCCCTTTGAACCCTTTGCTGACTCTTCCCACTCAGATAGCAACCCCCTCTCCCAAGGTTACTTTGGACTTTGTATTTTTCTTCTTTATAACACTTAGGAAGAAGCTATGTAAGTCAGCATTGCGACAGGTATTGGATATATAGCGGTACATGAGACAAACTGGAAATGTACTCTACCCTCACGAAGCCATTTTTCTAATGCGGAAACAGACAATTAGAAAGAGTCAAGGCTTGTTCAGGATCACTTAAACAAGGAGTGAAGCCAGGGTGCAGGGCCCTCTTCAAAGTTCTGAAGGAAGCGGCATTCTTTGTACTGCACTATTCTGCCTCCCAGCTTATTGTATTTATTTATACTCCTTATTTACCCAAGTCTCTTTCCCACTAATACGTGTTTAGTTTAATGTTAGGTACACAGTTGATGCACAGGAATTACTTGTGTCACGCATCAATCATTCAAATAAAAAGTGAATAAATATAATGCAAATGATTTTCAATAAAATTTTTCTCAACAAGAAGCATTTTGTTGTTATTGATAAGATATATCAATATATCTATATCAAGGTAAGCTGAAATGCATACAGAAGACACATTGATTTATCTTACATGAAATGTTTCTGTACTTAAAATCACATTCCCTAGAAAATAAAATGAGATCTTTGGAAGAGAAAAGGTAATTACAACAGTGAGAATTTGTTTTAAAAGGTCAAAGTGTATAACTATGTGTGGTGCCAGGTGAGTACAGGAAGTATTGGAGGGAACACTTTGTAAGTATAAGACTGTCTAACTATTATGTTGTACACCCGAAACTCATACAAAATAATATTTAATGTAAACTGCAATTGAAAAATAAAAAGAATAAGTGAATATCAAATATTAGGTTGACCATCCATGGTCAACATTCCAATGATCATTGCAGATAAGTTTGTAATTTTCTGATCATCAGATTATTGTAAATCTGCAAATACTTCAGGCAGCCCTGGAGTGCATTCTTAATGGGAACTATATAAAACATTTCAGCAACTGAATCGTTTATCTTATTCTCAAAACATTTCAGAAAAGGAAATCCATGCTCATCAACACCGTCACAACTCTAAAAATATGCTTGAAATTAAGAGGTTATTTAGTCTGTCTACCACCTTCAGTTAGAGTAATCTGAAAAACATTTTACAACAAATTGCTTCTATTTACTTCTATTCTGATTTACCTTCAATCCATCCACCCATTTAATATTCGTTCAGCTCTATTACATTTAATATTTGGGAGGGAGCTAAGGTTACAAAGATAAATAAAACACATTCTCCCCCTCTAAAGAACTCACATACTAAAGATAATAAATAGTCACATAGATAAGCAACTTACATGGCAAAGTGAGAAGAGGGTTGATGGTTAATGAATGCACGCTATGGGAAAAGCCAAGGGAGTGGCAATTAATTTGGCCTTGGGAAGACAAGGGAGTCTTTTAGTGAGAGACCTTAGATTGAGATCTTGAGAAGGGGAAGGAAGGAGTTTGCCATGTGGATAAGAAGGGATGGGCTCCATGGAGAGGGAACAGGATATATGTCTAGTGTGCTCCAGGAGTGGGGAGACATTTCATGTGGTTGGATCACAAGGTTCTTGGTGAGAAGTAATGAAACAAGTTGGTTGGGTAGATTTTAACCAAACTAAGGAGTTTGGATTTCATCCCCTGTCAAAATATATATAGAAGAACCCTGAACAACAACATAGTCCAAGGATTCTCAATGAGCTACTAAAAATATTGAATTGAGAGAAAATAAATTGAATCACATCTCTGCATATCAGACAATATGTAATTTCTACACATAGAAAGAGCTAAGATTGGGCAAACCTTTTAACTCTTGCACAATGCATTTGAGGTGCAGCTGGGGCTGGAAATGTAAGCCTTGTGACACCTTCTTAAATGCTCTTTCTTATGCACCATGCTGTGGCAAATTTCAACATGAAACAAGTTCTGAAAATTTAACTGAAAAACACTTTATGCAAACACCTCCTGTGTGAATACAGCTTTTCAGGAAGACCTCTTCAGTTCTAACTGTACTAATTACAGAATTTAGAGTTCTGTACCGCCAAAAGGAATAGGTAGCACTTTTCTATAAAAATGCTAAACATATTTGAAGCTATTTTAAAGTCAAAATACTAAGCTAAAATGAGGCAGGCAGAAGCAGAGTCAAATTTCCACCTGAGCTAATGGTTGCACTCTTCAATTTAATGAAAAGTACATGAAGTTCCTCAAAAAGCTTTTTCTCACAGCCAGATACAAATCGAAAACAAATTGAGAAGAAAGACCAATCAATAAGTCTGAGGGGGAAAGCTGGAAAACCCACCTGCATTTTCAGGAAAGGGAGCCACTAAATATGACATTAATTTAAACCCCGACCGTTTCTGCGCTCTCAGACCTGAAGTTTAAAAAAAAAAAATCACCTTCACAAAATACCACCCTTATCTGTTGAGAAATGAAGTCTCTAGAAAAATTACTTACTCCAAACACCAAAAATTATTAATAAAGAAAGAAAATCTATGAAAATTTAAATAGATATACCCAAAGGTCACATATTAGAATTCACTGTTCTAGAATCTATGAAAACAAAGCACTCCTAACCCTTTACTTAAAATCAGTGTATTATTACTCAACACACAGTTTCAGATGTAAGATCCATAGTAGAATTTCAAGTTCATATTTGGTTAAAAGATAGATTTTTTTGGTGAGCAAGTATAAAGAGAACAAGGGTGTGTGTGTGTGTGTGTGTGTGTGTGTGTGTGTGTGTGTGTGTGAAGAAATACATGAACAGTTGCTACATGAGTTTTAAAAAATTTAATAGTGATTGTGGATCAATCATCATCAGGTTAAATGTTTTTCAACACTTGATTAATTTCTAAGGATAGCATTATATGAAATGGTTAAACTATATCCTTTAAACTTTAAGAAAACAGAAAATAAAGCTTTGAATTTAATAAAGATTAAAGATTACCTTTCAGAAATAAATTGAAATGGAAAAGTTTGTGGCCTTAAAATATTTAACTCTTAACTGTCCACAAAACTTAACTACCCAAAATGATTTGTTCCTCAAAAATTCTAGGCAGATTTTCGGAGGCATCGTTTAGATCTATAGATATGAAATGACTGATTAGGATGTGCCAGCAGCGGGCTATACGAAGATAAATGAGGTATTGTTTCTTCTCTGGGGTAGTTTAGATTGTGGGTGAGATAAATAGGGAAGCAGATAATTGTATGTTTGGTTGCTGTAGGCAGAAGGTCACTGGGAACTCAGAGTAGGGCTGCTCAGCCAAACCCAAGGATGAAGGTGATTCTGTGAGGAAAGTAAAGAAAAAGAGAAAAGAGAAGGGGTGGGAAGGACAGGGGCGGGGAGGGAAGAGGCTGGGAATGGGGAGGAGAGGAGGGAAGTGGGGGAGGGAGGGGAGGGCAGGGGAGGGCAGGGGAAGCAAAAGAAAAGTAAAAGAGAAGAGAAAAGAAGAGAAAGAAAAGAAAGCCATTCTTTTTATTTATTGGATTCTAAAAACTAATGCTTTGAAATAATTTTTACTATTGAATAAAGGTAACCGTTAAAATACTCTATTGTTTTACATTAGAAATTAGCCATGAACTTAACTCTACCATTGTTTCTCGCTGTAGCTTGGTTTAGACTAGATAAAAAGCAGGAGATTTTAATTTGGGAGCTAGGAACCTTCAAGTTCAAGTTATTTAGTAGGACTATGGCCTGAGGAAAGACACTTAATTCTGAAATTCAGTTTCTATATCTGCACAATGAGGCTAATGAAAAGGATCTGATGAGAGAAAGTAGATTTCAATGTGTTGTTAATAACAAAGTAATATATAAAAAGATGATGATGTGATCTAGCAAAAGGAATCAAATTTATCACTTACTTCTTTGGGAGTACAGGGTATTTTTATCTTTGGGGTGCAAGTTACAGAAAACCCAACTCAAATGTGCTTAAACAATAAGAACATTTATTGGCCATAGCATGAAGTATGACGTAATCCGAAGAGTCCAGGTGCACTTCCTTGCCAATCCCTTGGCCTGGCTTCCTCTGTACCGAGATGTGGTGTCCTCCCTCCGATAGGGACCAAGATGGCTATAGCAGTTCTGGACTTCACCTCCATGAACTACACTGTGCAGAAGAACGGAGTCTGGCTTCCAGAAGTTCTCTCAGAAGATCAAGAATAACCTTTCTGCAGAAATCTCATGGAACCCCTCCTTACATTTTACAGACTCCAAATAGATCGCATAGCCAATCTAGAACCAAATACTACAAAGGGATTAAATTAGATAAATCCCACTGGGATGGGATTGAATTTAGACAAGTCCAGCCAACCCATGGACCTTGAGTAGGCCAAGCCTCGGCTGAGACACTTGGGGTTTGTGGTGGAGAAATAAATACCTGAGCAATGGAGTCTGTGAGGGAGAAGGGAGGGGCAAATGAGTGCTGGATAGGCAACCAAAAGTGTTCCTGAAAGCTATAATGGAAAAGGTAATTCTCTTTCCTATTAGAAAACCATGCCAATGACCAGAAATATTGGCAAATTTTTTTGTTATATAATAACTCATCCATATTCACACGATGTGTGTGTATAATTGGTTTGAAGTTACAGTAAAAATGAATTGAACATGATAGAACTAAATTTCAGTTATTACACTAAAGGAAATAATGCAGTGATTTTGAAGCAGAAGCAGCAGCGTGGGTTTTGCTGTCAGAAGAACCTGGTTTTGAGTTCCAGCTTGTAATACACTAGATATGTGACCTTGGACAATTCACTTAGACATCCCAACCCTCTTCATGACAAAATAGGAATGATATTAGCTGCCACATTTGCTATTAAAATGAAATAAAATGCTATAATATGAAATAATCTTCCTTGCACTAAGGCATTTGATAAATATTAGTTCAGATCCCACTGGCTGCGTTTCTCCTCCCTCATCCCTACTGTCCCCAGGTATCAGTACCGCTCAACTAATTGAAATCTAAAAATATCTTCTGGCACATACTTGTAATTTGCATTAATTTAGGTGCTTGGTATCATGGTTAGAACGTGCCCATCAAAAGATTTTTAATTAAAAGGGGGACACAAATGTCTCAATAATCGACCCTCCTACAAAGCAGAGTGGAAGGAGTTCTGTACCAACAGCCAGGCCCCACTTATTTGCACTCCCTGACCAGCCCTAGTCATTTTCCCCCGTATGGCCACGTGCCATGTCCCCTCTGTGAGCGCACAATGTAGGCTTCCTTTCCCGTTCCTACTGTGCTGATGATTTGTCTGCAACCAGCTGCCTGTGGTTTCTCAAGTAGAATCAAAGACACCTGACAGGGCAACATCTGCTCTCAGCCTTTGCAGTTTCGGGGCTCTCCCATTTGTATCTCAGGCCAGAAAATTATGTGTGAGAAACCTGCTTTTTAGTTTAGAAGTTAGGCACTTTTAGAAGGCCCCTCAATTAGATGGCCCACCAACATCTGCTGTGGTCCCAATAAGCCAACTGGCATTCACTGAGCCCTTCTGAGTGATAGGCATTCACAGACCTGAGGTGAAGAAAACGTGGTCCCTGCTCTTGGGCAGCTAGTAGTCACATGTGTAAGTTCAAAAGAGCATGCATAGCAATAACTAGAATGTGAAATTGCAAACAGTGAGGTGATAATTAGCATGTCCATTTGCATGGCACTATAAAATTTGTACACTTCATCTCCTTTCTCCCAAGAGATGTACATGCATTTATAGACTTGTCTATTATATACATTCTTATTGAGCCCCTACTGTGTTATCAAGAAGTATAAAAATGAGTATGCCATATATTCATTTTTAGTTATTAATTTATTTGGGTATACCCTTCCAAAAATGACCTGAAGCATGAATAAATCTTAGTCCATTGTTCTTGAGTGATGAGATCAATACTATTCTTGGTTTACAGTTAAGAAGCAAAGGCTTATAGAGAGTTTGTCATCTTTGCATAATGAGTTCAGGATCCTCTGTTAATTCAATGTTCTTTCCTCTAAAATACTTGGCTTTAAAGAAGGCTACTAGAGATCAAACAAAGATTATATTCTTTTGAGGAAGCCAGAAAAAAATGATGGTAGAGTTTCCGCTAGCTTGAAAGACAGATGGTAGAGGAGTACTTGCAATGATCTTTGAAGCTTTTGAACTCACTACTCCCTTACATCTACACTCTTCTCCACCAACTAGAATTTTTATTGTTCTTTGAGCAAACCCTGCTCTTCCCTGACTCCAGGTTTTGTGCATATATGCTGTCCCATTCATCTGGAAAGTCTTTCCCATCTCACAAACAAAACAAAAAAAAACCTGGTTTCTTCAACATTATAGTGAAAACACAGCTTCCATACTTCTTGAACTGAGCACCAGGCCCAATTATAACTGACACTGAGAACCTTCTGAGCAACCCTGGGATGTACATATTTGCACAATTCCTTACTTTTAAAAACTAAGGAATTTCAGGCTTCAGAGTGAGCTCCAACTGAGTAGGATGTTAATCTCAGTGTCTTTGCATTCCTCCTGCTCTTTGTTTCTAGTACATGTTTAGAATTCCACCTGGCATATCCCAACATTCAATCAATGTAAATTAGAATAATTGCAAGGACAGGGATTATTGTCTGTTCTGCTCACTGCAATATCCAAAATGTCTAGCATACAGTAAGTGTTTAGCAAACATTTGCTGCATAAATTATTAAGTGAAGATTCATTTAATTAAACTGATTCCTCTAAGAACACACAGCCAAGAAGAGGAAAAAGTGAGGTTTGAAGTCAAATGTGCTGACCCTATATTTCACCACATCATATTGTTAGATTTGCAATCAGGTCAGGCAGAGGCCAGTATACACATTTTTCTGTTGTGAGTGTAAAGAGAAATATCTTTGTTCAAATCTTGACTCAAAAACTAAATATCATATTTAAATTTTATCTAAATAAAGATTTTTTAAAAAGTTACTTATAAAACAACTATATACCAAATGAAACTCTTATGTTCTTGGCATAATTAACTCTGTGCCCAGAGGGTGCAGATCTCTGACGTGGGCTGTCATCATCATGGTTTCCCGCTTCTCTGCCACCAATCAGGTGCTTTCTAAGAACATGGAGTACTTTTCAGTCACTTTGTAAAGTTGCAAAGTTGAATGACAAGCCAAAGTCAAAGATTTCAAAACACACCTGAACTGGATACTAGAATGACATGTGTAATTTATGGCCCTACCACCTGACTGGGTGTAAAATTGCTGTTACAACATCCCTAAGGTAATCCAGTTTGCTTTTATTATCCAGTTAATACTTCTCGGTTGTTTCTGGGTTGAATAATTGAGAAATACAACACTTATAAGTTCTAAACCAGGCATTGCGGTATCCAATTAAGCCAAGAATTTCCCTGTTATTGCCAATATATTTACCTGATGGCAGAAATAGTAACCAAAAAAAAAAAAAATAGAGTAGATAATCAGAAAAAAATAACACAATTAGGTAGCTGAATTGTCTGCACTTTTGGAGGAAATGATGGCAAATTCATGTTCAGCTCTTACTTCGCAACCATGTTCTGGAGGGAAAGTCAGAAGTCAGAAAGGATTAATCAAAGACACGGCGGGGTCGGGGAGAGCACGAGCGCTAATTAAGCCCCTGGGTCAGGTGCCGCTCTAACCTGCCCGCGTGCTTTATCTCACTTAATCCTTGAAAGAACAACTGTGAGATACAAAGATCATTATCTCCTTTTTTTGTATTGGAAGAAACTGAGGTTCAGAAGCTTTTTTAACTTGCCTAAGATTTCAAGCAGCTAAAAGGTGACAGTGCTTCTTGTTATCATAAACACTACAGGCATCATTTATGAGAATTTATGGAGTATAAGGCCCAGGTTCGGAACAGGTATTTTGTTTTTAAAAGAAAGAAAAATCCCTGCCCAGGCAATTATACCGTGGAGAAATTCTCATACAAACTAAAAATAGCTTTGAACAGTGGTGCCCCCTTCTTTCTCTGTACTATCACATACATGAGAAAGCAGGGCTTTTACAGGGAGACACAATTTCCTGAGCGCCCCCACTTTACTTGTTACAGCACAGCAAAAAACCCCACAAAATCAAACAGCAACAGCAAAAAACAGCTGTGGTTACATGCAGTTCTCTGAGCAGTAGAGCCTAGGAAAGCACACAGAAAGGTAAAAAGAGCTTTATTTTATTGATATTCTTGAATAGGCTCTTATTTTTTAAGTAAATAAAATAAGTACTTAATCATTAGTAACAAATTACAATTAATCACAATGCAGGAATGTATAGCAACACTGTGTTTGAGAACACTTAACGTAGAGAGGTAAGCATGCCAGGAAGGAAAACAACAACAACGAAAACGTGGTGCAAAGAACAAAATTCAATCAATTGATTTTTTTTTTCTTTGAGTGGTAGGCTACAGGCATGGGGAAGCAGAAAGTCTCAACTACTTGATTTTCAGTAAATTTCAGACTATTTCACAGTCTGTTCTCTTCCAAAAGGGTAGAAGGCAATATCTTGGCTAAAGTACTGGCAAGTAGGGGATGGCTGAAACTAGGGAAATACTGAAATTTTCAATGGCCTGTTTGTTGCAGCAGAAAGGCAGTCTGATAAAGGGTGGGTTTTAGAATCGTGTGGCTTGAGTTCCTTCTTTCCCTATTTCTTGCTTGGTTCTCTGGCCGTGGATCACTTAATCTCTTTTCTTCACTTTCCTTCACTCATTCAAACATGTTTATTGAGTGGCTACTATTTGTTAGATACTGTTCCGGGTGCTGGGTAAACCATGACAAACAGGACAAAGTCCCTGCTTTCAGAGAGCTTACATTCTGATAAAAGAAACAAACTATAAAGCATTTCCATAAAATATTATATAGCAATGAGTTCTGTGGAAAAAAAAGAAAAAAACTAAACTAAAGCACTGTAAGGAGAGAGAATGCCAAGATGTGCATGAGCTATTTGAGATAAGGTGCTCAAAGAAGACCTTTCTGAGTAAGGAACATTTAAACAGAGACCTGAGAAAATGAGGGGACGACTTATGGGTCAACAGTACACACAAACATTCTTAGGCAAGAATGAGCTTAGGTTCTTTGTTGTAGAATAAAAAAAAGTTTCTCCAAAAGTGATTATTTTAGGCACTAGACTCTCTCATCTATAAAGCCATCCATTGTCATGAAATTACTTTTTGGATAAATTTTGTTTAAAATTATATTGGGGGGGGAACACCAGCTTTGACCCAAAGTGGCTAAAGAGCTACCCTATCCCTTTCTGAAGTTTCATGTTGCTGGTAGAATTAGTTAGTTGGAAAATTCTCCAAATTGTTTAACAATTGCTTCTTTGTGTTTTTTGGTTTTGGGTGGTTTATTTTATTTTATTTTTGGCTTGAAGCAATTGGAATTTGACAATTTTTTAGCATTTTCATTTTATGTTTTTGTACTTCACAGATCGAAAAGACAAAGTTTATCTTGGCCTTACTGTATAAAGGTGTGTTGTGTCCACAATTGTGCACAGAATTTTTCTTCATTAATTCTGTATATGGGATGACACTCAAGCAACTGAGCCACACCAGCCAGGGCTACAAGATACGTTTTATAAGGAACTTATTTTAAGAGATTTGTGCATTGGAGCCCTGGTTGTAAAAATCAATAAAACAGAAGTCTTAGGTAACTCATGGGGCATCATGAGAAAATAATGATATTTGAATTAAATCTCAAATCTCTTACATTTCTACAATGTATCTTTCAGTATCATATTAAAGGCCATAACAGCAAGCAAGGTAGATTTAAAACAATATACGCCTGGCCAGGCATGGCTCAGTGGTTGAGCATCGACCTAGGATCCAGGTGATCGGGGTTCGATTCCCGGGCAGGGCACATGCCCAGGTTGCGGGCTCGATCCCCAGTCGGGGGCATGCAGGAGGCAGACGATCAGTGACTCTCTCATCATTGATGTTTCTCTCTCTCTCTCTCTCCTTTGCTCTCTCTGAAATCAATAAATATATATTTTTAAAAAACAAAACAAAAAAACCAATATAAACTCAAAAAATACAGATATGGGAAGAGTGGAAGAGCCCCAGATGTCAAAGTAAATATTCAAGAAGGCACAGCTAATCACAAATTCAGTTTGAGTCAGAAAAAAACACATGCTTTGACTCAGTAAGTTGAGCATGTAGGTCACAGAAGGTACTCAATAGATGTTTACTAAAGGACACTGTGGTTTGCATGAAAGGGGGAATGTTTACTAGCTTCTTGATTGTAAGGAAAATCAATTTTCATATCTTGATAAATCTTTACAACACATCTGCCATCTTTCCCTTTCTTTCCTTATTAACAGGCTAATATTTATTGATCACTCATGCCAATTTATAGGCTGGCTCTATGATTCTGGTCATTGTGTCTCCTAATTATTGAGCTCTTCAGCATATATAGCCTTTATTTAGCCAGCTACTTAGGGTAGTTCAATTGATATCATTTTGAAGAACGTCTCAAAAGAAATCTGACCAATTTTCAGTACTTTCAGTGTGAGATTCAGATAGATTAGCCAACATAAAGATATTAACATCTTGAGTAGATATGTAAACATTACTTTAATAAAATTACTGGTACATTCTAAAAGTATATATTATTACCAAAAAGGTTATAATAATAATTAGGAAATATATGGTGGTCAGCGTATAAGAAGCTAAGATGGACTAATGAATAAAGCTGGGGATATGTAGGACTCTACCAAAAATTACTAGAAAAATATAAACCATTAAAAGTTTTCAAAGTGGAATATGTATTTTTAAACAACTTAAAATTATTATAATTAAAGAATGCCTTTTTACGCCTTTGTTTCCCAGTCTCTATGGAAAGCTTTCTTATAGCAACACAGGAGAATGAAGTAATAAGTGGTTTTAAAGTCTCTTGCAAACAAAATGTTATGTAAATGGTAAATGGTAATAACTATTAAGGAAAGTATTTTCCTTTAAGAGTATGATACACCCAAGCTACTGACTATGTTTATACAATGATATGGAGAAAAGAGAAAGACTTTGAGGTCAAATAGACCTGGATGCATGCCTCAGTCCCACCACTTTCTAGTTGTGTTCATTTGGGAAGTTGCTTAGTCTTTCTGGGTTCTTCAAAAATATGGGCAGGTCCATCTACATTTGAGAGTTATTATGAGAATTAAATGAATTATCGTGTATAGAGACTAGTACATATAAAGCAGGTACATAACTCACTATTTTCTTTTTTCTGACAAAACATTAATTTCTAATAAAATACTTAAAAGTGTGATGGGAAACTATTATCATTTTCTAATTGGGGTAGAGGCATTGGCCTACAGTACCTAGGAGAATCATAATCCCATAGCTAGCTTTTTTACATGCATTCCCAATCCTCAGGTGCCCTAAATGATATTTAAAACAACAACAACAAAAACCCAGAAAGGCTAAATTGGAGGAATAGTGCCTGTTTATGTAACAATAAGCAAGTCCTTTCTGCATTCTGGGTTTCCTCTTCTTTGTGTAGAGGAGGAATGGGCTAGGTCAGTTCTATTTAAAGTGTGATCTGTGGACGGATACTAGTCTGCAAGCAGGTCCCCCCATCCATGCACTACAAAGTAAATTGAAAGAGTAAGCACTCAGAATTTATATCTTTTGGAAAATAAAATATATGGGATTATATTTTTTGTGTTTTGGGTTTTGTTTCCCCATTTCACTTCTCAATTTATTTTTATTAATTTTATAAAATTATTGGTTTGGAATAGGTCATTCTGAATCAGAATCACTGGTAGTTTAAATAATATCATAACTATCACAATCATATCACAGAATTGTCTCTTTTCTACCTATCCACACAATGAAGTGAACATTTAGGACAATCCATCCCCTTAAATGATGTTAGATCTTCAGTCAACTGCTTTTAAAAACAAGTGTTCTGGAGGCAGTTACTGGGAACCATGGGCCATCCTGCTTTTCTACAGTAAAACAATTTGTTCACAACAGCAAAAATTCCCTAAGTAAAAACACCATCCTTTCTTCAAGAGAGGCAGGCATAATGATGGATGACAGCATTTTCCCTAATGCAACACAAACACTTCTCCATATGGTACTGGGAATTCTGGAAAGAAGTGATGACTTCTAATTCTGGTAAGTTCAGTCAAGAAAATGATTGTTTTTTGAAAGTATATACATAGGCATCCAGATACCTTTTCTGAATACTTTCCAAACTCACCTTGCAGTAACTATAGTTGCTGTGGAATTACAGCTTTAACAGGTATATTTTTTCTGTTCAGGGTACCCTATAGTGCAGTGAATTTATATGTCATGGCTTAGTCACAAGAAAGAACAATCATCACTTTTGTTTCTTCCAAGCTTTTAAAATTAAATGCAACATGTTACAAAATATATTTCAATTTAGAATCCTGGGTATCTTATCAATTTTCTTTCTTCCCAGAGAATTTAAATCAATAATGGTCCAAAGAGCCCATGCAAGTACATTGTAAGTTTTACTCTCCTGTCCCTGGGACTTCGTTCCCTGGGTAGTAAATCTCTATCCTGGGGCTGGCATGCACACTCACTGTCCTGGTTTTGATGAAGGGTCAGCTTCAGCCTCCTGCTTCCTCATAGACTGGCCAGGATGTCTGCCCTTTCAGAGATTCACCAAAAGCCAAGGGCAAACTCAGAAGAAAAAAATCTCCATAAACTATTCAATAAATTGGCTTCATTACCAAATGCTACATGTTTATCAATAGTCTGGGGTCTGCCTGGTTAGAGGAGAGAAAAACAACCTGGCAAGGAACTGTTTCAGATATAATCGACTCTTTAATCTCTGCTTCTAATTGGGATGGGACGGTCTGCACCTCCTTGACAGCCTTCTCCTCGGTGAGTTACCAGCATCCCCACAGCACTTTGTACACTTGTCCACAACTGTTTTTCTTACCTTGTATTTAAATGATTTTTTTACCTACTGGTTTTGTGAGACTATCAGTGCCTGGGTTGCAGGGACAGTAACTGATTTTTCTGTGCTGTTCTGTGCCTACCGTTAAGAACATAGCCCTCAAGCAGTGTTTTTTAGATGAATGAGAATTGCATGTTTAATGCCAGAGGCTACAATTCCATCTCAGCATGTTTTAATAATTGGCTACGGAAAAATACTTACAGGAAAGTTTCTATATAGAAGCACGCACTACAAAATAGTTAAATATAGCCTTGATCCTTTAATAACATTATATAGCACTTCAATAATAAATGAGTCATTTGCCTTATGTATAACCAACGACAAGCAAACTTAATAAAAGTCTTTATATAAGATTAAAAATGGGAACTATGGCATAAAATGGGCTTTTGTAGAAGTAAGTACTAAAAGTTTGGAGATTAAAAATGTAACTTACTTTAATGTTGGCCCCAAGACAATATAGTTTGTAACCTAATGCATTGACTACAAACATCTCAGTCTGCTTCTCAAAGCCCCCCTTACGTGATTTTTGGCGGACGTCACCAACCTGTCCAATGTGCCTGAGTCATTCCTATATCCCTGCCTTTGCCCATTCTCTCACTTTAGGCTTAGATCACTTATCAAACAAATTTGGCTTATCCTTCAAGACACATACCATATTAGTATGACCGCATTCTTCTGTCTTTGAAGTTGTATAACATTTATATAGTATACACCCTTTGGGAGTATGCACCTATCAATTAAATTAGAAATGGAAATCCGTGGCAGAAGCTGTTGGGGCCCTACCCATCTCTCTTGCCCTTCCCACTTCACCATGTACCACCAACAGCTGACAGTTTCACCTTATTTTTGCCTGGGGTTTTCTCCAAAGCTGAAGACCCCTTTCCCTAAGTGTTCAGCAAGCCAGAATACTAAGGCCTTATCACCCCTAATAGTAGCCCTCAATGAGTGAGGGGAGTTGTATAATTGGATAACTGAGGTGTATGTTCTACTGGGGATTTTTAGTGTTTCCCCAGTGGATTAATCTCCAGCGAGAGCTGGCTTGATAACACCCTTTATTGGATGCCTTTTCTTTCCTGTAATACTTGCCCATGTCCCTACTGGTGTTTCCTGCACTGCCCCCAATTTGCACTAAAATCCTTGTTTCAGGGTCTGCTTCGGCTTCTTCTTTTAATGTTTTTATTGATTTTAGAGAGAGAGGAACAGAGAAGGAGAGAGAAACATCAATGTGAAAGAGAAACATTGATGGGTTGCCTCCCATACACACCCTGGCTGGGGACCAAACCCACAACCTGAGCATGTTCCCTGACCAAGAACTGAACCCGGTGACCATCTGGTGCACAGGGTGATGCTCAACCAACTGAGCCACACTGGCCAGGGCTCAGGGTCTGCTTCTGTGAGAAGCCAATCTAAGTCCACACCTGAACCGATTTGGCCTTCTTACATTTCTTTTTATCTCCAGGAAATTCATTAGGTATTCAATAAACATTTATTGAATAAATGAAAAAATTAAATTAAACGTTTGGAATCCATGTAATTGTTATAATTGGTAACAATTGAAATTTATTTGGATCCCATTCTTATATATTCTTTCCTAAAAGGATTTAAAGTAGCTTCTAAATGTAAAGGTAATTAATAGTCTTGGTTTTTCATGGAAAGCTACCTACCTTTTTCTCTGGAGTTGTCAGCTTCCATTTATCTATTTTCCTGCTTCTCACTCTTGGTATCAGTTTCCTTCCCCTGTCACCCCCATTTGGACCCATGTTCCCATGATCACACTCTGTTCAGCTCCTTGGACTGCCAAGTCAGTTTGACCTCACTCGAAATTCTGACTTCGCCCTCAGTGCTTCCTCTGGGACAGTGTTTCTCACTTTCCCCACCTGGGGCCACACAAACAGGTGCACCTGCTCTCTGTGCACCGGTGCCTCTCACCTGGCTCCTTCCTCAGGAGACGAAAGGGGTTGGATAAGCATCTGGATCAGAGCCAGGGATACAGTAGTCATTCCACTGAATTGATTTGTTCAAATGTCATCAGTTTTACAGTGGAAGTCAACGTAGGAGTATTACTTGAACTACAAAATCTGTTTCACATATTATGTGAGCTATAACCCGTATCACTTGCCTTTTCCAAAATATCTCATGGAATTTTAGAAACTGTGGCTTTGGGGGGAGAAACTATTTTAGCAGCAAACTCAGGGAAGATTTTAGTGTTAGTCCATAATATTCTACTATAGAGAATGACTTAGATGAATTTACTGTAAAATTTGCCTAGCCTACAGTTAGTGAAGTGTCTACATAGAGAGCTTGCATTTTCTGCCATTTTTCAGTCAACACTACAAACCTGCAATTTCTTTTCATCTCACCATATTATTGGCTCTGAAAGGAGACAATGAGAGACAAAACCAACCAACCAAACAAACAAAAAACATATTCTAGCACTTGGCACTCTGTTGACAGTGTGTGGGGGGTAGGGGTTATGGATATATCTAAATGCCCCAGTGCTATACTCTACCGGACTCTAACTTTATCCCATAATGACTTTTTCTCCATGGTTTTCATACACTTCTATTTACCAATAACCTAACCTACACTCCCATTTCAAAAGTTACCACGTGTACAAAGACTTCAATGACTCCCCCCACTCCATAGAGTTCCACAGTGATGCTAGTCAATATTTCTGGGCACTTAATAATAATTTACCCTTCTTATATAGTGCTCATGTTGGCCCTGTTCTAGCATGTTATTTATAATAACTCATTTAATCCTCATAACAATCCTATCTGGTAGACACTATTAGTATCCCATTTTGTAGATGAGGAGACTGAGGCACAGAGGGATGAAGTAACTTATCCAAAATCATAGTTAGAAAAGGGGAAGAATCAGGATTAAAGCCAAGTAATCTAACTCTAACATCTATACTCTTAACTGTCCTATACTTTACTCTCAGACATTAGCTACTTGAAGTAGCAAGAAAGACAAGATGTGGCCCATGGCACCAAGGGCACTACTGTATGGTGTGGAGTTAGATGTGTGCACGAATTGATCTTTTCAATATGAAATGCTAGGAGGGAGGCATATACTGGCTGCTAGAGCAAGACTAGAAATGAGAGCAGGTGAGTCTTGACAAATGAGTTCATGGCTGTTAATCAGATGAAGAAAGGCCTTCCATGCAGAGAGAAAAGCGTGCATAGAGACACGAAGACATGAAAAAGAACGGTATGAGTAGTCATTAATCTATTCAAAAAATAATGTTTAGCACTGGCTGTGTGCTAAGCACTGTGCTCAGCTCGGAGCTCTGGGAGCGATGCGCAGCGAGGGAAGGAGACAGTGCCGAAGCAGTTTGCTCTTACTGCGTATAAACGCTGACGTGGAACTGCAGGCGGGTCAGTGTGGGGAGGGTGTCGTGGGCAGTGCCACGCCGCTCACACTTGATCCAACAGGTATAAGGGGAACGAGAGGGCTTTAAGAGAAAGAATTAGCAGATGAGTTATATTTGTATATCTAATGTCAGGAAGTGGCCTCTTCTTTCCTATACTTCCAAAATACTTTGTACCTCTGATACTATTTATCATATATGACTTTGTAGTATAATTAAAACTGGATTTACATGAAATACCTCTAGAATCGTAAGTTTCTAATGGGCAACAAACTTGACTGCTGGGATTTTAGATCCGCCATAATGCACAGGACAGACTGTACTTTATACTCAAATGTGTTCAATAAGTGCTTGTCCAATTGACTTGAGTAGAACAGTCTCTATTCCTACACTTGTATCAGACCTTTTCCAGCAACATCCTGTCTCTTCCTGTCTTAGCAGGTTGGGCACAGGCACAAAATATTAACTTGAGGGATGTTCTATATTTCTATTAGGTTAAGCAAAATTTTCTGGATAATGGGACATCTGACAGGACTAACCCAGCCTCTTGGATGACTTCACATGAACATGGTCTCCCCTCATCTAATTAATCACAGCCTTCTCAAAAGCCTGGATTATGCCCTATCACATAAGAAATGAACAAAAGTCTAAAAAATTTAATTTTTCAAGATCTTCTGTTGAGTAATTTTAAGATCTATAAGGAAAATATCAGATGTACATGAGCTAGAAGATATATATATGTATACGTATACACACACACACACATACATACAGGCTTTGGCAGAAGTAAGTTTACAGTTGTGAGTCTGTAAAACAGTCTATTCTTGTATTATTATTAATTATTGTATTATTTATTTGTATTGCAACTGTAAACCTACTTTTGCCCACCCCTATATATATACATATATAACATAAATGCCTTGCTGCTAGCTCAGTAAAGTATGAAATTACTTTGTCATACTTAACCAATTTTTAAACTGTTTAAGAAATTCACCCTTTATCCTTCTATTGAAAAATAACTAATACTAGAAAACATTAAAAAATAACTCATAGAAATAAGGTATTCAGTCTCTGATGTTCCTCCATTTCAGAATAAGGTTGTTTTCTTATAGCAGTCAAGAGACCTTCTCTGGAGAAATTCTACCTTTTCCTGCTTCCCTAGCCAGTGAAATAAATTTATTGTATCATCTCAAGCATAACCTTTTCTTGATGACTTTTTCCTGAGCTTCTGACCTAGACAACAGCATTCATTCATAAAGTAACCTGATCACTCCTTAAAAGGAAATTAACAAATATTCCCACAACACCTTCAGTTCAGTTCAACAGGCACTTAATGAAGTGAAATGCTCCTTCCACAGGGGCCTTGAGCATCACTTAACTTACTATTATTGACACATCCGTCATAGGATGCAAGAACATTGCAGAGATAAATAGTTGAATATCGTGCTATTTATAGAAGACCGCTGATCCCATAAAGCAGTAGTGTAATTCTAGCCTTCACAGGTGAATAGTAAATTTGTATGCTGGAGAAGCTGACTGGATTTCTCTCTCCCTGGTTTTCATCATAAGTGCTTTTCCATCCATATTAGATCAAGTGACCCTGCTATCCACTATCACAGCAGTTTGTGCTTTTCTTCTATCACAGTAGTAATTTTACACTTATTTGAAATTTTCATGAGTACAGTAACCATCACTTAATTATTTTTATTCATCATCATGTGCCAAGAGTTCAGCAAGGGGTAATCTTCAAAACAGTCAGCCATTGGTCTAGCACGGGCACTCATCGATTAGAATGGATGCTTTATGAGTCACCACATTGCTGTGTACCAGTTTTAAATCAGCTTGGTACCTGGCACCAGGTGGAGAAACAGTTGTTAAATAAACAGATGGATGGATGAGTTAACTATTATACTGGATCAGACCTAACTTTCATCCAGTTTCAAATCATTCAGTATTTCAATACTTTCATTTTTCAATCAGTAATCACCTTATTGAATCTCTACAAAGTAGGCACTCTGTTCATTGTTTAGGGTAATTAGTGGAGAAGGGAAAAGGGAAGAAGAGAAAGTTAAACAGAAATAATTCAGGCCCTCAGGTGCTTATAGTCTATTATGGGAAATAAGATACCTTCACAAACAAATGACAGAACAAAGTAGAATAAAAGGTAATGGTGGTTTCCTTTTGGGGACAAGTGAGATTCAGAGCTAGATCTGTCGAATACCAAAGCCCACCTGTATAAAACACAGGATTTGGGTTCCAGTAGACCTGGGTTTGAATCTCAGCTCCACCGTTTCCTGTTTGGGTAGGTAACCTTGGAAACGTCACTAAACCATTGTCAGTCTTAGTTTTGTCACCTTTAAAATGGGGGTGATAGTGTCTACCTCTCAGAGTATGTGTGGATTTTAAATATGATAATACTATAATACAGTTGACCCTTGGACAATGTGGGGGTAGGGACAACAATTTCTCACACAGTTAAAAATGTGTGTATAACTTTCAACTCCCCCCAAACTTAAGTTATTCCTCAGTATCCGTAGGGCATTGGTTTCAGGACTCCCTGCAGATATGAAGATCCACTCATGCTCAAGTCCCTATATTAAATAGCATAGTTTGATGCCTACAGTTGACTTTCTGCATATGTGGACTCCTAATTGCAAACTGAAAGCAGTAAAGGTATATTGAAAAAAATCTGTGCATAAGTAAACCTGTTCAGGTCAAGCCTGTGTTGTTCAAAAGGCAACTGTATGTTTAGCCCAAAGTCTGGTATATAGTGTATGCTCATTAGAGACGAAGCTTTTTTGAATATGCAAGTTCAATGTATCTGAAGTTGAAATACTGTTATGATGGTGGTCAGAAAAGTGTATTGTTCAAGGGAAAGAGAAAGCGTTAGCTTTTAAGAATTCATATCAGGTAGGGTAAAGGCTTAGGAGTCAGACAGACCCAGAGACAGCTACTCCGTGACCTACCTCCACGGCTCGGAGCATATCACCAAATGCGTGTAAATCTCTAATGGCCTTATCTGTACACTGGAGCTACACAAAACATATAGGGTTTAAATGAACGATGTGTGTCCCATAGTAAATGGTCAAAATATGATTTCAAACATGGGGAGTGGATAGAGATCCAAAGTCCTCACTTTCCATTTTCAAACTGAAATCCAGATTGATGAGATTCTTGCCTAACCTAGAACACGCCTTCTGCCAACAGTTTTTTATTAAGCAAGGTATTCAGATAATTGATTCCATTGGGAAATGAGATGAGTCAAATGCTCACTAGAGGCGGCCTATGCAGAAAAGCTAGACCTGAAAAGGGGTGTCTGGAGAAGTTAAAAGCATTGTTTGCCCAAGAGTTAGTTATACTCTGGTCCCCAGAGTAGGCAGCTTATACTCCTACATGATGGGACTCCGGGACCTAAAGAAAGACTCCCCCCCAACTGACCTATGGTAGGTATTTATGACTGTGATTTCCTCTCCCCTTGGCCTTTCCCTAAAACCCTGGTTCTCCTATGGCAGGCAGTCTACTACATATATTGTCAGGAGCAACCCAGCGCGGGCAGACCTGTGCCCGCGTCAGGAAGAGGCGGCTGAGGTGATGAGATGAGCACAGCAACAAGGAGGGCCTATTTTGAGTCTCGAGCCCTGCCACTTCTCAGCAATGTTATCCTGGGCAACAGCTTTCCAACCTTCCTTTACTTCATCTGTGAAATGAGAATTCAGATGTGTTTCAGCCTAACAACTTTCATGTGCATGTATTTATAAATATGAATATAGTTATGCACAAAGGAAGAGGTTCCACACAGACCATCACCGACCTACCTCAAGATGTCACTGTCTCTCGTTTGTGGCTACATCTGACCTCAGTATCCATGGGGGATTGATTGCAGGACCCCCGGGGATACCGAAATCCAAAAGGATGCTCAAGTCCCTGATATAAAATGGCACAGCACTTGCACATTTTCTACTCACAGCCTCCTATATACTTTAAATCATCTTAGATTACTTATAATACCTACTATAATGTAGGTGACATGTAAGTAGTTGTGCTCTACTGTTTAGGGAATATTGATGTGAGCAACCATCAAAGACCTGCTTACATAATATGCACCTACAACAATGTAACATTTTTTTAAAAAAATATTTTTGATCTGCAGTTGGTTGAATCTATGAATATGGGTGCAGAGAGAGGGTCAAGGGCTTTTGCCTGAGCCATCACGTTATTTCATAGCTTATACTTACTTGCTGTTTGTGCTTAATTTAAGATATTTTTAAAACACTGTTAATGCTATAGTCAAACAACTTAACCTGACATTGCCCATTAAATGTGAAAGCAGTAGTAAAGCTTATTTTTTTCATAAATATGTGTATTTGGTTACTTGTATGATGTTACTTCAGAATAAAAATAAATGGAATTTTGAAATAGCCTAACCTGCTAATTAATAGAGAATCTTTAAAATAGTAGTAATTGCCTGACCTTCCTAACAGGGTTGTACAATAAATAATAGTATAAATGCTTGATGAACTAAAACATATAATCAAAATATTATTCATTGGTGGATGTATGCCATGCAAAACAGTGCTAGACAGATTCACTGTTACAGAGGAAGTAAAAGCAGCCCGGAGACAAAAATCAGACGCATCTACAACGCCTAGGACAGGTTATAAATGAACAAAACTTTAGGGGGGAAAAAGCTTTTCATAGAATTATTAGAAATTAGATGAGTCAGCTTAAAATGTCTGCAGGGTCTGTGTGAAGAGCTTTCTCTTCTGTCTGTCTGAATTTCTGACGGCTGGCTCGTGATCCTGTAGTATCTCATAACCGAAGTCTCTCCTTGTGTTTTTCAGTGATTAAGGACCAAACTGCCCAGTTGTTTAATCTATTGTTTTAAAAGATTTGATCCTGCATGGAGTTACACCTTTTTAGGTGCACAGTTCTGGGACTTTCTATAAACTTTTAAAGTGATGTAACCACTGCTATAACTGGTCAAGACAGAGAACACTTTTCTCATTCTAAAAGCTCTCTTATGCTTCCTTGTGATCTACCCCGAGCCAACCTCCAGCCCTTGGCAACCACTGATGGGATTTCCGTCCCTGAAGATCTTCCTTTTCCAGCGCCATAGTAATGCAGTCGTACAATAGGTAGTCGTTTAAGCCCGGCTTCCCTCAGTGAGTAAAGTGATTTGAGACTCACCCATGTCACGCGTCCCAGCAGTTCACTCACGGATATTGCAGAGAAGTGTTCCACTGTGAGGCTGCAGAACAGTGTTTCTATTTAGCTGATGGATATTTGGGTTGTTTCCAGTTTTTGATGATTATGAATAAAACTTCTCTAAATTTGTACGCGAATCCTTGTATGAAAATATATTTTTAATTTCTTTGGCTACATGCCTAAGAATGTAAGTAAGTGCTGGGTTATAAGTTCATGTGGAACTTGATAAGAAACTGCCACACTGCTTTCGGAGTGGCTATGCCATTTTCTGTGCCTATCAGCACTGTGTATGCATTCTGATTACTTCACATCCCCATCAGCATTTCATATTGTCATTTGTTATTGGTGGTGTTTTTTAGTCATCCTAATAGGTATGTGGTGGCACCTCCTGTGGTTTTAATTTACATTTTACCCCAGATTATTTCAGATCTTGAGATATTTGTCTCTAACTTCTACGTCTGAATGTAGTAACAAATACTATCACCGTTGCAAAAACTGTGGATGGATTTAATAAGCTTCTTCTTCCAGGTATGTACATCTCTTCCCATTGGAATAATCAGACTTTCAGGCGCAGCTTCCTGATGCCATTATGGTTTTTGCCCACTAGATGGCAACTGCTCAACTGTTTGGAACTGCCATCTAGACAGAAAGGAAATTGTGTCATAAAAGGATGAAGGGCCAGGCTGTGAATCGTGAAGTACTTTACTCCGTGATTGTAAAATAAATTTTAAAAAAGACAACACTTCATTGACTGCCAAGTTAGAGCTCATCATAACCTAATGTGTGTGCTTTCTAAATCATTTCCATCTAAGTCTGGAACTACCAAATGTGGATGGAACACAGCGCATAAAAATACAAAACAAGGTGCTCTTGAACATAAATCAGTGAAATGCAGGAAGCAAATTCCTTGTAGCAAACATCAGTCAGAACCTTAAACTAATTTCTTTAGACAGCATATACTTTTCAAGAATATCTTTTGAAATACAAATATTTATAAGTTTTAAGATATCACACTGACACGTTTTCTAGAATAGCTGTAACTGAGAAGTTAGATAATGTTGTTTTGCATGTTTGTTGCTGTTATTTTAGTACCAGATAGGACCTTTCTCTTAGCTCATTTCATTCATTAATCAAATGTTTACTAAGTTCCTCTTATGTACTAAGCTTTTGCTAAGTATTAGGAACACTAAGAGGAAAAATATCTAATCCATGTTGCTGCTGCTGCTGCTGATGATGATAGCAATTGTCCTTTAAGTACCAGGAGTTATTCTAAGACATTGATAAACATTATTCTACTTAACCCTTCATATTACAGGCTTACGGGATATTATGGTTCCTATCTTACAGATGTGAAGACCAAGTCTAGGAGAAACCAAATCTCTCTCTCTCTTTTTTTTTTTGAGTGCTCTGTGTAAGGCTGGTTTTATTAAACTCATTTTTAGATACAGAACTGAGTGTTCAG
Source organism: Miniopterus schreibersii (assembly GCF_964146895.1). Classification (NCBI taxonomy): domain Eukaryota; kingdom Metazoa; phylum Chordata; class Mammalia; order Chiroptera; family Miniopteridae; genus Miniopterus; species Miniopterus schreibersii. The sequence goes on along the minus strand of NC_138112.1, from coordinate 27,799,002 downwards.
AGTAGCTACAAATTATATCACTTTTTCTCCAGGTAGCTGGCAGAGTTGGGATAATAAACCAGGTTGGAAAATAGATTGATAAGGTTAAACAAAATTTGAATTTTATGGTCAGAATGAGTCATGATGTAGTTTATCTTTCAGAAAGGACTACTTCCTAGTTCTGTCTATTCAAAGGGGTTAGAAGCAATGATAGCTGAGCAGCTATGAACAATCCTACTGCCTCCAGTGTGGTTTCTAAATACCATTTTCAAAAAAAAGGTGCCAGGGCTTCTTAAAAAAAGAAAAAAAGTGGATTCTAGGCCTGGTATAGAATACAATATAAACCTGGAGTATCTTATATCAGAAAGCCCTCTTCATGTGGGATCTGAACCAAGTCCCACTGAGCCAGAGCCAATCCCCTCCTAAAGCGTTCCTCCCCTGGAGCGGGGCTGCCTCAACCAAATATTGTCATTGCAGCAGCGTAAGGCAGAGTTGCACAGAATCCTCAAAATAAGCCTGCAGCCTCAGAGTTAAGCAGCATTACACATCTCTCTGGGATACCACCTCCCTAGGTTCCGAAAGGTCGGAGAAGCTCTCCTTTTGTTCAGACTTTCCCTTAATTAGGGCTCGAGTTGGGGAAAATTCTCTGAAGTAAGTCTTGGCTCTGCTCTGGCTTTTGGAGAGGAATGGTTTTGGTGGGGAAGAAATGTTTTGAAAATCCAGGTCTCTTAACTAGGAACCCAAACCCATCTCATTAGAGTGGCTGAGCACTGGGACATCCACTAACGAGGCCCAAGGAACCAACACAGATGTGATTTTTGCTCTGGGTGCTATCAGGCTGCCTTGAATGTGGCCCACACTCACTGGTACCCAGGAGCCCAGGAGCAGAGCCACATCCACCACCGACACCAACTCTCTTCAAGCCTCTGCTGAGTTTTCCTTTGTGTGTGTGTTGGGGGGGGGGGTCTTCAACTTCCCGGTGCTTCTGCATTAGCCTCCACTATTCTCTTTTCCTCTGCTCATTCCCTTGTCTGAAGTGCTTCAGATAGCCATGGTTTGATTTTTTTTCTTAACTTGTATTCTACTCTAGCCAAATCCAGTTACTTGCTCTATACCTCAGAACCTTTGCACATGCTGTTCCTTCTACACCAAAGCCCATTCTTTCTCTAAAAAAAAATTCTTTCTTCTAAATTTTCAAAGCTTCTCTATGAAGATTTTCTAAACCTCTCTCTCTACCCTCCATCTCTACCCATGAGGAAGAAATGTTTATTCCCTCTGTTCCACTTCTTTACCCAACATATACCTCTATCAACTCATTTAGTATGGCCATAATGCACCTGTATGTATGTTTCATCTCTAATTCTTCTATAATATTCTGAGCCTCATGAATAAAGAAATTGTATTATACAGTTGTACACCTGCTATTTATATAATGTTGTTAACCACTGTTACCCCAATAAATTTAATTTAAAAAAAGAAAATGTATTAAGTTATTCTTAGCTCCTGGGAGGTCATAGGACATTCATGAATAATTTAGAGCCTCTTACTAGTGGGAAATATGTTACAGAACATCAGTAAACAAAGCAGAGGCACATTCAAGGTTCTGTGGGAATATAAAGAAGGGAGAAACTAGATCTGAGACACAAGACACACCTGACTAAATTTTAGATCTCAGGCTGTTCGGTGAAGATAAAAAACAAAACAAAACAAAGCAAAAAAGGCTACAAATAAGTGGGATCTTTCTATATCACACTGCTCACTTCCTCTGCTGAGAGATTCAGAGAGCAAACACCATGCCATCCAATCTACAATCTATGACCAGCATCCAGCACATGACTTGTTAAAAAATAGGTGGTCAAAAGCAATTTCCTGAATAAATATATGCAACAAGTAAGTTGTGTACCACTTTCAGAAATGTCTCTGTCATTGTGACCCAATAATACCAACCAGGGTCATAAAATACATGCAGATGACCGTGAGTTATTCTCTAAGCACACTCTCTTACTTCTAATGCATTTTTCCTCTTTTGTTTATATTACTTCTATTATTATGACATTATATAATTCATTACAATATGTTTTATCTCACACATAAAATGTGTCCCTCCACTATAAATGTGTATTCAATGTAAATATAGATTTGTAAGTGTTTGTTACACATTAAATTACATAGTTATAATATAATTACGTGCTTCTCTGTCTCCCCTACTACTGTGAAAGTTCCATTGGAAGGGAAAAGTTGTCATTGTTTTGCTCAAAATTTTTGCTCTCCAACCACCCAGCAGAGTCCTAGAGGCACCATTATTTCACAATAAAATGGGTTGAATCAAATAAATGTGTCAAAGTTCTCAGATGTGAGCCACCTGAGTTTTCTCACATTGAAATTCTTCCCCAGCCTTATTACTGACAGACCTGATGGATACTCAGGGCAGCTCCATTTTGCTCATTGAGAGGAAGACTGAAGCTAATGCTGTCATATGAAGTTTCCTAAATGCAAAATGAACTTGGCCCTATGGCTTCTCCATAGAATCACCCAGAAAATTATGCAGAAGAGTGAGACAAATGGAGACACACAAAAGAAACAATCTGGGCACAACACTTTGCAGGTCAGTTCTCTATGCTTTGTTTCTGAAGGCTCCTGTAAGGCGCAAGCCTAGAAAGCACAGCTTTTTTAGGACGATTGTTAGGAAGGAATGTTCTGACACTCCCTTGCTTTTCTTAGAGTTTCTGACAAGACCACAGATAAATAATCAGCTTGGGTTTTATGCAATCCCCAGATTGTCTTATGGTGGCTATAGTGGTCTTTTCCACCCAAAGTTATACAAAGCACTCAAAACCCCCCTTAAAGTTTCATCTACTGTTCTTCAGTCTATTAAAGAGCTTCAAGGAGAGGGATTGATACAGCTTTTTATTGCAAGGTTTTATTTTCAACCTCCTATCAATATCTCAGATCCACAGGAAATATATTTTTAGATTCTTCCTTCTGCTTGGTACTTTCTCCCACTTCTTAATTTCACCTGTAAAACTGCACTACAAAGTGTTAAATCCAAAGGTTTCCAGGGAACAGTCAAGTAACAGTTCTGTGTGTTTTCTTGCTCAGGCTTCTCTGTCCTGTACCCATCCACCTGTTTTCTAACTTTGGCTCTATTTTTCTTTTTCTTTCTATTTTTAAACAGTAACGATCATAAATAATACTCCCCAACCACTGTTTAATTGAACCTTGGATAATAATACTACTTTCCATTTACAATGTGCTTTATAAAGAGCTTGTTCACATTTTGTCTAAATCACAAAGTACCTCTATAGGATGAACCAGGCATAAAGCAGAGAGGAGTCAATACCACTCCATCTAGTCTGATGAGATAAATGTATTACTGTTGCCAGAGAAACGGGTTTTATACTACATTGGGGGGAGACTGGGCAGTTTTACAAAGCTGTACACACCAAGTTGAAAAGGAGACTAAGAACCAGTCCATAGCAACATAAAAGATAGCTAGAGTTATTTTAGAAGAGAAACACAGCTAGCTCAACAATTTCTCTTTCTTATCCCTATTTGCTTATATTCACTGTAAATATAGATTTATAGGTTTGTGTATACATTTTAGCTTTAAAATGCAAAGAAAATTTTGAAGACGGTGTTCCAAAATGCAGTGTTCACAGTCTGTGAAATTATAAATTAGCTCATTACACAATTTAAGGCTGTCCAGCTAGAAATTGCTTATTATACAATTAAAAGGATTTAAAGTGTAATTTAATAAGACATTACTCTGTACTTGACACTTTCTAAAGTGACAAATAAGACAGGATAAAGATGCTGAGGTTAAGAATGGTGTCCGAGGCCACACACCTGGCAAGTAAGTAGAGGGCCTTGATCTGGAAACGATCTCTCCTGATTCACAATCCAATATTTTTCCACCACATCTGATGAGATATAATAGACTGTTATAATTGGTGTTCAAAAATCACTTCTTGAACTATTTGTCTAATTTAACGGTTCAGTCTCTTTTTTCTAGTTGATATGACTATACTGAGCCAAGAAAGGAAGTTACATTTTACAAACAGATTTTAACAACTTTATATACAGAATGTTTTAAAAGTTGTTTTTTGTAACATACAAAAATATTCTAATTTTATTGATGTCTAAAAATGCCATGTTTAGAGAGATTAGAAAACCCATAAAGAACAGGAAAGTCCCTACTGGTCATATATGACTTCCCAGGAATCTTATTGCCACCACATGGGGGTGTAGTGCTCTTAAAATGCACTTTGCAGGAATCCTGATCAGCTCAGCAGTGCAAGCCTGGGGTGGAGAAGGGAGACCTGAATTTTATTGGCAAAGACAAAGCACTTTGTCTTGTCTGAACTGAGCATGAGGCCCTGGGATAGGAACAAAGCCCTAATTCATCCTCAAAGTGTCTCCAATATGAAATTATCTTTGTGATATTAATATGCCTAAATTGTTCCATCTCAGCAAATACTTCAGGTCGCCTATGAGTTACCTGGGGTGGGGCAGCAAGTCCACTGGAGCAGCCATATGAGTATGTGCCATGCTACATTCTCCAGTCCCAGAAGGTGATTAGAAAAATGCTTAATTAAGCGATAGTTGTTTTTGTTGTTGGAATTACTGTGAGATAATTGACCATGATGGGAACCATGTCCCCAAGCTAGAAGCAAATTGTGGAAGCCAAGGTCAATTATTTCATATTAATGCCCATGGTGAGAAGAGCTATTATGATCACCATAAAACATAACTATAAAATACTTGAAGTCTTAAACGGCCAAACCTTTTAAACTACATTACGGTGATCACAGATCCAATATAGTTTAATTAAAATAAAAACACCACATTGTGCACCCATAATGATCAGAAAGGTTCCTAGCTGTGGATGAATTTGGTAATGAGAACACACCAAAAGAATTCCCCACATAGTTTATCACATCTCCAGGTGCAGATTTTCTGCTTCTGCATCTATAAAGGACACATTTCTATATCCTGGCCAGTATGAATGATTACTTCTTGGGTTTATGTCAGTCACTTTAGGTGTGTCATTAACTCTTTCCATAACCAGGGTTTGGGGATGAAGAAGCATACAGTGATTTTAGTGGAAAAAGCATAAGCCGTGGAATCAGGCAGATTGAGGACTGAATCTTAGGAACCCCGGGTTCACTAACACTCACCGTGCACCTTAACTGCATAAGAGCCTATGGCATCCACAAAGGAAATAAAAGGTAATTCAGATGGGATTGTGAAGATAATTTAATGAAGGGAGGGAGGTACAGGCAAGGTAAAGGGAACCAACGAGGAATAATGAGGCAATCAGGACACAAAAGCAGGAGTGAGAAGCCTTTACTACCACCAGTGCTGAGAGCGCGGGGGGAAAAACGGAGAATTTGAGTCTGATGAGAGATGGAGTCTTTGCAGAAGTGTTTGTTGCCTGGCAGAAGCTACAGTCACGGTGGCCTACTGCAACTGTACGTCCCTAATCTTCTTCTTCTCTGGCCTTCTGACCTCCTGCAGGGGCCATCCTTTGTCCAAACCTAACTAGAAACAATCCAGTAAGGAAACCCTAGATGGGGCAGGCAATAGTGGCCAGCTCCTGGGGCATGAAAAAAGGAGGGGAGAGGGGTAATTGTTCTGGGTGGGGAGCATGCACTCAGAGAAAAGCAGCTTACTCTCTGAGTCTTTTTGTCCGCATTTATAAATGGAGAACTGGACAGACCCTTGTCCAAAAAAACTGTTGTGAAGACTAAGTGAAATATACACAAGGTGCATAATGCAGCTCGTATCACATAGCAGATGCTAAATAAACGGTAACTGATCATTGCAAAGGTGAGTGTATATTCTCTATTAAATCCAGCAACCATCCAACAAGGTTACCCTTCAGGAATTTATCTTGTTTCTTTTTCACAGAAAGCTGTTTCATGTTTTTCTTTATAAGGAGACCATGAACAGAGAAATAAAAACACTAGAAAAATAAGTTCTCTAATTCTTTGAACCATATGCTTCCTTTACCTTTGATTTGAGGGTCCCACAAAAAGAGTTAGTGTATATTTCTGACCAGCACAATCCTGTCCAGAGAGCATATCAGTGGGCAGTGTGATCTAAACACTGTCTACCTTATACTCCACCACTAACCTGTCAATGAAACGATGGTTCCAATAGAAAGCATACATTTCCTTTTTGAGGATAGGTACATGCCTTCAGTCTTTACATCTAAAATTATTAGTAAGCATCAGACACACTAAAGTTTGATTGAAAGAGAGCTATTGCTCTTATAGAGCATCCATGTTGCACCCGTCTTCCCCAAGCCCCCTAAAGTGGTCCCTACCACACCAGGCACCCTCTGCCACATATCAAGGATGTCTTGTTTTAAGGGATGTCTCTCTGAAGTCTTGTTTGTTGAGTTTTTTGCCTATTTGTCTCTTCCATGAGGGCATGGACCTTGGCTGTCTTGTTCTCTTTTATATCTAGCACTGCTTAGAACAGAGCCTGATAGTAAATACCAAATAAGCTCACATATACACAGAAAAGCACACACACAAGTGATTGATGTGTAAATTAGATTACATCATGCACTCAAACCACTGAAACGGGTGCTCAAATATAGTAGCAATTATTATTGTCGTTTTCACTATTATTGCCACTATTAAGAACAATGATAAAATGGTGCACAGATGATAAATATTATGGTGATAACAGACATTATTTTCCAATGACTGAGTCTTTGTCATACATGCCTTTACTTAGGGCAAGACTGTCAGTCTTTGTACTCAGCCTATAACTACCGCCAACTTTATGTTTACAGTGACATTGACAGCCGGATTTTGTAGTTTAGAATGATCTCTCTCAAACAGTAGTGGTAATAATGTCCCAGATCCCAGGAAAATGTCATGTTTCAAATGCCAAGTGATTAACAAATAATGAAAGTGAAACCTACATACTTCAGTACAACTAGAAACCCTGGGCATCATATATAGAACAAACATAAGAAAACTCTAAAAAGTGCAGAAATGCAAGCAGACCGGCTAGAGACCTAGGGACTGAGGAACAACATGATGGTGAGTTTCCTGGTTTTTCTTTCTGCTTCATATAGTCCAGAGTTAGAGCTGAAGAAGCTGTAAACCCAAAAATTTTAACAGGTGCATATACACAAAACCCTAACAAGTATACCCCTTCTAACCATAGGGCCAGGAAAGGAGCAGCCTAGAAAGACAGAAAAGCTTTAGGTTATAATTGCTCTCCTCCTGGAAAACACCACACAAAAACTATAACCCCACCCACACCAATAAAGGCCAAGTGGGGAGCCTAGATTTTCACACTTCTGAGCCTATAATGAGGGTCCCTAACTCCCCTGCTCGATGGTGTAAAAAATGGCCTAGAAGAGATCTGTACTTTTCATCTACACTCAGCAGTGATAAAGCCATCTCCATCAACAGCAGCATCCTTAGAGGCCACTTGAGGAGCTTGGATTTTGACACTCACCTCCCAGTAACAAAGCATCCCTCCCTCTCCCCAGTTAGGGAGCATCAGAGGAAGCCTGATGAAAAATCAAGGTTTTCACCAGAGTCCTACTGCAATAAGATCATACCCTCTCACCTCCACCCACCGTGGTGTCAGAAGAGGCCATATAGAGAACAGTAGAGAAGAGGTGCTGTTACCCACTCCAGCCAGGGAGGTATGAACGGAAGCCTAGTGGAGAGCTAACTACTGCTTAGAGCCTTGCCTTCTTGATGTCAACAGAGGCCGAGTGGGAAGCCGAGATTTTTGGCCTCGTTTGGCAGTAATGAGTTGGCACTTGCTCCTTTCTTTCTTCTGCCTTAAAATAAACAGGATTTAATAGAAAATCACTCATCATACCAAGGACCAGGAGTATCTAAAGCTAAAAGAAAAAAAGAAAATTAATGAATGCAACAGCAAGATCACACAGATGTTAAAATAACTGTGCAAAGATGTTAAAGCAGTCACTATAAAAATGCTCTAATGAGAAGTCATGAACATATCTATAACAAATGGAAAAATATAAACTTTCGGCAAAGAAATAAAAAGTCTCAAAACAACAAATAGAAGCTATAAAGAAGATTCAGCTTGAGTTTATTTTCCATTGAAATAAAAAACTTAATGGATGGGATCAATAAGGGAATGGAGGGGACAGAGGAAAGAAATCAGTGAGCTGCAAGATGAAACTATATATTACAACACAGAATAAATTAACCCCCATCTCAAATTGAAAAGAGCCTCAGGGAATCTGTGGGACTATAACAAAAGATCTACCATTTGCGTCATCACAGTCCCAGAAGGAGAGGAGAAATAGGGCAGGCCTGAAAAAGCATTCAAAGAAATAATGGCTGAAAATGCCCCAAATTTGGCAAACACACACACACACACACACAGCCCTACAGATAAAAATGTTGAGCAAAACCCAAACAGGACAAAGTCTACACAAAAAATCTACACCAGGATATACCATAGTCAATCTTATGAAAACTAAAGACAAAAATTTTGTGTGTGTGTGAAAACAGTAAGAAAAAAATGACATTTCACCTACAGGGGAAAATCTATCTAAATGACAGTGAATTTTTCATCAAAAATCCTTCTGGAGGCATAAGGAAGCCAAACATATTTCAAGTGCTGAAAGAAAAGAACTGCCAATTCAGAATACCATACCCAGTGAAAATTCTTCGGGGACTAAGGGAAAAACAAGACAACCTCTGATAAAGGGAAACAGAAAATTTATCACCAGATTTACCCTTAAAAACATAGTTCTTTAAACAGAAAGGAAATGACTTTAAAAAACGAAATTTAATATCAGGAAAGAAGAAATAACATGGTAAGAAAAAATATGGATAAATACAGTATACTTCCCTTCTTCTCTTGAGTTTTCTAAATTATGTTTGTTGGTAGAAACAAAAATTATAATGCTTCAAATGTGGTTCTAAATGAATGAAGAAGAAATATTTAAGAAAGTTATACGTACGTAAGAGTAAAGGAATATAAAAGGAGGTAAGGTTTTTTACTCTTCACTGAAATTGATAAAAGGATGAAGTCAAAGCAAGCAGAAAGAGGGAAATAATAAAGATAAGAACAGAAATGAATCCAATTCAAAACTGAAAATCAATAAATAAAATCAATAAACAAAGGGCTGGTTATTTTAAAAGATTCATAAAATTGACAAAGCTTTAGCAAGACTGACAAAGAAAAAAGAGAGAAGGTGTAAATTACTAATATAAAAAATAAAATAGGACGTATCACTACAGGTCCTGTAGACCTCTCAAAAGCATAATAAAGGACTACTGCAAACAGCTCTACATATATAAATCTGACTCCTTAGGATAAATGGACCAATTCCTCAAAAAACACAAATCACCACAACCAATGAACTTATGAACTTAAATGTAAAACTTAAAACTCTAAATTTCTAGAAAAAAAATCATAGGAGAAAATCTTTAGGATCTGTGTCTAGGAAAAGAGTTCTTGGACCTAACACCAAAAGTATGATCCATTAAAGAAGAAAACTGATAAATTGAATTTCATCAAAATAAAAAAAAGTTTGCTCCACAAAAGGCTATGTTAAGAAGATGAAAAGACAAGCTAAACAATGGGGAAAATATTTGCAAAGCACATATCCAACGAAGGATTAGTATCTAGAATATGTAAGGAACTCTCAAAATTCAACAATAAAAAAACACGCCAATTGGACTATAGGCAAAAGATATGAAGAGACACTTGGCCAAAGAGGACATGTAGATTGCAAAATAACCACATGAAGAGATGTTTAATATCATTAGGCATTATGAAAATGCAAATTAAAACCACAATGAAATACCACTACACACAAAATGGTAAAAGTAAAAAGTAGTGACAATACCAAGCGTCGATTAGGGTGTGGGAAGCTGGATCACTCGCATGGCCCTGGGAATGTAACATGGTAGACCCACGCTAGAAACACTTTGGCAGTTTCTTAAAAAAATAAACATGCAACTACCATTCAACCTAGCAGTTGCTCTCTCATACATTTTCCTAGAGAAATAACAACTTACGCTCAAATAGTTTTATTCATAATAACCAAATATGAGACAAACAACCCAGATAGTCTTTGAGTGAAGTGAAGCTGCAGTATGTCCACACCACGGAATACTACTCAGCAATAAAAAGGAACAACCTATGGACACACAAACAACATCAACCTGGATAACACTCCAGAGTATATTCTGAGCTAGAGAAGAAAATCTTGAAAGTTATGTATAATTTCATTATATGACATTCTTTAATTGACAAAAATCATAGAAATGGAGAAGAGGTTAGTGGTTGCCTGGGGTGAAGGAGGGATTCAGGGTAGGAAAGTCGGTGTGGCTACGAAAGGGCAACATGTGGGATCCTTGTGGTGACGCAAGTGGTGTGTATCTAACTGTACCAACGCCCGCATTTTGGTTGTGATATTGTGCAATGGTTTCATAAGACATTACCATTGGGAGAAACTGGGTAAGCGTAAATGGAATCTCTCTGTACTACTTATAACTGCATGTGAACATACAGTTATGTCAAAATAAGTTAAGTTTCTTAGTTACAAATAAAAAGGAGCCCCTTGCTTGTCACCTTCTAACTTCTCTCTACCTTACTCTCTCTTGCAGCCGTTACAACCACTAGCTGATATGGGAGGTGTGTGCGCGTGCACGCGTGTGTGTGAGAGAGTGAAGAAGAGAGGATGCGTGGATGGTCCCCCCGCGAAGCTGGTGACTCCAACTAGTCACAGGGGAGTTAGGAAAGTGTGGAGAGGATCTCACGTGAGTGCAGGTGCATTCTGCCTTCAACGTCAGAATACAGACGGACCTTTGGAGACAGGGTGCTAGGGAAGGAAGGCGAGTACTGTTTTATTAAGTCAATTTATATATTTCCCCATAATGTAGATCCTTCTCTGGAAAAACTAACAGTGGTATGAGGATAGTAACCAAAAAGACAATTGGACCGTTTATCTAGTTTCACATCATTTTATGAGGAAGATGGAAGTTATAAAAATGAAGAGACAAATAGGAGAGATTCTGAATAACCTATCTCCCCTAAATGATTATATGTAGATGTATGACTGAAATGCCTATCATTCACTCACTCATTTATTAATTCATTTCATTCATTTGTTCATTCAAGACTATGTGCTGCGTGCCCGATAGGAACTGTGCCAGGCCAGGCAGGTACAAATCTGAATAAGACCCAGACTCCTCCTTTTAGGGATCTCAGGATCTATCAAGGGAGAGGTTTTTTTGAACTCAGTTTTAGAACAATGTGGACATTTCACAACTGAGCTGTGAAAAGAGTACCTGGGGAAAATAGAGCGGGGAGCTAGCCTGGCCAGGGAGAAGGTGTCCCGGAAGGTCCCTGGAGAACATGAAACCAGACTGAGCCTGTTTATTCTCCCACAGCTGCTCCTTTTCCACCAGGCACCAGTCACTACTCTAGGTCAAGACAGACACAGCACTGCAGGCACTGAAGATAGAAACTGCAAAATACAGGCAAGCAGCAGCGCCTCAAGTAAGTATTTATTAAATTAAGTTGGATTAAATAGTGATAAACTATGAGAAATGAAATTAGGTCCTTCTCATGCTATAAAAGAGGCATAGGACCAAGGACCCCAAACGAATGAAATGCAACTATAAAATAAAGAGACTGATTCAACTTTATAAGCTCACACACGCACACACACACACACACAGAGGCACACTTTTAGAGTCCCACACTGGGTGGACTCATGCCTGAAATCAGATAGGAATCAACAACTTACAACGTAAGAGTAGAGACCAGTACTTAATACCTCTGTGTGCACAATAAAACAAAAAAGCCTCAGGTTGCTTAGCCTCCTATGCACAGATTGCGCTGTTCACTAACATGCTCCAATTAGTTATGCAAATCCTGTGCCGTGTTATGCCTCTCCGCCATATGTGACTAGTTACCATAGCAGTCGGCTTAAGTGAATATTTCCCATAGCAACCTAGGAATCTGCACTGCACAGAGACCTCGGTGAGACAGAATTGAAAGCAACTACACCAGTAACATGAAATATAAATGTTGGCATCCTCCCCTGAATCCTTCTTGAAAACGACATCACTTGTCATTGACTTTTAAATACCACAGCCTCTGGGCGGTTCTCTTTTAGACGATCTCAGCAACTCTTTCCCAGTTTTGTGAAACCCTTTGAGAACAGATAACATTTATGGTTTGGAGGCAGGAAGGGGAGTTTTTCTCGGGCCTCATTCTAGAGAGCGGGTGAACTGCCTGTCTACAGTGCAGAATTACAACAAGGAGTTAAGGAGACTGAGAGGTGCTATCTGAATGCAATCTGCAAACTGAAGTTCCATATGGTGGTGCATGTGTATTTGGCATTTTCATTGGCTCACTGTGTTGTTACAACTTCCTGCCTTGAACTAACTACAAGGCTGGCACCAAACTGAGCTAGAATTTTCCCTTGTCTTGTTGGTCTTTTGAGAGTATTTATCCAGCCAGTTATATTAATTTCATTTTTGATATTTAATAGACAGAATATCTTTAAAATGCCTCTGGACCCATTGGCATATACGTACACAGAGGGAATGTTTGCATGAGCAACTGAATCCCAGATGCTTCATTCATTTATTTTAGGCTTACCCATATACAAAATTAAACATATACACAAATTAGGCCTGAACAGTGATCCTGGAACTGAGCTCAATTTACTGGAGGGTAGCATTGCGAGTGGCTGTCATTATTTGAGCACTTACGTGCCAGACAATAGGCTAGTACTCTAGACCCATTATAAGGAGTCTTCACAGCAACCCTGTTTGAAATGGCAGACCAGCTGCATTTCATAGATGGGAAAACTGAGGCACAGAGAAGATAATTACCACCACCACCCAACAGCCTGGCAGAAAATTATAGGAGTAAGATCAAAAGCCAGGTTCGTCTACTCTAAGAACCAAACACATTCTACTATTTTCTGCAATATAAGGGGGAAAGAGAGAGAGAGAAGAGCTAAGGCTCAGAAGAAAGAGCTGAGTGTGGTGCCCAAAGCCACATCCTCAGATTGAATGGGAACACCTGACAAGAATGCCAGAGGGTGGAAGCTAATGAGACAATCAAAGGCTGGTCTGAGAGTGATAGAACTGGTCTTTTGGGGGATATTGTCCTCACTTAAGCACTGGCATCATCCATGGTTCTCCTGGACTCTTTACATATCACATATTTAAATCTTTGTGAAGAAACATAACTTCTCTAATTCCGATCACAAGCCTAACAGAAAACATTTGCTATGACTTAGGTTTTCAATATCCAGTGTTACTCCCCACCTACCCAACCACCACACACACACCTCCCACTGAAAAGGGACTGAACTCTTCTTGTCCTTCTATCATCTGGAAATACAGAATGTGGCCCAATTCAGAGCCAGTTGCTACAACAGAAAGGGAAAGAAAACATATTGTATTATTTCTGCATTATTTGCCTTCAGAGACAACCCCTAAGGAGAAATAACTTACTTGATCCCTAAAACATCACTAAGAAAGAGCAACCCCTGAAAATCCCATAGCTTTGCATTTAAAAAAATATACCTGTAGAACTTTACATTTGCTTCTCACATTTTAAGACTCCCCTCATAGAACATTTGGGCGGAAGGGAAGCATTCTCGTTTATTGTGGCCATCCAGTTAGACAAATTCCTCCTTTTAAATGTGAACTGGTATGGATGACAATCTAGGCTTTCCTGCTCTGGATCTCTGGTTTACAGACACCCACAGTCACTATAGTGATGAATCCAAATCAAAAATCTCACTATGTCTCCCCATGCTGAAGCCTGGCAATGGCCCTCCATTGCCTTTGTGGTCAGATCTAAGCTCCCTAACCTGAAATTTCAGGCCCTCCCTGACCCGGTCCCTCTGGCCTCTCCAGCCTCAATTGCTACCACTCTCCCCACTCCCTTCTTGCTGTGAAATTGAATTACCTGCAATTCCCTCCACATATTAAGCTGCTTCTCATCTCTGAACATCTGCTCATATCTGCCCCTCTGCTCAGAAGGACCTCCCTCCCTACCCCACCCCCACCTGCTGCATCCGTCTGGCTAACTTCACTCATGAGTTAGAACCACCACTCCCTCCAGGTTAAATTAGCTCCCCCTTCTCTGTGCTTCCTAATGCTCTTACATTGCTACTCCTCACACTCAAACTGTTGTATTATGATTATAACAGTATGGAAAGATATTACTTTCTTAGGAAAGTCTCTTGTAATAAAAGATGTTTGTTTTTATTTATTTTTTAATCCTTACCTGAGGATAATTTTTCCATTGATTTTTTTTTTTTTTTTTCTTAGAGAGTGGAAGGGGGGGAGAGAGAGAGAGAGAGGGAAACATCCCTGTGAGAGATGATACATCAATTGATTTCGAGGATCGAACCAGTGACCCTCCAGTGTGCAGGCCAATGCTCTATATCCTGAGCCACACCAGCCAGGGCCTGCTTTGTTTGTTTTCAAATGCATGGTTTGATAAGCCCATTTCCTGTGTAGGTGCCTGGCCTGATGGGGCTACTTCCTGGGAGACAAGAAGAGAAAGGGGGGTGCCTGCAGGAGAAGAAAAGAGAGAAGGCTTTGGAAGGGGAAGAGAAACATGAGGGAAGCAGCACCGCAGGCAGAGGCAGAGAGGAAGCTGGCTAGATGGCAGGAAAACCCCATGGTCTGACACGTGTCACCTCCTTGCCGTGACTCTCCAGCTCATCAGCAAAGTTACTCAGCTCCCAAATTGTTTGTAGGAAATAAAGTGGGAGGGACAGACTGGGAAAGAGGCTTTACTTTATACCTGCACTGGTTGGGAGAGAAGAGAACAGTATCTGTAGTTAAAGAAACACCGGAGCACTGGAGACAGGAAGAAATAGAAAGTAAGTTCCAGAAACTTGCAGGAAGTATGAGAGAGTTTTTGGCTGTCCCAGGCTGTGGAACTGTGGTGCAGTCAAAGAGTGACACATCTCCAGGGGGAAGAAGGTAACAGCAATACCTGGTTTACTCAATTATATGAAATATTTCTACTTCCCTAGGAAATCCCTACCTGCTGCTTTACCAAGGCTATCCCATTTCCCGGCATATTGTAGATCTTCAATGAGCACTAGATAAATCAATGTTATTAGGAGTTTATATGAATTGCTGATTTGAAGTAAATTTATAAGAATTGCATCCTGGACCCTAGAGATAGTCTGTTCACTAAGAAGAATGTGAATTGTAAATTAAGAGCCTAAGCAAAACTAAATTAAGTAGGTCAGTTTGCTGAAAATATCATTTAAGGATTTTCAAAGCCATATATAAGTGAGTCTTAGATTATCTACCCCAGTGCTCACATCTATTAGCGGGGAGGAATGCAGAAAATGAATTGTGACGGGATGCCTCTCACATGTGGGGAGATTAGGAGCTGCTAAATGTAGTGCGCTATCCCATCTTGGGGACTCAAGCCAGCTCCCTCGGTCACCTTGAGATGAAAACATGACATTTTTCATGTATCAGGCCCCGGAAGCAGCAATTGCCCCAATAGGGATGACACTGGTATCGCCTGTTACTCTTTCATTTTGCTGCAGGTGGCTTTCAATTTGTCCTGCCAAGTTGCACCTGCCTGGGTAAACACAGTGGATGGGTAACACATCTCAACACAGTTATATTCTCTCGAATGCTCTGTGTGGTGGAGTGACACCGTGGGGATCACCAGCTCATTCTGGGGGACAACTATAACACCTCTGTGAGCTGTTCTGCACATGCTCTGGCACCTGGAGCAGAGGGAAGCTGATCTGATAGTGAGCTGACTTAGATTTATCAAAGGTGTAAACTGAGCAGGGCTGCTTCCAAGGGAGAAGAAAAATGAAAAACCTGGTACCATTTTATTGTCCCCTGCTCCATTCATCCAAAAGCTAAACTGGCCACTGAAAAACCTTGGAGGGCAAATGGTTAGATACCTGCACCTGACATCAAACTAGACCAAGAATCTTGGTAATGGTGGCCGGAGCTAGCATCCCGCACCTCCCATCTCCCACCAACAAACACATTTTTTTTCCTCAGGGACCTCTGAAATCTATAAATTCCTTTCTGCCTTTCCACATGGTTCAGTTTTCTCATTTGCAAAGTAGTCAAAGTATTTTTGATTTGTGGAATGGTTAATAATAAAAATGGTACCTGCCATTTTTTGAGCATGTATTGGGTGGCAGAGTCTATTCTATACTAGGTGGCTTCTACACAGGGTCTTTAGTTCACACAGCAGGCTTGCAAGAAAAAAGCTGTTCTTATCCCCACTTTACTAAGAAGGAAACTGAGGTCAGTGAAGTGAGGTGTCTGCTTCCAGATCACACAGCTCCTACGTGATCATGTTGGAACTGAAGCAGATCTGATTTTCTCAACCACTACAGCCCAACTGCCTCAGAAGTACATAAAATAATACACATGAAAGCCCTTTGTAAACTGTAAATCAAAGGTAAAAATGTAATGGAAACACAGTTACTTTGGACTTCAATGGCTTGTATACAACTATCACAGCCATTCTGTTATTATATGGCCTTTCCCAAACCACTGAACCTTCCTGAGCTTCAGTCTCTGCATCTGTAAAATAGGGATGCCATTACCTGTTTAAGTACCTACTTCCTCTTATGTTCCACTCGCCTGCAGAACCAGTGCTAAGAGCACATTAGATAATGGATGTGAAAGTGATTTGGAAACTGTAAAGCCCCATGCAAACATGTGGTGCTCTTCCTGAGGTAAAAAAAACACACTAAAACCCATAAATTAGGGCACTCAGGGCAATTTAGGTGTTGAGAGAGGACAGACATCCTCAGACACCCATCTAACCCACTCCCTACTTTGTGGAGGAAACTATTTCGGTTGAATTATTTGAACGCCCCAAAGCAAAGTGCTTTTCCCAGGGAGCTGCCTTTTTAATATCAGTGCTAGTTATTGATCTTGCAAAGCAAAAGCTCTTCCCCCCGCCCCTAGGGTGATGGAGAGCCATGCTGCTTGCTCACCGAGAGCCTCGGTTTGGAGTAAAGACATTCCATTTCTTTTCCCAGGGAGAGGTCTGGATGTGCCCAGCACAAAAGCTAAACAATGATCCACATTCCTAAGCTTGTTTCACAGATTTGGGGAGCTGTTTTAGGAGGAAGATCTAGAGAAATCCCCTGGACTCTATCCAGTAAATTCTGAATCTCGAGTTGACAAAGACGACCTCTGCCATAGCCAGCCTGCACATGGGCCCGAGCCACCTGTGAGTCTGTGGCTCAGGAGTGTGGGAGGAGGTGACCACCCTGTTCTAGTCTTAGGTTAGTAGCAATTAAGTGTTTTCCATGGGGATTTGCTAGTGTAAAGAAAGTAGCGCTTTCAACTAGTAATGGGTTGAGACCACTACTCTGGCAAGGAGGCATTCTCTCCTTGAATGTCACAGAAAAGTCATCTACTGCTCAGGTGGGAGGGATTTGCCATGACCAAGACATTTATGAAACACAGGTAAAGAAGAAGGGGTGGGTCCTATTGCAGGTAAATCTGAGGGCAAATCATTAAATGGGCTCTAGGACAGGTCATCTGTTGAGAATATCTTCTTTTCCTTTAAAACAATCATAACAATAAAAGTATGTATTAATATTAATAATAAACTAATAAATTCCCAGTGCCTCCCCCAATCCTGAGCACCAGTAAATGCCAAGTAAATGCTTTACACATGAATAAATCTTTCTAATAATCTAAACTGGTCTCTCATGGCTCTTGAGCTCCGAAATATTTTTATACTGTATCATAATACTTCTCCATGAATCAGGAGAATTTTAAACTTCCACATGGAGGACAGTGACTGACAATTAGTCTTCCTTTAAAAATTCTGTCTCACCTGGCGGGCATGGCTCAGCAGTTGAGCATCGACCTACAATCCAGGAGATCTCGGTTCAATTACTGGTCAGGGCACATGCCCGGGTTGTGGGCTCGACCCCCAGTGAGGGGCGTGCAGGAAGCAGTGGATCAATGAGCCTCTCATCATTGATGTTTCTCTCTCTCCCTCTCCCTTCCTCTCTCTGAAATCAATAAAGACATATTAAATTCTGTCCCTGTTTTTCATTCAAGTAATACCCTGTTTCCCGTATGCCTAGCCTAGTACAGTGCCTAGCACCCACATACTCATTGTAGGTTTGTTGTTTTGAAATTGATGTACCCTACATAAAGCTAAAGAAAATGTTTAGTTTTTTTAAGAAATCAAACCCTCAATGGGTCCTTTCCCTCTCTTTCCCATCTACTCTTCCACTTATTATTTCTAAACCTCATGCTTGTCACATTAACATGTTAATACTCTTTTTCACCAATATATCAGCAACTATGTATTATACTAGATACATTATATATATCTGTACATACCAGAAACTTAGGGGGAAACTTACCATAAAGCTAATGAAGATCCCTCCCTTGCATGAGTCCCTTCCAAAGTCTTGCATCTAATTTTGGAAATTTAATTGTGTTCGTTTTCTCACAGTTATCCCTGCCAATTCATGGAAGGTTCGGGCCCACAAAAAGTGGGTCTATCTCTACAAAAACTTTATTGTATATTATAATTATGTAAGGCACATATTTCATAGGCATGAGACCTGAGAATTACAGAGGTAAATGATTTGCCCATATTCTCATCTTGAGCAGATTCATGAATCAAGCTGAGATCTTCTGCCTCTAAATCCAGGACTTTTTTATGAAGACAGGATGCCGCCTATTCAGACATGAGCAATGCTGCCATGTCTGTGCTCTGCAGGGAGTCTTTTCACCACCACTGAGATCAACCATCTCTGTGAAAGGCGGTCGGAAACCAACCCATTAATTGAGAGCCCATTCCTCACCAGGCTGCTACCAGGTGCTTTCTGTGTGCATGCTCACAACATAATTCATTTTGATTCTCAAAACAACCTAGTGAGGGCACACAGAGGAGAAAAACAAGGCACACGATGGGCAGCTTGCTGGAAGTCTCATAAATAGAAGGGGTGTGGTTTTGAACCTACAGTGACCTGAGTCTGAAGTCAGTAACTTTTCTATTATGAGTCTGCTGCTTCTCCCTGGGCCAAATGGTAGTCTCTTCAGAAAAGAACCTGTCTCAGACGTCCCGTGCATGTCAGAGGTCTTTCTTCAGTGACACTGACAAGAAAAAAGCCATCACCCAGTCCTGTTCAGATTCAAGTGTCACTGGTGAGTATCTGAGATATATAGCATCACTCAAACAGTCCATCTGCTGAAAAGTAATACTTTCCTGCCTGTATCTCTAGCACTGTCCTGATTTCTTAGACATGGGAGATAATCCTATAAAAACCTCTCATTGCCAGGCAGGCCGGCTGGGTCAGTGGTTGAGCATCAACCCATAAATCGGGAGGTCAGGGTTCGATTCCCGGTCAGGGCACATCCCTGGGTTGCAGGCTCGATCTCCATGCCGGGGGCATGCAGGAGGCAGCCGATCAATGACTCTCTCCCATCATTGATGTTTCTCTCTCTCCCTCCCTCTCCTTTCCTCTCTCTGAAATCAATAAAAATATATTTAAAAAATATACATTTTTAATTAGACACAGAAAGACACCTCTCACAGATTCCAGCCCTGCTGTAATCCCTAGATCCACTCCTCACATTCCAGATAGGACAAGCCATATAAATTACCCACTGTCCTACCAAGGAGCAGACTTCAAATTAATAGGAAACCTTGGATAGCCAAGTTGAAGTCTCACTGGGGATGTTAGAAATGGTGACAGCACATGCCTGGATTCAGCCAAATGGCTTTGCAGCCCAGAAATGAAAGGCTGGCAGGGACTGAATTCCACACCTCACGAGTAAGCACATAAGGTGTGACCTCCAGAGAGCTGCAGCACCACTGCTGTGCAGCGTAGAGCCCCACTCCCAGGTCCCAACATCCGGTCACCCCGCTGGACAAGAATCAGCATAGTCTTCCTAGGAGATTTATAAATCTGCCACAAGGCTGGCCTTTGAGGCCCCTCCCAAGAGGGAGCAGGCTCAGGGAAGCCAGAACCAGGGTTGCCAGAGCAAAGCAGTTTCTCACCTGGGTGTAGGGCCACTGCCCATTGTGGAATTAAAGCACAGGTATCCAGAGGATGTTATACATGAACACAGAACAAAAATTAAATACAACTGCAATTAAAACTACTCTAAAAACCACTGAAAATACCAGCAGGACGCCCCTCTGCCTCCTACCCCTCTCCTTGCCCCAAGATTAAATTCTGAGATGTTTAGAACCATTAGCAAGGCTCAAGCTGATTTTAATATAAAGACAAGAAGCAATATAATCTATTCCTTTTCGATAGTCTCTTCATGAGGGCCTTAGTTCACAATGACCCCTATTTTTCAACGAGAATATAGTTACAGCCTCACAACTAGTCTCCTTTTCTAGTTTCTTTCTCCCCCAGTTCATTTCCTACACCACTGCTGGGGTATTTTCCTGACGTGCACAGGTAACCATGCCTTGTCCCTCTCAGAATCTCTGTTGGCTCTTTATTGCCCAAAGGATACAGTAGAGATCCCCTGGTTTCATTGACAAATGCTCTTCATAATCTTCTCCTCCAAATTCCCCACTCACTTTCTAACCCTTCCCCTAAGGCACCTTATATTCCAGCCATATAATGTACCTGGTGTTTCCAAGACGCACCATACTATTTTATTTCTCTGTCCAGTGGACCTTGGCTTCTGCTCCTAAAATGACCTTTTCCACTTTGAAGTGTGGAGAAGTGCTATTCACCCTTCATACCCATCTCAAATACTTTTTTTTTTTTTTTTAAGTTCAGCTCCATTCCCTGTTATGAATCATTCCCTCTCTTGGGGTCCCATAGAACAATGAAAACACTTATAACAATGCATTGAGATTACTTGTTCAAATAGGTATCTTCCCAGCAGATTGTGAACTTAGCAGGGGCTGAGTTCTGTCTTGGTCCCTGTTGCAGTACTGTGGGCATTTGGCATGGAGGAGATAGACTACAAGTTTAGGTAGACTGTGTAGAGTGAATAAGTAACCGAAGAGACATAATAGAAGAATTAAATATAAGCAAAAGCAGAAAAAATACATAAAATATGACACAAGGATATATGATATAAATTAGTACCTTCCTTTTTTTAAAATTTTTACCTAATGATAATAATTTTTCCTAAGTAATTCATTTGAATGTGAACATGTAATTCTTTTCCATAGAGGAAGAGAGAGTAGATGAACAAGTATTTTTTCTCCAAATACAGGCAATTTTATTTACTACAAGTTTATGATCCACCAATATATAGAACTCTAATGATAGTCTATACCAGGGGTCAGCAAATGTTTTATATAAAGTGCAAACAGTAAATATTTTAGACATTGCAGGTTCTGTGGTCCTGTCATAACTACTCAACTTTGTCATCATTGGGTGAGAGAAGTTATGGATAACACATAAGTAAATAGACATGGTGTGTCCCAATAAAACTTTCTTTATAGGCACTGAAATTTGAATGTTATATCATTTTTATGTTTCACAAAATATTATTATTTTCCTTATTTTTTTCAAATATTTAAAAATATAAAAGATCAAGTACAAAATAAGTTGTACAAAAACAGGTGGTGGGATAGATTTAGCCCCTGGGCTATAATTTGCTGACCTATAGTTTATACTTTTTTTCCCCTTAAACTTTGGCTCAAATGTTAGTTACTGTTTTGTGTGAACTTCTTTTCTAATATGAAAAAATTATTTCTTACTGGAAATAATAATTCCTTGAACACTGCAAAGAGTTAGAAACGTGAAATAAGAAGACGGATGATTGTCACATTGACGATAAAGGCCTAAGCCGTTGTTTGGCTCGGTGTATGCACACTGCAGGATGGAAAACGGTGCTCACTTTGTTTGTTTCCTTCCACACAAGAAAGGCTGAAAGGTAACCTGCAGAATGTTTCACCAACAGATTGGTCATGATCAGCCTATGGTGACTGGGTGACCATTGATGAAATACTCTAAATGTCCCACAATACAAATTCATTGCCAAATAGAACTGGGTGGTTTTGGTGAGATGTGCAACATACTGATGACACAATGAGTATTTTATCAACGCAAAATTATGAAAGAATAATTTTGGAGAATGATGTCCTTGCCTTCCAGAAGATGTAGCCCACAGGCAGCAGCTGCATTGCTACAGTTCAACACTGTGCAGGAGCCAAGCCCAGCCTCTTGTTAGAATGTCCAAAACACTTTATGTGGCAAAGTGCTTTTCAATTATTTATCAGCTAATTTAACTCACTAGCTCCTCCTCCCACTCCCAGGGGTGTGGAGACTACATTTTATAAATTGTGAAATCAAGATATTTATTATCCACAAAAGGTGCCTGATATGATTAGTAAATGGTGATGAGAAGGAGGGGCAAGTTTCCTTTTTAAAGTAGATCAACGGGCAAGGAGCATAAATAATTAATTAGATATGGATTGTGAAAGTGTTTTAAATGCAATGGAGCACCTAACTCAATTATTAAAGTCCATTTATTTTCAAAAAATTTACACTCCCCCTAAAAGTTTCTTATGAAACATAAGGAACCATCTTTCTCTGCATTTCATTTTAGAAGATGAGCCCTGTGAAATTTCCAGAAACTGTCAAGCTAAAATGGCAGGGTCATATTCTGACTTTCCAGGAACTCTATGCAGCTAAGATGTGAAGATGGTGGTGCTTCAAAACTACATGACATTTTCTTGTGGGAAGAGAAGGACTGGCACTTGGAAACCTTGACACGTGTCTGGGCTTTTCAGAGACACAAAGAGCATAGAAGAAATACTGTCACGGCAATTATATTTTCAAGGTAAAAAGAGACTGGTGGAAGGAACTGGAATTTGCTCTTTTATCTAAATTCCTCCAACTTGGTTGACCCATAATATTTATAAACTATCTTGCACACTATATGTGTAGTGATCTTAATTCCCTGTGAGGCAATGAGTATTCTGAAGATAAGTACCATGTTTTAAAAATACTTTTGATGCATTAGTTTCTCTATCTGAAGTGGCAGTATAAAAGTAGCTATTTTATTAGGTTGTGTGAAGGTTATTTAAAAATGCACATAAAACATTTATTATTAGCATATAGCAAGTATTCAATAAATGTAAACTCTAATTAAAAGTGCTAAGTATTGTTAAATAATGAGTTGATAAAAAATGGAATAAATGAATTAATGGATGAATACCATTGTAGCATCTGATTACTGCGTAGAGCTTGCCATTTCACCCAAATCTTAGGAATCCACTGAAGAACACCATCAAGTCCTTAGGGTGAGCTACTAGGTATTAAAAGATTGCAGTTCCTCTCCTATTACAGTCCTACTCCACTCCAGCTACACCAGGCTGTCCTGTTTGACCCTTGAAAATGCTATACATGCTCCTGCCTTTTTCCAGATAATTACACAGGTTGGTCTCTGACCTTCTAAAGGTATTTACTCAAGTTGTTATCGGTGGAAGTGGGGGATCCCTTTCCCCACTGGGTGCTGGGGGTCGGGTTCTTACAATATCTTAAGAAAAATAATTTTCTGAGACTCGCACAGGAGTAATTTTTATTTGCATGGAATTACATCCCTGTATTTCTAAATTTCCATTTCCCTTAACCCAGTCCTGGAAGCGGTGCAGCTGGGGATTCAGCAGAGCTAGAAGCAAAGCCAGTGTCCAGAGTTTCTGTTCCAGAGCGGAGCTGTGTCCAGTGTAGCATGGGGCTAGGTGCAGTCCATTAGTCCATTGTGTGGGGTCCCCATGGCCGTGAGCCATTTGGGAGAATGCAGGAGAGCACACTCCCTGCAAGAAGAGAGCCAGGATCCCAGCGCACAAGAGCGCAGAGAGGGAACTCCTTTTTTCAGAAGCTATGTGTCTCAGAATCTTCTCGAGCTTGTAGAGGCCACGCCTACTCTAGCCAATGACCTGTTGTTCCCAGGTGTGACCGACAGACAAGTACCTTCCCTATGTCGCTCAGACTTTACTGGGCATGTGTCTATTTTTACCTTCCGTTGGCTCCTTTCCAGTTAATAATAACTGGGTTAATTTACAACAGTATCATTTTGTCTCCCCCACAGATGCCTTCCTGGGCTTTCCAATTTAAAACTGCACCCTCCATTCTCCCCTCTCCCCTGGACACATACTTCCTACTCCCTTACCCTGCTTTGTTCTGTCCACATAGGACACACATATCATCACCTGACATGACAAGATAATATTTCTTATTTATTTTTACTTGGAATGTAAGCCCCATGATGTTTGGGATTTTTGTCTGTTTTGTTCACCACATTTGAATAAAAGTCCTTAGAACAATGCCTGGTACGTACTAGGTGACCAATGACATTTACTGAATGGATAACTGAACCATGCAAACCTACAATTTTATTTACTTATTTATTTTTTAAAATATGCCTTTATTGATTTCAGAGAGGGGAAGAGAGGGAGAGAGATAGAAACATCAATGATGAGAGTCATTGATCGGCTGCCTCCTGCATGCCCCCTACTGGAGATCTAGCCCAAAACCTGGGCATGTGCCCTGACCGGGAATCGAACCACCATCTCCTGGATCATAGGTCGGTCGAGGCTCAATCTCTGAGCCACGTCGGCCAAGCCAAACCTACAATTTTAACATAAAGAACAAGGGTAGCATGGCTCTGCTCATTGATTACAAAAATACTGATTAATTACTATGTTCCAGGAGTTGTGAAAGATACCCGAGTGCTTTCTAAAGATGAGTAAGATAATTTCTTGTGGGCAATAAAAGGGGTTCTATGAAAAGTAACCTCACAGGGTGATTTGATCATAAATTCCTAACTGGGCAGGTCGTAGTAGGTAGTCATACCCGAGGCCTATAAGTTCTTAATAAAAAGCTTATCTTCGCCTTAAGGAAGCCCTGTCCATTGTCTCTGTGTATTTAGATTAACGCACCTTTGAAATGCCCCTTTTCAGACCCCTACTTCTAATGCTTGACTACCCTTTCAGAGCCCTCCTTCTAAAGCGGCCACCCTCAAGAGAGCGCGTAATGATAACTATCCTGTAATCCAATTCCCACCTTACTTCCTCCCACCTCCATGTAATCTTCCTTACAGTCCCTCCTCAATCTCAAATGCATAAAAGAAACTACAACCTGTTCTCTTAAGCACTTGAGATCTTGTTCCCCAGCATATGTCATCTGCTTGGCTCAAATAAACTCATAAAAAGTCTCTACAGATTTGAACGATTTTCTTACATTGACACTCTGTGCAGGAGTATGGAGCTAACAAACTGGCATGATGGGTTTCAACAGCGCTATTTCCTTCTTGCCCAAAACTCAGCTCTGGCTCTGCGCCCCTCTCACCCATAGTCAATCTAAAAATCCTAGAATCCTGACAGCCAAACACCCCACAGGCAGAACTGCAGCCTAGCAGAGAAACACTGACTTCAAGCTGTGCTCTTATCTCCTGCTCACATCTTCACAAATCCAGGCAGCTGATAAACATTTAATGAAGGCTTACTAAGGTCCTGGCTCTTTGCTAGGTACTGTGGGAATTCAAAAGACTTGAGGAACAGTCATTGATGTCCATAGAAGAGGGAACAATATTAAAATTATGAATGGGTAAGTAAAAAAAGTTCTCAGTAAGTATAAAATATTTGATTCCAAACAGTAAGTACTTGGGGATTTACAAGGAAGGGAAAAGAAATCTCATCTCCGATCATTTGTGGACAGTAGTGAGTGATGATGTTGGAGATGTTGTACGCGCCATTCTTGAGATGCTTGCTTCTATGAAGTTTAGAAAAAAGATGAGTGTTTATCCACTACCACCAAGAGATAACGCATCAAGCTTAGTCATCACCTAAGTTTTCACATGCTCCTTGCTACAATCCAGCAAACCTGGCCCAATTGTTCCCATCTTTATAAAAAAATGAGGCTCAGGAAGGTTACACTACTTGCCAAAAGTGCTACAGAGTTGCCTGACATCAATGGCCATGTTCTGAAGACCAGGAAGGGATCTGTACAGTCATGAACTAAACGGTGTGTTGCTGAGACTCGAGTGTGACAACATTCAAAGCTAACAATTAGCAGACCCCTACTTGCCTGTGTGGCAGCAACAAGGCCTTTGCCAGCAGGTGGCCTCCCCCTCAGCCACACCTTCCATTTCATAGGGATTCAGACATTTGTTCCCCACCAGATACACTGCTTCTATCTAAATTGACCTTGATTGTAGACTCAAGAAATTTGGAACTTTTAGAGCTGTAAGGCAAAAATCAATGTGGGTGTGAGAAAGCCCTTCAGAACCTATAACCTAACTTAATTACTTATTCATCATGGTTTAATCTCCTGCAGTCCAACAAGAAATAATATTTGGTGGGGAGTCATGTGCTCGAGCTCTGGGCACAGTGTTGTATGGCCTTTGAGCATCCTCAAAGGGACAGTGTGATATAGCCACAGTTCTGTGGACTTCAAATCCCAGGATCAGCAGACCTGAGTTTGAATCCCAGCTTGATAAACACACACTGAGAGTCCTGTGACAAGATCCCCTCACTCTCTTCACATTTGTACAATGACGAAGGGAAGAGATGGAATATGCTGTCCCTTCCAGTTCCTGAGGACTGAGCTGACGAACTAAATACACTCATAGGAGGTGTCTGTAGACCATAAGGACCTTGGAATTTGTCATGGAGTTCTTGACCCAATGAGACCCTTTTCAAGTAAACTGTTTCTTCTGAAACAGTTGCTGTCTCTGAGAAATGAGCTATTTAAAAAGCTACTGAAAAACAAAAGCAATTAAATCTGGAAATGCAGTAAACTGTGATAAAGGTGTGTTCACTGACTCCTGCTGGTGTTTATATTGCTATTTCTCTTCTGCCTGTCAGACTCATTTCAGAATTCTATAATTACTGAGGGCAACCATCTCATCCAAAATATCCATAGAGTTTACTCAGTTTGGATTAGCAGGTGATTTCAGCAATTTCTGTTCAGCATCTTTATTATTTCAAATCACATTATAAACCAGCAGGATGCAAAATTATATGGGTTCATATAGTGTTTCAATTACTGTCTTTCCCATAGACACACACCCCTGCCTCACTTGTTCATCTCTTCAGTCAGTCACAGAATGTTTTCTTTCCCTTCTTTTAATTTCCCTCTAAATGCTGCTTTTGTTACCCTGCCTTGCTTGAGATCTGTTCAATCCCTTCTCTCATCTCTTAACTTCTTTTTCCTCCAAACAGAAAAACAAAAATAATTTGGTGTATAGCACACATCCTCAGTGGTCAGTTTTTGTGTTTTAGGTGTTTGCTTTTGTTTTTTTGGTTTTGGTCCTCAACATGCGTCCTATTTCAACTTCCACTCACATGCTCAAATAATTGACTTCGAGAATTCACTCTGCATCTATAAGCTTATTAAAGCAGAATAGATGGACTAAGAGACCCTTGGAGGCAAAAAGTACAAACTCATCCCTATCACTTGGCTTGTAGCCTGCGCTGCCATCCCCAAACAAATAACTGCAATTTCCTCTCAAACTTGTTCTCTGATTCCTCAGTCTGATAATTATTATTTCTCTCAAGTTATGACCTCTTTGCCCTTATTAACCCTAACATTTATGCTTGAGCTAGTCAGTCCAGTCTTATCTGGGGCCTCAGAGAAGGACCCGGAGATCCTGCTGCTTTCATCTGTGCATGACATGTAGAGAAAGAGATTGCAGAGGCGCAATGCCACTGTAACTGTCACGGCCACGGTTTAAGGTGCCACGTCCTTTCATCAGGACTACTTCTACAGCTGTCTACAGTCTCAGTTTCCTTTGGTCCTTCCTCCACATAGCAGTCTGGGTGACCTTTCTAAACGAAAATTTTATATTTCTAGTTTCCTGTTCAAACCCCTTCAATAATTCTTTTTTTCTACTTAATGAAGCCCTAGCCTGAATATTCAATGAAGAATAGAAATAGAAAGACTTTCTAACAAGGTTTTTCTGTAGGACAGGCAAGACTGGATGAAAGTATATTGACAAAACTAAATTTGTAGACTATCTACAAGATTTCACATCCTTTAGAAAACCCATCCCCTTATTCTCTCAATAATCCTGCAGAGTAGTAATAATTCTATTGACAGATGGAGATGACAGGAGTGATTATATAAATAAGTGATACATAATTTGACCAAAGTTACATAGCTAGAAAGTTATGAGGTCAAGATTCAAAGTCAAATTTTCTCTATGTTGAAGTCTCTGCTCCTCCTACCACACCATGTTAGAGGGAGCATGATAGAATTAGTAGGAAAAAAGATGAACTAGACAGGAAAGTACTTAAAATTATAAATAAGAAATAATGGGAATTTACTTCAACTGAAAGTCAGCTAAAAAACCACCTAAGCCCTGGCTGGGGTGGCTCAGTTGATTGAGTGTCGTCCCATGCACCAAAAGGTTGCTGGTTTAATCCACACCTGGGTTATGGATTTGGTCCCCAACTGGGGTGTGTACTGGAGGTAACAGATCAACATTTCTCTCTCACATCAATGTTTCTCTCTCTCTCACCATCTCCCTTATTCTCTCTCTAAAGTCAATAAATATATATTTAAAGAAAAAAAAAATCTAAGAAAAACTAAGAATTTTATATATGTCAAACTTGTTTCAGGTGATTTCATGGAGGGATTTAAAAGCTAGAGAGAGTGCTCAGACTTGACTCAAAAGGAGACAGAAAAACAATGCAAGGTTTTGAACTTAGGAGGGTGGCATTGACCGATCAAAGTAGGCTTTTTAGAAGAGTAGTCTGGATACAGTAGATGTAAACTCCATCTCAAGGGTTAAGAAGTGAGCATGCCAGGATAGGACCCTGAGAGTAAAGCTGTAGAAACAGGAGAAGTTCCCAGGGAAGCTGGGAGATGACTGTCCAGGCTGGAACTGAATGCAAATGGCCAAAACAGGGCCAGGCCAGAAGAACAAACTTTAGAGACTGACAGAACTTGAAAACAAAGACAGAGCCAACTTCTTCTTTTGTTCATGATCTTACTATAATTCTTTATAATGCCATGAATATGCTCTTATATGCCTTCAACACTTCACAATTGAAAATGAAGGTTGAAAAAGACTGATAGATAAGTTTTGACGTGAAGGTGGAGGAAGTTTACAAAATTGAACACCCAGTTATCATGTGAGCACAGAAAGCTGAAGATGAGGTGGGTCCAAAAAGACTGGGTAGGCAGGGGCAGGAGAGATGGACGTCAGACAGGTGTCATCGGGTAAGACAGATAGGGATAGGGCTCTTATTGGAGCTGCCAAGATTTATATCTGCATGATCTATGCAGCATTCTGTAACTGGTTCTTAAAAAATCCAGTCCTTTCTGATATCATTCATAACTAAGGATTAGAGAAGCGACGGACAGCTAGGAGGCTTATATAGTGTTTCAGTTTTGAAGTGTTGAAGACCAAGACTAGATAGTTGATGAGACAGTAGAAAAAAATGAACTTAAGTTTCTTTTTTAAAGGGAGAAATAGCAGTAAGTAATGATGGAAGGAAAGAACACTTGAAGAAAATCACATCAAAGATTTTTCTCGGATTTTACTCTCCAGTTAACGCTTATGCTTATCTCCCTGTTATTGATCTTCTCATATTTATTCTGCCAATGAAGCCAAAGGAGTTCTCCCATGATGGAATCAGTGAGGAAGAATGAAGATGTGTAGGTGCCAAAGCTGACACAATGCAATCACCTCCATATCATCAGCTTGGTTGGAAATGTAAATGCAATTCTCACTCAGTACATTGTCTCAGAAACACAATGTTAGCTCCATTGGCTACTGTAAAATGCAAAACAATCATTTATCAAACTGCTGGTATACGAAAAGATTAGAGCAGTGAAAAAAACAAACATGGCATGTGATGGGACAGTCCCTATATACTAATGCAGCCAACGTAAAGGCATGGTATCAATTCCCAATAACACCATAGTGCATTAGACATGCCAAGTCAACGGTGAGTCTCTTCTTCCACTGAGCCCTCCTCAGACTGTCTCCTATCACCATCAGTGGTGTGCCCTTCAGAGAATACAAACGTATTTTTACATAAGCCTGAGTAAAATAAAATTAGACAAGGCAAATAAGTAAATCACATATAATATTATGGTAATTTATCAGTATTCCCAACTAATCACTGCCTTCTCTGTGTGAGAAATATAGTTCTCTGCCTCACAAATATTGAACTTGGTCATGTGATTTATTTTTGGTCAATAGAGTGAGCAGAAGTAATAAATGCCACATCTGAGTAGAAGCTTTAAGACTCATCAGAGAGTCTTATTTTTGCTATATTTCTCACTGCCTTAACACATTTGTATCATAATATAGGGGCTACTCCATTAGCCTAGGTCCCAGAATAATTACTGTTAATGAATGTGTAACATAAATAAGTCTATTTTGTCAACATTAACCATTACAGTTTGGGATAACCCTGTCTGATCTGATGGAAACAAGGGTAAAGTCACTTTTACATTGTTTTTAAATATGAAGAGGCAACTTGGTGCAGTGGAAAAACAATGAGTTTAGAGTTAAACAGACCAATGTTTTAATCCTATTGTAGCTACCTAAGTCCAATTGACCTAGGTCATTATTTAACCTCTCTAAACCCTAATAATGATCCTTCCTTCCAGATGGGCAGTTGAGGATGAAGAGGCATCACATGCAATGCACATAGTACAAGGAAGGCCCTCAATAAGTGTCAGTTATTTCAAAAGTTGTGCAGGACAAAGTATGTCCTCATTATTTATGGCAAGAGGGATCACATTTTCTATACTAAAATATGAGTGATATGTTCACAAATAAATAAAATAGAATATCCTAACTCAGATCTATGTTAAGAATCAAAATATATTTTTAATAAACCCAAAGAAAGGATTTGAGGCTAAGTCAAAAATACCGCATTAAAGAAGCTTACAGTGAAGTTGGGTAACTGCTAATCACACAGGAATTATCAGTGAAAAACATATGGTATAATATATAATGTACAAATATCAAAAACTCATTACTACCATGATTACTTTTTTTATGAGTCAGGTATTACACTCAGTGTGTACACTTTGTAAATATACACACATATACACATACATGTATATGTATACATATATTAGCCCTTATCACCTCCATGTAACAGATGAGGGCACTAAGGCTCAGAGAGGGCAAGTTCAAGGTCACATGACTAGGAAGCATCAGAGGCTGCATTCAAAGGCAGGCCTGTCTTTCTACAGAATTCTTAAACACTGTTTTCATCAATAGCACCTTTCCACACTCGGTATGAGGAGCCCAGCAGGAGTGAAGCTTAACTGCTCTGCAGGGAGTGACTATGCAAAGGTTCTCTGCCTTTTCAAGGGCGTAGCACTCCCACCCGACCTAAAAAAAAATTTAGCAGAAGGTCTCATCTGCTTTTTGTTTGGCAGGTGGAGGAACTCAAAGGAACAGGCAGAAGCCAATCTAAAAAGAAAGAGGTCTGGAAGTAGGTAGAAAAGTGTGCACAATGGGGTTTGGTTAATTTGCCTTCCAGCTGATGAGTGAACTCTGTCACCTAGTGAGATCAGGCAAAACCAAAGCCTTCCCACACAAGTCCCGGGGCCGCCAGTGTGCGAAGTCCTGGCCTCCGCCCTCGGACCTGCAGCACTCAGCTGGGTGAGCAGGACGGAGCCAGGGTGGCTGTGAAGCGAGGGTCCTCAGATAATGCCTGGACCGCCACAAACATGAGCGGAACCTGGTAATAAGCAAGCCAAGTACTAACTAGGCCATACCTAGATTCCTGGAGAAAACCAACTAAAAACTTCCCCTTAGCTAGCCTTTGCTTTTCAATGTATAAGACAATTTTAGCCTAGCTTACTTCAAAAATTTCCTCTCTTGGTGAAACACGAGAACATTTACAACAAACATCCATACAGTTACAAATAAAACTTTCAGCATTTCCCAATCTCAAAAAAATGAAAGATTGAAGAGCCCTTGAGCCGTTGAAATTCATACCATTAATCAAAGAAAGTAGTTTCTCTCTGTTTTTCCCTCTGCCTGCGCCCCTCCCTTCGCTGCTCTCCCCCCCTCCCCCCACCCCAATACTGAAAGAGGAGGAGACAAGTTTGGGGCCTCGCTGGACTTCTAGTCTGCACTATTTTTGTGCTATCTGTTTCTGTTAGCTGTGGTTTATCGACTCAGTCCCTCCTCCAAGGCGGTATATAACAATTTAAAATCTCATTTAAGATCACACAGCAAGTTACGTGGAAAAAAATCATGAATTTAAACTGACTCCAAAGCCTGTGTTCTTTTCACTTTACAGTGAAATGTTAAAAAAAGCGAAGAGAGTAAAAATGTCCCTTCCTGCCCCTGCGTTGTCTCTGACACTTTGCTGCTTTCTTAACCCAACTCGGCCTAATACAGGTCTACACTTTGCATTTCTAGCTACCTCTACCATCTCGTTTCATAATCCAGTTCCTGCCAATAGCCAATATCCAAATGGAAAACAGACACCCACATGCAGTGAAGTTTTCTCTAAAGGTTTAAGTGTTTAAAAGTTTAACAGTTTTCAGTGTAGTTTCATTGGATATACTGCCCCTAATGAAGCAGATGTAGTGACTGCTTGCTCACAGAGAGCTTCAAATTAAGTTCAGGAAACAGAGCATAAGCTCATTCAGCAATTAATTAAGAAGCTCCTAAGTGCCAGGTACTGTTCAAATTTCCAAGAACTATTGGTTGGGGAAAAGAGTTGTGATTGAATAATATCTTCCAAAGGCACAGGAGAAGCCATGAGGACACATGTCATGTGTTTGCCATCACTATTCCATCCCATGCATGAAGAGGAATTCTGGATCCTTCTTTCATTTTCTTTCCTTTTCTTTTCTTCTTTGCCCCTCTTCTGTTTTAATATCACAGTTAGAAACTTTATTAAAAGCAAGGACTCCAGGGACATCTCAGAGGGAGAAGTCAAACTGAATGAATTTGTTTGTATCAGACACTTCAACCTCTGGTCAGCGCCAGTCTAACACCAAATGCTGGACTAAGTGAGACACTTCGGTTCTGTAAGGTTCATTTTGATTCTGAAGCAGTGAATCTTTTTGGTCTTCTGGGTTAAAGTTTATTTTACAGAAAATAAAAACAAATACGTTTGAAGTGGGAGAAACAAAAAAGCCTGGTCCTTCCAGAAGTCTAAGAAGGGCCTTTCTGTTCTTCCAAAGGGTTGTACACGTAACTACAACATGAGATGGGGACAACTCCAGGGACAAAGCAGGGCAGGGTACAGAGGATGGTGACTCATGACTCTAGCAAAATAAAGCAGAACAACAAGCATAATAGAACTGAACAGTTTGTTATTCAACCACTGAATAGCACAATAATTGTTAGGCCTGAAGAGCAATATAAATAAGTACTTATACATTGTGGGATCAGGGATATACGCTGATTCCACTTACGAGTCACTGTACTTGACTTTATTATTTATTTATATTATTTGCAGGCCTAAGATTGAAATTCAAATACTCTGCTGACAGAAAATGTCTTAAGCTTACAAAACTGCTGAAATTCAGCACTCCAGGAAGCAATTCCTCTCCCACTTTGGAGTATATCCATGGCATTTAACACAAGTGATTAAACTGCTAATAGCAATTTTGCTCAGCAACTTCCACCACTTTTACTGTCTACATTCCAAAGACTCATCTGTGCCAGGGCTCAGCATCCAAAGATGAAGCACAAGAACTGTATGGTGAATGCAAAGCATATATTCTGCTTAATTGGAATGCTGGAATGTGCTTTTTAATGAGCAAAAGTTATATTTTTCAAAATGAATTATAGAAGGATTTTGGAAATTTGCTCTCATTGAATCCATACTCCCAGAGAAAGTACTTCAAAGTTTTCTCTATTTAGTGGACAGAGAGAGAGAGAGAGAGAGAGAGAGCAAATTTGTGATTGATTCCTCTATGCCAGACAGTGACCTGTCTTCAATCCCTTCTTTTTTCCCAGTAAGCTGAAGCTACTGAGTTTACTGACCTCATGAATTCATGGCAGTGGACAGAGGTAGCTGAAAGTCAAGTACCATTTCAACATCTGAACTTTCCTTTAGCAGCATGTTTATTTACTGCTCATGGAATAACAAAGAAAATAAAATAGAATGGAAACCAACATTTGTCTCACCCTTACCACATGCCAGCACCGCTCTAAGTATTTTACACACACCCCATAGGATAGTGACTTAGACCACACTGGGTTTGCACATTGATAGCGTCACCTCTGTAGTATATAATTTAGCTTCACTGAGACTCACTTTTCACATTTTTAGAAGGGGCCTAATTATTCTTTCCTTAGGAGGTTGTTACAAAATCTAAGATAATGGAAGGTTGACTCAGGTCCAGAAACAGCAAACACTGTGATCTCCTGAGTTAAAGTCCCTCTTAAAGGCAATAAAGATCATTGCTTTTCACACAGAAGAAACTTCAGGATTTTCCTGAGGTTGAGTGGCCTTTCTGGACTTTCAAATGGCTATGGACTTTGCAATGATGACACACAGAGAATTATGTATTTATTCGTCAAATTGTGGGTATGGGGAAAGGGGCAAACTTTGATTCCCACCCCTACTACGTGCAAATTTAGCATTTTACATTCTTTGTAAATTAGAATACACACAGGTTGAGGGGCTCATATTTTTGCAGAAAATAATAAACACACTTCTCTGGAAAGAAATTGCATTCTATATTTCTAAAATCTATAATTTTAGGGAGGTCTTGATAGAGGAGAGTGAAAATATTTCTAATATAATTAAATAACTATTCAAATAGCAGTGTTTACTTTGAAAATAACACCTCCAGATAAGGTTTGATCGGATGTCATAAAGAAAACAAATAATCTCCTCTGTTTTTCCAAACGAAAAGGTTGAACTCCAAATCTATCCGGAGATAACTCCATACAGCTAAACAAAGAAAAAGGCGAACTGCCCACCACAGCTCACTTCCCTCCCCCCACCCCTGGAGAGATCTTTTCCCTCCTAAGTTCACTCTGCGTTTCCTCTTATTTGTTCACAGACAACAGTCAAGGTAAACAGCTTTTCTCTCTCCTATTCTTATCCCCACTGCCATCCGCTCCTTGAAATTTTCTCTGCACCTTGAGCCACCTTTGCAAACCTCCATCACTTCTTCCTTCCCAGCCCCCACCACACAGCTGACCCCAGCAGGCATAAGGCAGAAAGGAGCACATTGTGGGACACAGTCGACGGGGAAGTAATGGAGGGGGAGCTGCACTTTAAAGAAAGGCAGCTGTGCAGGGAAGAGAGGGGGGAGAATGGACATGGAGGCTTGGTAGCCATGAGGCGCACGGCAGACATTCTCGGGGAGGAAACCAAGACTAAAGCCATCGGTGAGCTGCTCTAACATGCACACTATGAGCTGAAGCACCAGGAAAACCCAAACACCAAGGATTATAGTCTTTTCTCTCAGAAGGAATAAAAGTATTAAATATTAAAGAGTTTCTCTAGTGAGAAATTCCTTGGAAGGCTGGTATCGTGAAGGGGCTTAATAGAAATCATTCTGGAAAGGAAATCTGGCATCAAGTAAATTTGGGAAATGCTAATATTTGAAAGAGCAGGACTTGCCATCGACTTTCTACACTAAGGCGGGGACATGGCATGCAAAGTTTTCTAAATGTATTAGAGTTTGGATTGCTTTTCCCATTTTAAAAACAAAATCTCTGAAGACATTCTCGTTCCATGGCACATTATTTAGGAAATGTCATCTTACATTGACTCCTGACTATTCTATATTTAGAGCCAGATTTCAACTCCCAGAGGACAGGGATCTTTCTGATTTGGTAATTCCTCTGTCCTCCATATAGATGACAATAAGTATTTATGGGGTTGGTGTTTAGAGCTTCAACTCTGGTCACATTCTATCATTTCTGGGTTGGCTTTTGACAGGTGTAAATTTAAACTTTCTAAGGCTATAGTTAGTTCCTCATGTATCAAATGAGGATAATAACATTTTTTTCAGAGGTATGTATATAACTGGGTGCAATTTATATAATGCAAATAAAGAGCTTAGCACCATAACCTGCACCAGGGAGTTATACAATAAATGCTGTCTTTACTACTGTTGTTAGTATTGAAGTGCAATGATTTGTCCCGGGATGTATAGCTTTTCAGCACCAATGCCTGTCTGGGAAGCAACCATCTATTTCAAAGGCTATTACATTGAATATATATATTATTATTTATATTTACATTTACATATACATATTTTACACACACACACACACACATATATATGTATATATATTAGGCAGACTATGACTTTTTATCTAAACATTAAGTATGGTCTCTTTGAATCCTTAATCATTTTTCCAGCTTTATTGAGATATAACTGACATGTAACATTGTGTAAAGTTAAGATATAACATGCTGATTTGATACATGTATACACTGCAAAAGGATTACCCCATAGCATTAGTTTACATAGCCATCATGTTAAATAACTTTTTGTGTATGTATGTAGTGAGAATATTTAAGATTTATTCTCTTAACTTTCCAGTATATAATATGGTATTAACTATAATCACCGTGTATACGCTATAGCCCCAGAAACGATTCATCTTATAACTGGAAGTTTGCGCCCTTTGACCGGCATCTTCCCACTTCCCTTACCCCTTGGTAACCACCATTCCACTCTCTGTTTTTATGGGATCGGCTTTTTAAATTCCACATGTAAGTGACATCATATAGTATTTGTCTTCCTCTGCCTGATTTATTACATAAAATATATTTTAATGTTATCTAATCAGTGAATACAGATATGATAATTAGATGATTATAGGTCATAGGAAAGACTGATCTATGTTGATGTTGGCTTACCTCTTCTCCCATTTACACTGGAAAATATAAAATTGAATAAAAAAATAACTGAAATAAACTTAAACTCTTCTAGGCCCATACATTATCTTTGCTAGTAAAGTAGAATGAAGAATTATAGTTTGGCTGCACAGCCTGAGAAGAAAGAAAACAGGAGAGTAAGAACTCTAAACTCAGGAATCCAGCTCCTGGTTTGTTTCACTGACTTACCCTGAGGCAGTAGCTCACTATCTTTAAGTTTAGTTTCCCATTATCTCTGTAAAAGATGGATGGTTTTTACAGGATTCCTATATGGGAATTGGCAATTAATAATCATACAAGGGTGCCTGGAAATACAGGTCATATTAGCTAGAAATTGACCAGTAACTTTAATATTGTATTTTTTTGTTAGAAAACAGGTGGAGCTGGAGCGGGGGAAACCAATATTATTTGAGTGCCAATGTGCCAGTCACTGTGTTTCATTTAAATTCCACCACAATGATGTCAGACAGGGAAAACAATCTAGTGTTTGCTTAATAAACCAGAAAACTAAGGTTCAGAAAAATTAAGAAAGGTGTCCAAGGACACCCAGAGAATAAAATCAGTATTTTAAATAATATCTGATGGACTTCAAATTCTCTGTCTTTTCACTGTACCACTCTAACATCCCTTATTATTATTTTTCATGCATTTTTTTTACACTTGCTCTATGCCAGGGATTATCTTTACTTGAAGTCACTCAAAAATATGAAAGACACAAAGCAAGTTGAAGCCACAATGAGATATCACCTGACATCTCTCAGAATGGCTTTCATAAAAAAGATAAGAAATAATAATTGTTGGAGACAACATGAAGAAAAGGGAACCCTTATGCCCTGTTGATGGGACTGTAAATTGGTGCAGGCACTATGGAAACAGCATGGAAATGCCTCAAAAAATTAAAAATAGAATTACCATGTGATCCGGCAATTCCACTTCTGAGTATCTATCCGAAGAAAACCAAAACGCTAAATCAAGAAGATATGTACATCCCTATGTTCATTGCAACATTATTTACAATAACTAAGATACGGAAACAACCTAAGTGTCCAACGGTGGATGAATGGATAAAGAAGATGTAGTCTGTGTGTATAAATATAAATATATATGCAAATATATACATATATGTACATATATATACTGAACACACAAAATGGAATACTACTTATCCATAAAGAAGAAAATCTTGCCATTTGCAACAACATGGATGGACCTTGAGGGCATTATCTTAAGTGAAATAAATCAGATGAGAAAGGCAAATGCTGTATGATCTCATTTACACGTGGAATCTAAAAACAAACAAGACGCATAGAAAGAGTGAACAGACTGGTGACTGCCAGAAGCGGGGAGTGGAAAGTGGAGGATATGGGTGAAGCTCAAATAGTATAAACTCGCAGTTATAAGATGAGTGAGTTCTGTTCACTGTAGTTAGCAATTCCATATTATATACTTTAAAGTCACTAAGAAACTAATCTTAAAAGTCCTCATCACAAGGAAAAAATTATGACATGTTATAATTATTGAGGTGGTCATTTTGCAATATACACATGTATCAAATCATTATGCTGTACACCTTAAACTAATACAGCGTTATATAAAACTGGGGGAGAATGAAGACAGCCTTTGCCCTCAAGAATCTTATCAGCAAGGTACACCAAATTCCACCTCACCTCTGTGTAGTGCTTTTTGCAATGTTAGAAGTCTTTTATTCCTTCTATGTCTGAGAACATCTAATATCATGCCATAATACTGATTTTATTTTTGTTATTAAAAATCTTTAATGTTTTATTTGAAGTGTGTCCTATGCAGAGCTCCCAAATGAATAACTTATACCATAAAAATACACTTTCTAGCAAGTATATACTTATGAATGTATTTCCTATAGAAGAATATATATTTACATTATATTTTAATAAATAAAAAATTTTAAATAGAAAGCATAGAAATAAATGGTCTAAAATTTGTACCTGCTAAAGTGAGCAGATCCCCAGAATTTCATCTTGCTTCCTTTTTGCATAGTCTTGCAGTTTCTGAATTTAAATGAAGAATTATTCTAGACAAGGGTTCAAAGAAACAAGATCACTGAATATCTGAGTTTGAAGACATTGATGAGAAGGTAAAACAGTGGAAAAGGGAGCAAGGTGGATTACCTTAAATTAACATACAATGGATGAATCAATAATGAAGATGTGAGATACATATAATGGAATACTACTAAGTCATAAAAAAGAAGGAATCCTTCCTATTTGCAACAACATGGATGGAGCTTGAGGGTATCATGCTAAGTGAAATAAGTCAGACAAAGACAAATACCATATGATTTCACTTATATGTGGAATCTAAAAATACGCAAGACAAAACAAATGAACAAATAAAACCAAACAAAAACAAACTAAAAAATACAAAGACTAGACTGGTTACCAGAAGGAAAGGGGTTTGGAGGGAGGGGAGGGTGAAAGGGGTGAAGGGGATCAACTGTATGGTGATGGGTGATAACTAGTCTTACAGCGTAAATACTATGTAGTGTACATAATTACTGAATTATAATATTTTACATCTAAAATATGTATAATCTTGCATAGCAATATTATCACAATAAAAAAAATACATTTTTAAGAAGGAACACCTTGCAACCCCTACCCATTCCCCTAGATGGCTCCCAATACCAAGCAGCTCCCTATCAGTGAAAACTGCCCTAGATCTCCACCTGCTTATTTTAGCTCATTTGTAATCAGAGCCAGACAGGCAGAAAGAAGCAAAAAGTTCAATCCCCTTGTGATTTCATGAATCATTAGACAAATGTGCTGAGTGAAGAAAGAAGGTAGAACAGTGTCCCACTACTATAGAAACTGTCACCTAAATAAAGCACAGGGCATTCAGGGGAGTCCCAATATTAAACAGAAAAGAATATCAGTGAATTGGTAAGTGGAATGATCAGTGTAACCCTGACAACATTCACCCTCCAACCCCCCTCACACAGCAGTGGCATAACCTTTTTTATTGATACATATGGAATAGTGGTTTGCAAACTATGGTTCCAGACCAGCAGCCAGAGCAACATCACACGAAGATGTGATGCAAACTCACAGGCCCCAAATGCACTCAGGGGACCACTCACCTGAGTACATTTACACACAGGAGCTAAGAGAAATCTATTTAGGGTATTACCCGGAGTGCTCTTTTAACTGGGAAATAAAAGGAGGTGACATTAACTAAGCCCCTATTACAAATCAGAGACCTCACACTTCATTTAATACACACATACCTCAAATCGCTATGGCACAACCTGCGCTATAATTACTCTCGGTGGAGAGCCTCCTTCAATGTGTTCTCCGTTGTTTGTTTTCCAGGATGAAGACTCTGTCAGCCTAGGAAAGGCTTTCTCACCAATGATTCACACTAGACTTGAAAGCGAAAGCTGTCTTTATTTTGTGCCAAACCCAAAACAGATAAAATAATTGAAATAAAAAGGAGGCTACCCTGTCAGATGATCAAACAGGCAAAAATCACTTAAGCATTGGGAAGGATGCGGGAAACATACATTGCTGTTGGGAGTGTCAGCTGTTACAACCTCCTGGGAAGGCACCGTGGCAGCGTGCTTTAAAGTTGAAGATACACACTTCCACCACCCAGTAATTTCACGGTTACGCATCAACTGCAGCTGCACTAGGAGAGGTGCATAAGGCTGTTCACCTTAGAAGTGTGTTCGTAGTAGCAAAAATTGGAAACTCTCAGTGGGGAGATGCATAAACTGTTCAGTCACTCACTGCAGCACTATGTAGCAGTAAAAATGAGAGAAATAAAAACAATCACATCAAGAGAAACGCCACATGACACCATTCATGCAGTTTTAAAACCCACAAAAAAATATCATATATTGTTTATGGTTATGTATGCATACAGAAAAAATAAAAACATGGGTAGGCAGGGTACATAACTACATTAAGACTAGCATTGCTTTTGGGTCAGAAAGAAGGTGAAAGGGATGAGGGATTTAGCTTTTGCTGGGCCTGTCTCGTTTCCTAGAAGTGGGGTTCTGGAAGGAAATAAAAAGTATTAACATCTGTTAGCTCTGTGTCCTAAGTACATGGCAGGGTATTGTGTTGTTTTCCAAGTTACTCTGTATGCTTCCAACATTGTCTAACTTTGAAAGTCTAAAATTAAAAAATCAAATGTTAATTTAGATAAAATAGTACTTGGGAAAATTTACAAAAGACTCTGACAACACCAGGTATTAATTTTCAACTGTTTTTGCCTTTATTTGTTCATGGAGGTATTTGTTGTATGTAGAATAGCAACTGGTAAGTGGTAGACATCCCATAAGTATTTAGTCTATGATAAAATGAATTGTATTTTTAAAGAAATTCAAATTTTAAAAAACTTTGTCTCTTTAATCCTATCATACCACAAAGCACCTCCATTTTTCTGCTTTCCTTTTTAGGCTTATCCAATATTCATATTATTTTACAGGACAATCAATGTGCATGTATCATTTTTATTTTTCAGTGAACATTACATAACAAACACACTTCCCTGTTCCAATCTTTATTATTCCTAAGAAAATGCTCATTGGATTCATCATAATTGACTTAATCACTCCTCTACATGTTTCTAATTTTTTACTATTGTAGATAATGTTGTAATAAATATTGCTATTTGGACAGTTTTGTTCTAACAGCTTTCTTCTTATGTAAAATTATTTCCTAAAGATAAATTTCCAGAATTGATATTCCTGGATCAATGGGGCTTGAACATTTTCATGGCTATTTTCACAGACTACATTCTAGAATGATTATACAGATTTACACGGCCTCCAGCAGGGTATGAGCGCACTCTGTCCTCTCTTCCTTTCCCTATTCATCTTACTGGACTCCCGGGCTCAGCGGCATGGCGTTGGAGGATCTGTAAAGATCAGGAGGCCCCACGTCCCAGTAATAGGGTGACTTACACTTATTGGGTCCCTACTATAAACATGGCACCACCTTAAATGCTTAACATGAATTACGTCTGCTTCTCAGAACAACCTGCTTGGTAGGTATTATCATCTTCACTTTATCAATGTTAAACCCCAAATTCCTGGAGGTCAAGTAACTTGTCCAGGGTCACTAACTAATGCATAACCTTCCCATTATTTCACTGTTTCTTCTCAATGGACAAGGTTTGAGGTAAGGAGGCAGAACTAGTACCTTGACTATTGGAGCAAGAGGGTTGCAAAAAGATAAATTCTAGAAGATCCGTACTGTTACAAGATGGAAAAAAATAGCTCATCTTTTGCTCCCACACCCTCTTTACAATCACATGGCCACACACAAATGCCCCTGCCCAGAGCACTATCAAGGCTAGAGAAGTTTTCTGCAGCTCTACCTACCCACTAGCTCAAGAGCCATTCTTATAGGAAGGCTGTGAGTAGCAGGGACGGAGCTCATTAAATGGTTCCGGAGATTTATAAAGAAAGAGTAACACTGGGTATACCTGAAGCTTTGGGATCATCAAAGGGAGAAAATGTAATGAATATACGCACAGCATCTGTGTGTGTGTGTGTGTGCATTTATGTATGTGTATACACAGAGTGGGCCAGTATTGCTATGTTTGACCGCCATCAAATCCATCCCATGACCTAACATACATACACAGAAAAAAATTGGCCAAGATATATAAGTGGCAGGGCTCTGACACAAATGGTTGGATTCTTACCAATTTTGTGTGGCTTGATGGTAAGAACAAAATTTGGAATCAGTTCTGTCTTAAATTCCCATTCCACTACTCAATATACGATCTTAGCTGAGGTTACTTGACTCCAGTTTTTCACCTGTGTATCTTATAGTACCAATATCATTGGATTGATTGTAATAAACATAGTCCCTGATAGGTACTAAGCACATTAAATACATTTTAGCCACTACCACCATTATCATCATCATTCACCAATATAATGAGAAGATCCATGTGCATATGTAATTTTGCAGGTATCTTGAGTGAAGAATACAGGATGCATGAAGATAATGCATATAAAGAGGCTAGCGTAGCACCTAGCATAGCATGGAGTGTACACAGATGCACTGATCAGTTTGGGTTTATATTGGCCATCTCAGGTACACGGGAAGGAAGGGCCCTTCTCCACATGCCAGGATCTCTCTTCGCCATTCCAAAGACTGCCTACCTTCAGGTACCCAAACGCTCTCAGGCTCTTCTCCGCCTCTTCCTCACTTCCCTCAGACCCCCCAGTTCTCTCCGCCTCCCCCTCAGCTCTCTGTTGCCCCAGACCTCTCTCTTTCTTTCCCCACCTTTTCATTTCTCTTCTCTTGTCTGCCTCTAGTCAACATCTTTGCTTACCTGCTACCCTGTCTCTAGGTCTCAAGAGAAGATAAATGAAGTGAGGTAGTCACTAAAGTCCAAGCAAATAAAGTAACAAATAGGGTAATTTTAAGTAGAGTTTCTTTAGTGTTACATGTACAGGCATTTTTAAAATCATGCATTTAAAAAGCTACATATAATAGATCAAATTATCTGTTGCTTTGCAATGCATAACTGTTTGGGTTATATTATTTAATACTTTACTTATGTGAACACTTTCCCTGTTACTTCAAGTGTAAAATGAATTGATCAACCTGTAAATGATATGCAAATTAAACAAATATGAATATTAACGTTGTTTTGAAGAACAGTTGCATTTTAAGATAGAAAGAACTTCCACAGAAGCGAGTACAGATTTTATTATTCCAATCACAGACTTAATTAAATAGCAATTACTATTATGATGTCTTTTTAAAATATAGCTAACAGTTAACCATGAAATACTCCCAGTTAACCTATGATTATGTGACAGCATATTGCTAGTAGATGACAAATTGGTTAGTGAAAATAACAGAAGATTCCAGATTCAGATACCTGGATTTGAAACGTGGTTATCCGATTTATTCCCTATGTGAATCTAACACTTCTGATCTCAAAGTGTCCTTTTCTGCTAAGTGAGAATAATTATGTTAACTTCTTAGGGTTGTTGAGTAATTGGATAAATGAATGGCACATAGTATGTGCCAGGTACAATTTTAGGTACTGGATTCAACGCTAAACCAAACAGAAAAAAAGCCCCT
The DNA here is from genome assembly GCF_964146895.1 of Miniopterus schreibersii. NCBI lineage: Eukaryota > Metazoa > Chordata > Mammalia > Chiroptera > Miniopteridae > Miniopterus > Miniopterus schreibersii. The sequence continues at coordinate 27,755,125 of NC_138112.1, read as the reverse complement.
GCTCTCCTGGAGCTTGCATTCTAATGGAGAACAAAGACAATAAAGAAATAAGTACACAGTGAATCTATAAAAATAATTTCTATTAATGAATTACTTGTCAGGATGAAATGAGGTAGTCACTAAAGACATCCCAGGGATATCCCTCTGTCTTCATCTCACACTGAGTAGCAGAATTTAAATCAGTTAACCCATCTCTCCATATTGAAAGTTTCCTTTCTTGGCTTCTGTGACTCCCAGTCTTTTGACTATCATCATTCCTCACTCTAAAGCTTCTTCTTTTTTTTTTTTTAATTGAATTTATTGGGGCGACATTGGCCAATAAACTTATATAGGTTTCAGGAGTACAATTCCACAACACACCATCTGTGTATTGCACCGTGTGTTCACCACCCTAAGTCAAGTTTCCTTCAGTCACCATTTATCCCACTTTCACCCTGTCCTCCCTCCCCCCACCCCACTGTCCTTCTGGTCATCACCATACTGTTGTCTACGAGGTTTTTTCTTTCTTAATCCCTTCCCTTTTTCCACCCAGCCTCCCCACTCCTCTCTCCTCTGATGGCTGTCAGTCTGTTCTCTGTATATAAGCTTCTTAGTCTTTTCTGACGGCTCCTTTTCCTCCTCTTGACCTTTAAACACTGGAGTTTCCTACGCTCACTGCTGGGCCCTCTTCTCTTCTTAACTGTACTTCTTCCTAGATGATTGCATCAAGAATCTTTTTTTTTTTTTTTTAAAGAACATTTATTTGTTTTTGTTTTTTTGTTTGTTTTATTTTGTTTAAAGATATCTTTATTGATTTCGGAGAGAGGAAAGGAGAGGGAGAGAGAGAGAAACATCACTGATGAGAGAGTCATTGATTGGCCATTTCCTGCACGCCCCCGACTGCGGATCGAGCCCGCAACCCGGGCATGTGCCCCGACCAGGAATCGAACCCTGATCACCTGGATCCCAGGTCGACGTTCAACCGCTGAGCCACGCCCAGCAGGGCAAGAATCTTATGGTTATAAATATCAGGTACAGATGATGCTATATATTATATACAGACACACACACACATACACAGGGTGTCCCAAAAAATGTATACACACTTTAACAGCTGATTTCTATTACATTTTGAAAATGAAATGTATTTTAATCACTGCCTTTATAATTATTCAAAGTATGTATACATTTTTGGGATACCCTGTGTATATGTGTGTACACACACACACACACACACACACATATATGTCCCTGGCTTCCTCTCCTCATCTATAGATTTGGGTATTTAATCCTTTACTTAAAATCTTTACATATATGTCTAGGATGTCTCTCAAACTTAACAAATCAAAAACAGAACTATTGGTTGCCAATGCCTCAAACATCTTTCTATCCCAAGATAACCCATCTCAGTAAATAGTACCACCTTCTATTATGTTGCATATCCCTAAAAACTAAGAATTACTTTCCAGTTTCTCCCTAGTTTTCATCTCTCACAACCAATATATCAATAAGTCCCTCCAAATCTATCTCGTTATACCTTGCAGTTTAATCTCTTCCATCTCTTTTACTCCCTCTCTGTAGTAAGCCACAAGTATTTCTAATCTACACTACTTTAATAGTGCCCCACAGTTCATTCTCTCTGTAGCAACCACAGTAACCTTTTGGTGGCTTAAATCATGGCATGTGTGGTATGTGGTAGCTAGTTTCCAAGGATTCCCCTCAATAAAGTCTGTTTCTTGGTATCCAAATCCTATGTAGTCCCCTCCCACACTGAATCTGGACCAGTCTGTGAATTGCTTTAACTAATGTAATGTGTCAGGAGCTATCTTATGCCACTCTGGGCCTAAGCCTTAAGCAGACTTGGCAACTACTGCTTTAGGGAACCATTAGTCTTCATGTAGGAATTCTGGCTACTTTGTTAGGAAGCCCATGTCTAGCTATCATGTGGAGAGATTATATGAGAAAAGACCACGTACAGAGAAAAAGAGGATCCCCCAAAAAGAGGCAGTTTCCTCATCATTCCAGTCAAACTTTCAGATGAGTTCAGCTCCAGATGCCAGCTGCATCATACAACCATTTGAGAGACCCCAAACAAACCACAGAAGAATTTCCTGGCTGAGCTTAACTCACAGAAAAAAATAGAGACAATAATAAATTGTTGTTTTAAGCCACTAAGATTTGGGGTGTTTTGTTACATAGCTAAAAAACAACAACAACAAAAAAACCAGTCTGAAAGTGGGTCCTGTCATAGCAGAAACCTAAAATATACAGCATTGGCTTTGGAACTGGGTGGCAAGCAGAAGCTAGGATATCGTTAGTGAAATTTGCAAGAAAAGGGTTGACATTGTTATTGGAAGCTAGAGGAAAGGCTGTTTGTGTCATACTATAGTGGAAAGTTTGACATTATCTCTTGCAAAATGAGAAATAAGAAATATAACAAATGAACTTATCTATTTGACTGAGGAGATTTCCAAGAACCCTGAAGGTGTCAACTGATTTTTGTTTTTTGTATTTTTAGGTTTTGTATTAATAAGTACTAATAGCAATGAAGCAAAAAGGGACTGTTCCATTTTCAAGCAAAGTCTCAAAGATATTACCAACCCAGGACTTGCTAGATTGGGAAAAAAGTGTTTCTCATTCCTAGTTTGCCAGCCAGCCAGACTCTCAAAGTAAGAAATGGCTTCAGGTCAAAAAACAAATGTAGAGCAATGTGCATAAAACATGGTCTTAGGCTAAAGGTTAGATCAAAGTTATTAAACCTCAGAAAAACTTGAAGCCATGCCTAATAGACTCTCTTGGCTAAAAAAGACACTTTCAGATATTTTCTCATAGCATTCAGACTCTGAGCCCAAAGTTGAAAGGGGTTTATTTCAGAGATTTATGCTTCTGTCTCATAAAGTGCATTTATAATCTGACACACAGGAGCCCAACCAAGTTTTTAAAGGAATTATATGAGCTTAGACTGAAAGGAACAGAGACAGCTCAAAGAAAAGAGGCCTTTGTATTCCTGGCTTCTTGTAGCAGCAGAAAAAGAATAAGAAAGCTTCTCAACTGGGCCATTTTTTTGTTTTTTATTTTTCAATAGCAGTTGATGTACAACATTATATTAGTTTCAGGTGTACACCTCAGTGATTAGACATTTATGTAAGTAATGAAGTGACCACCTGGATAAAACTAGTACTCATCTGAAACCATACATAGTTATTACAGTATTATTGACAAAATCCCTATTCTCTACTTTACATCCTTATAACTATTCTGTAACTATCAAGTTGTACTTCTTAAACTCTTCACCTTTTTCACCCATCCCCCCAAGCCTCATCCCATCTTGCAACCATCAAAATGTTCTTTATACTATGAGTCTATTTCTATTATTCTTGTTCATTTATTTTTGTTTCTGGATTCCACATATAAGTGAAACAGTATAACATTTGTCTTTCTCTGTCTGACTTATTTCACTTAGCACAATACCCTCTAGGTCCCTCTATGTTGTTGCAGATGGCAGGATTTCATTCTTTTTTAATGACTGAGTCATATTCCATTGCATATATGCACCACTTCTTCTTTATCCATTCATCTATTGATGAACACTTAAGTTACTTCCATATTTTGGCTATTGTCAATAATGCTGCAATAAACATTTGGATGCACATGTCTTTTTGGTTTAGTGTTTTGGTTTTCTTCAGATAAGTACCCAGAAATGGAGTTGCTGGGTCCTTCTTTGTCTCATTATAGCCTTTGTTTTAAAGTCTATTTTGTCTGGTATAAGTATTGCTACTCCAGCTTTTTGTTTGTTTCCATTGTCATAAAATATCTTTTTTCATTCCTTTACTATCAGTCTGTGTGTGTCTTTTGATCTGAAGTGAGTCTCATAGACAGTTTACATAAGGGTCTTGTTTTCTTAACCATTCAGCACCCTCCCCCCCATGTCTTTTGATTGGAGCATCATAGGCCATTTTCTATGGAAAGAAAAAACATGACTCAGAAGACAGATCCAGGGGTCCAGATAATAGAGATAAAAACTGAAGAGAACTCCCACAGAGCACAGCTGGTACCTAATCAATGTATATTTTCTGCTCCCAGAAGAGTGAATTGGTGACATGAGCCTAGCTGGAGTTCACAATTATTAGAAGTCAGTGAATGCTATGTGCCTCCTAACTCCCAGCTATTTTAATAGCAGTGTTTATTGTGGTACTTCTCTCTCTGTCTCACCATTTTATGTTGGGTATGTAGGGTACACATAACTTGTGTCTTTGGTTCACAGGTCTTCAGATTTTGTGGAGTCCTATCTGTTCCTGCTCCCTATTTAAATGATGAGATCTTGGACTTTAAGGCCTGAGCCTCATGCTTTAATGGGATCAGATGAGGCTTTTGGGTTGGAGTAAAGGGTATTTTGCCTGTGGGAGGGACGTGGACCATTTGGGGCCAGAAGGCAGACTATAGCAATCAGCCTCTAAAGATGGCCCAGAATGAAACATAACAACTGGTATTCATGTCTTTGTGTAGTCTCCTCCCAACAGAGATGCAAGGCTGACCTTTAACTAATATAATGCAATAGAAATCATATTGTGCCAGTCAATTAATATTTGACAAGGGATCCAAGACTACCTAATGGATAAAAGAGTCTCTTCAATAAATGTTGCTGGGAAAATTGAACATTCACATATAAAAGAATGAAACTTGCCCAGCGGGTGAGGCTCAGTGGTTGAGCATCAACCTATAATCCAGGAGATCTTAGTTCTATTCCTGGTCAGTGCACATGCTCAGGTTGCAGGCTCATTCCCCAGTGTGGGGCATGCATGAGGCAGCTTATCAATGACTCGCTGATCATTGATGTTTCTGTCTCTCTCTCCTCCTCTCCCTTCCTCTCTCTGAAATCAATAAAGACATATTTTTAAAAAAAACAAAAAAATGAGAAAATAACTTAAAAAGAAGTTTTTTAATTTGTTGTAGTCTCACTTGTTTACTTTTGATCTTGTTACTTGTTTACCAGAGACAGGAGGACAAAGGAGGAGGAATTAAAGAAAGGTGACCAAAAGGCACAAACATCCAATGATAAGATAAATAAATAGAAAGTAGGATTTTAAAAATATCTTTAAAGTAAGATATAGTTTCAGATATGACCTGAACCACTAGTATGACCAACTAGATAAATTTGTCCAGGATTGTTTTCCCATTTTCACATCTCAGCAAACCTCTTAATCCTGAGCAGAACAGGTTGGTTGGTCACCCTATTTTCTACATGCTGGTAGTAGTACTGCTTAGCAGCATTGCTCGATGTTAGGTGTGGCTCTATTACTCAGTTTTGAGCTGAAAGACAAAAGAATGCACTGCTCTTCCAGGCAGCTGTCATGTGACATTGTGCTGTTTTCCCATCTGCCGGCTGAGCAGTGAGAACTCTAAAAACTTAGAAAAGTCCTGGATCGCTAAATGGCAGGTTGGAGTGGATCTCCTTACCCATTTCACTTCTGTAGCCTTATTGGGCTATGATGTGAGCTAGAAATAAACATTTATTGAATACACATAAGCAACATTATACTTAATAGTAAAAGAATGGCTGCATTCCTCCCAAGCTCAGGAGCAAAGAAAGGATGTCTGTTCTCACTATTTTTATTCAACAATGTACTTAATAATCTAGCCAGGGCAATTAGGCAAGAAAATGAAACAAAAGGCATCACATTGGACAAGAAGAAGTCAACTTAGCTCTATTTGCAGATGACGTATTTTATGTGAAAAATCTTAAGGGAATCACAAAAAATATTACAATTAATAAATAAGTTCAGCAAGGTTGCAAGATCAATATACAGAAATCAACTATGTTTTTATACACTACCAGTAAACCATCCAAAAATGGAATTAAGAAAAGAATTTCATTTACAATAGCATCAAAAATAATAAAATACTTAGTGAGAAATTTAACCAAAGAAGTGTAAGATTGTACACTTAAACTACAAAGCAACATTGAAAGAAATTAAAGAAAACCTAAACAAATGGAAAGACATTCATGTTCATAAGTTGGAACTCTTAATACTGTTAAGATGATAATATTACCCCAAATGATACATAAATTCAATGCAATCCTTTTAAAAATTCCAGTTGCTCTCTATTCTGTTTCATTAATCTATTTTTTTGTTATTATGACAAAGGAGGCAAAAACATACAATGGGGTAAAGAAAGCTTCTTTAATAAATGATGTTGGTAAAACTGGACAAATACATGCACACACGAAAATGAAACTAGATTACTTTCTTACACTATATAAAAAGTAAACTCAAAAGGGATTAAAAACTTAAATGTAAGACCTGAAACCATAAAACTCCTAGAAGAAAACATGCATAGTAAACTCTTTGACATCCATCTATGAAGTCTTTTTTTTTTTTTTTTTTGGACATGCCTCCTCAGGCAAGGGAAATAAAAGAAAAAATAAGCAAATAGGACTACATCAAACTAAAAAGATTTTGCACAGGGAAGGAAATCATCAAAAAACCCTACTAAATGGGAGAAGATATTTTCCAATGACATATCTGATAAGGGGTTAATATCCAACATATATAAGGAACTCATACAACTTACCACCAAAAAACCTGATTAAAAAATAGGCAGAGGACCTGAATACACATTCTTCCAAAGGCATACAGATGGCCAATAGACACATGAAAACATGCTCAACATTACTAATCATCAGGAAAATGCAAATTAAAACTCTACAAGATATCACATTCATCAGAATGGCTATCATCAAAAAATAAATGACAAGTGTTGTCAAGGAAGTGGAGAAAAGGGAACCCTCATGCACTGTATTAGAGCTGGACTGCAAATTGTTGCAGCCTTTATGAAAAACAGCATGGAGGTTCCTCAAAAAATTAAAAATAAAACTGCCATATGACACAGCAATTCCACTTCTAGGTATTTTTATAAAGTATATTACTCTGACATAAAAAAAAAAAAATGAAATTCTACCACTTGTAACAACATGGATGAACCTATAGGGTATCATGCTAAGTGAAATAAGTCAGACAGAGAAAGGCAAATACCATATGACTTCACTTATATGTGAAATCTAAAAAACAAAATAAACAAACAAAACAGAAACAAACTCAGATACAAAGAACAAATTGAGGGTCACTAAATGGAGGGACTTGGGGGCATGGGTGAAAGGTGAAAGAGATTAAGAAGTAGAAATTGCCAATTATAGAAATAGTACAGGGATGTAAAGTAAGCATTGGGAATATAATCAAATAGCATTGTAATAACTATGTATGTTGACAAATGGGTACTAGACTTATGGTGATCACTTTGTAAGGTATATAAATGTTGTATACCTGCAACTATATAATATTGTATGTTAAGCATAATTTAAAAATAACTTTTAAACATACTGAAAAAATAAAAATCCTACTGCTTTATTTTTCTTTTCCTAAAACATTGACAAGCTGAATCATATAGATATACAAGGGATCCAGAAAGGTCAAACAATCTAGAAAAAACAGACCACCATTATAGATCTCACATTTTTTTATTTCAACACATTATAAAGCTACATTAATCAAGACAGTGTGGTACTGGCATAAGACATAGAAATCAACATAATATAATTGAAAGTTCATAAATAAACCCTTTCCTTTATTGTCAAATGATTTTCATTAAATTTGCCAAGATAATTTAATTAATTGACAAGACAATTTAGGGAAAGAAAGATTTTTCAGCAAATGGTACTGAGACGACTAGATACCCTGATGCAAAGAATGAAGTTAGATATCTATTTCACACCATACACAAAAATAGCTACACGTAAAAGCTATAACTATAAAACTCTTAGGAAAAAAAGTAAGAGTAAGTCTTCATGCCCTTGGATTAAGAAATGGTTTATCAAGCAACAAAAGGGAAATAAAAAAGGTACATTTTTTTAACTGTGACATCATCACAGTTAAAATCTTTTGTTCTTTAAAGGACCCCATCAAGAAAGTGAAAAAAAAAAAGAACACAAAATGGAAAAAGATATATACAAATCAAAAATCTGATAAGAGATATGTATCTATAATGTACATCTACTAAATTACATCATATATAAAACATTGACATTTTCTTTTTAAAAAATGATAGCTCTTTTATGTAACTCTCACAGAGAAAGGACGCATAGAACAAAAACAAATATATGAATATATTGAATATATCATTTAAATCTACCTAAAAATCCTTTATTTGAAAAGCAGAAAAACAAGAACTTCAAACTCACACCTTTCCCTACCTCATAGTGGTACATACTGCTCTCTGCCAGAAACACTGAATTTCCACAGCTCTGACTGTCTTTTCATTGACTCAAAACATTTGATTGCTGACTATCTTTTGATATAGCAGAGAAAAGATCAATGAAGAGGGAGAAGAGTCAGAGTGACTGCTTGAAGAAATTATATATATATATATGTATATAAAGTTTTAAAAGATGTGTGTGTGGGGGGGAGCCTTAAATTTAAATGACAATAGTTAAATCCATAAATTGTTTTCTGCAAAGGAAACAAAAAATTGATTGTCTTAGGAGAAAACCTTTCTCTTCCAGATTTGGGGGAAGTATTGATCTCTCAAAAATTGGATCCTTCTGGTTCTGTCCAATTAGTACCAGCTGCTCACCAACCAGCCTCTCATTCCCAGAAATTTCTGATTTTTCTATCATGCTACGTGGTGTTCACCAATAACAACGAAGTTATTTTGAGAATATTTATTTAAAGTATTAGATAATATCAATTTTTAAATTTAAAAAGCCATTTAATTTTCTTAATTAAAAATACAGAAAAATGCTAAGAATATGGAACACCCAATGTGCCCACCATCTATAATAAAATTATTAACATTTTGAAATTGTTTTATCAAATTATTTTAAAAAATACATTGTAAGTAGTTGGCTTCACCTCTCCAGAAATAATCTCTATCAATATATTTATCTAATTCATTTCTGAATTTTCAGTAAATGTGCTTCCATACATATACATTATTTTTGAGTGGCTTTAAAATGTTTGCACAAATATTTTTATACCATGTGTATTTTCACAACTTACTATTTTATTCAACATTTTAAAATATTCATATATTTTTAAAGAAATAGATATGGTATTTTCATTATAACGGTGTTATAGATAGAATTCCATCATACACATATAATTCTTGTGTTAATAGATCTATGAGTTATTTTCACTTTTTATTATTTTAAATAATGTATTGTGTGTATATATATATATATGTATTGTTGTGTATATATATACGCATATATATACATATGTATATATATATATATATATATATACACACACACATATTCTTGTGCAGATATATAAGACTTTTCCTCTGGATATATACCTAGATATGTAATTTCTGGGTCAATTACTTGAATTTTAACTTGTACATTTTACTACATAATTTAATAAAATCTAAAATTATACATTATCTCTATCCTTTCTTGAAAAATTCAAGAATCAAGCCTTTTAACTACCTCTTAAACATTCCTTGTCTCTAACCTTCCATGTTGTTTTTGTTAAATGCTAGTTCCAATTTTTGTTTATATCTAAAAAGGTATATTTTACAATAAATATTTAATTACAAATATATTTTAATGAGGCTTTTTTTTCTTTTACTGGGAATCCACCTCTATTTTTGTTCAAGTGCATCCTTTCAGCCAGAGTCTCTGGTAGTAAACTTGAGATGCTGGAAAACGCCTGTTGTGTTGAAGGATTTCCCCATATCCCCAGTCCTGAATGATGGCCAAGCCATATTTCTGTTATTTTCCCTCAGTGCTCTGAAGGTGCTACAGCCCTGACTTGTGGAAGTCTGTCATAGCTGGTGGAAATCCACTTTCCATCTCATTAGGTTTCGTATGCGGGTCCGCATCCTTCACTTACTTTTGTCTTATTCTGATACGCTACAGTTTCACTATGACATATGTATATGTGAATTTTTATTTTATTTTATAGTTTTCAGTGAACTTTTGTAAGGAATTCAGAGTGTCTTTTTAAGTTCTACATATAGAAAAAAAATGTACATAATAGTGTATAAATGGATGAATATTCAAAACCAGAACATGCACAACAAGCACCCAGAGCAATAAACAGAACATTACCTGCTGCCATCCAGTCACTTCCCCTCAAGAATAACTATTATACTCACTTCTAACAATATGGATTAGTTGCACCCATTTTTGTACTTTAGAAAAATAATTTTACAGTGGGATCTCTTTTGTGTTTGACTTCTTTCCCACAATATTGTTTGAGAGCTTGGTGCATATTGCTGTATTTGTAGATAGCCCATGTTTAATGCTATATAGTACTTCATGGCATGAACATCTGACACATAATATGGTGGACTTGACTTTGGTCCTTGCCACATGTATTTTTTTCAGTTCCTATTAACTTGGTCAATCATGTTCCCACCCAATTTGAAGATGAGGAGGTTTGTGGCTTCCACGCCCATTGATAGCTGTATGTTTCTGTCTCCATTTCTGGCTCACAGAGATGTTTATGTCTTTTGAGCAAGGCTATGTCATAAATAAGACATAGAGCTAAGTAAGATGTAAACTCACAGAACTAACTATTGGTAATCCCTACTCCTTTCTGATTTTCTCTTCCAAACTTTGGAGGAAGTATGGATCTCTCAAAAATTGGGCCCTTCTGGTTCTGATGCATAAAAAACATACATATAAGTTTTATTACAAAGAGAGAACTACCTTCTTAGAGTTATTAATAGACAAGGTTTTCTTACTAGAATTTAATGACTTAGGCTAATTTCTGGGGGGGGGGGGTTGTATGTTTTTTTAATATAAAAATTTATTTGAGCCAAACAGAGGATATACTTGGAAACAAGATCTCAGAAGATGGAGAAAAATGCTTCTACACAGGCTAATTTTTTTATTTTTAAAATTTTAATTTGGTTGACTTGAGAGAGATTTATTTTTTTTGTTCTACTTTTTTATCTATTCATTGGTTGATGCTTGTATGTGCCTCGACCAGAGATTGAACCCACAACCCTGGTGTATCAAGGTGATGCTCTAGCTGACTGAGCTACCCAGCCAGGGCTTCAGGCTAATTTTTGAAGCCTTTGCATTTATAGTTACATCCTACCATGTTCAATGATGTTGATGTTTATCATAATAGAGATATAAAATTTTGTGTTTAAATAAACTTTAAGTAAAATTAAGCTACAACAAAGAAAAAGATTAGTTAAATAATAGTTCAAAACATAAATTAATATGACAAAAATTATGAAGTTGATCAGTAAATTATTTCAGTTTGGGAAACATTGAATTAACAGACTTGATGGCTCAACTTCAATGCCTTCATTTAAGCATAAGCACTAGTTCTTGATTCACCTTTTGGATTAAGGGTGAGCCAACCTGCAATAAACCTGCAGCTGTATCTGCTTCCTCTTGTACATCATGAATCTCCATTCAATTAGGGCTGATAAATGGCAGCGAATCTCATAGGGTCAATGTGTTACCAATTCCATGGGGAAAAAACATTTTCAAAGAGAACCTTGGCGGGAAGGACTGTAAACCAAATGATATCATTTCAGGCAGCATATCAATCAATCTTTATGGGCATCTGAACCTCAATGACAGTTTTGTCCGTGAACGGCAAATAGGTATGAATTTATATGTTAGCACCAATTTATGGATAGTTAGTTGCTTTCTGCAGTTCTGTGTTCAGAATGATTCTAAGATAAATACTAGAATATTAGGAAAGAATGCCATGAGCATGGATATGTGAAGTACATGAATTTGAGCTATGTATTTGCCATCCTTCATTTAAAGAGCAGTGAATAGTCCTGATCTATGATCCCTGATGTCTGAAAGAGAATCCTTGATTATAATGCTTCAGTATAAGTATATATTTAACAGAATCATTTTTAAATAAATGGAATGAAGCGTCCCAGGTATGCTCATTGGGGGGGGGGGGGGGAAGCAGTTCCTATCTTATGGTAAATAAAATGAAAATACTTCAAGAAAATTGTTTACTAGGGATGGAATACAAATAGTGTTAGGCAGATATTTCAGAGATTTTTAATAAAGCAATTTAATTTTAAAAATTGCCAATTCTAGAGAAAATGCCTTTCTAGGGAAAAAAAAGTAAGATGTCATAGTAACTCAGTGCTAGAACCTCCACACAGACCAATTTTAGCAGAGCTGTACTTATTATTTAATTGCACAAACTATTAACTTGGCAAAAGGAATGAAGAACTGAGATTTATTTTGTACTTTCTATGTAGCAGGTGTTTTACACAATTTCTTCATTAATACTCATAAGAATCCAATAAAAACATATTGCTATCTTCAGTTTTACAAATGAAGAATTTGAGACCTACAGAGGCTGTTTACTTGCCTTATATCACAGCATAGTTGTAGGAGCAGAATTCTGAAAATAAGTCTCCTAAAAGTCTGTGTTTTTAGAGGATTTTAAATAACCCTATTTGCTTCCTCACTGAACCACACTGTCTTTCTGGAGGCTACAGAAAAACACTATTGCTATTTTTTATAAGATTTTAAATTGATTTTTAGAAAGAGAAGAAGAGAGAGAAACATCAATTGGCTGCCTCCTGCACACCCCCCATCGGGGATCAAGCCCACAACCCTGGCATGTGCTGTGACCAGGAATTGAACCAGCAACCTCTTGAGCGGGAATTGAACCAAGATCCTTTCAGTGCACAGGATGATGCCCAGCCAACTGAGCCACACAGGCCAGGGCAACACTATTGCTATTTTGAAAAGCAAATGTGGTCCAGTGAACAGCAGTGTCTTTTACACTAAAAAAGAGATAATATAAAATTTAAAAAGGGAGTTCCTTTATCAATAATATTACTCACTAAAGAACTGGTGGACTGTCCCCATTCTTCCTAGGTGACTGTAAAACTCATGAGACAAGCAGTTGGACAAGTTCTTACTTGTCTTGTTCAAACCTGCTCTTATACCTACATCATTTCTTTCAAATTAGACATTTAAAAGCTGAACACAAATCATTACTTCTAATTTTTATGTCCTGTCATTTATTAAAGAAATATTTATTTAGTATCTACCATGTATCAAGCACTGTGCTAAGTATCAGGGACTACAGAAAACCAGTCCAGCAAGATAAGACTTTTTTCTGCCATGTGGCATTAGCAGTAACCCTTAGGTTTACAAAGAGCAAACAAGTCCACTGAAAACCCCCAGTCTCCTTTCTTCAGAGAGCAAACCATTCTTCAATTGGGCTAAATCTGTGTTCAAAAATTAAATCATTTGTACTCAAGAGAAATTCCAATGTGAGCCATCTTGACATTTGGTCACCTGTGGATTTTGAGCAGACAGGGAAGCAAAGCAAGCTGGCTGAAAGCTAATGGAGAATTTGATCTGAGTGGGACTCAGATGATCTCTCTCATTTTAAGATGCCTCAAAGAATCTGTGAGAGAACAAACTGTAGTGTGTCAGTTCTGGAGGCCTGCGATCAGCACTAACAACCAAGGGGATGGGAAATCCCATTGACCTAGTTTGCTACAGACTCATAGTACTGGGGATTAGCCAGCCATTGCTTATGTGTTGATAGGATGCGGTGTATTGGGTTCCAGCCTAGTTCCCAAATGGCATTAAGAAGAGAAATGTCTTCAACAGCCACCCACAACGATGGAATAAAACCCAAACTTTCTAATCTAACTTTTGGCATCAAATCACTGCCTCTCCTCCAATTTCTTGTCATTCCTCAATATAAACCCTGTGTTATAAGTAGGTACTTTCTAACCTTATAAATGAGCCTGTTTGCTTCAGGTTCATGAAGGCTTTTGTGCACATGTCATGCTTTCTTCTGCCAAGTAGTAAGAATGGTGTTACCCACCCTCTTTCCTTTCGTTCTGGCTGTCGGGAAGCTGTAAGATGACCAGACTGAGGTTAACATTCAAAGGGAGCATTACCGCAGAACTTACACGTTCTGTTTCTCACAGCTTTTTTTTCTTCTGTTCTCATTTAACTTATTGTAAAAGGCCAGAGATAATGTTTAGGAGACTAAGAGACACATCAATATGATAGATAAATTTCTATATTTCTTTCAAAATTAATATAAAACCCCAGATATTTTTATTCATTATTTTTCACTTCAGGCAACTGATTTTGAAAATGCTAACTTTCAATGTCCGAGCCCCAGAATCTCTGAAGATCCTTAATGACCCCCAAATATGCTAAGGGAGCCACATTTTGGAAATTCCTTTTTTAAAGCTTAGAATCCTTTTGTAATGCGAATGGTGTCTCCCTGATTTATGTGTTTTTAGTTTGGATTTTTGTGAAGTAAAATAAATAAATAAATTAGCCTCTTTGGTTCTTCTAAAGGCTTAGTCTGAGTCCATCAACTGATACCACCATAGAAACTCAAAGCATTGTTCTAGGTAGATGGTTAAAGAGATTTAAAAATAAAGTAGGCAATTTAGCTGCTACCCTTACAGGGCTGAATCTTCTCAATGGGAAAAATCTTTTGTACAGAAATACAATAGAAAGAAATATGTGATACGTATCAAAGTGAGCAGTATTTTACCCTAAAGGGATCACTGTGGGTTGCAGAGAGCAGTCTAGGATTCATGGGCAGGCAGGATTTATACTAGGATTTAAATACATGCTTTGGACTTGCCTCCATCCTGAGGAAGGGGAAAGCATTTGGGGCAGGACGCAGACATGGATGCAATGCTTAAGTCATGCTGAGGATCCACATGACCAAATTTCAGGATGTCTCACATTAGAATTGCTTGCCCTTGAGTGCAAATGTTTCAATTTCTGAACACAGATTTAACCTCACTGAGGACTGGCTTCAACCCACCAGTCGTGTTTCTTCTGCCCCATGAAATAGGGGTCTCTCGCTTGGACTTGACATCTGTCATTAAACAAGGTTGATACCTGTCCTTCCTCATGAATGTGACTTTTATCTTCCATCATGAACTGGATTTGGGTACCCATCCAGTGCTTGCTTGCCTTTCCTTCTTGTTTTTAATGCTCACCCTGGGAGTGAGGATATTTTTTCCATTGATTTTTAGAGAGTGGAAAGGAGAAGGGAGGAAGGGAGAGAGAGAGGAGAGAGAGAAACATTTATGTGAAAGAGACACACTGATTGCTTGCCTCCCACACAAGCCCCAACTGGGGGCAGGGATCAGACATGCAACCCGGAGATGTGCCCTTGACTGGGAATTGAACCCGCGACCTCCTGTGCACAGGCCGATGCTCTAACCACTGAGCAGAGCCAGCTAGGGCCCATGGTTGCTTTCTTGATATTAGGCCATATCCCAGACCTCCTCTGCCTTCCAAAAATATTTATCGAGTATCTACTACATGCCAGACACCTTGTCGGATGCACAAGATACAACAATAAACATGACAGCATGTGTCCTGCTTTCACAAGCTTACAATGAATGCATCTGAGACTAAAAATTAGTAGCAACCATGACTCTCTGAGCAATCTCAGAGAGTGACTAAGAAGGAAACTGTCTTTCAAGAAACTCGCAGTCGCGGCCCTATTCGTAGCATACTAAATTAGAAACAGCCCTGCACTGAGCCTTGACAGCCTAACCGCTTTCTGGAGATCATAGGAATTCGCCCATTCTGCTTCATAAAAAGATTCCCATGATAACTGTGGATATTGAGTTCAGCTCCTCGCTGTTTATTGACAGATGTGTTATTTTCATATGAATAATGGCTTAATATAATCAATAATTTAAAAAATCAAATACCTATTCCTTCTTTATATAACAGACAGGCTTAAGATAATGTAGCTGTAGAGTTAGTAAAATATCTGAGGGGGGGGATATCATTTCCCCCCATCTCCCAATGCATCCTGGTTTTCAAATGAGAAGCAAACAATTCCCTTGTTCGGATCATCGAAATGAGAAACATCTCACATAATTAAAACATGCAGCTCTTCCAAGGCCACCACTCCGTGCTAGCTAAGAAGGGCACAATCCATACTGAAGAAGAAATATGCATGAGTTAAGCCCGGGAGATACACTTGGGTAAAATCCTCAATTACTGTAGCTTCATTAATGCATTCTTGGTGTCTTATTGCTGAGTGACTGTTCTGAATAAATTGTGCTCTCATGCATGCACTCAGAGAAATGACAAAATTCTGAATGAATAAGCAGTCAGCACTCAGGAGAGGTTCTTCAGGTCACAGTTATTCAGAACTCTCTGTGTTTGTCTCAACGGGAGGAAGAATATCATGGAAATTTTACAGAGCCACAGAATCTCAGGGTTAGAACAGGGCCTAGTGGCCATCTACCCCCCCTCCAAGATCCTCCCCCATCCAATGTACAAATTCTCTCTACAGTAATCTCCATAAAATGGTCCCAGAGGATTGCACAAACAACTCCAGTCACAAGGACCTTACTTACCCTATCTAGACATATTCCTTCTCATTAATCATCACACAATTCTTTATTTGTGCTTAGCTAAAGCCTGTCTTCCCGTAGGTCCTTTTCTCCTCTCTAAGGCCACACAAGTCATTCTAATCCTTCCTTCAAATAACAGTCTTCTCAGTATTTAAAGGGCTGTCACATATTTCATCCAGTGACATATGTACAATAATGTTGAGGAAAGTGAGTGCTGCGGAAAGATCACGGTGCTTCTACATCAGGAAAGGCATTAGGACACCATGCCGGGTGGGTCACGTTAGCATGGAAGAGACAGAGATACGAGGAGACCTAGTGGGGTTCCCTTCAACCACCAGCTTCACTAACTTCCTTCCCAATAATAGGCACCAAACTTCATGTCTCAGCAGACGGCCCTGCCATCGATCAGGCTGTTGAAGCTATCAGCTACCTCTTACCTTTCACATACAATCCATCACCTATGTCCTAAATATACCCTGCATATATTCACTTATTTTTATTTTTACTACTACTGTACTAGTCCAAGCTATTATCTTCCTTTAGCTAAGCCTACCTTTTCTTGTGACCAGTCACCTCACTTGCCTGCCTCTACTCTACAGTGCAAGTCAGATCACATCACCCCCCTGCTTCAAACCTGTCAAAGGCTTCCAGCTTCTCTAGGATGGAGACCAAAGTCCTTGACACAGCCTTCAGGACTGTGCTTCTTTCAGCCCCTGTCTCCTCCCAGCTTCCTTCTTCTCCTTGCCCACCCTGGCCTTCCTACTGTTCTCCCTAGATAACTAAAAGGAAGTGAAAACTAATCCAAGGAGACTGAAAAGAATAGTCCTAGGGGAAACAATAATATGTGTTTTCGCAAGCCAAGAGAAGAGAGAATTTCTACTGGGAGGAGTGTCAAGAAATTCAAACTCTACAAGAAGATGAAAGTAAGATAAGATTTGGCATCTAGGATGTCACTGATAGCTTTTTATAAAAGCAAGTTTCTAGGCAAAAATTTTAGAGGCACAAACAGGTTGTGGTGAGGTGAGGTGAGGTGTAAATTGGAGGTGAGAGCAAAGTGAGGAAGGCTGGAGCAACATCAAAACCAAAAGAAAGTTTATTTTTTAAATAGGAAGATCTTATTTTAAAAAGAGAGGTTAAAGAAACAGGAAAGGAGTTAACTGATTAAATCAGGTCCCTGACCAGGTAAGAAGGTGAGATCTAAGCAACGAAAGATTATGCAAAGTAGCCAGCACGGGGTCTGGTAGATAGTGTGCACTCAAGGAAAAGTTTAAGCAATATAAGGACAAGTAGTGTTGATGTTTTCCTTATGAGAAGGAAAACCAATAAGATTTTAAGACAGAGGAATCTGTTCTTGTCACATATCTAAATATATGATATACTATAGGTTTAAGAAAGTTACCTGTGAAATATAAGCAAAATAAGTGCACTTTTCACACTAAATCAGATTGCATTTATCCTAGTCTTCAGACTTTAACCAGTCTCCATTATAAAAATTACTCCTGGTTTTCTGTGCTTCCTCAGCTACCCCAGAATGAAACTTCTTAGCATCTCAACTTGATAATCTCACTCCAAGTTGGATACTGTTCTTTCACATTTCATTTTGTCGTAAAGGTCAAACCAAGACCTCTGACCCCATTGTGCAAACCTGTAGCTCACTGACATCTTATTGTTTTCAAACCTAAAGTTTGCACCAGTGAAGCATGTTGTGATTTACGGAATAATATCCCTAAGGGCCAAGTTTAGAAATAGCAGTGAGGTTATGGTTGCTCAGGAAAAAAATGATTGTTACTATTTAAAAATAGAGAAAGTCAGCTTCTGATAGAAGAACCTGAAGCCTGAAACTGTTAGAATACTAAAAAGGTGATTGTAAGTTCCTTTAAAACAACTGCTCTGAATTTTTTTGTCAAAGACTTGATTAAGATAGAACATTGTGGACCATATTAGAATTCTCATTTTATTGAAAGAGATGAATTAAGAAAGTTCCCAATGGTCTCAAAGTACCTTATTTTTACTAAACAGTAATTTCCCTTAAAGCAATGAACATCTTTTCTTTTTAGAATCCAAAACTTCTGTCACATGGCAGAATGTTTTGTGAATTAATTAATGAATAAGACAAAGACCTTAAACTAAGAGAATTAATCAGGTTGTTTTTCTCTTTTAAAAAGATTCTACATTTTAAAAGTAAAATATGGTGTGAAGTGCTATAAAGAGGAGAGGATGCAAATAACTTGGATCTGAATCACATCTCAGGAACTTACCATTTAGTTATATAAGCTTGGGCAAAACCTTTAGTCTCTTTTACCTCAGTTTTCACATCTGTGAAGTGGCTTAATATAACAGACTTCATAGAATTATTGAAGGGATTAAAGTATCACATATAAAGCACTTAGCACAGTTCTTGTAACATAGTATGCATACAATAAATTTGTTCCTTTCTACTTTTTACCAGGCACAAAAAAAAATGTAACTCCTGCCATCTAAAAAGTCCAATCAAATAAAGGAATATACATACATAAAACTGATATTGAATAACATCAAAATATACTATGATTAATGTATTAAAGTACAAGTATTGCCAGAAGATTAAAGAAAAAGAATGCAGATTGCAATTAATTTATGGAAGTAACAAATGGTAAACACAACAGAATACAGAGAAGTAATAGAAAGCAACTATTTTCCTTCTTTTTCTTCTCTCTCCATTCTACAAGGTTCTTCTACACAATGTGACACTGGTAGCAAAATACCTCTGATCTCGTCATCCTCCTCAGCACTAATAATTGAACACCCTTGCTAATGATAACAGTCATCAACCAGCACAGTCAAAAAATGTAGCCGCAAGGTTACAAAAAGAAATCAACTGGCACACTTTCTTCTTGAGAAAAATGCAATTGCTACTCATGATTTAAGACTTAGTCAAAACTGATCTCTATGCAGCCTCCCTGGCTTCTCAGACAGGGCCGTCTGTGTGCTTCTTGGCATTCCTGTCCCTCACATCACTGTCCCAACAATTATACATGTAATCTCAACACTCTGGCAGCTCTTTGGTGGCAGAGATTGGGTTGGATTGAATTTGGAGTCCCCAGGGCTTAACACAATGCTTTGCACACAACCGAAAATCAGTAAACATTGGTTGAGTGAGCAAATGAATGAATTTCAACCTTCTTTGAAATCCTTTTATATTTATTGTCTTGACTCACAAGTTAACATTAAACTATGTAACTTCTTGCTTTCTTAATTGTTTCACATGTGTTAATCATACCCCTACAATAATATTGTAAGCTCCTTCAGGTGTGGCCCACAATTTATATGTCTTTGTTTCTTTCACCATTCCAATTCTACCTGAGTGGGCCCCAGCACAATAGCAGAGAAAGCTCATTAAGTACTTACTGATTGCCTTACCTTTAGAACTTAATTTTCTGACACTTGAAGCAAAGGCTTCCTTTGTAGGTAGGATATATTTTATGTGCATGAACTAGGATTTTCTACTGTTTAAAATAAAAAAGTCAACTTTAATGGTACTTTCATTCACACCATTAATTACATTCCCCTCCACCCCCTGTCAGAAAGCTATCTCATGTGTGCAAAGTACTTCCAGGTTGGCTGGTAAAGAAATTCATCTGATGAATCATCTAATGGTGTCTGCAAAAGAATCATAAAAGATACCTGTGTCAGCAGAAGCGGCGGACCAAACTCTGCCTTCTTTGCATTTGCCAGCTTACTGGCAGCTTGGCATGATAGCTAATATCCTGGAATATTGTGTTTTAGTATCTAATCCAAAACACTTAACATGAAATATAAAAATCAAGTAAGAAAAAATGAAAACATTAAAGAAAAGAGAATTTCCCTGAAAGCCAAATGGGAATTGGCTTAGCCAAGAAGGGAAGAGCAGGGGGAGATATAAGTAATTAGGATGGAAAAGGCATAAGCTCTGAGTCAGAAAGAATATTTAATTACTTATTCATCCAGTGAATATTTACTGAATGCCTACTATGTGCCATGCACTATGCTATGTGCTAGGGACAAGTATGAACAATAAATACATTTCCTGCCTTTATGGAGCTCGAAGTTAGAAGGAAGGAGACAGAGAAGTAAGCAAATAACTGCAGTTCAGTATGAGACATACCATAAATAGTATTTGGAGCAAAAGTGGGTAGCTTTCTTATGTTTGAGGGTCAGAGAACTATTTCCAAGGATAGTAATGTAAAGTGAGCAGTAAAAGATAGATACAATGGCTTGGTAAAGATGGTCAGGTGAGAAAGGAGAAGGGATCAGCATGTGCAGAAGAAATCCTGGAAATGAGATAGTATGAGATGTTTGTTTAAGACCTTGAGAAAAGTTCAATATGGCTGGATTAAAAGCCCAGCTCTGCTACCAGCTGTTTCACTTCTGTTATCACTAACCCTTTCTGAGTCTCTATTTCCTATCATTTGAACACTTGCACATTCATACTACTGGTGTAGTAACTGACCCCCAGAGGGAGCTTAGCAAACACTAGTTCCTTCCTTTCCTTCCATGAGAAAAGAGACATCACTTCTCCCCCATCCCTGTGTCCTATCCTTCCATTCCTTAGGGAGCTCCTTGGCCAATTCACATTGGCTCGGGATTCACCTGACCAATTCAATAGCTCTACTGTTTAATGTAGCTCCTTTTATCACAGTTTAAAGCTGACCTTTAGTTTTTCAGCCTGGCTGTTTATGTGGATGCAAAAGTTCACAACTCGATTTTTAAAAGCCTTCAGTCTAATAGATTGCCCAATTTCATTCTTCTAATGCCTCTGACCCAGTGCCAGGTCTTGCCATTCAGACCTTTCCTCAGGCTGCCTTCTCCATCAGAAATTCTCTATTTGAGGAAGGCTGGCCATTTTCCTTGACTAAGCTCTACATCTTCTTTCCTTCCTTCCTATGTCTCCTCAGTTAAGTGGGTATTTCAAGTGGGCTTTCCTTTACCCTCTAACATACATTAGCTTGTTCTAGAAAAGGGAAACCATCTAAATTGGCATTATTATGTAATTATTAATTTTATTATTTCTCTCATTCTTTAATCCCTACATTATTTTATTCACTCATGATCCACTCATTAAACTAACACTTATATTCCATACTTACAAGAACAAGGCACTGTGCGAGAACCACGTGGGTTTTGACAGAAGGAACAGACAATGAGAAACTTCAAGGGGCTTGGAGTCTAATGGAAGAGATACAACAGGAACATATAAAGTTCATAAAATAAAGGAAATAAAGAACGTGGTAAAATAAATACAGTAAAAATGTATGGAAGTTCAAAAAACAAAGAAAATGGTAATAGCAATAGGCAGGATCTAGGTTTAAAGTCTAAATGGACTGTTTCCTTCGGCCTTAAACCACTTGCTTAACCTCTCTGAGGTACTACATATTTAAAATGGAAACAGTTCCATGTCTGTATTGGCTTGGTTTAAAAATAATAATAATTTGATGAGCCTTTATTGAAGTGGAGTACATTAAATATCTTTATAAACTGAAAAGTTTCAGGTAATTTAAAGAGAATTGACCACTGGGAAAGGGTACTTTCTTCAAGACAATGGAGAGCAATGTGTTCATTGGACAGGCTAGTCACTTCCACACAGACTACGGAAGACTGATGAACACAGGTTCCAAAGGCTGGAGCTCAATTCTCCCAGTACACGTTTGCCTTGATGCCCACGGTATTTTTAAAAGAGAATTTGAAAGCTTTTAGAAGAACGGTATGCTTCTTAGCTCATCTGAGCCCCTGCTATTTCTCTTCTAACCAGATAAGAAATTACTCTGCTGCGGTCAGGTAGAAGCTTTGCTCCTGTTTAACATACCCACCTAGGGTGGAGCCAGCTTGCCCTATCACTTGAAGGGCACTCAGAAACTCTACACACACTTATAAGCATTAATCTGGATTTGTTTCCTTGATCTGTCTATAAATGTTCTTCCCTGGGCACTCATAGTTTGACTGTCTTCTCTATTGAATCTGCATCAATTATGCCTTTCTCTTTTCTTTACTATCTTCCTCCCTCAACCCTCCCAGCCACCATCACCATCATATTTGTTCCCATCATATTCTCTATAAATATACTTTAGAAGCTCAACAGTTTTAAGTAAGGAACTGTGGATTTTTAGAACAATGCTTAACCCACTTCAAGTCTACAAACAATGTATCTAATATTCTGGGCAAGATTCTGGCATGTGAACAAGTAATTACAGAGCAATGTGACAGGTGTGGTAGGAGAGAGGCAACTGGTTGCTTTGGAGAGATGAAGAAGAGAGTCATTCATCCTGCCTGAGAAGGTCACAGAAAGCCTTGCAGAGAAGGAGACAGCATTTGAGGTGGCCCGTGAACAGTGAGAAGAATTTCCAGATGAAGAAACAAAGGACAGTGTTTTGAGACAGAAGAGAGAGCTTCAAGCAAAGGCATGAAGATGTGTGTGAATTCCGTATATTGAAGAATGAATTATTTATACACATAAATAACCTTCCAGGACAGGCCAATAAACCACATGAGAATTAGTCTAAGGAAAATATGCCTAAACATCTGTAAAAAGGGCTTGTCAGAGGCTAGAGGAACCCTGCTTAGGGCTCCATCCATAACAAAGGCATCAGAGACTCTCCTCTGTTATTCCCGTGGAGCTGGAATGATGGGCAGGGTGCGGCCGCCTTCGACTCCCGCTGCATTCACTGTACACAGTGCTAATCGATGAAGGCATTTATCTGCGCTAATTCTGATACAGTCTCAGAATCCTTCCCATAGACATTTTTTATAAGGCCCACTCCCAATCAGTCAGAGTTGGCCCTTGAAATGAAACCTATTTTCATCTCTGTGCTGGGGTATGTGTTGAGAGGGAGGGGTGATGCAGAAGGAATCCTTTCACTGCACTCCACGTTTGGACATGCAGGGCCCATGAATGCATTTCTGCCCAATCTATCTTAGTCTGTGGGAGTCAGTGACTCAGAGTGGCCCTCTTGGGGGAGGGAGTCTGGACACTGAACACCTGGAAGAAAATGGCAAATGTCAATCATCCAAAATTCCAAATGTAGTCAAATGACCACATAATTGACTAGCTTTTTGAAAGTGACGAGCAGTCACTAATTTTCAATTAATAACAAATGTTTGCCCATATTACTTAATAAAGCATCCTAGCAACACAGTTAGTGTAAACAAGCGGCACAGAACAAAGCCCCCAAATGCATTTGAAAAACTCCTATAACATATATGTAAATTAATCATCAAACTGAAAATGCTTAGACAAAATTCACATTCACACACTGATTAAATTATTTCCTTTCTAAGCATAAACAGTTTAGAGAGAGGAAAAGCCCAGGACTGATTGCCCAGACTCTCCAGGGTAAGGAAACAAACACATCTTTTTTTCTAAATCCACAGCTTCACAAGGTATCCTTTGCCAACCCCCTGAGGAGCAACCTTAGAATCTGCTAGAACCGCAGAAGCTGCCTGCCCACTGTCTCAGCAGCAAGAAATATGCTAGGCAGTGATTATCAACAGGGAAGATGGTCAGAAGGTTGGAGAAATGAATAAGCAAGATACCGTGTCTTCCACACAGTGTTCTGGTGAGGTCCTGAGTGACGGAAGGCCGGGCAATCTCAGATTTCAATCAGTTTCCTGTGAAACCTCTATCCTGCGCTCCCTCTGTGGCAACTCCTGTTGCTCTGGTCTTCTGGGCAAACTGACAACAGGAGCACATCAAAGTCAAGGTGATTTGCTGCCAGAACCTGAGCCTGGCCAAGTATTTGTCTGTTCCTACCAAACCATAAAATTAAAATTAAAATTAAATAAAATAATAAAATATAAAATAAAATAAAATAAAATAATAAAATAATAATAAAATTTAAAAGCCCACAGGCCCACGGAAAGAGAAAGACAAGACCAAAAAGATTCTCAGTCTGTCATGAGAAAGGGGACTGGGAGTAAGATTTCCCTTGGAAGTAATGATTGGTATGAGCAAAATTACAGCGAGGGAAGGTGCCTGCCTTTCATCAGAGACTGACTCTCATCAGAGATCGGAGCCCATGGAGCACTGAGGTGGGGAACAGGAGTCATTGACTCCGCGGGCGCTGGCTGGAATCTTGTCCCCACCCGACCGGCTGTATGCGTCTGGGGGTGTCACTCGCTCCCCTGACCCACTCTGCTCTCACCGGGGCGAGTGAAATCTGTTTCTTGCTTCGTTGCTTACAGAGTACTGTTGAAGGAAGAGGGGGCAGGGCTGATTATAACAATTGAAGATAGAACATATCCCATATGGTCTCATTTAACCTTCACTACAATCCTATGAAGTAGTTATTATACCTTTTTTTTTTTTTTTTAAGTGAAGAAACTGGTATCCAGAGAGGTTAAGTGACATGTCCAATGTGATCCAGCTAATAAGTGGCAGAAACAGGGCTCAAGTCTTGACTCAAAAGTTAATGTCCTTTTCACACACATTTTAAAGGCAGGGGCCATGGTCGAGCTCTCCAGGTATCCCTAGTAACTAACACATTTATTACATAGTAAGTACTCAGTACACACTGGATGAATAAATGAATGTTTTCTAACTATACATATTGGTTGAGCTTAACCTAGCTAAATAAACATTGACTGAGTACACCCTGTTTGTCAGACACCTTGTTTCTAGTTGGGAGCTAGAGATTCAAAGGTGAATGATATGCACTTCCTGCCTTCAAGGGGGTCACAGTGTGGAGACAGACACCCAGGAACGAAAGCCACCTCCCACCAAAATCCACCTTCAGTTCTCGGCCTTCTGAGATTTCAGAGAATTCATGGATTCCACTGCAAACATGCTGAAAATGTCAGAAGTTACTTCTCTAATAGTCTTCTGGGTTTAACCAGAGGCGGGAGTAGGGGTGCTTGGCCTGTGTCAGAGTGGGAGCCACGGCAAGCTGGGAGAGCTGTTTTCACTTACTACTTTAGGACGGTTGCATAAGAAGTATTTGAGCCCCAAGGTTCAAGTTTGTAAGCTCTGTGGAACCAAATATTTGCCATGCTTTTAAAGCCAGATTTCGTCTCTGGTTTGCCATTGGTTTATAAAAAACATCACCAACATTAGTAAAATAAACAAGAGCTTTGAACAAAGTCAAAATTTATAGAGTAGTATTCAGAGAAAGGCAAGTACCATATGATTTCACTTATATGTTGAATCTAATGAACAAAATAAACAGAATAGAAACAGACTCATAGATGTATGGAACAGCCTGACAACTGTTAGAGGGGAAGGGGGTTTGGGGGCTGGGTGAAAAAGTTGAGGCGATTAAGCAAAAAAAGCCCTCATAGACACAGAGAACAGCATGGTGATTACCAGGGGGAAAGGATTAGGAGGACTTTGGAGGGGAATCGAGGAATCTACCAAAGTTGCAGACCCTTAAAAGCATGGACTTCTCTGGCTTAGCACAGTGGTAGGTCAGTGAGGCATGGGCCTCCCACATTGAACTGTATGATTCATTCACAGAAAGAATCTGTAGCTCAGGGAGTTGGCCAATATGCCAGAGAAGAAATTACTACAAAGGTCATTTACTAGCAAAGTGCCTGGCATATAGCGGAAGCAAATGATTATCCAGTAAATGAATGGGGTCATATCTGGCAATACTCTAAGCTTTCAGATCCTAGATCTGGAGATCAGGCCCTGATGACAGTGAGTGAACAAAAATGCCAAACTAGCATTTGGTTAATATTGCCTAAATCATGGGATATGGACAACGGCACATCTGTGAGAAATGTTACAACTAAGAACAGGGAAGAGCAAAACTACTCATTCAGGTTTCCACTGTGCTGTAGCTGCTGTGAGATCACTATTTCTCTGCATCTGACTCCCCTCTAATCTATCCACAGTGCACACTGTATAGAATTGTACTTACAGCTCACGGATGCCATTCTTACTTTTCTGCTAGGCTTCATGGGATAGAAATAGCCATTAGGCAGTCTAGTGAGCAACCCATGGCGCCTGCAGTGCTGCCTCCTGCCCAGGGAGAGCCTTGCCCTATTTTAGGGTTTCAGATGCAGCGAGCATCACCTAACAGAAGCTGGGCATGATGGCTGAGCCTTTTAGTGCCTTCATGTGTCACAGGCAAATTGACAAGGCTGAGTTAAGACAGTCCTATTTAATGCTGTTTTTAAATCAGTGTGGCTCTGGCAAACTCTGAAAGCTTGGACCATGTATAATCAAAATGGGTAAAAAGCTCCTCTTTCCTCAATTTGGAATAATGTTTCTATGGAATCTATAAGTGTGACACATTTTAAGAATCAGACATACAACCAAAAGCATGCAGAAAAGATGCAGTATGGATCAAAAGATGCATTAAAAGCTCCTGATAAAATTGCTGCTAAGAGAAAGCCAATAATAAATTATTTTGTATAACAAATTTCTCCATTTTTTTCTTCTAGACAATGTTCTCCAAGGGGAGGGACTGTGAGTTCCCAACTTTTGAACTCCAGTGCCCAGCACTATGCTTGGCATAATAGGTGGGTGCCAAGTAGGCACTCAGGCAGTGTTTGGTAACAAACTTAAAAAATCAGCCACTAATTTATCTATTTTGTGAATGTGATTTTGACATTTCATTACTAAGGGTATTTTGGACTGTTCTCTTTAGTTTGGTAGAAGATATGTATTTGGAAAAATGCTGGTGGAAATGCATAGTTTCAAATCAGAATATTAAAAAAGAGAGAATCATATACTAATCAGAAAACCAAGACTTAATTACATATAGCACTTTCCCTACACCTCTATCGTCTGTCACTTTTGGGGGGAAAATGTGGCACAGTGTCAACACAAAAATGGAACTACTGAATTCCACTGAAGGATGGGAGAGGCATGACAGGTACCATCAGCTAAAGCATCAGTGTGATGCACAATAGTGTGGGAATATAAAACAGCCTCAAAAATTTGAGGATGTGCAGAGTTTGGAATACCTAGAGTTTTAGGTTTAGTGACTACTGAAGAATTATATAAACCTAGAGGGGTATATAAAAAAAAAAAGACATCCAAAACTTGTAGGGTTTCATATGCCAATTAAGGAGTTTGAGACTTTATGGTATGAACAGTGGAAAGTAATTAAAGCTTTGGAGGAGAGTCCAGGAGAATCGCATGATTAGATTTATGTTTCAGGAAGATTGCTCTCAGCAACAGAGAGAGTCGACTGTAAGCCTAGAGGCAGGGAGAATCTTAAAGACGCTACTGTGGTACTTCTAGGTGAGATGCTGTGCGTGTAAACCAAGGCAGCGGGGGAGGGAAAGAGCTTCAATTTCCTTAATTAAGCAAGTAGAACACAAAAGAGTTGGGTATGAGAGAGGAAGAGCAGGAGGAGGGTAGGAAGGTTTTCTGGTTTATTGCTTGGGTAATTGAAGACATAAAAGTGCAACCACAGAGCTTGGAAATGCAGTAAATAGAGCAGGTTCTGATGGAAATATACTAAGGTCAATTTTATACACGTATAGTATGGGGTACATATATGCCATCAAGGTTGCCATATAAACATTTACCTCATTAGCATCATTTCAAGCATGATATGAATGAATTACATCACCCAAGGAGAATGGATGGAGCCTATGGAGACCTGGGGACAGCAGTGTTTCAGAGTTGGTGGGAAAAGGGGAGCCTGGGAAGCAGAGTGAGAACAGTAAGAGGGGTCTGATGGAAAAATGGAAAAATCTCTTCCTCTCATTTTCTTCCCAACAAGATCTTATTCTTCTCCAAGCTTCCAAAAGTGACCAAGAGAAAGAGTAAACTAAGATATCCCAACTGACTTTCTGAAAAGGCCTGCTACGGCTCTTTTCTTCCATGATTAGAGGCTTATGAGAGAATGACATGAGAATGTCCCTTCTTTCCTCAAGAGAAAAACATTGATTTGGATATCACTCCAATTGATCACTTCTAAATTACTCCCCAGGAAACTCACAAAGGCTTTTTTCACTTGACAATGACGAAGTGAAAGGCCATACAGATGCATGGGTGGGTATACATGTATCTCAGCACCCTGTATTTGTGATACGCACATTTATATATTAGTATAAACATTCATCCCCACCTCATAACAGGAACTCTTTTGACCCTTGCTATTTATCATGTGACAAACTACAAATGTAACAAGCTCAGATTCTTAATATCACTTCACTTCCTTCAGGGGAAAATGCGCCCGATGGAAGAGCCTATTATAGAGTTGGACCTGAGTGGACCAAAAATAAAAATAAAAAAATAAAAATAAATAAAGGAAGTAAAGTAATATTTACTCAGAATCTATTATGAAGGAAAACTATTCCAGGTTCATTATATTCATTATTTCATCATCTTGAAAAATGCACCGGCATTGAATACACAATCGATTCAGTTGACAATCAGTTGATAACTGCATGGGAAACAGTTCTGTGAGCGTGTGAGCTGGAGTACCCTCTGCTGCAGACCTGCCTCTTCATACTGTTCCCTCCTCTCAATTTTGGAACATAAGCACTCCATGCTTAAACTTACCTACGTGTTCCCAAGCTATATATCACAATTTCCCATGGACTTTTGAAAACTAATCAGACCCTTCTCCAGACTTCCCCAATAAAGATCTCAGGCGGGTTCCTAGATTTTTGTTTTTATAAAGCACCATGAGCGATTCCGACGCTGAGTCCATATTGGCCATCACTGATGGTGGCAGTCTCAGGACTTCTGGAAGGCATCTGCCAGGGTGGTGTGGAGAGCCATTAAAAACAGTGGTAAAAGACCCCAATATCCAGATTCTGGAGGTTCAAGGATCACCATGAGTAGCACATTAAAAAAAGCTTTCTTTTGTACTCAAACTTCTAAAAAGCTGTAGCGAAGCTTGAAGAAACCATGACATGGTTGCAAAACAGTGCAGGCAGTTATTAAGTAGAAATAAAATCAGGATATTGAAGAAGCATCTGCACCTTCATGTTCATTTTATCATCATTCACCAGAGCCAAAATATGTAACCAACACAATGTCCATCAACACATGAGTGGCTAAAGAAAATGTAGTATGTACATTCAATAGAATACTCGCCTTAAAAAAGAAGGAAATCCTGTCATAAGCAACAACATAAATGAACCTGAAAGACATTATGCTAAAGGAAACAAGCCAGTCACAGAAGGACAAATACTGCATGACTCCACTTACATTAAGTATCTAAAACAGTTGAATTCATAGAAGCAGACAATAGAACCGTGTTGGGAGTTAGGGGAGGGGAAATGGGTAGTTGTTGATCAATGAGTATAAAGTTTTAGTTATGCAAATGAGTAAGTTCTAGAGATCCTCTGTATGACATAATACTTATAGTTAACTATGTTACTGGGCACTTTAAAATATGTTAAAAGGATAAATTTCACATTGTGTTCTCACCACAACACACACACACACAAGAACACAGGGAATTTTTGGAGGTGATGGATATGTTAAGTATCTTGATTTTGATGATATGCATACGTCTAAACTCATCAAAATGTATACATTAAATATGAGCAACTGTATATCAATTATACCTTAATACAGCTTAAAAAAGAAATAAAAGTGCATTTTTTTAATCTATAGAAAAACAAATGGAAAGGAAATATGATTGAGTTTAAGGATAGAAAGGTTTATTAGGTTCATATACCCTACCCCTAGCTACAGAACTAAATGTTTCCAAGAGTCTGTTTACATCTATTCTATTCAGTTACTTTAAATTTTCACTAAAATGCTTATGTCCTATCTCACTCCTCTAAAGGCACACTTGTCTTTATCAGCACTGCTGCTGTGTTCCTGTCCTGTTAGAATATGCTTTGTGCTGGCAAATAATGCTACTTACTGACCCATCATTACTAGGGCGTGTGATCAGATTTGGTTTCCGAGGGATGGAAGTCACTTTTCATTGATTCATCTAAACTCGTTCAACCAGTGTCATTGTGTTCCTCAGTCAATGTTGCAAGTGAGCTAGCAGAGAGATGTCAAATTAGCCTACAAAGAAATACATCCCCTCAAAAAGCATCAGGAAAACACCAGCTACATGAGACACTGTTCCAGGCAGCATTGGTACTAAGCAAAACAGAACACAGTCCTTGCTCTGGAGGATCTTACAGGTAGATTGGGATCCGGTCATGTAAACAGATGAAGACATTAATGTGGTAAATGCTACAATAATTATGCATGTCATGCTATCATAGCTACGTGGAAGCAGTGCCTAGTCCTATCCAGCAAAGCCAGCAATGAGTTCACAAGATAGATAACATTTAAATTGTATATTGAAGGTTGAATTGGATTATATTTAGTTCCCTCTAATTTTTATTGCTCTTTTAGTGAGCTATAATATGCCAGAATTTCATATGTAAGTTAAGTATAAAATGCATAGTCTCCCATTCTTAAGCAGTCTTACTCTCTTTACAGTGAGTGTCACAAGGTAAATTCCATTAGATCAGAGATCTAACTTAAGCTAACAAATGATTACTTTCACATCTGAGCAAACTTAAGAGTTTAATTAAGGAGGCTGATAATAAGCAGCTGCAATATATAGATGGCATTTTATGTGGGAAAATCAAGACATTAAGTAAGACATCAAAAAAAAAAACAAACCCAAGAAAAAGACATGCTGTAACTTCTGTTTCTAGATTTAAGTCTTGTCTGATGGTATTTTTAGAAATATGTCATTGTTTGATCTATTTCACTATGATAAATAGAATGACGCCACCCTCATAGCGATATCCATGTACTAATTCCCAGAACCTCTGAATATGTTCCTTACATGGCAAAAGGGACTTTGTAGATGGGATTAAGTTAAGGAGCTTGGCATGAGAAAATTATCATTATCTTGGATTATCCAGGTGAGTCTAATGTAATCACAAGAGTAATTATAAGAAGGAAACAGGCGTGTCAGAGTCAGAGAAGGGGATGTGATGGAAGCAGAGGTTGAAGTGGAGCATTTTGAAGGTGGAGAGGTATGCAAGTGGCCTCTAGAAGCTGGAGTCAGTCTTTTCTGGAACCTCTAGAAGTAATGCAGCTATGCTGACACTGATTTTTATCCCTCTAAGACTTGTTTCTAACTTCTGGGAAAATTTAAGATAAATTTGTTGCTTTAAACCACTACGTTTGTGGTAATTCATTAAAGCAGCATTAGTAAACTAATACATTTAGTACATTAGTAAACCAATACATCTGGCTTCCTTGAAAGAGCAACCAAATTAGAGCTTTAAGCATAAAAAGCCATATAATTCTGCCTCACTTGCACCATTTCTACGTGACAGGGCAAACATTTCCTGAAGAGAATGGAAAGAGGGTTACTCAATCCTGGTTATTACTCAGAAACCTTGTCATCTTCAGTAAAGCTATAGCACCCATACTCCTTTCCCGAGAAATTTCCTAAAGCATGTTGAGTTCCACTGAACAACATGCAGTGTTTTGGCTCCTTCAAGATCTTTCCTGAAAAGAATGACTTGAATCTGAACAATGTTACAGATAAGCCAACTGCTCCACATCTGAATAAAGTTATCAAATCAACTGACAACTGAGGGATGGCCAACAGTATAATGCTAATGTATAAGACACGGAGCTGGATAATATTATCATGATAGTCAAATCCCAAAGACACTGTCCTTCACCTTAAAGACCTTACATAAAAAGCTCAAAGAGAGTGTCAAAGCACAAATAAAGACACAGAGGTTAAAAACCCTAGAGAAAGCTGAGCCTTGGCCTCTTCTACCATTGCTTCTAGTAAGAAGAGCCATGTTGAAAATTCTTGGTTTAAACTGCCAGGTTCTTAGTTGTTTTCCTAAAAAGATTGTTGTGGCATCAGGCACATGAGCTATCAATGAAATCAATGAATTCTAGGAATGGATACTTTTTTGTGGTGAGGTTTTATAAAGAGAATATGGAACAAACTAGGAGGTTATATTTGCTTGTAAGGACTGCTGATCATCACAGTAATTGTATACTTTGCAAAAATATCATTTAACATATATTTTTATATGCCAGATACTGTGCTTGGAGCTGGAACTAGAGCAATGTTCAAGAAATAACTTGTCCTTAGCCTCACCAAGCTTAAAGCCTAACAGAGAAAACTATAAAGGACTCCAAGAACATATAAAAGGGAGTCCTGAATAGTTTGTGGCTAGTCATGTGTAATAGTCTGCCCAGGCTGCCAAAACAAAATACATGCCATAGACTGGGTGGCTTCCACAATAGAGATTTATTTTCTCAGAGTTCTGGAGGCTGCAAGTCCAAGATCAGGGTGTAAGCATGATTGGTTTCTGGTTAGAGCTCATGCCTGACTTGCAGACAGCTGCTTTCTTATTGTGTTCTCACATGTGAGAGAGAGTGAGAGAGAGAGCTAGTTATTTGGCATCTCTTATAAGGGCACTCAGCCCATCATGAAGGCCCAATCTTCATGACCTCATCTAAACCCAATTACCTCCCAAAGGCCCATCTCCAAATACCATCACATTGGAGACCAGGCTTTCAACACATGAAATCCAGGAAGGGGTGGAAGGGCAAAATGCAGTACATAGCATCAAGAAAGCCTTCCTTAGAAAGATGTGTGAATTAAGGTGGCAATAGAATAAGAGTAGAAAAGTCCTACGGAGAATATTTCAGATAAAGAAAACAGCATGTGCAAAAATCCCAATATGGGAAGAATCTTGATATACTTAAGTAACAGAGAAAATGCAGTGAGGCTCTAGTACAAGAAGGGAGAAAGGGACGGGCATAAGGCTGGCAGGAGGTGACCACCAAGCATTTTGTGGGCTATCATTAAAGAATATGCAGTATATCAAAAAAATGGAATGCTATCAATAAATATTAAGCAGGGGCAAATTGTAATCAGATTTGTCACCAGTCTCACTCTGGCTTCCGTATGGAATGTAATTGGCACGGGACAAGACTGATGTGGAGAGGTCAGTCAGCAGTTCATGTGAGAGGTGATGATGGGTGAATTACACTGATAGCCATGGAGATGGAGAGAAAAAGACACATTCAAGAAATATTTAGGAGTTAAAATTGACTGATATGTGAAAGGTGGTGAAAGAAAAAAAAAGAGTCATGGTATCTAGCAGGGCTGAATGTGAAATCAGGGGGCCAATCCTCAGATAGAGAACACCGGAGAACTAGATTTATCAAGCAGAAAATCCCATCTGGATACATTGGTTTGATGTTCCTATAAGGCATCAAAGTAAAAATGCTGAAAAGGACATTACTAAATGGAACATTAAGAGCCCTAGGGATTTGAACCCGATATGAATACTCGAGCTCCTGGGGGAGGGGAGCCATTGATGGTACTTCATCATCTGTGAGCATCAAGGCCTTCCTTTCTCCTACCAAGCAGTCCTCTGAACCTTGTAGTATCTGCCTTCTCTCACATATAGACTCTAACAGAGGAACAAATGGATTTCAATGAAAGTAGAATAAAAATCATAATTCCCTTTCCTTTTCACATGCAACTCATCCATTTTTTTTTAATTCCTTGATATTTTCCAGAGCTCTATATTTCAGATGAAGTCCCTGAAAATGAGAGAAGTTAAGCAACTTGCCCAAGAATATAGAGCTAATATAGTAGCTCTTTTTAGTATAGCAGGCTGCCAGCTCATTGTGTTAGACAATAAGAAATATACTGTGTCCAATCATTATGGAAATGGAGAATGCTTTCAAAGGCAAAATATAACTAACTAGCTATAGGTCAAGACTCCATGATGCACCGGAGGAAGATAATAATCCTCTTGTCTCCACTGACTTCCTACTTCTTCAAAGACGGGTTCACCACGCTAAAGCCTAACATTTGTCCCTCAGTAGCACAGCAAAGACTAGAATTCTAGTTTGTCCAAAGACTGGAGGCAAAAATCAGTGTGTGGTTTTGAGGCTGGATTACATTTGTAAAAAATGAATTATTAGCTCTTCTCTGCTAATCAGTATGAATGTGGAGCTTCGCACAAAGTATTAAGGATGAACCCTCTACAAAACTACAGTTGTAAAATGTTTGTTCCCCTTTGGGCTCTATGTCTTGTTTCTCTAGATTCTCAGCAACTAGCTGTGACAGTCAAGGGCTCCTCTGGATCTCTGTCAGTCACGGAAATGGCTGTAAGTCAATCAGCAAAGATAAGTTATTCCTTTAAGGACTCCATAAAACACCTACTACCTCACAAAGAGTATGAAAGTTCTGGTTCAATTGGATGCTTAAAAATCAAATAGTTACTGAGTACCCCCCCAAAAATGAAATATTTGATACTCTGGACTACTAACAAGCATAAAATAACTCCTGGCTTTCAGAAAATCATAACTTATTGATAGCTCAAGACAATTATATGTCACGAGACAATAGGCTAGAAGAGCAATGAATATTATGCATTTAGAATACAGTGGTTAGTGAGGGCTCTTGGGAGAAAAACTGACTGTGTGTGTGTGTGTGTGTGTTTGTGTGTGTGTGTGTGTGAGTGTGTGTTTTAACGATAAAGATGGAAAGAGGCAGGGGGAGAGGACAGGTACACTTCCAACCTGAGTAGGAAAGGAGAATGTGACCTCGGGATAATGGGAGATAGGAAGTAGATCTGTTTATTGAAGAAAAGCATGGCACTGAGAATTTCTATTGTCAGTATTATTATTGATGATTCTTATGATAGCATAACCATGCTTCAGAATATTTTACATGTTATCTAACATATATTATGAAGTGTTATATCTATTTCAAAATACACTTTGTTTCAAAATACAATATAGGTACAAAATACATTTCAATCCAATGAATGATATAAAGCTCCTTCTAATTCCAGCTTAAAAACAAAAACAAAAACAAAAACCAGTCTAGCATAATTTATTCTGACAGATGTGTCTAGGAAAATTCCAAATCATTGACAGCCTAGGAAAACAGCCCACTTCAGAAGCTTTTAACAAGCAAGCTGAAAATAAGAAGAGTACTATGAAGTGGTATTTTTCTTAAAGCACAAGAATCATTCTATGAATCGCTTGGGATGAAGCTAATGCAGTAGACATAGTGGCTAAGAGTGAATGGAGAGGAAATGGATCACCCAGGAGAGGGCAAATACTTATGGGAGAAAGAAATCATCATAAAGCTGCACAAGGAGAATCCCAAACCTAAGGAAATAAGCAGGAAAAAGTCAGCAGCAGACAGAATCAGCTCACTCCTGCCTATGATGGAGGCTGCCTTTTGTGGAACTGAGAGTTTATGCAAAACATCAATTAATTTCTACTGCGAATCCCTACTGAAACATGTAGACATTAAAGTATCCAGCCGTCCTGGTGACTTATTTTAGAATCCCTCCCTAGGTCAGTTAGCCATCTGCCCAGCCAATTACATGGCACATCAGTTTAGGACTGAAACAGGCTGAATTCTTTGAAAGGTATATTTCTACCTTTTTAGGTTGCATAAATATAAAATAATTAATGGATGAGTGATGCTTATATAAATGACGATTTCCTGAACTAATGAATAGTGTAATATAAACCCTATTTCCCACATAATAAGTAATTTAACCATGATAGTCCCTGATTCCAAAGCAGAACATCTAAAAAAACCAAGGTCATGGGCATAGTTAAATTTTAAATTTTAAAATTTTTCCATAGTACTGAAGAGTGTTCAGAATGCTTGATCCACTGACACTGGTTGGCTTTGAGGAGCGCACAAATAAAAATGCATTATGGCCCAAACTCTCAGTTTACTAATTCTAGACTTTCAGTGTAAAATAATTAATTAAGAAAATGAATAATTAACTTACTCATTTACCCAATAGGCATTGTTGGGGCAACTACTATTAGACAAGACATATTACTAGATACTAGAGTTACAGAGATAAAAAACTAATGGACCTTACATTTGGTGGGCCAGACGTAATCGTAACAGTTATGAGGAATGTGAGAACAGGTCAAAAAATAAAACTGCAGCATATTGCAACCAACCAAAGTATTTAAACTTGTCATCATATCTTCAAACTCCCCTAGTGATGTGAGGACATAAGTTGGGAACAAAAATTAGAAAGCTGATCAGACCTCAAGATGAACTTGCCAAATGTGACCTTTGCCTTGACCTTTCAATGTGTCCTAGTATCTCTTTTTGACAATAGTACAAGACTTGGTTTTGAAAACATTCCAAGCTGTAATTTTAAAAACTCAAATAAAATAACTTGTTATTCACTTCCAAGACCTTCAGCATATCATTTTTAAAATCCAATTGAGGAGGCTAAAAGAAAATAGTTCAATTTTTATTTTTCCGCATTTTGCTACGAAAAGTCGTTTCTGGAAGTAATTGTAGATATGATTTCAGATATTCCACATGTCTCTAATTGTGAAGATTCTTACTTGTAGACATTGTTTCAACAAAAATCTAGATAAAACTGTTTGCAACAGTTTTTACATCAGAATAGTTTTTTTTAAATATATGTTTTTATTGATTTTAGAGAGAAAGGGAGTGGGAGAGAGAAACATCATTTGGCTTCCTCCTGCACACCCACCTTTGGGGACTGAGCCAGCAACCTGGGCATGCGCCCTGACCAGGAGTCGAACCGGCGACCTTTTGGTGCCTGGGGCGATGCTCAACCAACTGAGCCACATTCATTGCTTTTAATGAATTTTTAAAAATACTGACCTGAGAGATTTTGTAAACAGATGTAAACCATATCAAAACTATATTTTTGTTTTATGGACTAGATAAAAATTAAATATGCTTTTTTGATTTCTCTTCTTTTTTACCCTAAAGTGGGATGAAAGATAACCAGAGTTTTCCAAAGTAAATCAGAGCATGATGATAAACCTCAGATCCCTTATTAACCGACAGATGTACAATTTGGTTGTCACATCTGTCAGTTTCTTCTTTCTTCTTTACCTCTCCCATCCCCCAGGGAGAGGTATAGAGAACTTTACTCCTCTATACTCTCTTTTGCTGTCCCTTGAACCACCACGTGGATAGTTTATAACCAAGCCTCCTTACCTCCCACAAGTGACTTAGTCTTTTATGAAAAAATAAAATAGCCATCTCATATATCAGTCAGGAATCTTTTCTCTATACCCTTCTTTATATAAATGTTGCATTCTAAGCACCTTAGTCAACACTCACCCACGCAACATCAGCCAGCACAGATGTTTTGCATTCTCTTCTGTTTGGTGGCAGTATAACAGCAATTAAAAAATTTAAAAATGGTACTAATATTCACTTTCCTTACCTGAAGTGAATTTTCATTTGTATAGCTGAAGGACTACAGGCAAGCAGGTGGTTGTAAACCTGCCTAAAGGTAAGTGTACAGTCAGCTTCCCGACAGAAGGGAATGGGGTACATTCTGAATTTCTCTTTGCCAAATATTCCTCTCTTCTCAGGCTGAAACCAAATGAGGGAGACCACAGGCCAATTACTGGCTTGGGCCAAAGCACGTTGTAAGAATCCAAGATCAATAACCTGTCCTAAGACAAGAGCCAGCTTCATCAACTTAAAATTGGGGTGCAAATCAAGAGGTGCAGTATTTCTAAATTGGGATGGAACTGCCATTCTGGGCAAATAATTGTGCATGTTGTTCCATATCTTGCTGGCTACTTAGCATCCCTGGACTCCTCCTACTAAATGCCAGTAGCTTTCCCCAGGCACTGCAACAAACAGAAACATGAGCAAATATTTCCAAAGGTGCCTAAGGGGATGGCACTGCCCCCAGGTGTAAACCACCATGCAGGATGGGCTACCAACACAGTGATAATAATGCCTGACGTAGAAATCAGGAAGACCAATGGTTAGAAGTAATAAAGTAAGAAGCCGGGGGTGGCACAAAGCCTGAAGGCCTATATCGCTGATGGCTTTTAATGCTATCCTAGACCAGAATAGCCCAAAATGCTATCTAGGATCACTTAAAGTTTCCAAAACAGAACCATACTCCATCTTTTATTCTTTTTAAATGCCTTTTTCAAAATATGTATTTTAAATGTCAGCATTTATTGATATATGGCTATTGTTTTCAGATTTGAGTTGCCCCTGTAAGATGCTGGGTACTTGACAGAATTTTCTTACGGACTCTAAAGGAATGATTGCAGCCCTTGAAATTAAGTGAAGCTGTCACTACTCCAGTCCTCATGTCCTTAAGTAGCATATTGCACCTTCCTTAAGGAGAGATCTCCAAAGGAAACAGTGAAGGCTTTGTTTGCTCTAAGGACACGTAGGAAATCAGATTTTGGTGGGGAAGGAGCTTGTGACTGAAACTAAAGAAAGAGAGAAGAAATAAAATGTATGTGGAAGATGTGTCTGTTCCCTTCTAAGATCAGAGGAAGTTTTTATTTTCTTTCTTGAGAAAAAACAATGAAGTCTTCTACAAGTCAGAAAGCGGTAAGATGAGCACTGACATTAGCAAAATGAGAAAGGTTAAAAAAAGACCCCCAGCATGGTTATCTGCAGAAAAGTAGAAAGAGGAATCAGCGTGGAGTTGGAAACAGCACCTGAGGGCCCCAGAGCTCTTGAGCAGGAGAAATCCCTGCCCTCTCCTCTTTTATTCAGTGATTGCAAGTGATTTGAAATTGAACTTTACAATTTGAGCCTTATTCATAAAAATGTTTTTAGTCAGTCGTATTTATCTTTATCCCCTTACACACAGTCACATGAAGAAAGGAAGCGCATCCCGTGTGCCTGGATTTGCCCTTCCTGGGCCCCAGAATCCTGACTGTAATACCTAGCTAGAGTCAACCAAGTGCCGGTGTATGTGGTTAATAGAATTTACAAGGTTTATTCAACTCAAGACTTTCTTAAGAAGACAAAAGTTGAGGACGACTACACGCACGCTCTTAAAGGAGAGTTAGTTACATGCAGACCTTTTAAAGAGCATTTACTGTTCACATATTGGCCTCCATTACTCGGTCTCCCCTCTCACTGATACTCATGGTATCACTTCACCCGGGTGGGTAGAGAAAAATTCAGGCAGCCCAAATCCTCGACCCAAGCTACCAGTGCCAAGGAAGATGTTCACTTCTACTTCAGAGAACTTGTTTAAAACACAGTCTTACTCAAAATGCCATTTATTTAAGTGACTGAGTTCTCAACAGCAGGCTTCTTCCAAGGCTTTGCTTCATTGCTCTCAGCAGAACATGAGCAGCACTGAGTGACACTAACATGCACTGTGTCTTTGATCTGAATCTTGTGTCTGGACCTGCGTTCACTCTGTAGAACCTGTATTCTGTGGCATTTTAATTTCTTTTGGCAGGAAATGGTGCAGAAACATGGGTACCATGAGACTTCTTGTGGCAAAACATTATACATTAGCCTGGCCCTTCTAAGCCCAAAGAGGATTATTTAACAACTTTATTACCAGTATCGTGTTGAGAACGGTGGCACAAACA
The DNA here is from genome assembly GCF_964146895.1 of Miniopterus schreibersii. Classification (NCBI taxonomy): domain Eukaryota; kingdom Metazoa; phylum Chordata; class Mammalia; order Chiroptera; family Miniopteridae; genus Miniopterus; species Miniopterus schreibersii. Next base: position 27,715,497 of record NC_138112.1, on the reverse strand, counting down.
GGATACTAAGCTATGCACACATATGGTATATGCATCCTAGACTGTTTTTATCCCTAAATCAAAACACAAACCAAGGTACATATTCACTTTCTTACATATGAAAGAAAGAGTTCCATTGCTGTAAATAATTTTTGGAGAAAGGAAGAAAATAATTTCAAGTGGCCTCATAGTCTGGTGTTTTAGAGTTATCTTGGTTAAGCATTTTCTGGTTAAGATTGGACCACTTTATCTTTAGGCTATTAGGTCTTAGAGTGGTGGACTTATCTGAAGGGAAAAACAAGTATGGTCTCTAAGCAATCATTAAATTCTATTTATAAATAGAAGATAAAAAAAATAAGGGTTATACGGTACTTGGATTGAATAAAATAACTAAAAGAGAAATTATAAAATTATGTATAAGCATCCTGAAGCTATTCAGCACTTTAGCTTTGAAGTCCTAAAGAAATTCAAAAGCGATGTCAGCAATTCAATATAACCTTGATCAACAAACTTTCAAATGACTATCCACTAACTTCAGACTCATTTTCAATACTAGTTTTGAAATTATTCGCTGCAAGGTGGAAGATGATATACCAGGGCTGCTTTAGGAAGATTTTGTTATGATCCTAACCACTATGATCTGTCATTTCATTAGCAAATCTAGATAGTAAAACAAAAGCATACCAATCAACTTCACAGAGCAAAACAACTTTTTTGCCAGAGTGCAAAAGTTGTTTGCATGTTAGAGGGAAAACACTTTATCCGAAATGACTTTGAAAAGTTTCACAAGTATTCAGAAAACAATTTAATGAACCAGGTTTTTGCAAGCATCTAATGATTTTCTGGCATGGGCAGAGGCAGGCTCAGTGGGAAGGCAATGCAGAATAATGTTTACTGCCATGGAATCAGTCAGACAGAACCGACTTTAATTCTTGGCTCTGCATATTACTGGCTCTGTGAGAATGAGCAGATTGCTTAGTTCCTTAATGTCTCAGTTTCCCTATCTGTAAAATGGAGATTAAAAATACCCATCTCACCCGGCCGGTGTGGCTCAGCAGTTAAGCATCGACCTAGGATCCAGGAGATTGCGGCTCGATTCCCTGTCAGGGCACATGCCCGGGTTGTGGGCTCGATCCCCAGTCGGGGGCCTGCAGGAGGCAGCCGATCAATGATTCCCCCATCATTGATGTTTCTATCTCTCTCTCTCCCTCTACCTTCCTCTCTCTAAAATCAATAAAGATATATTTAAAAAAACATACCCATCTCATAGGACAAATAGGTGGCGCTGTGCCTAACACATATCAGGTATTCATTCCATGTAGCTCCTGCTTTCAGCAATGAAAACCACCACCCTAATGTCATCCCTTTTAGGGTACAATAATCCAGGGAAGGAATTAATGTTCCATTGGTCAGAAGGACTAAATGGATTTTCAAGTCATTACCACAGAGAAAACTTAAGCACTGACAGAATGACTCAAGGATATTCAACAGACACAAGGAAAGATACTCCACTTGGGAATTCAGTTAGATCAACTCCGCAGATGTTTACTGAGTGCCTCCCTTCACTAGGTCCTGTGCGGGGTTCAGGAGATTTAAAGACCGGTAAAGCAGGGATCTTGTTCCCATGGGGCTTACAGTCTAGAAAGAGAGAGGGACTCGAACATATAAATCCCTTCCAGGAGTTTCAAAGGAAAAGGGGCATCAGCTTAACCTGGGAAGGTCAGAGGTGGCTTTGAATAGTGGTGACACTGAAATATAAGCTGGGGTTCGTTGCTAGTGTGCAAAAGCTTTTTTTTTTTTTTTTTTTTTTTTTTTTTTACCATCAGTCTTGTCTACTTACTGCCTCTTCCTTGCCCCATACCCAAGATAGATCCTAGGGCTACTTTCAAATTTCCCAGGCCTTCTGGGGGCTTGCATTTTTAGATTGTTTTATTATATTTTCTTTTTTCTTGAACCATTTATCCCCTCTATGCCCTCTTCCACTTCCCTCCGAGTCCCGTCCCCCCCATCACCACACTGTTGTCATGTCCATGAGTTCTTTCTCTTTTTCTTTTTTGCTCAGTGCTCCCCACTGGCAACAGCCCTCCCCTCCCACACACACCCCAGAGCTGCCTGCCTGCTCTCTGTATCTATGAGCCTGTCTCTATGTTGCTTAGTAGTTCAGTTTGTTCAGTAAATTCCACATAAGAGTGAAATCATATGGTACTTGTCTCTCTCTTAGTGGCTTATTTCACTTAGAGTAATGTTTTCCAGGTATATCCATGCTGTCTCAAAGGGTAAAATTTTCTTCTGTTTTCCAGCAGAGTAGTATTCCATTCTGTGAATGTACCACGGCTTCTTTATCCACTCATCTACTGATGGACACTTGGGGCTTACATCTGTATAACACAGGAAAACTTTGTACCTGTTGACTATCAAATTTAAATAATAATAATAAAAATCCTTCTTCTTTTCTGTCATGTATTTTCTACCCATCCATTACGGCTAGAGAATGTGAAGGGGGGGTGATAAAATGACTTGAAGTTATTTTTGTTAAAAAGATGCCAGACCCTCTCTCTTGGGAAGCACAGAGACAATACCCACGTTTATCCTCAAACATCTCTTGGTACCACTGTCAGAAATGATTTGGATGGACCATAGCTACAACTCAAGAAATTATTTATATTTGCATATTCTCTATATAACATTAAAATGTTTCTAAAAATAGTATATGTGGAAGGAGCCAAGCCACTTCATTTGTCAATACTTGTCATCACTCTAATTAAGCAGTTCACTTGGTTGGGAATCAATAATTTATAGAGGGGAAGATAATAAAAAATGTTTAAAGGAATATAATTTAGAGATTAAGCCTATTAAAGCCTAACTCTGGAATATTTATTATCAAGTGCAGGTTCTATGAAATTAAAATTTTCACAAATCTACTCATTTTTAGGTGATCTCAAGTTTCTGCCTAGGATATCTGCTTAGATATTAAGCTCAGCTTTTCTCTCAAATTTCAATAATGTCAGGCTATCACAAGAATGCTGCCAAATTGAAGGGAATAAATCTCCAATAAGGAAGAAGAGTTGATATAGACTCTAAATCATGTGCTCTTCCTTTTCCGTATATTTTCATTTATCTGATGTCCAATTCACATTTCTGATTCTGCTGTGAAAGAGATACCGAGCACCTTTAAAAAGACACTGAAAAGCACCATCTGTGCATGTTAAAGAAAAAAATTGTTAACTTGTTAATTATAAAAATTGCTCTCCAAAGAAGTGTACTGGAAACATCCGGATGTGGGGTTATAATTAAAAATGAAAGCAAAACAGCCTCCCTGAAAAGAAGTGAAACTCTTAATTCAGACTTACTGGAGAGCTGATAATGAGAGAGAAAATGCTGGCCTCTATAGATATTGGGAAGTCTTGGGATTTGGATTTTATCGCTGACCATCTGGTTATATTCATACTCAGAGACCAAATTTTAAAATAGCAAAAAAGTCGTTAATAGCCTAAAAGGAGTTCATTACAACTGGGAGGCCTCTACTAATCCAGCATCCCCTTCTGATGTGGATTATGTCAGTTTGCACCAGTGACATTATGTTAATATATTGGAGGGGGGCGGGCACAGGGATGGGGCCATATCCACTTAATCAAGTCCAGTCCACTTAATCAGGATCAAGAGAAGAGACATTAAATAAGCATTTTTCATTAGGCAATAATAACAATTTACCAAGTAGCACCCTTTGATCCTTACACATGAGAAAGCTGAGCCTCAGATGATGGTTAGATTACTTGCCCCTGGTCATGTTTCTAGAGATCAGTAAAGCAGGAATTTAAATTCAGGACTGTCTGCCTCCACTCCCTGTATTCTTTTCACTACAGCTGAGGGTCTCTGGGGCTACATAATGGGATTTGTTTGTTCTCAGTTTCCTCAGCACTGTTATAACTAGTACCCACAACTACCCAGCTATATTTAACCAATTCAAAGCTCCTCATAGCAATCCATTACCTCAAAGACTATCTCTGGGACTTAAAGAAAGTTTCTCAGAAATAATGTTAGGAACAACCACAATGACAGCAGCAACAGTAATATATTGGTTTCCCATTCATTCATTTTTTTCTTTCCTCTTTCCTTTTTATTTTTCTGCCTGTGACTGCAGGCTGATTATCAAACAAGAGTTTCTCTGGCTCATGTATTTTGCTATTTTTTACCTCTTTTGAAATTTCAAGAATAAAGGTCTTCTATTTTAGCTTCCATCCTTCATCTCTCTCTCCATCTCCAAGAAAAATCAGCAGCAATACTCCCCCCCCTTCACTCTTTCCAGGAACACCAGTTAATCTTGGCTGGCTCTGCTTTCATCTAAATCCTGCTGCCCTATTTGCAATGGGAAGCACAAATAATAAGTAGCGCATAGGTAATATCTACACCTTCAGCTTTTGATACACTGGCCAGGCCTGCCTTGACCACAGCTGAAAGCTTCCGAGATGCATCTGGGTTTAGTTGACCCTTGAACAATATGAGGGTGGAGGAGGGGGTAAGTAAAGGGGGCCGACCCCCATGCAGTCAAAAATCCACCTATAACTTTTGATTCCCGAAAAAATTAGTGGTCCCTCAGTATCTGCAGGGCATTCGTTCCAAGAACTCCAGCAGATACCAAAATGTGTGGATGTTCAGGTCCCCTCTCTAAAAAGGTGTCAATCAATGCATAAGGTTGGCCCTCCACATCCTCGGACCCCCAAATCCAGATAGAAAACAGCACAGGCATTTATTGAAAAAAAAAAGCGTGTAAGTGTACCATCACAATTCAAACCCGTGTTGTTCAAGGGTCAACTGTTCTGTGAAAGAGTGACACAGCTGAATTGTAACATGTTCCATGGGAGAAGGAAGGCTAGTGATCTACATGTTTTGTATTTTCTATCCTTGGCTTCCAAAAATCCTAATACAAATTCAAAAGTTTTCAGGAATAAGCCATTAGACACATAAAATATCTTATATTCAACTCATGAATATTTATGTTATCCTTACATGGGTTTAACTACCATGGCTTATCAGTGATAAAGGTAGAAAGAAATATAGACATGCATATTAATCTCCATAGTTACTTAAAAGGGTGAGACAAATACTATATTCTTATGGAGTCTAAGTGCCAGGCAGTAGCAAGGACGACAAATGCTACTGGGATGCATCCGACGGCAACATTACTGAGGGCTAAGGAACTCTGTGAAGGCTTCATGGTGAGAGTGAGACTTAAGTTGGGCCTTACGTTATTTGTAGGACATAAATAAGCAAAAAGACAAGCATTAGGTGTTCCACGATGGAGTGGGCAACTTTAGCAGAGTGAGTGGTATTTGGGGAATATTAATTTGTCAGTATTATAATCAACAGCCATTACTACAGACAAGAAACAGAACTGAAGAGAATAAAAAATCAGATTTTGGTGAGAATGCCCCCACCATTGGCACTGCTGGAGCACAGCAGGGAAAATAGGGGATGATATGATCATGACAATTTCTCACATTGATTGGGGCTGACTATTGATAGTCATTGTGCTAATTTATTTTTTTTAATTTTATAATTTAAGAATAATCATAATCTCTTTTTAGAGATAAAGAAAGTAAAGTTTTGAGAAGTTGAAAAACTTGCCAAGGACGTACGGCTTTCCAACCCTGAAAGCAATATTGGAGGACCCGGAACCCTGGAGGTCTTCTAAAGAAAGCTCTTGCTGTTACCCATCCTACTGAGGGTAGTTAGGGTGTTTGAAGGATGGCATCCACATCTATCTCCTTCTGATTCCTCCATCCCTGACTTAGGGATAGGTCTAGATATCTACACAAGACTCCAGCTTGCCAAGACGCAAGGCACAAGGAGGCAGCAGGCCACCGTGGCTCCCTCGGGCCATAGATTATAATCTGGCCCTACATCTACCATTGCAACCCTGGGATATTGCATAACCTCAGTTTCCTCATGGGTACAACAGGGAGAGTGAAATGAAGCAATATTGTGTCCTGGAATGAGCTAAGATAGAGTCTGATGTACTTAGACTTAAATTCTGGATCTACCACTTACTAACCCTGTAATATCGGGGGAATTCTTTAATGTCTCTGAATTTACAAAGTGTACATAATAACTTCTCTATGGAATTGCCACGCAGATTAAAGAGAGAAAGTCAGTTGCCCAGCACAGTATCTAGCACATAGAACAGGCCCATAATCCCTGACCTGTAATTCTTATAGCCAGATGTATTTTGGAATTCAGAACTTACATGGATTTAGAAAGATTAAAATTCATATACTGTATATTACCAAACACCCCGATAGAGTCTTAGATAGTACCCTGTAATCAAATAATTAATAGTTTTAAAATTAAATATATGGATATTCTGACCATAGTAGAGTGACTAAATATCTTATATAGCTACCTATTATTTTAGGTCAAGTTTTATTGCCAAACTAGTTTGCTGAAAACTTATTTAACCCTTTTTATTTTCTAGATAAATATGGCCAAACACTAACAGTTAATGGACCTAATTGAAGAAGATACAGTATTAATTAAACTATTCTTGGAGTTTTTTCTCTAAATTTTTTCTTAAATAAAGACTAAAAAGAAAACTTTACTTTCAGTACTTTTTGGGTATTGGATATATGGTTAAGGGAATAGAATCACATTAAGAGTTCAATAATCGGTAGTTTCCTTCTCTTGTGCTCCAGAAAAATTGCAAACAGTCCAAGTACCTCTTAGGTATCAGGCAAATGATTAATTGTACTGTAGGGTGGTCAGGTTTTCCAGAACACTGCATTTTGGGACACCGATTAGTCATATTCTTATAAAAACTGGAGGTTGCCATTTTTAACAGTTTGAGTAAGAAAGTCACAGTGTTAAATCTCTAGCCATCTGATGTGTGTTTTCTGCCCAGAGAACAGACTTTGTTCACCCCCCCCCCACCCCCTACTCCAAACGTGTCTTCCCAAGTCCTGAATAAGAAAAGACTTGTGAGTGTGTCTTTTCCTGCTCTGCATCTAGACTCCTCCCCGCCCCAACCACCCCGAAGCCATTGATATGAAAAGCCAGTGACAGCCGGATCTTGACAGATCATGCCCAGCAGTTTCACTGCGAGCCCCCAGGCTTCACTGAAAGGTTTGCCCCACAGCTGTCCGTCTTTGTCTTTTCCATCCGGGCTGCAGACCGAGCTTGAGAAGGTCAGGGGCGCTTTCTTCGGGCAGGACACATGCTGGACTTTGGAGGCCAGTGTGCACAGGGGGTCCTCAAACACTCAGCACGTGTCACGCCGGGGGGCAGAGCAGCGAGTGTGCTGTCTGGAGGTCTCCTCCTGGAATGCTGGTTGCCTAGCAACAAAATCCTACTTCTCTCCAACTCCAATTCTTAGGGCTTTGGCTTAGTTAGACACTTCTGATCCCCAGATTTTTCTTACCATTTGTCACCTAGTTTCCCTGAAAATACAGGTGCTTCCAAGCTCTGTATAACGTGGTTATTTAACTACCTAGTAGCAGTGTACATCTTAGATTTCCTTTTGGCTTCCCTCCTGTACTCTTTACACACCTGCAGGTCCCTAGTAGTTTTAAATATACTATATCTAAAACAATACACACCGTTGGCTTTTTTTTTTTTTTTTAACAAAAACACATGCACTACATATGTATGTATTAGAAAAAGACTGAAAGGGTTCCAGAAAATACAATAACAGCGATTTTCTCTTCATGGTCGGATGATTAGTAAGTAATACTTTATCATTTTCCTTATCTGTATTTTTGTCATTTCTACTATGTGTCTTCATTTTGTAAATAAAAATTTAACACGAATATCTATTGGGATTATGTACTATTAATCAACATTAAAATATATACAAAGTAATGGTAAAGGAAAAAATACATATACACATACGCACAACAAAATTTCAACTCTACGTATGAAAATACAAAGGGAAGGAAGATATCAGAATAAAAAGGGTTCAATTAGAATGAAGAGAGTTCTTTCTCAAATTTTGCAACTTTTGTTTTAAAATATCTAGTCATTTTTTTCTTATTTATTGACTTAGAGAAAGAAGAGAGAGAGAGAGGGAGAGAGGAACATCAATGTGTTGTTCCACTTTTTTATGCATTCACTGGTTGATTCTTGTATGTGCCTTGACCAGGGATCAAAACAGCAACCTTGGCCAGGGCCTAAAATAACTAATCTTAATGAAAAAGTATATAGCGTTGTCATATTTAAAATCAAATTTTTACAAGTGGAAAGGACAATTTTCTCTGTCATGCTAAGGGTCAAATGGGCAATTTCAAGAGCAGGAACTAAAATGTATTTTGAACCCAGAGTTTATTCAGTCATTCCTCTGCTCATGCACTCGGAAACCGTGTCTATGCATCTACTTGGTGCTAGATGAGAAAAGCATTGTGGATACAGACATAAAGCAGTAGGTCCTTGCCCACAAAGAGGTCAGAGACTGCTAAAATTCAAACTGAGGAAGAAGATAAAAAGCATGATTTATTACAATATTTTTCAAACCAGGTTTTGTGAATGTTTTTCTGTGTGTCTTATAATTCTCCAGAATACATATTTTTAATTTTGTATTTTATTTATATGATAATCTATGTAATAAAACTAGTTTGGGGGATCATTTTAATGACACCCTATAACTGACTTCAGGTTCTACATTTATGTTTGTGAATAACTGCATAGCATCAAGTAATATTTAATTGTCATGGTTAATGAGAAATGAATTTAAATATAAATGCTATGCTTATGCCTCATGGAAGCCAGCTGGTACTGTGGGATATTTAACAGTAATATGAATGGTGACAAATGGTCAAAGAATTGAGTCATTTCAGGCTTATAGTATAGTATGGCCATGCCAAACTGAAAAGCTGTCAGGATTGTACCCATGTTGTGAGGAGAGATTTAGTTTCAGCAAAATGTTATTCCCTCATATTAAATAAAGGCTGTTAATACTTTTGTGGGTTTTCTTAAATTTTATTTTTCAATTATAGTTGACATACAATATTATATTAGTTTCAGCTGTATAACATAGTGATTTGACATTTATATGTCTTATAAAGTGATTATCCTGATGAGTCTAGTACTCATCTGACATCATACATAGTTATAACAATATAAATGATTATATAACTTATGTATGGATAACGAAGGGGGTACATATATGCAATGGCATAGTATTCAGCAATTAAGAAAGAATGAAATCTTACCATTTGTAACAACATGAATGAACCTAGAGGGTATTATGCTAAGTGAACTAAGGCAGACAGAGAGAGATAAATACCATATGATTTCACTTATATGTGGAATCTAAACAACAAAATAAAAGAACAAAACAGAAACAAATTGGTGGTTGCCAGATGGAAGGGGGGTTGGAGAGATGGGTGAAAAGGTGAAAGGGATTTAGAAGTATAAATCGCTCATTATAAAAAATAGTCACAAGGATATAAATGTTGTTAATATTAATTTCATCCTACCAGAAGGCAATTCTATGGTAGAAGGAGCTTTATCTGCTTTCTTCCCAGCTGTATCTGCAATGACTGGCTCTATTTTGAGCCTGCTAAATATTTCCTGAATTGATAAATGAATAAATCAATCAATGGACTAGTTTTAGTTTATATGTTTTCTAAACTTATGTTTGTTTTATAGTTGAATAAAAATTATACCTGTTTTTATGTTGATATGTATTTAAATGGTATCCTGTAATAAAAATAATATACAGGTAACTTGTAAGAAGTTTTTCCCCCTTAAAAGAGGTCTAAATTTTTAAAAGGTATTGCCAGTCCTTTAAAACCAAAGGATTAATCCTAACCCTTCCTCTCTTTGTAATGTCCCTTTCTTGGCTCTTCCCCTTCCACTTTTGATTCCCGCCAATTTCAAGTTCAAAACTCCCACCTGTCTTTTCCCACTCTCATCCCTTCCCTTTCTGCACCTGCCACCTCCAGCTCCTTCCCTCACCCTACCCTCATAACTTAAGTTGAGAAAAGAAAAGAGAAACCAGAAAATAAAGTAGGTTTTCCAGTACTCAAAAAAACACTCAAGTGAAGAAAGGAAACTCTGGAGTCACATAGACTAGCATCCAAACCCCAATTCCACCATTTATATATTACCTGTCAGAACTTCAGTTGGCCAGTTAGACAATTTTGATGTCTAGTCTTATCAATAAAATGTTCAAGTGTTAAGCACCATACCTGGCAACAGCACTGGGCAAGTGAGACCCCTGCCTCTGGCCACATGCTTTAGAAGGTCTTACTCTGCCCGCCCTCCTCCCCATGGCCAAGGTGATGTGCTTACTTGGAGACACGCCTCACCCCACCATGAACTGGGACCCTGAATCCCCTGCCAAACGGTCCTGTTTCCATATTCTAGCTAGGTCCCTAACCCTTCTTCTGATAGTAGATCATCACATTGGTATGTGCACCCTAAGTTTGAGGAGTGGACCTCAGGTGGTGCAGCTTATAAACATATGCTGGAGTGTCTATAATTCTAACTGTGAGTCCTGAGCCAGTGTTCGATGCAGCCTGATGGTAGAGGGAAGGAAATAAGGTGGATCTTGACCCAGGGGCTCAGGTCCATTCTTCTATGTTGCTTCCTTATGGATAGAAACTCTGAAGAGTCTGAGAATTCATTCAAGTCTCACTTTAAGCCAGACCTCCCGTGTTCATTTTGAAGGAATATTTGTTGAAGTAGAAAGATTAAATGTATTCAGTAACAGCTTGCTAGCTTGATTTAGAACTTTTAAATATTTAATACATGGTCTCCATTTGGACTTTTGCTTCAAGCCCTACATATGGTGTGGGTAGATCTCCCTGGGACACGGTAACTGTGTGCAAGTAGATGCTATTCTAATGATTCTTTCACAAGGAGAGAGTATGGCCAGTTAGTAAGCATTTATTAGAAACCGTTAGCTTAGAGCACTGTCCTAAGCACATTTGGGCAGCAATACAAAAGAAATAGAAAAACAGCCTAGGCTTCTGGGTACGTATGAGCTGGTTGAATATTATAAATCATACATACGAAATTTAAGAATAATCTCAGAAGTGTCTAGAATTTTATGAAACCAATTTTCTGCGAGGCTTATAGAACACAGTCTCAATTGAATTATGGTCACTAGGGTTCTATAAATCTATGTATGCAATGCCATCCTTTCTTTGCCTGATTAAATTACCCCATCTTTCAAAGGCTCTCAAGCCTGGCCTCCTGGGTAAAAGCTTCTTGGCCGCTCTCTTCCACCCTCTGTTGCTCATCTCTGAACTCCTGGTATAGTCAAGGTCATCAACAAAATTTTAGCTGCTAATTATTCCTTAACTGTTTCATGTTAATTGGCCTGTGTTCCTATGGTGACAGTTTCTCAGAGGCAGAAACCTTGTCTTGCATTCCACTTACACAATTTTCTGGAAATTGCCCCTTCCTTCCAGTTTCCCCCACCCCCTCTCCCCCGACTCTTCTTCACCACATTCTCACACTGCATGAGTTGATCAGTCCCTCTGCTATTCTTCTACAATGACCTGTTCAGCCCCTAATTATAGCACATAATTTTGTAGCACACACATACACACACACACACACAAACTTCCAGCTCTCCCACACTTAGTAGAGTGTTTGGTAAAAAATAGCTTCTAATAAACAGTACACAAACAAAAGTGTTCCACATTCTGATTCTCAGAGAGAGACCAATCGGGTCTGAGAATTGTCTGAGAAAACATGAGGTTTTGAAGTGGAAGACACTTTGAAGAGGAAAGTAGACACATTGTTGGAAGGAGCAGGAGGAAACCACTGCTGGGAGTTAGGCCCATTCACCTTCTGCATCACAGGGGTCAGGCAAGGATAGCTCTTCAACATGTGCCTCCTGGGAGAGAGGTAGAAGGCACATTGCTGAAGCCACCTGGTCAAGGATGCGGGCCCTATCTCCTACCTCTGGTCCAGGGAAAATGGTATCCACAGCTTTCGTCGGGGTCCTTCACCACAGCCCAGCTGCTGAGGCTTCTTGCAGGCTCCGAGCTCCATACCTTAGCTATGTCTGCTTAGTTCTAGTACTGCCTTCACAAGGCTGGGGGCTCCATAGGACAGGGACAGTTCCATTCATTCTTTTTTTTAATTTTTATTAGTTTTTCAGAGAGGAGGGAGAGAAAGAGATAGCAACATCAGTGATGAGAGAGAGTCATCAATCAGTTGCCTCCTTGCACGTATGAGCCCGGGCATGTGCCCTGACCTGAATCAAACCATGACCTCCTGGTTCGTAGGTTGACGCTCAACCACTGAACAACACTGGCCAGTCCCATTCATTCTTTTTTTTTTTTTTTTTTTTTTTTTAATCTTTATTGATTTCAGAGAGAGGAAAGGAGAGGGAGAGAGAGATAGAAACATCAATGATGAGAGAGTCATTGATCGACTGCCTAACCCGCAACCCGGGCATGTGCTCCGACCAGGAATCGAATCCCAATTGCCTGGATCCTAGGTCGATGCTCAACCTGTGAGCCACGGCCGGCCGGGCCCATTCATTCTTGAATCCCTAGCACACAAAACAGTGTCTGTCAAATAATGGGTACTCAATAAGGAGCAACGTGGTATGGGGAAAATGCACAGGATTTGCAGTCAGAAAGATCAGACTAGATTTGAATATTGGTTCAATCATTTATAAGTTGCATGACTTTGGAAAAATTATTTAAACTTTCTTATCTAAAATATATATGTCAAATTGTGGAATTATAAAATTTTGATTACGCAATTTATTTACATGATTTGCCTTATTCTAGAGAGAATTTAAGGTGACAGAAATATCATAAATAAAGATTAATTTAAACAAGGTTGTGAAAAAGAGAGACTATAAGTGGGAATGATATGATACCACAGTGACACTATTTTGCAAAAGAGAAGTAGTAAGTAGGCAAATTATTCAGAAATCACATGAGGCTACATAAGTACTCTCCCACTGGTTCTCATAAAGATAAACATGGTGACAGCACATTACTGTAGACAGAGCAATGGTTTTATATCTCAGCTTCTTTTACCAAATCCACTTACAACATCAGTCCAAGCGATGGTTCAATAAAGTCATTTGGGGGACAGTTGGAAGCACCAGTGTTAGATTGAGAGGCAGTTAGATTTTAGATATTCTAGGAGGAGTTCTGCAGAGTTTTAAGTCAATCTTCCAATATGACCACTTCTTGCAGTCAAGTTTTAAATACTTATTGAGTATTGATTATTCTGAGGTTAGAGTTTGAGAAAGTAACTGGCGTTCATTTATCAAGTTAAAAGCAGAGGGATTCACTTTAAGAGGCAGCTCAGAATGAGAAATTACTGGAATCTTATGACATCTGTGAAATTAGACAGTGTATAAAGAACCTGGCAGTGCATGCAAGCACTTAGTGGACTACCTGTTAGTTATTAAGCTTGTAATAAATAACTACTAGTATTGTTCAATATATTAATGTATTAATAGTTCAATATATTAATGTATTAATAGATACATTGTACATATCCAATATGTACTTATTAACTGGCTGATGGATCAATTATGAGTGAGCATGGAGAACAATGAATTTGAGAGTGGGGTTCAGTCAGGTTGTCTGTGAAAAGGAGACATAGAAAGTGAAATATTGGCAAACAAAACTGTTTAAAATATTAGCTTTATATACATTTTGTAGGGTTCTTTTGTCAGTTCAGAAGGAAGATACGATTTGTAATATATTTATTATCCAAACTTGTATCCAAGTACTACAAGTATAGATTTTACCAAAATTGTGACACAGAGATGAAAATGAAGAACTTAACCAATCACCCAGATGTTTCTAAATAGTTAGATGCTCATTAAAGGCCTAGGTGCTAAATGCTACACCTTTTTCCTCCCAAGATTTCTTGTTGTGATGCCATGTCTTCAACAATAGCAAGAACTCTGGAAAAATATAACAAACCTTTGATAGAAGAAGCTGTAGCTCATGTAACAAGTATTTGTTGAGTAATAATAATAATAGTAATCATAGTAATGATAGTACACTCTACCATTTACTGAGTTCTCACCTTATGCCAATATTGTGATTTATTATAAAGCACATTCATACTTTTTAAAAAATGATAAAATGGTCCTCCATGTATCAACCAACCAGCTTAAAAAATGTATCATTACCAGTGTCTCATAATCATGAGGTGTACCCAAACCCAATAAAAACTCATACACTCCAGAGTACTTTGTGTTAGTCATTCCTTTGTTTTTCTCTGTAATTATCACACATACACATTTTCCTAAATAATAGTGTTTACATTTTCCTGTTTCTGAACTTTATGTAAAAGAATCATACCATATATTTTCTCAATTTTTTACTCAATATTGTTATTAAAATTCATTTATAGCGCAGCTCATATGGGTAGTTCATTCATTTTCACTACTGCATAGTATTCCATTGATTAAATAAGTCACCATGGATAGATACTAAGGCTATTTCTGGTTTTTATAATTATAAACAATAAAGCTGTAAGCAATATGGCTAAACATATCTGTTAACTTATCAAATGACCTTATGTTATTCAGCGGTGATTAAATGACGATGGGAATAGGATATGCTCTTGTTTCTCTCATACTCTCCAAGGAAAATATTCTTAGATTAAAATAATCTTTATAGTCTTCTCTTTAATCAGGAGTTTATTCTGCTATTTGGGAAACCTGATCTTTTTTCCTAATATCTTTTTAGTCATATATCCTTCTAAAGTGAATACCCTTCTACTGAAAATTACTCATCACATCTTCTTAGAACTTCCAAGAGGGTAGAAATACTAGATTCTGTTACGGTCTCACTTGAAAAGGAAGACTAAATAAAAATTAGATATTAAGTTTTAAGGAAAAAATTTTACATCTCACTCACATAGGTTTTTGGGAAGCAGGAGTCTAAGGTTTTATAACATCATTATAGTAAAACACTTAAGATAATTTACACAGAATGTCTGGTTCTGTAAAAAATACTGGGTAAAATGGCCCAGAGATAATGTAAAACACATAGTTTCTACCCATATGAAGTGTAATTGTTGGGAAAATAAATGAGCACATATGAAAAAGGCTCAAGGTTATTTCCAAATTAACCCTGCTTATCTACCTTCAAGACAGCAAACTTCAAGGCAGATACGTTTGAAGTTGAATCTTCATAATTATTCACTAATTAACTCAAAGCTTGGTGTGATAAATCATTTTAATTTGGAACCATAGGTTTCAGGTTGCAAAGATATAACACTACAAATGGTCACTACATATCATTAAAATTACCTTTTTCCTACCTAAGTTTTCCATGACTAACTTTGTTAAATAAGTAAGTCTACAGTAGTCAAGCGTAGAATTGAGAAGGGAGGAGTAGATATATATCTAATCAGCTGAAATAGTCTATTAAATTATTAAACAAAGCCTTGTTAAAAATTATATCTTCAAATTTTTGCTTTGCTGATTTCTTTTCTTGGCCTCAAATATCAAATCTACCTAATCTCCACAGCCTTTTATAAACCATGCTCCTTCCTCCAGCTACCATCCTGTCAACCTCCTTCCTATAAACTTTCTTAAAAGTCTTCAATACATTCTGCACCAACTGTGTCAAAGAATTCCAATTCTTTACCTCACAGAAATGTTATCTCCTGTCCTGATCCTTCTACTGAAAATGCTCTTCAACATCAGAGAACTCCTAAATGCCAAATTCAGAATCATGTCTTAATTATTACCCGATTTGACTTTTCTGGAGAATTAGACACTATCGATTCTCCTTTCCTGGAAGCTCTCTTTTTATGGCTTTTATTCTCAGGTAAAAAAAAAGTTCCCTTCCCTCTTCCTCTGTTCTACTCTACGTGGCATTCCCTCTTCCTAAAATTTTTCTCACCCTATCTTGTCTTTTAGGAAAAAATCTCTGCCTGCCTTCCATGGCCCAACTAAACTATCACCTCCTCTGTTCACCCTCCCCACCACCACCAAGACTCAGATTATCTGTAGTCATTTGCTCTTCTATTTCTGTAGCACTCTCTGCATAACTTTATTATAGCTATTATTATACTGCATATTAACCACTCATTCATATATCTGCCTCTCTCTACTAAACTACAAAACTCCCTGAGAGCTGCAGCTGAATTTTATTCACTTTTGTATCCCTAGCACCAGTTCAGAAGCTACATAATGGGAACTCATTAAATGTGTTGTGAATGGCTAAGAGAGTGAGTAAAGACATACTGAAATGAGGCATTGAATGACTTAACCTCTGGCCAGCAGAACGGGACCACTAGATAATCTCATATTTGAAAAGAGAGTGAAGTGAATAAAACTAATGTTACACGGAACAGAGAAAACATCAAAATCTCTGAAAAATGTAAAAATGAATGTGTGATGGTTCTTCAAACACTAAAGCCCTTCTAGTATTATGTTGCGCCACTCTTTGATGAAATTACAATAGATCTGAGGAAGGTTTGCTGAAAGCAAGGTCTGATCAGCTATGGTTGACCTAAAGCAAACCTAATTGTGGAGCAAATGCTAAATCTGAGTCACTGCTACAATTATTTCAACAGTGTTGCATCCTAGCTAGCATATATGACTAAATTAAAAAATGAAGGACTGAAAATGCTGCTAACCTCACTTGTATCTAGCAGTTACTGGAGCCCAAGGGACTTCACTGTAAAACAGATATTGGTAACATTCAAAGATACATGTGACATTTTTCCTTCACAACCTTTTTTCTGCTGGCCACCTCTAGCATCCCCATCTGCCTTAAGAGAATTTTCAAAGTACCAATATTATTGAATCATACAAGCCATTATGTTATGTAGATTTCCGCTTTTAAACAAAGCTACACCATAATCTATTCTAATTCCTCTAGAAATGGTGTTTATCAAAAGAGAAACCAGGACCATCGTCATCGTTCAGAAGTACATTTACACAAAGAACTGACTGTGCACGCTACACAGTAAAGCTACGCACTAGCTATTTCCTTTAAGCATCACCTTGGGACAATATAAACTGGACCAGATTTTTTCAATGCTTAAACTGCACTCTGGAAAGACATAGGCCCTTCTGGAAGCTTCAATAACTGAGTGAGACCGCTGGGGTACCATTTGGTAAACTACAGCTTCAGTGCACTCAATGGCACCCGAGTGGCCTGAAAGAGTTAATGCAGCATCTAGTGGTACATGACTTAACTCCTTGGGAATTATTTCTAGGCTAAGAGAATCTGCCTCAGATCATTAAGAACATTTCCTCTGACCTTTGGCTTCCTACAGTGGCTGGGAATAAGAAATGTTCTTACCTATCCTGTAGAACGAAACGATTAAATTAATGATATGTACATTTTATTAGAAGCAATATTGAATACATTACTGAAACTTTTTCTTTTCTAGCAAGCAATACATTTCAAAGGTCTCTTTCTCAAATCATTTTAGTTACCAAGAATGTTGGTACTTAATTTAAAAACCTAGAATTGCATATGAAACCTAACTCAAACATCAAAACCACCCTTATCCTTTGCAAATAAATTAGGTGATCTAGAAACTAACTCAGCCTACAAATACTGTGTACTTAATTGTGTGCTAGACTGTGACAGGCACTGGGAATACATGGTAAGTAGAAGGGTCCTTATCTTTAAGATACTTTTACTCTATTGGGGGAATAGACAAGTAAGTAGAGAATTGCATTCATCTATACATAAAGTCTATACTCTTCTATATAGTTTAACAGTTTGAAAATTTCCATTATCTCTATTCTAGTGATATCATAAAACTCAGTAGTTAAAATACAAAGAAATCAATTATAGATATAATACCATATATAGTCAAAGTATTAAATTTGGTGGTCATTTTCATAATATGAAACAACATTATGATAATGCATTACTGGATCACTGAAGCTATATAAAACTAAATGAACTTAGCTCTTCAATTCACTTTTCACGAATTTAGAAATAACCTTCTGCAACAGAAATGGATATCTGTTTTAGGGGAAATTTTCCCCTTTATTTTTATTGTTTATCTGGCTTCTTACCTATACAGGTTATGTAAGGTCTTAAATGATATTTTATTTTAAACCCTTGAGATCAAGTCATCAACCTGGGGGCTACTTTGCAGTATATAGTATTCGAAGCCATGCAGGTTCATTACAAAAATTTACTCTGCTATCCTAAGGTTTGTGTTTTCCTACTAGCCTTTCTTCTCTCCCCTTTTTACTCCCTTATTTAGTGAGCCCCTATGTGAAATATGTAATTAAGTAAAATATGGAATAAAATGTTTTAATGTTAAGAGAAATGATACTTAATAAACCTTAAAAATAATTAAAGTGAAGACATGCCCCCCCCCAATGCCATATTTTTAGCTTAGTGGAAAAGAGAAGACCCTGGCCAATGGTGGTAACACGTAATTTTACATGACAAATGCAATGAAAAGAATCACAACGTGCACTGGATGTGACCAGAGTAGGAGTCATGGAATACATTCTAATAGACCAGAGGACTCCCAAGGGTCACCAGCTGAGAGGGATGGGAGGGGGACCATAATGAACCTGAGAGCTACTGTTTGCAATCCAGCCTCACAAAGGATGAGAGATGTCATAGCCAAGTTACCCAAACCCTTCACTAGAGAGATGAGGGTGGCTTTGAGCTTTGGTACCACAGTCAATATCCAATCATAGATTTTCCACATACTACCCTCTTTTTGATACATAGCAAAATGCATGACTTTCTCGATTCAATATTTAGCAAAAGTTAATTTATCTTAAAAATCTATAACTCCATTGACCAAAATAAAATGTTAAGACTAAACCTGCTCTTTCAGAGTCATGACAAAGTTACTATTATAATTTTATATTTAGATAGTGCCTTAGATTTTTATAAAGTGTTTTTTATAGCTTAAAATGTTCACGTTGTAGAGTATTTTAATTTATTCAGCAGGCCTGTACCTTCGCTGTTGCTACTCCCATTTTGCAGATTAAGTTAACGGAAGATCATGGAAACCAAGTCCCACATCACAAATATCGAAGGTCAATTATAAACTCCTGTGTATTCTAATCCAAATTCTACAGCTGTTTCTCAGGTCCCACACAGTTGACTGAACAAGTATTTCCTTTGTTTCAAATTGAGATAAAAAGAAGGCTCAATCTGTAATACAAAATATGAGTTTTGAAAATATTTTGGGAGATGAAGAGGTAGGTGAGTGTTTGTTTTTCTTTAAGGTTTAATGGAAATGTCTTCAATATTGCAAATTTGGGCAAAAGGTATGTACAAGTTGCAGACCCATCTGGTTCATGAAAATGTCTTGGGCTTTCTTAGAAGGCACTTGCGTAAAATTCTTGAATGGAAACCTGGACCCAGGCCTTGTTTTTCCAGCACTCCATGGGGGATGAGATGACTCAGTGGTAACATACTTGCTTACTGTTACTACAGATTCCCAGATGGCAAATCCATGGCTACAGTTAGAATGAGCAAAACTAAAAACTCTGGCTCTTATTTGGTCTTGACAAAGGCTTCTTACATCTTTGCATGTGAAATATTGTCATTAAAAAATTGCTTTGTAGATTTTCACAATGCCTCCGAGGTTAAAGCGGCAACTGTTCTTCTGCTTCAGTGCATTATAGGGTGTTACTTATCTCCACCCTCTTATGGAAGCCAAGATTCTTCACAATTATAATAAGAATAACCTCTAAAGTGCATTACCACTAACGAAGTGCTTTCATGTACAGGATCTGACTTAATCTTCACAACAACTTCCCCACCCACCATGCTGGTGTCCCCCCAGGGTTCTGTTCACAGCTCTTTATCTCTCTTCATTCTTCACCGTCTCCATGGGGAATATTATCCTCACCTGCGGTTTCAACCACCACCCATGTGGTCACGATGCCCAAATCTCTATTTTTAGCTTAATGCTCACACTGGAGATGCCGACGGGAACATGTAGCTAACTGTCTAATGAACAATTCCCAGGGTTTACCATCAGTAATTCATATTCAACTTATGCAAACTGGTATTCACTCTATTCAAATTCTCTAGAATAGCAAATAACAATATATATGAAAGCCTTCGCTTCTGTCTCATTCTCACTCTCATATACAGTTACTAAGTCTTGCTGTTATGGAAAATCATAATAATTACTCATGTAAAACTAGAATTAAGTTACAGAATTCCATCTCTGTAACTTAAATATCTCTGCAGTAGTGTTCCTCCTTCCTTTCCCCAAGATAGCTTCATTGTTTCTGAACAATTACAAAAGCTTCCTAAGTCTTTTCTCCATTTCCTGTCTGACTCCACACTCAGGTCTTCTTCCAACTCTCCTTCCAGAAGGGTCCTCCTAAAAACACAAGTTTGGTCAGAACACTCCCCTACTTTAAAACCAGAAAGATTAAACTGGGTATGGCATAAAACATAACACAATAAAGTCCAAACTTCTTGATAGCGAGTAAAAAGACCTTCACAATATTATCCCAAACCCTATCTTGCTAACCTTGCCTTCCCCACACCAAGTAAGCAGAAGATAGATTTGTTATTTCCAAAGCAGGATCACTGACTTTCACCACTTCCATGCTTTAAGTTCTAATTAACAAAAATGCCCTGCCTCCTACTCATCTTATTAATGTCTAATTCAAGATTCACCTCAATTCCCCTATGTATAGTTACCCAAGCCCCCCTATTCCCAGAGTTTGCTTACATCATAATGGTTATGTGCA
This sequence comes from Miniopterus schreibersii, assembly GCF_964146895.1. Classification (NCBI taxonomy): domain Eukaryota; kingdom Metazoa; phylum Chordata; class Mammalia; order Chiroptera; family Miniopteridae; genus Miniopterus; species Miniopterus schreibersii. Next base: position 27,694,868 of record NC_138112.1, on the reverse strand, counting down.
TATATACCAGTAAGTCCCACTACCACATGAGCGCCTCAGGGGCAGGAATCTCTCTTATTCACGTTATAGCTCTGGAAGCTCGCATTCTAAAAGAACTCAGTTGGATCAAGTAATGTGGATATCTGAAAGACACTCAGCAATATCTCCACTTTACAGAGGCTTGGAAAAATCATTATAATTACACATGTAAAACTAGAGTTAAGTTACAGAATTTCATCTCCCTCAAATCAAATTTGGAGGGTGTTAAAAGTAAAATAAGCCCTAATACATAGAAAGTTTCTAAGTAAATGTACATCAAAACCCATAGTCAATAAAGATTAAAGGTACGTTATACCCTCCTCAAACAAAATATTTGCAACAGGCGATTGTAAAAATCATTACTATCCTTAATGTGTAAAAAGGTTTTACAAATAATGAGAAAAGAGCTCCTGTGGGTTTTTTTTTCAATAACATGATATAAAAGGTAATTCACAAATAAAGACAAATATCTATAAGCCTGTGTAATGTTCAACATTATTGAGAAATATAAGAAGTAAACCAACACTGGAATAAAATTTCAACCAAATTGGCAAACATCACCCAAAAAAGATAAAAGTAGTCATTTTTAATTATCATTCTTTAAAATTGTGACTACATGTACCTTAATGATAGTGTAAAACCAATAAAAACTTTACTGGTAAAACAACTGGACAACACATACATAAAACTTAAGTATTACATCATTAATTTCCTTCTGTACAGAAATGCACACAATATTATATCTATATTCTACCTACGGTAGAAAGAAGCAATTCTTTTTCTTTATTTTAAAATTATCATTTCTAAGCTACATATTAGTTGTAATTATGTGTCTTTGTTTATCTAATTATATTGTCAGATGTGCCATGAACAAAGTAATATTTCATAATGTGTTGTTTTTCCACTCAAAAACCTTTGATAACTTTCCATAACTTACAAAGTTAATAACTTACAAAGTTAACTAATAACTTCTCACCTTGATATTCATAATATGGCCCTAAGTATTTCTGATCTTGTTTTCCAATGAAATGAGACTATACTCTTTCCCAAATGCTCCTCACACATCGCCACATGCCATTCCCTTTGCTGGAAATGCCCTTTCTGATGACCATAACTGGGTTCAAGTACTATTTATCCTTTAAGTCCAAGTTCCAAAACCATTTTACTCATTTATTATTCCACATCTGTAAAAGGGAGATAATAGATCAGTCTTAAATAATCACTATGAAGTTTTAATAAAGCTGTGTCTAATACACCAAAGAGGCAAAATAAAAACTTATGAAATGTGTGAAGTCCCCCCACACTCCCCTGCTGTAGCACTAAACGAGCATGAAAACACTGTACTCTCTTGCATTTTTGTGGTGCAAATAAGGAAGGAAGGTAGTGGGAAATTTATTTTAATGAGCAACTACTATTTAATCAAGCTCTATAATGTATGTCTCTCTAAAGCCAATTGGTTTAGTCTGAGATTTTATTTAAGTTTTTCTAATTGTTCCATGTATCTGTGTCCAAGGTCCACTTTTCTATTACTTCTGTCTCTCCTCTAATGTTAACCACTGTTCTAAAGAGAATTTTTTAAACTTTGATGTCCAAATGAAGTATCCAGTGCTTTCTCCCGATGCCATTGAAAGACAGGCAGCAGCAGAGCCTGTTTCTTAAAACAATATTCTCCTGGAATCTTTTGACTTGGAAGACAAAAGGAATGGTAATAAAATTTATCCCTCCCCCCTCCTTTTTTTTCTGTGTTTTAAAGCTTTTTATTGTAAAATAAAGCAGAGAGACACAGATAACCAAGGCAAATGTATAATTTGGTGAATTATATAAGGCAAAACCCCTGTAACCTCCTCTCAGGTCAAGACCTAGAACCGTGCCAGACACCACAGGAGTCTCCATGTACCTCAAGCCAATCAAAACCCTTTTTGCTTAAAAGTCATTGCATCCTGACTTTTATGAGACCCCCTTTCTTGTGTTGATGTATAGTCTATTCACCCAAGTATGCATTCCTGGACACTGAAGTATAGTTTTCTTATAGTTCTCTTATACTTTACAGGTTTCTACTCCATTCCTTTCTTTTCCTTAATGATTATCTGTTGAAGAGCCTGAACCATTTGGCATGTACAGGTTCCCAGAGTCTGGATTTGCTGGATGCATAAATGTGATGCACTTTAAATTGTCCCTAAAATAGCCCTGACCAGTGTGGTTCCATTGTTAGATCGTAGGCCCACACACCAAAGGGTCGTGGGTTCAGTGTCCTGGCCAGGGTGAGTACCTGGGTTGCTGGTTCGTCCCCAGTCCAGGTCAGAGAGCGTGCAGGACGCAGCCAATCGAAGTGTCTCTCTCACATAGATGTTTCTCTCTCTTTCCCTCCCTCCATCTTTCTCTCTCCCTTCCACTCTCTCTAAAAAAGTCAATGGAAAAAATATCCTCATGTGAGGATTAACAAAAAAATAAATTAATTAAAATGTTCCTAAAATAGATGTTTCATACCACTTCCAGAGCTGAATTATCAGCAAATTAAACCAGTGATAAAAATCTAATTCCTTCAAAGACTAAAAATGCCCTGTGCAGATCTCATTGGGAATTGAAAGCCTAGTCTAGGCTAAGATTCCCTCGTTTAACAAATTCAACCCAAATAATTGTGCTAATGGAGTCACATGGGGTGGGTACCAAAGTATTTTGTCAGTCAAATAGCATTTAAAATGTTAGTCTTAGGAACATAATACATGAGTTTTATATTCTTTAATAAAATATCTAAATTTCTTGCTTTTTTCCCCCTTCATCTTAAACTACTAATAAAATAAGGGGGTTTTGTTTTGTTTTTCATCCCTGAGAAATTAAATAACATACATCAAAATATAGTACGTGGGTCAGGAGCATGTGCTTATGATAAAAAAAAATAAAGCACCTGGTAATTTCATGCATCTGTTGCCCGATACCCATAACAAGCGTAAGACATACAGAGCCTGGGGGTGGTGATAATTAGTGTGCTCCAGGTCGAAAAAGGGGAGACGATGTTTAAATTAGCAAACAAAAATATATTATCTGGGGCAGGAAACATGGTAATTTGAAGAAAATAAACTGACAGCTTATAAAAAATGTTTGCTTCCCTCTGTCATTTATCATGCTCATAACTCCTTACAACTGAGATATGAAGCATTAAACAGAGAATTATCAGTGTTGACTTTTTATGTACTCTTCAGATCAAATGAAATTATCAATGTAGTTCTTAAAATAGCTCTATGATACTCTCACTTTCTCTGTTTTACAAAGAAGAAATTAGAAGACTAAGAGATTAAATAGCTTGCCTAAGAAGTATAGCCAGGGTTGGGATGTGGTTCACAGACCAGCAGCAGCAGCCCCACGTGTCTGGTCCCTCCCCAGACCTAAAAAATCATAATCTATGAGAGTGGAACCCAGGAATCTCTATGGTAACAAGCTATCCAGATGATTCTTAGTCATAGTAAATTTTGAGGTACACTGATGTAGAGGAGAGATCAAAAGTTTGAGCCAGCAAAACTGAGTTTAAATTCTAACTTTCAGAGCTGTGAAGATGAAGAAACCATCATGTAGGTAAAGCATTTAGAAGAGCATCCAGCAGAAAACAGACACTCATTATACAATAATCACTCCTTAGAACCACCAATGGACCTATTTACATGATGGCATTTGGACTCCTGGGAGAAGCAAGTAGGTACCTTCCCTGTTCACCAGAGTGAAGACTCACCAACAGCGGAATGAGCTTCTTTGTAGATTCAATGCTAATGCTGGAAGAAGGGAGGGAGTTTATACTGAATCAGTGTGTTTTATCCACTTGGAGAGACAGTACAAAAGTCCTCTAATCACCCAAATGTATAATGCATACTTATGGAGGGCATACTGAATATCAATACTGTGTCTAAGGCCGAAGGTATAATGTAGGCAAAACTAATATGGTTCCTACCACGATGAATTTGCCATTGAGTTGGGAAACAGATAGTCATCCAATAATCCAAGAAATACATATATTTTAGCAAAGATAACATGAGAGTTTACACAGGGGGCCAGATCTAGAATCAAGGGGCAAGGGTGGCTTTTATGAAAGATGGAGCTTTAAGATGAGATCAGAAAGATGAATAGGACTTAACAAGTTGAAGGATTGATGGGGAAATTCTAGGGAGAGAATACAGCAAAGGCTATATTGGAGAGACGTCTGATGTTCTGAGGAACTGAAGTGAGGAAGGTGTGGCTCACACAGGAAAAAGAAAGGGTGGGATAGATAGGGAAGCTGGAGGGGCAGGCTGAAGCCAGATCTCACAAGACCTTGTAAAACACATTCAGAGCAAAGGGAAGCCTTTTAAACATTTTAAGCAGGTGTGTGACATGCTCAAATTCATGTCTGAAAACTCTCTGTCCACGCTATGAAAAACAGGCTGGAGTGGGTCTAGAATAGATGGAGGAAGCCTTCACTAGGGATACATTACAGTAGACCCAGCAAGAAAGAAAAGGCATCCTGTATCAGAGTAGCAATAGTAGAGATGGGAGAAATATCAAGACATTTGCAAAAGTGTTGTTGACAGTAAGTGAAATTTCCTACAGTGTCAAACAATGTCACAAAAGAATCAGACTATTCCTGAAACCTCCAAAATTAAATACATTGACAGATCGAGTCACTAACCTGGGCTAAAAGAGCTAAATGAGGGTCTTTACACCTAGACCTATAAGGTAGAAACCTACAGGGTAGGAATGGCAGTTTGGAGCTGAGGTTGGAACGGAGGTGTGTGCTGATGACAGACTTAGACACCAGAGCAGCCTTACCAACCAGCAGTGCATGAGTGGGAGGTAGTGGGATCACAATCTTAGTTCATCACTATTGTAGTTTTCATGCACTTCTTACCCTCTAAGACTCCAATTACAACACTGATGAGAGAATCCAACTCCTACAGCTTCTATTTAGGAATAGATAGCTACTGAGGGTGACTGGGGAGAAATTCCGGGAGCCAGAAAGGCATAATAAGAAAGAAATTGGAATTCAGCAGATTTTTATTCTGATTCCAGCTCTACCACTTATCAAGTGTATCATCTTACATATAAAAGTTTCAGATTCCTTGTCTATAAAAGTGAGTAATACCACCTATCTCAGATTTCTTGTGAAAAGTAGAATCAATATAGTGAAAATACCTAATACTATACCTAACTCACAGTAAGTGTTAAAAACTATTAGTAACTATCATAAGGAGGCACAGCTAAATACTATTGCTTTTGATAATAATAAAATAATAATACTTATTTACTGGGCTCTTATTAAATACCAAATCCTGTGCTAAAACCATACTATGGATTAATTTATATACTTCTCAATATGATCCATAAAGTAAGTAACACAGTTAGCCACATTTTACAGAAGAGGACATTAGAAGTTCAACGATAGTAAGTAACATGCCCAAGATCAGAGAACTATCTATCAATAAGAGTTTGAACTTGAACCTAGGTAGTGTGAGTCCAGATTTCCCCCCCTCTTAAGCACTCAGCCACAATTTCCTTTATACTCTGGAGCAGTAGTGGGTGTTAGAGAATGAGCACACGTTTTTCACACCATAAAGACTTCAGCTTAAAGTGCTTGATCTACTATATACAAGCAAAGACTTTGGGGAGGTCACCTAATGTCTCTTAGTTTTGATTACCTCAGCTCTGAAACAGAGATTTAAACAGAACAAAAACACATCTGAAGATATTTGCCTCTGTGGCTAGAACACAGTTTATTTTCAAGAAATGAAAGTTGAATCAATGAATAAATGAGTTTCCATTATATGATTTTGAAACTTCTTATATCAGTGGTTGTGAATATGATGGACTCGTGTGAGTACAGGTCTGTTACTTCTGCAGACTGGAACCTGGCATCAGCAGTGAGAACAGAACAGGGAGAGTTGGGCCAAGGAGCTTGAGCCAGGATGTCTCCGTATCAGATTGTCTCCTGTCCTGACATAAATGCACAGAAGAAGAGAAAGAACCTGAACCCAAGACATGGCAAACTAAAATATGCATTCCTTCTTTCTCCTGCTATTGCAGATTGTTAATGTTAAAACAAAGATATCTATAGATAGGACATATGTAAAGTTATAATAAATTTTGGGGGGAAATCAAGCCATTTATAAATCTCATCTTGAGAAAGCCAAAAGGCCAGAAGGAATGAATGCATCACCAATCACTAGTATGGCTACACATTTCTACTTCCTAGCACAAACTTCAAAGTGCATTTTTAAAACCCAAAGGGAATGCAAAGCTCAATTTCGTTTTCATGGGAGACTAATTGCTGACTGAAGATGTGGCATTTAAGGCACACACCATGGAAATGAGATTGTTTGAATCATGGATTCTTCAGGCCTACTCAATCTGCCCCTGACAGGTTTATTCATTTATAGAGAGATCTCTTTGATGAGAAAATTCAACATATGACTAACTGGGAGATGTAGATAAGTGTTAAGGAATGACATTTCCAAAACATGATAACATTTTGCAAGTATAGGGGATTTAAAAATACACACACACACACACCATGTAGAATCAAAAATATGAGCCATATATGTAATTTTCAATTTTCTAGTAGCCACATTGAATAAAGTAGAAAGAAACAGGTAAAATTAACTTTAATACTATATGTTATTTAACCCAATATATCTGAATTTTAATCTCAACATATAATCAGTAGAAAAATTACTAATGAAATACTTTATTTTCCATACTGAGTCTTCAAAATCTGATATGTATTTTATACTTACAATGTATCTCCATTTGTAGTAGCCACATTTCAAGTGCTCACTAGCTACATGTAGCTAAGGACTAGTCTATTGAACACCACAGCCCTAAGGTGTATCTTCAGAGACTGCAAGCCAGCCCTAGGGACAACCATTTTCCTCCATCCCGTGAGGCTTTAGGTTTGAAATGAGTTATTACAGATGAATTTGATGTTGATTGTGAAGGCTCGGATTCCTAAGTAGTTTCCCCTGGGAGTAGTAACATTTCCCTTACTTCCACCTCAGCAGAAAGGAAGACTGGAAATTAACTTTCACATTATTTTAGGAGTGAGGGGTGGACATCACTAAATAAGAGAAGAATCTAGTGTTGACTCAGTTTCCCTTATGTAGAAGAAACTGGAAGGGCTTAGAAATATTAGCACATGTAACTCATACAATAAAATTTATGCCTATGTGCTAGACATTAACATCTCATTCCATGGATGAGAAAACTGAGACTACAGACAGGCTAAATAACTAGCTTGGGCTCACACTGCTGGAAAGAGGTAGTGAAGACTTCAAACCTAGGGCTGTGATATTTAAGAGGCAGAGATCCCAGAGCTGACCCTGCTTGGACCCATAAAATCCCAGAGCACCATAGTCCGAATAGTCCAGAAACCCAAAATTTCTCTTCTGACCTTGAACGTCCTGCACCTAGGCACCGCTTCACAAGGTTGGATGAAATCTTTCCTGAACAGCACTAGAAGTTTCTCTCAGTCACTTCTCCCCCTGTTGATGCAACAGAACTCTTTCATTCCCTTATAAGACCTGAATCAAAACTGATTCCAACACTTTCTCCTTCATCTTTCATTTTGTGGTTGTTGTTTATCCTCACTTGAGGATATTTTATATTTTTTTCCATTGATTTTTTTTAGAGAGACTGGAAGGGAGGGAGGGAGGAAGAGAGAGAGAGAGAAACATCGATTAGCTGCCCCCCGCACCTGCCCAATCAGGGCCAGGGAACAAACCTGCAACCCAGGTACATGCCCCTGACCAAGAATCGAACTCAAGACCCTTCCGTCCAAGGGCCAACACTCTAACCACTGAACCAAAGCAGCTCGAGCTCCCCTTCATCTTTAAAGACAGGGACCGTGTCCCCACTCTCTCTAATTATCAAAGCTTTGGAAGGAACTCTCAACAAGAGAAAAGTCAGTGGTTCTGGAAGGCAGTATGGTGTGTATGGGAAAGACTGGCTCCCTCACCTTCCCGCTATGTGACTTTCGGGACAGGAATGTGCCCCTTCATTTCAGCTTTAGAGTCTGTTAAATGGGACAGTAATACTCCCTTGACAGGGTTGTTATGAGGATTAAAATAGATATAAAGATTATGAAATTCCTAGCACATGATAATCACTCACTGAGTCAATTCCCTTCTGCAATCAATGGTCCTGCTATGTGTTGCTGTTCTTTGACTCAATCCCAAGTGTTGGCCTTTTCCCCAGAAGTAATACCTGTCTATCTGAATAGGTTCAGTAAGAATTACATGTGGAAATAGGACCTCAGGGCTTTTTGCCCCTCAGCCTACTCGATGGAACGGCACTAAAGAAGACAGACATTCTATGTGCTCTTTCTCTCTGGAGAACACATTATCCCTTACGATTGTGTCAAAAATATTCTGTCCAAGATGCTTCTGAGGGATTTTAAGGCACTGACCTACCCTCCCACCCTGCCTCTAGCCATTTCTATCTTACAGGATCTGCAGACTGTGCCATACACCAGGGAACTTGACTTTGTTTAGCCCTAAAGGGGGAAATAATGAGGGAAAAGGTGAGAATCACCCAGGGCTGTAAAATCAATGTTATTGACCACTGGACCAGAGGAAAGGGGAAATAGCCTTGCTGGTTGCGGTGGACCGGAAGGGGGGGAAGGAATGGGGCCCCAGAGTCTACATGGTGAGAATGGGCAGGCAGCCCTGACTGAGGGGTTCTCACTACAGATCAACAGCCTGCCCCACCACTCACTCGCCCCCAGCCTCTCCTGCTCCGATCATCTTGCAGAACTGTTCTCTACCTTGTTCATCTGAACTGAGACGATGCTTTAGACATAAGGGGAACACATAAGTGCTTTTCCCTATACTGGCCAAGTCTTAAATTTTTTAATGTATTTTGAATTCTTTTTATCTCCTATTTGCATTAACTAAATTTTTTTCAAACTAACCAATAGCTTTTCTAAAAAATGTATTGTAGGATTTTCTTTCGACAGAATGGTTTTTTCTTTCATATTAAATTAAATTCAATAATGCTCTACCTACTACACAAAGACATAGGTACCATTTCTTAATGACGGCTCTGTTCTTTGTACAGACACGGTGTTAAGCACATAAGAAAGACTCGATGTTTGCTTTATAAAGAAATGAACTAAAGATATAGAATCATGTTCCAGTAAAGAAAACGAACATAACTAGACATCTCCAATACAAAGGATACATATGGTACACTAGTAATACAAAATCTAACAAGTGCTACACTAGTCATACAAAGTAATAAGAAGTAATGAAAGGATAGGGAACAGAGAACTTCCACCTGGGAGAAAATAATAACTAGCGGGGGTGTGACAGACCAGATATTTATGTAGAGGAGGGAGGAAGGGTGAATACTTTTCTAAACTGAAGTAACAACCTGAGCAAAAGCAATAACAAAATAATGACAAATATTTTTACAATGTTCTAGAATTACAGTGTTCTTCATACACATTATTCCATGTATGCTTCGTAACAACCCTACAGTGTCATGTGTGTGTTATGATGCTGCTTTAAGCATATTTTACTTGGAGATTATTTGGAGTTCTCCTGGTTTACAAAACTGAAACCAATTTTTAAAAATATAGATGCAAAGCCTATATTTTACTTAACGTTTAATGTTCAATTTATAATTGTACTGTTCTATTTATAAATCTAGCAAGATTTTTACAATCACCATTAAGAGCACTCTTATGACTTAAATTCCCCTTAAACATTTTAAACTTTATTTATAAATTTAATGTATTAAATTTCCTTTTAAAGTACTTTAGTGGAATTACAAATAAACCTTCCAAATATTTAAATAATTTTTTTCTACCTAATAAATAAAATTTAAAATGCAGGGAGTTTTAAGCTTTCTTATACATTTCAATTTACAAATGATAAGATGTTTTTATCTTTATTCTTAAAAGATCAGATAAAAATGAATTCCTTGACATCCTACAAGCAATCTCTTAAATATTCTAATCTAGAAAATTATCTTTAAAAATACAAATACATAACTACCAATTATTACAATTATATAAATACATATCTACCAAATATATACAATTATTACATAACACAGAAATATTAATTTGAAGGTTTAATTTACTTCAATATGCTCTAATTAATCTAAACCTTTTCAGGGTTAGGGACCCCTGACCACCAAGCAAACAATTTTGCAAATTCTGTGGTTAGTTTCCCAATAAATTTAGAGGGGTTTATATTTGTTAGCTAAGGTTTCCTATCATGTAGAAATCTTGGTTGGGAGATGTATAACTGCAGATATTGAGGGTGATTTTTCTTACCTCCTCAACTATAAAACTAAACATTGTTTTATAGTCATTATCTCAGGAACTCCAAACTTTCAGAAAGGAGTCGGGTCCTAGCTCATATCCCCTGGAATTAAAGAATGCCACAGGGAATTTCCACCTACACAAGCGAGTTCACAACCACCAACTTTACAGCTAATCTTCACTGTTTCAATTGGCATTTCATTGGCTTTCTTAAAATATTTAAACATCGTCTGAATGGGTTCTGCATATCTCTGAGGCTTTATCTGTCTAAAGTCCTGTTTATAATATTAGGTAGATATTATCATTACCATCTCAAATAGAACATCTAGAAATTAAACAGGAAAACTGATTTACTCACTAGAAATGTTACAGACTCTTTCTAAAGTGGAGATGATAGACTTCAAAAGGCAGATTTTCTACCAAACATCCTATTTCCCCATGACTCCCCTGTGGCATGAACAGTGGATGGACACTTGGCCGGTTGGATTCTGGCTGCACATGTTGCATGTAGTGGGGTAGTGATGGAAGAAAGCGGATGGGGCCAGAATGTGAGGAAGAATTATGATGACAGAAGGAAACACAGAACGTTCTTGAGCACAGAGATGGATAGCCAGCTCTTATCCATGCTTTAGAAAAATAAGTTTGATACAACCATTGGGAGGGTAAATTTGGAGGGGAAACAAAGAGAGAATAGGGGAGCCAGCCAGGGTGTTCCTGTGGAAATACCATGAGAGGTAGTGAGGACCTCACTGAAGATGAGGTAGAAGCAACAGAAGAAATCTCTCAGGGGTAGACGCTAAAGGACCTGTGGGTTGATTAGATTTCCATGGGGGCTATGAAGTTAACAGTGACTTCACTGTTGCTACTCCAAATGCCCAAGAGAATGGTGATAAAGAGGAAGCTGGCAGTTGGCTTCTGTTTAAAATAATCACACACACACACCAGCTCAAAGCACATTATTTGGTGGGGTAGATGTAGAAACAGTGTTAGGGGACTAGCTAGAAACATATTTGCATTAAGTATACAATTTCTCCCTATTTGAAGTACCATGGCAATGATCCTTTTGAAATTCAGACTCGCCATATATTTTTTCAAACTGCATCTCATTTCAAAGCTATTCGAAGGTTACACTTGAAAGCTTTCTATCCTCTGCTGAAAAGTAATGGTCTAAGAAAAACAATGCTTTTAGTCTCTGACTACCTTCATTTATTTACTTGAAAAAGTCTTTCCTATCATGCGGCCATTTAGAAAGATGCTTATGAAGAGTTATTAATGGCCTGATAATGTTCTTACCATATGGTATTGAGCAAAAATACAGGGTACAAATAATATGCCTTGATCCCTAGATGTCTTTCAGACATAAAACATACTCACTGACACACAAGTACATAAGGAATAAATGAAAGGAATACAGAGCTTTTACCTATGAGTGGCAAGGTTATAAGCAACTGTAAGCTTTTGTTCTTTTCTGTATTTTCCATGATTTCTATAATGAGCATATTACTTTTATAGTCTTCAGAACAGTTGAGAAGCACAATGAATTCTGACCCATTGAAAACGGATCCCTTAGTTTACTTTTCCTAAAGAATTCAAAAGAGAACAGATTATTATTTAATCTACTAAACATCCAACAGAAATGCAAGCGTCTCTTTTAGTTACTCAAATAAGACTGAGGGATCCTCTTCAGAGACCCGCCTTCCTCCCTCCCACACTAGTGCATACCTCACCATCTCACTGTCCTCTTTGAATCTAGGTGAAACCATAAAAAAAAAAAAAAATCTAGGTAGATTCTTTAAAAACAAATCTGTGCATACATTTTTAAAATTTTTTAAATTTTTTTATTGATTTTAGAAAGAGAGGGAAAGAAACATTGATGTCAGAGAAAAACACTGATTGGCTGCCCCCTGCACAGCCCTTGCTGGGGATGGAGCCTGTAACCAGTACAAGTGCCCTGACCAGGAATCGAACCAGCAGCCTCTTGGTGCATGGGACAACACTCAACCAACCGAGTAACACTGGCCAGAGCTATGCATATGTTTTAAAAGAATATGTAAATCTAAGTGGATACGTTAGAAAATAAATAATAAAGAAAGCATGACCCAAAATCTGTCTCCTACTACTGTTCACCTAGCTTTCGTTTTAAAGGAAGACATTCCCTCAGTTTCTTTCAATTAAATTTCCGCCTATTTTGAAAGTGCCAAAGTCTTTTATGAGTCTAAACAAAAAGAAAAAGTCTAGTTTAAGTCTGAGAAATTCGTAGGGCTAGACCTTCCCAGGATCAGCTGTTTCTTTGGTTTATTGTTCATCTTTCCCTTTAAATTCTCAAGAGCTAAATTCTCCAAGCAATACTAATTCACCCTGAGGGCTTTCATTCCCTTCTTTACTGTACTAACAACTAGTGTAGAGTTGAGCAAATAGGCCTCTTGCAAAGGATGCCCAATTGGTTATGAATGTCTCAAGTGTAAGCACCCCCAGATTCACGGGAGGGTATAGGTCATCAGACCCATGGGAATTCTTCTGGGCCCTGGCTAACAGAAGAAACTATGAAACACCCAAATCAGGGAGAGCTGGAATCTGATCAGATGCTAAAACTAACAAGCCAGAAGACAGTCCAGCAAAACAGCCCCTGTGGAGAAGGGAGTCAAAAGCCAGAGCACCTAAGCACCAGAGCAAGGGTTCAGAGGAAGAGAGGCGTTCATCCATGTACTGGCCTCTCCTGAGCAGGTACTGGTTCCTGTGTCTGGGATTTAACCTGGTACCACCAGTTACTTGCTGTGAAGCCCTGGGCAACTAACCCTCCGTGATTTAGTCCCTTTACCTGTACTGTGAGCTTAATAATAAAACCTTCAGTGCCTGATACATCACAAATTCTCCACAAATATCGGCAATTGGTACTAGGCACGCTGAGGTATGTAGGAAGATAGGCTACACCTCAAGGGCCAGGGCAGTGCTAAGCCAAGAATTTCCAAATGAGTATACTAATTGGTAAATGGACTAGACTATAGGGACAGCTACTCCATTTCTTTTTGCGCATTTCCTGCCTAGTGTTGGCTGACTATTGTAATTTGTCATCCTTCATTTGCATATTCTTAATTGAGGTTATATGTTCCTTAATGCCGGAAACATGTTACAGTGTTTTTCAATTTGTGACTTACGACGCATTCTGCACCCTTTCAGACTCATTAGTAAAGGTAAATTAAGGAATCAGTATGAAGTGTATTTCCTCAACCATTTTTTATTGTAATACATTTAGTAAATCTTGACCAAAATTATAAAAAAATAAAATTTTTTAATGTAAAAATAGAATAGAAATATCACAATGCATAGCTTTGGCAAAGTTAAGTATTGTTTTGTAAAACTTGTACTTAGTTTTAATTTTTAATTTATATTCTTACTGCGGGTTGCAGTCCAAAAAGTTTTTGGGGGGAATGGATATATATGTTACTTAGGCAGATATTAACACATAACAGTTTCTCAACAAACTTGTTGACTCACTGCTTTAATTCCAAACATAAGCCATAAAACAGGGTTTGTCAAACTTTCCTTATGATAAGAGTTACCTAGGGTCATGCCCACATTTCTAGGCTGCTTACTTAGATTCTGATGTTGAAGAAATACTGTCATAAAAGAGGCAATAATTTGCCATTCGGGAGGGAATTTGTTGAAAACTAATCCATTCCCCTGTTGCGTATCTGTTCTCATTTGGTGGTACCATGCCTGATCCAAAGGCGCACCTTGTAAAATATGTCCAGCTACTTGACTGACTTACATTCATTCAGTCAGTCACTCATTCAGCAAGAATCTATTGATCAGTTGTCACATGCAAGGCAACAGGGGTACACATGCACATAAGGTATGGTTCTGGCACTTGAGTAGCTTAGAGTAGATTCATTTCAGAACTTGGGTGGGGCGTCTACTGAGGATCAGCAAGCCAAAAATAAAATGGATCTTTGAATGTACAAATGACCTGAGGATCAAAAATTAGTCAAATTGCAATGGCAACCATATATTTAAGCCTTTTTCTCTAAGACTGATCAAACATCAGAAGAGTTGAGACCCAGTACCCAAAAGCTGAGGACTACTCAGTATTAGGGCAGAACAAGACAAAGAAGATCAATACCAAAAGTCAGACTATATACAGAACTGGACAACTTGTCAGCAGTCTCATTGGCACCAACCAGGTCTAATCTATTAACATCTCTCACCTGTATTACTGCAGGAACTTCTAAGTGGCCTCCCTGCTCTGGCCCTTACCCCCCTAAAGTCTCTTTTTAACGCACTAGCCTGAGGAATCCTGTTAAAACATTAGTCAAATCATGACTCCTTTGCTCAGAACCCCCTGGCCTCCCGTTTCCCTGAGAGAAGAAGCCTAACCTACAAGCCCTACATGATCTGCTCACTTTGACATTGTCTTGCCCTTTCTCTTGCCAGTCACACTGGCTTCTTAGACATTCCTTAAAATGCCAGGCGGCTCCCACCCAGGGGCTTTTCACTTTCTGTTACCTTTTCCTACATGGTCGCTCTCTTCACATTCTTTAGGTCTTTACTCCTTTAGGTCTCCTTCTTAGTGAGACCCTCCCTTCCCTAACCACTTTATCTAAAACTGTAACTTCAACCTTTTCCCACGTTCACACTTCAGATATGCCTTCCATATTTTGGTTTTCTTTTTACACAGTGTATTTTACTTAACTCTCTTTTTTATGGCTCACCTAGGTTATTAGCATGTAAATTCTATAAGGATAGGGATTATTGTCTGTTCTGTATTCTTAGTAACTAGGTCAGTGTCTGACACATAATAGATGCTCATTAAATATTTGGTGGCTGAATGAATGGAGAATACATAAGAAAGTCTCATGCTCTAACTCTAGCCATCGTTTATTAGCAAGAAGTCAAGAGATTCCTCTCCAAAGCAGCTCTAACCCCGGGGGTCCAGCCCCACCCACTGGTGTGCCCTCAGCAGTCCTGGCCAGGCCTTATAGACAGCCACACTGGGGTCCAACCCCACCCCGCTCATCAGCAAGCCTGCAGCAGCCATGGCTGGGCCTCACAGCGGGGGGCCCTGAGGGCCAATCCTGACCACCAGCATGCCCACAGCAACTGCAGCTTAACCATAACAGGAGGGTGCATGCAATCCACACAGGGGGCACCCCTGGAGTACCTGGCTCTGGTGCCCAGGGGAGATTGTGCCACTGGGCCCCATAGGACACCTACATAACGCTACTGTTTCAACACTAGGAGACGAGCTGATCTACCTAATTCATAGAAACAAACACAGAGAGTTAGGCAAAATAAGAAGAAAAAAGAGTATGTTCCAAACAAAAGAACAAGACAAAAACTCCAAAAAGAAAGCTAAATAAAGTGGAGATAAGCAGTCTACCAGGCAAAGGAGTCAACAGTAATGGTCACAAGGGTGCTCACTGAACTCTGGGGAAGAGTGGATGAACACAGTGAGAACTCCAAAAAAGAGACAAAAATGATATATTTGATAAGGAGCTAATATCCAAAATATATAAAGAGCTCATACAGCTCAACATCAAAAAACACACAAAAAACTGATTTAAAAATGGGCGGAGGACCTGAATTGATATTTCTCCAAAGAAGACACACAGATTATCAACAGACACATAAAAAGATGTTTAACATCACAAATCAATAGGGAAATGCAAATCAAAACTACCATGAGATATCACCTCACAGGTGTCAGAACGGATATTACCAAAAAGACAACCAATAACAAGTGTTGGTGAGGGTGTGGAGAAAGAGGGACCTTCCTTTACTGCTGGTGGGGTTGCAAATTGGTGCAGCCACGACAGAAAACACGATGGAGCTTCCTCAAAAAATTACAAATAGACGTGCCAACAACCCAGCAATTCAACTCCTAGATATTTGTCCCAAGAAAATGAAAACACTAATCGGAAAAGATATGTGTACGCATCCCTGTGTTCCCTGCAGCATTATTCACAATAGCCAAAATACATAAGCAACCTTAGTGTCCATCAAAAGGAGAGTTGTAAGGAAGAAGTGGTACATATATAAAATGTAATATTAGTCATAAAAACAGAATGAAATCTTACCATTTGTGAAACATGGATGGACCCAGAGGGTATTATGCTAAGTGAAATAAGCCAGACAGATAAAGACAAATACAATATAATTTTATTTATATGTGAAATCTAAAAACAAAACAGAAACAGACTCATAGACATAGAAAACAAACTGATGATTGTCGGAGGGGAGGAGGCAGGGGGATGGGCAAAAAAACCGCACATGAAGGGGTTTAAAAGATATAACTTTCAGTTATAAAATAAGTCATGGGGATATAATGTACAGCATGGGGAATATAGTCAATAACATCATAATAACTATGTACTGTGACAGATGGTTACTAGACCTATTGTGATGATCACTTCATC
Organism: Miniopterus schreibersii; assembly: GCF_964146895.1. Taxonomy (NCBI): domain Eukaryota; kingdom Metazoa; phylum Chordata; class Mammalia; order Chiroptera; family Miniopteridae; genus Miniopterus; species Miniopterus schreibersii. The sequence continues at coordinate 27,678,152 of NC_138112.1, read as the reverse complement.
AGGTACATAAATGTCAAATTACTATGTTGTACACCTGAAACTAATGTAATACTGCATGTCAAGTATACTTTAATGAAAAAGACAAACAAAAAAGAAAGAAGTAATAAAAACGAATGGTAAGGTCATATTATGTAAAACATGTAATTTTACTATTTACTTAATTCCTTACCTTATTAAAAAAAAAGATTTTAGTTGTTTGCAACATACTAATTAGTTCTAGTTCACATAATTATGTTATTTATTAGGGAGGTTTTGAAAAGTTTAGAGTGGAACAGACTTGATCTAAAGACTGCTTTATAGACTCTTAATAGTTGTGTGACATTAGGTATGTTATTTTTGCTTCCTAACCTCAGTTTCCCTCATCTATAAATTAGCGATGATGATAACGCTTACATCATAGGTCACTGGGAAGCCTTCTGAAGACATGTGCTCAGTTATTGGTGTAGTCCATGGGCTGATGAAGTAAGAGCTTGAAAAATGGTAGCTATTATTGCTATTGTTCCTTGGGCTATTTTATTCTTTATTAATTAACTCCTTGAATTATTTTTTAAAGACTTGAATTAAATAGCTTCATTAGAAGTTATCAATTCAATATACTGAGTGGGCTTAGGTGTTATAAACCCAATATAGTGAGTAGGCTCTCAACCATTCAGAGGCTGTAAGTTAGGGGCCCAGAGAGGGACTAGTACCTTACTGACCTCCTGAAAGAGAGAGTGATTCAGTTGGAACCCTGAGGGGGATCGTCCCTGATTTGCATGAGCCATAGGTATTCCGCAAACTGTCCAAAATTCTGATTCATGACTCCAAGACCTGCCTACAACAAATAATGTGTTTATTAAAAGCATCAGTATGTGGGATGTATCATGGACTCTAGCAAAGAGTAGGCATCAGTAGCATAAGGAGGTAGAATTTCTGACAGTTTCCCTTTCAAACAGTAAGGCAACCATTTTAAAGTAAAAAATGAAGAAAACAGTGTATAGTTCCTGTCCTCAAAGTGCTTAAAAATCTAGTTGGGATGAGGGCGATGCCAAAACAAAATAAAAATTAGCTAGCAATATAAGGTAAAGAGGCAAGTGCTATCATAAGGCAGCGTAAGATTTATTTCCATGACTGATGGAGAAGCTACACTCACGAAATCAAAGGGGATATAAAATAAGGGAGTTAGCGTAGCTAGGGTCAACTTCTTGGAAGACAGGCACCTGTACTGGTTCTTAAAGGCAGGACAGGATCTAAACAAGCATGGCCATGCAGAGAAGGGATTCCCATTGCAGGAAACAATTCTAGCAAATGCTCAGAGGCAGAAAAGGGTGGGGTGTTTGGAAAAGAGGAACTTCACTGAATAAACTCAGTAGAAATGAGCATGATGAATGTCTGAATCCTAGAGGGGTTAGGCACTCAACAAATTGTCTTAGCATGAATTATTGATTCCCTCCAACCAGCTCTGCAACCTGGCTGTGCAGATCCAAAACAGTGTGTAACTGAGTGTGAGTGGTTTGTGACTGACAAATCCAGTATTCAAACCCAAGCCCATGTGATTTCAAAGTCTATGGTTTTGTTTTATTTTTCTCTCTCAAAATAATAAGCATTATGATCAATAAATCTGGGAAGAAGCTGAGTAAGTAATAAAGAGAAACCTGAGACAAAATACAACACTTACCAAATATTTATTGAGCACCTACTATGTACCTGCATTGTTCTCAATGCTGACGATGTAAACAAAACAAACTGAAATCCTGACTTCTATGGAGCTTACTTACATGTTAGCATATGTGCATGTGTGGTAGTGATGTTGAATGGTGGGAAAGGGGAACTTATACCTGAATATATTTCTCATTAATTACAGATATCTTTTCATTGAGCTCAATTCAAAGAATTTCTTAGCATTATTCTTCCTGAAGGCAACTCTGAAGTCTTTCTCCTATTTGGTGGCCCCAACTTTATCAATTATGAGTTAAAATGACTGAGTAATTACTATATTCTAAGAACACATTTTACAGTGTTCACATGCCTTATATCACATAATTGTTATAATAGCTAAGAGCTATTATCCCTAATATACAGATGAAAAATATTGAATTAAGAAGTTTCTTATGCAAAAAAAAAAAAAAAAGTTTCTATGCCATAAATGGGGAAGATAGACCCAAATATAGTTCTTTTGGAGTGGTGAGAACCCATGCTTTAAAAACATTCTGCTACACAACTTTTCCAAAATCTCCTTAATTTACCCTCAAGGAATTTCAAAAATAAAAGCAGAATTCTTGAATTGATGGGGTAGGCAGTGGTATTTACTAGAATAAGCCAGTAAATCAGGGGTCACGAGAACCGAGCCCTATATCTAGTCGGCTTCTGACACACACTGTAGAACAGAGTAACTATCCATTTCCTCCCTCTGCCTTAGTCTTCTTTTCTGTGAAATGGGTCCAATACTTGCCATTCATATTTCAGAGAATGTGAGTTTGTGACTATATATGGATACGTTTACAAATGAAGGGAAATAATCAGATAAGGAACATAAAACTATTTAGAAAAGCAACAGGCATCACCTGGATGTAAGTAAGTATCATCAATATCATTACTTTAAAAAATAGAGTCATTTCTTTAAACAAAAATGATATGACATCTGGTGCAACAAACTTCCTCTGTGTTTTGTTAAGGAGGTACTTTGTGTACAACACAGGCCATTTGAGATGAAGGAGGAACTGTACACCTAAAGAATGATCACATTACTCCTTTTTTTTTTCTTTTCTTTTTTTAAAATATATCTTTATTGATTTCAGAGAGAGGAAAGGAGAGGGAGAGAGAGATAGAAACATCAATGATGAGAGAGTCATTGATCGAGCCCACAACCCGGGCATGTGCCCTGACCAGGAATCGAACCCCGATCGCCTGGATCCCAGGTCGATGCTCAACCGCTGAGCCACGCCCAGCTGGGCACATTACTCCTTTTTGTATGAACAGAATCAGATTAAATAGTTCTTTAAAAAGGTAAACCCAAGAGAGTATGATACGAATGTTTATCAAATTCAAACAACTTGTAGTTAACAAGAAAGCACAGAACATATATAATATCCTCTGGTTAGAGTTTTCATTTCTTTTCCTTCTGTAGAAATCCCTCCTTCGAGAAATAGGTGGAAAAGTAACACAGTCTCTAAAGAGTTAGATGGTGACGATTATTAGTCAGTCCTCACAGTCCTGGCTTTACCTCACATTTATTTGTTTGACCCTGTCAGTGCACCGTTCAGTCTTCTAAGACCTCATGCTCCACCCGTTTCAAACTATTTGCAACTCTCCAAAGTGCTCTGCTTCTTAGCTCCACGCCTCTGTCATTCCCTCTACCAGACATCCCTTCCTCACTCCGGGCTGCTTGGCAAGACTCCATTAGCTGTCAAAATTCAATTCAGAGGTGACTTCACAGTAAAACCTTTCTTGGCCAGTCCATGTAAAATTAGCCAGTGTTCTATTTGTTTTGTCCTTACAATGTCCCGCAGAGAAGTTCATTACTGGTCCTGTAATACTTTACACCACTTCCTTGTTTATATGTCTGTCCTTTCTAAGACTGGAAGCTTCTTGAAAGCAAGGCTTGTTTTCTATTGATCTTAGTTTCTAAGACTCTAGCACAGCACATAAATCATAGTTGTCTTTCCAAAAATGTTTGATAGATGAATGAATAAATGATGACCCATAAGTCGCATTCTGATATCTATAAATATATGTGCATGCATATATACATGCATATTCATTCCAAATTTAATGTCTTCACCGTTACATAAAAACATATATGAAATACATTAATACATACCACTCTCAAAATTCCTTTTGAGTGCACTATATTATAAAGGTCCAATTAACAAAAAAAATCATTCTAGGATAAAAGATTGTGAGTGTAGAAAAAAGATAGGTGAGGGATGTTTCTATCATTTGAATTTTAATCCTCTGAAAGTTTTGGGTCGCTGTAACACCACTGATGTTAAATTATGGCAACATGAGCAGCTACAAACTATACAAGAGACCTTACCAGAACCAAGCAAATAAGTAATTCTGAGCATAATGGAAATAAAATCAAATGCTTTCAAAATATAACATAAAACAAAAATAAAAACACCAGGTAAGACTTTATTGTGAAAACTTGGTAAAATATCAGACCATGTAATTGCAAACTCTTTTGTCAAACTTTCTATCTCAGAAGAAAAAAATAACCCTAATGGAAAATTATAGCATTTGCAAGAAAGTGCAAAAACTAATTATTGAAAAGGCGTAAGCACACTTAAAATTGAAGTTAAGCTACTCAAAGCCAGGTTAGACATGTTCTATGTGGCAGTGTACATGGTAGAGTTTCTATTGATTAATGAATAAAAATGTTTACATCTCTCAGTACAGGCTAGAAAAAGTATTAAGAATTTATTATCCAAAAGTCATCAGAATTAAGATACTATTGGTAATAAAAGTCTTTTCATTCCTTTGCTTATGAATATAAGTGAGAAAATTTTAAAGCTAACCCCACCAAGACCACTGAGAGTGAAGAGTAAAAAGAGAATTTCTCAAGACCCATTTCAAAGGAACTTTGGACTTGGGATTTTCTGCACTTTTGAAATATAACAATGAAATACTTAAACAATTACCTCTTAATCTAAATTATTTATAGAGATTTCCCTGAAAAAAAATAATAAAAGCACTTTTCTCTTTCAAAAAAGATAAAGAGGGAAACATTTACAATTCATTGAGCTTACAAACCAGTGCATTGCATACCCATAATTTGAAACAAGACATGATGATGTAGAAATTCAAGTTGATATCTGGGCACTCTCTCTAGGTTTTTAAATATCTCCTTTCACATTGTTTACTATATCATAAGTATGGAAAGAAACTGATTGCTGAATTTAATCTTAAAAGTAGTGAAAAGTAAATTCTGCAGAAGTCTGCAAAATGATTCACAGAAATGCTTCCCGACTGTGGTTGTAATAGAATTGGTCATCAAAACATAAATACTACCTGTTTGAAATTCAAATAGAAAACAAAAAGGCTTGCAAAAGCGTGAGCCGCAGGGAGTTCTTTAATAAAAGTTGTAAACACCGAAAATGAAACTTTAGCACCCAGGCATATTAAAGTACGCCCCCAGTAAAATAAAATGGGGAAACACTTTACATTGAGAAATATATATATTTTTTAAGATCTTATTTTAGGTATTAAGCCTTAACTGCCCTTTACAATTTTTCTCTTGAAAGGCAATCACTTCCCTTTTGAACTTCCTTCAAATATACAAGTTCAAAATGCTACCAGAGCATGTAATTCACTTTAAATTATGCAACTGGAATTCCACAGCTGGCCTGTCTGACTTGCTTAGTGCTGAATGAACTGTGTCAGAAAACCTCTCCAATAATATCGCTGCCCTTCCCGACAAGGGGGTAAATCTCCCAAACTTAGGCTCAACTTCAGAGGCTCATTAGCTGCAGCCAGTGAATGTCAGTGGGGTGATAACGCCTGGCAACGGCACCCCTGCAGGCAAAGCAAACAGAGCTGAGGATGCGTGTGCTCGAAATCACCAACTTCCAATGATAAGGACGCGCCTGCACGAACCGGACGGGCAGCTATCCCACAGAGCCCATCCTAATGCCTCACAGCCCCTCGCCCCCATCCCCGCCTCGAACAATTACGCTGCACACACACCGGCGGCTCACGGCACTTTTTAAAAAGGAAGCCTTTAAATCCCAATCGAAAGCATGCTCTCCAGCCCTTTACCCTCTCTGATTTATTGCTTCTGGCCTACCTCCATAATTTTCATCTCTTTCTCCCCCCACCCCAGCCCCCGAGGGTGAGCGTGAACCTGAATCCCAAACAGTTAAGCCTGAAGGTCACTTGGCAGCGGCGTCCCAGCATGCTCCCCCAGCGAGGCTGCCCGGCGGCGACAATAAAACAAAGCCCTGGCAACCACCTGTAATAACCTGCCAGCTCAGCCGGCAATCCGAAAAGTCCCGAAGCCACCCAAGGTAGACATTTTCTGCAGCTGGCTGAACATGTACGTTGTGCCCAGCTGCCGGCTCGCCGCCTCTTACCTTCACGTTAGTCCGGAGTGCACAGTAACATGCAAAGAACATTGCAGTGAAGAAGGAGCATATGGACCGGGGTTCAGCGTCTCAGCACAGCGCCGGCCCCACACTCTCGGTCCCGGGCATGTGCTACTAAGGAGCATCCGTTCCCTCTGTCAGTTTGAAAATGCATTGATCTCTGTTTTCTCTGACTACAAAACGACATGTCTTGAAGGCACTGAGTGAGAGCTCAAAACCTCTTCATCGGCTATATATAGCATTGTGCCCAGTAATTTCAATTAGCCGAGAATTCAGCATCTGAAAGTTAAGACTTCAGTTGCTTCTCCTTCTAGCATTTTAAATCACTGGGTTTAAAAAAAAAAAAAAAAACACAAAAAAAACGGGAGGGGGGAATGAGCTCACCCGGGAGGGATGGGGGGGAAGGTGAAGAATTGAAATTTAACCAATGGGTTACTTATGTTTCTGGAGAGCTCTGCTGTTATCCTATTAGATACTTTACAATGGGATCGCATCCGGCGGACTGTAAATGAAGAGGAAACCCTTTTTCCCTGTGGAGGTTTAATGTGGGCTCTGCACTGTATTCCAGGCTATTCTGATGCAGCGCCCTGTTTGGCAAATACTACAAATCACTGCAAACACTTAGCATTCTGCTTTTCAGTGTGAAATAGGACGGAGACCAAAGGATCACTGTCTCCTAAAGTCCCCTGAAATGTAAACTGGGTTCCCCTGGGGTGAGCTGGAGTTACATGGCTGAGAAGTACCACCTTCTCTTACTTCCCTGTCCTGTGGGACTTGCTCACATCTTCCCGGGGTATCTAAAGTTGCTAGGCTCACTAATACAAACAATGCATCCAATTTTCCCAAACTCAGCTTTATTAGTAAATGACAATCAACAACAGAGGATGAGTTCAGAAGGAAGACAGATGATTCCAGGGAAATAACATAACCACAGATTCAGTAGCTACTGCTGCTGAATGTAATGTGTTCAGCTGGCTCTGAAGGCAGAGAGCAAGAGAGAAATAAAAGCTTCTGTCCCCATGAATCCATAAGGGGGGGGGGGTTCAAAAACATCGTCAGATCCTACTGTCTATTGTCATTCCTGTCAGGCACCGGATGCTGCAAATTAACTCAGTTTTTACTGAGCCAAAGGACAAACTCCAATTTAACGTTCTAAACTCTTATTTCCAGCCTTAGGAAGCCCTAATGCTCAGCTAGAATTGTAAAGCTATCTGGCGAAATGCAAGCAGCAGTGAACAGTTCTCACTGCAGCAAAAATAGTGGGAGGAAAAAGAGTGGTTATGTCTTTGCCACGACGTTCCCATCAGCTTACAGCAACAGGGAAGATCAGCATAACTCACCAGAAAAAAAGCTGCAGTGACTTTTAGGATTTTTCTTTAATATGTTTTGCATAAGCCACCTCCCCTCTGGAGCCTGCAGTGGTGCTGAGGTACTGTCAGAGCCACTGGGCATTTCTCCTGGGCAATGAGGTGAGGCAGCTTCAGGAGCAAGCGAGGTACTTAAGGGAGAGAAATTAAAGGCAGAAGAAAGGCAGGATTTTCTAATTCTCTCTTAATGACAAGCGTTTAGAAAGTGTCGTCAGTTCTGACTAAATAGCTATTTTGGGCCATCATTGTTTGTGCCTTTTTATAGGAAGGAAAAGACAGTCTTGTCTTAAGCTGGAGAGTCTAGCAATCGTGAAAGAAGGCAGCTACTTAATTTGATTCCCAGTTCTGTCTGTCATATAAGTCTAGGTAATTACAAATTGCAAGCACTTGCAACACAACCAGTGACTTCCAGGACATTAAAAAAAAAATGACATGGGTGCCCAACTCTCATCATTCCACAACTTTTACTAATGGTTTTCCAATGCAGAACCAAGAATTTCAGTTAATACTCTCCCCTGCTGAGGTCATGGCAGGTCACATTTCCTGCAGCTCTTCCCAGTAAATGAACCCAAACGCAGCAACTCAATGCCATGAAAATCATAGGAGAATTTTTAAATGTTTGTCTTTATTGGAGGTTCAGAGGATTTTTTTAAAAACAATTGTTTTAAACCTGTGAATAAGTACTGTTAATTTTTTTCCATTAGGAATTGTGGGAGGAAAGCAACATTATAGCCTTTTAATTATAATTTTAAGAGACCCTAGGGTATTTGGATGTCCCAGGAGAGAGAGAGCAAAAGAGCTGGAAAATGTTACAAATTTCAGAGCAGTTCACAGGTGAAGTTATAGGTGAAAAAGCACATGCAGGTTTTCCTGGAAGGCAATCAGGGAGGACTTCTGATAGGATTTCAGATATGGTGTTAATGTGTATACATTCTAAAAACAGGCCCTTAGGCTTACAGATGCACCTAAACTCCCATATACACTTAGCGACCCCACGGTATTCCAGTACAGACATCAACTCTACCTGTAGATTTACTGCCTAATTTTTGTATGTGCACTAGGATAGCTGATTTACTATTCTCATGTTACAGATGCAGGAAATGAGGTATTAACTACAGTGACAATGTCCCACTAAAAAGTATTTCCTATTTTTAGGCAAAGGCTTTAACAGGTCAGTGTACATGCTAAAAGGGTAACATCTGTTATTGTAGAAGAAAATTATAAGTGGCTACATATTTTTGGAGGCAGCATAGTAAATCTAAGTTCTAACTTTCACACGCAAGTAGTACTGGAAAATTACTTCCATGTTAGATCCTTTCTTTTACCATTTGCCTAATGGAATTTACAAAATGGGGATAATACTTAGCATATGGTGTCATTGAGAAAATTAAAATGAATCCCATCATCAAAATACCCTAGACAGATCAAAGATTTAAGAGTTAAAATTGAAACTATAAACATATTAGAAGAAAATAGATTTGGTTTTGGTGTATATAATATTGGAGTGGAGAAGGCTGAAGCCATATAAGAAAAGATAAACAATTGTGACTATATAAAAATTTAAAATCTGCTTAGCTAAATTATATCCAATGACAAACTGGAAAAATATTTGCAACATATTTAATGGAAATTTTTCTTAAAATGTAAATAGTTTCTGTAAACAGATAAAAAATATAAAATTGAATTTTAATAAGGCAAAGAACATAAAATGGCTATTCACAAAAAGACCACAAAACATTAAAAATGCTCTCCACCTCATTCATATTTAGGGAAAAGCATAAAAATTAGCAAAGATCTTTTAAGTTGATATATCAAGTACAAATGGGAATGCATTAATTGGTGAAAACTTTTTGAAAGGTAATCTATAAAATATTATAAAATAAACATTCTCTTTGGTGTAGTAATTCGACTTCAACATACAGAAATTGATCCTAGGTATGGGTATGGATTTAGGTATAGGTTTAGATACAGGTATATATACATGCACATAGATATATTTCATCTGTACATGTATAATATAAATATCCATTAGTGCAAGACTAATTTGTAAAACTACAGTTCGTCTATGCCACCAAATACTATACAGTTATTAAAAACACTTATGGTACATATTCTTATATGGAAAGATGTCCAAGTCATAATGTTAAATGTAAAAATAAGGGTGCTGAAGACTTTGTATAGTATGTCTATTTTTGTATGTATATGCATATATAATTGTAGTAGGAGAGTGTGTATTGGTGTGTGTGTAAAATTTTGATAGTATTGATGATTGGGGATTGGAACTTGGTTTAGGAAGACAAGTTAGACATTACCTTTCATTATTCATTCTATACCCTCCTATATGCTACAGTGGCCTCACCCATAATGAACTCTTTACCCAACTACCCTCTCAGTGAATGAGAGAAATAAAGGCACAGGAAGGGAGGGAATTCTAGGACCTGTAAAGGGATTTGCCCATTAATGTTCTCAAGGAGCACAGGTCGGGCAACAACCATGACACAAGGGATAAGAATCTACCTTTCCCTGAATTCATCTTAGTTCCTGAGTGCCTCTTATAGTGTAGACATCTCCCTGGAATGCATGTAATTCTAGTGAACAACATACTTTTTCTTAAAGCACAGCTCTTAAACACAAGCCAACTACTTTATTTGGTTCTTAAGTGAAAAAGTGGCCGTCCAGTAAACATGACTGTAGTTGATTTTTACCTACTGCACCGAGTTTAGAACCTGGCATCTACGTATATTTTCTATTTCTTTATTCTTTTTTCATGAAATTTATTGGGGTGACATTGGTAAATAAAATTATATAGGTTTCAGGTGTACAGTTCTATAATACATCATCTGTATATTGTAGTGTGTGTTCACCACCCTAAGTCAGTCTCCCTCCAACACTATTTATCCCCCCTTTACTTCATTCTGCTCCCACCCCCCTAATTTCTTTTTTTACAACAAGCCTTGCTATAGAATGAATGTGTTCCCCCCAAATTCATGTTGAAACCTAATCTCCAATGTAACGATATTTGGATGTGCAGCCTTTGAGAGGTGATTAGGTCCTCATGAATGGGTTTAGTGTCCTCATATAAGAGACCCCAGAAAGCTCCCTTGCCCTTCTACTACCTGAGAACACACTGGACACTCTCACCAGACACTGAATTGACACCTTGATTTTGGACTTGCAGGCTCCAGAACTGTTAAAAATAAACTTCTATTGTTTATAAATCACCAAATATATAGTATTTTGTTATAGCAGCCCAAACGGACTAAGACAAGCATGCAGTACATTTAGAATATAACCTAGCTTTTGTAAATTTGTTTAAAATATTAAAGCAGTATGCAATTATAATTAGCTAAGAATACAATAATAACAGTAACAGTGTCTGTTAACAGAGACAGATAATTCATAATTCTGTACATTTTCCTTATCAACAAAATAAGGAGACTGGATTATCTAGTCTTTTCTTATAGGCAGAATAACTTTGGTAGGTTTTCTTGTTTTATGTTTTGTTTTCTTTAGACAGGACAGAAGATATGTTTAAATGTTAAGGATCTAGTTGGTTATCTTCCAGACCAATTAAATCAGAATCTCCAGCAGCAGAACCCAGACATCAGTAGTTTATAAAGCTCCTCAGGTGATTTCAATGTGCAGCTAGGATGAGAATTACGGGGAAGGAGGGCAGTTTGCAACCTGATTCTGCAAAGCTTCAGAGAGTAAATATCACAGGCCTGCCAGCCATACAATTACTGTCACACTACTCAACTCTGTTACAACCCTCAACGTTGATGTTACAGAGGAAAAGCATCCATGGACATTATATAATGTGTTTCAACCACACTTTATTCATATACATTAAAATTTAAATTTCCCATACTGTTCACATTTCAGGAAATATTATTCTTTTGATTTTCTTCAATCGTTTAAAAATGTAAAAAAACATTTCTTTGTTCTTTGCCAACACCTGCCCTAAAGTCTCTAACAGTGGTTCTTAAAGTATGGTCTTGAGGCTATTAGCATCAGCATAAACTTGGAATTTGTTAAAAATGCAAATTACCATGTCACACCCCGGACCTACCAAATCAGAAATGCTAGGTATGCTGCTCAGGAATTTTCAGTAGCAAGCCCTACAGTTGCCTTTCATGTAAACTAAAGTTAGAGAACCACTGCTACAAAGGAAGAGAGGAAAACTGACAGCAAAGGCTCCTGCAGTGAAGGATGGACGGACTTCAGAGCACAGGTAGAGAGATTAGCCTTAGAGAGGAGAGAGCACGGAAAATAAAGGGAAAATGCCTACAGGTGCAAATGAGGTCGTCTAGGGCGAGGCTGTGCAGATTAATAAACAGAAACCTCATTCAAATTGGAGCTGGGAGGGCCCGCAGGGGGACGTCTCATGCCCTACCCCTCATTATCAATCAGCCCAACGGGAAGAGGCATAATTTCCATCTCCAACGGGAAACTGGTTTTCTACTCTACTCCTCCAGCAGGAAGAAGGAGGATCTGTTCCTCTCCTGGAAACCACTCAGCCACTGAACAACTGTCACAATTCAGCCAACGGAAAGCACTACACCTCAAGCTCCCAGTCTCCTCCAAGGGGCTCTTTGTCTACAACAGTCGCTCGGAACTGCCCCCATCCCTCTAGGCAGCCGTGCATGCTTAAGAATGGAGATATGTTCTGAGAAATGTTTCCTTAGGCGATATCGTCATGGTGGGACTATCACAGCACGCGCTTACACACACCTAGATGGTACAGCCTGCTACACACCGAGCCTATATGGTACGGCCTTTTGCTGCTAGGGTAGACGCCTGTACAGCATGTTACTGTACAAAATAACACAAGATTAAATGAAACACAAGAGAAAATGATGCAACAGACACAGTAAACATGAGCTGTATGAGGCTCCTGCTGGCATAACATGTCATACTGTTTTAGAGCAAAACTTTTTTATAAGTAGAAAGAGTACACTCTAAAATAATCATAAAAGTATAGTTTAGTAAATACACAAACCAATAGCAGCCATTTATTGTCAAGTATTTTGTGCTGTTGCATAATTGTTTGTGTATCCTTTTATACAGTTGGCAGTGCAGTAGGTTTGTTTGTACCGGCGTCCCCACAAACACATGAGTAATGCATTGTGCTATGGCTTTATGAGAGTTGTGACGTCACTAGGCAATAGGACTTTTTCAGCTCTGTTATAATCTTATTTAACCACAGCCATATATTTGGTCATTGTTGACCAAAACATCATGATGAGGCTCATGACTATAAAAGAAGATTCCTCTCCTTGACTGTCTAAACTTCTGTGTTGTTCACCATTAGACCGCATGTCCTGAATTGCAATTCTTTGATGTTCCTGAATAAAACCAGTTTGCTGTGGAAATATCTGGCTGCCTGTTTGTTTAAGGTCAACAAAGCTCAAGACTCTGAGATGCAAGCCAATTGGGCAAGGGGCCCTATAACACCATAGAACTTAGAATCTGTTCCCTCCTAGAAACTAACAACTTAGACTTTGGAGAAAAACAATAACAACAACAACGTGAGTGTCAATTCCTTTTCTGGCACTTCCAGCTGTGTGACACTGGGCAAGTTACATAACTTCTCTCTGCCGTGGAGTATTCCTCTGTAAAATAAAGATAACAATCCTACTTCACAGGAATGTTGTGAAGACTAAAATAAATAAGGCATGCAAACTGCTCAGCCTACTGCCTGGTACATAGGAAATTTAATCAGTGGTAGTTTTTAATGTAAAGAAGACTGAAATGATAGTGGTAAAGAGAAAGGTAAAAATACGTTATCATTCCTCTTGACTAACTTCTAAATGCCTAGAAGATACTCTGAAAGGGCTTGAAGACCTTCTAGGACTTCCCTATGATTACCAATCAGCCTTGAAGAGAATTAATTCTCAGGAAGTGTGACTACCTCATAATCCCTGAATTGCTTTAATATCACTGGAATTAATTGCACCCACCCTGAAGTTTTATTGAGATAATGATAACTGATTTACAAAATACAAAGCATTTTCAAGCTTCTCAGGATTTTCCATGGAAATATCCCTAAAGGCAGAGAGAATGCATTTCTTGCCCTTGGAGTTATAGGAACAAAATGGGATTTCTTTAATGTCTCATTTGTTATCTTAAAGTTCATGTAAGTGTTACCTACAAGTTGACAATATATCTGTATGTGTTATAAAGTAATATTTTATATTACTTTCTGACCACCAGATTTAATAAGGCCAGAAGACTTTGCAATGTTTATCTCATGGCTGTGAGTACCTTCTGACATACGTAAGGCTGTATAGGCCTAGGGTACTCTTGCCTCAGTTCACAAAGTAAATATAGATCCATTTGTTTCTTGATCCCCACATCTGCCTTGAAGATATTGATCACCTTTTTGTATTCAGTGAGGAAATATAGCACAGTGATTAAATGAATTGTTCAGGTTTGTACAGAAGCTAGAGGTAGAACTCCAACACTAGATCTTCCAATTCCAAAGCTCAGAGCAAATGTCTCAAGATCTCAGCGCCTAGACAATGACACTTAACTATTTCAGATATAACCCTCCATTTATATACAGTTTTAATGTCTCATTTACTATCATGATAAACATTAAGAAATATAACCTAATTTTACACAGGATTTAAAAATTCAATATAATATAAAGAAGAAATAAGTAAAAGAGTTGAAATTTTAAAAAAAAATTTTATTTATTGATTTTAGAGAAAGAGAGAAAGAGATGGGGGAGACAGAGAGAGAGTCATCAATTTGTTGTTCCACTTATTTGAACATTAATTAGGGCCATTTAAAAAAAGAGTATTTTAATTGAAAAGCTCAGATAAAACTCCACCAATCACATGATTAAATGGTCAGGTGCTTATACCCACATATATAGACAGACAGAGCATATTAAATTAATTACTCAAACATCTCAAGCAGCATTTCTATCATTGACATAATATTCTGGACTGGTGAAAACTCTTACTGAAGTTCTAGGCTAAATGATGAACAATAATGCCTCGGATGACAGGGAAATTATATTCTTGAAATTTTCAGTGTCGCCCGGCCAGGTGTGGCTCAGCGGTTGAGCGTCGACCTGGGATCCAGGCGATCCGGGTTCGATTCCCGGTCAGGTCACATGCCCGGGTTGTGGGCTTGATCAATGACTCTCTCATCATTGATGTTTCTATCTCTCTCTCCCTCTCCTTTCCTCTCTCTGAAATCAATAAAGATATACTTAAAAAAAAAAGAAAGAAATTTTCAGTGTCTATCAAGTCCATGCAAGATATGCTTTGTGTTAAATATCTAAAATGGAGTTTAGATTATGGACTCAGGGAATTTTATTTAGGTTTCTAATGGGAATGTTCAGTTAGATACTTTAAAGCCTAGGATGAAGGACAATTCTTTATTGTGTGGGACTGTCTCCTATAACTTTTACCTCCCTTCCAGCTCTTGTCCACTACTTGTCAGCAGTACACGCCCAACATTGTTATTATGACCAAAAAACACCCTCACAATTTTTTAAATTGCCAGCTGAGCACCTACAAAGGACATATGCTGGCCTATTGAGAACTACTTAAACTTACAGCCTGAGAATAAATGTGAATTTAGAAAAACATAGTTGCAAAAATCCCTTAAATTCCCCACCAGAATTACTGAGTATACCGCACAGTCTTGAAGAGCTTTTACACATACCTTTGGAGCATAAAAAGCCTACTCTTCTGGATTTCTGGAGAAAGGAAAATCTAAGAATGCTGGGCTTCCAAACCATCACAAATTCTAATTTTTAGGAACAGAAAGAAAGTACCTTACACAAAGGACAAAAAAAATGATGCTTTGAGAGGAACCATCTCAAAATCCTTTCATCTCAAGGATCAGATCAGGGCCCATCTTATTGTGAGATTTTCCCTGACAACATCAACCCACACAGACTCTTTTTTTTCTGAGTGTCTATGGCATGTATTGTCTGCATTGCCCAATTTAGTACTTGATTATACACTGCTTCATATTCTTCTCTCATTGCTTTTTTATGCCGAAGATTCCTCTCCTTAACCCTATTTTAAGCTTTTCAAGAGTAAAAAACATAAGTGCCCTGGAAAATAGTTCCCCTGGACATACAGAATTGTTTAATTATTTTTCATGATCTGAAAGATTGATAAGCAACTGGAAATAAAGATGGGAAAAGCTACAACCAAGCTTTAACACTATTTGATAATCATAACTTCACTTTTTTAAAAAGTATGTAATGAGCTTATTATTGCCACTTTATTTTTTCAGTTTTATTGAGGTATGATTGACAAAAATTGTATATTTTAGGGTGTACAACATGTATGATATACATATACATTGTGAAATGATTACTTTAATTAAACTAATTAATATTTTCCATCACATATTTATAGTGTGTGTGTGTGTGGTAAGAACACCTGATATCTACTGTCTTAGCAAATTTCAAGTATACAATACATTATTATTAACTATGGCCACCATGCTGTACATTATTAGGTCTTCAGAACTTATTCATCTTATAGTTGAAAGTTTGTATCCTTTAACCAACATCTCCCCTTTTCCCTTATACTCCAAAGTGCCTGGTAAATACCGCTCTACTCTCTATTAATGAGAGTTCAACATTTATTAGATTCCACATATGAGTGAGATCATGCAATATTTTGTCTTTCAATATCTGGCTTATTTCATGCAGAATAATAGTTCATGTTGTAGCATATGACAGAATTTTCTTTTTTCAAGACTAAATAATATTCCCCATTGTGTGTGTATTTATATATAAATTATAAACAAATATATAAAATATACACACACCACATTTTAACTATTCATCAACTGACAGACAGGTTTTTATATCATGGCTACTGTAAAAAATGTTGCAATAAATATGAGTGTGCAGATATCTCTTCAAAGTACTGATTTCATTTCCTTTGTATAGACATACAGAAGGGGAATTGCTGTCTCATGTGGTAGTTCTATTTTAATTTTTTTAAAGAAAACTCCATACTGTTTTCCATAATGGCTGTACCAATTTTCATCTCCATCAATAGTGCACAAGTTTTCCCTTTTCCCCACATCCTAGTCAATAATTGTTATCATTTGACATTTTGAAAATAGCCATCTTACCATGTATAAGGTGACTTAATTGTGGTTTTGATTTGCATTTCCCTGATGATTAGTGATGTTGAACATTTTTTCATATCCTGTTGGACGTTTGCATGGCTTCTTTGGGAAAATTTCTATTTACCTCCTTTGCCCATTTTTAAAATGGGATATGTATCTTTTTGCTGTTGAGTTAAATGAATTCCTTATACATTTTGGATATTAACCTCTTACTGGATATGTAGTTTGCAAATATTTTCTCTCATTCCATAAGCTACCATTCCAATTTTGTTGATTTTATCTTTGTTAAGCAGAAATAACTTAGTTTGATTTAACTCCATTTGTTTGTTTTTGCTTTTTCTGCCTTGCTTTTTGTGTCATATCAAAAAACTCATTGACGAGATCAATCTCAAATAGCTTTCTCCCTGTATTTTCTTCTGGGAGCTTTATAATTTCAGGTCTTGTGTTAAGCATCTAATCCATTTTCAGTTGATTTTTTTATGTATGGTATAAGATAAGAGTTTTTGCATGCAGATATTTAGTATTCCCAGCACCATTTATTTAAAAGACTATCTTTTCCCCATTGTGTCTTTGGTGTCTATGTCCAAGATTAGTTGACAGTATATGTGAAGATTTATTTCTGGGTTCTTTGTTGTGTTCCACCGATTTATTTTTTTTTTTAATATATCTTTATTGATTTCAGAGCGAGGAAGGAAGAGAGAGAGATAGAAACATCAATGATGAGAGAGTCATTGATCGGCTGCCTCCTGCACACCCCTGACTAGGGATCAAGCCCACAACCTGGCATGTGCCCTGACTGGGAATCAAACCTCGATCTCCTGGATCCTAGGCCGAAACTCAACCACTGAGTCACGCCCGGGGGCCGGGCTCCACTGGTTTATTTTTATGTCCCTACAATACTGTTTTGATTACTAGGGCTTTGAAATACAACTTTGTATTGTGATGATTCCAGCTCTGTTCTAATTTAAAATTGCTTTGACTATTCAGGGTCTTTTGTGGTTCCAAATAAATAAAAAATGACACTGGGATTCTCATACAGATTGCATTGAATCTACACATCACTTTGGTTAGCATGGACATTTAAACAATAATAATTATTATAATCCATGAACACAGGATATCTTTCCATTTTTTTATGCCTTCTTCAATTACTTTCATCAATGCTTTGTAATTTTCAGTGTACAGATGTCTCACTTCCTTGGTTAAATTTATTGTTAAATATTTTATTGTTTTTGATGCTATTGTAAATGTGATTATTTTCTAAATTTTTTTCACATTTTTCATTGTTAGTGTAGAGAAATACTACTAATTTCTGTATGTTGATTTTGTATCCTGCAACTTCACTGAATTGTTGATTAGATCTAATCATTTTTTGGTGGAGTCTTTAGGATTTTTTTTTTATTTTTAAAAAAAAATATATCTTTATTGATTTCAGAGAGAGGACAGGAGAGGGAGAGAGAGAGAAAGAAACATCAGTGATGACAGTGTCATCGATCGAGCCCGCAACCCGGGCATGTGCCCTGATCAGGAATCGAACCCTGATCGCCTGGATCCTAGGCCGACGCTCAACCGCTGAGCCAGGCCCAGCCGGGTAAGGATTTTTTTATATGTAAGAGCATATCATCTGTGAAGAGGGGATTTTACCTATTCTGTTCTGATTTGGATGCCTTTTCTTTATTTTTCTTGCCTAATTTCTTGGGCTAACAATTCCAGTACTGTGTTGAAAGGAAGTGATGAGAGTGAACACCCATTTTATACCTAATATTAGAGGAAAACTTTCAACTTTTCACCCCTGAGTATGATGTTAGCTGTGAGCTTGTCACATCACTTTGGTTAGCTTTATTATGTCGAATAACATTCTTTCTACACCTATTTAGTTGAGTTTTTATTATGAAAGAATGGTGAATTTTGTTAAATGCCTTTGCTGCATCTATTGAGGTGATCATATAATTTTTATCTTTCATTTGTGTGGTGCATCACATGTATTAATTGGTATATGCTGAATCATCCTTGCTTCTCAGGAAT
This sequence comes from Miniopterus schreibersii, assembly GCF_964146895.1. NCBI lineage: Eukaryota > Metazoa > Chordata > Mammalia > Chiroptera > Miniopteridae > Miniopterus > Miniopterus schreibersii. The sequence continues at coordinate 27,659,584 of NC_138112.1, read as the reverse complement.
AAATTCCACTTGATCACAGTGTATGACCTTTCAATGTGCCATTGAACTCAGTTTGCTAGTATTTTGTGAGGGTTTTTGCATCTAAGTTCATCAGGGATATTAGTCTTTCATTTTCTTTTCTTGGGTTGTCCTTGTCCAGCTTCTCTTGATATTAAGGTAGTACTGTCCTTGTAAACTCAGCATGGAAGTGTCACAGCCTCTTCAATATTTTGGAAGAGTTGAAGATTGGTATTAATTTTTCTTTAAACATTTGGTAGAATTCATCAGTGATGCCATCTGTTCCTGGACTTTTCTCTGCTGGGAAATTTCTGATTACTGATTCAATTTCCTTAACTTGTTATTGGACTGTTCAGATTTTCTATTTCTTCATGGTTCAGTCTTGGTAGGTTAGATATTTCTAGGAATTTATACATTTTTTTTCTAGGTCATCTAATTTGTTTTAGTATAAGTGATCACAATAGACTCTTAAGATCCTTTGTATTTCTGTGATGTCAATTGTAAAGTCTCTTGTTTCATTTCTGATTTTAATTATTTGAATCCTCTCTCTTTTCCTTAGTACCCTGTCTAAAGATCTGTCTATTTTGCTTACCTTTTCAAAATACAGCTCTTAGTTTGTTGATTTTTTTCTTATTTTCAAGTCTCTATTTCATTTATTTCTCTTCTCATCTTTGTTATTTCCTTCCTACTGCTATCTTTGGGCTTAATTTGTTCTTCTTTTTCTAGTTCCTTAAAGTGCAAAATTAGGTTATTTATTTGAGATCCTTCTTTTTTCTTATCATAGACATTTACCACTATAAACATGCATCTTAGAACTGCATTTGCTGAATCCCATAAATTTTGATATATTGTGTTTCCACATTCTTATTTCCATGATATTTTTAATTTCCCTTTTGATTTCTTCTTAGACCTTTTGGTTGTTTAGGAGTATGTTGTTTAATTTTCACATATTTTTAATTTTTTGTTTTCCTTCCAGTTATTGATTTACCACCCCCATGATGATGACTTCCAGATCTTTTTCTAATGCACATTTCTTCTCCAGGCTCCAGGTCATTTATCCAACTTTTTGTTGAGTAGCTGAATATGTTAATAGCACCTCAAACTCATTATGGTCACAAAAAACATTGACTTTCTGCTTGAAACTCCATTTTTTCCCTATTTTATTGAATGACATTTCATCCATCCACTTTCACGAGTGAGAGATCCAGCAATCATCCTTGATAAGTTTTTTTGTATCCTTCCAATAGTCACTTATTAAATCTGCTAATTCTCTTAAGTATTCTAGAATCTGTATTGTTTTCTCCATATGCACAGTAATTACCTATACCCTTATATTGGTTACTTCAGAAGCCTCCTAAATGTTTCCCCCTTTATCCCTTCTAATCCACTTTTAACTTAGAACTCTGAAAATGATCTTTTCTAAACATAAATCTGAATTATGCCACTCTGTCATTCACAAGCTCTTTTTTTTTTAATCTTCACTTGAGGATATGTTTATTGATTCGAGAGAGAGAGACATTGATATGTGAGAGAAACATTGATCAGTTGCCTCCTATATGTGTCCCAAATGGGGATGGAACCCGCAACCCAGGTATGTGTCTTGACCAGGATCAAATCCACAACCATTTGGTTGTACTGGATGATGCTCCAACCAACTGAGTCACCCAGCCAGGGCACACTCACAAGTTTTGTTGGCTTCCCAGATACAGCCTAAAATAATTAACAGGATCCTCAAGGTTTTGCATGATATGATCCTTGCTTGATTTGAAACCAGTTTCCACTTCATATTCCATGCTCCAGTCACACTGAACTTGTTTCAGTTCCTAGAAAGTACCACGCTCCCTTGTAACTGCTTTTTTTTAAGTCTAAAATAGTGGTTCTCTATCAGGGGTGATTCCCCCACCCCCACAAGGAGTGTGTTGTTTTATAACTGGGTGGTGGGGTATTATTGGTTTCTCCAGGTAGAGGTCAGCAATGCTGCTAAACCTCTCACAATGCACAGGAGAGCTCCCCATGACAAAGAATTATACAGCCCAAAATGTCAAGAATGCTGAGATCGAGAACCCTGGTATGGAAGGTTTTCCTGTCTGCTTGCACAAGTGACTTCCATGTCTAGCTGAAACACATTTACCTTCCTGTCTCAGCCTAGATGGCCTATATTCAAAGTAATCCTTGCCAGATTTTTGCTTCCAGGTCAGGTCCACCTGTTACATATGCTTACCACATTTTTAAAAAAACTTTTGTAGCCTTACCATAAGTTGGAACTAGCTCAGCTCATGTTTGCTTTCCTTGCCAGGTTTTAAGTTCTATTATCTTAAGAACTGTGTTCAGTACACTATCCTAATCATCTAGCTAGACACTCAAGACATATGTCAAATGTGCAAATGAAAAGATGAATGACTAAAGCTATCATATAAAGAAAAAGAATGTTAGGCTTGCAACACTATGTAGGAATTCCTAACATTGTCATTAATCACATGTATTCCTGAACAGGTTCCTTAACCTTTCATTTGGCCTCATTTTAAAATATGTAAAATAGTAACAGTAATTCCTACTACAAAGATTTTTATGAGAACTAAATAAATATATTGGTGATTATATTTTATAGCACAACTAAACATTATAGGTTAGAATGGGAATTGATACAAGTACATGGGAAGAAATAATATGAAAGAGAAGACTTAAATACATGTATCTTTTTAATTGAAAATTTTACTTGCAGGAACTTATGACAAAGAACCTGTTCATCAAAGGTTTACCATGTGGAGTTTCATCATTAGTTAAATGAATTGATGGAAGTCGTGAATATTTTTAAATATAATGGAGTATATTTGATAAGAAAAATGTTATGTTTAACATAATAAGTTATTTGGAAAAATCATTATACATATTTTCTATATACATGTTTTACACACATGTATAAACATGTATATACATGGACACATAGAAAAATATCTAAATAAAAATAAAGCAATAGTTATCTTACAGTTATGGGATTATGATAGTTTAAATTTTCTTCCTTTTGAGTTTCTGAATTCCCAAATTTTTCTACAATGAGCATGGCTTTAAATATTTAAAAAAAATAAGTGAGAAAAATCACTTTGTAGCTATAAAGGGACTCTGAGAAGTTGCTGTGTTATAAAGAATAAGACATAATCCTTAAATTTAGGGGTTTTCAAATTAATTACAAAAATTAAATACCTATCTAGATAACTGTTCAATAAGGAAAAAAGTAAAAGCAGGACAGATTATGATCAAGCACCTAATGAGCATTTATTTACTCAGACCTTCCATGCATTAATCATGAAATATGCAAAACAACCTCATGTGGTAAGTTTCATCATACCCATTTAGTCAGTGAAGAAACTGAGGCTCCTTAGAGCTAAACAGATTACAAGGCTCTACAGGAAAATAAATTATAGAAATCAGTTTCAAATAAAAGGCTTTCTAGTTTCAAAACATATATTTTCCACTAGTTACTTAGGCGAGATACTCTGAATTAAGAGGCAAAACAGAGAATGGGTGGTTTATTGGCAGCAAAAAGCCAAAGGGGAGTATACATAGAGCGGTTAACACTTTGGCTAACTCTGGAGGATGACTAAGATTTTAATAACTAAAGATGGAGGAGAAGGCATGAGGAAAGGCATTTCTTGTCAAGGGAACACTGTGAGCAAAAGTAAGAGTTAAATGGACAGTTCATGGAATTTGGGAATTGGTCGGCAGATTGGTTGGGCTAGAATAGATTAGTACAGGAATTTTGTTTAATCAATGAAGGGACTTGAAATTTCTTTGGTAAGACCTGGAGATGAATGGAAACAGAAGTGAGGTTAGAATACTAGAAAAACAAGCCTTAGCCGGGTAGTTCAGTTGGTTAGTGTCATCCTCATACACCAAGGTTACAGGATTGATTCCCGGTCAGGGTGCAAGAAATCAATCTCTCTCTCCCCCCCTCTTTCTTTTTCTCTTTCTCCCTGTCTTTAAAAATCAGTGAAAAAAAGAATGCCAGAAAATCAATTCTATCATAGCACATTAGAAATATAAGACTAGTTTTATAAGTATAGTGAATGACTGATATCAGATTGTCCCATCCTTGTATTCTTGGAAAAAGAAACTTAAGAGACAAAAAGGACCTTGTAAAGCACCTGGTAGATTCCCTTTATTTTATAGATGAGAAACTCTGGCCTAGAGAAGGAAAACGTGTTGTCCAAAGTCATAAAACTGAACTATAATCCAGGTCCCCTGAGCCTCAGTTCTGTACTCAGTTCCAAGAAAAGGCAGCATTGAGTACAGTCCCAGTTCTGTACTCAGTTCCAAAAAATAGTGTGTGTTTCTCCTAACAGTTTATGAAGTATGTATTATGATCATTGTTTTACATCAGCTGTTACTGAGGCTCAGACAAATTATGTAACTAGTACAAAATTATAGACCAAAATCTATCTCACTCAAGAACCCATGACCTTCTTATGAACTGAGGTACTGCCTTGTTCTGCTATTGGGTTGGCCGTATCTAGTACAAGGTTCATAGACCCCAGTATAAATCAATTAAATAAAAGCCATTATTTATTATTCTTAATAAAGGTCATATATACAGATTTTATGGACATAGACCACTAAGAGACTAGAGCAGGGGAAATAATTTAAAAAGTCACAAATTATCCATTTCATTATATACAAATTCTGAACACTTTTTTTTCTAAGCATTTTGTCTTGATCACTGGCTGCCACTAATAAATTAAACTGTTTAGATTTTCAAAGCCTTACATTTCACACCAAACTTACAAATTCAGCCAACAGATCCCTATGGGTAATATTTTCTTTCTTGTAAAGGCATACAGATTTTTTCAAACTACTACATAATTAGACTTTAAAATTAGACTATAATCAGAATTAAAGTTCATAATGTGTTAAATCTTCTTCCCGTAGCACAATGCAAATAAAAGAGTTCAAAGCTTGCCTTATCTGTGGCTGCTACTTTCCTCTCAAACCTGCCAATCATTCTTCCTCAACTGGGCCAGAGGTGCCTAAGTGTGAGTAGACAGAGAATGAGAACAACTAGGTTATTAAGCGCAATGCTTCATCTTATGTAAGAAAATGTGCCTAATGAGCACTTATCTAAAATATAGACCCTTTGCGTGTGTGGTTTTATATCTCTTGAACTACTCCCCAAACTAAAATTAAACATATTCAAAATAATTATAGGATGGGAAGTTTATAGACAGGCTAAAATTTCCTTTTTAAGTGTTCAAATGGAGATCAATTAGAAAGGCACACACAATACAAAACAATAAAATTATCTACAAACGATGCAGCTTTAATAAATACTTATTAAAAATACAAAATGACATTGGAACTGATCTTAGATAACTTAGATACAGTGTCCTTAAAACTCCCCAAAGATATTATAATAAGTAAGCAATCCAATATTAGAGACTGACTATACCAATGGACAATGGCCAAGGCATATATGACAATAGATCTTTGACATATAAACTCTGCATGAACTGGTCCAAATGGCCAGGATGTGGTCAATAATTGACACCTTCCCTAATTTTTGCCCCTCCTTTTAACTCAGGACCAGACAGAGGCAAATACGCTCTCTAAAGTAATCACACAGAATGCCCTGCACCTCCAGTTTCCCCAGGCCAGCACTCCCAACAGAGCAGATCGGAAGCCTTCCTTTTTTCCCACTATGAATTGTTCCCACTCCTGTACCTACTTTTAAGTTTCTGCTAAACCCATAGGATGGCAGCTAACTCTTTTGCTATATAGCAAGTTCTGAATAAATACCCTCTGCTTATTCTCATCTGGGTGGCCTGTATTGATTTCCACAAATATCTGCAGAAAGTGGAGATTGGTTGTATGTAGGATGACCATTTGTCCCAGCTTACCAGGGTTAGCACTGGGATTTTTCCCCTTTGTCTACTTTGTCCCATTGTAATTAATAGCACTGCCTTTTACTTTCAAAAATGGCTTTATTCTATGCTGTAACTAATACAAAATAATACTGAATAAAAACTACAAATGGAAAAAAAAAAAAATTACAAAGGAAAAGAAAATAAGTATCTTTAGTTGGAGTACAAATTACATGGGAATTCTGAATTTAGGCAAATGGTTCATTAGGCAAAGGAATTACCAGGCAAACTGGTATTAAGTCACCTGAAAAGCAGACGGGGTCCTTAGATAACTAACTTAGTCTGTTATCAATAAATCATCTATCAAGTTAGGGAGAAAGAAGTGTCCTACCTACTGTGTCCAGTTTTTTGTGTGTGTTTTTTAATGGGATTTCCAGCTTTATTATAGGAAAGATGGGATTTAAAGAGGTGTCCTCTTTTCCCCTCGAGTCATTCCTGCCACCCCTGCAGGATGATGCAAGAGTTGCCATGGCAAAGACTTCTCCCACGCTGCTGGGAGACCTTCCCATTGCAGGCTAACTTCTGTTCTCTTTCCATTTTCCCCCCTCTCTCTCTGCTACATAGTAAGTCACTGTGAGTCTAGATTTCAGAGTATAACTTTCTCTGTAGCCTCTTTTCTTTGAAAGCAATTTGCTGTCTGCCTGCTTCTCTGCAGACTACTGTGCATTTCCAGAGATGAACACTGATGACAGGGATGTAGGAAAATAGAGCCTGGAGACAAGACCAAAGAAAGCAAGGGCAGGGCTGGAATGAGTCAATTGAAAGCAAAGATTCTTCAATTTATTTATCTCCAATGTTATATTTTCAAACGAAAATATGAAGTTTTGCAATCTACCTGCCCAGTTTATATAAATACATGGCTTTTCCTAAACAGTAACCCGTTTGGGGGCAGACTAATACAGGCTCAAGGGCTTCAAAGTCAGAAACACCTAGGCTTAAATCTGTAAGGTGCATAATGATAGAGACCATTTATCTTCTGCCCACCACTGTAAACTGAGTCCAGAATTTAGCAGATACAAAATACATATCTGTTCCCTGAATGACTGTTGACCTGGAATCTGCCAGTTTCAAGTAGTAAGTTACATAATTTCTCTGAGCCTCAATGTCCTCATGTGTAAAATAAGAAAAATAGAGCCACTTCATAGGATTGCTGTGCAATTAAATTGAAATATGGTATGGAAAATACCTCGCAGATGCCTGGCATGTAATACATATTTGATAAATAGTCACTGCAATTGTTCTTGTTTCTGTTGCTGTTACTCAAGAGGTCACGTTTAGGAGGGTCATGCTAAATAGACTTTTTAGTAAATGCTTCCAACAGTATATTCTGATTTTTCACACTTGGTTGACTCAAATTAGACTACAACCTGCTCAACTGTCACTCACATTTATGCATTTTTAAAGTTTGGAGCATCTGCACTGTGCTAAGAATATTCTTGATGGCTGCTAGATTCCAAACTGCTTTTTCAATATTCTAACAGCTCTGAATTATGAGATTAATAAAAAAAATCATTTGGCTGTCTGTAGGTGTTGCCTTATTCCAAACCCTAGTCAGAGCAAAATATGGCTATTTCAGTCTCATTACTAGAAAAGTAAAATAAGGATCTTTTGAAAATAGATATAACACAGATCTCCTGTTCTTCCTAACTTACACAGTGACAAAATCGTGAATGACAAATAGGCTTCCTGAAAAAGGCAGGCTAATTTAATATATGCATGCACATATGTAGATACACTATAAATACCTATACATCTGTATGCATTCACTAATACAGTTATTGAGCACCTACTAAGTGCTCTTTGTGTCAGGCACTGTAGTAGGCATTGAGTACACAGAGACCAAAAAAGACATCTGCCTTCCTTTGTGGAATCAGTTTCTTTGTTTCTCTTTTGCTCCCTGTATTCTTCATAAACACACACAAACACACACACACACCTCCCACAAGTCCATATGCATGTGTGTGTATGTGTGTGTGTGTATATATACTTTATAAATAGACCCCAAAGATAGGCTTGTACAACATGAATTCTCAGGAAAGTTTGGGTACAGAGAGTGATGACATATTACTCAAAGAAAAGGTGGGGTTTAGTAATTTGGGGACATTACCTTCTTATGTGTTTAATTATTTACTTTAAATTTCCTTTAATTTGGCCCTATTCTAGATAATATTTAAGGTAGACTCTACCAGATGACAATGAGCTCTCCATTTCTGCTTGGGAGGGGGGCAGGGTCCGAAGGACAGCTGGGTCATAAACAGGGTCATGCTGATCTTGCCTGTCAGCCTACTTTTCAGAAGCACATCTGTATTAAGCCCTACATACACAATCAGGAAACAAGTTTAAAAACTACACTTCTATTTACACTGCAAGTCTCCATTTCCATTTAGAAGATCTCAGTATATGCTAGGAACCATGCTGAGAGATTTTTAAGCATTATCTCTAATCCTTACAACAAATTTGTGTGGTAGGAACTATCTCCATTTTAAATATGAGAATTTAAGTTTACATGATACATAGCATTAAGAGTTTCAACTTCAAAACTCAAAGCATGTGTTTACATCCAGAGTAATAGTATTTTATAGTGTGTTTGTGAGGAGTAATGAAATAGCAAACACTTGGCATATGTTTGTAAGCAAGGTAGGTCCTAATTATTAAGATCAGAAGCATAAACAGAAATAAAATGTATGCTTTATTCTTTATACTTCCCTTTTGTAAATACTGACAAGTATGAGATTTTTAGCCATATGGAGGTCCTCACATATAGAAGTATGGCTTTGAAAGGTGTATATCTTATGTATTTATAGTGGCCTGTGATTCTTTTAGTTTACATATCCAAGACTGAGTAAAGAACATGCAAAAATGTATGTGATTCATCCTAAGGCCATTATGAAATGTACATAGGCACTAAATTAATATACATAGAAACTCACTTTTATTCTCCCTGCATTGAAAACTTTTTGAGTTAAGCATTACTGCTCTGTCTCTGCAAATGCTTGACTGGGCTTCATTTACTGGGAAACGAATCACTGAAAGCATGAATTTGGGGATCTGCATACTTATAGATTTTTCTCTTGAGTGGTCCTTGCTCATAGATGGTAACCTTAAAAAGTCTATAATATGTCCTTTAGAAATAAACAATTTAACAATTAAATGTGTTTAGTCTTCTCTCAGGGTATCAGTTCAATTATGCTTATGTCTTCCCCAATGTACTTTTTATCAGCCATTAAGTATCCAGAGAAATCTAAGGGGTACAATGCATCACCACTTCTACCGGGCCCATTAACATGACCTTTTCCTTGCTCCTTAAAATTAAATTCAGAACTTAGATTAATTCTAAACTGCACCAAAAGTTGCAGTGTTGTACAAAAAGAGTTGAGCACCCAGTCTGGGATTTGTGGGTAGGCCTCTATCTTCCGTTTGCTAAGATGTAAATAAACAATGGGGAGTGGGGAATGGAGATGAAAAATCGATGAAAATTTTTAAGATCCTTGTCAAACACAAGATTTTATGTTTATGAAGTAACAGTCCCAAAGCCACATGGCTGAAAGAGCTATATAATCTTCCCGACAACCTGAAACCAACTGGCACCTAAAAGTAATTTTCCCATTTGCCATTACAACCTATTCTAAATTTTAAAGGCAATAGTCTCCAATGCCCTCCATGAACTGAGCCTTCCTACCCTCTCCAACTTTATTTCCACCAGTCTCCCAGGTGCTTGCAGTTCAGGAGGTTAATCTCCTCACTTTACGCATGCCATCTTATAAATTAAGTTTTATGAAACCTTTCCCACCTTTCTTCTCTCTGGCTACTGTCTTACCTTAGATCTTCATCATTTCTTACTTGAGCCATTATAATAACATCATACTGATCTTCCTGGCTAAAGTCTCTTATCACTCTCTATATCTTCACATCTTTACAAGTATCTCTTTAAAGAAAAGCTCTTGCCGCTCTTTGAGGTGAGGTTTGGGGGTTGTTATAGTCCCTTTCATCAGTTATATAACATCCGAGTGCTTTCTAAGTTTTTGATTCTTTCCCCCCACCATTATTTTTCTAGCTCTCTCTTCTGCCACAGTCAGGCTATAGTTTTCCATATTTAGTTGTCTCTTCCTAAAATACACTTCCATTCTTTTTTATCTAGCCAACTCCTTCTCATTCTTTCCCCACTATGCCATGCAAGGGGACATATTGGGGGTAAACCAGAAAAAAATTATCGATTATTTTATCTTTTTGAGAAATCGAGTTTGAATCCCAGCTCATCCCTTCACATTTTACCTTGTGACCATAGACAATTTATTTAATCTCTCTGAATTTTATTTCCCTTATCAATAAAATGGAATTAATGATCCCAAATTTGCAGGGAAGTTGTGAATATTAAGTGGAATAATAAAAATTTAACACCTGGCATGCCATAGTCATTTTTCCTCTAATCATGTTCCATTCTAACCTACTTTCTACATTGCAGGCAGTGTGATCTCTCTAGAATACAGAACTAATTGTATCATTCCTTTTCTTAAAGCCCTTCAATGGTTTCCTGTTTTCATAGCTTACATGGATCTCCTTTGTTTTCCAATATAGCCTTGTTTCTCACCATTGCACTTCTTCAATGTTACGCTCCAGCTAATCAAAGTGCTTCAAGTTCCTCAACTCTACCAACGTCTCTTATCTCTGGGCCTTAGCATATGCTGTTCCCTCTTCCATGCACACACTTGTTTAACCTGCCTCTCTTCATATGTATCCTGCGTAAACTATTATCACCATTTCCCTTTCTGTTTGATTTTTATTGCCTTTCTCCTTATGTTCCGTCTTGGTCGTTGTGAATCTCCAGGAGTCTACAAAGGTTTTATCTATAATCCTTTACCTACGCTCATCCTACCTTTCCTATAAGAACAACCTCAACTCTCACCTACAACTTCTGCATTGACCTCGACTTTTTCTATTATCTAGAAGCTTTCACCGACTGTTCCACGACACAGTATCTCCCATAATGAAACAGCAACCTGAGATTTCAGATTGGGGAGATCAAGGAACAATAGCCAGGGGAGACATCTTAGAGGACATTGAAGAATGAGTGGAATCAAGGAAAGTAGAGAGGAATTTGCAGCCAGGGTAAACAGCACAAAGAATGTTGATTCCTTTATTTATTCAACCAACCTTTATTAAGCACTGATTCTGTGTAAGGCCCTGTGCTAGCAGCATGCTATACTCTGGGGTTGGTAAAGGGATTGGCTTTATTGAGCAGAGGCTTTGGGCAGGAATTAAGATTAGACAGGTTTGGGTGGGACCTGATTACAGGTGGCCATAATCTCACTGGACACTGGGTAGTACTTCTCCAAAACACTGGGGCTCCTACTTGGCCTTTGTGAGGATTTACTCATTTATCTCATTTATTCTTTCTTTCCCCATTGGGCTCCTACCTCCATGTGGATTGAGTTTTTTTTCATCCGTTTTATTTACTGCTCTATCTCTAGCACTTGAAACATTATCAAACACAGGGTAAGCAATTCATAAATATATGCTAGGCACTGTGCTGAGCCTATCTGCCACACTGCATAAAAATTTACTAGTGGATATGTCTGTCTTCCCCACATTTTCTGTATAGGCCAGTTAGAAAATATTTTTGGTTTTGCAGGCCACATGATATTTTTTGTAACTATTCAGTTATGCTTATGGAAGCATGGCAATAGCCATAGCTAATAAGTAAATGAATAAGCATGGCTGTATTTCAATACAGTTTTATTTACAAAAACAAATGATGGGCTAGATTTGTCCTATGGGCCATAGTTTGCTGACCCTCGTACCGGGTGACAGGTTCATGAGGGAAGAAAAGTATTCATTTTGCATTGCTGTATCTTGCCCAATACCTGGTACAGAACAGGTACTCAGTAATATCTCTGAGTGTTACTCTATATCAGTCACTGTTCTAAATACGTTACAAATACTGATACATTTAATCTTCATAACAATTCTTGGTCTTATTATTTCACAGATGAGATAGTGTTAGCCCAGGTAGGTTAAGTAGTTGGCCCAAGGTTACATGGCTAGTAAGTGACAGAGCTGGAATTCTTACAGTTAGATCCCAGTCTTTTCTCTTTTTTTCTTTTCTTTTTTATTGATTTCAGAAAGAGGAAGGGAGAGGGAGAGGAAGAAATAAGAACATCAATGATGAGAGAGAATCATCAATCATCTGCTTCCTGCACGCCCCCTACTGGGGATGGAGCCCGCAATCCAGGCAGGTGCCCCGACCCGTAATAGAGCCATGGCCTCTTGGTTCAGGATCAACGCTCAACCATAGAGCCACACCGGCTGGGCCAGAGTCTGGTCTCTCTCTTTTTTTAAATATATCTTTATTGATTTCAGAGAGACGAAAGGAGAGGGAGAGAGAGAGATAGAAACATCAATGATGAGAGAGTAAGTGATCGGCTCCTCCTGCACACCCCCTGACTGGGGATTGAGCCCGCAACCCGGGCATGTGCCCTGACCGGGAATCGAACCCTGATCGCCGGGATCCTAGTCGACACTCAACCTCTGAGCCACTCCCGGATGGGCCAGGGTCTGTTCTCTTAATCATAATACTATATGGCCTCTTAATAAATGATAATAAATTAATTTGACAGCCCAAGTAGAGGATTCTAGACTTCATGCAATAAGACCATGCTTTTCAAAATTATTAAGGAAGCAGGACACTCAGAAGAACTAATACTATTAATATACTTAATTTCCTAAACCAGATTCAACAAAATTACCAACAGAATATAAGACTATGATATATATAGACAAAAAGGATCACAGATATAAATAACCTCCGCTCTCTCTACAAGTGAAGCTGCCAAACGGGGCTTGATTGTTTCTGGGGTTTGTGAATATTTGCTACTTCTGTAATTATTTGGTCATCTGCCAGCACTCTACTAGCTCACAGAGGTACCAAGTGCCAAAAAAAATTTTTTTTTAATGGTAATAGGAGAATAACTTATAAATGGGTGCATTATATCCATTAGTTGATCTTTGTTTTGCCAAGTGGAAAGAAACACATTATTTGGCCTTGGTGAAAATACGTATTGGTACACCAGAAATTTAATCCTGAGGTTCTGAAAAAGCGCAGCAGAAGGCGGCTTAATAGGGAATGGAAGGCAGTGGGAGGAAGACCCCAACCACCTGAGTACCTCAGACAGCTCTTAATACCACCTATCACCACTTCTCTTCATGGTTCTCCCAATTATGCCTGATAAATGATTTTACAATCCCAGACACTTCATTCACTTGAGGTCTCTTTGACTCTAGTAATAATTTCAAGCAGTGCAAAACGCTGAACAATGTTCCTGGAAATCAACATACGTGGATGTGTGTATAGAAAGTTTAAAGATCAAGCTTTTCACAAGGGAGTCAATTCCAAATAGGGAGGGAAGGAAGGAAGGAAGGAAGGAAGGAAGGAAGGAAGGAAGGAAGGAAGGGAGGGAGGGAGGGAGGGAGGGAGGGAGGGAGGGAGGGAGGGAGGGAGGGAGGGAGGGGGGCACACTTAGGGGAGAATCTAACCTAAGCATTATATTGGTATTGTTAGCCTTGTTTTTACAGAAAAGAAAACTGAAACTCATTAACTACATGTAAATTATTTACAGTTCTGCCAGAAGGAAATAGAACAGCTTAGATGTGAGCCCAGGTAAAATGTGAACCCAAGTGTGTTAGACACCAATGTCCACAGTGGGGCTCAACCATCTTCACACACTAAACCTATCTTTTCACGTATCTTTATATTGGAGTTCAGATATTCATTTTCTTCTTCAAAATATATATTAACAGTCAACATCTAGTAAATGTCTATTAGGTTCCAAGCACTATCCTAAGCTCTCTATATGAATTAACCAACTGTATCCCCAAAACAACTCTAAGGCAGAGATACAATTATGATATCTATTTTACAGATGAAAAACATGAAGACAGAAAATTCACCACTTGCCTGGGTTCCGAAAGACAAGATTCAAGTCTACGCTTCCTAGGTCCAGAATCTTAAGTGTGCTCTTAACCACTACATCTATATTTTCTGAATACAATACTACATGGCCTCAGTGTATTTTGCTGTATGATTGCTAATTATAACTTCAGGGTTTTAAATTGCACTCATTTTCTTACCTCATGTATTAGCAACTATATATAATTTAGTCTACATTATGTGTGATATTTAAAAATAAAGCAGCACTTTATAAGACAATTAAGCACTTTTATGGTCCACCTTTCAGTAATTTGTATCGGGATCAACCCCTCAGGTATTTTCATTCTGAGCTGATTTGCTCAGGCTTTGAAGGCAAAGGCCAACTCCTTTGATGTCTGACCTAAATGCCACCTCCTCTTTGAAATTTCCCTTGCCCTCTCAGGCAAAATGGGTCACTCCTCTGCCTACCAGGGAGTTCTATTCTTTCATTGCATTGAGTCTTTTACGTATCTATTGCTCCAGTAAGAAAAGGGTCTTAGTCCTTTGCATGCAGAATCAAGACTGGCAGAAAGTTGCTACTTCTTATCTCGATGAGTGAATGCAAACATTTTTAAGTTTAACAAAAAATATATGTAGAAATTACCAACTAACACCTATCTTATCATGGTATGACCCCTGTGGGCATTCCTGGAAAGCCACATGTCAGCAAAAAAAACTAGACTCACTGAACTTTGATCCCTTAATTTCCTAAATGGAAGCATGAACCCCAGATAACATGCTTGTGCACAGTCAGGCAGTTTAGTACAGCAGGCTTCAGAATGAGACATCTGTGCTTGAATCCCAGTTGGCTACCTAGTAGATGTATGATGTTAGGAAATTAGTAGTAGTTTTATTACTGGAGATTTGTAAAAAAAATAAATTTGAAGCCCAGCTGGGTGTGGCTCAGCGGTTGAGCAGCGACCTAGGATCCAGGAGATTGCGGTTTGATTCTCGGTCAGGGCACATGCCCGGGTTGCGGGCTCGATCCCCAGTTGGGGGCGTGCAGGAGGCAGCCCATTAATGACGACTCTCTCATCATTGATGTTTCAATTCTCTCTTTTACTCTTCCTTCCTCTCTCTGAAATCAATAAAGATACTTTTTAAAAAATAAAAATAAATTTAAAAACAATTTTTGAATGCATGATATGCTTAATATTGTATTTTAAAAAAATTAATTGAATTTATTGGAGTGACTGGTTAATAAAATTATATAGGTTTCAGGTATACAATTCTATAATACATCTGTATATTGTATTTTGTGTTTGCCACCCCAAGCCAAGTCTCCTCTCATCACCATTTATCCCCCCTTTACCCTCTTTTACCTACCCCTGCCCTCCTTTCCCTCTGGTAACCACCATATTTTTGTCTGTGTCTATGAGTTTGTTTTTTGCTTAATCCCTTCACCTTTTTTACCCAGCTCCCCAATGAACTTCCCCTGTGAGAGCTGTCAGTCTGTTCTCTCTATCAATGAGTCTGTTTCTATTTCTATTTTGTTTGCTAATTTATTCTATTCATTAGATTCCACATATAAATGAAATCATATGGTATTTGTCTTTCTCTGGCTGGCTTATTTTACTTGCCATACTACTTTCCAGGTCCATCCATGCTGTCATAAAGGGTAAAATTTCTTTCTTTTTTTACAGTTGAGTAGTATTCCATTGAGCAAATGTACCACAGCTTTTTTATCCACTCAGCTACTGCTGGGCACTTGGGCTGCTTCCAAATATTGATTATTGTAAATAACACTGCAATGAACATAGGGGTGCATATATCCTTTTGAGTTAGTGTTTTGAGTTTTTTCAGATGTTCCCAGAAGTGGAATCACTGGGTCATATCGCAGTTCTATTTTTAATTCTTTGAGGTAACTCCATGCTGTTTTGCACAGTAGCTGCACCAGTCTACATTCCCACCAACAGTGCACAAAGGTTCCCTTTTCTCCACACCCTCACCAACACTTGTTGTTTGTTAATTAATTGATAACAGCCATTCTGACAGATGTGAGGTGATATTTCTTTGTGGTTTTAATTTGCATCTCTTTGATGATTAGTGACATTGAGAACCTTTGCATATGTCTATTGTCCATCTGTATGTCCTCTTTGGAGAAGTGTCTACTCAGGTCCTTTGCCCATTTCTTAATTGGATTGTTTGTTTTTTTGGTGTTGGGTTTTATACGTTCTTTATAAATTTTGAATATTAACCCCTTATTAGATGTATGATTGGCAAATATGTTCTCCCATTCAGTGGGTTGTCTTTTCATTTTGTTGATGGTTTAATTTGCTGTGCAAAAATTTTTAGTTTGATATAGTCCCATTTGTTTATTTTTTCTTTTGTTTCAGCTGCCTGAGGAGATATATCAGATAAAATACTGCTACAAGAAATGTTTGATATTTTACTGCCTATGGTATCTTCTAGGATTTTTATGGTTTTGAGTATAACATTTTAAGTCTTTAATCCATTTTTAGTTTATTCTTGTGTATGGTGTAAGAAGATGGTCTAGTTTCATTTTTTTCCCATGTATCTGTCCAGTTTTCCATTTATTGAATAGGCTATCTTTAGCCCATTGTATGTTTTTGCCTCCTTTGTCAAATATTAATTGACCATAACTCAAACAGAGAAAGACAAATACTGTATGATCTCACTTATACTGTATGTAGAATCTAATCAAACAGATGAAACCAAACTTATAAATACAGAGAACAGATTGGTGGTTGCCAAAGGTGAGGAGTGAGGGCTGGACAAAATGGGTAAAAGTGGTCATAAAATACAAATTTCCAGTTATAAAATAAGTTGTGGGGATGTAATGTACAGCATGGTAACTGTAGTTAATAATACTGGATTGAATATTTGAAAATTGCTAGGAGACTAGACCTTAAAAATTCTTATCCCAAGAAAAATAAGATTGTAACTCCATGTGGTAATGAAAGTTAACTAGATTTATTGTGGTAACCAGTTCACAATATATACAAATATCTGGTCATTATGTGTTATACACTTAAACCAATATAATGGTATATGTCAATTATATCTCAATTAAGAAAGAAAATTTAACTAGAATAAAGTCAACTAAATTACAATTAAAAGAAGAAAGAGTGCGGAACTGTACAGACAATGAGGAAGTGGAGACCTAGTTAAGTAAAGGCTCATAAATTAATGGGTTTAAAAGACTGGCTTTGTAGGAGTGGTGATTCTGAAGTATTTGCAAGGGGAAAGAATAAACATTTAATGAGTGTCTACTATGTTCCAGGTCTTTGCAAGGCATTTCACATATCTCATTCCATTTTTTTTAAAAGTTTTATTGTCCACACTTTACAGATGAAGACACTAAGAGAAGACAAATAGCTTGTCTAAGGACAAATGTCAAAGTGGGGTCTTGAATCCAATTCTATTTGACTCCATGCTCTTTTTATTTCTTCTAGTCTCTTCTATTCTCACAGACACCTGACAGAGTTTCCTCTACTATGAGCCCTTCCTTGTATCCTCCAAATTCTGCATCCCTCCCCAAATGAAATAAAGACATTTTCACTGTTAGTTCCCCACCACCACCAAACACACACACAGATAAACTGAATTTTCTCTAAATTCCAAGCCTCCTTATATTTTTGTTAATCCTTACCCAAAGACACATTTATTGATTTTAAAGAGGGGAAGGGAAAGAGATGAGAGAGAGAAATGTGAGAGAGAAATATCAATCAGTTGTCTCCTGTTCACGCGCAGATCAGGGATCAAACCTGCAACCTAGGTATGTGTCCAGGCCGGGAACTGAGCCTGCAACCTCTTGGTGTACATGACAATGCTCCAACCAATTGAGCCACCTGGCCAGGGCCAAGTCTCCTTACATTTAAATATAATCTTCTCATTTATTTCTCTAACCAAATGCCAATTTTTAAACATTTCTTCAGGATATGACCCTCAATTGTTCATCCATCATTTCTTCGTTTCAATCCAAGAAAAGAAGAGCCTGTAATAAATACCCTTTGATGATTATGAAAATGCTAAGTAGAATAATGACATTTTCAAGTTCCTCCTTGTTCAAAGCCTTGCATAGTTTCAGATGTATTATACTCAGGAGCCAAGGGCTGATACGTACAGTCCTGTAACAAGTTGAGGTTTCTCTCAGATTAGATATAACTAGCACCATTCAATATTTATGAAGCAGTGTTTCCCTTGTTGAGAATTTGCTCTGTTTCTTTGGTGAAAGATATATTGAAATGGGACTTTGAGAAACAGGGAGGGAGCAGGCTCAAGCTCCATTCCTCCTTAATTGGCTAGAGGTGAGCAAAGCCTTTATATAGGGCTTCTGTGTTTTTCTGCTTGGTAGATGCCTGTCACACAATCTGCACAAGCTCAGATAAAAAGAATTTTCAGCATGGGTATTTGACTAGAATGTATAATTGATAGCACAGGTGGGTAAAAAATTCCAACAGCTGGAGTCTCACACCAGTGTAGCTCATGCCTGTCCTACCCTCACTAGCCTATTGTGAAAGCTGTCTGTAGCAAAAATGCATTGTGTAAATGCAAGGCACAGTGATCAGCGTAGCCCAACCCTGGGTCTTCGCATCCAGCTGTGATCCAACACACAGTTCCAACCCTTCTCCTGTATCCTACTCACTCTTAGTTCTGGCTCGTGCTTAGCTACTGTCTTTACCCCTAAATTCTAACGCAAAGGTTTCGTATATATATATATATATACACATGTAGCCATACACACGTGTGTGTGTGTGTGTGTGTGTGTGTGTGTGTGTGCATTCATTCAGGTGCTTTGTAAGTACCTGTTTGTCTATGCATCAGTTGACTCATTCGTTCACCATCCTTTATGGAATTCCTAACATGTACCAAAAATACTATTAAATGATCAGGACATAAATGTTAATAAAATAAAAAAATTGGAAAATCTCTAAGTATATTTCCCCCAAGCAACTTTCATGTAAAGACCATGTTTTTCAAACATTCTGCAAACAAAAGCGTATAAGTAGTCATTTATAATGACAGACAAGTGAAAGTGTTGCAGCTAAAATGGAAGAAGTCCAGAGCCTTGCTCATGCCCAGCCCACCCGCAATAAGATGTCCCAAGAGCACTTTTATACAACCTACCCTTCCCCAACCATATCCCAGCCCCACTCCCATGCATCACTGCTCCAATAGACCATGCCACTGACATATGGTGCTATAACCTTCAGCTTGAGGAAACAAATGAGCAAACACATTGACAACCACGAAAATTCCCAACATTTTCCACTTAGATTGTTAACAACCATGATGGCAACAGCAACTACCTAGGACCCACAATGTGCCAACCAAGCACATACAAGGGGCTTTACAATCATCATCACACATAGTCCTTAACCACCCTTTGAGGTCAGCATATTATTGTCCTGATCTTATAGACAAGAAAACAGATTCCATGAGGTAGAATAATTTGCTCCAGGTCACACAGGTAGTAGAGATGGAGCCAGTACTTGAACTCAAAATATTGGACTCCACTCTATTGCCGTGAACATAGCAGAGGTGAAGTACACTGTGATATAATGAAAGATCATCATACAGATCTTGAATACAATTTCTGCTCCACCTCTTACTGGTTAAATAAGCTTGGGTAAATTATTTTGCTCTCCTGAGCTTCAGTTTCCTAATGTTAAAAAAAAAAAAAGATACTAAAATACCAAATTTTGTATTCGCTATGAAGATCATCAGAGATAATACGTGAGGCTGACTGCAGAGGCCTTGTCTTTTCCTCCTTGTGTTTCTAACATCCCTAGACTAGTGCCAGGCAAGCATTTCAACACCTATTGGATAAGAAACACCACACTGCTTAGCACAGTGCAAGCCACACAGGATGTGCTCACTAGTATTCTCTTCTCTCATCCATAGAATTTCCTTACACAAATTATTTTATAGTTATCTGTTTCAATATTCCTTATAGTATAGTGAAAAAAATACAGCAGTAGTGATAAAAAGTTGAAAGAATGTGGGAAAGATGGCCAAGGATTCTTTTATTTCTTTAATGCTGGGTCTTCAGAGCAAAATAATCTAACAGTTGATCATTTCTTTTCCCCAAAATGCAAGGGGATGGGGGGTGTAAAAATTACCTATTTTAACTAAAATTGCCTTATCAAGTTCCCATCTTTAGTAAAGCCATAAGACTACCTTGGAGTAGTTAGAAACACTCATTATCCTGAATCCCTTGCCTCCTAAATATTCTCTATAGTGAATTTCAGTGGCACCTATAATAAGGTGCCACAGGACTCGAAAGGAGCATCTCAGGACCACTTCATGGCTGAATGTCAAATCTCTATCTTTCACAGGTAAATCATTTCAGAATCACAGAAAATACAACTTTTTTGAAAGGCTTTAAGAACTGCTGTGCAATAATGCACCGCTGACATATTTTAAAAAACGTGTCTATGGTAACATATTCCTATAATTGGAAACTTCAAACACCCATGTTAATTCTTGAGCATTCAGCCCCAGAATCAAATTGGAGGGAAAATCATCTGCTCTATATCGTGATTTAAGAGCAAAGACCCACAGGCATGCCCTTTCACATGAAGCATTTGGACCATGGTCACGTCAGGGTCAGAGCTGCAAGGGAGTAAAAGCCGGGAACCACCCGTTTGCCCGCTCCACGGCCGGCTCCAGTGAGGCATTGGCAGAGAAGCCCCATGCCCTGTCCATTAACTCTCACAGAGACAGCCTGAACTACTATGGTAATCCTTTTTGCATTTAGATTAAAAACACATTTCTAGAAAAAGCAGAAATGTAAATTTTTAGAAAGACAGGAGAACGGCTCTACTTAACAGCTTAATTTCACCTCGGAGATGTGTACTCAGATGATTCAGGTGAAGGCACTCGGCACACAGAGCTGCACTCAACACCGTCTGCAGCACATGGCAAGGGCTAGGTCAGAGGCAGCCATCACCATCCTCTTCATCACCACCATCCCTGCTTACACTGCAGGCAATTTAGCATCTCGGAGCATCCAAACTACAAGGAACCTTGAAGCTCACCTTGTCTAGGGCCCTAACTTTACAGGGGGGAAACTGAATGATGTCTTGGTGAAGGCCAACCAATAAGTAAATGGAAACTTTAAGAACCAGGACCTCTGTTCTTCTTTAATCTGCAGTAATCTGCATCTTAAATCTGCATTAATTTTAAAATATCGGTTTTGAAAAAAATATGCTTCCACTGAATCAAGCTAATTGCATTGTGAGTCAAAGCTTTCTGGAATCCTTCATAATAGAAAACATGGCTATTAAAATAAGGAAAAGGTAAGGATGTTAACTTCATTTATTAATTTGTAATTAAAAGAAAAAAATTCTGTTTATATTTGTTCATACCATACCCCCTCCCCCATACATTATATCAAAAAAGAAGGGAGAGAGGGAGGGAGGGAGGGAGGGAGGGAGGGAGGGAGGGAGGGAGGGAGGGAGGGAGGGAGGGAGGGAGGGAGGGAGGGAGGGAGGGAGAAATATTCGGTTGGAAATCATCTTTAAGATCTCTTTGGCTTGCCCAGTAAAATAAAATCCATGTACAGCATTCAGGGAAGTTTCTAAATAACATCTGAACCTTGGCATCTTCACAGAATTTCTTCTGCTAAGGAGCAGTTGCACTTAGGTTAATTGATCTTTGAAGCTTGATTCTACTTCTATTCTTAAACAATATTCATTACATCACTGAATTTTAATTAGCAAATGTACTACAATAATGAAAATTAGTGTAGACCCTATCATTGGGTCTAATTCCATTGACTATTTCATGTCTCCAAAATATCAATTTCTAACTGCTAAGTGACACTGAGCCCCGAGGACATGCTTTCCTTTCCTACATGTGGACCAAGTGAAGGAGAAGACAACATTCCCCACACAACAGTGCATTTAAGGTGTTAATTTTTTTCGTTCAATACTTATTGATTGGGTATGAAATATGCAGGCACTGATTTAAGAATTTGCATGTATTTTATTGGAACTTATCCTTGCATATTTCATATGAGGAAGTAAGATGAGACCTATTCTGCAGATATAAAAGGAGGCTCAGTCGCTGTAGAAGTCTACTTCGGGTCTTTCAGATATTAAAACTAATGTGGAGATTGACATTTAAACCAAAAATAAAATAAATATAACCCAATATATCATAAATACATATATGAACAAAATGTTATGGTAATGAATACACACACAACACAGTGTAATTAATCCCCTAAGGGACGGTTAGAAAATTATTTTTATCTCCATGACCTCAGTTAGCCCAAACAATTTATGATCATTCTTGGAAGGAAAATTTTATGTGTGTATTTTAATATTACTTAGGCAGTAAAATTTGAGCCTCTGTGCATTGTGTAAATAGATCATAAGATGCCTAAACCTTTCACAAGACTGCAGTAATGCACCTACTTCTGTTTGGCAAACTCTGCAAGTTTTCTCAGTGCATCCTGCACCACAGGTTCTTGGGGAAGACATTAAACCCAGTTTTATCGAGCACAGCAGTAAATGAGTTCAGGTTAGGTCCAGGGTCAGACTTCTGCATCTCCCAAAAGGTTTCTTTTTCAGTCCACATTTTTAAACGTTTAGAAAACTTCTGTTCAACTACTCACACTACCTGCCATCACACGATTATGACGACTTATATGAGTAATTTTTCCTAAATACGCAAAAATAATTGCATCACCATTGCTCCCCTGCCCCTGCTACCTGTCAGATTCTATCTCCTTTAACTCCCCACCTCAACTATTAGGTTTCAGCAACTCTGAATGACTTAAGTTCTCCAGATAGTCTATGCTATCCCAGGCTTCTGTGTTTGCATGTGTCTAGATGACCCTCTAAGCACTTGTCTGTTCTTACCTGTCTCCCAAGTCTCTGTTGTTACCTCAAGTGTAACCATCCTTCAAATGTCAAATGTAGTCTCTTCCATGAAGCCTTCCCTTGAAATATTTAAATTTGTATCTTCCAATGCTTCCACAGGAAACTGCTCATATAGCAAGCATATTACACTGACTATGTATTTATTTGTTTCCCTTAGTCAACTGTGAGCTCACTGAAGGTAGGAACTATGTCCTTTTGAGTATGCATGGAAATTGCTAGTGTTGGCCTTGACATATTGGAATTTGTTGAATTAATTAAAGGTGGAAATTTTGGTAGGCAAGAGGAGTATGGTAGGCAAGAGGAAATTCTGGTAGGCAAGAGGAAATTCTGGTAGGCAAGTGGATTTGTTTTCTTGCTGGAGGTTTTCAGAAATGGAAACCACCCATGCTACACAGGGAGATATCAACTATTCTCTCTGGATTGTACCTTCAACTTGGTAAGAGGTCCCATCACAAGGGGAAGGGATACAACATCCTTACTAAAGCAAAGGAAAAGTAGAGCCGTGGTGAACACCAACTCCAATATCTGAAGTCAGATATCTGTGCTGCTCTGTTAGGGGTTATTCAAGGGCTGTGTACAAGGAATTCTCAGGACTGAAGGAATTTATAAGAGTTTATAATTTGGAACTTCTCCAGTTTGTTCATCTGTTAACTCCTGTTTCTCCCAGTGATTAACAACAAAACCTTAAAAGGCAAAAGGTCTATGAAAAGTGAGAAGCCAGGTAACTGAGTTCCATGCCATAGCTAGGCTTGTAAGGGGATACATTTCAAATCCTAAAGCTACTCTCCCCAGTTACTAAAGATGAGGAAAACATACTGACAGTTTTGGATCTATAGCAGAGAAAAATAAGAGAGTGTGAGGAAGTTGGTGACTAAGAGAGCGCCTCTTGTCTAAAAATTGATAAGAAACATGGAGATTTCCTACCTCCCTCCTGTCCCCATTTAACCTGCCTCAGGAAAGGCATGAATCATGTGGATCAGACAGACCTCATTCCAAATTCACTTAACTTTCCTAAATCTGTTTCTATACTAGTAAATAGGGTAATATATATTCTTTGCAGGAATGGAAGAAAGGAATAATATTGGTTTGTTCACTCAATAAATGTTTAATAAACTAGACACATATTTTATATTTATTAATGGGGCACACAACAGGTATATATTGTATACTACCTGGTGGCAATAGTAATATTTCCCCTTGTTTCATCATAATTAGTTTTAAAAAATTGAAAAGATATTATACTAATATAAATTTATTATTTATATATTATTTATATCTCACATTACATTAATATAAATTGGTAACATATATTAATATAATTAATATAAATAAACATAGATATATTTCACAATATGTGCATTAGAAACAAGCCCCAGTATATAATTCCTTTTTTTATTAAATGAAATATTCTCCTATTTTTATTTTTTCTATTTTCTGTATGTCTTATTTATTTTTAATTTTATTTTTTCCATGACCATTTATCCTCTCTATGCCCTCTTCCACCTCCACTCCCTTCCACCCCTGAAATTACCATACTTATTGTCCATGTCCGTGAGTTCTCTCTCTTTTTTTCTATTTTGCTTAATCCCTCCACCACCCCCAACAATCCCCCCCACCCAACCAGAGCTTCTGAATGCTCTCTGTCTGTGAGTCTGTCTCTATTTTGCTTGCATTATGCTAAGTGAAATGAACCAGTCAGAGAAAGACAAGTACCATACGATATCACTCATATGTGGAATTTAATGAACAAACTGAACTACTCCGTATATAATTCTGATTGCAGCAGAGATTGGGCCAGAGCCCAGTAGCTTAACTTTCCCCTCATTGTCTCTCTCACAAGATGCACTTCCTGAAGAAAGGAAAACAAAAGATTAGGAGTCACGGGGCAATGGTTTCAAACCACAACAGAAACAATAGACAGTTACTATTTCTGAGGAGGGAAATATATGACTTACGTGTTTTTTGAAGGGATTAGCTGGAAAGTGTTTTGAAGGAAGGATTTGAAGATGAGTCTATTGGACTAGAAGACCATCTGGAAGGTTATGACAATCCTGGCATGTGACGAGGAGGGATGGCATTAGAACTGAAATTGGAAGGTATTTTTAGAGGGAGGTTTGGTAACAGACAGTATATGGAGTTACAATTTTATTCCAGACAAAAAATTTGGCTCATCCATGGTCTTTCTAAGGATTTCTGTGTCACATGTAAATGAAGGACATGGAACTGAAACATCACTTTTCCAACATTTCTGAGACTTTCTATGATACATGGAAAAAATGGACAGGATTTTAAACATTCTGAAAATCTGGGGCAGAAGACCATTAAAAACATAGGAGAGAAAAGAGAGGCTAAGGTTTCTAGCCTAGGAGACTGGAAACTCAGTATCTCCACCAAGAGAAAGAGAGGAGTAGAGAGGGCAATGAGTTACACTCGATCAGTCTTGAATTTGATGAATTTGAGATGTTGGCAGTACTTAGTGAGCAAAATAGCCTATAGGCAACTATAATCACAAAATAGAAAAACAGAACAAAAACTTCCAAAGAAATCAACAGATTGTAAACAAATTGCTTACAATTCCTGCTCAATGTTTTTAAGAAAGCAAGAAATCCTTTTTTACTTTGGTATGGGCATTGAAAAATCTTGGACCGCACCTCACTTTGTAAAGAATAAGGCAACTATTGGAAACATGTTTAAAAACAAGATTTGGAAAGGTCACTTCATAAATGAAATATGCTGGTTGCCAGTGAAAAATTACTTCCTAAGGAATGGACCATCCACAAGTCCTGAAAAGGTCAAAAACACTGCCAAGTTAGCCCTGGGAGGAGAGACTGAAAAATAAACATAAAATGAATGGAGGCTGCTTTCTGGAGCAAGTGCTGACAAATATATTCAAGTAGGAAACTCATCAAAAGAAATATTTTCCCTGTAGCAAGAGAATGGGGTTGATAAGAGATATGTAGCTGTCCAATAGTTTAATTCTATTTTATTTCATAGAAGAGATTACATGTTTATTTCAGTATTTCTCTGCTACTTCTAGATGTGACAAATGGTGCTTTTAATAAACCTTACTTGAAGAAGTATATACCTGCAGATAGTTACGGCCTAAAACTAAGGAGTCAGATCATTCTGGCTTCCTTCCAATGTTAGATTTTCATGATTGGAAAATCCTCAAGGCAATCCCCTCAGACTGAAAACTGCATAACTTGGAAAAATCACACGAGTTCATTTCTGCAATCATCAAACTCATTGTTTCAGGAGACAACATATAAACTGAACAGCTATATTAAATCTAAATGGCATTTTCTAGAAAACAAGTTTTTAAAAGGTGCTGCTCTTCAGAATGAGCAATCTGCATTCCGGTGGAATAATCTAGAAAAGCCAACAAATAACTATAATTATTTTAAAATTATCAAAGAAGCAACTCTTAGGCAATCATGTTAACAAATTAAGACATACACAAATATTTATGTGAATAAAAGTCTATAAAAGATTTATTTATAATAGCAAAATGTCAATATTCTAAATGTCCAACAAAAAGGAAGAAACGAAAATAGTCACTGGATATCGACGTGGTTGAATGTAATGCAGTCATTAAAATCATGTTTTTAGAATAAAATTATATAGACAATATTCATAATATCTAATGTATGGAATACTGTATTTAGCATAATGCATATTTTATAATAAATATCTGCGTATGTGTTTGTAAATGTGTGCGCTGAAGAGAACGAAGGAAGATCATATACCAAAATAATAACAGAGGCTATTCCTGTGTGGTGAAGTGGTTCTTAACTTTAGGAACTAAGTTTCCCCTTGAGAGTATGATGAAAGCTTTGAACACTTGCAAGGCTGATACACTGAACATCTGCCTAAAGCATCTGGGTCTTTATGGATCTTCTGGAATCTGTTCATGAACTCCAGCATGAGCCTTTTGAGGATGGTAGGACTATGAAGGTTTTTATTTTAGTTTCTTGACTTTTGTACATTAAAAACAATTTTATTGGAATGTATTTTGTTGTCAGAAATCAACCAAAAATATGTTTTAGAAAGACTATTGTAGCATTTTATAAATGTAAAAATAATTTTTCAAGGTATTTCATAGTGAAGTTATTGTACCTCTTATTTTATATGGGGAAACTAAGACTGAGAGCAATTTTCTGATTTTATTCAAGGCCACCCAACATCTTAGTGGCAGGGTTGAGATTAAAACACACTTGTTTTCTAGGCTCTGAGTAGCCTACAGAGCTGCAATAACTAATAAGTGTTATAATTTTAAATGTAATTTCAGCATTTCCAGAAACAGCTTTTTACCTTTAATCTTTAGTTCTTTGGGGAAACTTGTTCTCTGCTGGAGCAAGGCCTTGTTATATGTGTAGAGACTATATGTCTACGCAATAACAGCTTTGGTTGAAAGACTCTCTATTTAAAGCCTAGAAATAAAAAATTGAAAGAAAACTTTATTCTTCATTTGCAAGAAAAAATGCAGGCTGTCTTCCCTTCTTTGTTCTGATTTGGTACAAATCACATTACCCATAATGCCTTAATATAATTTGGGTTCGTGAACAGAAATTATTTAACATTACTGAGGTAGCACCATCAAAGAAGAACTGGGATTTAGCCACCTCGGCTGCTTCATCCTCTGTTCCAGTATCTGTCACATTACGAAGATTTTCCAGTGAACACACCGGCATTTCCTCCAGCCAGGCCCAGGGAAGTCTGGCTCAGGGCTGGGGCTGCTCCATTTGTGAGCCCTGTGCATCTCTGCTTCCTAGCACCAAATTATGGCTTTTCTCTTCACCAAAAAATGGCAAGATTCTCGTTCTCTTCTTCTTTTCTTTCAGCATCTTTTGTGAGAAATATATTATGGGGGAATTCAGAGAAAAGTCTCCTTCTGAAAATCTCTATCAATTACAAAAGCTTCAAGAATGTGAGACTCCATTCAGGGGATAGGGAGAGGGGTTCGCTGGTTCACTTCCTCCTTCTCAAAGGACCACAGAAGAAACTGACATCTTACAAAAGAGCTTTTTATTTTTTGAGAGTCTAGAAAAATCAGATATATGCAGAAGAATACATTTTATGTCATGCTGAAAAATTATAGTTCATCAGATTCAGGTGTCCCAGCAGGAAATATGTCTTCTTTGCATTCCCTCTGGCCAACACCAGGCGTGATGGTGAAGTGGCTGAAGACAAATCTCACTGGTATTTCTTTCAGAGCTTCCTCCATCCCATCTGGACACTCCTGCATCCGTTTTCTTTTTTCCCTACCCTGAGGATCAGTTCTCTCCAGATGTACAAGGGTTTCATCTGCCTTTCAGTCTTTTACTCATTCAACAAATTTTTATTGAGTGCCCCCTATATGCCAGATAGTAAGATAGGAAAACATCTAACTTCCTCCCCCAAATATTCCTTTCTGTATTTGCACATTTATTTTTTTAATAAATGCTTTAGGAAAAAGATGCTATTTTTCAAAATAATAATTACTAATGGTGGTATATTAACCATAACAAGGAAACTTATTTAGGAATGTAGAACAAACCTTCTAGACTGCGAGGACATCACCAAGTCTGCCATGGAGTAAACCATATCTAAGACTTAGGAAGACTGCAAGCCACTAAATTTTAAACATGTTGGCATAAAAAGAAGCTTGATTTCCACTGGTTAATCATCAGAGTAGCTGACTCTATGTAGGGTCTAGGGCCTGAAAGATGAACTAATTTTAAATTGAAGACATTGTGCTTTCATAAGAGATACAAAGATGGCATTATTTTTTAGAAATTTAATGTTTATTCCCAATGTTTTGCCATTTTTCACGTAAAATAAAACGTAGTAAAAACCTGTCTTCAAATAACCTTAAAAAGAGAAAAAAAATCAACAAAAGCAGACAGGAAAGTTTGAGGTATGCTTAGCAAATAGTAAGCAATCAAGTTAGACATGTCATGTTTCTCATAAAGGAAAGATAAAGATAAAAAGATAAGGTGATGCATTAGACATATGCTTTAAAATCTACCTAACATTCATGATTCATTTGTGAGTTATGAAAATAAAAGTTGAAATGAGGTTTTATGTTAAGATGAAAAGTATTGTGGGGAAATAAGAATCGCACACCCAGAAGCTCATAGAATATAAGAGAAAATGGCCCTTTTCTCCTCAATATCAATCTTAGGCAAATGAAATTTTCACTTAAGAGCAAACTGCTGAGATTTTAAAATGTTTAGTTAGGTTTATTTGTGGACAGAGAGAAATAAAGTTAGAATAATTCCTAAATAACTTTTCTTCAATATATTAATTAGTTTATAACAGCAATTCTCTGGTGGTGTGGAAGGCCCTGCAGTGGTGTTAAATGACCTAGAGAAAAACTTCAAAATCAGCCTAATACTACACATTATAATTTCTACTGTTAAATGTCTTTCTGTTGTACTGAATAAATTAAAGGAAGTTGAAAAAGCTTTTGGCTTTGTGAGAAAATGTAGGCGAGACACTAAAGGAAGCATGTAGGAGGGAATGTCTACTAAAGAGAAAAAATTAAATCCCCAAAGCACCAAGGAAGAATTTATATTTCTAAGGCACTTAGCTTCTTAGTATGAAGTGGCTCAGACAAACACTAAAAATAAACCTATATATGAGGAGAAAAAAGTATTTCTTGCTACCTGACATTAATGAGTAAAAGACAAATTCTGGTTCCACAGACTCAGAGTAGAGACACATACACAGAAAAAAGCTTTAAATCTTTATCACTCCCTAATTAATCATCTCAGAAAAGGCCTCTTTACCTGTACTTCTTACAAAATTAGCCACAATGTTATAGAATGGAGAATAGATTTTCATTGAAGGAAACAAGATTTTTGTGGTCCTGTGGTCACTTGGGTTGCGGTTATAGCAGGCTTTCAAGAAATTGTTTTAGTTTTTTTTAAAAAAAATCTTTATTGATTTCAGAGAAAGGAAGGGAGAGGGAGAGAGAGAGAAACATCAGTGATGAAAGTCATTGGTCAGCTGCCTCCTACTTACCCCTGACTGGGGATGGAGCCCGCAACCCGGGCATGTGCCCCGACCAGGAATCAAACCTCAATCTCCTGGATCCTAGGCCGATGCTCAACCACTGAGCCACGCATGGCCAGGCTGTTTGAGCTTTTTAAGTAATATATTCTTTCCTATAGAAATTTAATTTACTTTTCCAAATTTTCCAATAAAGATGGAGAGCAAGCAGGTGACATGACACACAATCCATTTTAAAGTCAGTTTTGAAGGGAGCTGTTACTGCC
Organism: Miniopterus schreibersii; assembly: GCF_964146895.1. NCBI lineage: Eukaryota > Metazoa > Chordata > Mammalia > Chiroptera > Miniopteridae > Miniopterus > Miniopterus schreibersii. Next base: position 27,629,598 of record NC_138112.1, on the reverse strand, counting down.
CATTATGCGTTCTAAGTTTCTTTTCCTTAATGAGTTCTCCTTTGCTTTGTGGCCGTTTACATTGATTCTCTGAACAGCTAGAAAGACCTTAGTGGCTCAAAACAGAAGTTTTTAAAGTTACATTGTCTAACTTCTCAAGTAGGTATAACCTGATATCTACCCTTAGTTTGAACACCTACATAAACCTGCTTCAGAAGATAACCTATTGCTTTTAATGAGTAGACCTATCAAGTATTCTTACTTAAATTAAATGCTACCTTTCTACAACTTCCACCCTCTGGACTTATTCAGAATATGACCACTCACTTTTTCTCATGAAATGCCCCTAAACATTTAAAAATAGCTCCCATGACCCTCTTAAATCTTCCCGTCGCCTAGCTGGTTAAGAATGCAGACTTTGCAGCTGGACTGCTTGGGTTCAATTTTTAATCCCGTTTCATCTTAGCTATAATGTTGGGCAAATTATAGCTTCAGTCCTCTAATTTGCAATGTGTGATATGAGAAAACCTTTATTCTAACACTGCTATGGGAATTAAATCACAGAATGTAGGAAGTGCCTGAACCACAGTAAGTGCAACAAATGGAGTCATAGTGCTTCCTAACATGTAGTTTTCCAGATCCCTGGACAACAGGTATTTCCTTATCTCAGTAACTCATGTCTGTCAGTCTCTTAATAAATAGGGTTAAGAACTGGAGAAAAGAAGAGCCAGTGAAAGGAAAGCACTGTTACAATTTAAAATCAAGTCCTTTATTAATTTAAAAATCAATGAAGACCCAGTTTGACACAAAAGTCTTTTTTTCTTGAGGACAGTGTCTTACACCTCTTCGTATTCCACACAGTACGTGAAAAACATAGTGATCTATAAGTGGGGCCGGCAAACATTTCTGGAGAGAGCTACATAGTAAATATTTTAAGCTTTCGAACCATATGGTCTCCATTGCAAATATTCAACTTTGCTGTTAGAGTACAAAGTAGTCCTGGACAGTACATAGATGAATGAGAATAGCTACGTTCCAGTAAAACAATTTATGGATAGTGAAATTTTAATTTTATATAATTTTCACATGTAATGAAATAATTTGCTATTTTGTGTTTGTTATTTTTCCCCAAACCATTTCAAATGTCAAGTCGTTCTTAGCTGGGGACCGTAGGAAGCATAGCAAGCTGTATTTGGCCTGCTGGATATTTTTTGCCTACCTCTAATCTAACCTGAAAGGAGAAAACCCCATATTTTTCTGTGTTAAATATAAATGACATGGATACTATCCTCCCATACAGACCAGAGGAAGTGGGAGGACTGAGAGTGCAGGCTGACCCAAGGCAGAGCACTGAATTGGTCAATTAGAAATAAAAAATCTCTTTGAAAGGGAGAATAAAATGTGATTCATCAAGAGGTTATCCTTGCCATAAGTGCTTTTAAGAAAAATCATTGCTCTTTCCCAGAGGTGACATTGCTTCTTCGCCATTCAATTTACTGGCATGTGGTGGTGTTATATAGTAGTTAAGAACTTGGAAACTGAAAACTACAGTCTTTTGAATCCCAGTTCAGCCAGTTATTAGTACTGTGAACTTAGGTAATTTAGTTCACTTTCTAAATGTGCTCATTTGTGAAATGGCCGTAATAATAGAACTTACCAGTGAGATTGCCATCGATTTTAAAAGATATGGCATTTAAGTGGTTTACACACTGCCATCCCTGTGGTAAGGCCTCTACAGATGTTAACTTTGTGAAAGAAATAAATGAAGAAGAGAAAACCTCTTGTGAGCAAGGCATATGTTCAATTGACTACACTTATAAAGAACCCAAAGTTATTTCCTCAGTGTTATTGCATCTCCATCTCCTTTGTCTAGTTCTTCAAGTGTGGTCACTTAACACATCAATAGCATGACCTGGGAACTTGTGAAAACTACGAATTCTCAAGTCCCACCCTAGGTCTAGTGAATCAGAAGCTCTGGGGTTGGAACCCAGAAATCTGTATTTTAACAAGCCCTTCAGGTAATTAAAATGCAAACTAGATTTTAAGAATCAATAGACTAGATGAAATTTGGTTAAAATGAACAAGAGCATCCTTGAAGTAATACATGGGTATAGACTTCTTGGTAAATAAAATGATCTAATTTAATTCTTATAACAAACCTGCTAAAAGAAGTTTGTTAGATATCATTACCCCCAGATTTTATATAAGAACACTGTGACTCAGGGAAAGTAGCCAAGGTCCACATTACAGTTCTGGCACTTTCTTTTTTTTTTATTGAATTTATTGGAGTGACACTGGGTAAAAAAATTATATAGGTTTCCCGTGCACAATTCTATATCACTTCATCTGTACATAGTACTGTGTGTTCGCCACCCCAAGTCCAGTCTTTGTCCATCACCATTGATGCCCCCTGTACCCTCCTCCACCTCCTTCTACCTCCTCTCCCTTGGCAATCACCACACTGTTGTCTGAGTCCATGAGTTTTTCTCTTTTTTTTTCCTCAATCCCTCTACCCAAACCCCCAAGCCCCCAAAAGCTGTCAGTCTGCTATCTATGAGTCTGTCACTATTTTGCTTGTCAGTTCATTTTGTTTATTAGGTTCTGTATATGAGCGAATCGACTGATGCCAAGGGTGATAATGGGTAAGTAGGAAGAGAAGGGAGTGTGGACTGGGATTACTGGTACAGAGCTATCCACCTCGATTCCTTACGCAGCAGGCTACTAGTTATCTATCGACTGTCCATGCCCCTTCTTCGTTACTAACAGAATTTAAACTTGGGTCAGAGAAGCAACATGTCCAACTAATGACATAAATTTTCAAGGTTCACTTGTATGGGAATAATAATGTTACAATCTGAGCAATGAGATGAAAATGAAAGTCATAGTTTCAGGGTTCTCTGAAAGCTCCCTCTTAGTAGGCAAAACTAACTGGCATGTGCCTTTTGCTTTTTCCTCTTTTTGAACCTGGAACTTGGATGCAATGCTTGGATCTTCAAGCCATCTGTGCTCATGAGGAACACAGAACAATGATGAGCTCAGCAAAGTAGAAATACTCAAGGAGAGCGACATAATGGCATCCTTGAGTTGCCGCATCTGCCCTGAACAGTCTCTATCAAACATTTTAAGCCACATATTTTCAGGATTTTTTTGTCACTCATAGACTAACAATCTTAACTGATATTCCTTGTTAAGTAGAGGAAATAAATGACTGCCCTCACATTTTTGCAGCAGTAGAAATTGACTCTGAAAATATACAAATCATCTGAATTTGGGGCAAATTCACAGTGTCTTACTTTCATGGCCTTCCAGTATCTGCATCTGCTTGTCCCTCTCCTCTTTAGATTTATTATTTTTTTGACTATCCTCATTTCCAGTGTTTCCATTCTCACATCTTTTTCTTTAACTCTACAAAATTACTTCTAACTCTCATCATCCTTTCTGTTTCTCACTTTCTTGGCATCAGATCAACTCTGTAGGATTCTTTAGGAGGTAATTCAAATATCCTGTCCTCAATGAAGCTTTCACCAACTAAATCTGGCTGACTTAGCCCTGTCTTCCTCTACGCTGCCCTAACTCCTTGTATGTGGTTGAATTGTCACATTACATGGCATTGACTTATACATATGTCTCTTCTTTACATGATAAAATTGCTGAAGGCTGGGATTTTGTTTTCATCACTGTATCTCCAATACCTGATATATTACATACTGGAAACTTGACACATGTGCTCAGAAAGAATGAGTGAACTGACTGATAGTCATGAAGATGATGGAATGTGGTACTCAAATCCTCCCACAACCACATCAAAATTACCACTAAACTACAGAATGTCCATCATTCAGAACTACCTGAAATCTAGCTGAACAGAAGTCCTACAACTAAGGATATAAAGAAGAAGCCACGTGGAGACTGGTAGGAAGGTGGGGGGGGGGGAGACACAGAATGAGCTGGTTCCACACCCAGGTATGGCAGATAAAAATCTGGAGAGATATCTCAGCTGCAGAGGTCCCCCGGAGAAGTCAGTGGTACCAGCCCCACACCAGACATTCTAGCCCAGGATTCCAGTGATGGGAAGAGAAGTCCCATAACTTCTGGCTGCAAAAACCAGTGGGGATTGTGGCTGAGTGAGATGAAGTACTACTGGAGCCCTAGGCATTTCTCTTAAAGGGTTGGCATGAACTTATTTGAACTCACTCACTCTTGCTCTGGGGCACCAGGGACATATAGGGAGGATCTGAATTGTCTGTCTTCAGGGGAAGAACTGGAGGGGTAGCTTTCTCCCATATAGAAGTGCTGGCAGAAGCCATTGTTCTTTTTCTGGGCCCTCTCCTCACAAAGCCAGCAGGCAGGTGCCATATCTGAGTCTCCATCAACTTAACTAATACTGTTAAGCCCACCTTTATGATTCTTTGAGATCTCACCCCATCAAACTTGTGGTCCCACCCAAGCTATTTCCAGTAGCATTTGTCTGGGCTCATGCTTTGAACTTTCCTAAAATCTCTCAAACAAGCAGCATCTGCCCTCAGTGTGCCCCATAACTCTTGTTAAGTGGCCCCAGGCCTGGCACTAGTAGCAGCTGGCCTTGGTTCACAGCTTGGCCTCTCCTGGGCACCTCCAAGCTCAGCACAATTAGCAGCCATCTGCAGATTACTTCGCAGCCTTGGTATCCCTGGGCAGGGCACAGGTGGTGGCTGACATTGGCCTATACCTCCTGGGAGGCCCCAAAGCCAGCTCACCTGGTAGACAGCTTCAGACCATATTGAAGTACCACCTAACCTCCTCCACAAGAGACACATTCAAGCGGTGGCCTCAGCAAGTACCAGAGCACCACTGAAGTAAGTCCTGCTCCATGGGATCGATCTCTGCATAGCTGATCCTCCACAGAGGTCATAGTCAGTCCTGTAGCCAATCGACCAGGAGGTAAATCCCTCCCATTGAGATGCCTACAGCAATCAAGGCTCAACTACAACAGGAGGGTGTACACATTCCACAGGGTGGGCCCACCTGTAGTGCCCAGCTTGGATAATTGGGGAGGCTGTGCCACTGAACCCCAGAGGGCACCTACTACATGAGGCTACTCTATCAAGTCTGCAAGACATAGCAGCTCTATCTAATACATTGAAACAAATACAAGGAGGCAACCAAAATAAAGAGAGAAAGAAATATGTCCCAAATGAAAGAATAGAACAAAACTCCAGAAAGAGAACTCAACAAAATGGAGATAAGCAATCTACTAGATGAAGGGTTCAAAACACTGGTTATAAGGATGCTCAGTGAACTTCGGGGAGGGTAGGTGAACTTAGTGAGAATTTCAACAAAGGAAACATAAAAATGGAGATAGAAAACAATGAAAAAAAAATTCAGAAATGAAGAATACACTACAGGGAATCAACAGAGGGGTACATAAAACACACAATCAAATCAGAGATTTGGAAGATAAGGAAGCAGAAAACACCCAATTGGGACAGCAAAAAGAAAAATAATAAAAAAAAATTAGGATAGTATAAGGAGCCTCTGGGACAACATCAAGCATACCAACATCTGCATCGTGGGGTGCCAGAAGAAGAGAGAGAGAGAGCAAGAAATTGAAAACCTATGTAAAAAAAGTGACAGAAAACTTACCTAACCTGGTGAATAAATCCCAAACAAGATGAACCTCAAGAGGCCCACACCAAGATGCATCATAATTAAAATGCCAAAGGTTAAAGATAAAGAATCTTAAATGCAACAAGAAAAAAAGCAGTTAGTTATCTACAAGAGAGCTCCCATAAGACTGTCAGCTGATTTCTCAACAGAAACTTTTCAGGCCTGAAGGAATTGGAAAGAAATATCCAAAGTGATAAAAATCAAGGACCTACAACCAAGATTACTCTACTCAGCAAAGCTATCATTTAGAATCAAAGGACAGATAAAGAGCTTCTGAGACAAGAACATGCTAAAGGAGTTCATCACCACCAAACCAGTATTACAAGAAATGTTAAAGGGTCTTCTTTAAGAAGAAGAAGAAAAAACAGATAAAAATATTAGTAATAAATTAGCAATACATATCTATCAACAATTACTTTAAATACAAATGGATTAAATGCTCCAATCAAAAGATATATGGAAACTGAATGGATAACAAAACAAGACCCTTACATATTCTGTCTACAACAGACTCACTTCAGATCAAAAGACACACACAGACTGAAAGTAAAGGGATAGAAAGATATTTCATGAAAATGGAAACAAACAAACAAAATCTGGGTAGCAATACTTACATCAGACAAAACAGATCTGAAAAACAAAATAAACAAACAAGCAGAACTGAAACAGACTCATAGATACAGAGAACATTTTGAAAGTTGCCTGAGGGGAGGGGTGTTGGTGGGATATTTGAAAAAGTTGAAGGGATTAAGAAGTACAAATTGGTAGTTACAGAATAGTCACAGGGATGTAAAGTACAACATATGGAATATACACAATAATATTGTAATAACTATATATGGTATGAGATGGGTACTAGATTTATCAGGGTGAACAATTAATAAGTTATATAATATCTAATCACTGGGTTGTACACCTGAAGCTAGTGTAATATTATACGTCAACTGTAATTGAAAAAAAAATATATTTAAATAACTATGTATGGTGCTAGGTGGGTACTGGAAGTATTGGGGGTAAGATTTTATAAAGTACACGATTGCCTAACCACCATGCTGTAAAATTGAAACTAATACAAAATTATATTGGATGTAAACTGTAATTGAAAAATAAAATAAGGGGTCCTTAGAATAAAAAAAATAAAAAAATGAGTGAATTAAGGGGTAGTAAATGATGGTAGTAAAAATATTTAATACCAATTCAACTAATCAAACTAATTGAAGCAGTTGCCATTCGGTAAGCTGTACCAGTGACTTGCAAAGCTGAGTATATCAGCTCTGGATAGATATATGGGCCACATACAAAACAGAACCTCATGCACTTGTGACAATAAACCATAACACTAGGGTAGCTTGAGCTACAGTTTTTACAGCACATCTACATGTATAATTAGGGCAAGTGATGCAAGGAATACATTTCATGTCATTTTAGAAAGACCTCATATTTTTATCAAGCACCAGAGTACATTAGTGGCTTTCTTCCAGCCAAAGTCAAAGGGTTTCTTGTCTTCTACTGATTATAAAAATGTTTTATGTATTTCTTTTTTCTATGAAAAGAATTCAGTAAAGAAAACATTCTGGTATGTTGTCTGGTGACAAATTTGTTGAGCTATCCCTGACCTTTTAAGTTGTGATTTTTATTTATTTTTAGAAAGGTGCCCAAAGGACTTAAGAAACAAATTACTACTAATTTTTTTTTAACATAAACAGTCATACTTTCACACATTTCTCAATTTTAATCAATGCTAAGGTCTAAGTCCAACCCTCTGTAGAAAAGGGAAGAAAATTTTGCTTTTAGAGCATTCTTCTCCCATCCTACATTTATTCCTTTCTGGATTTTCCATCCAGTCCATACGGATTTCTAGCCATGAACCTTCCTCATTCCTCTTGCCCAATTAAAATAAACCTGCGTAGATGCCCCACCGGGCGTGGCTCAGCGGTTGAGCATCGACCTAGGATCCAGGTGATCGGGGTTCAATTCCCGGTCAGGGCACATGCCCGGGTTGCGTGTTCTATCAATGACTCATCATTGATGTTTCTATCTCTCTCTCTCCCTCTCCATTCCTCTCTCTGAAATCAATAAAGATATATTAAAAATATATAATAAAATAAGCCTGTGTAGAATAAATATACTGTTGGTTGCTTATCCATCACCTGTGCCTCTACATCTTTAAGCAGAATTCTGATTTTGTTCAAGTATCTACCTGCTCTTGATGTAACTCAGAGGAAGCTGACCCTACTAGCTCTAAGGGGTGTATTCTGATTAGTTTAAGCCTACTGGTTTAAACAGACTCTGGTAACAATGGCTGTTCCTGGAATGGCCAGGGGATCGAAGATGGCTCAATCATACTGATGAAGTGGCTTTCACTCCCTTTGTTACTCTTTCCTCCACTAGATATGGACAAGGCAATCTTTTGCTCGAATTGCTGCAGGCAACCGTCTTGAGACCAAGAAGGGAGCCAGACTCGGGCCATAATATTCTGCACAGAGAAGACAAAAAAAAACAAAAAAAACCCAATAGTAAGTCATTCTTAAAGACTCTTTGAGCTTCTGACTCAACCAGTGCAGGAACCCAACCTCTTTGGACCTCTTGTTATATAAATACGAATTTCTCTTGTTTTAAAGACAAATTGAGCTGAGCTTTCCATTGCAGAAAGCATCCTGATACTTTTAGGCTCTGTTTCCTTGGAAACTGTGGCATTTGTTAATTCATGTTGACCTGGATCCTTTTACTCTAGTTCAAATAATGCAGCTTTTACTATATATTTAATGTTAGTTGAGATATTTTGTATGTGATGTTTTTAACCTCCAACAAATACAGCGCAGATCAGTTATTGATTTAAAACAAAATGGATAAAGCTGGAGTCAGCAAATTTTTTCTATAAGGTGAAAAATTGCAAATATTTTCCATGTTGTGCACCACATATGGTTTCTGCCTCAACCATGCAGTTGAGCCATTGTAACTTGCTGTTTTCTTGTTGAAATAAACAAATAGGTGTGGTTACATTCCACTAAACTTTTATTTACTTTATTTACAAAAACAGTCAGCCAAGGTTCTCTACAGCTTGGCCTTCGCTTACTGGTGCAGCCACATTTTGTATGTTTCCATGGGTATCAATTTTTGCTCTAGTTATCTGTATCTAACACCTAAGTGTTTTTATGTTTGTTAGTTCTCTCTTCGGTATTTGGTTCTCTCCCACTCTCCTAGGAGCTGCTGCCTGCTGAGCCTTCCCACACCTGGCTGGGCTGGGGCAATGTGCCCCTCCTTTGTATTCTCATAGCCTCTGGGCATAGCTCTTTTATAGCACTTACCACATACTTTTATAAGGGTCCCCTCTTCCAAAATGTAAGATTTTTGCAGAGCATAGCATAGCCTTTGCCTAATATATCTCTATCATCAGCATCTAATATAGTGTCATGATTTATGTATTTCTAAAATATTAGTTGAATCATTGAGAAATGGGCCCTATCTGTTCTACTGAATTCTTGTGAGAATGAACCAAGCTAAGAACTTTAAAAATGATTATCATTTGTCTCTGGAATACATATATTTTGAGGAAAAATATCATATTTTATATTATATTAACTATCTGTGCAGGAAGAAATAGAATTTATGCAGCATACCTGAAAAATCTTGTAAAAGGCTATAGACACACATAACCTTGAGGTTGAGAGTTGTAAAAGAGGGTCATGACAGCAAGCCAAACACAAACAAGACACGGGCCCCAGGAAGCAGTGCTGAGTAACCCTAAACAGGCCTGGCTCTATAACAGTGGGTATGGCAGCCTCTGCATCTAGACCCAGCTTAGAAGAGCCCATTCTTATGTTTTGAGCTCTGATTGGCATTCTATAGACACCAATGTCCAAGTTCCATAAGATGATTCAAACTTTCTGTTTTGCCTATAAAACAGTGAATGGCATTTTCTAAAAGTCCTATAATCCTTCCATAAATGAAAACATACAAAGAAGCCCAATATAGCAACACTCAAACATACATAAGCAATTTCCACCTTAAAAGAAAAAAATTTCCCTGACTCCCACATCCTCACCCAGCTATGCTCTGCCTCTCTCCTCCTCCTCACAGCAAAATTCTGAAATGGTTTTCAATATTCACTGTTTCTACTTCCACACCTCCCACTCATATTTCACTTCATTCAGGCTTCCACCCCCGCACTCCACCCAAAAAACCTTCATTAAATTCACTAGTGGCCTCCCTGCCTCAAAATCCAATGGATGATTTAGTCCCAATCTTACTTCTCCTCTAAGCATTATTTTATATTGTTGAAAATTCCTTTTCTTTTTGTAATATTTTACACATTTCTACCCTTACCTTCCACAATGCCACACTGCTTTGGTTTTTACTCCTATATGTCTGGCTGTTGATTTCCCTACTTCATAGGTTCTTCCACCTCTAACCATTCATTAAATGTTGGCCCCAGTTTCTTCTCACTCTATAACTGAATTTTATATACATATATGTATATATGTGTGTGTGTGCAGCATACCTGAAAAGTCTTGGAAATCCCTCTCTCTCTCTCTAAATATGTGTATACAGAGAGAGAGAGACAGAGAGAGAGAGAGAGAATTGAAAACCAGGACCAAATGGAGTTTATTCCAGGGATGCAAGGCTGATTCAATATTCAAAAAAAATCAATCAATGTAATCCACCACATTAGCAAGCTAAAGAAGAAAACACATGATCATATCAATTGATACAGAAAAAGCATTTGAGAAAATTCAACACCCATTCATGATAAAAACTCTCAAAAACTAGGAATAAAGGACATCTTCTATAACTTGATAAAATGCATCTACAGAAAACCTACAGATGACATCATATTTAGCAGTAAAAGACTGAATGCTTTCCCCCTAAAGTTGGAAATAAGACAAGTATGCCTACTCTGATCACTCTTATTTGAGAGAGTGCTGGAAGTTCTAGCCAATAAGAGAAAACTAAAAGAATATAGATCAGAAAGAGGGAAATAAAACTCTCCCTATTTGTAGATGACATGATTGTCTATGTAGAAAATCTTAAGGAATCTACTAAAAAAACACCAACTCCTAGAACTAATAAATGAGTTCATCAAGATATTGGATACAATATAAAATACAAAAATCTATTGGATCTCCATATACTACCAATGAACATGTGGGCACCAAAATTAAAAATATAGTATTATTTACAATTGTAAAAAAAAAAAGAAAAAAAGAAAGAAAATACTTAGGTATAAGTTTAGAAAATGTGTATAGGGTCTGGATACTAGAAACTATATAGCACTGATGAAAGAAATCAAAGAATTTCTAAATAAATGGAGAGATATACCATCTTGTGGATTGGAAGACTCAGTACATTTCCCCAAACTGATGTATAGGTTTAATGCAAATACTGTCAAAATGCTATCAAGATGTTTCTGGTAGATACCAGAAAGATTGTTGTTATTCTTTTTTTATTTTTTTAAAATTTATTTTATTTTATTTTATTTTTCCCATCACCATTTATCCCTTCTATGCCCCCTTCTACCTCCACTCACCCCCTCCACCCACAATCACCACACTGTTGTCCATGTCCATGAGTTCTCTCCAGAAAGATTGTTTTTAAAATTGTAAGGAGAGGCAAAGGAACTCGAATAGCTAATACAAACTGGGGGGAAAATAAAGTAGAAGGAATCACTCCACCTGATTTCAAGACTTACTATATAGCCAGAGTAATAAAGATTGTTTGATATTAGTGGAGAAATAAATTCAAAGATCCCCGGAACAAAAAGAAATCCCAGAAATAGATCCACATAAATATGCCCAATTTATTTTTAGCAAAGTTGCAAAGTGGTAATCCAGTGAAGGAAGAAATTCAAAGGGAAAAGACAGACTTTCAATAAATGGTGCTGGAACAATTAGACATCCTTCCAATTGGAGTTCCTTTCATCCCTCTCTATAGCATCTCCTGAGGCACCTTTAACATGTAGGGATCCATGGAACAAAGTTCATTTGAAAACTGACATTTCAGAGCTCCATAATGGGACCAGCATGACAAAATCTAATGTTGAAAATTTTGGCTCTTTCTGTCCAAATTTAGGATAGGTTTAGGACTGAAAAACATGTGGTCCAGAGTTAGCTTCCCTTAGCCCTGCTACAAATGTGAGCTTTAGTCTCCAGCCCTACTCATTTCTATTATTTCCTCATACAGCCAGCATTTTATAGTTTATGAGGCACAATTTGTAAGTCATTTCATCATGACTGAATTGGTACATTGAGAAGGACCTTTCCTATGGCTTTAGAATCATGGCTCAATATTGAAGGTAAAACAAACAAACAAAAAAATGGTGCTAAATACACCACACATAAAATCTGAAGAGCAATCAACTAGCTACCTATAGTTAAGACAGACACATCTATGCTGGGTTGACACAGATTCTGTTCCCTTAGACCTGGATACCCTGCACCACCACCCTCACGTACCATTTAAATAAGAAGAGCAGAGGAGGTATGGGAGAGGTCATAAGGGAGTGTCATGTTTGCAGTGACAAGCTATTACCACTTCCACTCTGGGGCAGAGGAGGGAGCACTTTCACCTCCCCTAAGCCAGGAATGGAGGCTACCACAGATTCTCCTAGAGACTGAAGGTTTATGAAGAAAATCGGTCTTGTGCTCCCTGACTATAAGCTTGCTGAGCTACAGAACCTAGGGCGTCTCTCATTCTCTCAAAGGAGATGATACTGGTGAGAAAACTCTTAAGGAGTTTAACACAGGTCCTCTGAATTCTTAGGCTACATGTGTGCATAGAGATTGATTCTTTCAGCTGGAGACTTCAGAAGACAGGATGACTTCTGAGACTCCCTTCCAGTGAGCACTGAAAGACCTGTGGTCAGTTGTGTGGGAGAAAATACTGAGTACAACCTTCACTTTCCTCAATTTGAATTGTGGTTTCACCATTTGCTAAGTGGGGAATCCTAGGCAATTTACTTTAAATGCTAAGCTTTGTGTTCTTCGTGTATAAAAAGAATTATTCATAGCAGTCTCATACACAGAATAAAAATAAAATGAGAGAATGTTTGTAAAACTCCTGAGGCGGTGGCATGTGATTGATAGATATTATCATTGGTCTCAGGTTGGATAAGTCTGGATTTTAGAGTCAGACAAACCTGTATTAAAATCCTAGCTCCACAACTTACTAACCTGCGTTATCTTGGAGAAGTCACTTCAGCTCTCTAATGCTCAGCTGTTGCTATGAGTATTGGTAAATCAGTTAACAGAGCTCAGCATAGTTCTCAACTAGGTTAGTCTTGTCACAGATTCAGTCAGGGTCTATATACTCTCTTTATACTGGATTGTAAGCTCCTTAAACCCATGGGCGTGGCCTCACATCTTCGTGTTGGCACTTCAACTCCATCACCACCTTGGAATACACAACTTACATATAAATAATAAATACCGAATGAATTTGAATTTTTGTTTTAACCCTTGGATCTTTTGAGAGACTGTCTTAGTAACATTCTGGTTAGAAATAAGAGAGTCCAACTTAAAGTAACTTAAGCAAAACAAATTTTAAAAGGATGGATTTTACTGAAAGTTTGTGTCTTATTTTATGAAAGCCAAGGACAGGTAGGTCTGTCAAGGGATGGAACCAGATCCTGAGAAATCACTAAGAATCCAAGTTGTTCTCTCTCTTGATCCGTCCCCTCTGCTTTTCCCAGTGGCACTTACTTCATTCTTTCTCTCTGCTGAGTGGCTTACTCTTTGTCTCCGTGTTCACGACAAGAAGATAAATCTGTCTTACTCTGAGATTTAATCTCCTTTCTATTGACTAGCTCAGCCTGACTGGTCATCTCTTGAAGTTTATTTTTCGTGTCAGGAAGCCCACTTGCTGTTCCTTCGTGGATAATTTCTTTTTTCTCTCCATATTTATGATTATCTTTATTCTTTATGTTTTATAGTTTGTGCCTGGGTGTGGGTTTGTTTTTACTCATTGTTTGCTTGGAACTTTGTGTACCTTTTAATGTAAAGATCAAATCATGCCTTTCTTCTGGAAAATTCTCAGACACTATCTCCTCTGAAGTTATCGCTTCTTTCCCCTTCCTTCTCCATTCTCTCCTCTAGACCCTATTCTTAATCATGCCACTATTTCTCCTTCTGTTACTCATCTTTTAACTTCTTCCTTACACTTTCTATAATTTTCTTGTACTGTATTTGAGAGATTCACATGATCTTTCAATTTACTAATTATTAAAGTTTGTCTACTATCTAACTAACCAAAAGAGGTTGTGTTAGTTTGTTTGTTTTCAATGACTGAATTCTTTTTTATTTCTAGTCCAATTTAACCTACTCTTCCTACAGAGATGATAAATATCAGTACTAAATTCAGTTTTATAAAACTACTACATCTAGACTGGAATAGATATATTAGTTGTTAGTAACATACAATAAGGGGCACTAATTACACAGCAAATGTAAGGTAACCAACATGAAACCACACCTCTACCTTTGATCCAGTGACATGGTAAATTTCCAATAAAATATATGTGACCAATAAAATCTGATTCAAAGAAGAGTTCTGAAATGATCATTCACCAGAGTGCCTTATAGCTGATTAAAAGATAGGCAAGACATGATATTTATAAAGTAGTTACAGAGTAAATCACAAAAGTTACCTGCATTCTATCTTTCTGAAAAGGAGCAAGAAATTAAGAAATTCCTTGAATTGATGCTACCTGGTCAAGTGGCAGTGTTAAGTGATGCTGGAGTGGCAATATAGGGTCCATGGCTGGGCAGGTATATTGGTTATAGATGTCATCAATAATTATAATTTGCTTCTAAAGAAAGTAGCAAGATGACTTCTGATTTGTAACCTTAGGTACATTATAGATAAATTAAAAAGGTAGTTGTCATACACTAGAATTAATAAATAGCACGTCTAAAACTAACTACTCCAGGGCTCTGTTTGCAGTGAAGTTTCACAAAACAAGGCACCTAACATTTTCCTTTCCTTAACTAGCTTGCAAAACCACTCTTGTGGCCATTTCAAAAACTTCCCTCGCTCTCTCTTTGGTTTTGCTAAACACTCCATGGATCCAAGAGTGCCAATCTGGCCTATCATATCTTTAGACACTTAGGTTTTCTTGACTTGCTGTATTTGGCTAGCTCCTGCTTCATGCAATCATCCTTCAGAAGAAGGTTCTTGTTCCAACCAGGATGATGTACACTTTGGGACAGAAATGCTTGACCTCCAGGTTCCTTTCTTTCTGAGAGGATTTCTGTACTACCAAGGTTATGAATGAAGAAACATTTCAATATAACATCAGTGTTTGGGTAGGGAAGGGGCCTCGGCTGGTCATGAACTTCCTGCCCAGCTGTGTCCCCATAAAGCCAACACCTCCTGCTTTCCATTTATTTCAATGTCAGCCATGTGGTTCTCTGGGTGCTTGTCCCTGGTAAGATGCTGGGCCAGCTGGTCTTACCCTAGGCTCCATCAGGATGATCACCAGCATCTTTCAGTTGGCATCCACTGTTCACAGAGTGCTGTGAGACAGGCTGTGTGGCAGAGAGGCTCTATGAAGTAATGTAAGCTGCTCAGGTGACAGGCACTTAGGCAGCACCTCCTGAGTCCAGATGCTGCTCCACCACTCATGAACTTAGGAGCTTGGTGGGTGGGGAACACAAGTAAGCTGTAAAAATTTTTAAGACATTTATTTTGAAATTGCTTTCAGATTATTCTATTATTTCTATTTCCTCTCATATGATTTCTCATATTTTCTGCTTATTTTGATTACTTCCTATCATATTAGATTGATGTATATATTATAAGTTTTGCTTTAAATTTGTCCTTCGAAAGAACTATGTTCTAGAGTTCTGCATTTCTAAATAGTGGCATCATGGCTATTGAGGATCCAAAAAAAATGGTACCAAGAGAATCTGAAAAGGCATATCAGGTATGTTGTTTTACAGAACCCAAGACTCAATTTATCAGCCCACTCTCAATTGCCCCCTGGGTCCTAAGTGGAATTTTATATGCTTTATACAGAAAGTCCAGTCCCAGATGCCCACTATGTATGGATATTTGGCCTCAAGTATGATCACTATGAAGCATTAAGTCCCAGTTTGTGTGGTGTATACAGGTGTGTTATCCAATTTCACTTTTTACTCACAGGTAGATTCTCCCTGTTTTTCCTATTTGAGTATTTTACTTTTATTACTTTACACTTATTGCTATTATTACATTTAATGTTTTTAGACTTTTTATGTGTTAGGAGTGAGAGTACAGAGTTCTTGCAGCAGATCACTTTCCCATCTAGCCCAGAAGCTTGGATTTACTACCCCTTGGTCCAAATTCCAAATATCAGGAAGAGGAGACTGGTTCATATTCTATCTGGTCACACTTGGACAAATCAATCACAGTGGTGCCAGGCAACTACAGAAACAATTAGTAGAAACACATCTGCCAGCTCTGTGGGTGAGAGGGCAGCCCTCAAGATAAGGCTGCTGGGCAGACACCCTTGCACCATTTATCACAGAGAGCTCATGGAAATGGAATCTTTTTTATTAATTTTTATTCTCTGCTTACATTTCTTCATCTAAAAATATTAAGATGTATATTCATTACTTATTACATGTTCTAAATCTGACTTGCATCATGCTCAAAGAGACATACATATAATCTTATATAAACTTTAAATATCCTTTGTAAAATGAGGGAAATAACTGTCTTGACATAAGACTCTGATAGAGTTTGGACATCCATAAAATAAACGAGCAATAGACTCCTATTCCTACCAGTAGATTAACAAAAATATGAATATAACCAAATAGAAAATATTTCCTATAATAAGGGTCACTGTAAGTTTTTTGTTTTTGTTTGGTTGGTTTAGTTATCACTGAGAGCTTCAAAACAACCTGAGTGATTGGTTAATGGAAGAGCTGGAGTCTTCATATTATAAAAGGTTCTCACCCTAAAACTGGTTATTGGCAGCAGCATGGTTTCAATTTAACATTCCAGAGTTCACATGACTGGATGCTCTCAAATCAATAAGGGAAACTCACGCCTGGAGCTGAAAAATGAATGTTTGCCTGAGCACTTAGGTAACAAAGCAATAACCCTTGTACACACCCATAGACAATGAGATGCCTTGGGAAGCGTGGCAGATCTACATCCTGTTCCTAAGGGGACTCCCGAATCTATGCACATTGACAGGCTTTTTGTGAAGCATCTGTCACTTAGACAACTTTCAGATCTAATTCTTGAGGTATTACCCCTGGGAACTGAGCATGAGGTCCTCCAATTCTAACACAGCCTGGGCATTCCTTTAACATTACCCTGTGGGATCTGTCTGCTCATCCGCCTTTCTAGTGTGCTTGGGGAAATGTATTGTTAGAAATTTAAATTATTCAGCAATATACATCAGGCAAAGAATGTATGTTCCTTATATTCCTAACAATAACTCATATTTGCAGTTTTTATTTTCTTTCAAAACATATTTGCTCCTTTGTTCATATGGTCCTCATGGCAATACTATGAGGGCTAAATTTTATCACTAAGTCCAGAAAGCTTATGTCTTTTTGGTATTTAATACACTTGTGTAATCTCCCAACAAATATTTGTTGAATAAATGAAGTAGCAAAAATACTGACTTGGAGTTTTAGGGACTTACTTGAATTCTGCCTCCCCCTCCCCAATTTAATAGTTTCATATATTGGGCAAGTCATTAATATTTCTGAATCTCAGTTTCCTCATATATAATCAGAATAATGATACTTGATTCGCATGTTTCTCGAATCACTTTAATGAACTAAATAATATGAATGTCTCTTTTACAGGATCTGGCATATGAAATGTGTTTAAGACATATTTATGAATAACTGAATTTACATCTAAGGGTTACCTGAGTGATATAACTATTTCAGATTTAGCCTCAAGTTGGTTAGAAGATTTTCTACTTTCTTTTATGCATTTGATATTTCACAATATGAATATCCTAGCCCTGTTTTCCTTCCTAGGGTGCAAGGGCTTGGCTTCACCAATATGACCCTGAAAAAGGCAAAAATATGGACAAATGAATTAAACATGCTGATTCTAGCCCAGCTAGTGTGGCTCAGCAGTTGAGCACCAGGAGATCGTGGTTCCATTCCCGGTCAGGGCACATGCCCGGGTTACAGACTCGATCCCCAATGAGGGGTGTGCAGGAGGCAGCTGATCAATGACTCTCATCATTGATGTTTCTATCTCTCCCTCTCCTCCCTCTCTCTGAAATCAATAAAGACATATTTTTTAAAAATAAAATAAAATTAACATGCTGATTCTAAACTAATCTCATCTGAAAATACAGCTTCATCATATTGCAAAGAATATTTTAAACCATAGAATGCAAATAGATACATTTCCTAAACCAGCTTTTCTCAGTCACTGTTGGCTGTCTGGAGCACTGCATTGAGAATAATTCTAAGACCAATCTGGCTTAATAAGAAAAAATCCTATGTATCTTTATCAATAATTGCCATGGGTACAGGAAGAGGAGAAGCAAGCAATGTTAATAAACTGTTAGTTATACAAAGAACTTTTGAGAGCTTAAATAAACCCCATTAACAAATACATCCAAATCAGAGAGGGGCAACCCCTCAAAGAATATTAAGATGTAATGATCATGATGAAGGCAGTAGTTACAGCTTTGGAAGCCTTTACAGTTCATGCTATGGAGCTTAGATTTAACTTTTAGATGTTGGATGCTATTGGAGAATTATTTAAAAAAGGAGTTATATGGATAGTTTTCCTTCAGCTATCAGTGATTTTCAACCTGGTTGACACATCAGAATTACCTGAAGGGTTTTTGAAAAACACTGATATCCCACCTGAGACCAATTAAATCATAAGCTCTGAGCATAGTCCAGGCAACAATGCTTTTTTCCCCTCAACCCCTCAGATGCCTGCAATCTCTTTTTGAGACATCATAATTTTCTAACCCTAATAAATTAATCATGAAAATGATGCTCTGGCTTGGCTTTGTAATCTAAAGTAATTTTGCTAATCTTTGGGGAAGAACTTTGAGACTGACTTTTAAAAAGAAACTGCAAAAATGGCAAAGCTCATAACAGAGCATCCTACCCAGAAGAAATAATAAACCAAGCTTTGATTATTAAAAGAGAAAGTGAAAATAATAATTAATGCTGTGAAGATAAATCCATAATGTAATATGCTAGTCTGGTGTTTCTCAAATTAGTTGTCCTTGGACTTTTGGGAGTCTGCAAAGGTCCACAATTTCTCCATAATAACTGATTTTTAATTTAATGTTTTCCTTTTTGATGATAATCTAAAAGTACTGACAGAAATATGGGCTGGTTCACCTGGATGACCACCTTTTACCTGAGTGTGGTATTGAGATTTTAGTGTCCACATTGGTGTCTTCGTTTACAACCATGCAGATGTCAAATAGTACTACTTTAATTGAGTGAGAAAACAGGGAAAGAACAGAGGAGAATTTACTATGTAATGATGCATTCAAGCCAAATGAAGTCCAAGTGACCTCAAGGACCACTACATGGACTAACATTTCACAGCTGTTTAAATATAATACAAGCAGTGCAGAAAAGTTCCAGGAAAATTGAATCCTTACATAACACACAGTAATCTGCCATGACGAATTAAAATGAGCCATGCAGCAGCAGTTATTACCATATGGATACTGCAAGACAGTGACTTAATTTCAATAAACATCATTTGTCATACTAAATTATGACATTTGTAGTTTGGATTGCATTTAAGTTGTAAATCTATTTTGGTTTAATATTTGTGTAGGAGCTATTAACACATGGAACATAAATAGTTTAATTTTATGCATATTAAAGTAGTACAAAAATAATTTAGTTCAAATTTGGGAGTTCTAGGGAGAACTATTTTTTTCTTTATGAAGGGTATATTATTCCAGTTTAAGAAACAGTGCTGTCTTCTTTCGTTTAGCAATTAATTTTTGCCATTGGTGACCTCATATTTTATAGAGTAGATGGAAAAATTAGTATATTTGGAATGTCTAAATATTCTTAATTTACTACCACACAAGTGTGGAAGCTCAGCAAATAATCTCAAAACCCTAGCATTCCAATAGAAAATGGGGTACACCACTATAAAATTTTAAATCACTTTCTATTTTTTTGAGACCTTAAATCAATTTATTTTCAACAATTTAAAAAGGATCATATGATGGTCTTATTCTTGGGAAAGTTTCCTCTATTAGAATCCATAGTTGCAACTACAGTTTTTAGAGACAGACTGCCCTGAGTCCAAATTTCTAATGTGCTATTTATACCTGTGTGACCTTGTACAGCTTATGTAACTTCTCAAAGAACCTCACCCAAATATGAAGATAATATTAGTAGCTACTTCAGGCAGTTGTTGCAAAGATTACCAGGATGATCTATGCAAAGTGAACCAGAGGAGAGAGGGAAGTACGGTGTTCTTTAACATCTTTTCTGTTCATGATTTGATAGAAAGTTTTCTAGACTGGGAGTAAGAGATTTGCTGCTCTGTGTCTCTATGTAGTTTTGTATAACCGCTTATTTTCTCTGTTTTGTCATATGCAATATAAAGGTTGTGAGGCCAAATACTTTATTTATCCTGTCATGTCACTAAGCTGATCTTAGTCTCCTGATTTCGCAACAAGAAAGGACATGTGATTGAAATATGTCTACTCTACCTTATCTGAAATCCTTAGGGTTTGTTACGTTTTGGAATTCAGAAATACTTGAATTTTAGAAAGTTAACAGTATATATATATATATGTGTGTGTGTGTGTGTGTGTGTGTGTGTGTATGCCAGGAATTACATAATAGCCCCCAGCAGGATCTGGGACAGAAGCCTGTAATCAAATGTATTAGTATTGCTGCAGTGAAATATGTGGATAGTCACACTAAGCAGGATACATAAAAGAACTATAAATAGCCTCATATTCGTTCATAGGTTGGGTTTTTGCCACAAAGATGAGCTGAGTGCCAGGCTTATACAAAAATTTAGGGGTTTTGGAGATTTTAGATTTTAGTGTTAGAGGTAAAATATTTGTGGACCTCTAAACCCAACCTTGACTCTCGCTGTCTAGCTCTGTGAAATCAAATAACTCTACCTTCTGGGCCTCATTCTCTATATTGGTAAAATAAAATTTTGAATACGGTGTCCTCTAGGGTTCCTTCTAAGAGTAACAGTCTATTTATTTTAAATGAAAGAAACTATGAACACTATTGGTTTTCACCACATATAACCTAACCCATTTGTTCAATGAATAAATATTTATTGAGACTTACCATATGGCAGTCTCAATAAATAGATTCCGTGGTGTACAACTCTGTTCTCATTTCATTTATCGTCTGGGTGGAATGAAGACTGACAATAACAACGGATAAACAAGAGAACAAAAACATTTCTAATACTGACTAACACTATAACGAAATAAAAGAAGATGGCATTATAAGAGTGATTGATGGGACATTTTACTTCCTGTTCAGAGGTTAGGAAAAAACTACTCTATGGAGGAGACATTTGAACTGGGATGTGAAGGGTAAGGAGTCAGTCCAATGGAAATCTACAGGCAGAGCATTCTAGAAAGAAGAGATGGCAAATACAAAAGCCCAGATGCAGGAAATGGGCCTTTGGGACTATGGGATCCACATAGTCCCGCAGGCCTATTAAGGACCTAAGGGAAGAGTGGCTGATGAAGCTGGAGGGAAGGCTAGGAGAAGATGACAGTGGGTTTTGCAGGCCGTGGTAAGGAAGGAGTGAACAAAACCAACCTTTTGCTTTAGGAATGCTCACAGAAGACCTATTGGTTTCTGGAGACCTATTATAGATAGCTTGAAGGCGAAAAGCCTCTATTCTGTCTCAAGAAAATGTTAAAATGAAAATTGAGTGCAATGATACCAATAAAACTCCAATGAAAAATAAAATCAAGAGCCATAAGAAATAAAATAAATACAATCAATCATTTATCGATTGGGGTGCTAAAGCAAGTTGCTTCCAATTGTCTCTAGGACTTTTATACAGAAATAAGCCATAAATATTTTTATCAGCAAGAGTATTAGAATATTTCTCTGGTGGTAAATCCTGTATTATAGGTCAAGGGCAGGATTCAGCTAAGTAAGAGGAAAAGTGAGAAGCTATATAAACTGGAAAGGTTTGGACCTTAAACATCAGGAGACATAACTCAAATGAATTTATGTAGAAAACGTTCCTTCTGATCTTGGCAACACAGAGCTATTAATTTCTTTTTAAAAAACATTTTATTGTCTACTACCAGTATTTATTGGGTACATATCAATTTCACTCAAACAAATACTAACAAACTCATTTTCAAAGTAAAACACATTTTTAAATGGTCAGAACTCAAATGGTAGTGGCTACCACTATTAAATTCTTTAAATACAGTTATTTAAAATTCTTTTAAATACAGAGTTCACACAGTTTAGGGGGTGGTGGGGAAACCTGACATATCAAAACCGATTGCTTACAAGATCCTATCTTCTCTAGGGTCACATAGCTAGCAAGTGACCAAACCAGGAAATTCAAGTCCATCTCTCTTCTACCATAGTCCCAGGAGGGATCTCCTATACAAAGGTAGGTTTCCCAAGAATCCCTGTGATTTCTTGAATGAATTGAACTCAAACACATTTGACTATGAACTTAGCGTTGTTCTCAGCAATGTAAAAATAAGTATAAGCTAGAGTACTTAAAGTCAAAAATATTTAACCTTTGAGGCAACAGGGCTAAAGCACATCAAACAAAGATCAGCACAATCTGAACTATATTTGAAAACTTAGAAATATGATTGTCAATAAAATAAAGATTTAGGCTCCACTTTCTACGCTGTAATAGAAACTGAGAAGACTATTATATGCCTTTGCTTAATACAAGAGGATAATGTATTCCTCTCTTACAAAGAAACAGTAAAATCACTCTTTACAATCTGCACCCAATAGGATAACGACACCCTGATGATATATTTATTTAAAGTTCTAGTAATAAAAGGATGTGTCAGCATCCTTACCACCTAAAGACCATAAATAGCACAGCTTGCTCAGTCTCCTATAAGATGTTCTCATTGTTCAAACCCAATTCCATTAAGCACAAGTCCCAATCCGAATTATATATGATTAGAATCTACATGCCCTTGGATTGTCCTCTTCATAAAACATTCTAATCGGGAGTAAAGCGGCTCAGCACTGCACCTTTTAAGCCTTTTCTTCCATCATTATTTCTCTCTCTCCCATCTACAACATCTAAAGGGAGAGTAATTTTAGTTACATGTACATTGAGCTACCAGAAGATCCAACACTGACTCAGTGGATTGCTCCAAAAATCATCTATAACTTGATTCAGAGATCTATTTTGCAAAGCAGTTAATTTATGGGCTTCCTTAAGGTTTAAACTCTTGAAAGATAATTTACAGTCACATTGAAAGAAAACAAAACAAAAAGGAAAGATGTTAATTGCTTTTTTATCTTCAAGGCAAAAATAATAATCTTCTATTTACCTTTTAATTGTGTATTGAGACCAAGACACATATTGGCAAGCAATTTGCCTCAGGAATAAGTTTAGTTTTTGAGTTAGAAAAAAATCCCACTGATTCTCAACATAGGCACAACTGGGATTTTAGTCAAGAAAATATTTCATTGTGCGATTTGGTTCTACACACTTGAAGAATATTTGCTTTTCCTGGGCTTTATCCACTAATTACCCAGTTACGGTGAAAACAACCCCCACCTCGATGTTCACATTTCCAAACAACCGCATATGGCTGTAATGACCCAGGTTGAGAACCACTACAACTACCTAATTCTACAATATAGAACTAGAGATTCAGAACCATTGACTGCTTTTCTAAATGATTCAGAGCTAGTAAGTGCCAGAACTGTGCCTGTCCATTTAATGATCTTTTTATTTTTCTCCCTGGAGAGCTAGTTCATAAAACTGTCAAATATATAGTTGAATAAGATGTAATGTAGGGGGGAGCAAAATAGGTTTATAGTTGTTCATATGAAAAATAATACAATAATTAGTAAATAATAATACAAGGCAAAATGTTTCTTGTACTCACAAGTGTAGACCTACTTTTGCCCCACCCTGTATCTAAGACTTTACACAGAGATATAACTCAAATAATAAACAAAATCTTTTTTTATTTATTTATAATTTTTACTTTTTAAAAAATTTATCTTTATTGCTGAAAGTATTACAGATGTCCCTCTTTCCCCCCATTGATCCCCTCCACCCCACATCTGTGCCACCCCCAGGACTTCCCCCTACTATTGTCTGTGTCCATGGGTTATGCATCTATGCATATATTATTCTTAAAGACTTGTCCTCTATAAGAAATGCTTGCCTTTATATTTTTCAAACAAACAGAACTCATTTATTGTAGTTCAAGCTTGTTTTATACTACTTAAAGATAGGTAAGAAAATTCTATATCTTCACAAGACTCCTCCATTTATATACATTTTTCTAAACAAACAGGGAGTCGAGTTTTCTGGTTAATCAAATAACCTGGCAAACAAAAGACTGTGTTATGTAGCCCTGATAGTTTAATTTATTCTTTCATCAAACATTTACTACTATCAGTATTCTTTACTTTTCCAGGTTGTAGGAACATTTCTACAAATTAGATACTTTCCCTGATTTCCAAGAAACTACAGCCTGATCAAGGAGTTAGATACATAAATAGATCATTATAATCCAATGCCATTGGTATTATAATTATAAATATAGTTATGCTAAGCAATGAATTGTACTTGCGACTAAAGCAGTAATGAAAATAGTGAAATATTTGCTGATTAAACAGCTGTATCATTGTGGATATAAAATATTGAAGTACTATAGAAAATAATATTGTGGTTAATAGAGATTTTAAGTTGATAAAAGATAAAATAAGCATTTTACCCTCATAACTCTTGCTTACTAAAGTGAGCAAATAAAAGAATAATGGGTTTTGGAGTCAGAAAATAACACACACATAGATTGAATAATTCTGGCCCTGCCATTTAGAAAGTAGATGGCCTTAGACAAACTTCATCAACCCTTAGAGCTTGATTTACCATTTGTAAAGTGAGGAGAACTGTTGTAAGCAATAAATAAGGTCATTCATATAAAGTGGCAGTACATAAAAAGTATTTTATAAATATTATCTTCCCTTTCACATGTGGGAAAATTTAGTCTTTACCTGCCTTCAGAGACATTTTTACGGAAGATTGTATTTTCCAAAAATAGTAGCAATATTTCCTGTTCCGAATGCTCTTGTAGAACCTGGCCATCCCCTATTAAGAAGTGAAACCTGTGTCCCCTCCCCTTGAACCTGGGCAGCGCTTTGTGACCTGTCTCAATTAATAGGGTGTGGTGGAAATGGTGCTGTATTCATTCCAAGACTTTGTCTTAAAAGGAGACAGCTTCTGTCTGGCATTCTCTCTCTCTCTCTCTCTCACTCTAACAGACAACACATAAGAATTTTAGCTGCCCTGAATCAGTACACAACTCAATAGCAATAAATAAATAATAAATAAATAATAAATAGACTTCTTTCCAAAGGCAACATACAAATGGCCAACAGTTGCCTGAAAAGGTGCTCAGCATCACTCATCACCAGGGAAATGCCAATCAAAACCACAAGGAGATGCCACCTCACGCCTTTTAGAATGGTACCATCAAAACGACAAGAAGCGACAGCAAGTGTCCGTGGGGATGTGAAGAAAAGGCACCCCTTGTGCACTGCTGGTGAGAAATCAAATCTTCCTGTAGGAGGGGGAAACTCAGTCTCCTCGTGCAGCGATGGGGGGTAAGGAAAAGCATCTCCGCTTCACCTGGCCACACCTTACCCAGGGCCTTCCCAGCAGCCCGCTCCAGAGGGAGGCTTACGGTTACCCATTTTCCTGCACATTCCTGGCTTTACCGCGGGGAAGGGAGAGGTTTCCACCCAGACTTCAGCAGTGCAGCCTGTATTTCCGTTTTGCTTTTTTGGTTATACAACTTCGATCCCCATAGACGAAGATGGGCAAGTAGAAAGGGCTCATGCTCAAAGGCCCGCCCTGGCTCCAGCGCCCGCCAGCCCCGCACACCGCCCCTGGCAGACGTGTTGGTCCCACAGCCTGCATGCTCTGCCTCTGTGTCCAGGTACTCAACGCGGCTGGAGAAAATCAGAGGACTTCAAGAATTGGTAATTGCACCCGATTTCGGCCACCGGCCTCCGTGGGGCCCCACGTCTGACAAGGGATTGCGAATCTCCCAGGGCAGCCCTTCCGCTGCATTACTCAGCAGACGAGCTTCGCCCCTGAAGGCACCAGGCAACCCCCTGCTTCCATACCTGCTCACCTATCTGCACCTACACTGTCTTCACATCCTTTCTTCTTCATACAGAAGAATGTTCTCGCTCTTCCTCCTCAAAGGCAAGTAAAATTTGTGTTTTGGGAAAACTTCCTGCTTGGAAAATTGATCTTTTTAAAATCTCTATTCAAAATAACACCAGTCAAAGGACACTGATAATGCTTAGAGAAACCACCAAAAGGACTGAAAATCACTAAAATGAGTATTTGTTAAATTTACAGAAGTGGTAAATGACAAAATTGTTTGTAATTGGCACTGCTTTTCAAACTGGCATATGTAAAAAGTGTCTCCCTTTGTGGCTTGGTCTATTTTGTCTTTGAAAATTCTTAATTATTCACTGCACACACACTCATTTACTATTGTACAGGTTGATAAATGTATTGTTTTAAAAACATTGTCCTACTTGTAGTCATATAATTTAACACAATTTATCATGCAGTCCAGCACTTAATTTTTAATTATAGGAAACCACCTAATGAAAACACGTTTCTTGCAATGAGAGATTAGATTGTTATTTTTTAAAAAGCTGCCTCTCCTTTGGCAAGTTGTCTTAAAAAAAACAAAAAACTAATCTTAAATAAACTACCAGTCTTTTATAGTTTAGAGTACTAATTACTTCGCTTAAAACATACATAAGATGATGCCTTAAATTCACAGGTTTGTGAGACACTGTACTTGGGAAAAGGGTGGAAAGAACACAATTTACAGATTTTGAAGAAACTTAATCTCCAGCTTTAATAAACTTTCCCAGATAAGTATATAAAGCTCAGAGTGCAGAGCCTGGCACTTAGAAAGTACTAAATAGCAATACTAATTAACAGTAGCTACTTTGCTTCTATGTCAAGAATTTTTCCCCCAATCTCAGATGTTTTATGGAAATTTGTACCATGACTCTGTCTCTTAATTATCTTCAATTTAATACTCGTTTAGCACTGTCTAGTACCTTATAGAAATAATAGTATACAGTATCAATGTTGTTTTCTTTGATTCTATGAAATAAAGTAGAATTATAAACTGAGAACAGCACTTAAACAATATAATAGTACACCAAAATAATCAAACTTCAATATTTAAAAAAATTAGTTTAATCACAAATAATTTTTTGCAGTAAAACAAAAAAACATAGGTAAAGTTGCCATTGTTCAACTGCCATGTTGTTCTAAGTGAAATTAACTCAGGGTGATGTCATATAATAATCCCATTGTCACTGATTTCTATTCTTAATAATTAAAACTCCAGCAGTCAGGAAAGTAAGTTGTGCATGTTTTTTCTTTTGCTTCTATTGTATTGTCAGCCTGGGTAGTGAGCTTACTCAGGGCAGCAATCTATCCAAAGATGTGCTGAACATTTACTGTATCATTGTACTTTTGACCTCAATCTCTTAATGGGTTTCATTCTTTTTTTAAATTCCTGTTCTTCAGCCACTCAGAGGTCAAAATCCAGCACCTTAATCCCTTCATTTTTCTCTCACTTTACAGGCCCCTTCTGATCTTTTTCTTCTTTATCCAGCTTGAACCTAATGGCTGTTCATCTGACCTATTGTGTCCACAGTATCTCCGATAACCTTTTAGTGCAACCCTTCAGGTGTACAATCTCAGCAAAGCCCCACCCCCAGATCAGTACTGCAGCTGGTCTCCCCAGCTCTGAGGAAGCTCTGTGGGAAAGGAAATCACACATTTGTGCTGAGAGCAGCTTCCACAGCCTCTTAGTTTTCACTTTCCTATCAGCTTCCTCTCTCATTTCCCTAAAAAAAAAAAAGTTTTTAAATCATTACCATCTTCCTCTAAGCCCTTAATCTTTACTTCCTCATTTTGATAAGCTGGATAACCCTCTCTCTCCTAGAGAAAACTCGAGGCCATTAGCTATGTTCTCCTTGCACATACATACCCTACCCAGGTCAGAAAGCTAACCCAGAGCCACAGCCATCCTTACCCTATGCCCGCCCCTGCTCTCTTCAGTTCTCTGCCATTTGTATCAGAGGCTGGCCAACTATGGCCCCTGGTCAAATCTGGCTTGCTGCCTAATTTTGTAAATAAAGTTACATTGAAAATAGCCATGTCCATTTGTTTATATATTGTCTATGGCTGCTTTTGTGCTACAATGGAGGAGTTGGGTAGTATCTGTAGTATCTGCAAAACCTAAAATATTCATTATCTAATACTTTACAGAAAAAGATTGCTGCCCTCCGACCTATATTGTCAACATCTTCCTCTGCCTGGATCTTTATTTAGCCTAAAAATATGGTCATCTCTTTTCTAGTATGAAAATGTTTATTTGGGGTTTTTGTTTTTGTTTTGGGCTCAAACTCTCTACAATTACATACCAATTTTCCTCATCTCATTACACAACTTGTTCAGGAAGTATGCCAAACTCTCTCTCTTCACTTAGCTTTTTATTTGTTCCTTTTTCCTTATAATCTGACTTTCACCCCTACTATCCTTTTGAAATTACTCCTACAAAATTAAGGATTAGATTATCTCCTAACGCTCAAGCTTAAAGAGAAATTCTGACCTTGAACTAACTGACCCACCTTTAGACACTCTCCCCTTAAAACTCTGTAATCCAATGTTCTTAACAAGGAGTGTATATAGGAATCATGTCTAGGCTTCTACCTTTATGCTGGCCACAAGCCAGAAGTAATACTTAGTATTACATTTCTTTCCTCTCTCATAAGGAATTAAAAGTACTATTCCAATGGGGTAAAAAGTAACCAAGTAACTGGAACAAAATACTTTAGTAAATGAGAGAAGGATACCTAGTCTAGATTGTTGTCAATGAATAAAATTCACCCTCAGCTTACAGGATGCAAACAAACACTTGCCCTTACAGTATATGTCCACCCCAACTGCCCTTCCTTCTGTCTCTTCTACAGTTGTCACCATCTATTCAGTAATAAAAAACAAAAACAAAAACAAAAAAATTAACCAAAGGAAGTCCAGGACATTTTGGAGGACAAGTTTTTTTCAGTTATCTCCCAGAGTGAGGAATACTAACTGTGTTAAGGAACAAAGAACTGTCATTTCTCTTATAAAACTGACATCCCCATGGATTCATAACATAAATGTATTTGTCAGAGATGTGAAATACCCTTTCAGAGATCTACAGGATTAATCAAAATGTTCACTTTTCACAGTGATAGTTAGCATGGGATATGCACATAGAAAGTATCTATTAAAATGGCCATGAAAACCAACAAGGAGACACAGATTTACAAAGTCACAGACAATACCAACCAACAATTTACATCTTGCTGGGGGAAAATACCTTTAGTTCTATCATGGTGAAAACAGATTAAGTGTCTCTATCTGACATATGTTTTTATTTTTCAAACAAAATCAGATAGAAAATTGGTAGAAAGACATATTCCCCAATTTCTATTCTGCATACCTATCAAGATATGTAGAATTTGTATCTCTAAGTAAACAGCCTAGCAGCCACAGATCTAAGAGAGGAAAATTCTTTCAGGTTATGCCAGAGACCTCTTTCTCACATCCCTGCTGACACAACTTCATCTGACAAACTTATAATTTTATCGGGAAACCTTAACATGAATATTCATACTATGATGATCCAAGTAAGTAAACATAAGATGTAAATAATTATAATACCATTAATAAAATAGATTTAATAAGTGCAAGTCAAAGATTTTAACCACAAACATATGCCCTTCTTTAATGTGTTCATGAAAATATACAAAATTTTATCACTTATTATGCCACAAAAAAAGTTTATCTTAAAACATAAAACTCATAAAGACAAATTCTCTAAAAACAGTGGTTTAAAAGTGTAAATTAATAACTAATGTATAGGAATAAAACTGAACAAATCTTAAACTTTTCAAAATTATATAAAAATCATAAAAAACACATTATAAAAATTATTATATATAAGGAAACAAAATAATCATTCTAAGCCATATAGTAAATCATAAAAATGGGAATATAATATATGACATTAATAGAATTTTTAAAAATATATTCAGAGATAAATTAATAGGCTTAAAGGACAATTATTTTTTAAAAGAATGAAAATAAGTTGTCTTCATATCAAGATACTACAAAAATTCAAACAGAATAAAAATAAAATAGAAAGAAAATGAGAAAATAATTCATTAGAACATAGAAAACTGACAAAGATATGAAACACTTAGTTCTTAAACATTAAAATTGATAAATTTATGACATCTAATCAAGAGAAAAAGATAATGTTTTGGTGCTAAAAAAATAACATAACCACTAATATAACCACTAATATAAAAAAATACTGAAAATCGTAAGAGAATTGTTCATGTGTTACCCTAATTTACCTATAAGTATAAACTAACAACTAAAAACATAAAGTGGCTATTTAGTAACAGGAATAAAGATGTGTTTAAATGCAAATTATATTGTGTGCTAGTTGCATGATCTTAAACAAATTCCCTGATAGGAGTCACATTTTCTACATCTGTAAAATGGGAACTTAAAATCTCAGTAATACACCCTCTCTATGGGAGTGTTTTGAGAAGTATTGCTTATATCATTGTCAACTTCGTCATCACCTTTTCCTTCCCACTGCTAATATTCACTACCTTTGATGAGCGCTTGATAAGTGCCTAAACAAGTTAAAATTCTAAGAAGGCTTTTCTAATCAATACTTTAATCCTTCTGTAACAACCAGGCCCAATAGAGACAATTTACTTTACTATTTAATTCTCTCCTGAACCAAGTATTAACAACATTCATTACACCTGAGAATACAAAAACCTTAATGACATACCCTCTAGGGTGAAAAAAATATCTTGCTCAACTCACAAGATTTAGAAGGATTGATTATATTTAATAATTAATGTGGTGCTTTTAGAGTTATATAATTGTCATTAAACAAATACATAGACATCAAATTTAAGAGAAAACCAAGAAGCTGAGCTAAACAAAGATACCAAAAAAACAAAAAAAAGTCAGGAATATTTTATCTCACTTTTATCATTAAATGTGAAGACCTAATATAAACCTATAAGATTCTGAAAACAAGAAGAATGCTGTATTTTTAAGTTCATAAATCTTAGAATGAGATAAAAAGAAAACTAGTAAAATAGATCTCTCATATTAATATATATCCCTAGGCTTTTCCGTAGGGTTTTAATGTAGGTTATTGTCAGAGTGAAATTAAATGAAAAAGCTGTAAAATTAACTTCCAACCCCTGACATTCTCTTCTTTTAGACCAAAATAACAATTATCAGTTTAAAATTTGTGTAATAGAGTCCATCAGGGCAAAACCTAGTTGTCTTGGAGCACAGTTGAAAAATGTTAATAATAAAACTAGCCCAGCCGGTGTGGATCAGTGAATTGAGCGTCTTCCCATGCACCAAGAGGTCACTGGGTCATATCCCAGTCAGGGCAAATGCCCAGGTTGTCGGCTATGTTTTGCTCTCCCATCGATGTTTTTTTTTTTTTTCCTCTCTCCCTTTCCCTTCCAACCTCTCTCTAAAAATAAATAAATAAATAAATAAATAAATAAATCTTTCAAAAAAAGAAAAATGCCCCCACAAAAAATAAATAAACAAAGCAAAAACCCCACAAAACAAAAACTGGTAACTCTCTCTACCTATCTTCTTGGATTAAGCTACTTAAAAGTTATATCCATCTTAAATTCATTAACACAACAAATGTTTATAGAGCGCAAACGAATACAGAGATTAAAATAAATACACCCACAGATACAGTCTTCTACCCTCAAGGAGCTCTAGGAAGTTCGAAGGGCGAGAGCGAAAGCAAACAATTCCAAAAAAGCTGTGCAATAGGGGTATATTCTCTCCCTGTACCTATTTTGTATCTATGATAGAGACAATACTAGTCATTCATCATCGAGCGTCAGCAAAGGTTGCGAGGCGCTTTATCTGTACTATTTCACACTCTCACACACACAAAAAATCTGTGTTAAGAATTATTGGCCTTTTTACAGACTCAGAATTGAAATTTATAGAGTTTAGGTTGGTAAACTGATAAAGGCATGATTAATGCAAATCTGTGTGACCACAAAGCTCATAGCCTTGGCTACACCACATTGTTTTTGTTAAATTGAGATCTCTGAGGAATTATCAGCTCTTGAAGTGAAAAAGAAAAAAAACGTACTGGTCTAAGATTGTGGATCTGGCCGGACTGAGGCTTCTTTATGTAAAAGCTGTTAGTAATTAAGTGGTCTATCACTGGAATATCAAAAATGATAATTAATGAGAAAGTTATTGAAAGTAGACGAATTAAGTCATTTACAACATGGGACACAGGGTTACAGAGATGCCTTCCCCATCATTAAATCTAGGCCAAGCAAACAAATGTTCTGAAACAATTTTATATGTTTAAAATACTTTAAACATTATGGCCTTTGCTAAACCACCTCAAGGTAAATGGCATTGAAACTGTGTTTTTCAATCTGATTAGTACTAGAGCAGCAATTAAAACACAAGCAACCTAGAAAACCATGTAATTTTTTTCTCAGAATTCAATCAGCAAAGACAAGGAATTTGCATAATGTAGGCCCCCAAAGCAACTTTTCCCCTCTGCAGCACATTCCTGAAGCCCAAAGGAAATGAATAATTGCCTCAACTCTTCATTGCATTTTGTCTATACAGCCACCATCTGCCTTTAAACATGCAGAAAGAATAGCAGCACTCAGAGGAGAAAGAAACTCATCTGAGAGCTTTATAAGTGCTCTTTTGTCTCCATTCCTATTGTTACCCTCTTCTTACATTGCCTGAAGTTTCCTAAACCTACTCTTCCTAGAAACTTGTCTCTCTCTGCAAACGTTTTATTCTAAGTCTTGTTTTAGGCCACATAACATATTTTCATAAATTCAGGTCTCTCAAAATGTCTGCAAAGGGATCTGGATTGATTCTTTCCATGAGGCAAGAGCATTCTGTCAAAGCAAATTATACTCTAGAACTAAAGAAATAAGAAAAACTAGACAGTAAAATATTCCATTGATTAAAAATATAATCCTCGTTCAACTCCATTCATTTATTATTTTGAAGATCACACAGTATTTACATGCATGCAACATTCAATGTTATTTTTTCCTAGACAGGTTAAGTCCATATCTAATAATAAATGAATGACGATTGAGTAGCATTGTAAAATTAAATATGTTCTGTTATTGTAGACAGATTTTCCATTGTGCGTAGCAAGCACACACATACATACACACCCACCACATGATGATAGTGCCACCTCTTTTGTGCATTTGAAGATGCAGGGAGTATTGGCAAATTCACTTAACATGAAGGTCCTACTGCTGCTTCTATTCTGAATGTACAATACTGTGGACATCTAGTCTCAAGCCCTGACCGGAAATGTTACCACAGAGGAATGTTTGTGGCACTTTGCTTTCCTTGGTGAAATGTTAGACTCACAAAAGCCTAATGCATCTTCATATATTAATAGAGGCCAAAGGTTGTAATGGAGGCCAAATGACTTCGATACAAAATAACAATTTAAGAAATTTAGTTGTCTAAATGAAGAAAACCATTAATTTTATTAGACACAAAATATGTAGAGATATATCATGTTCTTATGGAAGATTACCTAATATAATTGAAATGACCATCATTTTCAGTTTAATATAAAAAGGTAATACAATTCTAATTAGAATTGCAGAAATGTTGAACAAAATCATTCTAAAATTCATTAGAAGAACTCTATGGTAATTATAGAGGAATTTTGTAAAGGTAGACAAACAAGAGAGCTTTGCCCATTCAGATATTAAATCTTTCTCAAAAGTTACATTAATTAAACCAGTATAGTACAAGAGTATATCCATGGAACAAAGTTTAGAAATAGTTTCAAATATATATTTGAACTCATTTTATGATAGATGTGATATTCCATTTTAGAGGGGAAAAGATAGATTATTCAATAAATGTTTTAGAGACAAATGGCTACATATTTGCTGCTAGATAAAATTAGATTACCACCTCACACTATATTCAAGAATAAATTTCAGTTGGCTTAGTGGTCTAAATGTAAATAATAAGACAGTAAAGATTTTGAAATAAATACCTAAAGATACTTTTATAACCTAGGTGGCATAGAAAAGCTTCATAAGCATAACTTAAAAACTAGAAGCTGAAAGGAAAAATGAAATTTACATATTTGACACATAAAAGTTAAATTTTTATGAGGAATAAATAAAAGACAGCAAAAAAAGTCAAATTACAAATAATAAACTGGAAGAAAATATTTATGAAACCTATAGTAGCCAAATAATTCTAAAATAGGAAGAGTCATGCAAATTACTAAGAAAGGACAAATTAGAAAAGAACAATTTAGAAAAACAGAGAAGGGATATGAACACAAAATTGGCAGTAAAAAGATTGTAAATTCCAACTTCTATTATGAGCAAAACATGAATTAAAATACTATGATACTGTTTTTCATACTTAACAAAAAATTTAAAAACATTAATAATATCTAACATTCTGAGAAATATACAGAAATAAAAACCATAACATTTTAGTGGGAATATGGTGTATATTGTTAAATTTTTATTGGAAGGACAATCTAATAGCATCTTCTAAAATTTAAACTAAATGACTGAGCCATTTTGTTTGTTTGTATATTTCTTTGTTGGGGCTCTTCATGACTTTGTTTTGCTTTTTCCTTTGGCCTTGAAATCAAATTGATTGAATACTAGTATCATTTCTGCCTCCACTTAGCTTGCTATTTGTGATTTACCTACTCTTTTGTCAGGGAGGAACTGCTTTGGCATTTTGTCATAGGTATGTTTATCTGTAAACAGTGAATTTAGACCAATCTTAGAATCAGCCTATCTTTTCATAGGGTACTGAACCCACTCATGAATTTTGATAATATTTGTATATTTGGTTTTTGTCCTTACTTTTTCTACTGCTTCTTTCCTTTTGTTAGATTCTTCTTCTCAAGTATTCCTTTCATTCTCCATAATGGTCTAGGAATTCTACCACACAGCCCATTCACCTATAAATGATCTTTCTTTTTTAGTAATTATATTAAACCTGTGGTCACAAAAATACAAAATTCCATCAATTGATTACTATTCCTTCATTCCACTTCACCACCCAACTCTTGTTTCACTACAATAATTAAGAATTGGAGTCTCTGTCTATATTTTAACTTCTGAGAAATACTTGAAGCAACTCCTCTATCTATACGTATTTCTGAATATAAAATGTGATTTCAGCAATTCCTGTTGTTTTGGGAAATGCCCTCAAATGCATCAATATTGAAGTAAAGCCTAACTTTCTTACCAGTACTTATTCATTTTTATCCCAGCAGTAATAATCCAGGTGACTGCACAGAGGAACCTTCCAGACAATTTCCTTTCATAGTTTTCAGCTCATCATTTTCACCCAAACGTTTTGTTAGTTCACCTGCCATGTTTCATGCAGCTGTCAAGTATTTTTCCTTAACTATGCACAAAGAAGTATTATAAATAACTTTTATAAAGCCAATGTTGCATCTTCCAGGTTATGGTGTTCTAAAAAATCATAATAATTTGAAATACCTTGTTGGAAGGATGAATATATGGCAAATAAGAATGTAATCTTAAAGCAATTTTCAATAGTTGTCTACTTGATGTTCAGATTATGTATTATTTCACTGAAATATTAGAATCTTCCTATTTTTTCTTCATTATTGAATAAGTGGAAGTGAAAGGATGCCTATTCAAAA
The DNA here is from genome assembly GCF_964146895.1 of Miniopterus schreibersii. Lineage (NCBI taxonomy): Eukaryota > Metazoa > Chordata > Mammalia > Chiroptera > Miniopteridae > Miniopterus > Miniopterus schreibersii. Next base: position 27,593,960 of record NC_138112.1, on the reverse strand, counting down.
CTTCAAATATATTTTAAAGAGGCATAAAATTATAGTACTCATTTCATCAGAGTCACTATTATTGGTTATTCATTTAAGTAATTAAAAATGCATTATACTCCATCTTTCTAGTTTTAACCATTATGTGGATGTTTTTAAAAAAATGAGTTTAGAGAAAATAAAGAGGAAAAGAAAAACTGGAATAAAGACTACATAATGTGCAACTTACCAAGCAAAACAGTCAGAAGGAGGCAGCCTCTGCTAATGAATTGTACCCAGAATTGACTTGAATTCAGAGAGCAATGAGTGGTAGTGATGCCTCAACAGCCTATTCAGGTTCAAACTCATCACAAGGCTATTTCTAATGCCTTAAGAGCATCTGGCAGCACATTCCCTACCAAATATGCCAATAATTGAGGAAAGAAAGCATTCTAAATTTCACACTTTGCATGCCAAATGGGAAACAAATCTTACCTAATCTTGCAAATGCAAAAACAACAAAAAGCATAAAATACTATTTATGTGTGTTTCCATGTACCAATTACCCAACAGATAAATAATAACTGTGTTGCAAATAAAATTATAAAGTAAACAATTACTCTTCCTGGCCTGCATGGCTCAGAGGTTGGGCATCGACCTATGATCCAGGAGATGGCAATTTGATTCCCCATCAGGGCACATGCCCAGGCTGTGGGCTGGATCCCCAGTGGAGGGCGTGCAGGAGGCAGCCGATCAACGACTCTCATCATTGATGTTTCTATCTCGCTCCCTCTCTCTTTCTCTCTCTCCTTTCCTCTCTCTGAAATCAATGAAAATATACTTTTTAAAAAATAAATAAATAAATACTCTAAAGAAATCCAACTCCTTCAAATTCTAATCTTTTCAAATAAGGAGGCAAGTTTCTTGCTAAAAATTTCATTTGAAGACTATGCTCAAATTATAAAGAATATCCTTTGAAAATCATCCATAGTCAGACTTCAGCCCAGAAAATAAAGACTAGCATGTGTTCCTTACCACATTTCCAACAATGATTCTTAGCAAAAAATTTATAGAAGCATCTGGGAAAGGTCAGGGGGTAGAAAATAATTTTATAAAACCCGAAACTTAATTTTTAAAACATTTTACTTGGTTTTAACAAAGCATTTTGAATTTCACCTCTTTGAAAACTGTCAACAGGATTGCTTGCTTGCTTTTTATGGTCACTGTCCTCAAACCCAGTGGCAAATGAAGACCCAACCTTAAAGGGATTCATAATATAGTGGAGTAGAAAGCCCTCCAGTGAGTCCCACTCAGACTCATAACTGTTTGACCTTGGAGAAATCATTTAATCACTCTGAACATCAGTTCTGACAAGTATAATACAGAAATAAAGAAAGGGAGGAAACTCATTTGAAATCATTGCTTGAAGGACGATTCTATGCCAAATAAGAAATTTAGCTTATAGTAATCTTCAATGAGTATCTGATGCTTAGGTGATGTATTATTTTACTGGAATATAACAATCTTTCTATTTTTTTTCTCCTTTATCAGCAGATAAGTAAAAGGATTTTTTTTTTCCTCAAAAATCTAACATTTTACAGTGGCATGAAATTCTAATTCTCATTTCATTAGAGGTTTTAGTTTAACTGATGTGAAGGAATTTGGGGCTTCATTGTTTCATCTCCACGCAAGGAGAAAGTCATAGGATCCAGCTAATATTTTCCTGAACAGTATTAGATATCCTTGGTTTTATGCATAGAGCTGAAGATGCAAAAAAATCTGAGGCAAAAAAATATTTTCAGGTCCTTATTCTGAAGTAAACAGTCTGAAGCCTGATTACCAAATAAATATGGGGAGAGAAAGGTAAACTAAGATGAACTATCAAGAGGATTTTTAATTAGGAAGCCAAGACAGAAAGGCCTTTTGAATGTGGAAAGAAGGTGGGACCTGATAGGATTCCTAAGGGGATATTCTCTAGCGTGAGAACTAGGAGCGGTTTTTTATGAAAATCTCAAGAGTCTAGGCTTGAGCACGGAAGGAAGCAGGTCTGGTGAGAGATTAAAATTGCTGACAGGAACATATTCTTGCCTTTTCTGAGCCTCCTCATGATCTGCACCCTGTGGCTACTCTTTGCTAAGACTCCGATTTCAGGACTATCTTGTGATAATGTTTAGGCCCTTAGAGGTCATCCATGTACTCCTACTTCCCAGCTAAGGCAGAAATACCCCTTACAGTATCCTTGGTAAGGACATCCCATCTCTGCTTACCCATTAATTTTTCTGTGCTAACCACAAGTTTGTTTCTTATTATTGGAATTCCACATATATTGGAATATCCATATTTAAATTAAAGCAAAATTCTGGGTCCCAAGCCAATAAATATCTCAATATCAATGCATCAGTCACTAGACAAATAATAGCAGAAGGCTCTTTTTTGATATATATATTCTTTGTCCTTTACAAAATACAAAGGCTGCTTTATAATAGTGGCATCTCTGCTTCTTCCTGTAATCCAGGCCCTGTGGCTTTATCCGCTATCTCAGCCAATGGCAGGCAGCCAGACAATCTTTTGACCTAACCTGTCTAGAATACTTTGACCAGCTTGAGGGACATTACTTCTTCTATCTGGTTGGACTTTTACAAATATGTTCAGATTGGGGTATCAGGGAGAAAGTGGCGATGGGAAGTCTATCACTAACCCTTTGAAGGAGCATGGTTTCTTTATAAACAGCATCAACCAACCAGTCCACCCAAACACTATCTTTAACAGTTTGCATAGATTGTCCTTAGAAAATCAAAATCAATCAAGATGTGCAAACCCCAAAATGGTCATCATCATAAAAACTCTTTGGCTGGGCTTGATGAGGCTATTGTGGACTTAATGGCTTTCATTAAGCTAACAAGCAACAACAGGCTTATCTTGAACTGTGCTCCTCCAAATACATGTAGGATTGGCTATCTTAAAGCAACTTTCTGCCATTTTTTAGTTGTATGACCTCAAGCAAATTACCTAGCCTCTGCTTTCTTATCCATAAAATGGAAGAAAAGATAGTGCCGTTCTCAAAATGCTGTCCTTCTGCCAGCATTGTGGATATTTCGCTGATATCCACAAGAGTGACTGCTCACCTCCTTCAGGTCTTTGTTAAAATGTTATCTTCTAAGATGGGCTTTTCTTCATTATCCCATTTAAAATTACACCCTCAAATATTTATTACCCTCTTTCTTGCTTTATTTTTTTCTTTAGCATGCACACAATATATTTTGTTCATTTTCTGTCTCCCATCCCCTACAATCAGAATGTAAGCACTAGGGATTTCATCTGTCTGTTTACTGTCATATCCCCAGCACAAGATTATCCCTAGCACAAGTTCTCAATTAATATCTGCTAATTGGATGAATGAATTAAATGAGATCATGTAAGAGAAACATTTAACACAGTGTCTAGCACAGTGAGCAATAAAATATAAGCTACTTATAATAATAATAAGTGTTATATTATTTCATGAGTGAGATACTACATACAGAAATAAAATATTTTACAAAATTTTATCATATAGCATAAATGGACAAAAAATTCCCATAATAACCAGTAAAAACTTCTAAATAAGTGTAGTTATACAGTTTTCATTACATAAAACTAGTTCTATAAATATTCTCATGTATTTATTATTCATTAATTCATTTATTCACAAAGTATATTGTGCCTACTCTGTGCACAACACAGTATCTTTCTTCTCTAGCCTAGAATTTGTTGTAGCAGCATTATTTGATCTCTATATGGCTGATATAAAACAGAAGTTCTACTTTGGCTTCATTTTCTGTTCTGATTTTCTACAACAGGAATCAGCAGTCTATGAAAACACTTCATTTTCTGAGGAGAAGGGAGTGTTGATCAGATATAACCTACTGACATGGGACAGGACAGGAGAAGGATTACAATAATGTAAGCTCCACGAGGGCTCTTTTCAGTTTGTTCCAGGATGTATTCCCAGGACTCAACCAGGTACCTGGCATGTGGTAAACACTCAATTTCTTAATAAATGAAAGGCTGATGCAGAGCAGTGCATGCCTGCCAGCTCCTCTGGAAGCTGTTAGCAGCCCTTTAGAACTAGGAGAAAAGATTGTGTTACTATCAACCCACCCACCTGAGCAATAGTTTTAGCATGCATCCATACACTACCAACTCCTGGTCTTAGCTGCCCTGCATTCTCTGGATAAACAATTAAACATTCCAAAATGTGGCTTTTCTGGGCCTTCAGAATCCTGGTGTGGAGAAAAAGAAATAGGCTCGGTAGTTAGGCAGAACTGGATTTGAGTACTTGCTCTATCACTTATTTGACCAGCAGCAAGAGTTTTAACCTCTCAGAATCAGTTTTCTCCTCTGTAAATTAGGGGTTAAGATGCTTAACTTAGAGGGTCATAAGTATTAAATAAGCATCTGATGACTGATTTAAATTTAATGGGATGAACCTCATCAGGTGCTTTGTCACTGCTTCAGGAAAAGGTTCATGTATATGGACATGACCTCAGGAGGATGTGAAGACGGCGCAGAAGCATTAGCATTAGGTCTTCTTATTACAAATACTGTTTGAACAATGCATTTAGGAAAAACTAATATGGTGGGGTCTTAAAATATAAACCCACCCTCTACAGTTACAATTAAAATGTTTTATTTTTAGGCACTTATTTAAAGAGGTTTATTCATTCCTAACAAAAGTAGATTGGAAAAAGAATTATAACCCAGTTTAAAATATATGAGAACCTTAAAATTAACCTAAATTGAGGGGTGAGGGAGAGGAGTTTCTAAATTAGGTAAGGCCGTGTCAACCTTGCTTGCTAATATAGACTGTATATTTCTGTCTGAATACATAATAGGAAATGTCAAACAATAATATGGGTCATGTTTGGGTGCATGACATATTGGATATAATCTGGTTAATGAGTCAAAGTAGGTTCTCAAACAGCAAATATATATGAAACAAAACCTCTATGCTCTGATTTAAACCCCTCCAAAGAGGAATGTGGGTTCCCTTTTTTGCCTTGGAAAGATCACGCCAATGCAGGTAAATATTTTCTGTATAATAATAAAGAAGCAAATTCAAAGACAGGAATGTGCGTGGGGTAAGATTATTCCAGACCTCACAATTCAGTTCACAGTTGGAACAGCCTGGGAAGCCAGGCTAGTGGTCAGCCATGACTTAGGGGAAAGTAAAGGTCCCTTTTCACACAAAAAGAAGAAGTGATATCTACTGACCATTAAGAGAGCTACAGAAATACTGGATCTTGTCTTTTCTGAAGATCCTTGAGATAATGTAAGTGAAATCACTGAATCCCAATTTTTGTCAGAGAAGGAACACAAAAATATTTTAACAGAAAGATATTATACTTCACCTAAATAGTAATTGCTGACTTTCTGAACTGTATACATGCATTCATTCAGATAATTTCACCTAATCCGCATGACAACCTTGTGAGAAAAGTATGTAACAAGAGGTAACTGAGGAACTGAGATATTTTAAGTAGAAGAAAGTATCAGGATTCATACCCATTTCTGTCTGTCTCCATATCATGCTTCTGATTATATTGTTCACAACCTAGGATCACTACACCTCTCTCCGCATCAAAACCAACAATTTATTGCTTGAGGACACTTACTTTTAAGTGTTGCTTTAATTAATTTGAAATCGTTTTCTAAGACCTCAAGAGGAATGTGTCAATGAGGTAAAAATTTAAAGAAAAAACTAAGGAGAGAAGTATGTGAAGAGGCTCCATAAAGTGGACACTACCGTTCTAAAAGATTCAGGTTGAACAAAGGTTGTGAAACCTACTTGGACAATGTCCAATTAAATTAGGCTCTTGTCATATGGTCAGAAAACCAAAGCAGGGTCCTGTGTGTCCTTTGGGTTAAAACATCAGAGCTTTCTAATGATACAATAAACAACAACAACAACAAGTAGCATTTGCTTTGCCCAGTGCACCCTGAAATATGTGGAGATGGTATGGACTTGACAATCAATACTTTTTACCTTTGTAATATTACTGTAAAAAATAAGGCTCAATATATATTTATATTACTCTTCTCTCCCTTTTGTCTCCTTTATCACTCTTTTAAAATCACTCATATAGTGATTTCAAATTAAATAATCATTTTACATTCTAATAGTAGTCAGATATTGTTCGCCCCAAATTGTTGGAATTTTTGCTTAACCTCTTGTTCACCATCTGTCATGTTTCACTTTATTCAGAGGTAGGGGCCTTCGCAAGAGGATTTTCTGCCATCGATTGGTCCTAGTCCTACAACTTTAGAGATACTGAGTAATCACAGCCAAAGATCCATCTTTATCTCTAAACAAGTTCCACCAAAAGCCATGATTCCCCAAAGTTTACCATTTCCCAGAATTGGCCTGTAATATCTTCTATTCAGTTCAGGTCATTGATCAGCACCAGCCAGGTGATGAAACAGTGCTTCACTAATTATATCCAAATGTAAGGCAATAGAGCACTGTTGTCATTTACAGGGTCCTGGGCTTTAATTCCTTTTCCACCATTTCTTAATAGCATAAACTTGGATAAGTCACATGGCATGTCTGAGCCTTGGTTTCTTCTTCTACATAAGGGGGCTCTTAATAGTTCCTACCTTACAGCATGAAGTTGTTACGAAGATTAAATGAGGTAATATATAGAATAAAATCCTAAACACGAGGTCTGCAGCACAGTAAGTACTAAGTTAATGTTAACCATAACGATGATGATGCTGAAATTAGCATAAAAACAGATGTTACATAAAAGAATGTTGGAAATGGAAAAATACCAATGTGTAGGTTTCCTAATCACCTTCCTTTAGTGCGTTTTATCAATACACTGTAAGCTCTTTGAGGGTATGTGACACTTCTTATTCAACTTTGTATCTCCATCTAGCACAATGCCTGGAGCCTGGTAGGTACTCAGTAGATGTTGGTTGAGTGAATGAATTTTCATAGATGCTGTTTCATTCACCTTGGCAGTGCTTAGTAGTTTAAAGAGCAAAAATTATACCTCTGGGGCTTCCTTCCTTTAGAAGATGGTGAGGACACATGAAGCAGGGGATGGGAAAGGGGGAAAGCACAGAATCAGCCATTTTATTTGAAAAATAAATCATAGATTCTAACACTCAAAAACACTGCATGGAATTTTCCTTTTGAAATCTACCAAGGATGGAAAGAATTGTTGGATTCTCCTAAAGAGGTCAATGTTAATATACTTTTTAACCACTTCTTGTTACATACTCAATTCAAAGTACAGTGAAGCACTACAAACAGATGTACATGACTCAGACATAGTACAAATACCTATTTCGTTGCCCACTGCACCATGTAATATCATTTATGCTCACTGCAAGACTGAAGTACAAGTCATGTATCACTGCATATGGTTCAAACCAGGATATCTATTTGTGACGTGATGATAATTCTGCAATACAATGATCTTCCCAAAAGGGCATTTCAGCAGGTGACCAGAGAGTGATGCTTTCTGAGGAAGAAAATCTTATAATAAGGGAAGCAACGGACATACACTTCTAGCTATAAAGTTTATCCAACGTATCTCACAGCTATTTCTCTGCCTTGTGAACTTTTACAACCTTACTATGTTATGAACACTATGAATCTCGTAACTGATAACTGTTTAGAAGCAAATATATAACCTGTCTCTCAGAAAGTACAGAGGTACTAGTGCCAGATTACATATGTTGACTCATGTAATCCTCATTTTTCAATCTCTATTGTGTCTTTCCCTTCATCATATAAACTCATTAAAAGGATTATATAAACTTCTAAATACAGTGCCTGCAACCTAGTTAGTGCAATCAAATAGGCACCACTGTTGTCCCTGTTTTATGGGTAAGGCAACTGAGAGAGAGAAGACGAAAAATTTGCCCACAATTTCCCAGCTAGTAATAGGCAGATCTGGTTTGGGTTCTTAACTATTCCATTTCCGCTCAACTTTATGCATACATTTCACGTGGGGGGCAAAGGGGTGCCTTTTTACCCAGGAATTCCATATCCGCAATTTTACTTTTGTTTTGTCTAGTATTTCTTAATTACTTCTAAGTATTATCACGCTAAATTAAACATATCTTTATGCAGCACTTGGGGTATTTAAATAATCTTTATTGATGTAACAACGGTATAGCAGCAGAGATATTGTAAAACGTAAAGAGAGCCAGAATCTTTTGAGATGTTGCAACTGATTAGATTTCCTTGACACTAGTGAGGAAAAGCTACTTATTATGGAAACAAAAGCCTCTTCATTGCTGGATTTTATGTTTCCAAGTTTCTGCTCTATCAGCCTATCTGATTCACTGTCACTGATGCAATGCACTGAGCCTGGCACTTTGACTCAACCTTATTGTATTTCAAAAAATACAAAAATGCACGTCAATTTTATGGAGAAGTTGTGAGGATTAAACAAGGCCTCAGAGAGTTTGAAGCAGCGGAGTGACATAATCAGCTTTGCATTTTAAAAGATCATTCAGGGCTGCCACAGAGACAATGTGTTAGGGAAGGATAATGCAGGAAATGAAGAGTCAGGCCCAGAAATAAGCGGCTGCAGTGAAAGATGAAGCTGATCTGCGGGAGTGTGATGGCAATTACATTGGTGGGGGTGGGGGGTGAATGGATATTCAATTGGATATGTGGATGCAGAATCAAAAACATTTAGTGACTAATTGGATGTAGAGGGTTGGGGGTAGGGAAAAGAAAGGAATAACTCAGTTTCTGACATAGCATCTGAGTAAATGAAGGTCCCAGTCATTAATACTGGGTCAACTAAATGAAGAGCAGGTCTCACGGCCAGAGCTAAAGAGGGAGAGTCACATTAAGAATTCAGCTGGGGACACGTTAGGTTTGAGACAGACAAAGGGTGATGTCAAGTAGGCCACTGAATAAATGAAGCTCAAAAGAGACATATAGCTCAGCTAGATACATATTTTGAGAACTGTTATCACATTAGTAGTATTTAAGGCCATGAAAATAAATGAGATTTCCTAGAGAAGGCAGAGGTTGAACAGAGAAAATAGGACCAAGCCTGGGGAACTTCAAACTTTGTTGTTGTTTTAAAAGTTACTAATGTTTATTCAGAATTTATTTGGCACTGAGTATTATGCTAAATGCTTTATAATTAGTCCTCATAACAATCCAATTTTCTGTTTTAGTGGAAACTAAAGCTTTAAATGGGGTAAGTGATCTACTTAAGGTTATATAGCTCATAAGAGGAAGAGCAGAGCAGGACTTCTCGCTCTGACAAGTGACCTACTCTAAAACAAGAGGAAACGACAAAGGATTAAATAAGGCCTGGGAATCTCTAAAACGAGTGCTTGGAACACGTAGAGTACTTAAAATTATAGCTATTGTTGTTGCTTTTGTTTAATAAGGGGAAGTAAATAAAGTCATTAGACAGGCTAGACTCTCATAAATAATTCATCATGTACTGCATATTTAAAAACCTTTCTATATGTAAATGTTTTATCATCACAAGTAGATTGCTAAATAGTTTAAAGATAGATTCAAAGTCAATTAGAAATGTACATGCTTTAGATAATACTGAGGTAATGTATTTATTGAAGACATTTTAGAAAATAAAGGAAAGTGATCAATCAGGTCCCCACTGCAAAATCACATGTTTGTATCCACTCTTGACATTTAGTATATTCTCTTTCTGTTATCTATGCGTAGAACTTTTTTGTAGAATAACTGGGACCATATCAAATATATAATTTTACATTCTCTTTTTAAAACTGACATTATATCATAAGCCTTTTTATATTTTATTATAGTCTTCGTAAGAACATAATGACTTTCATTCCTACACTAATAGATTTCTCTAGTTTAATCATTCCCGTCTCATTGAAAATTTAGGTTATTGCCCGGCCGGGCGTGACTCAGCGGTTGAGCATCGACCTAGGATCCAGGTGATCGGGGTTCGATTCCCGGTCAGGGCACATGCCCGGGTTGCGGGCTCGATCCCCAGCAGGGGGCGTGCAGGAGGCAGCCAATCAATGACTCTCTCATCATTGATGTTTCTATCTCTCTCTCCTTCTCCTTTCCTCTCTCTGAAATCAATGAAGATATATTTTAAAATAAGAATAATTTCTAAAAAAAAAAAAAAGAAAAGAAAATTTAGATTATTCACAATGTGGTACATTATGCATAATTCTGTTATAAATAACTTCATCATTCTCTCTCTTCCTCCCTCCCCTCTCCTTTCTCCCTCTCCCTCTCTTTCCCCATTTCTCCTCCACCCTCGCTCTCTCTCTATTTTGACATTTAACATTTTTTACCCAAGAGAAAGTTCCAAAACTTGACTTACTCAGGAAAAGACTTCCAATTTATACTGGAGTCTTGTACCACATTTTGTACTGGGTTTATTTTTATTCCCCATGGTGCCTAACATGGTGCCACACATAGAGAAGGTGTTTTACAATACATATTGTTTAAATGACTAGACAAATAGATGGGAAAACTTTACCAAAAGATTATTGTGATGATCATCACACTGGTGGAACCTGTCGGTACATTAAATCAAATTCACAAGGAAGCCAACATCATTGTAAATGCATAACAACAACAAAAAAAGATCAACAATAAAACACCCTAAAAAAATGAAATGAACAATAAGACAAGCAAAATGCTGTTATTTAGACATATGGTGAACTTTAGCACAACAAAGAATCTTAGGATTTCTTTATAATTCCTTGCCGATGACAAAAAACAAACATTAGAAATGACAGAAATGACTGAGTTGCTTTCAATAAAGTACTATAATTTTTAAAATCTTATTTTAAAAGCTCCACTGTTAATGGAAAATCATATGTAAAGCATTGGCTCAATACAGAAAGAAAACGAATGTACAATCCTCCCAAACACTAAGCTCCAATCTTATCTTCCCCTCCTACCAGTTCCTCATGAACCAATCATACATACTCATTGCTATATAATGTCTTAAACTCAAATTCAAAGTTCAAGAAGGCATTTATATATTCAGAGTATTTTAATGAACACTGACCATATTCTAGTCATTGTACTAGGAAGTATCCTAAACTGTTTGCAAGTTCCTAAATTTCCCCTGCTCTTTCTCCTCTGGGTCTCTGTGGGCATGCTGTTACTTTGCCCCACTCTTCTGATTTCACTAGGTAACTTTTACTTTTTTTATTTCAGGTTTCCATTAGCTATAATCTCCTCTACAAAGCTGCCCCTTCCACCCCAAGAATGTGTTAGCTGTCCCTCATGTTGTGCTCCTACAACCCCTGTGCTTATGCCTTATCGTATTGTATCATAATTGCCTATTAACTTTGGTATCTCCTCCTCTAGACTATAACTGCCTAGTAAATAAATGATTTACTTTTCCTATAAATTAAGAAAATTCCAGTTATCTTTATAACGTATACTCTTGTGAGCGTGTTGCGCTTATAAATGCTAAGTGTCTTGAGACTAGCTGGGATATATGGCACGATTTCACAATTATAATTGGCTGTATGGTTTCCTATGCATTATATTTATTCCTCTGATTAAATTGAAAGTTCTCTGGGGTCAGGATTCTTGTCTTAACCTTCTTCTGTAACCTCCAGAGTGCTAGGAGAGAACGCTCATTAATTAGTTATTGATGAGCATTTATATTGGATACAATCACAATTCTAACATAATCACACTGAACCCCAGTTCACAGTCAATCTAAAAACACTACTCAAACTCTTCTCTATGAACCAGGGATTTCACAGCAAGGTACACTGTGCAACGCATCAGTAAAGCAATTTCTTAAGATTTTCCAAGGAGTAAAAAACACATATTCAGAAACACCATTCCTCAGAATCTCTCCTAAAAACATAATCTCTCAGGCTATTTTCATGAAAATGTTCATAATAGTTTTATTCTCTTTTTAAAAATAAATAACACTTAACCAAATGGGAATTGCCATGCTTTTCATGCAAGATTTTCCTCCTGTGATAATATCTAATCTATATAACCCCTGGCCTTTCTCTGTCCATTAATTCATTCCATCCTGAGTAGGAAAAATGGGAGACTTGTCTTCCAGTCAGTTTTGGCCAAAATGAAACCAGGAATGTGGGGCTCATCTGCACCCTTCTTCCTTTTGGAAGCAAGTGGATCACAGAGGGCATCTGCTCGCCAAGTGTCTGATCTTCGGTCACCGTTGAGATCAGGCATGTCTTAGAGAGGGTAGCATGGGGAGGGAGTCTGCCTAATTCCAGGCTTTAGTGAGCAGACCCATTTGGCTCCCACAATAAGTTCCATGTTCCAACCTGGACTTAATCAGTAATAAAGGTGATATTTTGGCTCCATCTGCCACTCTTGTTTTATTTTTCAAATTATTCAAAGCCCAGGCAGAGAAGAGGAGTGCCATTTATTGGCTCCCCTCAGAGACCAACAGATGGAAATATGCACAAGTGAGAAAAGCTAAACAATTATAATAGTGAAACGACAAGTGGTTCTTCTTTACTGCTCTCCTAAATTTTCATTATTGCATTATAATATCTTTTTTAAAAATAGGGGGTTGTAGGAAGGTTGGAGCAACAAAACACAAAAATACAAACCCAAATTATGCCTGTATTACATATTAGCTTAATCTTTTATTTCCAAATCTGCTTGAAAATAATTAAGCTGAATTTCAAAAACAGAACAACATATTATAAAACACAAGGCTTTCAACACAAAATAAAAGTGCAAAAACACATACCTACTTTTAAAGTTCAAGGGGAATGAGCTTAGGGAGTCTCAAATTTTCAAAAGAGAAGAGGAAATTTGATGACTCTTTTTAAAAATTCCAGAAGGCAAGACATTTGGAAGAAAAGGACCACTTCTCTAGAGATGTCTGTTATGCTCTACAGAATTTTAAATATCATTATCACTATTTGGCAGAGAAAGGATCCAATATGTCACTGGAAAATATGTCCCCAAATGAAGCAAATGATAGCAGTGAAACTTGGTTTGAAACTAGACCTACAATTTGGCTTCCTTGAGGCTCTGGTCTGGTAGGAAGAGCCAGGCTTCCAGCCTAGAACTGTTACATCTCACAGCTCCCTTGCTCCCTCCATCTTCTTAACTCCCGGAAACTCCCTTGCTGCTTCCTGAAAGTTCGATAGCTTCTGTTCAAAGAATCTCAAAGAGAGCTTCCAAAAGTGCAGCCTAATTCCCTCTATGTTAAAAAAAACGAATTAGTTCCTACCTGAGAACTGTGCATCTACCACAGGGAAGGGGCTTTACAGAGCTCCCTTAGCAATTATATTGGCAGCTACTGCACAGCACGTCTCACTTACTAAATCCTAGCAACTTTGTGCTGTATCCTAATACAAGGAGAAATACAATGAGACAAATCTGAGTACAGCAATGGAAATATAAGAATAGGCTAGAAACTACCTTTCAGGTGAGGCAAATGATCAGATATTCTTGACTAGTAAAAAAAAAAAAAGATTAATTATAAAATTATGCCATACCCTGATTATTGAAGCTTATATTGTTACCTTTTCCTCCATTCATCTGATAAATTGTCCCTAATGTAATCCATCAAAGAAGGTGTTTTGACAGCAAGCATCAGTTTCATTATCTATGAAATGGGAATAATATTTCACAGAGTGAGGTCTAAACTAGGCAACTATTTTTAAGAAGGCTGACACAGTACTTACCTCATAGAAGAGAACCCAAAATGCTCATTATTTTTTCACAGTGTATACATGGCTTGCTTTTGCCCATTATACTAACATCAAGTATGTCCTTGAACTTCATGCAGCCTCAGTGCTGCCAAGTTGCATTTCAAATCACTTCAAATTCTTAACTCTCTTCTCTATCCTGTATCTACAGTATCCAAAATCCTGCACATATCTCCTTCTCTTGGAATCTCACAGTGCATCTGAGCACATTAAATGCTCTGAGACAATTTGTAGTGAAGAAATGTGTTCTTTTTCTTTGTTTCTTCATTTGCTTGTTTGTTTAAATTTTCTAGAAAGCTCTATTTTAATATATTCTTGGGCACTTTTCCGTAGGACATGCCAGAAAACACGACACTAAAACATGGAAATACTTAGCTCTTAGTGAAAAAAATTATAGGTGATTTCCATTTTCCTCTTTTTTTCTTTCATAATTGCCCCCAATCTGATATTTCCATATTTTTTCAATCAGATAAATCATTGTTTTAAAAAAGAAACTAGTGACAGTAAGATTATTTTTGCCAAGTGCTTGCTGTTTTTAGATCTCTCTCCCTAGATCTTAGTGGTGCATCCTAATTTCCACATGGAGTACTTTGGGCTTTTCATCAATATAAGTAACATATTTCCATAAGATTTCTTATGGTAAACTTTTTGAAATCCAAGTATAATGAAATGCTAATAAATAAAAGCAGGACATTTTGATTTTAAGACTCCTTTAAAAATTCAAAAATCCAACAGTCTACAAATAGTCATTATACAAAGAATGACCAACTTGACCTCTGCAGGTTGAAGCATTCTAATTCTGACTTCATGGCTTTGGGAGTGAGAAAATGTAGCCTCAATGAATATTTGGGCTACTTCTTAGCTGTGTGATCTAGAATATAATGTATTGCATAGTCTCGCTGAGAATCTATTTTCTCATCTGTAAAATGGGAACAACACTCATGCCTCAGCATGACTGGAAGAATTGAGATAAATCTCTACGGAAGTGCTTTGTAAATGGAAATATAAAACTCTGCACAGAAATTATTTTAAAAGAAAAAAATATATATCTTTTTAATGTTAGAGAAAATTAAATGAAAAACTGAGAATGCCTCATGGCAATGCTTGCATGTCTTAAGTAGGACCTAAGTACAGTCTTGCAAAAATTCAACAGTAAATGTCAAGAAGACATTTCTTCTCTCACTGAAAGACGTTCTGATTATTAACATGTGAAAATGTAGTTTCTACTAAGTGAGATATTGCTCCTGATCTTTCTGAGCATTCTGCCATGGTTGCCTAAGAGATCCCTCTTCTAGCTTTTATTCATAGTAAGTAAAATGTGCAAAAGTTGCCTTGCTAATAACCTACTAATTTATTTTACCTACGACTGATGATAGTTTTCTCAGCTTTCACAGTGTTTTCTCACTTTTAAAAAGTTATACTTTTTCTGACCTTCAATACATGACACAAAGCAATTATTTCTTGCTTTTTCAATGCAAAAGGACCTATTGTCAAGCTTTCAGACTAAAAATGAAGAGATTCTAAGATTGAATGATGTTGATGAGAAAACTAGCAGCCTTTCTCCTTTTAATTATCTTCAACCACAATCCCTGAATCCCTAAAAACGGGCATATTCCACATGCAACGCAGAAAGTATCCAGGAAATTCCATCAAATTAAAGTAAGGATGGGAAATAAAAGTTCACTTACTACCATGGAACTTTACTGCTATAATTAATATGAGGTTGACCAAAAAGAGACTAACAATACTCACAGGACTCTTGGGAATTTGTAATCACACGTTATCTTTCAGCTCTGTGAATTCTAGAGAAATAACCTTTAGATTTTTCTATTATTTAATTACATATCAACTTTTAGAATCATTGGACACTATCTGTTACTCTGAAGTTATTTAGTTAAGCCCTTCAACATCTCTGGACTTCAGTTTTGTCATCTGTAAAAATAAAGAGTCACAAATGTCTATCAATAGCAGAAAAGTTTTATGTAAATTAGAGTCTGTCAACACAATGGGATTTTATGGAGCCATTAAAGTGATACATGTGAATACTCCAACGAAATGGAAACCAGACTTTTGGAGAAAATCAGGATAAAAAAAATGTCTTGTATATTAAAATTAGAATTATGCATAAAATGCACAAACATGGACAACAATCTAATGAGGACATGGAGAAATGAGTAACATTTTGTTATTCTTTTTGCTGTAACACTTAAATTCTTAAAGATCTCTTTTCCTAGTAAAATTAAACAAAGATGTTACACTACTATGATTAGGATTAAAATTCAGTGACCATATACCACAATAATACGCATACCTATAGTTGCTTTGCTCCTTAAGTATTTTGTATACGTACATTGGTCTTTCCCTTTGACTGTATAGTGACAGTCCTAAAGAAGAGGTCTGTGTTTTTTACCAACTTTTAATCCTCAGCAACACTAGTTGTTGAGGAGTGAACACATGTAAAAAGTTAATAAACTTAGGGATTCGGGAATTGCAGCATCCATCCTATGGTGAGTTAAATTATTGCCAGTCTCCTAGTACCAATTATACCATACCCAGAACCTAGCTCATAACCTCCTTTAAGGAAAGGAAGCAGATTTTAGCAATATTGCTTAATATGTGTCTTCCTCAATAAACTGTATTTCCATGAGGGTAAAGATATTATCTGCAGTGTTGGTTACACTGTCTCTAGCTCATAGCACTCCATCTGCAATATGAAAGACTGGCCACAAGTATTTGCTGTACCATTAGATCAAATTTCTCAACCTGAGCACTACTGACACTTTAATTCTTTGTTGAGGGGAGAGGAACTGTGCATTTTTAGATGTTTAGCATCTGTGATCTCTACTCACTATATGCTACCATGTTCTCAAACAACATGTGATAATTGTCAAAATTGACTAAAATAATATTTAGTTTTGGTATGTGATTGGCAGCAGAAGTGCTCCCTGTATTTTCTTATGACTTGGAGTGTTAGATTATATAAGCAAGAAAGTAAATTAATATTCTTAACCAAAATTTTTCACAACAACAAAAAGAAAAGGCAACCTACTGCATGGAAGAAAATATTGCAAATTACATATCTGGTAAGGGGTTAATATATCTAAAATACATAAAGAACTCATATGGCCCAATAGCCAAAAAGACAAACAATCTGATTAAAAAATGAACAGAGAACTGAATAGAGATTTTTTTTCCAACTAACATACAAATGGCCAACAGACATATGAAAAGATGTTCAACATCACTAAACATTAGGGAAATGCAATTAAAAAACAATGAGATATCAACTCACACCTATTAGAATGACTATTATTAGAAAGGTTAAAAAGTAACAAATGTTAGGGAGGATGTGAAGGAAAGGAAACCCTGTGCACTGTTGGTGGGATGCAAATTGGAAAAGAGTGGGTGAAGGGAGTCAAAAGGCACAAATTTTCAGCTATAAAATATATAAATGAGTCACGGGGATGCAATGTACAGTACGGTGACTATAGTTAATATTTGAAAGTTGCTAAGAAATCGTAAAACTCCTTATCATAAGAAAAAATATTTTTATTGTAACTATGTATGGCGATGAATGTTAACTAGACTTGTGATGATCATTTTGCAATGTATGCAAATAATCATTACGATGTATTCTTTGAATTAACGTAATGTTACATGTCAGTTATACCTCAATAACAAAAAAAATCACTAATGGTTCAAGCCCCCTAGAGCCACAAAAAAGGAGGCACTGCTTTCCCCCCTCTCCCTTGCTGATAGGAGTAAGATTTATACACATAAAATGCCATAATTCTACACACACTGATGTAACAAAAACAAATCAATCGTTCAGGAAGTGTGTGTCTGTGGTTTATTATGCAAACTGGAGGAAGAGGCTACAGAATAAGCCAGGGGCCCCATCTTCAACATCAAGAATTTTTTTTTTAAAGAAAAGAAACAAAAAAGAATTTTTATCATCAGTACTTTAAGTACCTCCTAAGTCCCCAGAGTGTAACAATTTCTACAAAGGCTTTACGCTATGTAAAAAGACATAAGGCTTGCAACCAAGAACTTAAGGGGGAAAAAGGTGGAGGAACTATATAAATAGAATAAAGCTGGTTGTATCAAAGTTAAACAAAAGATTATAACACAGTCAAAAAAGTCATTAACTGACTAATATCTAACATATTGCTATATTTCTCATCACCTTTCTAATAATGTACCTAGTGGGAACGTATGCACCTGTGGTAGGAACTTCTAACCATCAGGAGTTGTTAGGAGTCCCACCTCACCCTGGCTAGAGGTGCAGTCTTCCCAATTCTCAGGGCCCACAATGCTTAAATTCTGGCAAATACAGAGCATCTTTCAGCAACTCCATCCTTCCCATCCCAGGAAGAAAGAGCTAAACCACTGTGTCATCTCACACACACACACAAACACACAATGCACACACACTTCTTCTGGACTGAGGGTAAAAGGTTCAGGAAGTCTTTATTGAGAACAAAGAAGGAATTAAAATGCAGATTTCAAAACATTCTTAATACGAGGCGGGGCATGACTCAGTGGTTGAGCACTGACCCAGGATCCGGGAGATCTCCCTCAGGACACCCGTCTGGGTTGGGTTGCGGGCTCAATCCGCAGTTGGGGGCGAGCAGGAGGCAGCCCACCAATGACGACTCATCACTGATGTTTCTATCTCTCTCCCTCTCCCTTCCTCTCTCTGAAATCAATAAAGAAATATTTTTTTAAAAAAAATTCTTAATAGAGCTCTATGCTAAATCCCAGTCTGCCCTCTTACTCTAGTCCTCTGGCCTGGACCACAAGAAGAAAATATCAAAACACCCCTTTTCCTAAAACAGAAAACAGCTCTGGACATAAAGAAGAAGACTTTGTCCTGTCTTTACACCTTACCTACACCCTCAAACTTCCCAGAGTCAAAGGTACCTCCCAAGAGAATGTTAACCCAGATTCAAGTTTCACTACCAAAAAATAAAATAAAAATAAAATGCAGAGAGACAGAAACAAGAAGAAGATGGCATTTCCAAAGCTTTCTCATTCCACTCCTCTCACCAAAGGTTTCACACATTCTCTGAAGGAGGTGGGTGGAGTTTGGTTCAAAGTTGGATCACCATTTGTCAGAAATGTGTTTTGTAAGCCCTCCTCTCAGAAAAAGCTGGTATAAGATAAGAAGGAATCGAAGGTGTTTAACAAATAGTGGACATATGAAATGATGGGCTATATTATGTTCCTATACATTTTTATGCCAAACCTGATCACCACTCAGCTTCCCACTGGATTTCAATCATGCCAAAATGTCCAAAACTTTACTCAAGCCTTTTCCGTTTATCCAATAAGCCTGTGGTTTCCCGGGCACTCAGCCTCTGGATCAGCATTCACATATTGTAATGTTTAATAGGTTTCCTTTTACCGCGTAGCTGCGCCCAAGTCCCCGGTTAAGGCCTCAAGCCACTAGTGGCGTCATTAATACCACAGTGATTAAGTGAGACAGCCAAGCACCGGTGCACCGTGAAGAACAACAGGGGATTTCAAAGTCGAGTTTGAAGCACCGTCATGCTTCTTTAAAAAGGCAAAAGGCATTACATTCCTATTATTTCCACGTTTTGCAGGTAAATCAAGAAGGCTGTTTTTGCCCTGTCAATACTATCTCAGAACTTTAACTGGATGTTAGGACACAATAATGTAAAATCATTGTTTTGTTACTAGTTTCAGTCCAGCAACACTGACTTATTTCTACTGGAAAAAACATATATTTGCAGTAAAACCAGAGATATCTATTTCTAACTCCACGAGAAAATAGATCATAAGCATTCCCAAGGAATCTGCCTAAAAATGTATCAAATCATCCAAATTTGTGTGTATAAATATAGATACGCA
Organism: Miniopterus schreibersii; assembly: GCF_964146895.1. NCBI lineage: Eukaryota > Metazoa > Chordata > Mammalia > Chiroptera > Miniopteridae > Miniopterus > Miniopterus schreibersii. The sequence continues at coordinate 27,574,433 of NC_138112.1, read as the reverse complement.
TATATAATATGAATTCCCCTATAAAATAAAGTATAGTAAATTAAAAATATGAGTTCATTTATTAATTTGTCAATTCACTCATCTTACAGATTGCATGCAGGCTTTACTATGTGTCCAGCACTGTACTAAGGGCTAGGAATGCAGTGATAAAAAATAAAAAAATAAACAAGCACAGTACTCTGCTCTCATTCCAGCAAGGAACACAGACATTAAAATAATATTACGTGATCTCTGACTGTTAGAAGGAGGTATGCAAGATGGTTGAATATTTTTATTGTCTGGAGTTGTACAAAGGTATGGCTAAGAAGTTAGACCTCATAACCTTGGCTAGTCATTCTAAGTCTTAGTTTTCTAATCTTTAAAATCAAGCTAATTGTATCTTCCTCATAGTGTCTGGTAAGAGTAAAGAATATATTCTACGTGAAAGTGCCCAGGATAGAGTTGGTACCTAATAGGAAACCAATAAGCATTAGTATTCCCTCAAACCATCTGGTAAATCATGCTCTTTGAGTGTCATTTGAGAGCTCAATAGCTTTTGTGCTGTATCTTAACATATAAAATGGTTAATAAGCAATACATTTAAATCTATAAATAATTAAGGCTAATACAGCTAGCAAGAGACACTTCTCAACAGGAGAAATTTTAGAAAGAATGACTAGGAAATTGTACTCTTGAATCAAGAAGAAACCACTGAGTATGTTTGCTCCAGGACTGAAAATCAATATGCAAAAAAAGCAAAGACTATGTTTCCTAATGTTGAAAATGTCATTATAAAGGCCAAGGAGGTATAATGAAGGTTCCTAAGTGACAAAAATCAGATAAGCATGGGAATGAATGGAAAAATGAGCAAACACTATCTTTGGGAGTTCATAGTCTATTTCTGAATATGAAAATTACATTCTGTAATATAAAAATGAAACATTACTACCCAAAAATGGTTGTCCTTGAAATCAAGATAATCCCTTTGTCTAAACTTAAAACTCACAAAGAACTTGAATATTAACTGACAAAACAAGCAATTTTAAAAAGGCTTGTAAGGCTTATATTAAAAAAAAATCATGCCTTTAATATACTTTTTAAAATGTGGGCTATATTGGTTCATTTTAACCAAATAAACAAAAAGGAAGTTTGGTTATTAATTTATAAGAAGTACTAGTGAATGTTTTGCTTTACTTGTAATTACTTACCAGTTGTTAAAATGATTTGGCAGTATAATCACTGACATAAAAAACTAGAGTAATTAATATTTATTTATGGTATGCAAATTGCTTGCCAAGCAGTACATCTTCGGATCGTTACTTTGTGTTGCTATGAGAAATTTTAAATGAAGAGAAAAAATTCATAAGCTTTCCCATTATATTATAAATTTGAGAGATTTTATAATCACAACATTGAAAGTGTCCTCAGAAATGTACTTGCTTTAGTTGCCTATGACCTGGCAGGTAAAAGAAAATCCAACAACCTTCTTTCATTGTACGGCCCCGTGTTTAGTTATCTTGGAGCTAGAATAACTGGTATCTATGGAAAGCCCTTCTTGGATCAATGTATTTCTTACTCTAAATGACATGCTATTCAGTCCTATTGATTCTACTACATTGTGCTTTTTAAATTGGTCCCTACATTGTTCTCTCTGGTCTAGTTTGGCTCTCTTCCCATCAAAATAAAGAAATTAATCTGGGGCCTGAATTCTTGTACCAATGCAGTGAGCACCTAGCAATGTGACTCTGAGGAAGCCACTTGACCTCTATGGCCTCAGTTTTCTCTCTGTAAATTGCCAGAATTGAACTAAATCATCAATGAGATGCCTTCATATCCTGCCATTCCACGATTTCCATTAGGCTTGATAAGTTGCCATCTGCTTTAGCAGCGGGGGGGGGGGGGGGGGGGGGGGGGGGGGAAGAAAAGACTGAAGCAAGAGGTCCGAATTGTAGCATGGGCTCCACTAACTTGGAAAAACTGTGTCGCTTCCTTGAGACTCATTTGGTTCATTTGTAAAACATGCATAATTTTATTTGTCTTCCTTACCTCACGGGATGGGTCATCCAGAGAGGTGAAGATACAGGTTGATAAATAGTATAAACTTTATCTTTCCCTTATCTTTTATGATCTGGCAGACGCAGGTAGGGGTGAGTGAGTACAAAGATATAGATTACTTAGAGGGTAAAGAACAAAAACATGGATCAATTAGTTAATGAGAGGAGCGATCCATTTATCTCCCTAATGACTGTCAAATATCTGAAGACTTTAAATATATTAAAAGCAAAACAAGTGAAATTTGGCAGTGGAGTAATTAGAAAAGCAAAGAACAATAGAGTTGGATTCTAACACCGTTTCTGTCATGATTTGATGAATAAATAGATGACTTCGAGCAAATCACACTCTCCTGTTCTGTTGTCAAATATACACCCTCAAACTGACACAATCCTACCCAGAAGAAAAGTTTTCTGCATTATAAATTTTCTTCTTAAATACATATTTTTAAAATTGAAGAGACAAAGGGAGATAGAACTTCTACTGTGTTACAATAGATTAGTTTATAACATTCCAAACCTCTTGCTGAGAAAAATTCAAAAGGCTGGATTATCAAATGATGTTTGAAGTTATCAAAGAGCCACCAAGGCAGCAGGGTCCCTGAGAAGAAAAACTCACTGAGGTGAGCTCAACACTTCTTTTCCCCTCAAAGCATCTTCTGTTTGTAGCTAGGGCAGAGCGAGAGGCTGAGGAGCTGAACAGAAAACAGCAGAAAACAGCTGCCTCGCAATGCTCTTGGTGGTCTCGAGGGACTGGGGAAACAAAAATAAGAGCTCAGGGTTGAAAGGAAAGGTAAGACCTGAGGATTCAAGATCCTGTGGTGAAGGAAAGCGCAAAGAAGCAAGGCCAGCACCAGGTGCTGTTTTTTCTCAAGGCAATAGCCAATTCGTCAGCAGAGCAGGGAGGGACATTAAGAAGTTGAGAGGAGTGACGCCTTCCAGAAGCTAAGCAGAACTTTCAGCGGTCACAATTCTGGGGAAACAAAATTGGGTTTCAGGGTTCAACGCTGAGGAAATGTTCTGGTAAACATCTCAGGGTTAAGGTGAGGGTTATGGTTAAGGTTAACCATAGGGGTAGGGGCAAACTGAAAACAGATCACCCTCCTAAACACTAAAACTTTGTCCTCAATTCAGCCCAGGCCATAACTGGATGAAAGTAATGTGCCCCTTCTATCTGCATGTCGGAAGTGAAGGTAAAACATTTCTAAAGAAAGATGATAGCATTCAAATCATGTACAATTTTTTATATATAATAGCTGTCATTCATTCAAAACTTACCAGTTTGCCAAGAAACAAGAATTAGAAAAAAAGAAATAGAACAAACCCACAGTTCATTCAAATACCAGAGTTATTAGAAATGACCTTTGAAACAACCACGGTTGATAAGTTAAAGAGAAGGAATGGTGCCCCTAAGATGTAGGTATCTTTCTGAATATATGTTGTACTTCACTAGAAATTTTATTTTAAAAGTTAATTTTAAAACATGAAAAGATCATTTCTCCAGAGGACTAGATCTATGAAAAAAGAATCAGTGGAAATTCAAGAACTGAAAAAATTCAATAAGGGAGATTAACAATTCAATAGGTAGGTTTAAAAACAAAAATGACTCAGCAGAAGAGATGGTTGGTGAACTGGAAGGAAAGTTAATAAATAAATCCAAAATAGAGCAGTGAGAGAGAAAAAAAGATTTACCACTATTTTAAAATGCTATAAAACACATATAGATCATACAGAAAAGAATTAAGTGTGTTAATGGACTCCTAGAGTTGGAGGAGAGAATGTGACAGAAGAATACATGGTATATAATAAAGATAAATTTTCAAAGCTGACAAAAGACAAAGTCACAGATTCAAAAAAGGCTACCAGCCCCAAGCAGGGTAAGTGCAAAACACACACACCAGAGCATATAATAATAAATTTTGGATAAGCAATGACATACAGAAAATCTTAAAAGCAGATATTAATTATAAAGGAGCAACAATAAGACTGGCAGGTCATTTCTCATAAAAAAATGATGGAATCGTTTTTAACCATCTTTAAAGTATTAACTGCCAAACTTTAGTTTTATATTTAGTGAAAATTTGAATAAAAAATTTAGGTAAAATATATTTTCAGCAAACAAAACAGAGACTCTATCACCAGAAGATCCCTATTTAAAAATAAAAATAAAAAATACTAGAAATCTTCAGGTAGAAGGAAAATCATTCAAGAGAAGCACAGAAATGCAGACAGGAATAAAGAGCAAAAAAGAGGTTGACTACATGGGTAAGTCTAAATGAACACTGGCTGCATAATATGATAAACAACATAAGGCCAATTAAGTTAAAAATTCAGTTGAAATGGAGAAATCCTAGAAGAAAAAAATTACCCAAACTGACATACGAATAAATACAAAATGTGCATTTTCCAATCTCTAATAAATAAATTGAATTATTAATTTAAAACTTGTTTTAGAAATAAATCTCCAGTCCATTCAGAGACGAAATCTTCTAAGTAGTAAAGTAAGAATAAATGTCAGTCTAAAACAAACTTCCAGACAATAAAGGGAAAACATTTCCAGTATAACTTTTTGAGGCCAACATAACTTTGACACCAAATTACACACACACACAAAATTATAAGAAAGGAAAATTACAGGATAAAGTTTCTTAGTAGCATCATGGAAACAAAAATACAGAACATAAAAAGCAAACCAAAAACAGCTACATGTGAAAAGCATAACAATTCATTACCAAGTTGGGTTTATTTAAGAAACTCATTGATTTATCTTTCAAAAATCAACCAATGTAATTCATTATATTAAGAAAAAAAATGTGTATGATCATCTCAATAGATGCAGAAAATGCTCTTTATAAAATTCAACATTCATTCATAGTATTTTTGAAAATCATAGCAAGCCAGGAATATAAGTGAATGACTAGTTTGAAAGCGTTTTTAAAAAACTATAATAATGTGAAATGTTGAAATAGTCTTCTTATAGATTAAAACGTAAACTATCATCACTTTTATTCGGTATTGTACTGGAGGTTTTAGCTAATGCAGAAGAAAAGATTAAGAAATTAAGAGACCAAAAACAAAGATATAAAACCATCAATTTTCTCAGCTAATGATTATGTACATAGTAAATCTAAAAGAACCTATAGACCAAATATTATAAGCAAATTTAGCAAGTTCTCTATATATAATGTCAATATACAAAAATCAATTGTATTTCTTTAAATATATCACTACCCAGCCGGGTGTGGCTCAGCGGTCGATCAGGGTTCGATTCCCGGTCAGGGCACATGCCCGGGTTGCGGGCTCGATCCCCAGTTGGGGGTGTGCAGGAGGCAGCCGATCAATGACTCTCTCATCATTGATGTTTCTACCTCTCTCTCTCCCTCTCCTTTCCTCTCTCTGAAATCAATAAAGACATATTTAAAAATAAATAAATAAATAAAATAAATATATCACCAACAAACAATTGAAAAATACAGCTTAAAAATTATACTATTTATAATAGCACCAAAACATACAATATCTCAATGCATAAATATAATGAAAGATGCTCAAGACCTCTACAGAGAGAAATACAAAGTATTATTGAAATAATTTAAAAACAATCTAAATAAATAAAGATACATATATATATGTATATCATGTTGGTGAATTATAAGATCAAAGTTTTAAATATGTAAATTATTTACAATTTGTTCTGATATGTCTATAGGAATGCACATAGCCAAGATTTGCCAAGTAATTATGAATAAAAATAAAACTTAAGGACTTACACGACCAGATAGTAAAACTTACTATATGCCATAATTAAGAGAGTACTCTATTTGCATAAGGGTAGACAGACCAATATTAAGAGTCTAAAAATAGGCCTACTTATACAGTATGTGGTTGCATCAAAATCCCGCTGCAATTCAATGAGGAAAAAGATAATGTTAGCAAAAAACAGTCAATTATATATCCATATGGGAAAAATAGTGATCCTTTGCCTGACACAGTACACAAATCAATTTCAAGTCAATTATAAATCTAAAAGTTAAAAGCTCTAGAAGAGAGCATGCAAAAATATTTTAATGAACTGGGGTTAGGCAAAGGGTTTTCTAAAAAGAACCTTAAAAAGACTATGGTTTCACAAGGAAAATAAATAAATAAATTGGACTAAACTAAAAGCAAGAACTTTTGTTCAAAAGGCACCATTAGAAAATGGAAAATGCAAGCAAAGAAAGGGAGAAAACATTTGCAATACATATACCCAAAATAGGACTTCAGAATATATACAAATTAACTAAATCAATAAGATAAATCAGACCAATAACACATGAAAACATCCTCAAGCTCATTAGTCATCAGAGAAATACAAAATTAAAACCACAATATTACTACATACTCACAAAAGTAGCTATTGAAAAAAATGTAGAGCAACTTGAACATACATTGCCAGTGGGGGTATAAATTTATAAAATCACTTGGAAAATTCTTCATAATGTACTACGGCTAAATATATGTATATTCTAAGATCTAGCAATTCCGCTCCTAGTTGCATAAGCAAATGCACAGCAGAAATTTACAAAAAAATTTTTCAGAGTCTTAGTCTTAATAGCCTAAAACTGGAAAGGAAATCAATAAATAGTAGGAACAAGAAAAAACAAATTACTTCAAAATGCAATAGGATAAATCTAACTAACACAATGTTAAGTGAAGATAAGTCATGCAGAAAATACTGTAGGTTCACATTTATATAAATTTCAAAGACAGGCAAAAGTAATCCAAGGTAACAGATGTCAGAAGGGTGGTTACTTTTAAAATCCGAGTGCTAGTGACTGAGAGACCACAATGAAGGCTTCTGTTTTGCTGATGATATTTATTTCTGGATATGAGTGATTGTGTTCACTTTGTGAAAATTCATCGAGCTATATATTTTGTGTGCTTTATTTATATTTGTATTTTACTTCAATTAAAAATACTGTATATGATTGGGTGGATAAGTAAATAAGTAAACAGCATATAGTGATACTTTTTAAAATTGTGGTAAAAAACACAACAGGAGATCTATCCTCTTAAACTTTTAAGTGTACAGTGCAATACTGTTAACTATAAACACAAGTTGTACAGCAATCTCTAGAACTTTTTCAGCTTATGAGACTGAAACTTTATACCCATTGAACAGCAAATCCCATTCCTTCACTCCCTGGCAACCATCATTCTACTTTTTGCTTTGATGAATCTGGCTACTTGAGATACTTAATATAAGTGAATCATACGGTATTTGTCCTTCTGTGTCTGGCCTATTTCACTTAGCATAATGTCCTCAAGTTTTGTCCATGCTACAGCATATGACAGAATTTCCTTCTTTTTTATGGTTGAATAATATCCCATTGTATGAATAAATCATATAATCTTCATCCATTCATCTGTCCATGGGCATTTAGGTTGTTTCCACCTCTTGGCTATTGTGAATAATGCTGCAATGAACATGGAGATGCAGATATTGCCTTGAGATCCTGATTTTAAATTTTTAGGTAAGTATCCAGAGTGGAATTGCTGCAGCATAGGGTAGGTCTATTTTTAACTTTTGAGGAACCTTCATATTGTTTTCCATAGTGGCTGCATCATTTTAATTTCCACCAACAGCATTCAAAGATTCCTATTTCTCTACAGCCTCATCAACACTTTTTAATCTTCTGGTGTGTTCTTTTGTTTGTTTGTTTTTGGGGTTTTGTTTTAATGAGAGTTTATTTGAGCCAAACTGACAACATATGTTGGGGAGCAAGATCTCAAATGCTCTCCGCTTTGTTTTGTTTTTCTACAGTGTCCATCCTAACAGTCGTGAGGTGATAGCTCCTTGTGGTTTGGGTTTGCATTTTCCTGGTGATTAGTGATGCTGAGCATCTTTTCATATATCTGTTGGCTATTTGAATGTCTTCTTTGGAGAAAGGTCTATTCAAGTCCTCAGTCCATTTTTTAACCAGGTTATTTGACTTTTTGCTACTGAGTTGTAGGAGTTCCTTAAATGTTTTGGATATTAACCCCTTATCAGATGCATGGTTTACAAATACTTTTATCCCATTCTGTAGGTTGCTTTGTCATTCTCTTCATTGTTTCCTTTGTTGTTTAGAAGCTTTTTAGTTTGATGTGGTCCCACTTGACTACTTTGCTTTTGTTGCCTGTGTGGGTGTTTTTTTTTTAATTAAAATTTCTGTCTGGGCCATTGTGACTCCTTTCCTTCTGTAACGGTATCCTTTTTTCTACAAATATTTTCAAGGCTGAATAGACATTATTTGGATTCTTTTGCCATGTTTTTTGCTCAGACATTACTTGGCCTAGATTAGCTACACAAACAAAATTAGCAATTTATTTTTTGACCTCAGTTACCAATGCCCTTCTTCTGAGGACATAGCTCTCAGGAGGCATGCCATATTGTTTGAAGGGCAGCATGTCAGTCAAACCTCAAAAGAATAGGTCAGTAAAAGCTGAGGAAATTTAGTATTTTCTCCCAAAGGAAAAGCTGATGGTTAAGAAACAAATATTTTATTTTTTGTTCTTCCTGGGAACACATATATAATTTCAAACTTCATTTAAATGAATCCTACTGATCAAATTCTGAACAATTATGAGTTACAAATTCAATCACTAAGTTATCTCACATTTCTGTATTGTATTTTTCTCATTTTTGCTTTAGTGGATAAAAATGTTTTAAAGCTAAAGCATAAAATGACTAGGCATGAGCCCCATTACTTATCCAACAGTTTTGCTCTCAGAGTGTCATTTCAATTCATTCCATCTTATAATCTCTTCCTCAAACAAGCGCTCCATTACTTCAGTCACTTTGCTACTAAAATGTCATGTGACTAGAAATTTCCCCCAGCCTATTTTAGCACATCCAATACTTGGATGACTCAGCTACAGGATCTGAGTTTAGTGCAACCAGATGTGAAGATGAACATAAGATGAGAAAAGAGGGGCGACTCTGGGGTTACAGTACAGTAAGTAGGCAGGGCTTTCCCAATGTTGTATTGATAAAACCTGAAACTGAGCATTTTTCACTCTGGCTGTCTTAAAGAGAGTTTAGACTCTATGTAGTTACAATGCTCTCTGAGCAATTCAGAAAATAAGATGAGGTTCTTTCATCCAATGGACAACTTAGGTTTAATTAGGCTTGATGACTACATTCCAGCTATAAAATTCTACATAAAAAATATTTTGTATTTAAATAATATTTTCTACCTTTAAACATGCATCTGCAAATTGGGACTAGTGGTCGCCACCTTACCCGCTACTCAGGATTGTTGAGAAGATCATGACAATGGGTATCTTTTACTGAAAGCATGTGATGCCCTAAATTCTGTGGTAAATAGTTTATCTCTAGGAGATAAGTAATATTATAGATCAATGGAAAAACAGATACTAAGAAAAGATATATTCTTACCCAAGGTGATATGAGGCAAAGAGAGATATTTAAATCATGATTGTTTTATATGCACATCCATGATCTAAACTGTTACCTCACAGAGAGCTAATAAAGATATATTATAACTTTGAAACTTATATATCACTAAATTAATTGAAAAGGAGGACCTGGTAAAGTGAAAAGGGCATCATACATGGATTTGGCTTTGAAACATGTGAAACCAGAAGTTTGAAAGAGTTAATACTCTCCTGACAGCTAGGTTGTGGCTTCTGACCCGAGCAATCAATATAACAGGAAAGTAAGAACTCCACAGCAGTATTCAACTGTTTAAAAATTGTCTTAAATAACTCTGCCAGCAGGTATGGAGCGGGAATGGAATTGGAATAGCACATCATGAAATAGACTTATATACACCTTAATTCAATTAATTAATAGGTATTTTAATCAAGGCCTCTGGTCATTAAACAATTGAAAATTCTAAATGTAGTACTAAGGAACTAGAATGGTGATAACTAAACAAAAACCTTGTATTAAGGATTTATAGTGAAATTTAAAATCCATTCCCCCCGTTGATAGAAGTATTAGCTGCTACGGCACAGCTGAGCCCCTTTCTCCGGAAAACTGCCTTGACCAAAATTACTTCCCCTCTGCTTGGCAACCTGCGTGCAATGACTGGCTGATGTGGTGGTGCAAAGACTCAGCAAAGAAAACTATCAAAAGTCATTCCCAAAGCTTCTGTAAGGTCAGCTGAGGCCTCTGTACTGGATCTTGGTTCAACTCCCTTTGCCCTGACCCTTCCCAGGTTGGTTCCTAGTGCCTTCCCTAATAAACTCTTGCATACATGTCTCAGGGTTTTTGAGGCTATTTTCTGGGGAACTTGGCCTATTATAATGATTAATCCCAAATTGCCCTCCTGTCCACTGCTTCTTGTTCTACTATTATTATCAAATATGCATCTTTTTTCCATTTTCCCAATATCAAATGATGCAGTAGTAAATTTTTCACATGGAGCTGATATTACTTTGTGGAACTCCTGAAAATTCAATAAAGATTCCATACATAATAAAGCAATCACATTGAAAAATGATAGACCTTATGACTAAAAGAATTTTTAAAGACATATGATTATCAGCCCTAGCCAGTTTGACTCAGTAGTTAGAGCAATGGCCCACGGACTAAAGGGTCACGGGTTTGATCGTGGTCAAGGGCACGTACCTCGGGTGTAGGTTTGAACCCTGGCCCTGGTAGGGGCACCTGCAGGAGGCAACCAATCCACGTGTCTTTCTCACATTCATGTTTCTCTCTCTGTCTCTCCACCTCCCTTCCATTCTCTCTAAGAAATTCAATGGTAAAAATATCCTCAGATTAGGATTAACAACAACAAAAAAGACAAAAAAGACATCTGATTATCAGCTTAAGAAATTTAAAAGCACACAAATAGTTTTAAAGTTATAAAGAATAGACTTTAGTACCAAGAGGCTATATGTCCCTAAATTTGTAGACAATAAATGAGTTTTTCCCATTCTTTCTTGAATGAAATATAAAATCTAGGCTGTGAAATAATTCCCACTGCTTCACAAACCTGTGAAAAGTAATTTGATAAGAAGCAATGATTTGTGGCATATATAGAACTTATACAGAATTGCATCACAACCTTCACTTTAACAAAAATTAGACATTTATTAACCACCTATTATGTCCAAGGCACTCATCTGGATTCTATAGGGACAAACAAGATGATTTTTAGACCCCAAATATCTACAGACTTAATTGCCACTATTACTTTTCTTCATAAGCCCACAGTTAGAAAGAAAGGCAAAATAAAAAGTAATACATACAGCAAGCAGACATTGACTAAGTCCATGGGTATGTTTGTTAATAAGACAAATATAAGGACTGACTAAATGTCACATAATTAACACTTTTGTTCTCAGCATATATCCAAGTAATAGGGATATAGTACAACCAAGAAAATAATATCAAATGTTTCCAGGTTTTCCAGGCCTAAATGCTAAAGGTGAGGAAATCATGCTAACACCGAGCTCATTTAAAAAAAGCATTTTATCTTTTCAAAAGATTTTCAAAAAATTTCTTTCAGTACTAGGTATAAGCAGTTAGAGAGACTTATGAATGAATATTCTAAAATACCACTGTGAAATGCACACATGGTGTGTATAAATCTCATCATGTTCCACATCAGATCTACTCTTTTTTTCCCTGCTTTTCCTGTCTCAGTGAACGGCACCACCACCTGCTCAGTTGCTCAAGTTAGAAATCTGGAAATCAACTTTGGTGCCTCTCTATCCTTTGCCTCATATACCCAACCAATAAATTAATCCAATGTACAGTACACCCTGCTGTTTTATCTCCTAAATCATGTACTCTAACAGGGATGATATCACCCCCAGGGGAATGAAAATTGGTTCTTGGGGAAAGGGGGAGAGATGGTTAATTTTATGTGTCAGCTTGACTAGGCTATGCCACCCAGGTGTTTCGTCAAACACTAATCTAGGTGTTGCTACTGAAAGTATTTTTAAAAAATGATTAACATATATAACTAGTTGACTTTAAGTAAATCAAATTACTGTCTATACTGTGTAGACATCATCCAATCAATTGAAGGTCTAGAGAAAGATTTCTGCCTCAAGACTGCAGCACAGAAATTTTTCTTAACCTCCAGCCTGTGACCTACCCTGACCTAAAAATTTCAGCCTTTCCAGCCCCTCAATCTTGTCAGCAAATTCCTTAAAATCAATCTCTCTCTTTTTCTCTCTCTCCCCCTCTCCCCTTCCCTCTCCCCTTCCCTCTCCCAAAGGGTGAAAAAATATTTTCTACATAAAACACAGATATACCTACTGGACAAAAATAGATATTCAGTATATCTGTGGTATTAAAATGTTACTGGGCAGAAGACTGGTTAGGCAAAAATGTCTAATAAGTCTCCTGGCCTCCTGAGGTTGGGGAAGTATATGATAATGAAAAAACAGTGAAGAAACACTACACTAAATATTTCCTAAAGTATGGCCTCTTTTATGCCACTACCCTAAGATAGCACATTATTTTATTATCAAGAACATTTCTTCTTAAGGGCTCTCTCTGGGGCTATATTAGTCTTCCTCAAATACATCTTTTACACTATCTACCAGATCTATGTAAAATACAAATTTGACCATATCTCTCCCTTGTTTAAAACCCCCTGATGACTCTGGATTTGGAAACCTCTCATTTCTGCATCTGTAGAAACCCACAGACAGAACAAGTGTCCTCATCATTTCACAGAGAAGGATACTGAGACCCCGTTAACTCAATGATTTGGCCAAAGTTGCACAATATGGAGAGGCAACCTCGGATTTTAAACCAGATTTTACAATCTAGATTCCCAGTCTTCTTAGAACATGCTGTTTTGGCATGAGGCAGACCAATGCCTAATCTGGATACCATCAGATCTATCTACTAACTTGTGTAAATCTGAGCAAATGACTCTTTTAGAGAACCAGGTTCCTAATGTGTAAAATATACCCTCCTCTCAAAATTGATATTAGGGTTAATTAAGCTAACACACACATATATATATGTGTACATATAATTGCATATGTGTGTACATGTATATACATTTATACACATATGTAAATGTGTTCATGTGTGTGCATGTGTATATGTGTGTGGATGGATAGATAGGTGGTAGGTAGGTAGATAGATAGATAGATGATGATAGATAGATAGATAGATAGATAGATAGATAGATAGATAGATAGATGATAGATAGATAATAGATAGATGATAGATAGATGATAGATAGATAGATAGATAGATAGATAGATAGATAGATAGATGATAGATAGATAGATAGATAGATGATAGATAGATAGATGATAGATGATGATAGATGATAGATAGATGATGAGGATAGATGATAGATGATAGATGATAGATAGATAGATAGATGATAGATGATAGATAGATAGATAGATAGATAGATAGATAGATAGATAGATAGATAGATGATAGATAGATAGATAGATATAGATAGATAGATGATAGATGATGATAGATGATAGCTAGATGATAGATGATAGATAGATGATAGATAGATGACAGATGATGATGATAGATGATAGATAGATGATAGATAGATAGATGATAGATAGATAGATAGATAGATAGATAGATAGATAGATAGATAGATAGATAGATAGATGATAGATGATGATAGATGATAGATAGATGATGAGGATAGATGATAGATGATAGATAGATAGATGATAGATAGATAGATAGATAGATAGATAGATAGATAGATAGATAGATAGATGATAGATAGATGATAGATAGATGATAGATGATAGATAGATAGATAGATAGATAGATAGATAGATAGATAGATAGATAGATAGATGATAGATAGATAATAGATAGATGATAGATAGATAGATAGATAGATAGATAGATAGATAGATAGATAGATGATAGATAGATAGATGATAGATAGATAGATAGATAGATAGATAGATAGATAGATAGATAGATAGATAGATATAGATAGATAGATGATAGATGATGATAGATGATAGCTAGATGATAGATGATAGATAGATGATAGATAGATGACAGATGATGATGATAGATGATAGATAGATGATAGATAGATAGATGATAGATAGATAGATAGATAGATAGATAGATAGATAGATAGATAGATAGATAGATAGATAGATGATAGATGATGATAGATGATAGATAGATGATGAGGATAGATGATAGATGATAGATATATAGATAGATGATAGATAGATAGATAGATAGATAGATAGATAGATAGATAGATAGATAGATAGATAGATAGATGATAGATATAGATAGATAGATAGATAGATGATAGATAGATAGATAGATAGATAGATAGATAGATAGATAGATAGATAGATAGATAGAGATAGATAGATAGATGATAGATGATGATAGATGATAGCTAGATGATAGATGATAGATAGATGATAGATAGATGACAGATGATGATGATAGATGATAGATAGATGATAGATAGATGATAGATAGATAGATAGATGATAGATAGATAGATAGATAGATAGATAGATAGATAGATAGATAGATGATAGATAGATAGATGATAGATGATGATAGATGATAGCTAGATGATAGATGATAGATAGATGAGATAGATAGATAGATAGATAGATAGATAGATAGATAGATAATAGATAGATGATAGATGATGATAGATGATAGAGAGATAGACAGACAGATAGATGATAGATAGATGATAGATGATAGATAGATAGATAGATAGATAGATAGATAGATAGATAGATAGATAGATGATAGATAGATGATAGATGATGATAGATGATAGAGAGATAGACAGACAGATAGATGATAGATAGATGATAGATGATGATAGATAGATAGATAGATAGATGATAGATAGATGATAGATAGATAGATAGATAGATAGATAGATAGATAGATAGATAGATGATAGATAATAGATAGATAAAGTTTCTTTATCCTGCTCTGCTGCGTCCTCCACAGGTACCCTCCAAGTCATAGACAGTGGCAGCCTATTATGAAAATCAGCTGGATTTCCCCTCCCCTAGCTTCATGCCAATGTAACCTTATGATCATTTTCGCTGTCACCAGGCAGCAGCTACCCCGGGCTACAGTGGCCATGAAGTCGCGCCTGTGAGTGAAGCCCACACCAGCCGCCTCCTTCCTGCTTTCTGACAGTGCTCTGAACAGCCTGCGCCCGTGCAGACCTCTCGCCGTTCCCCCTCCTGGCCCAGGGACCCTCTGCCACCGCGCCCCAGCCGGCAGCCAGTGCCTTTCTGCAGGTCCCCTGCTCACCTCCCCAGCCCTGCTCGCCTCCCCGGCCCCTGCTCACCTCCCTGGCCCCTGCTCACCTCCCCAGACCTTGCTCCCCTCCCAGCTCCTGCTCCCCTCCCAGCCCTGCTCCCCTCCCAGCCCTGCTCCCCTCCCAGGCCTGCTCCCCTCCCAGCTCCTGCTCCCCTCCCAGCCCTGCTCCCCTCCCAGCCCTGCTCCCCTCCCAGCTCCTGCTCACCTCCCCAGCCCCTGCTCCCCTCCCAGGCCTGCTCCCCTCCCAGGCCTGCTCGCCTCCCAGCTCCAGCTCCCCTCCCAGCCCTGCTCCCCTCCCAGCTCTGCCCGCTGCCTGGGGAGCACTGCCCTCCCAGCTCCTGCTCACCTCCCAGCTCCTGCTCCCCTCCCAGCTCCTGCTCCCCTCCCAGCCCTGCTCCCCTCCCAGCTCCAGCTCCCCTCCCAGCCCTGCTCCCCTCCCAGCTCTGCCCGCTGCCTGGGGAGCACTGCCCTCCCCTCCCCTCCCCTCCCAGGGGCAGCCGCAGCCGGTGGGCCCTCCGCACGGGGGCTGCAGGGCTCTGGGGCCACTTGGCCCACCCACGGCCTCCTCTCCCCCAGGCTTTGGAGACACGTCCATCCCCACTCTCCTGGAGAGTGACCAGCTAAGGAGGCCACAATTTGTTAAAGAAGCTGCTACTCGTACTGAAAACACACCACTTATGCCATTGTTTTGTCCTTTACAACACAGAGAATAAAGCTACAGCTCTTCCTCGTGACAGCCCTAAATGCGCCTTCATGTCCTCGGGGCGAACATGACACTGATTCCAGGGCTCCTTTCCCCTCAGGGGACCTCTTCCCATTTCCTAGCTGTCAGTCTCCAGGACATGCCTCAATTTGTCATTTGTCACTCTGAAAATATGGTATCTAAACAGCAAAACATTAGTATCCTAGAACTTAAAAATATAACTATCATTTTCTTTTAACACTGTTATAAAGATAGGAAGGTATTCTGACTGATTCATAAAAAGCCATTCACAATTATAATTTTAATGATCACTTCTAATATACGCCTTTAAATTTCTCCCTTTACCATGGCTTTCTGTAGACTGATAGCAGGTTAGTCAAACACAACATTTTTATTCATTCATTTATTTTTACCAATTTCAGAGAGGGTGGGGGGGGAAAGAGAGAGAGGGAGAGAGGGAGAGAGAGACACATTGTTGGGTCGCCTCCCGCATGTATCCCCACCCTACCCTGGTTTGTGCCCTGACTGGGAATCCAACCCGCCGCATCTGGTGCACAGGACAACACTCCAACCAATGAGCCACGCTGGCCAGGGCAACATTTTTATTTTTTAACTCCCTCGGACAAATAATTTTTTTTCCTGCTGAATACTACTACCACTGATGGTAATATTAATGTGTAACATTAATTGACTATTTAAGTACGTGTCACCCAGCCCCCTAACCCCCTCCTCTCTGACAGCTGTCAGTCTCTTCTCTGTATCTATGAGTCCGTTTCTATTTTGTCAGTTTATTTTGTTCAGTACATTCCACATATAAGTGAGATCCTATGGTAATTGTATTTCCCTGGCTGGCTTATTTCACTTAGCATAATATTCTCCAGTTTCCACTACGTTTTTTAATCTCTCTCTCAAGAATCCCATATAAATCTTATCTTTCCCATTAGATTAGATGTTTTAATCTCCTCAAATTATTCCATAAGTATTTCTGCTTTCCCAATTTTTGTGACTTTGTTTCTCCAGTATTCCATCCATCTTTCCATTCCCCATCTCTCCATTGAAAAATAAAACCTATGGGATAGGTACTACTATCAGTATTTTGTAGATGAGAAAATTGAGGCCGTTTGCCAAAGGTCCCACAGCTATGTGTAGGGATTGGAAATTGAACCCAGGTCGATTCTACTACAAGGACGGTGCTCCTTCACCACCCTCTACTGTGCTATATAAAATCACTCACCAGTCACCCTTAGGGGAACAAATCCTCCCCTACCTCTACTGCAAGCCGACTATGACTGGTCTAGCCCAAGCTATTTTTCCCTGTTCTAAATTCTCACAGCACTTATGGCTTTTGCTTTGTGAGATTTCTAATAGTGTCATCATTTCTTACTTTCATGTTGGTATTTAGGTTTCTGGGGAATTGTCTTCCTATTGAAAACCAGGTTGAAGAGGTCTACAAATAGCAGCTAAGAGTATGGACCCTGGAGCCAGTCTCCTAGCACTATTTTTTTTTTTTTAATCTTTATTGTTGAGAGTATTACAGATGTCCTCCCCCCCTTTTTCCCTCTTGCCACTCACCACCAAGTTCCCACCCCACCCTAGGCCTTCACCACCCTATTGTCTGTGTGTCTGGGCAATGCATATATGCATGTAAATTCTCCTAGCACCACTGTTTTCTAGCAGTGCAATCTTGGGGAAATGACCCACTCTCTCTGTGACTCTGTTTCCTCATTTGTAAAATGGCCACAATAACACTTCAGGCAGAGTTGCTGTAAGGATTAAATGAGTTAATCTATATCAAGCTCTCAGAACACTGTTTAGCGCATTAGTCACTTAGCTATTGAGGGCAGGAGTCTGCTCTATTCTTGTCTTCATCTATTTTAATATCATATTTTCAGACTTGGAAACTAGACCTTCATGGTCAGTCTACGGCAGCCAAAGGTGGGAATATATAAAAAGAAATGCCCTTTAGAATTACACAGGCATGGGGTGAGAATTATCCTGGGTTTATAGGTTGACTCCAAGCAAGGCAAGGCAAAATGTCCCGAAGCAAACTTGACTGTGACTCAATTAAAAGAACTATTATGATGACCAAAGGCAAAAGGTGGAAAACCACTCTATAGATAGTAACATGGCAAATAAATGTTCACTAGTATTTGAAAGTGACAAGATGATAAGACATTTCAAGAACTGGATGTTCCTTATTCATGTGGAATCTGAAACTTACCTTCTCTGAAAATGTACAAATGCTTCATTGATGACATTCATGGACATGCTAAATCATTGTTATAAATTATACAAAACAAGGGTTGAAAATTTACTGTGTCTCTGCTAAAGGGAAAAAAATTTAAACTTATCTTTGTAACCTGAAAAAAAACAGGCACCATAGGGAAGAACCATGCCTTTAAGTCCAGTTTCAAAAGTAATTTAAATTCTGGAGATTCCTAAGATTGGAATAAACTGGACTAAGCCTTGAAGACAAAGCATTGCTGTAACTATCCATACATCTCTCTCTTACATAGAAATGAAAAACGCTTCTCTAAAAATGCATTTCTTAAAAGAAGCAAAAAATCTTCCTGCCCTGTTTTTATGCAAGCCACTAACCAGATGAAAATCACCTCTCCACACAATTCAGTTCATGCCAGAACAAAAATGGAACAGGAAAGCATTTAACCTTAGCATGCCTATATCACTCAAAGATGGATAGGTGAGCATTTGTGGATTTCCAATAAAACATGATACAGAATTATCTATACTCCCTCTTCAGTTCATTGTCCTCAGAGTGGCAATTGTACCTGCTACAGAAGCAAAAGCGATTTCTCTTGTATTCTAATTTTGAAAATGGGTCTTCTTAAAATCACTTGCATATGACAGTCACTCATAAGTGTGGCTGAACCAGCGCATAAAGTATCACCACCTCCCCCACTCTTCCTCTGGCCATGGTTCTCAAACATCAGTGTGTATGAGCTCTATGAATGAGTGCTACTGTGCAAATTCTATACTCACCTTCTTCCAAAGAAATTCTGAATCAAGGGGTATGACTCAGGAATTTAAATTTGTGAACAAATATTCTAGGAGATCCTGATGCAGGTAGTTTAGTGACTATATTTTGAGAACATTACCCTTTAGTTAATTTCTTGAGTAATGATAACAATGACTAACATGGACTAAGCTTATCTTTCTTGCCAAGGGCTCTATATGAATTACTTCATTTAATCCTTATGGAAGTCCATGAAATAGCCTTTGATAGCACAGCATTTTGCAATGAAGAAATTAAGACTTGGAGAAGTTAAGTAATTTGTACTAGGTAACAGAGTTCATGGAAGAGGCAGGATATGAACCCAAGTCTGTGTGATGCCAAAGTCCAAGCTTTTAACAAGTACATTCTTTTGCAAAAATCAAAGTCTGTATGCTGCCAGTGGTTTTCCTTAGCAACATACCAGTAAAGGTCATCCACAAGTTTGGTAAAAAAATTGATCATTCATTCATGTTTACGACATTTCATCATTTGACAGTATCTACATGTATTCTGGATGATTGGTCACCAAGGTCTCATGTCCCATCGGGGAACAAAACAATCAACAACCTAGTCCATTCTAAATGAGAACATTCATTTCAAATTAGTGTCAAAAATTAGAGCTTCCTTCCTTTTGGAATGACAACAAAAGTATTTATCAGATACTTGTACTTTATTCTTCCTACTAAAACATAAGGAGTGAAAGTATACAGAACAACAGATTCATCAGAGATGTATCAAGTAAACATTTGTTTCAACAGTGAAAAAAATATTTTTCCATTTGCAACATTAACATAAAATAGATTTTAAGAACTGATATTTTCATGAAGACTACAGACAGGTCCCTGAATTCCTTCTTCCACATCTGTGTGAAAGATCCAGCACTAGGAAAACAAAAGGAATTCTCCACCAGGCCACTCAAAGGAGCCCCAGTCTCCTCTCTGATGGTGGCATTGGGAGTGGATTTTCAGCTTCCCTGGCAAGGGCCCAGGGAAAAAGCCAGGCAACGGAACCAAATGGACCTGCGTTACAAGCCCGTTTAGCCATTTAGTAGCTATAGATCTTTTAGCAAGTTCTTAACCTTTCTCAAGTTCATTTTTTATCATTGTAAAATTGGAATATCAATATCCACCTTACAAGGTTACCATGAGGATTACAGTAGTAAAGACAGACGAAACTCTTCCCAGAGCTCCTGGTAATAAATGGTGGCGGTGCCTGTTCTGTTCTTGTCACCTTACCCATCTGGATCCCTGTGCCCTCTGCCTCTCACCATCGCTTGTGAATCTGGGTTGAGTCATACCTCCTTACCATGTTCTGATATACAAGGTGGCGCTCAATAAACATTGGCAGGACTAAACTAAATGCTAGACCAAGCTTCCTGTCACAGAATATTCCTTCTGATGTTTTAGGAAGTAGGGTCTTTGGGCCCCTTTAGGTCTGAGCCCTTTCTCTAAGGATTCTCAAGAGTGGTTTAACCACTTCTAAGCCTTTATGCAGCCCCCACTTCAACCACTCTGCCAGTGAATCAGCAGGTGTCTTAATCAGGAAGCAATGACTTGCTTTATGCAAGATTAGCAGAGAGAGAATTGATCCCATAAGGACACAGGAATAATTAACTACCTGTTCATTTATTTTGTAGATTCACAATAGCTGGAAACACAGCTTCCAAAAATAATTCATCCCTGTATGCATATAACTCAACAACCCAGGGCCACAAACAGAAGGGTGTTTCTGTTAATGGTAGAAGAAAATTGGGCATTGAGTCTTCCCATGAAGAAAAGTGAAAAAACATCAATAGGCTTGCAAAAGTTAGCAGTAATACTACAAAAGACGCTATCAGGAATGTGGGAAGCGGTTTGAGCCACTGGCAGACTTTTTTCCTGTAAATGTAAGCTTTGTGAGTAAAGGGACCATGATAGTTTCCTGCCATATCCCCAGACCCGGTACATTCTTGACACATAGTTATGTGCTCATTTTGAATTTGATTAATAAAGAAACAAATGAACAAATAAACCCAGAGAAGAACATTTTGTGGAACTAACTGAGGTTAGATTAAGCCCAATTGAGCCTAATTGAGGCTGCCATGCCTTCATTTCCACTGTTTATGAAGTTAGAACTAGAAAGCGAGGCAGGCAATCTAAGGAAGAAAAAAGAGAGCCAGGCGATAAATTCTGTATATGAGGATATTCAGCCTTACATATGAGGAATGACCCAACATATGCAAAATAAAACTAACATGGATGTCATTTTACCTAATCAGGTTTGCAAAAATTAAAAACCTTTATAATATAAAAGAGTGAAGGGTATGTGGAAAAGATACTGTTTCACACTGTAAGTGAGAGTATAAATTGGTAAAGTCTCTTCGGAGGGTAACTTTGGTGTTCTCTCTTAAAACCTTCAATATGCATCCTCAGGGACCTAAACAGTCTAGGTGTAGGTATAAAAAGACTAATCTAAATACATAAGAATGTGTGTGTAAGGATGTTCACTGCATCTTTCCTTGAGGCCTTGAAAACTTAAACACAATTTAAATCTTTAAACAGGAAATAGGTAAAGTGAGATATGACTGTGCTACTAGAATCGCATATTTGCAGTAAAAAATAATGTAGTAAATCCAACTATACCCATGTGGAAAACTCTAAAAATATTACTGAGTGAAAAAAAAGAAAATTAAAAAAAAATAACCCCAATAGAGTCTACCATTATTTAAACAAGTTGACCACACACCACACACACACATAAACTGTACTATATATATTCTGAGAATATACATATATATATATATCTGCTAACCTGCAAAAACCAAGGTCTGGAAGAACACTAGTAATGGTGGCAGTCTCTGGGAATAAAAGTAATTAGGGGTTTTAGTCAAGGGGGCCTTGCCTGTGATGCATTAATTATTATGAAAAGCATGTGTTCGTATGTTACTTGTGACAAGAAAATTACACCAAGGGGAACACAGGAACAGCAACACCTCTTGCCATTTTAATTAATAATTTTATCTAGAGTACTCTTCCTCGGGTGGTCTCAAGTCTTCAAGGAAACAAATTTATTCATTGATATATTCGGCCCGTTGGTCAGTATTTCATCAAAGCAGTAATGACTATTTCCATGTGTCAGAAAGTATGTATGGTATAACTGGAATCACACAGATAAACAAGGTATATTCTGGTTCTCAAAGAACTTAGCAGCCTTACAAAGATTTATAGATTCCATTCAACCTATGCAGAAATTGCAGTATTTTCCCCCTTTGATAAGAAACGACATGAGTTTGTCTCAGCTGACTAGTCAGGAAACTGTTGATTAAATGTACCACATGAGATCAAAACAGTTTTAATTAAGAATTACTGTTATCTGAAAATGGGTACATGCTGGGAAGCACTTCCTGATCTGTTCAATGTTCAGGCTTTAGTCAGGAAATAGCCAATTAACTTTCCAAACTTTCTTTACCCGCCTGGTGGTGACATCCTGAAATGTTTTAATAAGTCCTGCAGGCACCAAACATGTTCCAGATTTCAAGAGTGATTTCACGTGCCATGAACATGTAACCAAGATCTGCCAGAGAACTGCTTTAAAAGCATCAGCCCCCAAGTGTGGTCCTTCCTCAGCAACTAGTCATGCCCTGGCACACTGGACTTAATCAACAGAGTATTCCTCTGCTACCTACTGGACATATGCATGCACGGAAAAGGGTCTCCAGAGAAGCATTGATTAAAGCTTTAATTTGATCCAAGGGGGCTCACAGATTCTCTTCTCAGGTACTTTAATGTTGGCCTGACCCAGAAAAACCAGGGTGGATGATGCCCCCTTGACTGCTCATTATTTACCTGCTGAGCTTTCAGTATGCTGCAGCAGTGCATTAAACATTGTAGACACCATGACCCTGTTCTCAGAAACTCCTGCCTAATCAGGAGACTCATCCATTCATTCTGCATCTATTTATTTACTGCTATGCTAATCACCAGGCTTAGAAAGATGAGAGCCTGAGTCATTGAACTTCTAAGAACTCACAGCCCAGTAAAGAGACTCAGCTCCTGGAGACCATGTCTCATACTTCTTTGCACTCACAGCCCCAGGACAATGCCTAGCACACTCAGCAGCTCAAAGTTTGTTGACTAAATGAGGAAATCAACATATAAGACTTTGTCTTTGCAAAAACATAATCAATATAATGGTCACCATAATGATAGTATTAAAAAAGTGTTATAGTTTAGGGTTAGGGTTTGGGGAAAAGAGCTCCTGGAACTATTTATAGGTCAGAGTGACAAGAAAGACTCCTCATAGAAGTGCAATATTTCATCTGGAACACAGTTGCTTATCAGGAGGCTCGCATAAGAACTAAAAGGAATGCTAGCAACAAATGTGGATCAAGATACTGCTTTTAAAGACCTGTACTACTAGACTCATTGGCAGCAAAATTTCCAAATGCCTATTTCCTACAGTGTGTGTGCATGCGTTTTCCCTTTAACTTCTCTGCTGGAACTTAAAAAAAATCAGATGTGAAGTTAAAAGTACAAAATTTAAATGCCACTGAATGGAAAGTAAAAACGTCGCACAATATTAATGCAAATCTATAGGTTAAAAATATATTTAGCATCATAATTGTCAAAAATTATCCATAAAAATGAAAAATGTGCTACTGCACATATAATGTCATCCTTCAAGTTCAAAGCTGACACTATTTTTATCTCTGTGTGGGGAACATGTTAAAAAAAAGGAAAAAGAAAATCCAACAGCTTTTTTCCCTGCCTTATATATGTAGACTAGTTCTTGGCTGGCAGTTTCTGTTTCTATTCAGAGGAATATTCTCCATTTTCTAAGACTGAGACATGCCATCTATGATTTCCACGGAGCAGGGTTGGACTGTCTGCGAGAATTATTTAACATATTCCACAAACATGTAGAATCTAAGAATCAATAAAAGCCAACAAATTATAGTCCTGTAGGTTTTTAAATGGGCTAATATACAGTATATTATTTTATTCTCACGTCAACTTTCATGCAGGTATTATCTTCATTTTATAGATTCATTCATTCAACAAACATCTATGAAACACCTACTATGACTCAGGTACTATTCTATGCCCAGAGTTAAAATTATGCAAAGTGGTAAAATAAATCCTTACGCTCATAGAGTGTACTCAATTGTGAGAAACAATTAATAAACAAATAGATAAGTTAATGGTAGTGATAAGTACTGTGGAGAAAAAAATAAAGCAAGCTAAAAATTACAAGGATTATGTGTGCCTGTGTGTGTGAGGGAGTGCTCTATAGGGTCACTCAGGAAGGCCTCACTAAGAAGGAGTAATTCGATTGGAAAAGAACCGGGGAATGAGCCATGAGGACAGCTGGAGGAAGAACATTACAGGCAGAGGAAAAAGCCAGTGCAAAGGCTCAAGGTGGGAGCACGTCTGGAATGTTCAAGGACAGTGTGGTTGGAGTGGAGTGAAGGAAGAGGAAAGGTAGGAGGAGATGTCGGAAGGGCACATGTGCTGTATAAACAGACTTCAGCTCTCGCTTTCAGTGAGATCAGCATCCAGGAGAAGACTTACAGAGAAGTGCCATTACCTGACCTGCATTTTTACAGAAAATAGGTTGTTGGGGACCAAAGCCCAAGGAGGGAAACAAGTTCAAAGACTGTTATAGTAATCCAGAAGGTGATGGCTCTGTGAACCAATGTGAAAGCAATAGAAGATGTAAGAAATGCTCAGATTCTTGATATATTTCCAAGGTCAAGCCATCAGGATTTACTGATGTGCAGGGTGAGAGAATGAGAGAAATCAAGGATGACTTCAATATCTTTGGCCTAAGCAATTAGAAAGACAAAGTTATCATTTCCTAAGATCGGGAAGGCTGTGATAGAAATAGGTTTGGTAGGTAACACAAGAGCTCTGTTTTGGACAAGTTTGAAATGCCTGTTAGATAATCCAGTGGAGATGTCCAATAGGTTACTGAATAGATCAATCTGGAGATCAAGTGAACAGTCTCTATTGGAAACATATATTTGGGTCTCATTAGTTAAAATGGAATTTAAATCCAAGAGATGAGGTGAAATCATCTAGCGAATAATAATCATACATAGAGAAAAGAAGGGGTCTTAGGACTGAGCCCTGAGCTATTCTGAAATTTAAATGTAAGGAGATGAGGTAGAACCATTGAAAGAAACAGAGCCACAGTAACTGCTCTGGTAGAAATAGAACCAGGGAGAGAGAAGTGACCTCGAAACCAAGTGAGGAAAGTTTTCAAAGAGGAAAGAGTATTGAACAGAGGTAGGTTAAGATGAGAACTGAGAATCCATCTATTGGATTTGTCATCATGGAAGTCCATGGTGATCCTGTTAAGAGTAATTTCTCAGTGTTTTAGAAACAAAATCCTAAGTAAAATTGGTTGAAATAAGAATGGGGAGGCAAAGGGGTCGGTGGTGGGGCACGAAGGGGGCTTAATATATGGTGATGAAAGAAGATTTGACTTTGGGTGGTGGGCACACAGTGCTACATATAGACCTTGTATCATAGAAATCCACACCTGAAACCTATATGATCCCACCCCAATAAATTTAATTTAAAAAAATAAAAATGGGAACACAGGAATTGAAGATATAGCGTTAGAGTATAGATACTTCTTGTGGATTTTGCTATAAAAAGAAGCAGAGAAATGGGGCAGTAACAAAAGAGTGGCAAGATAACGTGATTTTTTAAAAAGAACAAAATATAATATTGCAAGTATCTGAAAAACATCCATGGGAGGGATAAAATTGATGATGGATGAAATAGATAGAGAATTTCCAGAGAAATGTCCATAAGGAGGAAAGAGGAGATGGTGTGGGAGGGGGTCTCAAGTGGGGTACTAGAAGGGAAGTCAGAATATGTGAGTACAGCTGCCAGCAAGTCAGAGAGTGGAGGTGGGGAGAAAGAGCTTTTGAATGGTCTTTCCCACTTGCTCCTACTTTCTCAGTGAAATAGAAAGCAAGAATTTCAGCTAAGAGTGAGAGTAGAGTTTTAAGGAGAGTGAAGGTATGGGAGAGTCATCTCAGAGTGGAAAGCTAGGAATACACAGTAGGATTAAGGGTGATCCTCAGAGTTCCCTTGATATAAGTAGTATAGATAGAAAATGAGATCAGTCAGTGTGGTTTTGGCAGATGAGGAGGTTATCAGGTAATCCAAGAGCACGTAACTGGTGAGTGGCTGTATAGTAGATGCCAATCTTGTCATAGTAAATCCAAGTCTCTTCTCGTTACCCTTCAACAACAGATCAACACAACCCATCATGCCACCTCTGACGAGAAAAATATGAGCTCCTTGAAAACAGGGACTAGTTTACCACGGTGTCTCTTAGTGACTGGCGTAATGCTTGGCACATAGCTGCACTCAATAATATCTTGAATCGAATTAAGCAAGAGACATTTTGATTAAAATAATATGACTTGATAAAAATGGGTTCATTTTTAATGTCAAAAGTAGCCCCTCAAAACTATGGGAATATCCCTAGAATTGAAATAAAGGGTGCTATGTAAACTGCTAGTTTGTTCTAAATCTTGAAGGCCCAGTGCTACCTACCACTCACACTTTGTGTATCTGCCTCCCAAGGAATTTTTGACTCTTGACTCTGTTGGTTACTTTTTCACAATTCTACTCATAGGAAACTTTAAGGGACTGAAGTAGAAACAGAATGAAAATGACAACATTATCTACTGTATTACTGAGAAATATATGGTGTTTGCAGCCTTACTCTGGTGCTATATTGCACCGTACTTGGACTGCCATCCATCCATGGTGTCATTCTAACTCAACAAAGCAGTCCATCATCCCATGCAAGTCTTTTTAGTTATGGGCTTCTAAAATTAGTCCTAGGAATATAGAAACTCCTAGATATCATGTCAAGGGCGTTTGATGATGCTAGAAACTGTTCTTTCCTCCTCTGAATATCCGCAGAAACACTGTCAGTGTCCTTCCTTTGTAACTTAACATTCCTTGCCTATAATCGTTCAATATCTTGTGTGTGTGTGTGTGTGTGTGTGTGTGTGTGTGTGTTGCCTTCTCAATTCGATTATAAATGTATTTGTAATGCAGTGGAGTGTGTATATAGTTGCTGTGTTGTTATTGATTAGCAGAGTGCACTACACCCTCCGCCATTCAAGGTCAGCCTCAAGATTAGCTTGATGCATTTTCTTCTCATGTAATTTGCACCACTTAGAGTAAAAACATCTTGGTGATACAAAGTCGTCCATAATCTGGCTCCTGCCTGTCCCTTCTTGAGCCTAACTTTAGCATAATGGAGTTAAAGTCACATATCCACTTTTGTTAAGGCTTTCCCTCCCCACTTCTACTTGCTTACTTGACCAGGCATAAAACTGTGCTGGTCAAGTAAGCTATTCTCAAGAATCCAAAGTTTATGGAAAGAAGAGGTGAAACAACAGTTCCAGAAGAGTGAGAACACTGAGTTGCCCTTACCTTCTTAGTATGAGCACTACATTAGGTGGTCTGTGACATGAAATTTGAAAGTAAAAGAAAACCTAGATGACAAAAAAAAAATGAACAATTGACTGGAGAAAGACACAGAAGCCAGAGGAAACAAAATTCTACCCAATATTGCTTGGCATGAAGAACCAGTAGCTCTCAAAACTGGGCTTACTGTCTAAAGAAAAACAATTCAATTAAGCTAAAGCAGTATCCTAGGATCAGAGGGGAAAGGCGCATCACACTTCCCTCTGAGCGCTATGCATCTCACTAGTGTGCACTGTGTGCACACACACGTGACTATACACATCATCCAAAGATCATCGGATTCGAGCCTTTTTTATGAATAAATTCATTTCAAATAATTAACTATGACATATCAGTAGGCTGCTTCTTAGCAAGGGTGGCTAGAAAATCTAAATTGTAGCATGTTTAAATCTTTTTCTTTCTTTTTTTTGGTAGAACAAAAGAAAACTGAATATGAAGCAATGAAACCATCCAGGAAACAGTGAGTTTAACGTAATGTAAATGCTTAATAACAATACAAGTCTTTTGCTTTTCAAACATTTTTGTGTTCATTTCCATATAACCCTGTAAAATCAAGCTGTCTTATTGCTCCTGCTCTGTTCATCCATCCACCCATTCATTCATTTTTATTTATTCATTGATGCATCCATGCATTAGTTCATTAGACAAATATTTATTTAATAAACTCTATGCCACAGGCATTGTGCTAGGTACTAGGTATACTACAGTGAACAGAACAGACAAATCCCTGCCCATTCTAGAGCTTATAATACATAATATAAAAGACACATAAGCAAATAATATGTACTCACAAATTGTGACAAGGGTTTATGAAGGAAAACAGTAAGTAATTAGAAGTAGAAAGAGAAATCGCCCAGGAAGAATTTGTGGGCAAAGAAGACATCTTTAAAAAGGTAACATTTGAGTTGAAATGTACAGACCAAGTCAGTTGTTCAGTAAGGATATGAAGAATAATCCAGGTATAAGAAACAGTGATTGCAAAGGTCCTGAGGCAGGGAGCGCTTGGAGCTTTCTACAGCTGAAAGAAAACCTTATTGTTACAGCCAGTAAGCGAGGGAAACACTGTTATGCTGTGAACTAAAGGAGACAGGCAAAAGCCACACCATACAAAGAATACAGGACATTGTTTCGGAGTTTGAAATGCATTCTTTCTTAGTTCAATGAAAAGCCATAAAAAGTAAGAGAGGGGAGCAAGATGATTAGATTTATACTGTTTTAGATTCCTTGGGCTGATGTCTGAAAAGGGGCTTGTTGTGGAGAAGGGCAGGTGAAAAGAAAGAATCAAGTTAAAGCTTTTTTTTCTTTTTAAGATGTATTCGGGTAACACTTTCTATAAATTTCAGATGTGCAGCTTTATAATACAACATCTGTTTCTTCCATTGTGTGCTCACCACCCAAAGTCTAGTCTCTAATCGGTTTATAGAGTCCAACTAAGAGATGATGGTGGCTTAGACTCTGGTGGAATCAGTGAAGACGGAGATAAATAAATTCTAGAAACATCTGGAAGTAGATCTGACAAGAATGGTGAGGGGTTGAATGGGGAAGGTAAGCAAGGAGGAAGGACTGAAGGAAATCCTGCACTCCAGTCGTATTGGCCTTACAGCTCCTCAGAAAGGGCACTTTTCCCTCTGCCGTAGAACACTTGTGTATGAAGTTCCCTCTGCCTGAATAAATCTCTTCCTCCCCCTTCTCTCCTTTTGAAGCCACTTTTCTAATTTAAGCTTATTAGCATTCCCTGACGGAAGCCTACCCTGACCCCTCCAGCAGCGCCTCCTCAAATGCCCTCGCAGCACACCACGTCCGTGTTCTCTGCGGCTCTCGTCGAAACTGCGCCTTTATCTTCCCCTGGGTGACTTTTTAACTTACTGGTGCTTCCTCCTTGAGGGCAAGCACTGTGCATGTTTTCTCACACCATGAATTTATAGGACCCACAGTGCCTGGGATATAGGAGGCACCCTATAGATATTTATGGGATTAGTGGAGGGGGAAGGGAGGAAAGACAGGTGGATACGTGGATTTGGATGAGCAGAAGGCAGGGTGATGGGCTGCAGAAGGATCGGGCTTGTTGAAATAATGCACGCGGAGGTGGGGAAGTAGCCTGGGTAAGAGAGCAGGTCTTCCAACAGCAGAAAACGTTTTTCCTTCTTTTCCATTGTTTTTCCTTTAAACGGACAGATGTAAAGAGAACCTGTCCTCATCTACAGAAGGCCACATTTCTGCTGCCAAGGGCTCTCCTCAGCCACAGGCCTACCAGGGGCCTGCACATGGTGACTTGGTGGGCAGCTTGGGCTTATTCTGTCTACATAGCACAAGGCTAGAGAAAGAAAAGAAAGTCCCCAGAGTAGGGATTGGTAGGGAGGTAAGGGGTGATTTTCTATCCACTCTCTAACTGTGTGAGATGTCCTTATACTCTGTACAATATTTTGCCCCTTTTAGGAGTGGCCTTGTAATTAGTTTTGTCATTTGTTTGAGTTACTATGGTATGTTTCAGCAACATAAATGTAAAGAAAGCCGCTTATTTTAAAAAATGAACGCTCAGGAAATGTACTCTAAACAATAGAGGCAAAACAAGTCAGTCAGTAGCTTGAAACAACACCATAAATCATAAGAAAAGGGAGTGAACACTGTGCTGGAGTTTTAGGTATGTCAACTGAATCCATCCACATACACAGCTTAAAGAGGTGAAAAATTTTCCCAGATTAAGTAAGCAGTCGAAGTAGAACTCTAACCCAGATCCAGGTGACTCCAAAGTCAATGCTCTTTTCAGTCCACTGCTTCAAAGAGTGCAACCAAGACTAAAACCCAAGTGCCCTGATTCTCCAGCAGTGTCAGAGGAGACTGAATTCTCTTCCATGGCCCACTTTCCTTCCCAGACGGTGTGGGCTGTCCTGATGCACAAGGAGCTGAAAGTGACAGGATTCTTTTGTTGGTGTCTTATAGGTCTTCCTATAGACCTCGAGTTCCAGAGAGTCAGAAAACTTCCATTCCATGCATACTTTAGAAAACTGCGCTTGGACAAAGACTTCGGACATTAAGTTTTAGCTCAGAATGCACTTTTGCCTCCAAGTTATAAATAGGGTACAACTTTTTAAAAAAAATGCTGACACAACCTAAAGAACAGTGGTGTATGACCAAATCCATTATAGAAACAAACTGATTCAACAAAGTATTAGCATCTTCAGAGAGAAGATATTTATAGGATGTGTTTTTTAATTAAGCTGTGGGTATTAAATTATGCAAAATTTTTACTTCACCAAAGTGAAATCTAAAATAGCCATCGAGATCAATTAGCAGTTTTTTCTAGGAGGTTAGAGATTTAGCCAATCCAGACTCAAATGGCATAGATTTTTTTAATAAGGTACTTGTTCTGAGTTGGCTGAAAATATATGGGTCAGTAAATTAAATAGTAATGTTTGTATCAATTTTTCTTCATCGCTATAATGGAAGAGTGGTTATTATAAAGTTTGCTCCTTTTCCACCCACTCCAATCATGGTCAAGTTTAGGATTTTGATTAGCTGCATTGTTGTCATTTTTGTTGCTGAACCGAGTCCATGAATCCAGGCTGGGAGGGGCTGTGTTTATGAGGCAGTCATGGGACTGTGCTGCCTGCTTGCCAACAGGACCTCCTTGAGGAGCTGAAACAATTAATGTTCCAAATCTGTGTCAAGTGCTGCTATAAGTTTTCTCCAGGCCAAAATTCGTCCAGACATTTTGTACAATTCCATAAAGGCCTGGGGAAGCTGGAGGCTGCTTCTAGAGGTTTGGCATTGAACCCTGCTCTGTACTGGTCATAGGAAGCTGGCTGTTGCTACAGACTCGGCCAAGTGGAATAGCTTCTCCTGTTTCAACTACCTGAGCCTAAATCTAACAAGGTAAGCCTGAGCAAGGGCTGAGCACAATCAGAAGAGCAGGAAAGAAAGTCACAGTAGTAAGCAGGTGCAAGAAAGTCTCTGTCTGTTCTTTTTTCATATAATTCAGCCATTTTTCATATAACTCAGCCATTAAAACAACATTTATTCATTGTTTTTTCCTGGAATTTGCAGATTCATTACAAATAATTTGTAATGTACAAAAAACACAAAGAAGAAATATTTTAAAAGGCCTGTAATCATTACCACTTAATCATTACCTGTCCCTATGCTGCATGGCCTTCCATTTAAATAATAAAGCTGTGCAATATACCCATCCCTGAATACTGTAATAGGAAAAGGTCCTTTAGGAGACATGTGCAGTATGAGGTTTTCAAGGTAGGATTATTCACTTGGAAGAGCTGTCATTCATGACTCATACCTGTAGCTGGCCTATGAACAGCCTCCAACACCCAAACCAAGAGTATGTGGTGGTGTCTGTGTTTGTTCCACAGTGAGCTAAGAACATCAAATAAAAGGGAATAATATGATAGCTAGGGAAATGTACCCAGGAGATTTCATAAGACATGCATTTCCTTTCTTTCTAGCAAAGGAAGGGAGATCTCAGCATTGAACTAGACTTGGAACTCCATAACTAAAGCAATTGTATATGTTTCAGAGGCTCGTTAACCACTCAGGGCTGGAAACCTTCTCCTAAAATGCTTTTCAGGGGCTCAAGTAGCCAAAATAATTACAGCAATGGCTCTGAGTTCAGAAATGACTTTCAAAGATATAAAAATTGTAATTGAAATCACTGTAAGAAAAAATCAAATCTTTACACTCTTTAAAAGAATATTAACTCATTTAAACAATCAAACTCCGTGTCTTTTGACCACATCTTTCACTTTCCAACATAAATCGAATGTAGGCCAAGCTGTCAGAGAGCTCATTGCTAAAATGCCTTTGGGGGACAAATATAGGTCTTCAACTGTAACCATCTTTAGTTCTCTACTGTTGATAATAATTCACAATAAGAACAAAATTAACATGTAAAGAGTACACACTATGTGTCAGGCACTGATTGAGGTATATAGCATATATTGTCTTTAAATCTGAAAATAATCTTGTAAGGTGGGTATCTATTTATTATTATTATTTCACAAATGAGGAAAGTGAGCCAAAGAGTACTGAAAGACTTACTCAAGTTCATATGGCTAGTGAGAGGAAAAATCTCAACAAGTTCTGACTCCAAAAACTCATGCCCCTACTAATTCACAACAATGGCCTCCGTAAGTCATGAGTAAAAAGTTAAGCAGGAAGAATATTAACCACCCTGAAACGACTATGCAACACCAAGACAGGCCAATGTCTCACAGCTGTTGAAACTCAGTGATGGTACTAAACCCAAGGCAAATCTCCTTTTACAAATCACCAGGGCTTCCTGTTTTGCAGTCAGTCTCTCACCCTCCCTCAGTGTCACCTTTGTCTCCACCACAAACTCAAACCACTACCTCAGTTACTCACAACGGAGAAGAGAGGAATTCACTACCCTGAAAGTCTATACAAGTTGAAACATGCCAGCTGCCTGCTCATCAATCAGAACCATCAAAGAAAGAGATGTCCACAAACATGAATCTACTAGAGAATTAAAGTTTACCCTTTAAAGTGTAATACGTTTTGTATTGTGAACTTTTAAAATTTTCAATATTTTTAGTAGCCACAGTTAGATATCACAAAGGTGATCCCTCTCAAAAAAAAAAAAAAATCTTTGGACATAATTTTAGTTTTTATGTGTTAACTTATGACTGACATTCATGAACATCAGTTAAGACAGTAAGCTGTAATGTACCAGTGCCCTACCACTGACTTACCTCATAGTTTAAGGACTTGTGCTTGTTTTTAGTGTTTCTTTCTCCATTGTCAGCTGCCGCTCCCCATGGCTGCTAAGATACCAGGCTTTAGTAATGTCTTCTACTGAATTTCAACACTCTTGCTCTAATTGTCTGGATCTTCCAATGGATTAGGTAATAAATAGCCATAATTATTAGACATTTCTCTAAATAGGCACGGAAACAAGGTATCATGGATCTCTCCTGTTCAGATACATGTGCTGAGAAATATTAAGAAGCTCACAGGGAGGTAATAAAATGAGCAAAGGCTCTGTAAATTAGTTGTGACCATGAAATATTGATTTAGTCCATGTCAATGTCATTTTTGTTTATTTCTAGATGATTCTCACTTTATACTACATATTAAGGTTGCTGAATACTAAATAAGTAAAATATTTTTCAGTAAATATAGCTGAAGAGCCTTTAAATCGGTGTCAGATCAAATACTCATTTCTTCCAGGGATTTTTCTGGACACAGAGACAAAGCTCTTGCATTGGAAAATCCATCAGTCCATTACAGTATAAAATCTGTAGTCTCAGTAATTTATAAATTACTGAATCACCATATTCTATATTAGTATCCCTCTGCAAACCTGTGAAAATAATGCTGTAGTTTATGTCTCTGCCATGGAATAATCCCTGAGAGTACAGCTCATATTCAATTCCTACAGCAAATGATGAAACCAAGAAGAGGGAAGGTAGAGCCTAGCAGCCCTCTTAAAGAATACCCATTTTTAAAACCCCTTTAACTCTGAGTGGAAGAACATAACAATTTCTAAATGGTCAAGTTTATGACTCTCTTTACGTAGTGGTTATCCGTATGGCCTTCTTTTCCAGATAAATCAGAGAAGATTGGAGATCCTAACAGTACTTTGAAAGACCTTCCAATGTGCTACCGTGGCTGCCAAGATGTTGCCCAACACAGCAATGCACAGAAGCCAGGTGGCACCTTCCACGGCACAAGGCACAGCTACCGTAAAGCAGTCTCTTCTGAATTATTTTCCACAGTAAACTCAAGAGCATAGTTTTAAATCCTATGGCAAAATTGGAATCAGAGCCATTCCATAGAGCTCACATTTCTTAAAGTGTTTTGTGAGTTTTCTGAGATAATTCCCCCTCTGGATTCTTTTCTAACCTCATGGCTACCACCCATATGGCCAGATGCACTCTAATCCCAAGGCAGACCAATTTAAGGCCCTGCACTTTGCAATTTTCCATAATTTTCCTAAAACTGATCATCTGAAAATGCCCTGACTTTTTGTTCTATAATGGGACTGCTGATGGTATGAAAATCTTGCCCTAAAAAATAAAAATTGTATCTAGTCTTTGGAAAGACAATACTCATCAAAGCCATCCTGGGTGCAATTTCCCAGCAGCAGCGTTAGCCCAGGGGACACTGTGTTCACAGGAACTCTGGAAACACCCAAAGAGCAGACACAACATTATTTATTGTATGACTGGGTTAGTCGTTTTAAGTGCCATGGTCTGGGTATTTTATGTAAACTGTATATAAAATAAGTTCACACAATAACATGTAGAGGGAAAAAGTGGGGGAGGAGCTACCAAAAAAGAGGGAAAGAACCTTTAGGATTATTCTAGAACAATTTACGCACAACACGTTAACCGGTTTCCATTAGGGCGAATGATCCCGACTGTGGGTGATGTGAGGAGGTCTGGGAGAACACGCTGGAACAATTAACACTCTAAAACATCTCCTCTGGTTTCTTTGAGGAGTGTCTGCTTTTATTGATTTTCCATAAAAAAGAAAAATTACTTCCATAATCTAGAAAGACATCATAGGGAAACGTTAAAATGTTTTTTAAATCAGAAGGTGTACCCAGACCCATTCCTCGAAAATGGCTTTCTGTGACTCAGAATACAAACAGCTCTTGTTAACATGATATTCTTATACCATCAGTTCCTTCCTGTCTGTCAGAGAGCAAAACCTTTCTTTTCAAGAGCTTCAATATTTCTGCTTTCAAAGTCTGAAAGAGTTGTTGTATAATAACTCCTGGAACTGTTTTTAATCCCAGCCTGAGTCCCTTTCTGAAGAAAGGCCCCTCCTAAATAAATTGCCCTAAATTAACAAGTTATTGCCTTTGTTGTTGTTGTTTATGTTCTCACTCACCAATTCATCGTGCCCCATCCATTTCTTTCTGGAATAATCTTTTTTCTTTCTTTCCTCTTACCATTTATCAAGCAATTGCTACATCCAGAAGCTATGTTAATATGAGCTACGCATTATCTCATGTAAATCTCAAAATATCCTGCCGCATGCATAAACTCAGAGAGAAGTAAACTGTGCACGTTCATACAGTTTGTCAGTGGCAGAGTTCATGTATTTATGCAAATCTTCTTCAATTCTAAAGCTTATACACTTAACTATTACCAAATATTGCATCTTTTGTCTTCTAAAATCCATCTTGAGACAACTCTACATTCCGAAAATGCATAGCTTTTTGTATACACCATCATAAAGCATAATGATATTTACATGTATTATTTTTCATATACCTTGAGCAATCCAAGTGTCAGTGACAACTTACAAAATGTGCTCAGTAAATGTTTCTTGAATGAGTAAATGAAAGTCGATGTATTCAGAGCGCCATATTCTATTTTGTCAATGCTTACATAATTTTTGAAAATATTTCACATATATATTTATGGATGAATCTTATGTAACAATAGAGATATATAGGTATAAAATATCCATCATAAGCTTCATAAGAACAGGGACTTTATTTTCAACTTAGCTTTTGGAAACTCCTCTCATAATATTATTTTTTTAATTTCCAGCCACTAAGGGTATGTTCTCATACAGGGAAACAAATCAATTATTCAAGAAAAATCATATGTATTCATATGTCGTATATCTAATTAATACAATCACACATGACAGCCATTTCTAAGTACTGGCCAGTAACTAAGGATTGTGTTTGGGGGGTTCCTCAAAATGATCAAATCCATGTACAGGCCGTAGCAATACTGAGTGTTCTAGAGACACACCCTGAAAGGCAGCAGCCATTCAAGTCTCCTGCGCCTGATCAAGTCTAAGGTCCTTTATTTCCAGGTGCCAGGAACTAACTCTTAGCCTAGTTCACTCCAGATTCAGATACCTGAATGTCTTCACCTGAGCCCAAGAGCCTGTGAGTCTCTTTTCATTTGTTTATAAGTGGCAGGGGCTCCGGGAACCACAGTGTTCATGTTCACGATCATACAAACTAATGAGGCATACAACCCTATTTAATTTAAAGTGTAGAGGTGAGGAAGGGTATCATTCTAATGCTTAAATAGCCATAGAAGGAGAGATCAATAAACACTAAAACTGTCACATTTCTCACTGGGAAAGATATTTCATTTATACCTAGTCAAGAAGTAATATTATGCCCATGTTTCTGTATAATTTGGGATAAAATTTCTATTCAATTGGAACCCCGATCTGTGCATTATAGTTCTGGCTAAAAAGAAAAGTCTTTAAAAATATCTCTTGGTCTCATTATTATAGAGATATGGAGTGTCAAAAAGGAAAAAAAAAAAGCATCCAGGAGGAGCCTGAGCACATAGTAATAGAAGCCATTTTCAAGGCATTATTTAACTGGTGACAGGCATCTGCAAAGCAATTTGGAGAGAGAGCCTTCTTAGGGAAACCAACGATAAAAGCTCTGCACTTAAAATGAACCAGGGGCAAATGCACACACAAAGACCAAAGCCTTTTTTGAAAAACTAATAAGGCTCAATTAGAAGGATACAATCATTTCGGAACATAACACCAAGGAACAGTAGGACACTGGGGAAAGGAACGTAGGAAAGAATCAGGTGAACTTGAAAAATGCACAAAGATAACAAAGTCTACCCATTTACTATGAATGTAAGTATGTATTAATTTATTTATAACCTGCTTCAGTCCATGGAAAATTTGAGACAGATGAGACATTCTCTTAACCACATGAGGCTAAGATCTCTATTTCCTGAGAGAAGAAAAAATGGAACTTAACACCATAACTATTTTATCCATCATATGTTGCTTTTTGTTATATAAATATGCTTATGTTAACTATATAGCTACCTACACATATTTCTCATTCTATGATGCGGATTAAGTCATTACCAAATTATTCCTTTGTCATTTTTTATGTACTTAAGCATTGTATATAGTAAGATATTTGGAATAAATATATTATTATAAATTATTAAAATCCCAGTGTTCTCAGGGCTTCTTTCCATCTGAGATAACTACTAATTGCATCAGCCCTAGTGGGAGTTCCATGAATGTTGTTGACTAGGGATACTAGTTAAGGGGCTTTTCTTTTCTCTTTGGTTGCAAGTACATCAAAGACTATTAAACTCCCCCAAACAAACAAAATGAAACAAAACAAAATCTGGATAACAAGAAAAAAAAGTAACTTATTGATTATCAGCAGATTATTGTGACCTTTTTACAAAACCAAAAAGAGATTTGAGTAAGCAAAACTGCAGAAAGGTTGAAATAGGGCAACTCCAGGGATCTCAACAACTGAGGTTCACAGAAATTTCCCAAACTATTGTCATTCATGTGATTCAGTATTTGAAGTTTAGCATCCCTCTAAGACAAATTTCAAACTCCCAGGAGAAAGAATCCAACTGGCTCAGTTGGGATCAGATATCTGCCCCTGGATCAGTCACTTAAGGCCAGAGGCAGACTCATAACCTAAACTCAGCCACTGGGAACCTTCCCCTGTGGATTGGGGCTAGTCTCAGAGAAAGCAAATCATACGGGTTGTGCAACTCCTCCAGAACGTGCCTGCCCCACTTGGAGATATAATTACTAGTAAGAAAATGGCACAGGGAAACTGCAATCAGCAGCTCCCATTCCGTGGCAGAAGCCAGAAGAAACACCTAGTTTCTAATGCTTTCACCTGACCATACACCTGAGAATCAGACTTTCATGTCAGCATTTCTGACTTGTGATCTTCAGGAAGGGTCTTAAATGTAGGCATCTGTTTAGCCCTTAATGTCCTACAAGAGGAAGACCTACCCTGGGATTCCCCGATCCTAAAGGGTCCAACGCCAAAGTAATAATGAAGAATTATTTTTAATAATTCAAAAGGAAAATTCTAACAATGGATAGGCTTGCAATAAGACTGGACAAAGTAACTAAAGTGCCACACTTCTTTTATTTGGGGCTGAAGTGATCACTGCAGCCACTAATCAGACATTTTTATTAGTGCTACACATGGATGTGTTTGATAAAATGGTAACACAAGATAATGTTGTACCTTCAGCACTTGGCACAGTGCCTTCCACAGCTGAGTTTAACTGCTAAATGTATCTAGTCCACAAACAAAATACCTCCAAACACATATTCAATGGTACACTGTGAAGAAAAAAGTACCAAAGGACCCTTGAAGGTGAGAAATGGAAACCACTCCCCTGAAAGGGTAAAATAGCGTCATTATTCCTCTTCATCAAAAAATGTGAGATAATTTACTGAAACTTAGCAAAAAGGAAATCAACAGACTGAAGATTCGTTCACTGAACCTGCACTGACAGAGCTCCTGTCATGGACTGGGGATCCCCCTAGAGGGAGATATACTAGGACCCTGAAGAGCACATGGTCTCCTTGGAGAAACAGACACATAAATCAGTGCTTGTGAGATCATATCAGAGATACAGTGAACAGGATGATCGATGAAGAAATAGAACTATGAGCACGCATCCTTTCTCTGGCATCAGCAGACTCCCTAAGCACGCAGGCCCCTCTGACCACCTGCTCACAAAAGCGTGGCACCTTTACTCCCCGAGTCTCCCGCAGGCCTGGGCTGCCTCCGCACTGCAGGGCTGCCTCTAAAACTTGACACCACCATCTCTCCTTCATTAAAGGCAATCCCACCTCTTCTTCCTTCCACCGATAAACAAAAGCAATCCTTTCCTCTTGCACAATCCGAGTGAAAAGCGGGCTCCCCCAGGCCTGCTGCCCTCTGACACAGGTGAGTCGCACTGCACTAGCCCACTGGCACCCCGCAGCAGCTCACGCCTCAGAGACAGACAGGGGTTCAAGACGCTCCAGGGATCACAGCACACTGCCGGCGAGGCTGGTAAATGAGGGCAATGCCCAAAAAGTAACTTTCCAACCTCTGGTCCCCATTGCACAGAACTTGCCTCATGACAGGTAAGCTGTGGGTTAGAGTGCACACAGCTCCCAGAAGACCCCTGTCACCTCTCAGGCGCTGCGTGAACAGGAGAATGGGACCCCAATGGGCCACTTCTGTGTGCACTTAGGAGCGCAGCGTGGCAGAAGGAGTTCGTGACAGGAGAGTTAGGGGTCCCGGAGTCTGGCCCCAGCTTTATCATTGATTCACTCTTCTTACTTCCTTCGCATTTAAATATCCCATTCGTGAAACAGAAATAATGACATAATGACTGTTTCTTTCGAAGGCACTGGAAAAACCTTTGATGAAAGATTTCAAACTAATGCAGAGACTATTATTACACCAGGAAGACTTGAAAATGGTAAATCCCTGTACTCACTGCTATTAAACCGAAAACACAATGACAGAGGGAGCGCATCCTTACCCTAACACATTTAAATCAAGTATTACTGAGAAAAAGATATGTGCAAACATATTCATTTTAATGACTCTCCAAATTTAAATCATCCATAACCCATTTAGATAAATCCTTTGCAAGTTACCCCAACTTAAAAAAAAAAAAAAAGCATAGACTTCCAAAGCAAAGGTATTTCTTTCTTATAATACAGAGATTTCTGAAAACACACTCTCCTTTCAAAAGGTTTACTCTACTGTAGAATTTCAGAGAATGTTCTAGACCATTCCACTAAGGTTGTTTCAAAATATAGAATTAATTCCACTTCAATCTGGCTGACCTTGGAATAATGAAATAACCAAACTTACAGTACAGTGGTGGACAGGCATCCAAGCAGGGGCTTCCACAGAACAATTCTGGGCTGGGCATTTGCCTTGGTTTTGCTGCAAATAAGGAAAGAGATGTTATCTTCTCTACATTATATGCTGCAATATATACTAGCTGACATGTATATTATCAATGTGTTTATTGGTATATTTATAAGTATAGGAGAAGACTGAGAAATTCTTTGGTACAGTGCTGCAGAAAATGAGGTGTATAATTTCTATTCTTATTGAGGCATAAGAAATTATCCTTTGCTTTCTTTAAATTTGTATTTATTTATTTGAGAGAGAGGGAAAGGAGAGAGAGAAATACTAATTTACTGTTCCACCCATCCATGTACTTACTAGTTGATTCTTGTATGTGCCTTGACCAGGGATCAAACCTGCCACCTTGTTGTATCGGGACGGAGCTCTAACCAACTGAGCACTCGGCCAAGGCCTATCCTTTGCTTTTTGTATTACTCTAAGAACTAGGTTTTTGACACAGGTTTCCTCAGCAGCTGGCCTCTCGGGGCCTCACAGGGAATCATCTGAGAACCCTCCTAACCCAGAGGCAGAACTAGTTTCTTCTCCTCCAGACTCCCAGGCAACAGAGATACATGCTGGATGCCTGTGCATTCATGAGTCGGGGTATAGAAATGCTTGTTTACTTGTCTCCCCTTCCCGACTGTGAGCCAGTTTTCTCTAGGGCATTTCACAAAACCCAGGCATGCAGAGTTGTACGGGACAGATCTTAGACTTCTTTCTTGTTATATCAGAAACAGAGGTGCAAAGAAATGAAACAAGGGACACAGAGGTTTGACATTCTAAGCCATTTGCCAGGCACTTGTTTTTACACAAGAATTTTATCTCTAGCTAGCCTCTTCTTTTGCTGTAACCCCTATAAATTTACTGTAATTGGCCTTTTAGAAAGAAGGAAGTGCTTCCTTTTAACTAGCGATGCTGCTCCTTCCCTGTAATAACAAGAACTCATTAGTGCTAAAAGGGGAGAAGGTGATTCTAATAAAAAATCTTTCTTATCTTTATTTTATTATGCATTCAATTGTAATATAGATGTACTAATAACAGTGTTAATAATAACAATGGAAACCACAGTTGTGTTTTATTGAGCTACTTAAATATTCTGGAGATTGTTCTGGACACATTATCACTAGTTGCCACAACAAATATGGATATAAGTATTATTGTGCCCATTCTATAGGAGAGAAAACTGAGGCTCAGAAAGGGTAAGCAACTTGCCTAAAAGATACTCTACAAGAAAGGAGCATGGCTGGGGTTGTAGCAAGCACCTGGCTGCCCCTGCTGCCCACCCATGCTCCTTCTATAAGAGGCCGCCTCTGGTATTTTTCATTTTCTATCTGTTTAATCGGGTTTAAGATGTGTCATCAACTAATATGACTCCATAGTATCAATGAGCCTAACATTTCTGACATAACTGGAACAAAACACTGAATTCAGTACTTGTGCTAAGAATTCTTTTGTGTGATTTATAAGCTTTTTAGAGTAACCTTTATTTAGCTGATCTATTATTAAGGCATCACTAACCTCTGAAGTGCTGTTTGAGTGATTATTGACA
This sequence comes from Miniopterus schreibersii, assembly GCF_964146895.1. NCBI lineage: Eukaryota > Metazoa > Chordata > Mammalia > Chiroptera > Miniopteridae > Miniopterus > Miniopterus schreibersii. The sequence continues at coordinate 27,532,694 of NC_138112.1, read as the reverse complement.
AAGTTACCATAAAAATGCACTTAGATCATCAATCTCTAAGTTCAGTTTTCTTGTTTAAATCAAAATATAACATACAGTTCCAACAGGGTACATGAGGTGCACTGGACTGGTGTCGGATGACCACAATTTCAAGCTAAGCTCAAGCATGTGCTTGATGTTATGAAACAGCCCGGGTCTCGGTGATCACATCTGTAAACAGTGTATGCCGTCTAATTCACAGAAGGGTTGTTAGGTGGTAGATATGGATTCAACTCAGATCACTTTCACACTTTGCAAGGATGATGCCAGTGAGAACATACAAAGTAACAGGACAATTTTATTTTCCTTTTCTGAGGCTTAAGTCTGATAAATAACTATAATTTATCTACATGTCAGGTTAAGCCTTTTGAATTTGATATTATCATTAAAATTCTATTTATTATTATTTCTAAATATAAGAATTTATACCAAACAATGTTAACAGTGAAGAATGTCTCCTTTGCCCTGGATGGGTAGCTCAGTTAGTTGGAGCGTGGTCCTACACCAAAGGGTTGCAGGTTCGATTTCCAATCAGAGCACATACCTAGGTTGTGGGTTTGATCACCAGTAGGGGTGCCTATGGGAGGCAGCCAACCAATGTTTCTCTCTCACATAATGTGGGGTTTTTTCTCTCTCTCTCTCTCCCTTCCTCTCTCTCTAAAAATCAATGAAAATAAATATCCTCGGGTGAGGATTTTAAAAAAATGAATGTCTCCTTTGTAATAATTCATAATTGTTATTTTAATAGTAGTAATAATAAGCTTGTTTTATATCTACATAGTGGATATCTTTATGAAGCCTATAGTAAAGAGGCAAAATTCAATAAATAAGTGAGCTGTGCTTGGGTAGAGGAATATAAGTGCTCACAAAATGTGATGGGGCCATAAATAAGGAGTGTTTGGACTTCTATGAATGCAAAGCACGGAGTGAAGAAAGATGAAAATCTATGTGCATCTCTGTCTCTTGCTCCATTATTACCTGAGTTTTGGATCCTAAGGCCTTCCCAAGAGTGTTTTGACCAAGCAGATTAACAATATGATTACATAGGGACAGACACATAAAAAGGCCTACTGAAGACAGACGCCCTGTGAACACAACTTATTTTTTAATCCATAGTGTGTGACTAGAAAAAATATCAGATTGGAATAGAAGTTAGGATTTTGAATTTCAGTAGAGCATTCCCATTAATCTGTTGGTGAAATTTTGGGAAAGTTACTTTAACACTTAAAACCTCACTTTTCTCATGTGTAAAATGAGAGGGTTTTATTAGATCCACAATTCAGTGTGAGAAAGAAAGTTTCAAATACACCCAGAGACCTTTGCCAAACTTCATATTCCTCCCCAAGAATTTAATATGTTTCCTCCTCCAAAGAGATGTTCCCTCCAGTTGACTCTCAAGTCTACCTTTCATTTAATTCTTAAGCCAAAAATCAAGACGGAACACTAGAATTCCCTTAAGGGCCAGCCAAAGGCAAGAATGTTGAACTCTGCCTGGCTAAATCAGGAGGGGCTTTTTAGAGGAGACACTTCAGGTTTCCAGAAAAGCTTTCAGGAGGGGAAAGGATGAGTCAAGGTATTCTTGGACATGATTAGGAAACCCCTCGGTTCTGGGCCTTGGAACCCTACGACTGAAGGGAAAGAATGATTCTATACTACACCAAAAGCTGACCTCAGCCTTTCCCCTCATTTATCTGTATTTCACAATGCCTGGACAGAAAAAAGTGCAGCATATGGAACAAATGAATCCTACCAAGGAGTGGACCTGGAGGAATCTAGACCTGATCCTACAAAAAATACAAGAGGCTCTTCTGAGTTTAGTCTTTGGAAAAGCACTTAAGGCGTCTGTCTCATCTTTTCTGAAACTCCCAGGTATTTTACAGATGAAGAAACAGAAATTAAAAAGGTTAAAACTTGATGCACAAGGGGCAAGAATGAGTGGCTTTTTGCTTGGCAGAACTAAAATAGCACATAATAATGTGTGTGCAAACCAACTGTGAACTGTAAAGTACTTTGTAAATGTAATGAAGTATTGCAATTTAAGTATTAATTATTATAAACATTAACATAATTATGACTTAACTCTTATTATCAAAATTATTAGAAAATACATTTTCTGACTTCTGGTCCAAAATATGTTCCAGTAAATCGAGTTAAGGGAATTTTCAAAATATTTGAAAAAAACCTCCCAGGATGCCTACAAATCATCAGTTGCATAGATATGTAGATTAGATATATAATGTATATATACACAGACATATAATATGTGTATATGTACACATACATATATGATTGTGCATACATGTGTGTATAAATAATTTTATTTGGGCAAATAAAGGTTTTTTCCAATTAATTGCCTTAATTGCCATAAAGATGTATAATTTCAGAGTAAGTTATTAAAGAGAAGAAGGAAATCAAATTTTTCCAGTTGCAAAAGTACAATATAGGTAGAAATATATGCACAAGACAACACATTGGAAGTCCTAAGACATCAAGATATGATAAAAATAAAATTCCAAAGGAGATACTATAATTTTCAAAGGAAATTACCAAGAACCGCTTTCAGGCCTCTGAACCCTTATCTCTAATGAGGGTATACAAGGGCTGGGTGGGTGGAGATTTACAAAGGGGAGGGATTTACTTGGTGAGGGGATGCAGGAGGCTCTCACTTTTCACCTAAAAGAGGCTTCAAAGGCATATACCTGGAGCTTGATGTAGCTCCTGGACTTGGGAAGCCAGTATACTGGGTTCTCACTCCCCCCTGAAAAGTGTAATGAGTGAGATAACATGGAAAATGGGTGGTTATCAATCATTTCAGGAGAGGTGGCTTCATCTGGGCCAGGCTGCACTTTCAGAATTTGTGAAGGCTCCAACCTGAAGCCTAGTTATGCCCACAAAGACAATGTTCTGTGTGGCATGGGCTGCTGCAAAACCTGGGGCTGAAGAAATGCATCATCACATCCTAGGATTTAATCAGAGAGGCCCAGAAAGGGAAACTCTCTAAGATGTGCCTGTGGGAGAAAGAGCCTGGAGCCAGACTGCTTAGGTTAACATCCCACATCCACCATTTATTTACCTGCTAGGTGACCCTGGGAGAATTGCTTAACCTCTCTTTGCCTCAGTTATGAAGATTAAAGAAATCAATACAAATAAAGCACTTAGAACTATTTCTATAAATAACCAGCACTATGTGTCAGCTATTTTCTTTGTAGTTTTTTTGTCGTTGTTATCATTATTATTATTATATGTCAGGCTCAGAAAGCAAAAAATATAAGAATCCCAGTCTGATAAGAAGTTTCTGCTCCCCATTTTGTACGCCTGTCTCATGCTCCAATAACCAACTAGAGAATGGGAAAGGAGAAAAGAGAAGCCTCCAGCATCCCCTTTCCCCAAAGCAGATGTCCCATCTGCATATCACGTAGTAGGGAAGAGGGTGTCTTTCATCTGGAAAAGTGTTCGGAGTTTTGATTAATATTTGGTGCCGAAAAATTTTAATTACTGAATTGAGATTGTATTTATGATTTGGAGTAATTGTAGGACTTTTAACCCCCTACAAATGACTAGAAATTCATGGGAAGTCACGGGACTGCTCGAGTTTTTAACATAGAGAGCGGGGTAGGGATTACTGACACTAAGAAGCTTCAAGCAAACAGTGGGGAGCCCCAAATAAAGCGGCTTCTATTTTGAGATCCCATGAGTCCTGCCTGTTCAATGTATCAACTGCAGATGCAAAACATATTTATGATTAGTGTTAACCTTTTTCATTCAATTTTGGGTATAATTCGTCATAATTTCTCAATATACAACACTTCATCCCTTCCTGGGCTTATCTTCCTACTTGCTTCCTTTTATTTTCTTAGGTTTCAAAGTTGTTTAAAATAGGTTGGCGCAATTTGTTTATAAGGAAATCCCTACTAAGACTGAAGCCATGCTGAGGAGAAATGCATTTGCCTCCTCTGTAAATAAAGAAAATGTTGCTGACCCATTCTCCATGGGATGTTGAGAATGAGTTTCTCAGTGGGCCGCCGTGGTGGTGCTAAGCCGTGCTCATGCTTTCCAGAATCTCTCGTGATTCCAGGTACGCATTTGCCCAGGTTAGCAGAGGTGCGATCTGTGGCTAACTGATGCAGAAGTGGATGTCCAAAAAAAAATATTCTAACCATCTGGTGACCTGGATTAATTAACTATGGTGAGGGATATAGACTCTGAATTCTCAGTCTGGCCACATTTAAAGATTTAGTATACATAAGAGCCACTGTTGTAACTTGACATTTCATGGTATCAATGGAGAAGAAAGAGGGCCCCAGGACTTGGATTCAGAAAGCATTTCCTAGGTGTATAATGGAATAATATTTATTGAGCACCTATCAGATGCCAGGCACTTGACATGTGCTGTTTGTTCATTCTACGATTACATTAACCCTGAAAGGTGGTGGAGGGGAATGTTTAATATCATGAGGATACCACTGGACCTGGGTTAGAATGCCAGCTTTTACACCTTCTAAATCTGTGGCCTTAGGTGAGTTTCTTATTCCCTGTGAGTTTAGGTTTTCTCATCTATAAAATGAAGAGACTAACACCTAGTTTAAAAAATTATTATAAGGATTATATAAGATTATACATGTAATATATTTTGTCCAGGGGCCAGTACAGACTCTAGTATTTGTAAAATAAATATATTTATGATATATAAATATTAATACTTATCTTATTAATCAGGGATTTTTCTCCTATGCAACTTAACTCCTCTAAGCCTATTTTCTCACCTCTGAGTATAAAATACTATTTACTCACAAGATCACTATGAAAATTAATTGAGAAAAAAGCACAAGAAAGTGCTTAGCAAACATCAGAATTTTTAATCTAAGTTTTAAATCTAAGTTGGAAAGAACGTCTGAAATACTGCAGCAGGTTTAAGTGGACTAAATTTGGGAGCCAGATTGACTCTGCAATCTGCGATCACATACTCGAAATCACAGGTCTGTAAATATTTTTAAGAAATATATTATAGTATTTTAGCATTTTGTGGAAGCATGTTCCAATAGTCCCTGAAGCTCTAGAAATCTCCATAGTTGAATGATTACTATGCAGAGTTAGATACAATAGAGTAATTTAAGCCAAGATTTAATACAAGATTTAAAGAGAGTCTTGTAAAATACTTTACATGCCATTAATATTTGCATGCCGTCACTGCATCCTGCAAAGATAACAAGATGAGACAAGAGGAACGGACTACACTTGTACCTTTCTCCTTACAAGAAAGAAACTCCGGACATTTTCTACTACTGCAGTCAATTATATTCTTCACTGGCAGGCCTCATCTATTATATCATAAACTACAAACTCTTATGGAAACAAAGCTGTGATTTCTAAAAAAAGTTATATTTTTCTTCCTGACACACTTTTACATTCATCTGTAAAAAGATAACTCTCTTGAATTAATAGTTACTGAGAAAGATCTAAAATTTCAGGTCCTCAAAATAATGTCCATCCTTTGAGGAAAGAAATGCCATTCAGAAACAAGATCAAAGCAATTCATTTCTATTCTCACTGCTACCATCCAGACAAAGAAAAAAAAAAAAACAGTGAAGAGTTTTAGCCAACTTAATTCTTCCTGAAAATTATAATTAACTACATGGGAAAGGAGACAATTACCATATTTCCAAAGAATAAAGGATTTTAAAACTTGAGCTCTTGATAAGACATAATTACAACCTCTTATACATGCAATTCATATCAATCTGTTCATATAATCTCCTTCAGTTTCAAAAATGAATATATGTTAGACAGTATTTTCTGAAAATCACACATGAAATTCCATCCATTTAAATGTACACAGTTCTCTGAGCTTTTTCTCACATATTTAAAATTCTGACAAAACATAACTCTTAAGAAAGGGGGTCAATTGATACTATTTTCCTTTGTGCCTTATCTTCCTGAAACCTATGAATATACATTTTTGAACAAATGTTAATCAATGAAAGAACATACAGGCTTTTGTAGATCAGGGGCCATAGCCAAGCAAAGCAGTCAGCCAGGAAAACTACCAATTAAACCTGTCCTCGATTTAAACAGAACTTCAGATTGCCAAGTAAATTACATGTGTATTAATTCAGGACAGTTTTATTTTAAAGGACTAGTAAGAAAGCACTATAGCTTGCAATCCTAGGAGATTCATAACAAACACCAGGGAGGGAGAACTTATTTTGCTACAAATATATGTTTTTATTTAGGGTGACTTTTGCAAATAATTTTCAAATGCTTTTATCAGCAAGAATATCTAGAACTTCTCTTTACATTTTCTAATCAGAACTTTACTTGAAAATGAATAATATACGTATTATGGAATACCATAAATACAGCATGACAAATTGTCTATCTCTTTATAAAAACGTAAAATATAGGAGACGTAGTTTTTCAAAATTAACCCTTCTTGAACTGTGTTTCATGCAACAACCAAATTCCTGCTGAGGTGGATGGTAAATGGTATGATTAGTATCTTAAAATCTGATTTTTGGATATTCTTTTTTTGAAATGAGTTTAAGTAGTCTTTAGGGAGAATCTCTATTGCTGACTACATTGCTGCTAGGGAAAGTGGTACATTTTATTATACTGAGGCATTTCTTTCTGGGGTTCTAGAATAATTTTAAGGAAATATTTGAAAGTACCTAAAAATTTTAACTCAGACCTTAACCACAGAATAGCATAACATCCATTCAAGGGCCCTTTTGCAAAGTGCTGGTGTCATCTAAGCTTAGTTGAGCAAATTCTGAGTAATAATCATTATTAAAGTTTTTTTAAGTTCCTTTTGGGGATTACTTGGGGTAAAACCAAGCAAGGTAAGAAAAAATCATAGTGGAATTGCTGTGCACTCATATTCCCCTCCTAGGCAAGTTTGTATTCTGAAAGCTGAGTGCAAAACAATGTATCCTGCTTTGGGAAAATCAACAACAACAACAAAACTCTATTATTTCTTCAATTCTTTAATGACCTAATAATTTAGGACCATACAGTCATTTTTGAATTTTCTATTGTATAGCTTTCAGGAAAGTTTTAATGTTTTTATAGAAAAAATACACTAAATAGCCCTATACAGGTGTGTGAATGTGTATGTATATAAGTTGCAGGAAGAAAGCATTTCATCCACTCATTCATTAACTATTAGCAATGCAACATCTATCAAACATCTGTTAAGTGAAAGATTCAATGAATATTTATGGTACACCATATTAGCTATAAATATGACTAAGAACTTCTCGCTCCCCATCCCTGTCTTCAAGAAGTTCACATTCTAGCAAGAGAGAGGCAAGTTTAAAAACCAATGGCACCACTAGATTACAGCTATTACGCAGATACATTGTACTGAGGACATGGAGAATGGCTGGCTCAGTCCAGTAGGACGGTATCAAGTAAGGAATTTGCAGAGAATTCTGAATTTGAGCTGAGTCTTAAAGGTTAAGAAGAAGCTTATCAGGCAAGTGTCATGCTGAAAAGTTGAGAGGCATTCCAGGCCTAAAGAAAAAACAGGTACATAGAAACGGGAGAAAGGAATTCAGATTATTTTGGGAAACAAATATAATTAGGTATAGTTCAAGCTAAGGCACGAACAGTGGTGGGATCTGAGATAGGAAAGTTAAACAAGGTCCAGAATGTACAGGGCCATGTATGTGAGGTTAAGCCACCCAAATTTCATCCTGCAGACCAGTGCTTCTCAAACCTTCAGAGTGCAAAATCAGCTAGTGGTACAAGGCAACTAGGGACTTGCTAAAATGCAGGTTCTGACTCAGTAGTTGCAGCATGGGGTTGAGATTCTGCATTTCTAACAAGCTCTGGAGGGATGTCATTGCAGAGGGTCAACAGCCCACACTTTGAATAATAATAGTCAGGGACAGGGAACCGCTGAAGGGTTTTAACCAGAATTGCAACATACATACAAGTTACGCACACACACACACACACACACACACACACACACGTGTGTGTATATATGCATACATACATACATGCATATACACATACATATATGTGTGAGTATATTTTTAAGGGGAGGTCCCATCCCAGTTAGCTGCACGGAAAATGTATAGAGGTGGGAGGATGGGAAAGGTAAGAAGAATGAATAGGAACTGGAAAGGACTAGGATTTAGGGGAAAATAAGAATCAAGATCAACTCTCATTTATCTACCATAACAACTGAGACACGATCCAATGGGCAGAGAATGATTTATGCTCGGAGGACTCCAGAAAGCGGACGTTTTCCTGGAACTTTTTACTTACGGTTACTTCATGGGTGAAAAGAATTCTAAATTCTAACAATTTATTCATGTACTGTCAAACCAATTTTTCAGGAAAGCTGTTGTCCCCTGAAAGGCTGGTTCAAGAACCAAATTACTTAGATACAAAGAAATGCGTATGCATTGGTAGGACTATGAGAATAGCAGGTGTTTGGGGGAAGGGTTATTTTCATAAGATTTCAAATCTGGGACTAATTTTGAATGCACATTGGAAGAAAGGCTGAAATATTTTGTTTCTTTCTCTCACCAGTAAATACCTATAAAACTGGGGAACATTCACTAAAAGAGAGAAAATCCACAGCACCGTCACTACACAATAAAAATCTGCCACTCGAGTGCTAACTGGCTAATTGAATCAATGACACTACTATGAAGTTTACCCTTAAGTGCCACATTCCCCAAAAAAGAGGAAGAGGAAAAGAAAGATGAGGAACATAAAAGAACATCCGAGATGACTTAGTGACCACGCACGGCCGCTACCCTGTATATCATGTGCAGTCACTATGCATTGTTTGGACTAGCTGTTCCTTTGTCTGGAATGATCTTCCCCGAGATCTTCACAAAACTGGTCCTGTCTCTTTTTAAACTCATTCACCCTTCCATGTTCCACTTATCTGCTTTTGAAATTATAGCAGTTATGGATATTTAAGTTATGTTTACTATTTGTTTGCCTACTAAAGGCCAACCTCCTCACTCCGTGATGTACGTTCTACGAGGGCAGGGACTTCGTCCAGTGTATCCACTGTTGTATCTCCACTGCTTACTCCCGGTACATAGCATGCACTCAGTAAATATCTGTGGGGATAATGAACACTACACTCAATCCTCCCAACCACCCTTTGAAGTGCTCATTATGACTTCATTTTATAAATAAGGAAACCCAGATTTAGGTTGATTAATTTGGCCCAAACAACAGAACTAATAACTGGCAGAGCTAGGATGCCAGCAAGAATCTCCAAAGGCTGTGCTTTCCAACACTGGCTACATTGCCACTCTGAGCCAAATTCAGTGATGGATGCCAACTGCTGTCCGACTGCCCAATACTTGATTCTCTGAGGGACCTCAGACATCTCTTGCCAGTCTGCCTGGATCACTGTTATTTGCATAAAATTAGTTCTAACACACATGTGGATACAGCTCTCATGTTCTCCACCACACAGCAATGCTAATGGTAATAAAGGAGCCCTGTTTAGTCTAAAATGTCCTCCTTTCAATAATTAGAGTCATCTCTTTCATGGATACAGTATTTTATAGTTTTTAAATACATAAACTAATTTGATTCTGTACAATAATCCCGCGAAGGAAGTAGTGATAAACCAGTATTATTATCCCCATTTCAGACTTGAGAAAATAAGGCTCAGGGAGAGTAAACTGAATTAACTAAGATTTATAATATAATGGCAAACCTAAGTCTATAACTTTATTTTCTGAACCTTGGTCCAGTGCACGTCGCCAAATTGCCTTTGGTGAAACATACATACAAGCCATGAGAAAAGTCTCTCAGGCAGATGTAATCACAGATAATTTGCTCTAAGAAAATCTTATCTGCAAACATTCAGATGAAATAATGGTTAAATAATAAAGGGAGTGATGAATTCTTTTGTACTTTATAAAAAGAGTTATGTGATTATTTAAATTTTGAGCACAATAAATGTGTTTCAATATTATTTGATTTGCAAAATTTGATTTGTACTTGTTTCCTTTGCAAACCCACATTTGTCTCATGAAATAAGATTTAGCTAAAGGTCTTAGAAAGGCCAATTCTCTCAAACTCAAACCCATAGCTCTTTACCGAGCATGTGGCTTTTACTCATAGTGTTGAAAAGGGCTAATGTTGTGAATAAAATCCTGGTAATGAGGTTTGGCAGGAAAGACTATTTACTACAGATGTATTAACAGATGACTAGTATGACTCATGTAATAAAATTCTATTTCATTTGTAAAAGTTTACTTTTACAGTGAATGGATATGTGTCTAAAAAACTACAAGTCTACCCTAATTTTCAGTGATTCGGGTCCACAAAACAGAGAATGGAGCTGGGGGCTTAATGAAAAGAACACCAAGGAAAGATAAGACAGTAAGGAGACTGTGGGCCACGGTGGAAAACAGCACACCTACCACTACAAAGTAATATACCAAGTACTTTATATGTCTTATCTCACTGAATCCAAATTTCATTCAACTAAACAAAAGGAAGGCAAACAATCCAATTGAAAAATGGGCAAAGAACCTGAACAGACACTTGTCCAAAGAGGACATACAGATGGCCAAGAGACATGAAAAAATGCTCAACGTCACTAATCATCAGAGAGATGCAAATTAAAACCACAACAAGGTACCACTTCACACCTGTCAGAATGGCTACTATCAATAAGTCAACGAACTACAAGTGCTGCCGAGGGTGGAGAAAGGGGAGCCCTAGTACACTGCTGGTGGCAATGCAGACTGGGGCAGCCACTATGCAAAGCAGTATGGAGGTTCCTCAGAAAATTAACCCAGTGATCCCACTTCTAGGAATGTATCCTACGAAACCCGAAACACCAATCAGAAAGAATATATGCACCCCAATGTTCATAGCAGCGTAATTTACAATAACTACGATCTGGAAACAGCCCAAATGCCCATCAGTAGATGGGTGGATAAAAAAGCTGTGGGACATTTACGCCATCCAATACTATGCAGCTGTAAAGAGGAAGGATCTCTCACTCTTTGAGACAACAGGGAGGGACCTGGAGAGTATTATGATATTATGCTAAGCAAGATAAGCCAATCAGAGAAAGTATCACATGATCTCACTTATGTGTGGAATCTAATGAAAAAAATAAACTGACAAACAAAATAGATGCAAAGACATGGAAGCATGGAAGAGATTGAAGAATCTCAGAGGCAAGCAGGGGGCGGGTGGTGGGAGGAGATTAACCAAAGCACTTATATGCATACATGCATAACTCATGGCCACAGACAACAGTGCTATGAAGGCCTGGGGGGCAGAAATGGGGTGGAGGGGGGTCAATGGGGGGAAAAAGAGGGACATCTGAAATACTTTCAACAATAAAGATAAATTTTTTAAAAACACTTGTGAGATAGATACCATTTTACAGAAGTGAAAACTACAGTTCAGCAAGAAAAATATAAAACCACTATATTTTATTGAATAGGCATGAGAATGGGCAAAGGGGCAACATGGCAGAAAACAGAAAGAGAGAGCTCGAATCAGAGAAACAAAACGGGTAAGAAGTCAAGGGCCAGTGTTGGGGTTTGGAACTAGTGTTAATGATGGAGGAGAAAACTTATTTCCTTTAATATCTCAACTTCTTGATATTTATGACTAGGCTCTTAACCATCTTTGCATCCTTTGTATCTTGCTACTCACCTTGGACACCTTATGTCCCATTCTCTCTCCTCTCTCCTCTCTCTTCTCTATCTATCACCTACCTACCTACCTATCTATCTATTATCTATCTATCTATCTATCTATCTATCTATCTATCTATCTATCTATCTATCATCTATCTATCTATCTATCTATCTATCATCTATCTATCTATATCTAGCTATCATCTATCATCTATCTATCATTATCTATCATCTATCTATCTTATCATCTATCTATCATCATCTATCTATCTATCATTATCTATCTATCATCTATCTATCATCATCTATCATCTATCTATCTTATCATCTGTCTATTATCTATCTGTCTATCATGTCCCTCACTGTGCCTTCCATTCTGCATATCAGCTGAATTGTTCCTTCGTCAGAACACCTTTCCTGGACGATAAACCCCTGCCTACCCTGCAACCAAGCCCATCAGATTCTTCAGGTATCCCTGTGTTCATTTCCATAGCACCCTATATTCACTCCCTTATCATGCGTCACTGTTATTTCTATAATTGGCTGTTTTCTCCATTAAACTAAAAGTTCCAAGAGAACAGATTGTTCATTGTACCTCCATGTCAGGCCCATGTTAAACATGCAGTAAGTACTTGTTAGATGAAAGACATGAATGAAAGGATGTGCTGCTTCTACCACAAGAGCAGATGCAACTGTGCACCTGCATGAATAAATAGCTTTGTCTATGAAGACAGGGCGTCTCAGGTAAGCCATGTGTTGCCTTGGTGATCTGTTTCACTTTCCCTACATAAAGTTCTGGTAGAAAATAAAAATTATTTTAGACCACCATATTTCTATGATGAGTCCATTTCTATAAGTAATACATGCCACTTTTTTTCTATTAAGCTCATAAAAAATAACACAATACTTACTCGCCTTGATAAAAATATATTTTAAATGCCCAGAAAAAAAAATTTATTGCCCTTTACAAATTCTAAGAGATTTTAATTCTTGTAAAAGATGGATTGATGGAGGCAAAGAGTGATATCTTATTTACAGAACAGATGCAGTATTAAGAACATCAATAAAAGTTTCTTTCATGCTGCCTGGTCCACTTTCATTTTGCTGTTTGAATTTTATTACGCATAATAACCTATTAAACATATTAAAATTAATAGTACCATCATGTCTTAATTGAAAAATTACAGCAGTAACTTGTTATATTGCAGTTGTCTTTGTAGATTATTTTTTAAATCTATTTTTTAATGTTCATATGTCTGGTTAATGGAACATCTGAAATGATATCAATGTTGGATTCACAGACTACTACTTTTTAAGATACTTAGTATACATGAGTAATTTTATTTGCAGAGATAGTATATGTTAGAATATTTCTAGGTAAGAGATAGAATAAGAAGACCCTCAGAGATGCAATGACATACACTCATTTTACTGACAAGGACACTGATGCTCAGATGCCTTTTGGTGCCCAAAGTCACAAAGTACAGATTTACTTTGATTTTTCACAGTTCCACATTTCTTCTGTTCTGGTATCAAATCCCATATGTTATTACACATGATACTTAAGAAGTCCTACACAGCCAAAGAAAATTTCTACTGACTGCTTGCATTCTATTAAATTTAGCCCAAAATATCCTGCCTGCTGTCCAGAACTGCTGTCCTATTGCCAATTATCTCACAGCCTGTCTCTGCCTTCACAGAGGCTAACATTATTTCCCTTGTATTTTAGTTACCAAAATTATTGGGATAATCTTTCAAGGATTCAAAACATATTTAAGAAATGTCCACTCTATAAAAGGTGTTACATTACTCAGTTGTGTCTAACCAATATTACTGCGATGACCTAATTTTCCTAAGTGACCACAACCAAACAGGGAAAGGACTAAAGATATAAATTGTGAGTTGCTCAATAAGTTATCTAATACTGAACTCTTTCCAATTCCTTGCCTATGCCAGGAATTGTGCTACATACTTTCTATACTTTACCACTTACACATAGGTAACATCGTATCCTTTGCACAGCTTGGAAAATCAGGGCTCAGGGAGGTTAAATAATGTATTCAAGTCCTAAACCCAGTAAATGTCAGAACAAGTAAAATCCAAGTCTTGGTCTAGAGCAGGGATTTTCAACCAGTGTGCCCAAAGATTTTTTTTAAAACATGCAACACCTGAATATTTAGTCAGGGGCACTGATCTCTTTTCCCTTAGATTGTCAAGTAAAAAAATGACAACAGCCAACACAAAATAGGTCTCTGGTGTGAATGCCCTGTTTTGAACCATAAATGTATAGGTCATATAATAGAGTGGCATCTTATTGTCTGCATCTCATAATAAAGTTGTGCCTGATTGGTTAATTCTTGGTACCAGAAATCCTTATATACAAATATAGGCACCAGATTTTTTTTAAGGTCACTTGGGAGCAAAAAGGGTAGGTAATTACTATTATTATTTATTTATTGTGTGTGTGTGTGAATCAACCAAAATTATACCTGTTTTTTGTCAGATTGGCAAAAAATATAATATAGTAATTTTAGTAATTAGTTTATGTGTGCCATGAGGTGAAAAAGGTTGAAAATTGCTCCTCTAGAGTCCTGCTCTTCACACTAAGTCATGTTATTTCTCTTTCTCAGTAGTGGCATCTGTGACAAAAGAATTAAAATTAAAACTGGATAGATTCATATAAAAGAGATGACTTAGTCTTCTGATGAAAGTGAATTGTCTGAACATCTGCAAAGACCTTGAGACCCATGTGGCAGAAACTCTGTGCATGTGGTGGCTCTGATGGCTTCCTAGCCTAAAAAAAAAAAAATCTTACACAAATCTAAAGGGTTCTGCAAATCAGTCAGACCACCCTGAAGCCCTTAAGACCTTAAGCAATCTCAGACTTACAGGTGAGATCTAAAGTAGGATTATTTCATCGGGGGGTAAGATTCTTATAAAAATCTGCCACATTTCCTTCCTTTTAAATGCAGAAAAAATAAAAATAAAAATACTTCTTTGTTATGTCTAACAGATGCTTTTGTATAGCCATTAGGCAATGCTTTCTCTCCATTTGTTATAATCCCTCATTAATCTTCTAACATTCATTCTTAAGCATGTGGAGCAAAAATATGAGGAGAAATTTATTTCTACAGCATGTGTAACAGAAAGGAGTGAGAGGAGCAGGTACAGGAGACCATAGAAGGACCCAAGGGAACAGCAAGTGCCTCTCATGACAAGACAGGAAGAGGAGAAGAGACCAGCGAAAGTATGTGTGTTTCCTGCCACTGCAAACTCTGATGGCTGGTGGCCAGCTGCGAAGCTGAGATGTGCCACGGAGGAGGTGGAGCCCAGGACAGGTCAGGGCAGTGGGCTGTCCCAGTCTCACATAAAACAAGGCAAAGACAGTGTCTCAGCCAGAACTGCTAGAAGGTGGACTCATTGCTGAAGGAGCGAGAAATGGGGGTTAAACTGAGATAGAATTAAAATTTGCACACTGTTGGCAAGTTTTGGGTCAGAGTCCCAGGAAAGCGGAGCAAGGGCATCCCAAGTGCACTTGGGAAAAGATGATCAGTGGTGCTGCGTGAGGTGGGCAGGGTCTGCACTCTGAAGTCCTCCAGGACGTCTCACCTACGTGCAGCTGCTAAATCAATCATGCATTATTTCCCATTTAAACGCTGTAATACAGCTTTGTTGTAGGTATGTTTGTCCTAGAAAGATGATAGATATGCCACCCTAGAAATATTCATGAACATAATTACATCAGAATTTTCATGAAATATCATACATTTGTTCTGTTGAATTGTATAATCTATATGATAAATCAAAATACTGGAAATAATGACAATTATCTCTAATACAGCATTTAAAGCAGATTAATATGTCTTACCTTCATATCTGTGATAATTAATATTCTCATAAGTGGATATAAAGCACATGACATTTTAAAAATTAGATAGTGTTTTCCAAATTGAGGGAACTTACATTTCAGTGTTGATTTAACTTGTTTGATGCAACTGACTTCCAATTTATAGTTCTGCTTAATAACATCCTATAATTTATTTTTAAAGTGCTAATTATGTTTCATGGTATCTGCAATTATCATAATTTTGAAATAAATAATTATGAAATACATGTAGGTCAGATTTGATAGCATTCTCTCAAGAAAAGTAACACCAAATGTAACACCTCAGGGAGAGTAAAATATGCTTAAGAAACTATTCCTTTCCTAGATTACGTAAGGAAATACAATTTCCCACTTAGCTTTTAAAAAAAACTTATTTTAATCAATTTTTACTGCTTTACCTGGAAAACCTGAGTAAGATGCTCGGTAAGTTTTAGAATTAAAATAAAGTATTCATCTAACTTTTGAAGTCTGGTCAACTAACCCAACTAGAAGTTTTTAGGTTTCAAATCCATTAACATCAATGGAAGCTGCCATGTGATGCTAGGCCCTATGGGAAGATGCCCATTAACATTTTATGAAATATAATCTGTTAAAGTAAAATATTTAAGGTCATACTAGGGGGAACTTGGTTTGTGGCTTCAAAATTAAATAATCTTTTCTTTAGTAGTGAAAGGAGATCACAGTGGGAAATCTACACTTAATGAGTCTCATGCACTAAGCTATTGATTTTGTCATGTTTAATGGGTGTCCAATCAATGTGAGATCCTAAAAGATAAAGCTCAAATGAATTCATGGTATGCTTACATGCAAAATCAAAAGGGAGCTAAAGAATAAGTGTGTTTTAATTAGTTTTTTCTAAAAATAATAGTAATTTCTATTCAAATAACCAGTGTTTATGAAATTTAAATATGTTACTTAGAACTGACACAGAATAAAGTAAAATGTGTTTGAAATTTTTAGCTATTTTCAGTAAACACATAAAGTATTACCTACTGATTTTATTCCATTCCCACTTTTACTTCTATTTCTGATAATGCATATAATTTGCTCCAAGTCAAAATAGAGAGAATCAGTTCAACATTAAATATTGTTTGTTTCAAATCAGGACCTAAATATTTTTTTCCTTTAAAAAAATTACTAAAATGCAGAATATCAGAATTCTCCAATCAGAAACAATATGTCAAGCCACCGTAAAGCTGATTGGCTTCTTCAAGCATAGAAGATAGGGTTTTTAAATGAAAAGCTAATTATCACCCTCCGCGAGACTACCCTGATGTTACCTTAAAACGATGTGTAAGCTACACTACTACTATAGATCTGTTAATATCGAGCTATAAACAGACGCAAACGCGAATCCTGCCCTAAAACCACAGGCAAATCCTCCTTCCCTTTGCACAAACACACAATACCAGTTTAAGAAGTTGAAATGAAATAAAGACAGGACCCTGAGGCCCTTCTGGGAAACAAAATACCCAGCAAAGTAAATTATACTAATCATGCTATCCCAGGAACTGGCAGCACCTGCCAGAGCTGTTTAATTACAGGACCAGAATGATAACCGGAAAATGCTGCCCACGACAGCCCTGGTTCCTGTCCTACCTTGGTGGTGACAATGCACAGGCAATCCATCCTGGATCCCTACACAGGACTCAGCGCGTGGAAGTCACACCCGCGACTCAGCCAAGGTGAGCCCAGCCTCCTGGTGGATCGCGCGCGGAGCGGCCGCGCCTGCATGCAGCGCGGGCGGCTGTCCCAAGGGGGCCCCTCGTGGGAAAGTCGAGCCCTCCTCCATACAGCTCAAGGCGAGCAGGGCTCTCCGAGGCACCGGAAAATCCCCTCGAAATCAGCAAAGGCCAAACTTGCAGGTCGCTGTCCGGGCTCCGCTGCGCGGGTCCGAGCGGCCCCCGGGGGGGCAGCAGCCCCGCGCGCCCCGCGCGCCCCGCGCGCCCCGCGCCGTCGGCCCCCCGGGCGGCCAGCGCTCCTGGGGCGCGGGGAGCACCGTCCAGCTCGCTCCGCTCTCGGCGCCGATCCGCTGCCGGGGCGCACCCGGGAGCTCTCCGCGCCGGTCCCCCCTTGGCTGCCTTCCCCTTTCCTACCAACAACTCTGAGCAAGCACAGCACAAAAAACTCCCCGGCCCATCAATCACAGGGCCGTGGCGCGGCTGCCAGAACAGGGGCTGTGGGTAATAAAAAGCAATTTTCTCACGAGCCTGATTCCCGGGCGTCTAAATGAATGGAGGGGCAGGGCTGGAAGGCTGCGGGGCGCGCGGTGCCGCACGCATCAGCCTCAGCTCGCTTGCATTAAAAGGGCAGCTTCTTACAAATGACTAACAGCTGGATAAAGAAAACCCGGGCCAGGGACTTTCATTTAAAAAAAAAAAAAACACACACAAAAAAACACACACACACAAGACCCTATGTCTTTGGAGGTCGAACTCAGAAACGTTAGCTTTCTTCTTTTATTTGTGTACCTATCTGTGTGGTCTGTGACGCACGCCAGTACACAAACGACCTGTATGTTCAGACAAAAGGGTATATTGTAAAATTAGGGTGGGAGGAGGTTCCAAAGTGTTTTACAAAAGTTCCACATCCAGAGAGACAAAAAAAAACTGAGTTCTTTCCCAAACTTTTCTCTCCTCACTGGCTGCCTGCAGGCACTTATTACGTGGGCAGAGCGCTGTGTTCCCTCTGCAGCATTTTACCAGCCAAACGATTAACCTTCCCCCTTCCCCCAAATCCCTCCCTTTCTTCCGGGGAAATTGCTACGTAAACTGCCTTTGAGGGGCTTGACAAGCATCACTCTAGATAATAACATACTTGCTTTCCATCGTCTTAGACACAGAGGCAGAGACAGACTAAAACGGATACACAGAAAAAAACAGGGGTGCAGAGAGAAGGGGGGATGAGAGAGGGAGAAATGAATGGCACCATGAAAAGCACCGCCTGACCAATAAAAATGGGAAATCAGTGTGTTCTGTTCACTAGGAAGAAAACAGTCAAGTGGACCCCTGACAACATTCAGAAGAAATGTCTGCCCTGGCCGGGTAGCTCAGTTGGTTTGTGTCGTCCTGATACACCAAGGTTGCAGGTTTGATCTCCAGTAGGGCACATACAAGAAGCAAGCAATAATGCATAAATAAGTGGAACAACAAATCGATGTTTCTCTTTCTCTCTCTCTCTCTGTCTCTTTCTCAAATCAATAAATAAAAATAAATAAAATTTTTTAAAAAAAAGAGATGTCCGAGGACCTACACTTTCTGTTAGCTCTTTAAGATTCTAGTAGAACTATTCCCCACCCAAAGTATTTTCTACAATAAACATTTTTTTTAAAAGGACAGCCATGTAAAACTCTTCTACTTCTCATGAATTGTCTAGGTTCTAACCTCAATATCCGCCTGATTGCTAAATAGGTGTGTCTCAGAAACTGACATGGCATTATTTTACCATAATGAGAGCTTTGTTTCTAAAGATTTAAGAAATAAAGACATTCATAGCAAATTAAATATGTGTTACAAGGGAAAAACGTGGCTCAAAAGTTATTTATAGATAAAAAATAATTTCCTCTTAACTGTTATCCTACTGGTATAATAAAGTTCAGATAATTTTCAAGTTAAGCAACACACACAAAAAAAAACCCACGCTATGGTCCGTTCAGTTAGGCAACTGTCCTATGGTTCAGTACTATGAGAAGGTCAAAGAAGCATCACTTTGCCTGTTCACCTCCTTATTTATTGTATATCATAATAATTTAATTTAATACTTCCTAAGCTTGTCTCATGAGTATGGATAAATCATGTCCTTGAGCATTCCCAGGTATCAGAATACATCTTGAGCACAACTAAAGCACCTAACATAAAATTGATGCTGATTGTCGTATCCATCTTTAAATTAATTAGGCTTTATGCTGCTATAGCACAAAGTTGACAAAGCACTTGTAATTTTCTCACCATCTTGAAAGTTTAAATGACTTCCCAAGGACAAATAAGTTATTGCAAGTCCAGAGCTTGGATAGTCATTATCAGAACAAAGACAGTCAGAGATTAGAAAGAAAGAAGCAGTAAATTGGGTAGCAGAGTAAATGGATATTTTATAAGGTGTCCTTCACAGAAAAATAGCTTTGGAACTACGTTCCTATATCCTAGAGTAGAGAGAGCTAAACTATGAGCAAACTGGCAGAGGGAGCCTGATTAGTCTTCTGACCCTGGCTGATCACAGATGAAAGCACTTTGTAAACTATAAAGACCTGAGGAAATGAAAGGCGACTCATCTAGCATAGCTCCCTAAGTCATTCATCCAACACATGTTTGTTGAGGGCTCACTACATAATTTTTTTTATTAATGTTTGTATCCTTACCAGGCTGTAAGCTCCTTACAGGCAGTTTTGCCTCTATATTCCCATTACCTAGTCTAGTATCTCATTCATTCAGTAAATATTCTTGAGGATATACTTACATGAGGACACAAGGGTGAGCCCAAGCTAGCAGAATCCCCACCCACAAATGAATCAACAACTATAGTACAGTACAGCAAGCACTTGGGGTGTCTGAGACAACAAAGCAGAGGCATTAGAAGCCAGAACAGAGTGGTCAGGGAAGGCCTTCTAGAGAGGAATCCTGAGTTGAGAAGGACCCATAGGAGTCAGCTGGAAGCTGTGAGAAAGAAGAATTCTGTGCACTCTAGCATATTTGAAAAATAAGCAAATCAATCAATATCTTTCATCTTTCTACAGCCAGCTTACATGAATGAACATATCCAAAGGGCTTTCATTAAATCAAAGTACTTTAGAGCAGACATCTTACAAACTGAACATGCAGTCCCGGCTGGAGGAAAAAAGAAAGCATCATTCATATAATAGTAAATGAGCACAAATGTGCTGTAAAAGCCTGTAGAATCTACATGTCCAATAATCATTAGGTTGTATCCAATGATGAACTGGATAATCTTTGTATATTCAGATAAAAGTAAATAGTTAACATTTTAAAGTATAGCCCCACATAGGATGCAGCTTTCTGCCTTTTGTGTACCTTGCCTTCCACTGGTTTTCCTCAGATAGAAGGATGATGGAAGATAATCCACTCCTTCACCTCAAGGGAAGTATTCTTTCATTTTTAAAATTAGCAAGGCATCAGCTTGAAGCATTTTTTTACAGTCATTGAGCTCAATTGGGCCTGTGATTTTACAAGAAGTATTTGGCAAGATATAAAGCCACAGCGTGCAAACTCTTTTTCTTGATACTGCTTAAGGTTAATGATATGAAGCCAGGAACCTATTGATTCATAGTAAAATCTACCATTGGGATTTTGATATCAGAAAAATTACTATTGTAAATTACTTGTACTAAACCTGTGCCTTAGCCACTTAAAGGTATTACTTTTATTTTGTTTGTTTCCAACAGGAAAAAATATCTCTAGAGTGAAATACATCCTCTGCTTTTTCTCCGAGATTCAAGTCCCACAAGGGCAGATATAATGCAGACCTCTGGCATGTAGCATAGTACCTGGATTTAGGAGGTACAAATTGATATTTTTGGAATGAAAGAATGATCAGAGTGTCAGTTATGCCATCTATTTTTCTTGATAGAAGATTTTAAAAAAACTCGTGATATGCATCCTCTGTCCCTATGAGAATGAGATATGCATATAGTAACTATTATATATATGGTATATACTTAAATATATATTTAAGAAAGAAATAGATTGGTGCATGTGGCTGAAAATATTTGCAACCACAGATATTTTGGTTGGCGAATCCAGTCTAATGGGAGCAGGTGACTGGAACAATCTGATCTGTAATAGAAAAGTGCAGTTTCCAGCTGAAGTGCTTGCTGCTGAACTCAGTGTTTTCCCTGGTGATAGAAAAACAGTAATAAATACAAACACTTTTATTAATAATAGCAGTAATTTATTAAATGACTATTACCCGAAGTACTGTGGCAGATACTTAAAACATTATCTCTGATAATCACAACACCCCTCAGAAAGGAAATATAATCCCCATTTTATAGATGAGGAAACTGAAGCTCCCTGAGATTGGAGGGTTGGCCCTGGATGACACAACACCTAGGTGACTCCAACCCACCATGCAAAGTCCATGTGCTTTCCATCTTATGCCTCAAACTCCTGGGTCCAACTCAAGACTGTGGCACAGAGACATCCAAAAGGCCCTCCCCAGGCAAAGGTAGCCTGGACTCCATGCAGACTAATTACAAAGTACTTGGGATCCACCTATAAAAACAGGCACTCCTCTGGGCTCCTACACTGAGGCCTTCATAGCTCATAAGGGCCTTGGGAGCAACTCAGAAGGAATGGGCCCACATTAGCAAGATCACCTCCAAGGGAAAGAACCGAAGAAATCCACCCATGTGTACTCCCATCCCCATCTGTCTTTCACAACGGAGACCCAAGACAGCAGACGCAGGATGACATCTGCAAAGCTTGTTACCTTTGTAAAATAAATAGACTGCTGGCAGGTCATGGCAAAATGCCTGCCCTCATTTCCAAAGTCTCCAGAGGAAAATAGGAAATTAGGATCAACTAGAAAAGATCTGACTTTTCCAGAGAGTTTCCATAATGAAAAAAATATCTAGATAGTGCTTGATCTTGTAAAAAGATCCATGAAAGGCAGGAGCCTATGTATTCTGTACATGTTAAATGTATGCGTTTCTTTGTAAGACACACACAAAAATTAAATTAAATTTTTCTGAGGGAGTCAAAACTTGCTACAAAAACCAGTAAATGTTCACTTTTTACCTACTTTCTCATGATGGTTTTTAATTGTATAGATCAGAACTGCATGTCAGTTTTGCTCACATGAATTGGAACATAGACAATTGAGAAACATGTAACACACATAATCATTATAATCTTAAAAAAAACTTCTGAGATTTTGATAATTATAGGTAGTAAACTATAAATGATGAAGACATTTGATAAAAATTCTGTTTCCTTAACAAATCAAAGTTTATATAAGCTTTTCTGGACATGAAGTATATTCTTTATAAGGCTCATTTTTTTCCCAGTGTTCTACTTTGCTACACGTTGAATAGAGTCCAGAAATTCAAATAGTTGTGCACTGGCCTCAAATCTAAAAAGGTTTATGGTCTTAAATACAATTTTGCTTTCATGCTAATATAAATGATCTCAGTGGTATTGCTAAATGCCCTCCCCACACTCCAGCTCCTTACACCCATCCCACTGGCATGCTCTCTGTTCCTCAAATGCAGTATTTAACGCTCCCCATTCTTTGTCAGCGCCTTGAATCTGTTGTCCCCTCTGCCAGAAGCTCTCTCCCCCTGGATCTTCACACAGCGGGCTCCGTCTCACCATTCTTTTCCCTGCTTGTTTGCCACTGCTTCAGTAAGACCTTCCCCAACTGCCCTCCTTAATTAAATTAGATTCCCCGCCATCATTCTCCATTACACAATCCTGTTTACTTCCTTCATAGCAATTATCACAATTTAAAATTCTTTTTCACTCATACCTTGCTCTATCCTCTATTTGAAATTTATTCTTAAGAGCAAAAAGCTTGTCTGTTTTGCCCATGGCTGCATCACCAGTGTTTAGAACAGTGCCCAGAACACAGCAGATGCTGTATACTTTTTTGAAGAAATGAGTAAGATGCACAACAAATCTCTCTTTTTTTAAAAAAGGGTTAGAATCAAGATCTCAACATGAAATTTTCAGTCTCACTTTTAATAGAGCTTAAAGATGTGATTTTCACACCGTATTTACAAATATATAAAATAGTTTTCAAATTCAGCATTAATTTATTGAGCAGGATGGGATCAGGCACATTCACATGCATGCTATCATTAAGTATCCACAGCCAGCGACACAAGTATAATATTAGAGGTGAGAAAACTGAGGCTCAGAAAAGTTGACCCGCCCAAACTTAAACAGCTACTGAGTTAGTAAACCAGGGCATGGTGGGCACTCAGTTAACTGGGTGGGTGAACCCTGATCATCTTACTCTAAGTCCCATCCCATCTTTGTTATCATGGTGATATGATACACTTTCAAAGACATTGAACTCATTAATCCAATGAATACTATAAACTTCAAATGTTTGGTTCTAAGTGTTTCATATCTGAACAAAGTGTACTTCACTCCTTTCAAACATATGTAAAACCCAGGTCCCTAAATACAGATACATCAAATGACCAGAGTCCCATTTCTGGAGTATTTGTGTCACTTTAGAGACAGCTATTAAATAAATGAATTGATATTTAAACTGACTAATTAAAAATAGTTTTATGAATATGTCAGAGTTGGTAACACAAAAACCTGATTGCCTGCAATGCTAATTTTAAAAGTCCCAGTCATTTATCTTTAATAGACAGAAGACTGACCTTGAGGCACTACAATATGCCTAAAGACAAAACACGATATCGTCATCAACCTGGAAATGAGAAGTAATTACATTCATGGTTAAAATTAGTAAACTGAATTAGCCAGAGTTCTATTCCATCAAGAAGAAAAGATTACTCCCCCATTAATTTCAGAAACTTAGAAGTTTGCCACTTTACTTTCACTGACACTGGAAAATAGAAAATATACTCGATGCTAAAATAGCTTGTACATTATGAGTGTAATAAAAAGAATAACTTGCCCAGATAGAATGAGCTACCTTGGGAGGTGGTAAGATGGTAAATATCCCATAACTAGAGGCTCTCTAGCTGATGACGGGTTCCCCATTAGCAAGCAGCAGTAGAAGAAATTTAAAACGGAAAATCACTGCCTTGATTACCATTAAAAAGAACTTTAATCCTCTGATTCTGTGGTATTTTTTAATGAGTTTCCCAGGAAGATAAACTCAGAACCATCACTTATAAGATAAGGACCATGGACAGTATCTAATATACACACAGAAAGGCAAAGGAATCCTCCTTCTACTCTCATTCCATAAAACAAACAAACATAACAACTTTCTTTCTCATGGCTGAGTGGCATTAAGGGAAAAAACTTTCTTATAAATATTGGTAAGGAGAGTAAACAGAGAAATAGAGCCGAACTGCAAAATTATTCTTAATTAGAAGGTGCAGGTGTTTGAGTACATTAATAGATACATTTTAGTCTGGAAAAAACTAAGGATGGTGTTGAAATTCCCTAAAATAACTAATTTCCCTATTCTATCAAAGTGTAACAAATGTGTTATAACTTAAAAAGACCCATAAATAATCTAATCAAAGCCCTTCACTTTATTAGGAAACTGAGGCCCAGATAGGCCCAGTGATTTGCCCAAGAACACTCAGATAGTGAGAGTAGAAAGACAGTAACCCAAGTTCTCTGGCTTCCAATTATGACTCACTCCTACGCCAGGCTTCCTTTCCAGTCTGACATGTTTCGTCTGGTTTCTGTTATCCACCTGGTTCCCTCTCTGTTCTTGCTGAGAGACCTAACTTTCTTCCCCATCCTTTGTGGTATTTGTGTAGTTTCTACTCAGTCCCTTTACCAATCAGTTCTAATTCATACAATTAACTAGCATCTATTTTCTTCTTAGATTTAAAATACCAGCAACTAAAATACTCTCTAAAACTTGAAATGTTTTTTAAGATGCATTTTGGAGGTATTCTTATGTTTCTGGATGTATTCAATAACCAGAGCATTTAGCTGTCAGTCCTTTCACGTATAATTATTTCATTTGATTCTTACTGCACCCTCATAGGACAGGCACAATAGGTGCTATCTACACTTTACAAATAAAAATAGAGGTCTATTTAATCTAATCTGCTGAAGGTCACATGAATAATTAATGGTAGAGCCAAGATAAAACTCTGGTCTCTGACTGTGGACTTTTTGCTCTTTCCACTCTATCACACTGTCTTGCTTTTGATATCACACTTGGTTCTCAACCAGTATGTTTAACTCTTCTCTAAATATTTTTTCTTAGCTGTTCCACTATTACCTCAGATTTAAGATGTTAAAATTGAAGTCACCCTATTTATCTATTAGTCGATCTAAATATCCCCCTTTTTCTTTCTGACACCACCCAATTTTCAATCTACATAGTTACCAAGTCCTTTCAATTCTTTAAGTTCCTTCCTCTCTCTCTGATCTGATTAAAAATCCTCATTATTAAACACTGAACATACCTTCTAAAAGGATTATTTAAAATCATTCAAAGGAAATAATAGGAATAAAATTAAAATGAAGGAAACAGACACAGAAACCAATGAAACAGAATTAAGAGCCAGAAATAAGCTCACATGTATACAGGCAAGAAATTTTTGACAAAGGAGCCAAAAACATACAAAGGAGAAAAGAAAAAAAAAAAAAAAGCCTCTTCAATAAATGGCACAGTACTGGTAAAATTGGAAAGCCACATGCAAAAGGATGAAACTAGGCTGCTATTTGTCACCGTATACAAAAATTAACCCAAAATGGATTAAAGACCTAAATATAAGACCTGAAACAGTAAAGTGCATAGAAGAAAACATAGGTAGTAAACTTAGGGACCTTGGACTTAGAGAAAATTTTATAAATTTCACCTCAAAGACTAAAGCAGTAAAAATAAATGAATGGAGCTGTATCAAACTAAAAAGCTTCTGCACAGCAAAAGAAACCATCAACAAAACTAAAAGGCAATCAAACAAATGGGAGAAGATATTTGCAAACATCACCTCTGATAAGAGGTTAATATCCAAAATATATAAAGAATTCATACAACTCAACAACAAAACAAACAATCCAATTAAAAATGGGTAGAGGACACTTTTCTCAAGAAGATGTACAGATGGTCAATAGATATATGAAAAGATGCTCAACTTCACTAGCTATTAGGAAAATGCAAATCAAAACTACAATGAGATATCCCCTCACCCCCGTAAGAATGGCTGTTATCAGCAAGACAAGTAATAACAGGTGATGGAGAGATTGTAGAGAAAAAGGAGCCCCCATTCACTGCTGGTGGGAATTTAAACTGGTATAGCCACTATGGAAAATAGTCTGGAGCCTCCTCAAAAAATCAAGAATAGAGTTACCATATATCCCAATAACCCCTCTTCTGGGTATCTACCCCCCAAACTTGAAAACATTTATTCATAATGATATATGCACCTCTATGTTCATTGCAGCACTATTCACAGTGGCCAAGACATGGAAACAACCAAAGTGTCCTCCAATAGAGGATGGGATAAAGAAGATTTGGTACATATATACAATGGAATACTACACAGCCATAAGAAAAGATGAAATACTGCCATTTACGACAATATGGGTGGAGCTTGAGAATATCACGCTAACTGAAATAAGTCAGGCAGAAAAAGTCAAGAACCGTATGCTTTCACTCATATGTGGGATATACAACTGAAAGCAACAAATGAGCAAACAAGCAAATAAAAACTCACAGACACAGACAACAATATGGTGGTTACCAGAGGGAAGGGTAGGTGGGGAGGAGGTAATAAAGGAATAAAGGGGGTCAACTACATGGTGATGAAATGAGATTTGACTTTGGGTGGTGAACACACAATGCAATATACAGATGATGTATTACAGAATTGTACACTTGAAACCTATATAATATTACTAACCAATGTCATCCCAATAAATTTAATAAAAAATGAATAAACCACATTAACAAATCTTTCTTCATCAATAAAAGTCTAAAATTCTCAATGGTATCTTTATTTTATTTTAATTTTTCCAATTTTAATTTTCTCACTGGATTTACATGATTTCATCAGTTCTGGAAAATGTATCTACAACAAATTTTGCAAACTGTATTTCCCTTTGTAACTTCAGGACTTTCCACATCATATGACAAAGTGGCAACACCATGATTCCCTTAAGCCCTTAAACCAGAGCAAGATGAAGTCTTCAGTTGAATACACTGCAGTGTAAGCAGCAGAAATCAGTTGTCTAAGTCTCAGTGATGGGAAAAGCATCTCCAAACATAGTGAAATTAGTCTAAAAGTTCTTGCTGTTTTTTTTTTAAAAAGAAGTGGGAAAATTTCCCTGCTGGACACAGATAAGGAATGCAACTGACAGTCATGTCTGATTCTGATTTCTATGGATTAAATCCTTTAAGGAAGGTATCTCCCACCTGACTAAATAGCTTCCAGGAGACGTTATAAATTAAGTTATAGCCAAAAGTGGGCAACTAAGCAAGAATAGAGAGCAATTTAGAACACTAACACACATTTCTGAAGGATGTTAGAAAATCAGCCCTCAAAGTTTTTTGGGCAGATCAGTGAACAAACAAGAAATGCAAATAAGAAACCTAAAGAGTCAGTATGACACAATTTATTCTGTCTTAATTGACTTATGAATCCTCAAATCACTTTCTGGGCCTTCCCTAAATTGACTTGTTTAAAGTATGTGTCAGGAAAGATGGTGAGTGAACTCCCCAGAGAAAGTCTGGAGGTTTATTACACATGGCAGCTGTTCTCAGATTTTAGCATACAGTACTTGAGAATCACTTGGAAGGCTCATTACAACACAGATGTCTAGGTCTCACCCCCAGCACATCTGACTTAGTTGGTCTGGGGTGAAGTTCAAGTTTACTTTTCTAACAAGTTCCCAGAGGATGCTAATGCTGCTAGATGGTGGAGGGACCACACTTCAAGACCCTATACATTGGGTTGTCTAAATTTTCTCAACCTAATTCCTATTTGTTGTTCTAGATATATGTCACCTAAGTCTACATTTGTGTGGGTCTCATTACCTATTGCTGCCTAAAATACTTTAATATCAGTGGGTCCTCTATTTATGCAATATAATTTATTGTCTGCAATTACTGTCATAGAATGATTAGACTTAAGATCTGGAAGATCCCTTAGGAATAATCTGATCTAATACCCTAATTCTGAAAATGAAGAAACCAAAGTCTAGGGTCATATTTAACAGATTTACACAATTGTGATTTCCAAATTGGTGTTCACTATCAACAATCCTTGAAGAGTAGTCTATGAACTAAACAATTACAATAACATATGATGTTCATACACTAATCATGACTATTCTTTTGCTTGTCATATAATTACATTTTTTCTTAAGATAATTAAGACAGTCTCACTGATGCTTATTTCAGTTCAACCAGAGCTTATTTTAAACAGTGACAAGTAGAAATCAGTAAGGCAGGAGCCTCTTCTTGACCAAGTGGTTTCCAGGCAAAAGAATGTTAGACTCAGTAATGTAATACAGGCAGAAACCCAAGGAAACCCTCAGAACTATCTGTAATAGAGTCCACCACTTCAATAAAATAAATGTAAGACTTACAATTAATTTCAGTGAATTGAAAATCTACTATTTGCCAGGTAGTACCAAACATGTTCATAGTCAGGATCTCATTAAAATCTCAGAACTACAAAGATAAAGAAACCAAAGCATTTAGAATTTAAATAGCATAGGATAGCAATATGTTTTCCCATGATAAATACACAAAAGTTTTCTAATATATTTGCCAGCACTTATTTAATTTAGCTGCTTGACAAGTTGGCACATTTGTATCCTACTAAGGCTTGATGACTTCATTTTCAGGAAGCAAAAATACAAATACTCTCTTGGACAGATAAAAAGTCTAAAATTTTGTTTTCTAAGTAGTCATGAGTCCCGTATGGATGTTCACCCTCCTTCTCCCCTTTTGGAGAAAAACAATGCCACTGCCAAATTAGATGACTTTCTTCCTGGAAGCACATTTAGTTTATTATAATAGTCTCAAATAGTTTAAATAACACCTTCTATGTTAAACAAAATCATTTTTCAGCAAAGGAAAATACAGTCTTTTATCAATATATTCTATAAACTGTTCTCAAGTTCAATTTGGCTCTAGGTTCCATGGTTTCTTTATAAAGGGAGAGGCAATTCACCATACAACCTTTCTTATTTTAACTAAATTCCTCACAGCAATGATCTAAATTCATAATTGGGACTGACTCAGAACTTTCTCCAAATCCCAAGGCCAAGTCAACACTAGGAGGCTCAATCAATTGACAATGCCAGAAAATCAGTCCAGATTATAAGTGATAATCAACAGATAAACTGTTTCTTTACTGAGATTTCCCACTCATTGAATATTAGTAGATACATCACCCTATATTTGAAAGCAATTTGAAGGCCTATGGGGTCATAAGGAAGACTGTCTCTACTTCCTAGACTTAGAAGAAAGACAAGAAGAAACATCATTGAAGGTATCTTTCAAGAAGCCTCAATAAATTCGATTTTTATGAAATAATCTCTCAAAAGAGTTTTATGTCTGCTTTAAATGCTTACTCCATGTTCATAAAAATAATTCCTGTGATTTGTTTACATTGTCTTCATAATTAAACTTGGTGTCTTTATGAATAAAATGGAAAATGGAACCCCAATTTATATCATTGAGCTATAGTAAAAAAGGGTTACCTTCTGATAGTTGACCAGAAATAAATTAAAGCTGAGGTTGCCAATTAGTAAAATACTTGTACTTGGAAATACAGTTTCCGCGAGCTCAAGCTCTTGGTTTCGTCATATAAAAAACTATGGCCTCTTTTACATTGACCTGTGGATGACTTTGATTCCTTGTCTTGAATAAGTACACAAGATGACTAAAGATGCAAGATTGAAGTAGTTTTCAGATTCCATAGGGGAAGCTATTAAAAAACAAACAAACAAACAAATCGGAAAACAAAAGCAGGACCTAAAAACCACCACCAAAGCATAGTGTGAGAGTTTTTCTGGAAAAGGCCCGAACCAGATAAGAGAAGAGAGAAGTGAAGTAGCTTACAAAAAGTCATGTGATCACCAACAGCTTAAGAATATACACCAAAATACAGAAAACAAAAGTTTCAAAAGGAAAGCATACAGTCACTCAAAATAACACACAATGTCAACTCAGTAGCAGGGGAACCCTGTAAGCTGACCAGGCCAAAGCCAGAAGTTAAGTTATATCCCATAGAGAACAAGACATATCTTGCCCATTAAACATAGAAACAAAGAAAATACTCAAACACTTACACTGGTCTTCTTGTCAGCTTCATTTCCAAAACACTGATTGTCTTTATTCTGTTCAATCCATGAAGCATTTTCCTTTGGTCTACTGCAACCTGTAAGCTAAAAAAAAAAAAAAAAAAGTCTTTCAAATTTTTACGTGCACATTACAATGTCTAAGAACTGAATATTATTACATATTACTTGTGTCGGTTTTAGAATATGAATACACTGTTTAACCCATTTTTATGTTGCTCCCAAAGAGAAAACATAACATGAGACAGTTATTCAAGGGCAAGTTTATAGATTTCAAAGCGTTTCATCAGGGAGTGAACTTGTATTATTCAAATGTAAATTTATGATCTGGTAAAAGCTGAACTTGGTTCATGGGAAGAGGAAGATAGAAGGGTTGATGGCATTTTATGCAAGTTTCCACACTTGCGGGAATCTCCACTCTGCGGTACCCTCTGGAGCCCACAGAACCAGCAGAGGCACTGAGTGACTTTGTTCTGGACTATCTTTTCGAGGACCTTTGTGTGACTACAATGTTGGATGATTGAAATAATAAGTTTTCTCATTGACCATTGTAAAAGATTTGTGTTCCCTAAACTGAGGGTTAGACTCCATTGTGTTTGAATGTATCAATTGCATTGTCCTGTAAAAATCAGGGCTTGAGGAACTGGTTCAAGAAAATGCTTCTGGCTACTGCTATTGTTGCAAGTAATAAAGCCATTTGTCTTTGCCCTTGGAGTCTTCTGACAGCATCCATGAAACTGGGTTGCAAGTAGAGTAAAATCCTAGGCCCTTCACAGTTCTTGACAGTTACAGTGACAAGGACAGAGTGCTGACAGAGTCATGATTTTCTGGATCCTATAGCCTCAGCTATTCCAAACATTAGAACTACCTAAATCCATTGCACTGGCTGATGGCACTTAGTATGTTATCTTTCCAACGTCTTTTTTCTACCCCACTGGCACTCAAGGTCCAAGGCCAATTTTTATTCCCACGGCGAGGCCTCCAGTAAGTTCACAGTGCTTCCTCAATACCTGAGCTCCCCTGCAATCTGCCATAAGACCTAGTGTGAGTGGCTTTACTTTCTGTTGTTCAAAGTTGTTACTATACTGACGATGCCCCGTTAGTTGGTGAGTCAGAAGATCAGCCTGCAGGAGTGGGTAAATAAACTGACAGAATTGAGGGGCAATCTGGGCAAATTCTCTCTAGCTGTCAAGGAAAAAACTGCTGCTTTTTCGTCTCAACCTCAAAAACAGGTCCAGTACCATACTGGACTCTAAATACTGGAGAAAATACAGTCTTACTTGGACGTTTGACTCGGTCTTTATTGTCAGCTAGTGCACAAACCAGCATCCATAAAATGAGGTCCAAATCAACAGGCTATGTTGGAAGCTCTCGGCAAGCCGTGGCACGCTCTCTACGTCTGCAGCCACAACGTTAGTGAGTCCTCTGAACCAAAAGCCTTTATGAGTAAGAGAGGCTGACTGGAACCTCTGGCAAAGGGAGGCAGCCTCCACCCCAAGTCCCCTGAAGCCAAACCCCGGGCTCAGTGGGATCCTCAATTCACAGAGGTTTACACTAAATGCCTGGACTTGCTTCACTAATGGTTTCGCTAAACTGAAACCAAGTGTGTCCTCTGGGATGTTGATTCTGTTTGTTCTCAGTTCCAGCTCTGCAGAACTGAAAATGGATGTGGTTCCTCCATTCCGGGGGCAGAAGTCAAGGCTGTTCGCACAGCTCTGGTCAGTATGCTTCCTGGATCTCAGGAATGGACTGGCTTTCTGTGCTTTTATATCCCTGCCATTACTCCTTCCACTGTTAGCATCCTGTCAATTTGGCTCACAGAAATAGTAATTTTATTCTACACTTCTATACTTTATTCTTGTAAAAATAAAGACTTTTGATTACTCTTGCTCCCAAACTAGCAATCTACTTCTGACCCTCTTCCCAGAATCAATACTCTTGAAAGACGTAATAGTTGTAATAGTAACAATAAAGAATAGTTTAATGAAAAATTATAAACTAGGTGGTTGGAGGGTATGGATAGATAGTTTATATTCATTTCATTTAGATTGAAACAGAAACCTACGAAGCGGGCACTATCATCCTTACTTCCTAGGAGAAAAAACAGAACCTAGTTCTGTCCGAGGGTGAAGTCTATGCGCATAAGCACTGCGCGAAACTCCTGCGCCACTTCCTTACCACTCACCTACCCTTTAACCTTTCAAATTGTGGTCCCCAAACTACCGGCATCATCATTACCTGGGGAGACTTGTTAGAAAGACACATTCTTGGGCCTCAACCCAAGAATTCGAAACTGCCTACAGTGGGGTACTGTGATCTGTGTTTCTTGTGTGAGTTTGACACATCGAGTTTGAAAGCCACTCATCTATATGTCAAAACGTCAAATGATTTCAAGTGCTTAAAATAAGTAAAGTGAGCCAGGTGCAAGAAATATTTAGGAAGAGATGGATGGTCCTTGGAAAAAACGAGAGCCCATGCCCTGTCTAATAAGAGCAGTCTCTAGTCATTTCCACGCATTTTTGTTGCAATGAAAAACCCAAACCTAACGTCGCCAGATGTTTAAAATTTTCAAGAGAATTTGCAAGTCTGAACTTTTATGTGAACTACCTTGAATTTTAAATGTTGACAAAAAAGTATATATATTTTTTAAAAACCATATGAGCTAACACAGAGTAGATCAAACGAAATATAAGCTTAGGCTGGAGCCTGCGTAGGGCAGCCAGTCTGTGAGTCTAGTTTCGGCCTCAGAACCCGACCATTTCCTCCCTGAATACCGACCTGTGACTTTCTTTTCAGTCTCTGAGCGCTGCCATTTCTTCCCTGAATAGCGGCCACCCTCCTAAACTCACCGAGGCTCTCCTGGTCCCCGCTGGCTGCCTCTTCCTTCCTTCCAGCGTTTAACATCATTAACTACTTCCTCCCCTGGAAACTGTTATCTCTGCATTCGGAAGCGCATCTCTCCAGTTGACGCCCTATCTTTAGGGTGACTGATGGCTCTTCCTTTCAATTCTTCTTCCTCTTTTTAGCACCTGAGCTCAGCTGTTTTTCCAAGATTCCTTTCCTGGACCCTCACTCCAAGACTCTCAAATCTACAGAATCTGTCCCCTTATTTCTAGTCTTACATTTTCAATTACTTCCTTGTATTGCCTCTAAAAATCACATTGGTACCTCAAATCTGTTTGATCTAAATGGAATCATTTCCTCTTCAGAACCCACATCTACTCCTGGGTACCCCATTTCTGTCACTACCCAATGTTTTAAGGACTATATACATGCCTCCCTTCTCCACAAAGACTATACTAATCCTGTTTTTCCAGTTAGATGGAGCGCTGTCATGTCTGATGCCCTAGGGATATATACTTTTCCTTTACATTCTTAACAATGATTAATACAACTGTTTTTTTATAGAATAACTTAGAATATAAACAACAGGAAAAATGAATTTAGCATTATTTTTGTCTTATCTACTCAAGTAGATTTTAAGCTCCTTGAAGGCAATTGGTATCCTTCACATGCCTGAACAAAATAAATGTGCATACATAATTACTAAATTACTTAATTACACTGTTCACACAGGTGTATTCTACATTACACAATGTCCTGACAAATATTTACCAACTTTACTTTAAATCGATCCATCTTATTTATATATATTATATTATATATATATATAGAAAAGTTTTCTACTTAAAAGAATCTTTAGCAAATGTTTTTTAAATCTGTAACTCTTCTTGTAAGATAAATAAGCACTCACCTGATTTAAGTGTTTTATAGTTTTATTTGTCTTTTTAACTTATTTTATTTGTTTGTTTATTTATTCAGACGATTTTGCTCAAACCTGGAATTTTTTTCTTTGAAAATGAATGTTAGTATTGGTGAGCATCGTGCACAAAATCTGTGTCAAGAACCAAAAGCCTTATAAACTCCCAAAAGTAAGTCAAAGTTGCTCTGTGACACCAGCCACTGAAAGCACTGACCCCTCCCATCCTCTGTGACTGAACTGGATAGATTAGCCAGAGGCATACCCCAGTTGTACTCTGGAGTCATCCAATCCTGTTAATATTTCCCAGCTTTTATATTTATAAAGCACCTAGTTTTACTTCACTTTGTAATATCTTCAGATATAAGAAACATTGCCCACTACAGGACTATGAGGTTGAATACTTTTTCATGTCATAGGAAACAACATGCTGCTTGCTTTGTAGATTGTAGCTCAGCTTTACAAACTGATGCATTTAAACTATAACTGTTTCCTTTTGCAAAGAGAAAACTCCATTATTATGTATACCTTGAGGATAAAGGCCTCAGGATTTCTTTAGAAGCAGAAGGGAGAAACAAACTAGGCATTCCCTAAGAGCTCAAGAGGAGAGAGTATCAGTTTTCAAGAAAGGTCCTCAGCCTGTTTATTGATTTAACAAATATTCATCAAATTCTATTACACATGGTCCATAAACAACAGAAACAACAAAATTAATGTGAAAAAGAAAATAATATGTATACAAACGTCACTGTAAAATCAGGTAGAAGGCTATGAGCATCATAAAAAGTGGGGACAAAGTGCTCTGGAAACTCAAAAAGGGATCAATTCAACAAACATTTCAATAACACTCTGCCAGAGCTTGAAGGAACTTAGAGGGAATTAGGTGAGACAATTCTATAAACTGATCATCTGAATTCAAGTTTGAAATACAGAAACATACAAAAAATGCCATGAAAACAAGTTGGACATTGGCAGAGCCATGAGACCATAAAGCAAAAAAAGGCAGTTGGAGAACTACATTTATCTAATGTTGATCAACCATGAGGCAAGGAGTTTTAAAAAATAAAATAGAAAAGGTAATACACAGAAACCAGTTTAAGAGTGTCTTAGACTTTAAACCAAATAATTTAGATTATCTCATGGGAAACAGGAAACCAAAGAAGGGTTGAGGGGAGACACAATAGGGAAGTAGTAGAGGAGCCAAATGGGAGAAATATTTAAAAAGTTAAGATCACACAGACATATTAGCCTTATATGATATTTATATTATTTTCTTAATTTTAAAATGCAGTTTTGAAATAATTTCAGGCTAAGAAAATGTTGCAAAAATAGGACAAAGAATACCATGTTCCCCTCATACACATTTCCAAAATGTTAACATTATAAATAACTACAGCACAATTATTAAAATCAAGAAAATAACATTGATGTATAAAGCTTATTCAGATTTTACCAATTATCCTCCTAATGTCATTAGATTTTGGTACAAGTTCACTTATTACATGATTTTTACCTTTTTTTAATTTTCTTTCATCTGGAACAATTCAGTCTTCCTTTGTCTTTTAAAACCTTGGTATTTGAAGAGTACTGAACAGACATTTTGTCAAATGTTCTTAATTTGGGTTTGACTAATACCCTTTATGATTAAATTCAGGTTATACATATTTCATGACTTTACCACAGAAGTGATAATGTGTGCTTCTCAGTGCACATGCTGTTAGTCTGTCTCACTGACTGGCATTGTTACCTGTAATTGCTTGGCTAAAGCGGTTCTGCCAGGTTTCTCCACTGTAAAGTTAGTATTTTCCCTGAGCAATTAGTAAGAATCTAATAGAAGATAATCCAGTGTAGGTTAAATCCTGTTTCACCTACTTCACTCACTAATTTTAGCATTCATCAATCATTCTTGTTGAAACTTGTTACTCTGGGAGTTGCCAGCGGTAGTTTCCCAATTCTTTCATTCCTTCTGTGCTTGTTAGTTGGCAGAAGAAGAGCTTTCTCTTCTTCATCTGTTTATTCATCAATTCACATAATTTTACCAATATAAACTCATGGATTTTCATTTTATTGTATGGATCATAATCTATTGCTCAAATTGTCCCATATTTGCCATTGGGATTCCCTTCAAGTTGGCCCCTGTGTTAGCTTCATTAAGTTTTGAGCACTTTCTTTTTTTTCCCATTGTTTTTTTGTTTTTTGGTTTTTTTTAAGAGAGACTGGAAGAGAAGGAGGGAGATGGAGAGAGAGGAAAAGAGAGGGAGAGACATCAATGTTAGAGAGACATATGGATTGCCTCCTGCATACGCCCCGACTGGGGCTGGGATCCAACCTGCAACCCAGGTATGTGCCTTGGACCAGGAATTGAACCTGAGACCCTTCAATGCCCAGGTTGACACTCTACCCGCTGAGCAACACTGGCCAGGTCTTGAGCACTTTCTTACTTTCTGGCAGAGTGAGATGTTTTAGGCTCGTCTTGTACTTTATTTCTTTGCCTCGGTCTTGATAACTATACAAAAAGATATAGTCATAGAAGTGTTACTCTCCTATTCTTTTTACTCCAATATAATCATCCTCTTTAAATAACTAATATCTGACCAATTCTTCCTATTTTGACTCTTGCACAAGTAAAGAAATATATATGTGTGTTTTTATTTCACCTAACATGAAAGATAGCATGTGATAGGCATTCCTTGGCACTTTGCTCTTTTTACTTTAACAATATATCTTGGAAATAACTCTATATTAGTTCATAGAAATCTCTGTCATTTTTTGCATACTTGTACTGTAGTTATCCAGACTTTTTAAAGATTTACAATAACAAAGACTCCTGTGTTCAGCCATAATAGAATATGTGGTACTGGATAAGACCAACTATCATAAACTGGAGGAAAAAAATATATGAAGCACTTAAGATTCTGGACAACAAGCAATGCAAGACTGTAATTCCCTGAGAAGACAGAAACATATAAGTAGAGCCACACAATTCCTCTGACTTTCTGGCTGGAGGTACTTTCTGCACTGAGGAAGTAGTAAAGGCCAAATAAGTAACAGTGGCCTCTCTGAGTTGAAGCAGTTTAAGATCAAAATTTAGAACTGCAAAGGAGCTGAAATTTGTAGAGCAAGGTACCAAAAGGAGAAATCTCAGAGGAGAAGTTGCTCTGGAAACTTGCATAGGGTTTCTCTTAAGACTTTGGCTTAATAAAATGCTTCACATACAGAGAGAAAAAGTCTTCAGTGCCTGACATAAAACAGTTTCTGGGGACCTGTAAGCTGAAGAGATATTTTAGAGGTTGCACAGAGCTGATAAATAAGCCATCTGACCAGTCAGAGAGGAGAGAAAATACACAACACTCCAGGAATTCAAATTGAGGACCTGGAAAGCCATGCCTTAGGAATAGAGTTACCCTATACTAAAAATAATGGGTATTCCAGACCTGCTATAGCAAAGCTTTAAAAACAAACGTTGAAAGTATTATATTCACCTGTCAGTAAGTTAACTGCCTGCCCAACAAAATTCAACAGTATTTAAAGGTGGACAACAAAATCCAAATTCTCAAAATGAAGAATTCATACTATTCAGTATGTAATCAAAATTTACCAGCCATGCAAAGAAGTATAAAAATGTGACCTATAACCAAGCAGGGGCTAGGGGGTGTCAAATCAGCACAAACAGATCCAAACATGCCATAAACATTAGAATTAACAAATGAAGATTTAAAAATAGCTATTACAAATATGCTTAAGGATTTAAAAGAAAAGTTGAACATAATTAGTGAACATATAGGAGAAAATTAATAGCAAAATAAAAGTATATAAAAAAAACAAACAGAAATTCAAGACCTAAAAAATTCAATATACAATTAAAAAAAAAAAATTATTGGATGGCTTAACAGTAGATTGGATACTACAAAAGAAAATAACAGTGAGTCTGAAGATGAGGCAATAAAAATGATCATAGAGAGAAATTAAAATACAATTAAACACCTACAGAAAATAACTCACTCCCATATATATAACTGAAGTTCTAGAAGAAGAATATATAAAGAAGATTGGGGTAGAAAAATATTTAAAGAGATAGTAACTGAAACTTTCCAAATATGATGAAAAACATAAACCCAAAGATCCAAAAATCTCAACAAATCCTACAGAGGATAAACACAATGAAAGCTATACTCAGGCACATCAAATTCAAAATTCAAATTAATGGAAACCAAAGATGAACAAAAAAAAATCTTAAAAGCAGTAAGTAAAATGGACATATTACAAACTGGGGAACACCTAATAGAGGAGATAAAAATGGAATTCTAATAAATATTGAATTAGTCCAAAAATAAAAAGCAAGAAAGAAAAAGAAAAAACACCATGGAAAACGAAGTCAACTAAGTTGACTTCTGTATTACAGAAATCAAATCTTACTCTACCAGTGATTTGAATAAAGGAAAACAGAACCATGGGATGATAAACCAGAGAGAAAAATGTTAATGAATGAGAGCTAATCTGGACTTAAAACCTAAGAACTATTTCTTCATCTGAATTTGTTAATTTATCAATTCAATATCTATATACATACACACTGACCACCTAGTCTGTCTATGCCAAGCATAAAAGAACCACTGTTGAATAAAACAGGGCCACAATCTTTTTTTTTTTTTTTTTAAATATATCTTTATTGATTTCAGAGAGAGGAAAGGAGATGGAGAGAGAGAGATAGAAACATCAATGATGAGAGAGTCATTGATCGAGCCCGCAGCCTGGGCATGTGCCCTGACCGGGAATCGAACCCCGATCGCCTGGATCCTAGGTCGACGCTCAACCGCTGAGCCACGCCCAGCAGGGCCAGGGCCACGATCTTTAAGTTGAAGATTGCCTACTTGAGAAGGCAGACACTGAACAACTGGCCATAGAACCCTGTAATAAAATCTGTGAATAGTGCCTGGCCAGTGTGGCTCAGTGATGAGCATTGACCCATGAACGAGGAGATCTCAGTTCGATTCTGGGCTCGATCCCCAGTTGTGGGCATGCAGGAGGCAGCCGATCAACGACTCTCTCTCATCGTTGATGCTTCTATCACTCCTTCCCTCTCCCTTCCTCTCTCTCTGAAATAATATATATATATTTTTAAAAATCTGTGAATACTTCTGCTGAGAGACAAGTGTCAAGAGGATAACAAAATGCTAATTAATGTATGCCCAGACATTTAATGAAATACAAATATTATACTCTTTACTTACCAAGCCTACAAAAATATAAAATTCGAAGAAGTGTTAGCAAAGGTTTGGAGAAGACGTATTATTCTTCACAGCAGGAGTGGATATAAATTGGTATGAAAATTCTGGAAATATCTTTCAAAGGCCTTGCAAATACAGTTACCCATTGACCCAGTTATAAGACCTGATTTTGAACTGCAAGAGGCCAAATGGGGCCAACCACAAAATTACATACAGGAATTAATTCCCATGAGTTTATACTGATAAAAAATGAATGAATAAACAAATATATATATAAGGGGAAAGGGAAAGCTCTTCCTTATAGGGAAATGCCAATTAATAAGTACAGAAGAAATAAGAAAATCACTAAGTGGCAGCCTCCATAGTGATAATTGGTTCCGGCAAGAATGATAAATGAATGCTTAAGTTAGTAAATGGAAATGGGTGAAACAGAGGATATTTATTTAAACTCAAAGCATCTCTTACAAAATTCTTACTGATTACTCAGGAAAAATAGTAACTTTAGACTGCAGAATCTGGAAGCTATCTAAATCAAGTGAACGAAAATGAATATAATCAATGGTTGGACAAATAGACACTTTCTGAAATCATGTATCCCTTTTGTAGTTCTTCTGCCAGATATGCTTAATCTGAATTCAATCATAAGGAAACACCAGAAAAACTCATATTAAAAACTATTTTACAAAATAAGTATTCTTGGATAGAAGAAAAAGCTTTTAAAGAATTGACCAAGATACGTAAATATAGTTAAATATGTATTCAGATACATGGCAGTAAAACTGATAATCATCAGAGACAAAGAGAAAATCTTAAGAAATGCAAGAGAGAAAAGACTGATTGACTGCAGGCAAATAATTAGAATAAGCAGCTTCTCCTCAGCAATAATAGAGACCAAAGACAACAGAATATATGTTCACAATGTCAAGAGAAAATAACTGTTTACCTATAAGTATATACGTACCTAAATTATCAAGTAAAAGTGAGGGTGCAGGTATACAAATATTCAGATAATTTAACAACCAAGATCATTACAAAAAGAATCATTAAAGGATATATTTCAGCAAGAAGAGTGACTTCAGAAAAACACATAAGTATATGGGCCAATGGTGAACATATAATTTAATAAAATATATCATAAATTTAGTAAGCCATTGATTTTTTTAAATTAATTTTTATAATCAAGTAAGGATAATGCGTTGGGAGATCGGAGTGTTCAATAAAGTTAAGGTACATTAAGGTCCATGTCATATTTGGGAGAGAAAAATATTTAACTTTAAATTTCTTAGAGTAATTTATAGATTATTGTGTATGTCCAAAAGTTAATCAAAGAAAGAATGGAAATACAATCAGAAGTTTCCAAACCAGCAGAGGAAAAAATTAAACACAAATACAGAAATATTTTTAGTACAATAGGAGATAGAATTGGGTGCAAAAGGTGGAAAGAAAAAAGGTCAACAACAACAAAAATGTCCTACAATGGTAGAATAAGTCTAAATATTTTGGAACCCATAGCAGATGCAAATGAAATAAATTTACCTATTTACCTATTTAAAATAGATATCAGACAAAATAAATGTTGGTAATGATAGTTAATATTTATTGACTGCCTACTCTCTAGCTGCTTCATAAGGATTAACTCATTGAATCATCACAATAAGCTTTGAATAAGGAAGCTGAGGCTTAAAGAAGTTAAATAAATTGCCTAAAAATACACAGCAAATAGAAGGTGGGACTGTGTTTTCCACCCATATAGTCTCACCCCAGAGTCCATATTCTTAGCCACTGTTCTATTCTGCAATGACTCAGTATAGTCATATGATCAAATGTTATGTATCTATTAAAGACTATGCTATGGGAGAATCTTTATGGATATAAAAATACCAGCAGATTATTTTAAATATAAAAGGTATGTAAGAAAAGAATATACAAGGTGGGGCAAAAGTAGGCTCACAGTTGTTCATATGGAAAATAACAAATAATTAATAAATGATAATACAAGAATAAATTCTGTGTTTCACATACTCACAACTACAAACCTACTTTTGCCCCAACCTGTATACTAATGATATCCAAAGTCTGTTAAAAATAAAATACACACACACACAAATACTGAAAAACAAATCCACCAAAATATAGTTGCGATTACTTATGGACATTGGGAAAGGTGACTTTTATTATGTTCTTTATATATTTCTGTATTTCCCACAGTGAGTAACACTGTATGTTATTCTTTTCAAACTTTTCTTTGTTGAGCCTTGTACAGTGCCTGGCACAAAGTACCAGGCTTTGTTAATGTTCAAGGAAGAAAAACAGAACCACAAAATCCTCTCATTAACTAAAGATCGGTGCAAGCTACTGACCTGGGGAAGCTGAGGTACCCGACTCTCAAGGCTCAGATCGTAGAGGCATATAAAATGCACTCTTTCTAAAAGATACAACGAAGCATGAGAAAGAGCAGAAATCCTTACAAGCTGCCTTCTTGTGTTATTCTCAGGATCTGATTTTTGGATCCAACCTAAACTGTAGCTTCAGAAGAAGCCTGAAATCAAAGGCCTGGGCTGTAGAAATGTAGTTAAATAGCAGCACTAGATAGAACATAGAGCCCAGGAATGTCAGAGCCGCAAATGTATTCATGGAGATTGCCACCTAGAGATTAACTCCCTCAGTTTCATACATCAGAGAAAAAGACCCACAGAAGCAAAGGGACTTGTCCAAATTTTACACAAAGTTTCACAGAAGAACCTAGGCCGGAATTCAGGGTTTCTATCTCAGAAAAGAAATTGAGGCTTATTGAGGTTGAATTACTTGCCCCAAATGACTCAGCTACCAAAAGACATGGCCAGGATTCTAATTTAGTTTAATAAGATTCCAAAACCCATCCTCTTTCTGAATTATGATAGGCAATTCTTCAATTGTTCAATAAAAATATTATTTGATTGATAAATCTATCAAACATTTATTCAACAATGTTTATCACCTACCACTTCCATTTCATTAGCACTAAAGCAGAAACAATTTATTTCTTCTTTGATGCTCTTTTTTCTTGTTACTTGAAAACATATAGGTGCAAAAGTAGGTTTACAGTTGTAATACAAATAAATAATATGTTAATTGGTAAACTAAAAGACAAGTAGCAACTGTGTTTCGTGGACTCATAACTGTGAGCCTACTTTTGCCCACCCCTGTGTATATTCCAAATCATGATTTGAATATTATACCTTCAAGAATTTCCCCTGCGATATCTTTTTGTTGTTGTTTAATTTTATGTGACTTAGGCTCTGAAAGACCCAATACTTTTTGAAAAGCAGGTGTTTTGTCATATAATTGCAGCTCTCCTTTTAGAATTTAATTTTCCTTCCATCCCCTTGTCATTTCTCCCGTCAGCACTGCACACAGTGCATAACAATAGTGGCACTCATAACCCAGCATAGCTCTTTGCCCCGCATGCCTGATGTTTTCCTGCCTCCCTGTTGTCCCCGACTAAATGTATTTTTATATTTAGAATGTACTTGCAGCACAGCCACTTCCTGCAGGAAAGGAGAGTGCTGTTGTGGTGTGACTATTGTTTCTCAGTAGACAGAACAAATGCTAAATCTCCTTGCTATTAGCTTGATGTTTTTAACCAGGCGTCGCCCTGGATGAAAGTTCCTAACTGAACGTAACAAGAGGTCACTGTCCTTGAAGGCTTCCAGGAAATGCCTTTTTCCACTCTAAGTCTGTACAATGTGAGCATCTAGACAAGGAGATTACATACCATTCTGCTCCTGTATTTTCAGATTTGCCTCACCCTCGTGATATGGAAACATGTACAGTAATGAAGAACGTACCCATTCATCTAATGAATGAGACCAAAATCTATTTTATTTTTCAAATACATTTTGTTAGTTGGGTAGATGTGAAGGAATTCATATATGTCATAATGTCTTAGTACCTATTGTAGGACCTATTCTAGGCACTCTACTTCTATGATCTCAATTTATTTTTCACAAATACCTTACAAGGTAACTGTCAAACCATTTTATTATAAAGCTGAGAGTGGTTAAGTAACTTGTCCAAAGCCACAGAGCCGAAAGATGATGGAGCCTGAATACAAACCAAAGTGAGCCTTTTGCTCTGTACACTGAAGCACACTTCTCATTTAATCTAAATGCATTAAAGTCATCAAGTGGGGAGAAAAAAATGCAATGAGAAATACACTTTTTATTCAGCCTTCCACATTGCAGTTGCTAAGGAAATATTAAATCAGTTAGTTGTTGTAGAATTGAACCAATTATACCACACTTTTTATTGAAAACACAAAATGCTTTTTTACAATCATTGAAAGGCTTTAGAAATCTGTGTATTTTCTAATATAATTATCTGCCCCTGTGTGTGTGTGTGTGTGTGTGTGTGTGTGTGTGTGTGTGTGTGTGTGTGTGTGTTTGAGAGAGAGGGAGAGAGAGAGACTTACAGGCAGATTTAGCTATTATTCTAAGGTGGAAATCACTCCCTAGCAGCAAATTCAGAAATTTAGCTGGGAGCCAGAAGGGTAGGAAGCCACATTTACGAAATTACTGGCAAAGTAAGAATCTTGATAATTAAAAATAGGAAAGAAAGAAAAAGGGGGTGGGGAAGGCACAAAAGACACTTCAAAGCAAGTGCATCAAGTTACTATGGCAACCAGAGGATGTGGGTTGAAATTTATGTCTTCATTGTTCGAGCAGAGAGATTCTAAATGACACCCTAGTGGCCTGATAGTCATGCATCTCCCTGAATGCTCTCGCTTATTACTCAAGAGTGCTTTTGGCATGAAGAAGGGATAGAATCACAGTAACTTTGTCAGTTCCAGCCTCCCCAGTCTCCTTCAAGAGAAAACACTTGTTTCTGGAGACACAGCAAGCTCATTTTCAGAGTCAGTCTGGACCAAGCCTA
The DNA here is from genome assembly GCF_964146895.1 of Miniopterus schreibersii. Classification (NCBI taxonomy): domain Eukaryota; kingdom Metazoa; phylum Chordata; class Mammalia; order Chiroptera; family Miniopteridae; genus Miniopterus; species Miniopterus schreibersii. Next base: position 27,488,307 of record NC_138112.1, on the reverse strand, counting down.
GCAGAATATTAGCATCCTCACGTTCACCTATGGCTGAGAATAGCAGGCATTTGTCTTCCTGTCTTAAGTCCAAGTTCCAGGGTGCCCAGAATTAGCTGAGCACTTAGATGTTCTCCTAAATTCCCCCGTGCTCTCCCACTAGGACAAAAGTCTGCCTTGATTCCCAGTCAAATGAATTAGCTCTTCTCAATCAACACTATCAGTGTTATTAACAACACTGTCAGCCACAACAGTCTAGTATTGACATTTATCATCAGTATTACATTTATTACCTCAACAATAAAAAAAAAAAAGTAGGTATTATCTACAGGTGCTCGATTAATGTGCTTTGATTTATATGTTGCATGTACATGGGAAACTGAGGTTCAGGGATATTAAGTGACTTATCTAAGGTCCCAAAACAGAGCCAAAATTTGACTCCAGATCTAATGACAAAGTCTTTTCCTGAGGATTTCACTTATTACCTGATTCACCGGCTTGTGGTGGGGTCCATGTTCTAACACAAGCACACTCACGGAAACACAAGACAAGTGTGAATACTATGGCTTCCTGAAGGCTGCTGCTGCTATACGCCCATTTACTGCACTGGGCAGGCTGTGACATCAGGGACAGCAACTCCTGTCCAAAGGAAGTCTAAATTAGCCATGCTCCCTTTACCTCGGAGCGCTGGATTTCTGATTGAGAGCGGAGGCTGCTTTGAATCTGCACCCATTACCTCACTGGAACTGTGCGGGTTTGGGCTTCTCACCCCTCCTCATGGCCCTCCGTGAAAGGGACTAGGAGGGGAAGGCAGCTCAGATGTTCTGAACATCTCTTACGTGCTAGGCACTATAGTAGATCTTTTGACTATACTTTCTCACTAAATTCCTCCAAAAAAAAAAAATCAAAAAAATCTATGGGCTAATTATTTTCATTCCTATTTTACAGATTTGACAACTAAGAATCAACAGATAAATAAGTTCCCAGGGTCACACAGTTAGTAATTATTAGAGTCTAACCAAGTCTCTTTGATCCTAGTCTCTTGCCTTTTTATTTTTATACCCTGGCATGCCTCTCAACATAGCCTGTCCAAGTTATAACAACCTTTGGAGCTGGAGGGAACCAGAATATATTAATTTTAAGTGATGTAATTAGTTGTTTCTATAAGTGCAATTAAAAGCAATAAAAGAGAGGGAATGGTAGGAGTTAGCTGAATAAACAAAAAGAAATGTGTGTGTAACTCAGTATCTAATCCTACACAAGGGAACTTTTGACAGAGATTCTCCCTTTTCTTAGGAGTAGGTCAGCATAGACTAGGGAGCTCTGCTAACCAGGACTTCATTCTTTGTAATAAATTTTTAAAGTGAGCAAGGTACTTACTAAGTGACAGCAGCTCTTGGTGTGACTATTTCTTGACACCACCAAATAGTTTCCTCCAACTAACACTGGTTGAAGTCATGCATAGAGATTCAACTGACCTCAAACTGCCCATTTCCCTCATTCATACAGCAAAGGTTAGTTCCGTTTCCCAGAGTGGAATTAGATAATCACTACCATCTTCCATGTCACAGAGGTAATACCATTTGGACATAAATTAATACACATAATTAAAATTTTAATATAAACTTATATTAGAATTTAGCCCACCATTTTCCTTATTACACTTCTGTAATATGAGCTCCTTAGGAGAAAAATAAAAGCAAATTACCAGTTTCCAATAGAACAAGTGTGAATAGAATAAATTTAACAACTATACTGTGTTATCATAGCAACCAAAGTTTTAAAAAAAAACCTGATGTGATAAAAAATGACACAAGAGAACAAATGCATCAAGTTGTTATGGCAACTGGGGAATGTGGGTTGAAATTTATGTATCTAGAATCCAAGAGAATATTCTAAGCAACTAAAATAAACATTTGCTTATTAAAATATCCCCCAAATAGTACTTAGCTATAACATTAAAGTGTTTTCATTATTTTGTCTGCTTTTTCTTTTATTTTATTTCCAATGGGTGATTTTAAATTGTGAGCATTTGTATTTTCAGTTCAGCTTGCTTTTTGGCAACCAATACACTAAGATGCAATTAGGTTTGCAAAAAACAGTGCAAAAGCCAGTTTCAAAATAGCATCCTAAATCATGTTTAGGTTTCTTTTACTCTTTTAATCTTCTTTTAACCAAATGCCTATACTATTCACTTGTGTTTCTTAAAAAAGAAGCTGTCCCTACTTGATGAATCAAATTCATTATGGCCTCTTTACCTGACTTTGGAGGTCTTCCTGTTGGGCAGGGTATGTGCTGAATAATTCTATAATAAATTTAGATATTTAGAAAGCCTTCTTATGTTTTATGCACGCACACACACACTTCTTTTAATAGCAGAACTGGTGTTTTGGACTAAACTTTCAATTTTCCACATCACTTCGCTCAGGCTCATACAGAGTATCTCATTGTAAGGGGAGGAGAAGTGAGATTCTCTCCTAACTCCATGCCTTTTTGTACAAGATTTTCTTTCCCCCTGCCACTTACACTCTTCCTTCCATCCTTCTGTCTACTTGGCTGGTTCTTAATCATCCTTTAAAATGTAGTTTAAATGTAACTTACCACAGTCAACCCGTTTAGCCACCTGTCCTTCACCTCTGTCCTCATTGTGCTCTGTCCATCCTTCTGGCCAGCCCTCGGTAGAGAATGGAATGAGAGAAAGCCCATATAGTTGGGGGAGGGAAATAGCAAAAAGCAGAGACATTTTCATTTATCAATTCAGTTTATTTTATTCATTTAGTCATTCAGTCAGTCAACAAATATTTATCGAGCACCTACTATATGTCAGGCTGTATCCAGGTGTCGAGGGTACAGCTGGATCTCACTTCCATATTCAGCTGGAAAATACAAGTATTCTGGTAGAGAAATAGTCTACAACAGCCTGGCTCTGCAACCACAGTCATAACAGAAGCCAAATCTAAAGAGACAAGGCCAGAGATAATCCCTGCCCTCAATCTCTGAAACCCAAGAAGAGCAACAGAGAGCACCTGGAAATTTCCCTTATCCCCGAGAAGTGTGACAGTGGAGAGTGGGAGCTTGCCCTTGGAGAAGCATTCGAATTAGGTTGAAGAGGCCGAAGTGATCAGCATGGGCCTGATAAGCAAAGTGCCAAAGGGGAGGAGAACATTTTAGTGAACCATGCAGTGAAAAGACCAAAGTCTGAAAGGTTAAGATCGGTGGTGCATGGGCCAGCTAAATAGCCATCTCTTATGGTGAATAAAGAAAAATTGAATTTATTTAAGGCAAAGGGGATGGGGGTTGGGGATATCCAAAGGGAAGGGCTATGAAGCACTGAGTCAAAGGGTATTGGGTCCATGACGGCAGCAAAAATATACTCGGGACAGTGAAACAAGGAAGAGCATAGAAGGAGCAATAGGAGAGCCCAGGCTGGGCTGCTGTGGCTCACTGAGGAGTCAGAGAACAGGGGGCCTTGGAGGCAGGTTCAGCGGGTAAGCCCAGGACAAACTGCCGCTGCCCATTGCTCCCCTGGTTGCAAGTCTCCTGGGGTCCCGTCAGAGGGAAGAAGGGGGATGGGGATGGCGCCGGCGTGCTCCCCTGGTGGGGAGTTCACACTGGGTCCTTTGTCCTGAGCGTATTTTTCTCTCTCTTGCCGGTGGAAATCTTAGGGGCAGTCTCAGGGGAGGGTCTCAATAGAATTTTCATCAGCTTTCCAAGTGTGCTTTTTCCAGGGTGGAGGTCTCCACTGTTCCAGGGCAGGGAGTCATTAGTCAATGTAGCTGATCCTCAGGCAGCCACGGTGCCACTTGTCTGGTTTTGCTGCTTTTCTGGCCTGGAGCTGAAATACAACTGAGGCCTAGATGTTATCTTTAGGGAGGAACACTCAGGGGATTTAAACCCTGTGACCAGCGCGATATGCTGGGGGAGGACAGGTTAGCCTGGGGCGAGGTTCTTGTTTTCCCAGTTTCGCCCCTTGTAGGCATCCGGAGCATTCTGCCCTGGTGAGTTTCTGTACCTGGGTTTCTGTACCTGGCCCATCCAACAGTCTTCTTTTCTCGACAAAGGCAGCTCTAGAACAAGGGCACATCAACCTCTTCCCTGAAGCTGAAATGGCATTAGCCCCTGCCCCTGTGGAATTTCCATCGAAGTTCTAGGGGAAGAAAAGCAGTGATAAGGGAGAACCCTGAACTGACCAAGTAGAAAACTAGAATTGGGCAAATTTAAATCATAAAGTGAACGACGTTCCCTGAAAGTGATCGTGATTTAGAGATTATGCCTTCACTAGAAATGTGGAATTAATGAAATATTTTTAAAATAGGAAAAATTTTAGAAAGTACAATTTCATGTACTTTGGTTTTCAAATGAAGTATTAACTCTTTGAAGAGTAACAATCTTTAAATACTCCTTTTCCTTTGGAATGAGAACTTTTACACTAGGCTGCTTTCTGAAGACTAGCAAACTCCACCCGCTTTACCCCCTTTTATACTCAGAGAAGCCAGTGTACAGAGGGTGAAGGGATTGCACAAAGTCACAAAATCAATGACAAAGACGGTATTTGAATCCTAGTCCCTCGACTTCCATTCCAGTGGTACTTCCATTATCTTACAATTTCTCTGACAACAAATGAGAAGCACTATACACAGATACTGTGGAGACTGGAGTTTCATACTATGTGAATGTTTACAGAGATGCAGTTCTAAGAAAAATTATTCAAAGTGAGCCTTATTTGAATTGTCTCTAGAGATCGCTAATTAGATAACATGCAAAGTCGGCAATCCTAACTGAGACAACAGCTGAGCCCGACAGAGGTGAGCTGGTCAATGTTTAACAGCCTGCTTCACAAGGAGGAGGAACCCCAATTAGTGGAGGTTGCTAATTTTCATGCTATAAATACTCACCATGACCAACTTCAAGCTACCAAGATGATATCAACCAGGTGGCAAAATTCCTTGATAATTTAAAAATCAGTTTCATGAGCTGATTACAAACTGGCTCTAGCATATCACTGTGGGCGGGAGTTTTTCTTCAAAGCAGAGGCTGACTAGCATTTATTTGTTAGCATTCAGGAGATTTCATTGGGACAATATACCTAAGTGCTTTAAGAACCAATATACAGTTAGCATGAATGATTATCATGAAATTAGAGTACTTAAACTAATGTGCATGTAAAGAGTAGCTTTCTCGTGCAATCTCCCCCAGTCAAACACAAAACAATGTGTTAGATCTTCACACACAGGTCTCTGGTTAGAAGTAATTGAGAGAACAGAAACCAAGTGTAAGCTCCTTTTTGTAAGATCTGCATTAAAGTAATCAACTGTACCTCTTTCACTTTGTAACCTTGTATTCTGCTCATCAAAAAACAACAGAACAGCTACATCTATACAAAGTCTGAATGTCTCTCTCTCTCTACCTTGTAAAGATTAAAGAAAACCGAGGGTAGGTTTAAAAGGACTTGTGAAATGTGGTTATGGTGAGGGAGCACAGGCACTAAATTGCTAGACCACTCTATGTAAAAAGAGAACCATACAATTTGGTGAGCTTTTTTCAGGCATAATTGAACTTGCTTTTTACAGTTGACATATTACTAAAATGTTGTATTGTGTTAAATGGGAAAGGTCAAGTCACATTTTAGGTTCATAGGCTATTTTTTTCTTTTTGATCCTAGATATTTTTGGAAATCTAAAGAAAACTCTGAACTTTTTACAGAAAATACATATATTAACATATGCAGAAATTTTTGCATAAAATGTTAAAAGGTTGAAAGACATTCTGTAATTCAACCATGGGCTCTCTACTCACATGAAGAGCCCATATTGTAAGTGTATTAAGAAATCTCAAAATTCAAAATAAACCCATGATGATTACTTTTAAAAGGCAATACAATTACTTGTAAAAGAGAGCAACCACCTTAGTTTGTATTTTCCTTAAACTAATCTTTGGTTACTGAGTTGAAAGACAGAGTCATGAATTTGAGGAGTTAATGGGATCAAATACAAGTCCCTTATTTTACAAAGGAGGAGACAGAGGCCCCAAGCACTGAACCAATTAGAACAAAGTCTCCATGACAAGCAGGCCTCATGCCGTTGTATAATGGAACAGTGGTGAACATCAGAAGCCCTGAATTCATCAAGTCCTGGTGTCTAAGATCTACATGGTACTGGGCACATCATTTAGCCTCTCTGGTATTATCTCAGCTAAAAGCTTAGTGATAATGAAAAGTTGTTGAAAGGATTAACTGGGATAATATTTGTGATAACAGTAAATATTAAAATGCCATATAACAACTCAATAAAATCATAATAATGCTCTGGAATGGAAGAAAATATCTTTAAATCATATACCTGACCAAGGGTTAATATCTGAAATAACATAGATAAAAAACTATACAACTTAGTAAACAAAACAAAACAAAAATCCACTAAAAGTTGGGCAGAGGACCTAAACAGACATTTTTCCAAAGAAGATAATACAGATAACCAACAGGTCCAAGAAAAGGTGCTCAGCATCACTAATCATCAGGGAAATGCAAACCAAGACCACAACGCAATATTGCCTCACACCTGTTAGAATGGTTATTTTTGAAAAGATAAGCAATAACAAGTGCTAGAGAAGATGTGGAGCAAAGGGAGCTATCCTACACTCTTGGTGAGAAGGTAATTTCGTGCAGCCACTATGGAAAACAGTATAGAGGGTCTTCAAAAATTTAAAAATAGAACTACCATATGATCCAGAAATTCCATTCTAAGTATTTACCTGAAGAAAAGGAAAACACTAAATTAAAAGAACATATGCATTCCTGTGTTCATTGCAGCATTATTTACAATAGCCAACATACGGCAAAAGCCTAAGTGTCCATCAACAAATGAATGGATAAAGAAAATACGAGATAGATAATTATAGATATAGATAGATATAGATGTAGATATAGATATATAGATATAGATAGATCAATATGATTTCCTATGTGTCTTTTCTTTAAAAATAGTAACTTTTCTTAAAGTAATGGCATATAAAATATAAAATAGCTAATATATATTTCATATATTAGAGCATAAATTAAAGACATAATTATATCAAAAGTTAAAAGTAATATAACCCCTTAAATCCAAGCTAAACAGCTCAATCACTGTATTTCACTGTTATCAAGTAGAGACTAATTTTCTTTCTCATTATAGAGCTTTCCCTTGATATAGTTCTTGCCTATTTTCTTCTTTATCCTGTTTTCTGATACTATCAGAGAGCAGGTATTAACTATTTAGCATTTTAAGGAGTATGGTTTTATTAAGATGGTCTCTTAATTAAGATGGAAAACTACTTTTAAATTTTTGCTTTGTAAAGGCAAACACATTTCAAACACACTAAAATGGCTAATATAAAAATATTGAACATGCCAAGTATTGAGGTTGTGGAAAACTCTCATACATTGCTGGTGGGAGTATAAAATGGTACAATCACTCTGGAGAATTATTTGGCAGTTTCTTATAAAGCTGAATATATGTCTACCTTAGGACCCAGCAACTACATTCCTAGGTATGTATCCAAGGTAATTGAAAACCTATGTCCACAAAAAGACTGGAACAAAAATGTTCATAGTAGCTTTCATCATAATACTCATCAATAAGTAAATGGAAAAAATTACTCAAATTACTCATCAATAAGTAAATGGAAAAACAAGTTGTATTATAGTAATACAAAGCAATAGTATTCAGCAATAAAGGAGAATGAACTAATAATGCATGTAGCAATATCAATGAACTTATAAACATTATGTTGAGCAAAATAAGCCTGACACAAATGCACACATTCTCTATGATTCCATTCACATAAAGTTCTAAAAGAGGCACAACTGCCCGGCCAGGCGTGGCTCAGCGGTTGAGCATCGACCTAGGATCCAGGCGATCGGAGTTCGATTCCCGGTCAGAGCACATGCCCAGGTTGCGGACTAGGAAGCCAATCAATGACTCTCATTATTGATGCTTCTATCTCTCTCCCTCCCTCTCCTTTCCTCTCTCTGAAATCAATAAAAATATGTTTAAAAAAAAACAAAAAAAGTCAGTCCCTTAAAGACTCAAAATATCATAGTTAAAAATAAAATAAAATATAAAATAAAATAAATAAAATAAAAAAGACACAACTAATCCATAACAAAAAAGCCTAAGAGTAACATGTAAGATAATTGGAAAGAGGCATCAAAAAGCTTTCTGGGTTGATGGAGGTTTGGGGTGGAGGTTACGTGAATGTATGCAAATATCAAAGTTCATTGAACCAAGCATTTAAAATCTATGCATTTTATTGTATGTAAATTACATCTCAGCTGTTGCTTGGCTTGTCATTCTAAACATTAATTCTAAAATTCTCCCTCTCAAGGTGAGACTCTCAAGTTTATTTTATAAGGCCAGTATTATCCTAATTCCAAAACTAGATAAAGCCACTACAAAGAGAGAGAATTATAGGCCAACATCCCTGATGAACATAGATGCAAATATCCTCAACAAAATAGCAAACCGAATTCAACAATACATTATAAAAATCATAGACTATGACCAAGTGGGGTTTGTTCATGGGATGCAAGGTTGGTATAATATCCACAGATCAATTAACATGATACACCACATAAACAAAATGAAATATAAAAATCATATGGTCATATCAATAGATGCAGAAAAAGCATTTAACAAAATCCAACACCTATTTATGATAAAAACTCTCAGCAAAGTGGAAATAAAAGAGACATACCTCAACATAATAAAGGCCACATATGCCAAACCCACAGCTAACATAGTATTCAACAGGTAAAAACTCAAATGCTTCCTGTAAAATGAGGAACAAGACAGGGATGTTTGCTTTCACCACTTTTATTCAACACAGTACTGTAAGTCCTGGCCACAGCAATCAGACAAGAAAATAAATAAAAGGTATACAAATTGGAAAGGAAGAAGTATAACTATCATTATTTGCAGGTGACATAATACTTTATATAGAGAACCCTAAAGAGTCAACAACAAAAAAACCTACTAGAACTGATAAATTAACTCAGTGAAGTATCAGGATGCAAAATTAATATTCAGAAATAGGTTGCATTTTTATACACCAATAAGAACTGTCAGAAAGGGAAACTAAGAAAACAATCCCATTTTACAATTATATCAAAAAAATACCTAGGAACAAATTTAACCAAGGATGTAAAAGACCTGTACCCAGAAAATTATAAAACACTGAAGAAAGAAATTGAAGAAGATAGAAATAAACGGAAGCATATATGAGGCTCAGGGTTAGGAAGAATTAACATCATTAAGATGTCCATAACTACACAAAGCAATCTATAGATTTGGCACAATTCCTGTCAAAATACCAATGATGTATTTCACAGAACTAGAACAAATAATTCCAAAATTTATATGGAGCCAAAAAAGACGCCTGAAACAGCAATCTCAAGGAAGATGAACAAAGTCAGAGGTATCATGCTACTTAATATCAACTATACTACATGGCTATAGTAATCAAAACAGCATGGTACTGACATAAAAACAGACATCTAGATCAATGGAACAAAATAGAGAGCCCAGAAACAAACCCACACCTGTATGGTCAATCAATATAATTCTTCCTCTTTTGTAATAGATTCATTTTTTAACAACTACCAAAGGTAATTCTTATGTAGGTGGCTCATTGACCTCTCTTTGAAAGCTGTGAGGGATTAAAACTTACCCTTATACTAATATTATGCTTTTCACAAAATAATAAAAGTAAAATAAAATAGAGCTTTAACCATGACGCTGGCAACTGCATATGCAGTGGAGGACAGATAAGTAAAGAGAGTAAGCCACTCAATCACACAGCCTAGACTGTAGATCCCAGACCTGGATATGCCAGATTCACATAGGAAACCTTATCAAATAGGTTCTACACTGTAACAAGAAAGCAGGATCTTCTTATGGTAGTCCCGGGAATCTATACTTTTAAAACTCTCCCCATGGGATTCAAATGAGCAGTATAATTTTGGAAATAGATCTGGACAATAAGTATTTATTAAGGGAGAGATCAAAGTGTGATGTAATTTGCTGTTCAACTATATCTTCTCTTTATATCTAAAATATTTCCAAGGTCCAATCTTTTCATTCTCAATTTTTCCAAGTGTAATGCAAAATATTTGCATTTCTTTACTCAATAACCAATAAAGGCAACATTTTATAATAGAAAGATCTAAAGATTTGAAATTAGATAGACCTGAGTTGGAATTTTAGCTCTACCCACTTCAAACCATATGACATCGGAAAAAAAAATTTATCCACTTTGAGCCTTATATTCAATTTTGGCCAAAATGGAGTTATTTATGTCACTTTGACATAATAAATGTGAAAGCATCAAGTACATGGTATATAAACCATAAGTATTTGCTTTATTTTATCCCAATAGATGTTGAAGAGATATTCCCAGATTTCATAAAATAAAATAGAAAATCACCTGAATCTGCAATGGAATATATTTATTCTATATCTTTTAATAGGTCAGAAAGTTCTAGTCTCTTATTAGTTTAAGTTCAATAGCATCACATGTATTAACTGTCATCAAAATTTTTTCCAGGGCACAATCATGTAATTTCAATTTCCTTTGGGCACTTGTTTCTCAGAGCTATAGTTATCATAGTTCTAGTGGGATAATTCATTATATCATCATCGACTGGACATTTCATCAAACACATTTCATTGTTGAGACAACTTGTCAGTGATAGTCAATTTGCTGTCTCATCATCAGTATAGTATAGTAATTAAATTTTTATCGTGACAACATCTCATTCCTGTTGCTCATGCATAATTCATATTTTATATTTCAAACATCAACCACACATATATTGTGCTAATGAGCATCAAAAAGAAAATTTACTCTCTCAGATGGCTTCTCAGACATTACAAACAATCGCATTCTTTTTCTAAGGGCAGGGCTAATCAAAGCACAATTCTGAAGCAGAAGCCCACCTCCCCAGCCTACCTCCCACAGATCTTCCTAGCTATCCGAATCATGTTCAACAAATGCCCTCTAAATTGCTAATGATTTTCTTTAAAAACAATTGGAAATCCTATTCATCTTTTAAGCTCCAGCTCAAGCAACACTCCTTCCTCTGTACATTCTTTACTCAATAGTAACACTTGAACTGCTGATTAATGGTTTGGCTTTCTCATTATTTTATGAGTTATGTCAGGGTAAGTTCAAGCCCTTTCATTAACTATAGTTTTCTTATTGATTAGCACAATGCTTGGCACATAGACATATTAAATTTAACTGAAATTAAATTTAATTCCATTTAAATTAAATGGAAGTGGATCACTATTATATTCTGAAAAAATATTTGCATTTTGAAAGAAACATGTGAAAATGCAAGCTTATATTCCACATCTGCATATCTTGGCAATTAGATGGAGATATTTATGAATCGGGTAGAAAGTGGAACTTTCCTATCACTACTTAAACTATGTCAAACTTTAAATGGAATGTTTCACCCTGTTACATACCTCTCCAGCCTCATTTTTACCCCTAGACTCTGAGCAAACTATTCCTTCTGCCTGACTAAACTTCCATGACCTCTGCATCTGGTAAACTTCTTCTGATCCTTCAAAACCCATCTCGAAAGTACCTTCTCCAAGAAACCCTTTTTGATTCTGTCAGACATTCACTACCTCTTCTGAGTTCCCATAGTACTTTCTTTATACTACACATGATGGCACGTAACTACTAGTAATGAAGGCCTACCATGTGTAGGCATTGTCTTAGACCTTTTATAGAATTTACCTAATTGTATTCTTGTAACAACCACACAAAGTGGATGCTCATGTCAATTTTAAAGAAAGGTGGAGGCTCAAAGGAATACCTATCAAAGGTCACAAGGTAGTAATCCACAAAACCAGAATTCAAACCAGACTGTCCTACTCTAAAGCACATATGTTCCCTGTATCTCATATTTGAATAAATGAATAAATGACTGAATGAGTGACGACCTTGGAAAAAGATAATGTATTCTCACGACCATACAAGCGACTGGGGTAAATTTTAAATTTCACTTTCCTCTTTGACATTGAGTATTTGATATATTAAAGTGCACTGAGATGTCTGTGTTAAGGCACGTGGCAAACAACAGACCACAATTTGAATGCAGTCCCCTTAGGATCATGACAAAGACCTATTACAACTGAGCAGTTGAGAATGCGGCTTCCCAATTCATATGCCAGCATCAAGCCAGCCTCATTATATGCTATTTCCATTTAAGCCTATTCTGATCATATTTTCCTTGGTTATCAGCCCCAGTGGTCCCAACAGGCTGCTACAACATGCATAAAATATCTGCTGAGCCAGGTTAAACAAATTTCAGTTAACAGGCTAATATTATTAACATTATATGATGATCTGCAATTATCAGTCAAAGAAGATCAGTTACCAGAGGACCAGGGAGGTCTCAGTAAAAGGTGAACCACAAAATCAGCACACTCCCTGCTCAGTGGGTTTATAACCTAAATGGGCAATTGCTAACTAAGGGGGGATAGAACAGCTCTCCAGGGAAAGGCAAGAAGGAGAAATCCTTCAACTGTTCTTGCTCTTAATGGAAAAGGCTTATGTGAAAAAGAAGCTCAACTGCATTCCCTCATCTCGCCCCCACAATATGCACTTAACCTCTCCGCAAGCACAGCAGGTTAAGACACTGATGTTGAGAGGCATCTGTGGTTCAGGGTCTAATGTAGGCTGGGTCTTCCACTAACTCATTCTGTGACCTTGGTCTCTATTCCTCTCCCAGAGCCCTTGTTTTGTTACCAATAAAATTAAAAGATCACACTAGTTCAATCCAAGATCCTTCCAACTCTAAAATGCAGTACTCCATCATTGAATACAAACACTTACTCGTAAAGTTCAATTTTTCACCACTCCCTGTTTTCAAATTGACATCAGCGTTGGAGACCTGCCCCAGCATCGATTCTTCTTGTACCAGGCTAAAGTGCCGGTACAAGAAGGCGTCAAAGACTAGGGAGCAGAATTATTTTTACAGTTTTGATTTAATGTCCCCAGTGCTTCTCTTCACCTATGGCACACAAAAACTGGTCCCTTAACTGAAATTCATTTATATGATGTAAAAGGCCCTTCAGGATCTGGCCTTCCAATATCTCTCCAATCTCACCTCCTATTCCCCCTCGCTGACTACTCTTCAGTCACCCTGGCCTCCCCTGCTGTTCCCCTGTCACACTGTGCAGACTCCTGCCTCACAGGCTTTGTATTTTTGTCCGTCCCCCGCCCCACCACCTGGATATCTGCCTATCTCACAGCTGCCTAGTATGCTCTCTCACTTCCTTCAGATCTTTATTCAAAAGTTACTTTCTCAATAAGTCCTGCCCTCGCCACAACCTCTACCCACTCACATTTCATACCCTCCATTTCTACTCTGTTCTCTCTCCTCAGAACTGATCACTCTCCGATTATGTGTCTTGTTGTCTGCCTGCTTCCTTCAGTAGAGTATAAACCAAGTAAGGGCAGAGGATGCTGGTCTGTTCAGCCCTTTTGTATTCCCAGTGCCTAGAACAGTGTCTAGGATAGAGTAGACCCCCAATAAATATTTGTTAAATGAATGAATAAAACTCCTTGCCCCGTCACTGACTCTGATCCAGACACACTGATCTTCTCCTTCCTTAGCATGCAATCCCAGCATTGCTCCCCAGGGCCTTTGCACTTGCGCTTCATTCTGCCTGGAATCTCCTTCCAAAGGTTTCCACGTGGTCTGCTCAGCTCTGTATCCAAGTGTTATTTCACCCAGAGTCCTTCATAATTCAAACTATCTATAATGGCAACATCCTTCTTCATATATATATATATATATATATATATATATATACATATATATATATACACACACACACACACACTTTTTTTTTTTTTTACTCCTTTCCCTTCATAACTGGGAGTGGCAAAAGTGAACCACTAGATCTCTTTCAAGGGAAATTTCCAGGGGGAATAAGTTGACTGACACTTCCCATTGTGTGTATCCACTCTGTGGTCTCTGAGGCCATGCTTCCCCTCGGCTGCCCCCAGCCAATCTTTAAACACAGCAGGAATCGGTCTAAAGACCCCACTCCTGAGGGGCTCAGGACTCCTATAATAGGCAACTTCAGTTCAAGGACTCGCCATCCACCGTGATGAAACTTTCTTAGAACTGTGGTGCACTCTGTGATTCTTCCTCCCAAATCCTCCTACCTGTCCCCTTTCCTTTCCTGTATCATGGCCTGAAGGCTCTCCTCTCTTCCTGTTCCCTCCCCAGGCATCTCCCCCAATAAATCTCTTATACCACCTTATCCTGTCACAGTATTTGTCTCTTGGAGCAACTGAACTAACACAGTACAACTTGAAATATAGCCTTGGACAGGTGGCTCAATTGGTTGGAGAGTCATCTTGTACACCAACAGACTGTGGGTTGGATCCCCAGTCAGGGCACATATGGGAGGCAACCAATAGATGTTTCTCTCTCTCTCCCTCTTCTTCTCTCTCTAAAAAAATCAGTAAAAACATATCCTTGGGTGAAGATTAAAGAAAAAAAACTTACATATTTTTTTGGTTATTTTTAACCATCCAAGTCTCCCCCCCATGAAGGTAGACTTAGTCTATTTCATTTACTACTGTATCTCCAGCATGCAGAATGATGCTTGCAAAGATTAAATGTCTTCTGAAGAGAAATATTACTTTTATCTGTTCATTCCATTCATTCATGAAAGGAAATATAGAGTTTCTACTTTGCATTAAGCACTCTGCTAAGTACTTGATAGATCAAGGGTCTAGTGGAGAAGATAAACACCTAAACAAGGAATTTAAATAAACTCTGTCAAGACTTTACTAAAAGTGTTCTTAATGTATGGAGCACAAATAATTTTGCATAAACATGCAAAAATTTAAGTTGTGTACCCATTTAAGGTAAAGTATTGTGAATGTCCCATGAATACAAAGGGCAAGTTAGCTTCCATAAGCAAGTTCCCTTGTCTTTGCCCTCAAGGCCTCTTTGAGGCAGACGTTCCTTATGAAGATTTTCTTCAGGTTTACAAAGTAAAGTGAAGGCCATTTTTTCATAGGAAAGTACACTGTTCAATACCAACTAGGTAAAAATGAAATTGAGTGGGTTTTTTTAAAGGCTATGGCTCTAAGCCCTAGGAAAACAATGTACAAATCGATGATATTATTAAAATTTTTCTAACTTACATCTCTAAAAATAATCCACCTCAAATGCTATCTACTCTAGGAACACTTTTATGATTCCCTCAAGACGAGGCTGGGTCCCTTGTTTTATAGGACATTGAGCTCCCTCATTAGTAGATAATAAGTTCCGTGAGAGGACCACATCTATTACATTCACTGCTGTATCTCCAGCACCTGGCACAGAGTAAGGTCTCCATTAGTATTTCTTGAATGGCTATACGGAAGAATGGATGAAT
Source organism: Miniopterus schreibersii (assembly GCF_964146895.1). NCBI lineage: Eukaryota > Metazoa > Chordata > Mammalia > Chiroptera > Miniopteridae > Miniopterus > Miniopterus schreibersii. Next base: position 27,472,876 of record NC_138112.1, on the reverse strand, counting down.
AAATTTAAAATGAATGATATGAAAAGTTTTCCTCATCTACTCAACTCTAAAATCCTCTCCATGATCTAAATTTCCATTGCATTTTAAATATGTCATACATGCCTCTGTCCATGTATCCATTCATGATGTAGGTAAAAGCTTTACAAATTAATAAACATTAGTACATCTCTACCACTCTTGTCATGGATGGGCATGAAAACCTTTGGGTTCAGTTCCCCCTGGGATCATGACTTAGCATGGTTTTAACTACCTGAGCTTAGATTTAGAAGCGATAGGAATTGCCCTTTTATTTCCACCCTGGCAGAATGGTCACGTCTCCCACTTCGAAGCACTCTGGCTGGGCTTCTTTACTTTCTAGCTTTGGGGGAGCCCGGACTGCAGCAGTCATTGCTTGAGCAGCATGCCTTCTCCTTGGGGGACAAGGAATTAAACTCCTTATGCTTAAAGTTGTCTTATATCACTTCTTCCCTCTTTATTCTTTGACTTTATCGAGCCAAAGTCACTTCTGTCTCCAGAGAGTCCTTTAAAATCCCTTCTATCCATTCAGTCATCAGCTTCTATCCCTTTCATGCTACATTCAACCATAAGATAACATGTAACACACATTCTATCTTGCATTGTAGTTATTAATGAGCATGCCTTATCTCTCTTGCTGAATTCTAAGTGTCCCAAAAATCTTGTCTGTATCCCCTACAAGACCTAAAAGAGTGCTTCGAACAAAGTAGAAAATCGTGTATTTTTATTTATCGGTGGATGTATCTTATTCAAGTTCCAGGTAATTGTCCACTTAGTTCAGTATAACCAAATCCATTACCAAAAGGGTGAGGTTGGCCTGGTTCTGTCTGTGCTTCCCCAACTCTCCTCTAGCTTTGAACAGTGGGTGCTCCACCTCTGTAGCAGCCGGCTCATTACCACTGATGATACCAACAGACTCTAAGGGAACCAGCAGGATCTGGAGAAGTAGCTGCATAAGGGACTAAGAGGTGCAACTTCAAGCAGTTGGAAGAGAAAAGTAAGGCCCTGAGAGCCCGGAAATGCAACTTCCCAAAGCGACGCCAGTTGCTAGAGAAACAGCCCTGGCAGAGAGGTTAGCTGGGACTGAGACCACAGGAGGGTGGTCTGGAAGCACAGGAGGGGGGCTGAAGATCAAAAACCTTCAAATAATAGGCTTCCCTCAAACAAGAGTGAGAAAACAAAATAACCCTAATAAATTTTTACCATAGCAGCCCCTATAGTTAGCAATCATCGTCAACGCTATCACCAACTTACATAAAATAGAAAAGGGACAGGGAAGAGAAATATGGATTAAGGGATGGAGAAGGGAATAAAGAAATGCTAGGAAAAGGGAAAGAGAGTTGATTAGTTAGCATTCTGTATCTACAAATATTCTATATCTACAGATTTCAGTTTATAAAGCCCTGAGTGTGCATTTGAGCATTTGCGTTTTTAGGATCTCTCTCTCTCTCTCTCTCTCACACACACACACACACACACACACACACACACACACTTTAGGAGAAGCCATGAAGGTGTGAGCATGGTGGAAACAGAAAGGCTTTTGAGTCAGAAATCTTGCCTGGGTCTGAGTCCCATTTCTATTTCTCATCACAACTGATTTGCTGATCATTGAGGACAGACTGTACTGACTTACAGGAAAATAACCACTAATGTTAGGAAAAGTACAGAGGACAAACAAGTCTGTGGTCGAGTAAATCAATCTAACCTGAAAATGTGCAGCAATCAGGCCTTCAGGAATAAAAACACAATGCTCTGCATTTCTGCAGCTGCTCTCAAAACATTTCAAAGCACTCTCACATCTCATTTCCTTATCTTCCTGCACTACAACCTCTTATGGACCAGGCATCGAAGGCATTGAAAAGTTAAATACCAAGGTCACACAGTTAATTGACTCTCATCTCAATGCTCTTTAAATAGCAGGGAGAACCACTGGATCAAATAAAACTTTTCTCACCAGACTACCTCAATTGTCCTACTGTGTCTTCAAGGCCTGAAACTATCAAGTAACCTGCCAAAGTCAGGTGAAAATTGCTTAATGTACGCTCTACAAAATGTCAGTATGTAGGCTTTGCTGTAATTTATGTGAGTAGATATTTGATTTAACTTCTTTATTTACTTGCTGTCTAGATATCTGATGTTTTATACGAGTTCATAAGCAGGAAATAAAAAAATAATGTAGATAAATGTGGAAATATTCAGATTCAGCACAATGTTTCCAAGGTGTCTCTCAAAGTGAAGGTATTTTAAATCTTCAGATACCCTAGCAGAAGGAAAGCGTAAGGAGGAAAAGGGAGGACAAGTCACACTGCCTTTGCCTCAGTTCATATTTTCTCTTAAATGCCCAGGTCTAGCTCAACCCAATGCAAAAGAGAAGATGAGCTCTGCATCCCACCGGCTCCCTCTGAAAATCCATCTTCTCACAATAGCTTAGCTCCAGGGCAGAGCAAGAAAAGTATCTCAGCCTACGCTGCTCACTCACATGCCCCATGGCGACCCCATACAAAGCTGAATGTGGAGATTTCCCACCTCCCAGTCTCTAGCATCTTCCCTCTCCTTTCATTCCCACTGCTATACCTATCTCTCTAGTTCAACTACCTTTTAGCTCTGTTCTGGCCTACTGGGACAGTCTCGCGGTCCTTGTTATTTCTTCTAGTCCTGAGGCCTCAAATCCTTTCTTCACACTATTTCAAAATTCACTTCCCTAAAGTAGTTAGCTAATTCCCCTACCACACCCTGCAAAATCCTTTTAGAATTTCCCACCTGCATAAAAAATGAGGTTGAAATTCTACCTGACCCATCCCTCCCTGCAGTTCCCTGTCTCCTGCCAACATACACTCCACCATGGCCTATCAAACTCACAAACCTGACTCATATTTTCTCACCTATCACCACTCTCACACTTTCCTCTGAGCCTAGAATATTCTTCCAAGTTACTTCTCATCTTTGTGACATCCATTTCCCTTCCCATCTAAAATTTTACCTTGATCTTAAAAATGTCCTGTGCTAGTTGCCAAGAAGTCTTAACTGCAGGCGACAAGGCTTCGCTCAGCACTTTAGAGATCCACAAAAAAGTACCTTAAAGCTTTTGTCGAATATACCTTCACAAATTAGGAAATTTGCTTTGTTTTATTTTTTACACAAAACTAAGAAATGCTCTATAATAAATATTCAATTATTAAGAGATCAGTGGCAATTCCCCTTGCCTGGCTATTCTGAATAATAAATCTCTTATCAAAAATAGAGAGGTTTAAGGGAAGGGAAAGATAAATTGCTCTATAATATTTTTACAATGAGAACTTATCCAAGTCAGATCTAGCCCCAAATATCAATTCCGTGTATATTTGTATTCTGACAACCTCTCACAGTGACCTATTTTCACACCGGATACTGAGTTAAGAATGTGATTGCTTTTACAAAGAACTGAATAAAAGTTCCAAGAATGGTTTTAGGAGCAATGAACAAATCAAACACGATTTTCTGTAACCAGGTTCATAATACAAGCCTGCTGAAACATTCGGGTATTTTTAGAATCTTTTTTGGCTATGTTTGATGCTATAAGTCCATTGTGTATATATAAAAATCATGGACCAGTTCAGTCTCTATAATGTTATTATGGGTGCTTAATTATTACATACTGATAGTTTATCGATGAAACTAAATTTAAAATATAAATGTTTGTTGAATCCCATGAAAATGTTTTTTCTCAAATACTTTCATTTCATTCATTCAACAACCATATATGAAGAACATGTTCTATGTGCCAAGGACTTCAAGTGTAAGGGAAACAAAACAGTGCCTGTCCTCAAGGATCCTAGAGTCTGGTGGAGATGGACAATAATTAAACAGATCATTATGATATAAAAATTTAGAAGTTAAAAAAATTGGAGTAAATAAAAAAGGCAGTTACATTGTAATTTAAAAAATAAAAAGGAAGGCAGTGGGATAACATAATTATACAAGTAGTTAGTCTTGATCCCTTCAGACTTTACATTCATATTAATTTTTAGCAACAGCAGAAAATAGACCTTCTTAGTCATGGAAATAATAATGTAGGTGACCTGAAATAATTCAATAGGCTTAAAATTCAACAGTGAGACTACAGAAGATTAATTTTTCTTTTTTATTATTGTTGCTCATTTATTCATGTCTCCAACAAAGGGTTGGTGGGTAGTTATGAACACATTCAGAGGTAAGTTATTCAGATGCCTTACTAAAGTTAGTTAAAGTTTTATAAGATTTCAGGTTGATTGTCGTGGCATTAGAATGTTTGGGAAATGGGACCACGTGCATTTGATTCAGATGGATGCCTAAAGAGAAATGTAAATCACAGAATCTTAGAGTTAGTCACCTAGTTGAGAACCCCTCCCATGGTTGAAATATCTCTTGTAACATTTTGTATTTGTACATTGCCTCACAACAGTTGAAAACTCATAATTTTCACATACCCTAACAACAATATTGTGATGTTGGTGAAGCAAATATTAACTTACACAGGAGGAGACCAAGACTCGAAAAGATAAAATTACACTCAAGATTCCAATCCAATGCATGTTCCACTACCATACAATCCCTTAAAGATCATACTTTAAAATGGGTATATTTCAGATCACACACATACTCAATGACACATAATAGCTAAAAAGTGAAATTCTGAATTACAAGTCTTTTAGTGACTTTCACCTTAAGACAAAATATATCTTTCCATAAGGAAGTTTCCTTTCTTTCTTAACCTTGTCTAGAGCCAGTCAACTAAGCGCCAGAATCAAGATAACTATAATCCCAGGTAGTTCTAAACTCCCAGTTGATTTGCAGAAGCTTCTCCTACCCTATTTTAGAACCTGCTTTAGGTCTCACCTGGATTATAACAGCAGATTCCTACTACAACCTACTCCATGGCAACCACTCTGTCACAAATAAGGACAGCAGAATTCAACTCCAGGCACTTCTCAAATTACACCACATTCTCTTCTGTTTCTGTCGCTTTTGCACATGCTTTCCTCTGCCTACAAAGCTATTCCCCTCTCTGCCCATCTGGTTTATTCAAAAATTACCACTTCAAAAAGCCTTTTCTGATACCCCTTTTCCCCAGGCTACATTGGCTATATACTCCTTTCCTGTGCTCTTGGAGTTTAATTCTCTAATAACACTTCTATTACAATAAATTTCTACTTTCACTTGACCCTTGAACAACAAAGGTTTAAACTGCACAGGTCCACTTATATGTGGAATTGTTTTCAATAAGTACTGTCAATGTATTTTCCTTAATAACAGCTTCTTTTCTCTAGCTTCCTTTATTGTAAGAGTACAATACATATTATATATATTATACAAAATGCATGCTAACCAACTGTTTATGTTATCAGTGAGGCTTCTGGTCAACAGGAAGCTATTCGTAGTTAAGTTGTAGGGAAGTCAAAAGTTATATAAGGTTTTCATCTGTGCAAGGGGTTCAGCATCCCTACCCTTGGGTTGTTCAAGGGTCGACCTTACTTCCTGATCTCTGCCTCTAGGCTATGAGCCCCTTAAGGACAGGGAGAACTGGATCATTTACCATTGACTAGCATGCTGTCTGATGCTCAAAAAATGTTTACACAATCAATAATGAATGAGCCCTATTTCTGTGTGTATTAGTGTATTAAGCCTGCTGTAACAAATTACCACAAAATTGCTGGTTTAAAACAACAGTCATTTATTTTCTCACAATGGAGGCTAGAAGCCCAAAATCAGGATGTCAGCAGGGCTATGCCCTCCTTAAAGTTCTGGAGGAGGATCCTTCCTTGCCTTTTCCTAGTTTCTGGAGGTTACTTTGCAATTCTTGGTGTTTCATGGCCTATAAACATATCACTCTAATCTCTGACTCTGTCATCACATGGCATTCTTTTGGTGTCTGTGTCCAAAATTGCCTCTTCTTTTAAAGACATCGGCCATTGGATTGAGCCCACCCTAATCCAGTGTCGGCCTCATTTTAATTAGATTACATCTGCAAAGATTGTATTTCCAAATAAGATCACATTCACAGTTATGGTGGACATGATTTGGGGGGAAATGGTATTTGACCTAGTCTTCTATGTCATAATTGGAGAGAGAAAACCATTTCTGAATGCTGCATTTGAAGCACAGCACCTAAGCTACCTGCCCAACCACATTTGATCTAACATCTGATCATAGCCTTATTTGTGAAACAGTAATTTCCCACAAGAAATTACAACTGTCTTTTGTCTTAATTTGATGAGTTCAGTCATTCATTTACCAAAGGAATGAATTTACTGAGTGCCTATGACATGTCATGCATTGTTCTAAGCACTAGGGATATAGCAGTAAACAAAACACACAAAAATCTCTGCCACTATGAAGTTTACATCCAAGAGGTGAGGGGAGGTAGACAATAAACAAAATAAACAAGCAAAACTTGGCACATAATATCAACTTTGGTAAGTGTGGTTGAGAAATATTAAGTAGGTAATGGAGACAGGAGAGTTGAGTGGAGTTGGGGATGCTGCAATGTCAAATGAGGTGATTAAAAAAGGCTTCACCAAGAAAGTGATAGTTAAGCACCTGAAGGAAGTAAGAGAGATCTTCTGAGTACTCGGAGAAATATAGTTTTAGTAGAAACAGCAAAAGCAAAGGCCCTGGGGTGGGAATGTGGTTGGTGTGTTAGAGACACAACAAGAGGGCTAGGGTGACTAGCACAGAGCTTAGGGGAGAGCAGTGGGAGATGAGCTTTCAAGGGTAGTGGAGGAAACCAAAGAAAACAGGATTTCTTCCTCTCTCCATTACCAACTAAGTGATTATTGTAAAACGCTCACATTCCTAGTTTCTAAAGAAGGAATATTTTGAGTTCTTAAGAAAGTAAGGTTCTCCACATCAAATAGGAGAAACTAATCTTATTTCACAAAACTGAAAATGCTATGCTCATTAAATATTAAAATTCAAAACTTTATCGTGTCCTTCATCTCTCTGCCTTATCATTAGGAAATTAGAAACAATGTATGTAGCTGCACTATAATAGAAATATTTATTATTAAGTAAATCACACTTCTATCCTTAAAATTACTTTCTAGGACACCGTATCAGTCTAGCTATGAAACTTGAAATATCTCAACTTGTCAAAATGACCATCAAATTCGTTCTTTAAACAAAAGCTTTATTTCCCGATTCCCATAAGTCTGGTGTAATTTTTCAGAATATGGTTATACTCTTATTTGGTGCCACCTTATGGGAGAATTTGATAGAAAATTGTCTATTTAATAAAAAGTCAAAATCTGTTTTATCGTGATCTCAAGCTTACCAAGTCCTTTCCCATGATAACAAAGTATTTTAAGAAAACAAACAATGTTCTAGCTACATACATGTCTCCTTTCATCCTCACATCAACCCTCTGTGGTAAGATTTATGTCTTCCACTTTGAGATGAGGAAACTGAGCCTTAAAGAGGAGTAGTCAAGTTTTCAATGTCATGCCTAGTGGCAAAATAAGATCCAAAATGATTTCCTCCTGATTTCAGAACCTTTGCTCTGAAACTCTGGGCTCTTATGCTCCTTCATGCTCTCATCTCACGCCGTTCTCCAAACAACCATGTGAATTACACGTTATATCCCAAATCCCCAGCACACGTTTTCAAAGAGGTTAAATAACGTGCCTTAAGTCACATAGCTATTTAGCGGTATATTCATCCACTCAGTTACTCATTTGTTCAACAAATACTTATGAAGTTCCTGCTAAGCATGACATACATAGTGAAGAAAACACCCGCTCTCCTGAAATGTACGGTCGAAAGAGAACTTCACAATGGTAACTAACATTTATTAAGGGCTTATCATGAGCCAATTACTAGTCTAAGCATTCTGCTGGTATAATCTCATTTAATATTCATAACAGCTTCATCGGGTGTTTTTTTGGATAAGGAAAGTGAGTGCCTAAAAGTCAACTGGACCAAGGTCTACAGATTGTAAAGGGGTGAAGCCAGGCTTTGAAGCCAGGCAATCTAACTCCAGAGGAAGGAAGGGAGGGAGGGAGGGAGGGAGGGAGGGAGGGGGGGGGGAGGACTTCTGAAAGCTGCCACAGATAAGCAACCATTTGAAGCCTGGAAACTAAAGAAGAGAAGTGAAGGAAGTCCAGAGGCAAGAAAGACAAGATTGAGTGTACCAAGCAAATCTAATGTGAAGAAAGGAGATTTGTTGTTAACTTGAACAATTAAATCAGCATTTATTATCTATAAACTATACACAATTTGAATTATCTGAAGAACCATTTACAATGTTTAAAGACGTAAGACTGAACAGCAATGGCATAAGGATTTTCAGGATTGGAAAAGCAAGGTGCCCCTGCATCAAGCTGGTCCTTTCCTGGAAGAGGAATAGATGAGAGAACGGCAGTGACAACAAGAGGAGAAGCCATGGTAAGAACCTAGAATACAGGAGAAAATACACTACAGGCTTTACAATAACATCTGGACCCCTCCATGGAACCATCAGGAAAATTTATAAAACAACTGTGATATCAAGGTTGGATCTTAGGAGTAGAGTTGCGGTGGAGGTTGGGAGAACTTGACCCTCAACCATGACAAATAAATGTTCTAAGTAAAATGTGTTTTTAAAATACCAACTCAAAAAAAGTCATTCGGCTACCCTTTCAACTGAGTATCATGCAGAGGTGACGAGCGGGATTCCAGGGCAGATGGCTTGGGTTTGAAACCCAGCTCAACCTATTAGAGAACATAGCCTTGGCAAACTACTGAATCTCTCCACGCCTTAGTTTTCATTACCCTTAAAGTAGGAATAATTGCATTGCCTATCTCTGCTTTGTTGTGAGGAAGAAATAAAATTAATCTATGTAAAATATTTAAAATACTGCCTGACAAGTGTTGAGATTATTACACTCCTAAAAGCTCCTCCCATATGACGTTCCAGAGCCACAGTTGCTTGAGGACATGATAACTGACGGAAGGCAGCTGGGGGTAGGAAGCCACAGGGGAGGGGAGGCTTTCACATTCATAAGAGCAGGTTCCATAGTGCTTGTGGGTGAGTATCCTTTAGGCTTTTTCAAAGACATAGGAACATTTTTGTTTAATGCAAGTTGACAGCGCTTCCTCCCTTTCTCCCCATGCTGCTCTGGAGTCCTTACCTCTGCCAGGAGGTTGTGGGGAAAGGCAAAGCTGAGTGGGCAGTTTGTCGTGGCTGCACTGATTAGCGATTCTCCAGGTGAAATTCTGTTATGGGCCATGCTATTTAAATTCCATGAAGAAGAACTGGGAACAAATATCAGCAGAAAATGTTGCTAGGATACATGTTCTGAAATGTGACATACAAGCGCATATCCAAACCCTTAGCAACAGAGTCATTATCTCTGGAATACGAGTGATTTATAGTTTCATCTTTATACTTTTCTGTATTTTCAAACATTCACGATAGTTATCGATTGTTTTTGTGATCAGAAAAAAATAAAAATTTTAAGGAGTTGAAAAGAGAAAGATACAAGGGAGTTTATAATCAGCACAATCATGAAAAGCAAGCAGGCCGACAAATCAAACTGTGTTTTAAAGAAACTGCCGGAAGGGAAAAGTATCAACAATCATTTTCTCAGTGGATGATATTACCCTATCTTTTCTTTTTCTTTATTTCCCAAGTTTTCAATAATGACTTTTCATGAGGGAACAGTGCCAATTGACTTTAATTAAAACATAAAACATCAAGCAGATTTATCTTAGGTGTTTAAAATGCAAGTCTTTATTTTCCTTCTTGCCTGAATTAGGCTTTAAGTTTACTGGAAAATTATTTAAAACTATAAATGAAGGGAAAGCGGGCAGGCTAGGAAAGAAAGACTGTCATGGAATGACAGAGTGAGAAAAGTTATTTATGATTTCGACCTCTTCTAGGCTTCCAGCTTTGCCCAGCCACCCTTTTAGCTGCCTCTGGTCAGCTCCTTCTACACCCTAAAGTGGCTGTTATAAACCTTCATCTTTCATCAGATCCTGTCCCAGCCCACCCTCTCTCCTCAGTGACCTTGCTCCTACTTCATCCAGAAAACAACAGCCATAAAGCACAAACTTCCTTTATCTTCCATCCTCTGGCTTCCCCCTCACCTATATCTTAAAATCTTAACCCAAGCTTATCTCTCTCTTTCAGGGAAGGACAGGAAGATACTCCTCGTTCTTTATTTCCAAAGTCAACTCTCTTTTTATGCTCCTGCTTCCATTTCTTTGTGCCCTCCTGGGATTACTTTAGTCTCTTCCTCTCCACTGATCTCGGAGGCCTGTCTCTTCCTCATGTACCTTCTCTTTCCTTTTCTTCTCTCTGTTTATTTTACAACCCAAAGCAGTGTGACATTGATTTGGGGCAGATATTATACTGCTACCCAAGAGTTGGTCTCAAATATCCCTGTAGCTTCTTCAGCTTTCACCTTTGAATTTCTGACTCCCACTTCTCTATCTCGAATCACAACCTTGCTTTTTAGCTCTTTGGATGGGAAAAGGGTTCTACGGGTGAGCTTGAGGCAGGTTAGTAAGCAACTAGGAAAAGTTTCCTGGCAAGTAGAATGAGGAAACTGAAAAAAATGGCTAAACAAACCTCGGGAACAACTGAGCAACCAACATCCAGTTAATAAATCACAAGACTCTACCCTTCCAATCTGAAGTTGCCTAAGAGCAGGTGGTTTAAATCACCAAAGTCAGGGAGGTAGACAAGATCACACACACTAGTTAAAACCAGACTAATCTAAGATGGAGGTGAAACCAATCAGAGAATGACCCCAAACTCTATTATACACTCATTTTAATACATCAGCATACTAAACAACACACCCTGTGCTGCCATGATCAAAAACAGAAGATCCATAAAAGGTCAGAAATCTAATAAATATTCTGCTGAGATCCTCCCCTGGGACCTCTCCTAAAAACCCCACCTATAGAAAAATAGATAAACACTCTCAGGACAAAGAATGGCAGTGCACACTCTTCTTTGAGCACACCAGCACCCCTTTCTCAAGTATGTACCTTTGCTTCTTCTATCCTAAGCTCTAAGGATTCCAACAAGATATGCAACCAGGGGAGCAGTGGGCAGCAATAGCTCGCCCTGGGCTTACCTCCATCCCATCTAAGGTCCGTTGGTCCCTTCCTTTGCCTCACTATCCTGAATTTCAATAAACTTACTTTGTTACCCAGACTAGATCTTGAATTCTTCCCTGCACCAGTGAAGAACCTGGTCATACTGGACTGTGCCTGGGCAGTACTCACCTTGGCTCCAATCAGTCTGGCAACAATTTGATCGTAAATTCCTAACTGGGCAGGTCATGGTGGGTAGTCATGCCCCAGACGCACATCTTTTTTACTAAAAGGCTTATCTTTGTCTTAAGCAAGCCATGCCCATTGTTTCTGTGCATCTAGATTAACACATCTTTGAAATGACTCTTTTCAGATCCCTCCTCCTAAGATATAACCACCCTCAAGAGAGCAAATAATCTTAACTATCATGTAACACAGTTCCCACTTTGCTCTCTCCCACCTTCATGTAATCTTTACATTCCCTCCTTGATTTCAAACGCATGAAAGAAACTGCACAACTATTATTCTGTGGAGCATTTAAGATCTTGCTTCTCAGCATATGTTGTCAATTTGGCTGAAATAAATTCTTACAAAAATTCTCTACAGGGTTGGATGTTTCCTATGGCAACAGCTCCAAAACTATATTCCTAAACATCTCCATCTGGGTATCTCATAGATACTTGTAGTTAATATGTCTAATACTGAACTTATTCCCTCCACTGTGAAACTTGCTTTTCCTGTATTTCCTAACTCCTCAATGGCATCATCAACCAGACGTTCATTGTACAAACATCTGAGTCATCTCCCATTCATTCCTCATCTCCTTCATTCAAGCATGAATTCTCATAATTTCAATTTCCAAAATATTTCTTGAATTCAGCTCCTGCTCTGCATATCCACATATCCACAGTGTTAGTTTAGGTCCTATCATCTGAAATAACTTAAGCAGTCAGCAGAATTCCTCACTCATTTCCAATTCATTCTGCACATGGCTGCCAGATTTGTCTTCCTACAGCATCGTTTCATTTATCTGTTTAAAAACTTCCAATTGCACCCTGTGGCTCAGAAAAAGTTCAAATTTTTTACATAACATAGAAGTCCTTCATAGTCTGGTACTCACATGTGTTATCAAATCTTCTCCCTTCCCTTCTCTAACGCACCTTAAGATTTAATGGAAAAAACATGACATGTGCCTCCATGTCCTGTGCCTTTGCAAGTGGTCCTTCCTCTGTTTAAAATGACTTACCTACCTTCTTCACCTGCCAAATTATTCCTACTTGAAATCAGTGCTGTTCAAATTTTAATGTTCTTACAATTCACCCGAGGATCTTGTTAAAAGTTTTGACTCCGTAAGTCTGGCCTGATGCCTAAGAAACTACATTTCTGACAAACTCTCAGGTGAGAGTTTTAGCTGGGAGCAGGTAATACTGCTGCTAGTCTACTGACCAGATTTTGAGTAGCAAGAACTGGGCCCAACTTAAAAATGACCTCCTCTGAAGGCTTTCTGTCTCTTCCAGAGTTAGTAATCCCTCTCCCTCTATTGCTATCAGAACACTGTATTGACCTCCCTTATAGCTCTTTCATTCTGTAATATAATCATTTGTTATATATATATTTTTACCTCCCACTAAACCACAAGTCTGTGAAAGGCAGAGACCATCCCTTGTCCATTTTCACATACAAACCTCTAGCAATGTCTGGCATATAGTGGGCACTGATTAAACATTTGTTAAATGAATTCATAATGAATAAATAAAACTAAAAATATTACTGAAACTAAATTCCAATGGATTGAATAAATCTTTGTTTTAATTATTATCAAACCACAAATATTTATTGAACATATATAATTCTTATTCATTTTTGTATCAAATTTTATAGTGCAATGCCTGAAATTTGGTAAATTAGAGAGCACATTTGTTAGACAGGTGGCTGGCTGGATGCATGGATAAATAGCTGGATAGACTGCTGAATGGATGGATAAATGCCAAAAATAAAGGGTAGGCTGTAAGATAATTCAGCATGTTGTGCATAGTCATTCGCAACAAATAAATCAGCAAGAAGATGACTAAAAATACATTTATTAAAAAGTTAGTGATTCACCTAAGTTTCATACTTGAATATTTTAGGATAAAACATTGAGACACAATAATACAAAGTGAATAAGTATGCAATGAATTCATAAGTGTGGAAAGGGGGTGAACACACTGAAGGAATTGGTAAAATCAACTAGGGGGCATGATGGAAAGTGATTCCTCTGAAGTAAATTCAAGTTTAACACAATAAAAAAAAAAGAATACTGTTGTTCCTGAGTCCCAAAAATCTTTATCTCCTGACTAGAAATTCTGAAAACTTCCTGCTTTCTTATCAAAAAACAACAACAAAAGAACTTACACCAAAGACTCTTCAGAGCCAAAGCTAAGTGATCAACCAAGAACGATGCCTGTAATAGTGAAACAGGGAACTTGTACATCAGAGTTACAAGTCTTTGATGAATGGCTGGCAGCTGAGCTCAGTGGTTAGAACACTGGCCCACAGACCGAAGGGTCCAGATTCGATTCCAGCCAAGGGCACATACCTGGGTTGCAGGCTTGATCCCCACCCCAGTCGGGGCAAGTGTGGGAGGCAACCAATCAATGTGTCTCTCTCACATCGGTGTTCCTCTTTCTCTCTCTCACTCTCTCTCTGAAAAAGTATACTTGGGTGAGGGTTAAAAAAAGTCTTTGGTGAAGCTTAAATCTTCTTAGCCAATGTTACATTTAGACATCTTGGCTTCTATCTCAAGCTGCTGAAGAATTCAGAACGGTGTCAGAGAAAAGAGTTAGACTGGGAATGACTGCAAGTGAAAACCATTCCCAGTGGCCGCCTTAGCGCAGAAGGTCAAAGGCAAAACTGGAATAAAATAGAAATTGCATCTATGAAAGGAAGATTGCTGGGTCATCTTAGTGATAATCAATCAGTTGAGGATATCACCAGAGCTCCTGAAGAGAAATGGTAAGCTAAATTATAAATACAGAAGCTAAAAACAAACTAAGTTATAAGCAAAGATCGCCTGTCTTTAAAGCTAAGAAAAAGAATTTTTAATAATGAAGAAAAAAGTTATTATAAGCATTCCTGTCCTAGGTTTAATGGACATTTATTTTGGGTTTTTTTTTTCCCCATCAACTGTAAAAATATACAATGGTTATCTCTTTAGTCACTCATAAGATATATGACTAAAGAACAAATAGTTTTAGGGTAATTGTTTTTAACTTCACTATTTACTTTTATGTATATAAAATGTACTCATAGGAAAAACTAGAAAAATGTATAGAATAGTATAAATTTTTATCTTTAGGACTGAGATTATGAAAAAACTTTTCCTTTCTAAGTAATGCTTTTCTAATATTTTTTAACCAGAAGCTTGAATTAGTTTTAAATCAGAAAAATAAAGACAAAAATAATCAGAGTATTCATTAAATTTCATCTCGTTAAAGCTATCGGAAGAGAATGGAAACATTTTGTTGGTCATTTTCCCTCCATAGAAAAACACTTGTCATCTTTCTCACCGGTCAATACTAAATGGAAGTTGAAGTTTTCTAATTGCTTTATCTAGAAAAGCAAAAGTTCTAGTCTTAAAGACAACTCACAGAATTGTGTTTTTCCCTGATTGTAAAAACAACACCTATTCATTGTAGAAGATTTAGAAGAATGCAGAAAAGTGCAAGCAATCACAAAAAGGAACTGACCCATAATCCCAATACTAAGCATTAATTGTATTATTTTAATCTATTACTTTCTTTTGAGCATATATTTGTCTTAGTTGAGCTCAATTGCTGTCTACCTTTTACATTTTGTTAGACTTTTAACTTTTTATGTATTTTGGCTGCTTTACCTCATCTTGTCCAATTTTCTTCCTACGTTCTCTATGTTCTTAGGTTACAGGATCAGTATGCAGCACGGGGGAGGTGTGCAGGGGTGCTTGAAAATTTTGCATTTTTATTTCATTAAATATAAACTTACACACTGAAGGTAAGAAACAGGCTTTCTTTATGCTGGAATCTCTAGGACCCAGATGTTAGGTTGCTGAAAGGATGGGTAAGCAAACAAGTGAAAGGTTATGAATGAACAAATGGATGGCAGGACTGAGGCATTTTAGAACATAAAAATCAACAAGACTTAGTACTTCCTATACTTAACGTCTTACCCTGCCTCTGCTGCCTAGAAAAGCTATATATACAGTAGTGAAGAGAGTTTTTTAAAATAATTTTTAAAGTACATTTTTATTTTTCAATTACAGCTGACATACAATATTATATTAGTTTCAGGTGTACAACATAGGAATTATACACTTATATAATTTACAAAGTGCTCTCCCCCAAGAAGTATAGTATCCATCTGACACCAAACACGGTTACTACAATATTGTTGACTATATTCCCTATGCTGTACTTTATATCCCTGCGACTGTTTTCATAACTGGCAATTTGAACATCTTAGTCCCTTCACCTTTTGCACCCATCCCCCCAACACCCCACTCCCAACCTGGGAGCCATGAAAATGCTCTCTGGATCTGTGACTTTGTTTCTGTTTGGCTTGTTTATTTTTTTAGATTCCACACAGAAGTGAAATCACATGGCATCTGTCCCACTGCCTGGCTTGCTCATTTAGCATATTCCGTTGTATATCCCTTGCACTTCTGTGTTATCCACCCGTCTATCGATGGACACTCAGCTTGCTGCCTTAGCTCAGCTTTGTAAACAACGCTGCAATGAGCATAGAGGCGTATGTGTCTTTTTGAATCAGTGTTTTGGGTTTCTTTGGATAAATACCAAGAGGAATTGCTGGGTCATACGGTGGCTCTTTTTAAAATTTGTCTAGAAACCTTAAACAAATATTTCAATAGCTGAATGTCAAAGATCTTTTTGCCTAACTCAAAGGATCATAAACAAGGCACATAAAAGGCACTGACATAAATCTAGTACTGAGCACAGGCCAATAAATCTGCAACCATTTTCTGTCTGCCTTTCACGAGCCTTCCTTCACTACCTTAAGGAGTAAGGAGCTCAATCTCCACACTGCAGCCAGAGTAATACCATATAATATGTTAAATAATGTTACTCCTCTGCTCAAAACTCCCTCCAAGGCTTCCCATCTCACTCAGAACGAAGTCCAAGTCCACGGAGAGGCATTCACAAGCCTAGTGCTGTAGCTCCCCACTACCTTTTGGGCCTCCTCTGCTCCTAGTCTGTCTCACTCCCCTCTAGCCACACTCAGCCTATTTTTTTCACAGACTTCCCAGGTATATGCCTGATTCAGCACCTGTGCACATGTTGCCTCTACCCAGGATCATCTTGTCCCAGGTATCTGAAAGTGCTACCTCACTTTCTCCAGGTCTGCAGAGATATCATCTTTTTTAAATATATCTTTATTGATTTCAGAGAGAGGAAGGGAGAGGGAGAGAGAGAGAAACATCAATGATGAGAGAGTCATTGATCAGCTGCCTCCTGCAGGCCCCCCACTAGAGATCGAGCCTGAAACCCGGGCATGTGCCCTGACTGGGAATTGAACCCCTGGATCCTAGGTCGACACTCAACCGCTGAGCCACATCCAGCTGGGCCTAAATCTCTATTTTTATTCTTTTCTAATAAATATATCACTGCCTGGCATGCTCCATATTTATTTCTTTATTTTCTGTGCCCTGTCTCTATCTCCCAGAAAGAGTTCAATTAATTCATTGTGTCCACAAGGCCTCGTACATAGTAGGTGCTCAATAAATACTTATTGAATGACTAATGGTAAAGGCTTAAATACAATGAGCCCACCAAGAGGGGCTTGTGAGGCCCGCTTTACACCTGAGTTGTTTCCTGCAGAAGGAATAGGAAGTTTGCCAGACAGCAAGGGGTGGAAGGAGAAAAGGCCCTTCCCGTGGAAGAGCTCGTGAGAAGGCCCAGAGGAGCAAACAGGAGGCCCGGCTTGCCATTGTTTCTGTCCGGTGGAGCAGGGGAAAGTAGATGCTTCTCATTTAAGGCGAGGTTTTCATCTATTTTAGTGACTCCTTCACCAGGGGTCCAAGATATCCGAGGCATTTCAATTTCCCTTTATCATTATGAAATGCAACTCACTACCTCTGGTGATTCTTATATTTAAATCTACTGCGTCTGATATTAATATGGCCACTCAGCTTTTTTTTTTTAATGGATATCTGCATAGTTTATCTTTTCTCCTATTGTTATGTTTACCCTATTTGCATATATATATTAAATTTATTGTAAACAGTGTATAGGTGGGTCTTGTTTTTAATCCAATCTGGCAAGCCCTACCTTTTAATTGGAGTTATTAGCCAGTATAAACTTAATATAATTATTGATATGGTTGGGTTTAAGAGTACCATTTTGCTCTTTGTTTTCTATTGTCTCACTACATGTCTTTTTTAAACCTCCTTTCTGGACTAATTTTGGATTTGAACAATATATATAGCATTCTGTTTTATCTCTTCTTCTGACTATTTAACTATACTTTTTTGTATTCCAGGGGTTACTCTAGGAATTACAGTGTGCTTCTTTAAATTATCACCATCCACATTGAATTAATATTATACCACTTCACAACCTTACAATAGGATTCTTCCATTTACCCCTTTTCTGTCTTTTGTGCTCACGTTCTTAAACATTTCTCTGTTTTATAAATCGCAACACAGTGTTATTATTCTTGCTTTACAGAGTCCACTGTCTTTTTAAGAAATGAAGAAGAAAAAAGTATTTTATATTTATCTACATGTCACTTTCAGTGGTCTTCATTCCTTTACGGATAGCTGAGATTCTACCTGGTATCATTTCCTTTCATTTTAAAGAACTTCTTTTATATTTCTCAAAGTACAGGTGTATTTTAAGCTGCTCCTCTGCCAGGCCTCACCAAGTTTCATCCCACACTTGTGCCTTAGTGTTCAGCAAGACTCAAACAGTTGCTTTATACCTTTTGTCGGGTTTTATAGTTGTTTATGGCACAAAAGTAAGTCTGCTACCCGTTATCCCATCGCCTCTGAACAATATTTTTTAGATAATTTATATTTTCTTCAAAAACTTGGAATGAAATTAGCCCACTTCAGTTTATGGAAAATACTCACAAAATAACATAATTGACAAAGCCAGTTATTATCAAACCATCAGTAAATCATATTTACTTCATCCCAGAACAAAAACCTGACTTCATTTCTTAATTCAAACAAAGGTATTAATATGCCTTCCCATGGCCACAGTCTCACTTCTTCATTCAGAGCAAATGGATAAATAGGTAGATAGACAAACAGAAAGGAACATTGCCTTGAGTGTGTTATCTCGGTAAACTAAGTGCCAATACCTTCAATATTTCTTATGGATCCTTTCTGTGCTTTTCTTTCACAGTAGCAACTTATTTTTTACAATAGTGAAGGGATCGAAGTGGTGAGGTCATTAAATTAAAATTGACATTTTTCTCACTGTCTCACTCTACAGTATATCTGAACTTAGTATATAGCAATATGAGACAAGAGAATCTACCTAATTACCTTGATTTTTCCACAATAGAATATGTTTAAGACATGGAAATACAGAAAGCCCTATCACAGGTTTATGGGGCCTTAATTAATGGTGCTTTGCAGACGTCAATATTTCCAATGTACTTTTACTTGGTGCCCCAGATGATTTCGCACCTGAGTGATATATCATAATAAGCCTCTAGATGGAAGAAAGGTAAAACAGAAATTCAAGTCTGAAGATCTTGATCCTCACAGCACAAATTTATGTCAATGAGTTATGTTTAATTCTGTGTTCAATTTTTGTCTTTTCATACCTTTAATTTGTTTTTGTTGGAGTAGTTTGAGAGATTACCATATGTTTTTGTCTTTTTCTCATAAGATAAAAGGCATTGTACTTGGTCATTCTCTTTGCTCTGACGTAATGTGGGTGGCTTCTTGTGCTATTTCCCACCACTCCTGTCCCAGCTATAGTCTGAGGTCTGGATATTTCTTGTTCTTGGGGAAATGAAAAGGGGCAGGAGAAAACTAGACTAAGCAGATATGAAATCTGAAGAAAAACTAATCACTCTCTCTTCTGGGATTTTGTTAAACATCCTATCCTGGACTGATTCTTCCTAATTGTAATGTTATATCTCAGATGGTGTACCTAGGATCCTTCACTTTCCACAAAGAGAGCTGGCCTCGTTGATAGCTACTTCAACATCTCCCCTGTCACTCCACAGCAGATATTTCCAGTAACCTTTACTTATAACAGGGGGACAGTGTGGGTAGGACTACAGGGAGGGGGTTGGATGCCACTAGAAACCGAAATGTGCTGCACCTCTCTCGTCTACTCTACATCCTTTCTGTTTTCTCTTTGGCCACTAGTTTTTAAAGGTTGTTGCATTAGAATAAACTCTTTCCTTTTTGGTGGTGGTAGTGGTGGTGGTGGTGGTGGTGGTGTGTGTGTTGGTTACTTGTAAGTATTTTTTGCTCATGTAATCAAGTGTTGGGAAAAAGAGAATTTGTGCTGAAGTTTCAGTATCCCACCTATATCTGGAGATGTCTTTAACTTGATGTTCAAAATAATGCTGAGGGTCATTAGATTTGCCATTTTAAAGAGAAGTGTTCATAAGAAGAGTAGGTAGGACTGTAAATTTTTCATTCTTTAACAATATTAGTTGAGCTCCTACTATGTGCCACACACTGTGATGGATAATGAGGATACTGAAATGAAGAAGATAGACATGGCCCCTGTCTTCAAGAGTGTACCTGTACCCTCTTGGGGAAATGCACTAAGACTACTGATTTTCATAGAGTAAAATAAGTTCTATGGTAGAAGGTACACCTCATCACCAAGAGGCCTAGGATGTCAGTGACCGCTTTTCCAGTTCATAAAAAAATCAAGTCCAGTGCTGGAATACAGTGGATGCTCAGAAAAACATTAATTCTCCACAATGGAATGAATTATTGGTAGCCCCAAAATGTTACGTTGAAACTCGAAGCCCCAGAGTGATGATATTTGGAGATGGGGGCCTTTTGAAGACAATTTGGTCATGAGGGTGGACCCCTCTTGATGAAATTAGCTCCCTTATAAGAAAAGACAGGAGAGAGCTTGCTTCCCCTCTCTCTGTTCTCCACTATATACAAGAAGGCAATGTCCACCAACAAGGAGAGGCCCTTCAACATGACCTTGGGCTTTCCAACCTCCAAAGCTGTGAGAAATAAACAATTGCTGCTTAAACTACCTGATCTATAATATTTTGTTACAGCAGCCCCAGCAGACTAAGACATTCTCTTCCTTGCTGAACATCTGCAAAACATAACGGCGTCTGTACTGTAAATTTCTGTGTTGTTGGAAAGAAGCCGTTAGTGCACACAGCAAGAGTATTTATTATCCCTAGGTGCTCGCTGATGATGATAAAATTCTGAGAGGCAGATCCAGATTACGTGTACAGGTTAAGGGCAGCATCTGCTTATGTCAGATACTTTAACTTGAGGACTTAGCAAGGGACCTAATATCAGTAGGATAGGAAGCACCTGGTGATCAATTTGAATAAACAATTAAATGGTGCACCTTGGGTATCAGAGGGGGAGAAAAAGATACTTTTACCCCATACCTTCTGTCTGGCCATTGCAGTCTTAAGTCCATAATTCTATCTTCTAGATAGTGGCCTCATCTAAATGGAAATATGTTTGTCATAATACCTAGAGTTAAGATGTTCAGCCTGCAAAAGATGTTTCAGTATTAGAAAAAATGTTTCAGATTCTCTCCCTTCTGGAACAAATTTTTTTCTTTTCTTTTTTTTAAAGATATCTTTATTGATTTCAGAGAGAGGAAGGGAGCGGGAGAGAGAGAGATAGAAACATCAATGATGAGAGAGTCATTGATTGGCTGCCTTCTACACATCCCCTACTGGGGGTCAAGCCCGAAATCCGGGCACATGCCCTGACCAGGAGTAGAACCACAATCTCCTGCATCATAGCCACGCTGGCTGGGCTGAAACAAATTTTTTAAATCCATCTACAGCTACTGATAATATAACCTTTGTGGTATTAATGTAATCCTTTACTCTGCACTCTGTATTTGCATAGTGTCTTCTCATCAAGAGAAACAAAAATCATTACAGGCACTAATTAACCTTACCAATGTCCCTGTCAGAAAAGAAAATTATGATGTTACTATATATGCAGCTATGTATCTAAGTACTCATTCAATTTTAAAAATATTAGGGAAGCCTAACAACATGTTCATTCAGGAGTTTAATGAAGAAAATCTTTTAAATTCTCAATTTTGACTCAAGCACTAATAGTATAGATGCAATAATAATGTTGATGCAATAATTTATAAATCAATTTTGACCAGCATATTTTAGTAAAAAAAAGAAATAAAAAAGAAAAATATTCAATACTATTAGGTCATTCAGTGCAATTAGTTCATTTCAAAAGTATGAAATCTAATATCAATTAGTGCTTGCCAAATGTAACTACCATATGTTCTTGATAGGCTGACAGGAATACACGTATGCTTACATTGTGTGCCTCTGTGTCCTTCCATCCATCCTATCATCATCCATCCATCCATCCATCCATCCATCCATCCATTCATATATCCATGCATTCATCCAGTCAACAACTCTTTAACAGTCAACAATTACAGTAATAAAAGTTTAGAAGTGCAAGTAAAACTCACTTTGCTTGAAACTGTTAAGAAAAACTTTACAAGACCAACTAAAACCTAATGTGTGACTAGAATTGTAATAGGAGTAGATGAACATACCACCAACAATTCAAACAGTCCTGTCTACCCTTAGCTTTCTTATTCTTCTCTATTACCACTTGGATTTCCATCCACAGTTGACTTTGAGAGAAGTAGCTACAAGCCTATGCTGATTTTGTATTTTCCAAGAACAGGATTCGGAACTACAGTTGCTTGTTTATTTGTCTCTGTTCCCATTATGACTAGACTCTGAGCTTCTCAAAATCAGAAATTCTACTTTATTCAATTTACATCGCTAGACCTATATAGAATATGTTATGTAGCTGACATTCAACAGATAATTCTGAGTTGAATAATATTTCTACTTGAAGTTGAAAATATTTCACTAAAAACTTTCTGCTATGATCACAAGTTACACTGCTCTCTTCTTTTATAGCAGCTTATCACTTATTAAGCAACTGTGTTTCCTTAGGGAAGTCACGTAAGCTCTCCAGCCCTTGGTGTCCCATCTAAAGGACTCAATGCAGCAGTAGGCCTTACTGATGCATGAAACAAGTCTTACTTCAAAGTCGAAGAGAAAAGAGCCACGTGCTCCAAATGGCCAAAAAGCTTATTAGCAGAATTAAGTTGTTCAATAATTTCACCTACTTATTATTTGATAGCCAGAACCATTTATTTCCAGGGAAAAATCAAATTGTGGAATTTACTATAATTTCCCAGCAAGGTCAAATTCTAAGTAGTGAATGATGGACCTTTCCAGAGAGACAGAATATTATTGAAGACAGGAGGGCCTGGAGAGACTCTGGGTTCTAGTCTCAGCTCTGCCATAAACTACCAGCCTGCCTTTAAATAACTCACTAAACATCTGTAAACATTATCTTCAATTCTAAAATAGGAGAATTGAGAGGGAGAATGACACAGAAGACAAGTTGAGTTTAAATCCCAAGTCTCCCATTTCTTACTATGGTACTTAGGTCCATTTCTTAACCATTTAGCCTCAGTGTCCTTATCTTGAAAATAAAGTTAATATCACTTCCTTGTTAGAATTGCTATGAACTTTTAATGAAATAATGCATGTAAAGTACCTTGAACAATATCAGTTACATATTGAGTGTTTCGAAAATGTTAGTTGCTTTCCAACCACCCTACATTTTTTCAAGTATATTTCAGCCTTACATAATGATGAATCTAGATGATTTATTGAAAACTGAGTTTATTTCTCTAATCCAAGAGATGCCTATCAAAGTTTCCACACTGTATTATTTCTCCTGAGAGCAAAAAATAATAATCTTTTAGATGTCAACTTTTAGTCGTAAGTTATTTAGAAGTTAAATAGGCATACTTCAATATTTTTAGGTGCTAAATATTGTCATCACTGGCTAGTGGTGAAAGTTAATGCAAAGGAGAGGAAAAGCAAAGTGATGTGCATATATCATTTATATTTAAATCATCAGCAACTGTTCCAGTAAAATATTCACCCACCAGTGGTATACTAGGGAAGTGTTCATGCATGGGGCAACAATATGGAAATCAACATCTGTGGTTTAGAAAAAAAATGTATGTGTCACTGCTTATATCTGTGAAATTAATGGGCAACCCTAATGGGATGGTGTAATGAATTGTGTCAAGGGCCAAAGGAAGGAAATGATAATCATAGTCAGGTTGCTATTGGTGTCTTTGTTTCTGGCAGCAAAAATAAGTATCCATTAATTATACTAAAATGAAATGTGTGTGGATACAGCACTAAGAAAACAGACAGCTCCAGTTAAATTATTATACGTGCCAATGATCAGAGATAAATGAGTATATGCCAGGAAGTCTCTGCTGAACTGTTCTGTAACAGAGCCATCAAGTAAATGATATGGTCCAATGGTTTTTGTGAAATTAAACACTACATCATGGTAGTTGTATTACATTAGAATAAGAGTAATTAGAACTCTGGCCAGGGATCCAAATGTTGATCATGGGACAATTTCTCATCTATCACAAGGGACCTTTAGTAAAAGGTATCCCACTGGATGCAATCCATTCACTCCTGTAGTTTATCCTGGAAAAGCCGGCAACATAGCATCATAGATAGACTTGGGGGTTTTGAATTAGGTGAGATTATGCTTCAAAATTTTACTTCTGCTAGTCACAAAGGTAAATTAATAAATTCATTCATTCAACATTGTGAAATTTCAGAACCCTACAATAAAGACGAGATTCAAGATTCCAGAGATAAAAATAGAACATCAAGAGGGGAATGAAAGTGGCCTCAGGTAGCTCATATTAACCTTGAATAATAATTTGGCTGCATATATCCAACTATATTTTTAACATCTCCATTTGGGTATCTAATAGGAATTTCATGCTCACCCTGCCAAAGCTTGAGTGCTGTATCTTCCCCACCTGCAAATTTGCTCCAATTATAGCCGCCTCCACTTCACCTGATGCCCACTCGCTCTGTCCATTGCTCATAGTAGAAACCCTGAAGACATTCTTGACTTCTTGCTTTCTTTCACAGCCAAAGCCAAGCTGTTAGTTGCATAATTGCATTATAGTTGCATAATTGTATATTTGAATTTGTGTAGCTTTATAATGTTAACATGAATCTATATCCAATCTGAATATAGAAGACCAATAACAACTACCATACGTGTCCAATCAGTATTACACAGTAACTAGACTTTTAGTATCATTTAAGAGCATTGCTGCTCTTGCTTGGGGAACCCACTAGAAGAGCATTCCAGAACCTCTCGCAAACATATGTAAGCTGGAATGGTATACTGAATCTCGCTTTTACAGGTGTCAATCACTGAACAAGCAAAGTACACATTTTATGCTAATGAAATCTGATGTTCAAATCAAATCATGTTTATTCTGCTTTCTTCACACGCTTTTTGTAAATCATTGTGTGAAAGTTTCCTTCATTTATCATGAATATAATGTAAAGGTAGCCCTTTTGCTGTCAATACCATCAGGAAAGTATTAAAAGAAGAGATAGTGGAGGAAAAAAGAATTGTTATTTGTTTTTAGTACTACGTGGCTGAATAGTAACGCTACTGACGCTGTATTCTAATGTCGTATTCTGCCTACCTCCTCCTGGGTCTGAAGTGAGTGGGTTAGCCGAGGAAGAAATAAAGCATGATTCACTCATAAACCACAGAAATATCCTTTAGGTCTTTACTCAAATATCCTCTTCTTAGTGACTCCTCCCTGGTCATTCTATCCAAAATTACCAGACACTTCCTATAGCCCCTTCTTGCCTCATTTTTTTCCCTAACAATCATCACTAACAACTATATGTGTCACTTGTTCAGTTTTCTTATTGTTAGTAATTCCTAACACCTAGACTTTAGGTGACAAAGAAGCTTTCCAAACTTCCCAGCGGAATGCAATCTTTCCCTACTCACATGGAAAGGCTGCCCTTATTTCAAAGACAAGGAATAGCCAAGGCGCTTACAGCAGAATATGTCATCTCCCTAGATGTTCTAATTTTCCAAGTTCAAAAAAGAGGTTGAAGGCTTTGCTTGATACCCTAAGCATAAACATTAATATATAGACTAGCTCATCAACTTCCTAAATCACAAGACTATATATCGTATTAGATTTTCTGTTGGTCCTTGTATTTCAATGTCTCAGCAACTCAAAGCATATTTCCCAATCTTTGCTTTGGTCCCGTTCCAAATCCAATTGTCTTGACAACATTCATCATTTTCTACAACTTGCCACCCACAAGAAGCTTAGGACCTTATTTATTTCAGTTCTCTGATCTCCAATGCCAGCCTTCTGTATATTATTGCCAGTGTTCTCCCTGTCATTCCACCCTGGAAATGGAGACCGGATGCACAGTCATCATTCCTTATACTGTGCAGCACATTTTGCTTTTCAAAGCACTTTCATTCTCACTGTCTCACTAGACTGTGTGAGACAGCTAAGTGCTTCTATGCCATTTTACAACCAAGAGAACGGAGGCCTAGTCTGCTCAGTGACTTACCCAGGTGATAGCAGAGCCTCCTGGAGTGTTTCTTGCTGCCTCATCAATTAGTCCTGAGGCCAGCATGCTCACATATTTTTGATGTGTCCACTCTGGCAAAGTGGGTTGACTATTACTATTTCAAAGTTGTAATATGCTTACATCCTTGACTTCATTCAGTTAAAAGTTCTCAACATGAGAGATTTTTTTTTAAGTTAAAGCATTTTTTTTTTTTTAAGTTTAAAAAACTTAGAAGATGTAAAGACATGCTTCAAAATCAGCCAAAAAATTTCTGATCTTCCTGCTAGCCAGCCGTGTCCCATAGATATGAGTTAGGATATAGCAGCTTATAATCACAGCTGCAGAGAATAGAAAATGTAGCCTGGGGTGGGACTGAAAATGAGGGTGGAGGTGGCAGTAGGGGGGGAGAAGAAAGAGACCGAAATTCTGAGTGAAAGCGTTCAATGGAGAGGACCATTTCATTAAAAGCAGACAGTCTGAACAAGATTATTAAGTCCACACAGGAAAAGATATGAGGATGTAAAAATATCAGAAATCCAAGCAAAGAGTAACAAATTCTAGAATACAGAGCTACAGCATCATTTTATATCACTCCTCTGGCTTCCCTGTAGGGCTTAAGGATATTCTGATAACTAAAGACCAGGTGCCACAGTTCACACTTGGGAATCTTATTTGGGTAGGGAATAAACTCTAGGGATGATATTTTAGAGCACAGGGTTAGCAATGATGTTGGAGGATATTTCAAAATTCCAAATGTATTCAGTAAAATTAACTTTTCTGGGAGGCAATATAGATCAAGGGATGTTTTTTTGAAGAGCACGGCCAATATAAGTATTTTTTTTAAAGTCTCTGCATTAAATGTTGGAAATAAGTTATGTCTCATGAATGCCTTAGATCTGAAGATTCTGTTGAGGATTATTATTTTTATTGCTCTATTTCTGAATGTCATATGTTTACTTGGGATCACGGGTAACTTTTTCAGATATATCATAGTTGATGGTCATGTACCATGAGAGAGAAAACTAATTACAACTGCATATTAATCACCTACTATTTTGATGCTGAGAAATATTTACCTGTGATAGTAGATGCAGCTTAAGAACTAGGGTTGCACTGTGTTATATCCAGACAATGGAATATTATTCAGCACTAAAAAAAAAGAGCCATCAATAGTCATAGAGGGCCCAAGTGGTGTGGCTCAGCAGTTGAGCATTGACCTATGATCCAGGAGATCGAGATTCCTTGCCCAGTCAGGGCACATGCCCAGGTTGCAGGCTCGATCCCCAGTGGGGGGCGTGCAGGAGGCAGCCAATCAATGACTCTCCCATCATTGATGTTTCTATCTCTCTCTCTCCCTCTCCCTTCCTCTTTCTGAAATCAATAAAGATTTTTTTTTTTAAGTCATAGAGGAACCTTAAATGTATATTTTTAAGTGCAATCAGCCAATTTTGGGGGGAAAAAACTCCTGTACAATTCCAACTATCTGACATTCTGGGGGGGAAAACTATGGAGACAGTAAAAAGGTCAGTGGCTACCAGGGGTTATGTTAAGAGAGAGGTGGGTGGGATGAGCAGACAGGACACATGAATAGATAATGGATACATACAATGATGGATACATGTCATTATACATTTGTCCAAACCCCAAAAATGTACAACACCAACAGTGAACCCTAATGTACACTATCGACTGGGTGATTATGATGTGTCAATTGTAGCAAATGTTCCACTCTAGTTGGGGATGTTGATAGTGGGGAGGCTATGCATGGTAGGAGCAGGGTGTATATATGAAATCTCTACACCTTCCCCTCACTTTTGCTGAAAACCTAAAACTGTCTAAACAATTGTCTTAATTTTTTAAAAATGAAACAGTGTTGGATATAATCTTAGCTCCGTGTGTATACGTTTACATATAGACATGCATATTACCATTGCACTAAGAGATATAACCAAACTCTGGCGTTGCTTCTAGCAGCATAAGGTCGTGTCTCTAGGATGACTCCAGAGCCACACTGACCCTGATCCTCTGTTAAAATGTCTGCCTGAGAAGCTCAAAACAGCCAAGAGAATTTTCTGTTATTTCTAATCAACAACTGACATAGGTCTCTGACCTCCCTTTCTTAAAGCATTTACTAAAAAGGGGTTGCAGTTGTGAATATGTATCTCTTACAACCCAGAAGTGTCTTTCTCAAAGGCCTGACAACCGTTCCTTTGAAATATAATCGGGAAGCACCGCGGCCTCTGTCTCCCAGGCTCTGTGGAAGGAGAATGCAATGCTAACTTCAATACCGCCAACTGGTAAACACAGCGGATCTAATCACACTGACGCTGATCAACGCTTTGCAACTTTTCACTTCTCTGACTCTACTGGGCCCTTGCTATCCCCTCTCCCTCACTCTCTCCGCACCCCTACTGCCAGTAGGTCCTAAATAAAATCTGTTTTCACTTATTTAACTAATGCCTGGCTGTATTTATCTTTGTTGCCATATCCACAACACAGTGAGCACATAAGCTGGAGTCCAGGGACAAACCCAAAATCAAATCTCAAGAGAGTGGGCCAGCAATCAAAGCAAGGAACTGGAGTATTTTACAGCAGTCCATAAGAATCTGCATGTTTCCTTATAGCAGGGCCTAATTTCTTAAGCAACTGAGAACCTCTTCTGTTTTAGGCTGCACTATAGTCTGAATTGTACCCCCACCCCCCCAGATTCTTATGTTGAAGCCGTGCCCCCCAATGTGATGGTAATTGTAGATGGGGTCTTTTTGAGTTAACGAGGCTTAGATGAGGTAATGAATGGGGCCTTCGTGATGGAATTAGTGCCTTTATAAGAAGAGACACTGGAGAGCTCCCTCTCTCTCCCTCTCTCTCGCTCTCCACTTTGTGAGGACACAGTGAGAAGTGGCCATCTGCCAAGAAGTAAGCCCTCAGTGGAGAGCCAAATTAGCTGGTGCCTTGATCATGGACTTCCCAACCTCCAGAACTGTGAAAATTAAATTCATGTTGTTTAAGCTACTCAGTCTATGGTATTTTGTTATGGCAGCCTGAGCTAAGATAGGCAGAATGCTAGACAACACAGGATATACATTCAGATTTGTGAGAGAGAGAGAGAGAGAGAGAGAGAGACATCATCTCCATACTAAAGGAAATCCAAATTTGGTTTAGGTCAGGAAGTTTATGTTAACAAATGTTATAATGAGATGCTAAAAGGCTAAGTTAGAAGTTTATATTGAAGCCCAAAGGAAGGAGCGGTCGGTCACTTGTACATGGGTGAAAAAGAGTAAGAAGATTATCATCATGCAAGGAATGTGGCCTGAGCACGTCTTTGATGGTTTTAAAGGCAGGGTACTCTGAACTCAAGTGTTATAAATTAGTTTCTTTTTAAATTTCACAATTAACACTCTACATATCCAGGTAAATCAGGTGCACCAAATAATTACCTATATATCAGGGTTTTTAAATATATATATATATCTTTATTGATTTCAGAGAGAGGAAGGGAGAGGGAGAGAGCAATAGAAACATCAATGCTGAAAGAGAGTCATTGATCATTGATCGGCTGCCTCCTGCACGCCCCCTACTGGGGAAAGAGCCCTCAACCCGGGCATGTGCCCAGACCAGGAATCAAACTGCAATCTCCTGGATCCTAGGTCAATGCTCAACCGATGAGCCATGCAGGCTGGGCTATATCAGTTTTATTCACTCATTGATCAAACACTCTCTGCTATTATCAGTCACTGGATTAGTTTAACACACAATTAACATCTTACGATACACATTTTTATTCTAGCTAGCAAATTATCGAGTATTTTTCATGCAATGCTTATAACATAATTATTTAGCACCTGCTATGCTCCCAGGAGTCTTTTGGGTACTTGAAGATACTAAGATAACTAGACAATGGGGATTAAAACTTACTAGAAGAGAAATTTAGATAGCTAACTACAATTAAATGTGATAAGAACCATAATCAAAGGCACAGTTAGTGAAGCTAATAAACGTTAAGCTTCAGGACCTCTCTCTTAGACAAGTTTCCTCCAGTTCTTCGAAGGAGCCCTAAAAATGTCTTCATATGGTCACGTTTTGTAAAATTTGTTAAAAAGTAGGATATTTTAATGACAAATGCTTAAGATCTTTGTCTTTCCATTTCTCTGATGTATTTTTTTCACCACTGGAATTATAAAGTTCCTGACCAATAGCATCAGCAGCATTGCTGAGCTTTAAAAAAAAGGGGGGTGGGCAAATGTTGACAGGAGATTTGCAGATATTTGCAGCTTTACTCAATATGGAAGCTGGACCCAGGACTTGGGTGTTGTCTATGAGTCAGAGAGTGAGAATATAGAAACTAGTTACTTTATTTCTTAAAAATCTTAGAAAAATGCTGCAATCTGTATGGTTATGGAAGTAAATTTACAGTGGTGGTTCACCCCAAAATTCTGCTCCTAGGAATTTATCTTAAGGAAATAATCATAAATAAAATTTATATATAAGACATCTTATGGAAGTAATGCTTTTAAACTAAAATATCGTAAATAAATTAAAAGTTAAAAATAAGAAATTGTTAAGTAAGATAAAGTACATAATATTATGATTATCATCTCTTTAAAATATGTGGAAAGAATATTTATCAAGTGATTAATAAATGAAATGTATCTATAATCTATTATTAATTTAAAAACAGACTAAAAAACAATATGTGAAGTATACAACTTTGTAAACAAATGTATGCATATGGAAGACATCCCTAGAAAGCCCAGTGCTTACCTTGTATAATGACATTATTAATGATTTGTTTTCATTGTTTTAATTGAGGCACATTTATATTTTCTATGTTTTCAACATTAAGCATATACTATTTTGTTACTAGAAAAAAGTTATAAAAAGAACACAGGGAAAAAAGTAATGAAATAATTGTTACAAAGTTAAAAATATTTAACTCTAGCTCTTGACCACATGATTTCACAGGAATCTTATTACAGTTTATTTTTTAGAAAGTTTTTTCTTCCAACAGCAGTTATCATTTGCATTTCTAATAATTATAATTTTATATGCTATTTGGTTAGGGAATCTTTTTTTTTCCCCTCTTTTTATTTTATTTGCCCAATTTGCATTTACATCTATATTTATTTATTTATTTTGTTTGTTTTTAAATTTATCTTTATTGTTGAAAGTATTACAGATGTCCTCTTTTTCTCCCATTGACTCTTTCTACCTCGCACCCCCATCCCACCCCAGGCCTTCACCACACTATTGTCTGTGTCCAAGGGTCATACATATATGCATATAAATTCTTTGTTTAATCTCTCCCCACCTACCCACCCACCCTCATCTTCCCTCTGAGATTCGTCAGTCTGTCCCATGCTTCTATGTCACTGAATCTATTCTGTTCATCAGTTTATTAAGTTCTTTAGATTCCACGTATAAGCGAGATCATGTGATGTTTGTCTTTCGCTGCCTGTCTTATTTCACTTAGCATAATGTTCTCCAGGTCCCTCCATGCTGTCCCAAAGGGTACAAGATCCTTCTTTACAGCTGCATAGTATTCCATGGTGTAAATGTCCCACAGCTTTTTATCCACTCATCTACTGATGGGCACTTGGGCTGTTTCCAGATCTTAGCTATTGTAAATTGTGCTGCTATGAACATCTTAAATAATTTTATAAAATTAAATTTAAAAAAATAAAATTATATCAAATAACTAATTTTTTTGTACAAGTAGTCTACTATAGTCATTAAATATCCCAAGCACATTTTCTATAACATAGTACTTAAAGTACAATTGTCAACATATCCTTTTGTGTCTTATAATGAAAAGGATGTCTACTTAACTCCATTGACATCACACTGTTAATAAGCATTTTAGTATTTAATGCTTGCCAGTGTTTTAATTCTACTTTTATATTTACAGTTAACTTGTGTAGAAAATAAAGTACACACAAACACACATATAGATATTCATACTCACACATTCATACATATATAGATAGTGATGCATATAAACTGCATTGGAAAGTGTCATATATTCTTTAAAATGCTTAAACATTTAAATTTTCACTTAAAATTCCAAAGGCTTAATTTTCAGGGAACTCAGTGGAAAATTAAAGAGTTATTATTCATTTGAAAGCAAGCATCCAATTATTTAGTAACATCTGTCCCTAACCTATGCCCCTGATAATACAAGGTAGCCTCTTAAGTACATCTGAAGAGCACCATCAAATACCTAGAATGCAAACATCTCTTATACGTACTTCTAAATTTGAAAATGACATTCCTAGGATCTTTGCATTGAAGGACAAATTTAAAATTATATTGGCTCACTGCTGGAAGAAAGCGGAAAAGCAGACAGAAAGAAAGAAATACAAAAAGAAAAAGAATAAAAATAGAGAAAGAAGGAGAGTGGATTAAAAAAGGAAGGAAAAAATGCCTCAGGAAACCAGGCAATTTGAAAATCTGACCAGGCTGCCGTACAGCTACTGCCAATCAGTAATCGAGAGCAAGGATCAAAGAAGTTTCAGGAACCTTACCACTACCTTCTACTAAAAGGAACTGGACAAGGAAGATACTTTGGCCATTATAAAAAAATCAAAGCCTTTACAGAAATGCCTAGTATAGTATTGATATCAATACTTCCAATACTATTATTTTCAACAGGTCCTGCACCAAATCAAAAGACAATCAGAAAATCTATATTCAGATAAGCTACCTAATATGATGTAATTATTTGGATGATCATAGCAACCTACCTCAAAATTCTTTAGGTGATTAAACAGACTGAAAATGCATGACAATAAATTATTCAGGCTAAAAAATGGAAACAATGTCCATATAAGGTATATTTAAAAAATGAAAGAACAAAAACAGAGAGAAGACAGGAATAAAATGCTCTCAGCCTATATTGATGTAAAATAAAATTGATGCATGCTGTATGCAGTGAGTGAGTAATTTTATTATGCCTAATGATACAAAAAGTGGGTCCTATGCCATCTAGGCATATTTTCTGAGCTCTGGGAACCCCAAATCATCACTACAATGAAAATAGCTATGAGGTAAAAGTCACATTCCATTTACTGGCATGCAAATGTGCACATCAAGCCTGAGAGGGGTAATATTTCTTCGTCAAATGAAATCTGTTCAAAATAGTGCATTAGAAATTGGACTTAGAAGTGCATTCTCCTGAATAGAGTATATGAACAAAAAATATATAATATAGCCACTTATAAGAAGCAAAACATCAGGCATTTAAGAATTAGTGTTAGATTTTTATATTTGGAGGATTCCTGAAACTGGATAAACTAGATAAATACTATGCAGATGTGAGAAAGCATTATTTATAACAATTCACCAGACTTTCCCATTGAGAAAAATGTGGTTAGAATTTTTATACAACAATGCTGTAAAGCCTTTTTATAAAGATAAAGATGAGAAGGCTGAGGGAGCTAGCTGTTTTGTGTATGAAGTTCTGATAAATGATCATGGAAATATTTAGGTAACACTTGCTTAAATCTGTTTGTACAGCAATGAGGCTGCAGATGAACCAGTGTCATCTTATGCTGTGCAATGACTCTTCCATTGAGTTGTTGATTGAGTTCACCTTCCCAGGAAAAGAACCCTTCCACAAGACTTTAAAAAAAAAAACAATTTTGTAGCCTTAGCTGGTTTGGCGCAGTGGTTAGAGTGTTGGCCCAAGGACTGAAGGGCTTCAAGTTCAATTCTGGCCAAGGGCATGTACCTTGGTTGCAGGTTCAATTCCTGGCCCTGGCTGGGGTGAGCACAGGAGGCAACCAATCGATGTCTCTCTCTCACATCAATGTTTCTCTCTCTCTCTTTCTCCCTTTCACTCTGAAAAGCAATGGGAAAAATATCCTCAGGTGAAGATTAAAACAAAAAAAACACCCACAATATTAAAGAGGAACTGATACAGTGGTGGTCTTACAGTTTAAGAGAGCGTTTCACCCACCTCTCACATAAGCAAAGGCATGTCTGCCTCCTTTTAAAAAATATGTTTCAAAGGACAACATTTAAAGTAATATGCAATTTTGGGTCTTCCATCACTTTCTCCCATAGCAAATGCACTTTCTGAAAATCTTTTTCTGCTTTAGAAATACTAGATACAGATTATTTTTACTCACCTAGTCACTATGTCCCTCTCTCCCATTCCTTATCCCTTTCAAACTAGAACTGAAAAAGCATAATCTTGTGGGTATTTCCTATTATTTGTGTAAGTAAGTGACAGGGGTCAGTAAATCAAGAAATGGTTGAGGCATTATCTTAAATAGGTTTTCAGGGAAATATTAAATAGAAGATACCAATTCTAGTATTCTTCTGAAAGAACAAATCTCGAAGAACAAAAATATTATTTCTTGGGATACGTGACTTGGCTCTGAGAACACAAACCCCCGAGGGTCTTGGTTCACCACAGTGAACTTCAATACACCTTTACTGAATTGACCTTTACAATATGACTTTTATGCTGTATATTTTTAATGTTTATAGGCATGTACCAGATAAAAGTTCTAAAAGAGGTTCTCTAAGAGAAAACAGTTGAAAGATCAATATATTCTACTCCTATAAACCCTTCTATAGTAGACAACTGTGGTCTATCCAAAGGTTTGATTTTTATGGAATCCACAAATAGTCTGAGTTAACAAAGGGGCAGATGCTTCTTAGAATCAGGAGTGATTGGTGGGGGAAAGGGGAGGCTTAAGCTCTGCCCCTCTCAAAGCCGAACACTGGAGAAGGGAACTAACATTTATTGAGTACGTACTTTGTTCAGACAAAGTGTTATGTTTTGCCTGCATTAAATCTCATTTAATCCACACAATCATCTTTTGATACAAGTGTTATAATCCCTCCCTCACAGATAAGAAAACTGAAGTTCACAGAGAGTTAAGATCATACACCTAACATGTAGCAAAACAAATTCAAAATTAGTTGGCTCACTCTCCCTCCTTTGAGGTTCTGTCACAGCTCTCCACCCCCTCAGTCTGAGACTAGTTTCAACATGTCAACCATGGACAGTCCAGCTGACTCTCCCAAGAAACTTCCTTGGATTCTCCAGGTTCTAATGTGAATTTCATTACTGCTTGTTTTGGGGGTACTGCCAAGGCTTCAGCCTGTTTAGGTCCCACTCTTCTTGCTTGAAAATGCCAGAGCCCACCCCACCTCCAATTAGAATTCTACTGGGGCTCCCAACCTTGGCTTTTCTCTCCATTTGCTCTGTCTTACCCTCTCCTGGAATCCCTCACTAGAAATTGTGGACTACTTAACAAATCCACGTGAGCTTTCTCATTTTTTTCAGACATATTTGAGGCGATTCAAAGCTATTAAGAAGAGGAGCTCCTTGATGGTAAGAATTGTTTTGTCTTCATTTATATATTTCTTGTACCTAACATGATATCTGGTACAAGTAGGCCCTCAGATACCTTTTTAATAACAAGTGAATGAGTAAGTAAATGAATATATCAATGAACATTGAGCTAAAGTGCCTGAGTCTGATCCTCTGGTTTTTCTGCTGCCTGTATCTGAGTGCAGGCCCTAGAATGAGAATTTCTGGGTTTGAATCCTGGCTCCACCAAGAGCTATATGACTTTTAGCAAGTTATTTAACATCTTTACCCCAGATTCCTAATTTTTTTTAAAGGGGGATAATGATAGAACCCACATCATGGATATTTGTGAGAATTAAATGAGAATTTATGTGACACCCCTAACAAGCTTGGCACAGTATAATCATTCAGACACATTGCCCTCTCACTTCATGTTCTACATAATTGGGATCACTATCAATAGAGTTCTTCTTCTTGACTTTTAACGAACATTGATAGAATACCCATAACTATAATGTAATGAAATTGATAATTAGATGATTATTACTAAGGATCAATTTTAGATGATTCTAAAAAATAATTAGGAAATCATTGTCTAATAATCCATTTTATTTGTTATATCAGCTCCCCTATGACCTTAACGCTTTTGTTCTGTCTATCCTTTAAGGATATTCACATGAAACAAAAAACTCTCATGTCCCCATGGTCACGTCATTCTGGTTTATGTCTTTCTAATAACCAGCATTCTAAATTCCCTCATATATACTTATTCACTGACTCACTCATATAATGGGGTCTCATTCACATTTGTACCCCTAGTACATGGCAGATAGAAACTTTAGGTTCTCAAAAAGATGTGTTGAGAGAGTGAAGAAATGATTGCTTAAGTGTTTCTTATGCTCCCTTTGCTTCCTTTTACTCAGAGCCAATCGATTCTGATGAATAAATATTTGCCTCACAGGGAGTCATTTTACCACACACCCAGCAAAATGTTAGAAAACAAAGCCTTTTAGTGTTGTACTGCAGGCTGAGTTTTCAGTTCTAGGTAATAATATTTTTTTTCAGGATTTCCTTTGGCAGCAGTTACATAATTCATATTTCAGAAACTGCTCCGTGCTCCCATAAAAGTGCTCTACTTTAGAACGTTATATTAAGCTACATGGATGTGCTTAAGACATGAGTCTTCATTTTAGAGGGCAAGGATCTGGTCTCACTCATTTCTACATCTTCCAGAACAGCAAACAGATATCCTAGGATAAGATGTGTAATCAATATGTCTTGAATGGATGTTGTCAAATAATCTGACAGTAACAGCAAGCCAACTCAACCCAAACAAACACCTGACTACCTGAAACCATGTGGAACAAGTCATTTGTTAAAGAGAAGAGTTTTCCACGTATATTAGAGTTTAATCCTTTAAAAGAAAACTTTTATTTTGTATGGAAGCTTTCCTAAAATATGCACATACTTTTAAGGAACTCGCACTTAAAACAATTAAAACTACTTTGACCATTAACTTTCTTTATAGCAGAATAAATGCTTCAGAGAGTTTATTCCACACAAAATGGTCCCAGACTGTGGTGCTTTCATGTTTTACGTTTGTCCTTTTGCACTTTGTTTTTCTTTTCTGCTTTCTTTTACTACCAAACTGTCATACTTTACTCCTCAGAATCGTGAATGTATCTGCCAATAGCAATTGCTTTCTATAGTTAATAACTTTCAAGAAGATAAGAAATAACAAGTTGGTGAGGAAATGGACCAGAGGGAGTCCTTGTGTACTGCTGGTGGGAATTTAAACTGGTGCAGCCACTATGGAGAACAGCTTGGAGGTTCCTCAAAAAATTAAGAATAGAGCTACCAGATAACCCAGCAATTCCTCTTCAGGGTCTCTACCTGAAGCATTTGAAAACACTCATTCATAAAGATATATGTACCACTATGTCCACTGCAGCATTGTCTACAATAGCCAAGAATGGGAACAACCTAGGTGTCCCTCAGTGGATGATGGGATAAAGAAGTGGTTCATGTATACAATGGAATACCACTCAGCCAGCAGAAAAGATGCAATACTGCCATTTATAACAACACAGATGGGCCTTGAGAGTATCATGCTAAGTGAAATAAGTCAGACCGAAAAGGACAAGAACTGTATGATTTCAGTCAAATGCAGAAAACAATAAGCAACTCCTTTTATGATGAACACACAAACAAACAAAAAACTCATAATTACAGACAATAGAATGATGGTTACCAGAGGGGAAGGGGGTTGGGGATTATCAAAGAGGGTAAAGGAGGTCAAATGTATGGTGACAAAGGGAGATTAGACTTTGGGTGGTGAGTGCACAATGGAGTATACAGATGTATTACAAAGTTGTACACTGAAATGTATATTAAGCATTGTTACCCCAATAATTTAATTAAAATATTTTTTAATTTTAAAAAATAACTTTTAAAAATATTTTTTAAGTTTTTAATATTTTTTAATATTTTCTAAAAAATTTTTTAATATTTAGTGACAAGCAATGTGCTAAGCACTTAAATTGCATTATTTTACTTAATCCTAACAAATTTCCAAGAGAGTATAGAGCTGGCTGTAGTTTCTCAGAGCTCTTTTTCTGTTTTTGCTGATATGTTCCTCATGAGTACAGAGGATAATTTTTTCTAAATATATGGCCTGTAACTAAACATGGCTGAATTGTTTCCATCTCTTTTTCAAAAAGCTCCATCCCAATGATTTTATTTCAGCCAGCACCATTATAATGAGAGTAGATACTTCACTGTTTACCACTATACGTTCTTTTTTTTTTTTTAAATCTATTTTTATTGATGTCAGAGAGAGGAAGGGAGAGGGAGAGAGAAATAGAAACATCAATGATGAGAGTCATTGATCAGCTGCCTCCTGCACGCCCCCTACTGGGGATTGAGCCCGCAACCCAGGCATGTGCCCTGACTGGGAGTCAAACCGCGATCTCCTGGATCCTAGGTCAATGCTCAACCGCTGAGCCACGCCAGCTGGGCACCACTCTATTTTCTTAATGTTCAAAATAACACATAATTGGTACACTAATGTCTTTTAAAAAGCTCCATGTGGTGCCTATATCAGATAAATAGTTGGTAAAAAAGGTTGGGAAAAGAAAAAGGAAATAATTGATGGTTTTCAAACTCATGGAAAAGAATGTATATTTGTGTTGGGTTGCAGAATTATAATTAATGGGTAGCATTTCAGGAAAGCATGCTTTTATTCCATCTCTGGGAGAACTTTTAACAACTAGAACAGTCCCATAATGAGGAGACAACTCTATATCTCAATCCTATACATTTAAAGTAGAGGACCTTCCAGCCATATATCTACTGGCCTGTTAGAGTATCCCAGGCAAGTATCCACTTCAATCTAGGTCTTACTCAGTTCCTTTCATTTATGAGCCCACTACTTCTTTTTTGGAATTATATTTGCATCTTGTTACTAAGCCTCCTGATTCTCAACTTCCCCCTTCTAAACTCCAGCTTGGATCTGCCCCACCTGCACTCTCTGCTTCAGACTGCCTCAGAAAATAAGTCTGGCCTAGTTCTTAGTCTACTGGCTAACATTTAGCTGACCTGCTCAGGCTTCTGAAATAGTAGAGAGATTCCAAATGAGATTGGATAAATATCGGATGGAATAAAAACATCATACATTGGATAAGGCCTTGGACTATTTGGATAATAAGATTCTTCAAGATTCTTAGGATTCCATAATACCTCAAGAGGCAAAAAGATTCAAGAGTACCGATTTTGACTTCATAATCTTCTACTACACTGTAAAATGTAGTAAATAATAAGAATAACTTCACAGGATTATTGAGAAAATTAAATGAGATACTGTAGGTAGGAGCTTGCTATATTGTTAATATGCTTAATAAATGTTAACTGTGCTTATCAGTGTTAATGTTAGGCCAGCAGCAAGTATGATGGTATCCGGTCCAACCCCAAATCCATCATGAACAGAGAAATAAAAATAATTAAATTAAGGTCTGCTCTTGATCTATTTTGTTTTGTGATTTGTGTCCAGGGACTGCCTAGGTATTGGCGAGGATATGGGGAAAAGGGAACCCTTGTGTACTGCCAGTGAGGTTGTAAATTGATACAGCCACTATGGAAAACAGTAGGGAGTTTCCTCAAAAAACTAAAAATGGAACTACATATAACTCAGCAGTTCCACTTCTGGGTATTTTTCCAAAGAAAATGAGGACAATCATTCAAAAAGATATATGCACCCCTATGTTCATTGCAGCTTTATTTACGATAGCCAAGATAAGAAAGCAGCCTAGGTGTCTATCAATAGATGAATGGATAAAGCAGATGTGGTACATATTTATAATGGAATATTAATCAGCCATGAAAAATAATGAAATCCTGCCATTTGTGGCAACATGGGTGAATTTAGATGGTATTATGCTAAGTGAAATAAGTAAGACAAAGACAAATACCATATGGCTTCTCTTACATGTGGACTCTAAACAAACAAATAAAACAAAACAAAAACAGACTCATAGAAACAGAGACCAAAAAGATGGTTACCAGAAGGGAGAGGGCGGGGATTGGTGAACAGAGGAAGGGGAATATAGTCAATAATATTGCGACAAGTTTGCCTGGTGACAGATGATTACTACACTTAGTGGGGTGATCACATTGTAAGGTATAAAAATGTCGAATCACTATATTGTACACCTGAAACTAATATAACCAATGTAATATCGGGTACCAACTATACTTAATTTTAAAATGTTTTAAAGAAATGGGCTGCCTAGGATTGAATTCCAGGTCTTCTATTTACTAGCTGTATAACTTTGCGCAAATAATTTAAACTTTCTGCACCTTAGTGTATTCATCTATAAAATTAAAGTAGTAATAAAACCTATCTTGTATGACTGTGATGACAATTAAATGACTTAATATATGTAAAATGCTTAGCTAACCTCCTGTGTTATATGAGTTAGATATTATTAAAATGTGTTAGTACTTACCTCAGTCAGGGTTCTGCAGAGAAACAGAAGCAATAGGAGAGAAACATTGACAAAGAGAGATTGATTTTAAGGAACTGATTCTTGCAACTGGCATGTCAGAAATCTATAGGGTTGACCAGCAGTTTGAAAACTGAGGCAGGAATTGGTGTAGCAGCCTTCAGGCAAAATTCTTTCTCTGGGAAACAGTAGTTTTTGCTCTTAAGGCCTTTGGCTAATTGCATGAGTACCACCCATGTTATCAAGAGTAATCTCCTTTACTTAAATTCAACTGGTTGTAGATGTTAACTGCATGTAGCACCTAGTGAAATACTTTCACAACAACATCTACATTAGTGTTTGATTAGATAACTAGGAACTATAGCCTATCCAAGTTGATACAAAACTTACCATCACAGTACTGTAAAGAAATCTCATGAAGATTATATATTATTACACATTATTAAGAAATTAGTTTAGCCAATCATCTGAGGCATTAATATTAGGCTTTGGGTTTATGACTCACTCTTGTAAACGCTATACAAGAGAACTCCTTAGAATTCCTTGCTATGTTATATAATTAATATAACATCTGGTATTATTTTAATTGATTCATTTTTCACCAGGTTGTGGAGGATGACCACAACATATTTCAAAACAAAACAACTTCTCTCCTTAAATAAGTAGCAAAGGGTTCTTCATATGTTAAGGCAAGATCTTATGTTATTTACTTTCAACCACAGCTTATACACATAAATAAGTCACATTTACTAAAATAATAATGAAATTATAACTGACAACAGTAATATCTGTGAAAATTTCAGAAAATGTTTAACTAATAGTACATTAATGTAGATTTTCTAGTGTCCAAAACACCCTGGAACTACCATCTAATTCTGTTCTATAACAGTGTTACAAGTTGAATAATCATATATCTGAAATTTTCTGAAACACTCTCAATTTCAATTACTTCACCCTGTTTCCAAATGTTTTTATACTTTGAAAACTATGGCCCTTTAGATGAGACATATATTTATAATCTATTTATCCAATGAACATTTACTGATCAGCTACTATATATAGTAATCTGGACTAGCACCAAAAGGATAAAAAACCACGTATACAGGATACAGTCCCTGACTCCGTAATATTGTAGAGGAGTTATAACTGGCTCACAAATAACTATAATACAATGTGAAAAGTGCTAAGCTCTCTAAGGGAAAATATTGCTAAGCTGACTTGAAGCAAGAGTATACTTCTTGATCAGAATATCAAGTCCTTTTAAGGTTTCCATATAAAGCCCTCCATCGACAGGGTCTAAGGCAGGTAAACTTTCTTAGATCTACTACCGTGCTATACAGGCAGCATTACGTCAAGCTTATAGAGTATGAAGACTTTGAAACATTTTTCACTGCTACATTTTATTATCAAGTTATTGACAGTCCCACCTCACGAACAAATCTCGCTCCCTCACCATAACATTTTCAGAGTTGGGTTGACCTCCATTTAATGTAAGTTCCCTTCTCTATGGGAGCAAAACATTAGGGAGCCTGAAGCCTGCTCTCTCTTTTATGCCTGGATGCTCTCCCTGCTGAATAAGGGATGGAATTGTAAAATCACATAATTGCAAAAATGGCAGAAAATAAATTTTTAAAAGAGAACAAGTTATTAAAGTGGGTAAGCAATTAACCCAAATCAAGTCTGCAGCAGGAAAGAAGATAGTCTCTACAACATAACCAATCTCTCCGAGACTGCTAAAGGCACAGTAACATCTCTGACTGTGAGAGCAACACAATCTGCTGATAAAGCTCAATGCACAGGGA
This sequence comes from Miniopterus schreibersii, assembly GCF_964146895.1. Classification (NCBI taxonomy): domain Eukaryota; kingdom Metazoa; phylum Chordata; class Mammalia; order Chiroptera; family Miniopteridae; genus Miniopterus; species Miniopterus schreibersii. Next base: position 27,431,024 of record NC_138112.1, on the reverse strand, counting down.
AGAATGTGGAACTACATGAGATCATGTTAGCCTGTAATTATCCTATAAGATGCCACATAATGAGTACTTTAAAGGACAGAGTGAGCCGTGGACCACCAGGACTCATTTCTGTACTTTTAACAACCTCCTTCAGAATTTTACCTTGGACGAGGGACCTTTTCTCTGAGTCAGCCAGGAGATTATAGCACAGGCTTCAAATATAATACATATATATTTAGCAAAACAGCATATTTTCCTGACATCAAGGAAAATACAGTTAATCATCAACATTTATTGAATATTTACTGCCTAACAGGCTCTGAACCATATTGTCACTGTCAGAATAAACATAATACTCGATATCAGGATGCTTACGACATAACAGTTGAAGCACTTGAGCCACTTGTTCTAACACAATATGATGAACACTCTAACAGCGGCCTGAACAGCACAAAAGGAGATGAATTTACTCTACAGGAAAGAAGAATTTGCTCTACTTGAGGTCATTATAAGACTGGTGACAGACAAACAGATCTTTGAAAGATTAAATAAAAAACTTCCAGATGAAAACAAAGGGAGACAGAAGAAATTATAAGAACAAGGCTTAATCAAGGCTGAACTTAAGTTTGGGCCAGACTCTAAGGCTATGCTAAGCTAAGGACACGAAACAACAGTCAATGAACAAGGAGCAGCAACAGGCAGTTTTTCAACATTGGACTGTGGAGGTTGAGTTAAAAGAGGAAAGACCCGATTATGAAGATCAGTTAGAAGCCTGTTGCCAAGTCTTAGTAAGATTCCCTGAAAGCCTGAATTGTATCAGTGGCACTGGGAATGGAGAGAAAAATCAAACTTAGACAAATTTTGAAGTGATTAGTATTAGTGGAATGTTACAGTTAAATATCTTTGCACCATCTCAATAATAGATCCTCTAAGGTCCAGTATTTCTAGTATTAATGTGATCCGATTTTATTACATTTGGATGATATTAGGTAAAAAATTGAAGTACTCTCTCTATTTTGTATCATAGTGTTACAAGTTCAGCTAGAGTCCTCCAAAGGAAAATACCACTGCAAATTATTCATAGACAAATACTGAGTAACATTCAATCTCAGCAAAGTAACCACCAGCTCCGTAAGTTACTCACAGGCCTCCATAGGTCATTAATTTTGTAATCAGGATTTTCCTTTCTTTTACACATTAGTTTGAGTGTGTTCTCTAAATTTAACATAAGTCTCTTCATTGTAAATCAAGTTACTACCCATGCGAAATAATACCTGGAAAGAAAAATCTACTATCCTCAGGAAGAGTAATGCATAGTTGTCCAGGTATCCAGTTGGGTATTTCCTAATGTGACAGCCACTAATTGGTCTCCCTGCTACCAGTGTCTCCCTTCTCTGATCTATGATACATGATGCTGCCAGCTCAGTCTTCCTCCGCATAGCTGATAATGCCACTTCCTTGCATGAAAACTTTCTACAGCTCACAACTGCCTAAAGAGGTCTAAACTCTGTAGCATTGTAATTAAAGCTCTCAGTCAGACAGCTAGACTCACCTAATCGGTCTTATCACTCTTGGCTTCCCTGTCTGCTAAGCCTGACTACTCACTATTCATAAAACCTTTCCCATCTTTTCCTGGGAAGGAGCATGGGATGGCAGGCACATGTTTATTAATTCCCAAGACACCACATTTTGCTGTGTGAGGCTTAGTTTCATCTTCTTCAAATTAGAAATAATATCTCCCTACTGCCGCAAAATCCTATTTATTTATTTATTTTTATATATCTTTATTGATTCCAGAGAGAGGAAAGGAGAGGGGGAGAGAGATAGAAACATCAATGATGAGAGAGTCATTGATTGAGCCTGCAACCCGGGCATGTGCCCTGACAGGGAATTGAACCCCGATCGCCTGGATCCTGGGTCGATGCCCAACGGCTGAGCCACGCCCGGCCGGGCAAAATCCTATTTAAAATAAGGTGAGCAATCAATCAAAAAAATTCCTTTCTGGATTGCTATAGAGATTAAGAGATAATATACAGGGTGGGGCAAAAGGAGGTTTACAGTTGTGAGTACAAGATCTCTCATATTATAATTTATTAATGATTGTATTATTCTCCATTCGAACACCTTTGCATACCTAGCTCTTCAACCTAAGTCTTAAGCATCACACAAAGACCAGTGCAGAAGTACCTAGCCACTAAGCCATTTCTAATATCCTCGTGAAGATTAATTAGCCCTGCTCTTCTATAGTGTAATGAGAACATTACTGGCTTGAAAGCAAATTCCTGACTCCATCACTTTCTCACAATATGATCCTGGACAAGTTGCTTATCCAACAGCTTCCTCGTTTCTAATACAGATAGTGACATCGACGCTACCTGGCTCACTAAGCCATTATAAGAATCGACTAAGATAAGCAATATCTTTTTAATTTCTTATTTTTTTTACTATTGACAGTATTACAGATGTCAGATAAGCGCTATTTTTAAAAAGGCATGATGGTCTATACATATGAGACACTGTTCCTCCCACTACAGTATAAGATCAAATAAAGAGCCTTGGTCTTCCTTGTCTTTGTCACTGATATAAAGAAAGATATCAGGTCCAAGAAGAATAAAATAACTAGTAGTCTCCGGGTCAGGAAGTGGAAGACTGCAAGAAAGAAGGAATCTAGTAAAAGGGAGCGTCACAGAGAGCTGAGCAGAACTGGAGCTGGGAAAGAAAAACATGCTCCTGAGGTTGGCTGTTACATACCAACCAACGTGTGCAGGGTGACAGCCTCAAGATGCTACACAAACGTGAAGACACACAGCTGATGTTCTGTCAGTGATAAGGGGAAGGACAGAAAGGAGGGAGACAGAGGAAAGTGAGGGAGAAAAGGCAAGGGAAGCAGTGCTTCAGTCCTTACAAGAGCTGGTTTCTGTGCCTCTTGCCAGGCTGGTCTAATAAAAAAATAAATTAACTAGTAGTTAAAGCCTATGTTTGAAACTACCCACTTCTTTTTTAAGGTTCCCTTTCCCTGATTGTGCCTTTTCTCGACAGTCCACATTTCTCCCATCTCCCATTTATCATCGTTTAGTTCCTTCCCACCATTACCCGGGCCAGGTAATTACTCTTTTTCCACTCACACTCTCAAATAAACAAATAAATTAACAAACAAAAAACAAAAGAGAAAAAAACCTACTGCTCTTATTTAAATGTCAATATGTAGCTCATTCAAAGGCCTCCTGACAGCTTTATTGCATTGCCCGACAGCAGGTATGCACACTTTAACAGGCGCTACTATTACTCTCTCTCTCCTTCAGCCCCAAAAATATCCACGGAGAGGATGCCAAGGAAGAGCAAGGGGCGTGTGAGAAGATATTTAAGCCCTGTATAGCGATGATGGTGAGATTATCTTATAGTCACATACTGCTTTTGCTTTGCAAGATGCCTCCTCATCTGTTATTTGATCTGAACTCCCAGGGAGGACTGATGAAAAAGGAAAATAAAGTGCTATTTTTACCATACATTTTAATATAATGCAACCTTACAAAATCCAGGTTTCAAAGCTCACTTATATACATTCTTTTATTTGATTCTCCCTTCCATGGAGCATTTCTCCCTTAATTGATGAGAAAAGCTAGATGCAGAGACATGAAAGAACTTTCCACAAGATCATCATCAATACAGCTGCTATTTATGGATTATTTACTAGGTTCAGGAACTGTACTATAAGCACTTTATATGCCTTGCATATTAATCATTCTCCACAACAATCTTACATGGCAAATATTATTATTTTAACAGTTCGCAGATAAAGGAATTGAAGTTCAAAGGGGTGAAGTCATTTGACCATGGCTACACAACTAACAAACGGCAAAACCAAAATTCTAACACAGAGCTCCCAGGCGATGCTTGATTTTTCTGTTATGCCAAACTGCCTCTGTCTTGGCCCAGTGCTGTGACTGCAACATGGCTCAATAATTAATTGTTCAGTGGTATAAAAATGCTTTCTTTCTGTTACCAAGTTAGACTTGCAGGCTTGAGCTCAGCAACTCAAACTCTGTGGGGAAAAATACACTAAAATATATACATTTTTAAAGCAAACGCAGGGAAGATGTTACGTCCACTTCTTTCACAAAAGAATAAAAAATAGTTAAGCAAAAACTCATATAACTGGGGGCTACAAACCTGTTAACATAATATTGAGCAGTAAGAATTTTATCACATTATATGCTGAAGAAGTGAAGAGATCTCTCCCTTCTGGGTACCTGACATGAAAGTTCAAGAACTAGATGTTGGAGCTTACATTTTAAAAATATTCCCAGGCTGAAGGCAAATAGGTAAATGTCATTCACTTTTAAGACAAGTAAAGGCCAAAACCTTTGACCTTCAGGTCTTTTAAAGTACATATTATTAAAATACGTCAAAGCTTTACTTTGGGGACTCATCTGATTTTGTTTCAAAGTAGAAATCCATCATTGGGAGGCTACAGGAACCCCCATAGGATACAAAACAATGGCCTCATTATCCTTGCTACCCACCTCAATATACACTAAATATTTTATGTGTGTGTGTGTGTGTGTGTGTGAGTGTGTGCGCGTGTGTGTGTGCTAGGTATGCTCCCACTACAGGACCTTCACACAGGCTGATCCTTCCATCTGATATGCTGATATGCTTGGTCTTCCCCCACATAATCTCATGGATAATTCTGTTACATCTTCCATGGTTTTGCTCAAATATCACATTGTCTTTGAGGCCAACAATGACCACTCAATTAAAATTGCTTTCCCTTGTAACCTTTCAACCAGATTTATTTTTCCCATAGCAGTCCTCACATATTCATGTATTACATACTTCATTTAATCTTAATAATTGCTTACTGTTGGCTGGTCACTTCCCTCTTCCTTAAGAGCCTTCCATTGGGCATGTGTAGGGATAGAGGGGAGATGAAAAAGAGTTTCTCTCCATATCTTTGTGAAATGGTAATATGGAAAGTTCATGCTACCAAATAAGGTTCAGGGGAACAGCCAATTAAATAATATGAACCTCATTCTAAAAACCTCTGTAATCGGTACTCCTGATCTCTCCAGCTTCTCCTCTCCCCTTTAATTTTCTTTGTTATTATTATTATTTTTAAAATACATCTTTATTGATTTCAGAGAGAGGAAGGGAGAGGGAGAGAGTTAGAAACATCAATGATGAGAGAGTCATTGATCGGCTGCCTCCTGCACGCCCCCAATGGGGATCAAGCCTGCAACTGAGGCATGTGCCCTGACCAGGAATCAAACCTTGATCTCCTGGATCCTAACTTGATGCTCAACCGCTGAGTCACACCCGCCCAGGGTCCTCTCTCCTTTTAATAACAGAATGGCTCTAAAGAAATTTGTATTCCAAGGAATAACTCTCATTATGGAAACGGAAGTAGACTGAACCAAGCATGATCATATCAGAAGAAGACTGTGAGAAGTACTGCCAAATGACAAGCTATGGAGAGTCAAACCAGAATTAGCTTATATATGGAGAAACATACTATACATACTATCTTGGGAATATTGCAGACTAGGTTTGTCTTGGGTTGTGTGTTTCTTTAAAACCAACCTTAGAAGAGATAATAGATCTGTAAGGAAGAGCCAGAGGTGAAGCAATAGAGACTAATACCTATAAAATATTTAGAAGAGTGCTTGGCACATAAGTAACTCTATATATATGTTTACTATTATTATCTATATTTCTAATTTGTATTCTATAATAAACAATTTTTATACAAACTTCCACTGGATAAAAAAATAGCTAGATGGAAATATACCAAATTGTTACCAGTAGTTATTTTAAGGGTGAAAATTAAGCTTGCTCTTCCTACTTCCCCTACCTACCTTAATGTATTCTACACTCCAGTCAAACAAAACTAGCTGTAATCCCCATATACCCTATACTTGATCATTTCTCTGACCTAACCCGGGCCATTCTCTCTGCCTGGAATGTCCTTTCTACCTATTTCTACACATTCTATCCATCCTTCAAGGCATCCTTTAAGGCAATAACAGCAGATAACAATTACTGAGTTCCTACTCTGTGCCAGGCACTATATTAAGCACATTATATAGATAATCTTATTAATAAGTTCAAAGTCCTTTAAGGTAGATACAATTATTATCCCTGCTTTATTGATTAGGAACCTAAGGTTTAGAATGGTTAAATACCTTATTCAAGGTCAAATAGCTCGTGAGTGGTAGGAGTAAGATACATAAACCCAGACTTATTTGACTACAAAGTCAACACTTCAGTCACCATCCCTGTGGAATAATCCTTTTTTTCTCTCTATTTTGTTTGTTAGTTTATTTTGTTCATTAGATTCCTCATATAAGTGAAATCATAGGATACTTGTCTGCCTCTGACTGGCTTACTTCGCTTGGCATAATACTCTCCAGGTCCATCCATGCTGTCACAAAAGGAAAGAGATCCTTCTTTTTTACAGCCCTGTAATATTCCATTATGTAAATGTGCCACAGCTTTTTTATCCACTCATCTACTGAAGGTCACTTGGGCTGCTTCCAAATTTTGGCTACTATAAATCATGTTGCAATGAACATAGGGGTGCATATATTCTTTCAAATCAGTGTTTTGGTTTTCTTTGGATATATTTCCAGAAGTTGGATTGTGAGATCATAAAGCAGTTCCTTTTTTATTTTTATTTTTTGAGGTAACTCCATACTGTTTTCCACAGTGGCTGCACCAGTCTGCATTCCAGCCAACAGTGCACGAAGGTTCCTTTTTCTCCACTTCTTCGACAAACACTTGCTTTTTGTTGATTTATTGATGATAGCCAATCTGACAGGTATGAGGTGGTATCTCATCCTTAAAAGTCCAGACTCTCAACAGAAGGACAAGTTCCTTGAGGTCAAAGTCAATGAAAAAATATCTTTTTTAAACCTTAGCCTCTTCCAGTGAATGTATCTAGCACAGAGCCTAACAAAATACAGTAACTTAGACAATAAATATTTAAATGAAAGAATTAATGGATGAGTGAGTCATTCCATCAGCTGTCACTTGAACTATGTATTTATTCTAAAAATAGAGCTAGCTCTCATGGGAAGACTCAGATGGCCCTTGCTAAAAATGTAGAGCAAACTTCATTATAGTTGTGCTTTGGAAAAATTGCTCTAAGCCAAAATAACATAACTAAACTTTTCAACAAATTATTGATAGAATGGGGAGGGGGGAGGTAATATTCTATGTGCTGGAGAAAAGGCAATAAACAAAATAGACAAAACCCCTTGCCTGCATGAAGCTTAGATTTCTTTGAGAAGGAAAACTGACATTTAATTTTTGTGAGAATCTGAGAGATAGATAGGCTGAGTAATTTTCCCAAAGTCACACAGCCAGTAAGTGGTGGAGCCTGGATTCAAACCCAAATGGTCTGAATTATAAAGTGCTTTCTCTTAACAACTCGGTTATAATGTCTCTCTGGTGGATAATGATATGAACAAAAACAAAGCGGGGAATGGTAACAGTGTCGTGCAGTGAGAAGGCATTTTAAATAGAATGCTCGCAGAATCACTGAGAAGGTGACATTCAAGGCTTGAAAGAGGTGACTCCCCCACACCATGCAGATATCTGGAGGAATAGCATTTCAGGCTAAGGACAAGCAAGTGCAGAGATTCAAGGCTGTATGTGTTTGAGGAGCAGTAAGGAGGCTGGGGAAGCTGAACTGGAGAGAGTGAGGAGGGGGAGAATTCAGATCAGAGAGATAAGTGGGGTCACAAAAGGTAGGGCTCTATAAGCCATTTAAGGAGCTCAGCTTTTACTCTGAGTGGGGAGATACTGGGAGGTTTTCACAAAGGAGTGACATGCTATGTTTTATGTTCTACCGGAAGTGCTAAAGACCTTCCCTCTCTGAAGGTTTCTAGATTGCATGTACACTGTTGGAAAATAGGACAGTAGAAAACCAATCACTTAAAATTATGTTAAATATGACATAGTATCATAGTATACGCTATAAAAGTCCAATCTCATTTTTCTATCATTTATGGCTTATTTTATAGCAAAAACAGAGTGTAGAAATATTATCAGAGTAAAAAAAAAAAAAATTAAAGAACTACTGAGTTGAACTGAACGGGAAGATGTGCATAATTTTTCACAAATATCTTTTTTTAAAAATAGTTTTATTTTTTAATATATCTTTATTGATTTCAGAGAGAGGAAAGGAGAGGGAGAAAGAGATATAGAAACATCAATGATGAGAGAGTCATTGATCAGCTGCAGCCCACAACCCGGGCATGTGCCCTGACAAGGAATCGAACCCCGATCGCCTGGATCCTAGGTTGATGCTCCACCACTGAGCCATGCCCGGCCAGGCACAAATATCTTTTAGAAACAAACTTTTCACATGGTACAAACTTCCAGATATAAGATAAATAAATACTGGACATGTAATGTGTTAGATGAGTCAGGGACAGAAACCCAGGTACAGAAATCCGGATATGGAAACTCACTAGGGCAGGAAACACTGGATGCCCAGGAAGGGAGAAAACTGGGAAAACAAGAACCTTGCCCCCAGGGTAACCTATCCTCCCCTGGTACATCACTGGTCATGCAGTTTACACCCCCTAAGCAGTTCCTCCCAAAAGATAACATCTAGGCCTCAGTTGTATTCAGCTCCAGGCCCAGAAAAGCAAAACATCAAAATCAGGTAAGTGGTGCTGTGGCTACCGCAGGACCAGATACATTGACTAATGACCCCCTGCCCTGGCGCCAACAATCAGTGGAGACCATGATCCTGAAAGAGCACCACTGGAAAGCTGATGAATATTCTACTGAGACCCTCCCCTGAGACCTCCCCTAAGATTCCCACCAGCAAGAGAGAGATAATACGCTCAGGACAAAGGACCCAGAGGAAGCTCCCCACCAGGGAAGCATTTCTATCCCTCCAAGGGGACCCCATGAGACTTGCAACTAGGGGAGCAATGGGCAGTAGCAGCTCATCCAGGGTTTTCCCTTGAACCTGTCTCCAAGGGCCCTTCTCTCTCTGACTCCTCAGTGAGCCCAAGCAGCCCAGCCTGGGCTCTCCTGTTGCTGCTTCTATGCTCTTCCTTGTTTCACTGTCCCAAGTATATTTCTGCTGCCATCATGGACCCAGTATCTTTTGACTCAGTGCTGTGTAGCCCTTTCCTTTGGGTATCCCCATCCCCTTATAATAAATTTAATTTTTCTTTATTCACCTGTCTGAGATGGCTATTTAGCCTGCTCAGGCACCACCAATCTTCACCTTTCATAATGTACATGATGACTATAGTTAGCACTGCTTTCTGGTATATTTGGAAATATAAATCCCAAGAGTTCTCATCACAAGGAAAAAATATTTTTTCTTTTCTTTTTTTGTAGCTATATGAGATGATGGATGTTAATTATTATGATAATAATTTCACAATATATGTAAGTAAAGTCATTATGCTGTGTACCTTAAACTTACACAGTGCTGTATGTCAATTATATCTCAATAAAACTGGGGGGGGGGTACTTTTTTGAGACTTAGGCTTTACTTTATTTTTTCCTGTTTTTTAGAACCTGATTATGGGATTTCTATCCACTATCCTCTTTATCTCATAGCAAATTTTCCTATAGCAAACCAGACATTAAAATTCAAGTTGCAGGATATATGCTACTATCAAAGCAGTGAGTCTTTCTGCATGTGTTGCTGAAGGATAGAGTGATTTACTAACAATGGCTCCTCGAAGATCCTGTTTACCCTAAACATCCTACATTTGAGTTGCTGTGGTAGAGACCCCCCCAGAACTTCCAGGGGGTATAAGAACAGAAAGCACAGACACCATAGTCTTGTTTTTAAGTTAAAAAGCTAGTCCAGGTATAAGACTGGAAAGACTGACAAGAGTAAGCAAGTCAAATGGAACATGTCGATCCCCAATAACATAGCACGCTCCACCTCTCTCTGACCAAAAATCTCTTATTAAAGAGGGAGAGAAAAAGCTTAGAAGAGAAAAAGGAAACTTTGATGAGAATCACTTCAACTTGTATACTTCTCCCAGCCCTAAGCCTTTAAAGAAGTCCCCTGACCCCATTAGGGCACAAGGCAATAAAGCAGAAACAGTGGTAAAGGAATATTCAGGTAGAAGATCCTGAGCAGCCTCACAAAACCCCATTGTGCCCCAAGAAGAGTAGGAAGCAATCAAATGCTTATTTTGCTACTATTTTGCCCATGTGGACATGAGATACATAGAAGAAAATTTTAAAAAGGAAAAGTGAAGCTTTGTGGTTGGAATGAAGAGGAGGAACAGATGGTAGAGTGGACCTTATAGCAAGAGACCAGGTAGAAACACACGCATCTCAGCTGCAAATGCCAACATAAGCCCAATGAATCCTAAAAATTAGAAAGGAAATGTCCCAATAGGAATGTTCTCATAGTGGATGCTGATTGATGACAATGATGCTTCCCTGCATATCTCCCCCACCAACATCATTCAATTACTCACTAGTCATTGAGGCACTGTCCTCGGCACAGTGATGGACAATATCACACGATGTCTCTGCTCTCACTGAGATGCTGTAGCAGAATGTATGCACCAGGGAAGTGTTCCCTCTGAAGAAAAAAGATGGTCTAGGGAAAGTGGGGAAGTGACTAAGAGGAAAGCAAAGATAGTTTGAGAGAACCCAGAACTTATTAAGATCATGTTTTTGCTGCTTGGCAGATTCAAAGCGTAATACTAAGATCATGTTGGTTTACAGAAAAATAAAGTTAAAATTTCTATGCTGTATTAGAGTTCTTTAAGATCCCTCTGTGCCAGGTACTGTAGATACTTGGTGGGTAAGGGTGCCATTCCTTGTGGAGCCTCCTACTGGGGGTGGCAGACACCTCCTTGGCATTAAAATATCACTGACATCTTGCGGCCAGAAGCCATTTGATGGCTAGATGTCCTGAAAACACCCAATCTAATGGTTATTTGAGCTGAACTTTTCATTCTTATGCTATCAGATTTTGTCTTTACATTGCCAAAATAGGTCAAGAGTTTGAATTGACTCTACTAACAAAAAAATACAGAACACTAAGTTAAAACCCAGATTCATAAAATGAAATCATTTCAATCAATTAATCATACGAGTAAGCTGCAGTTGTAAGAGGATACTTCCTTTTGCACTCTCCTGCATTATCAAAGATTTTTAAAAGCTATGGATGTCTAAAAAACCCTTTTTAAAATAAATGCACCAGCACATATATAACCTACCAGAAAGTAAATCCCACTGGTGCATCCATTGCCTTAAGTGTTTTTGAAACTTCTGTTTCTAGAGCTAATGTAGCAGTTGCATAAGAATATCATTCTTATTGCTTCAGAGGATATTATCCATAACTTCCTTTGCCAGCTTTGATCAACTGAGGCACACCAGTTGCTTCTCCATTTAAATCTGCATCCTGGGGATACCCAGCTAAAACAACCAAAAAAAGAGATACATATTGGAATAGGCAAGGAGTCCAATGGCCAGAACGAACTTGGAAACCAGAGGATGCTTAGAGGGCCTTCTTTTTTGTTCAACATATATTTATTGAGCCCACTGTGACAAACAATTTGATGGGGCCAAGGAATCAGAGATAAGGGAGATCTACGATTGCTGCCCTTAAAGAGCTTACATGTCCTTCCCGGCTGCTTTAAATAAACTCAGATTGTTCAAAGGAAGAGACACAAGGTGAGAATTAAAAAAACATAACAAGCATTTGCAATAAATCATTAGAATCTACCCATGCTGTTGTTGCTATTCTAAGCTTTTCTGGTTATGAACTTCATTTTGACACCATTTCTCAATTACTGTTCTTCATATAGACCATTTTAGCAAATTTGGACTCAAGTTTAAAATGTTGACTTTGGAAAGCCAACCCCTGCAGGACAAAATCCTCAGTTATCTTAGCTCAGTACCCTGAGACCCCCAAATAAAAGCTACTTTTCCCTGTGCTCACCTTCATCTTCAATAACAAAGACCAGCCAGACCTGGCTCTTTGCCTCATGTAGCCCATCAAGGAAAAGCAATCAGACTCCCTTCAGAAGCACAATAATTGGAGTTAGTGCATTCATGCTCTGATGTTTTGGATATAACTGGTCAATGTTCGAATCACCATAGGCTGAGGACTTCCTAAACAAGATTTTAAGATGCATAAAATAGAGTTTTTTAAAACCTTTAAAATCACATTTAGGAAAATCTACATTAACTCTGTCTTGCCTATCCTGATTTTGACATTGAAAAATAAATGGCTAAAACCCTATGTGGATTTTTTTTCGTCATTCATCCTTATATTGCTGGCATCTGTTCATAAACCAATTAAAAGTCCTGGCAACACTTAAGAAGAGCAGCAACACCTATTGATGGGATGGATGTAAAGTAAAATTGCACCAGCATGCCTTCTCAGTGGAGATGGGAAAGGTGAAATAAGTCTGGCAACACTTATTCACATTAAGTATGCATGCCCTTGGAGCCAATAATTACACCCCTGAGAATACATCCTATAGAATAAAAGCATCCATAAATTAGGATGTACATGCAATCGTCAGATTGCAGCATTCATAATGGCAGAAAACTGGAAACAGTAAATTCTTATCGACAGGGGAATGATTGAATAAGTTATGATATTCCCACAGTATGAAAGTATACATCCATCAGAAAAACGCATCAAAGCTATACCAGACAACCTGAAAGACATTCATATAACATGAACATTTTTTCAGAAACAATTCCTTTCCACAATTCTGACTGCACATATATGTATGCAGGCTCCCGTATGAAGATACATATATGTTTCCCATATACGTGTATATAGTTTATATATGATTACATATTATAAGAATTATATGAGTGCAGAAAGATAAAACACATTAAGTTGTTGAGATGGGTTATCTTGTATGTGGGGAGGGTAGAGCTAATGCAGCGTGAGCAGGAAGTGAGTGAAAGGGGAGATATGCAAAAAATGGAAAAGTTAAACAAAAAGAACTGTATTGACAATAAAAAGTATATATTTGATCATTTATGCAAAATGAGGTGTATGTGTGGGACTATGCATCTAGAAATGGACAAAAAATAATTTTTAAAAATTCAAAAGGAGCAAATATCAAAGCAATAAGAGTCTAGAAAAAAATATAGGAGAAAAGTTAACTAATCTTGGAATGGGGAAGAAAAAGCAAAGAAAATATGAAAGAGAAAAAGGTGGTAGATTTTATCACCTAAAAATTAAAAATACTTTGAATGTCAAAAAGCACTACTGTATAAGCAAAATTAATACCAATCAACAAATGAAAAATATTGCAAAAGTCATGACAAGATAACATATTTCACAAATAAAATGCTCTTGCAAGACAATAAGAATTCTAGCACCACATAGAAAAAAGCCTAAGTGAATCACAAATATATATACATATCCAGTAATTATAATAAAAACAGTTTCAATAATAAACAAATAATTACAATCTAAAGCATTAAGTAACAAACTTTATTAATTTAACAGATTTTAACAAATAATTAATTCTACTAAGGGTATATGTAGATATGCCTTTTCAAACACTGCTGGAAGCACCTTTTTGCAAAGCACTTTGACAATTTTGTATCAAGAGCCTTAAAAAATGTCAGTATCCTTGCACTCAGTAGTTTTGTTTATAAATTCAACCCTACTAAAATAATCAGAAAAGACACAGTGGTTTATATGCATGGATATCCATTTCAGCATTATTCATAGAGAAAATTGGAGATAGCCTAAATATTGAATGGAGAATTGCTTAAGTACGTTCCAAATTATAGAATATTATGTAGCCATTAAGATACTTTTATTACTATTTAATGACATGATATGGGTAAATACTATTAGTGTAGAATTAAATTTAAAAGTCATAAGAATACCTTACATGCTTTTGTCCCAATTTTATGTATAAATATTCATACAGGGAAAAAAAAGAACACTAAAAAAGTAAAAATAATTACTTCCAGATTCATAAACTTCACATAGTTAGCATCTATTAATTAACACGTTATCATCATTATTAACCTTTTCTTCAAGTATAATCATTAGACTCGGTCTTACCCAGTTTCCAAATCTTCTGAGCAGGACAGAAAGTGTATCACAGGTCTCAGTCTTCACAATCCAAAGATTCAGCAACCCAACTGCTAAGGATTAGCATGAGGATTCCATATAGCTTCTAAGTCAGCCACACAACCCCAATCTTGACAGGTTGTGTGTGTGTGTGTGTGTGTGTGTGTGTGTGTGTGTGTGTGTCTGGTACTGCTTACTTCCTGCCTTCAAAGTAGGCTGTCACTTAAAAATAGCATTGATTTGTCCCTGCCTCTATTAATCCTCAGTAATTAACCTGAGACATGCCTCTTCAACTTGCCTTATTACTCTTTGGTAACTGTTAGTTTCAACAGTAGTCTCCAAACTTTTTGATCCCATAATCCCATCTGCAAAACCTTTTGAGCATACAACTCTAATAACTCTATATTTATTTTTAAATGTTAACATAGTATATGTCATAAATTATCCAAATATTAAAAATTATAAAGAATGTGTTTTAAAAATAGAAATATGGACTCTATTATTTTATTCCTACACCCCAATAGATCATTTTATTTATGCCCCAGTGTATATGGTCCTGCTATGGAGATCACAGGCTTAGGCCACACTCTTCAATTACACTATCCATCTCTTTCCCCCAGTACACCTGGAACCACGTCCTGAAATTCCAGATGACTTAGATTTGAGTCAACTCAAATTGTGACAATATTCATAACAGAACTCACTTGTCTAATGTGAAGTCATGTCCTTTTCATGCCCTATTTTATCTTTAGCAAAATCTGTATTTTCATAGATAAATAATATATACAGTAACAAAAGAAAAATAAATGTCCTAAATTCAATTACATTAGGCCAGAGGGTAGGAGCACAAGTGAAGGGAAGTTAATCAGTTAACAGTCATAGACCAAAACCAACAAAAGACTGCTCATAGTCCTGAATGTATGTTGAAACTTTGAATCAACACGCAGGTAGCTATCTAGAAAACACAGCCAACCACCAAACACCACTGAATTTTGCTTATGCATGAACATTCTGGATTACCGCTCACAACCAATCCAGAAGCATCAAATACGTCTTCCTCGTGGACTATTTACATTCCCCAGAAAGTTCCCTGCTTCACACTTTCCCACCCACCCCACTTACTTATAACCAATGAAAATTTTTTATTTTATTTTTATTTTATATTTTGTATTTTTTTAAATTTATCTTTATTGTTGAAAGTATTACAGATGTCGCCTTTTTCCCCCCATTAATCCCCTCCACCTGGCATCTGCCCCTGCCCCCTACCCAGGCCTTCTCCACACTATTGTCTTTGTCCATGGGTTATGCATATATGCATATAAATTCTTTGATTAATCTCCCCACATTTTCCCAACCACACACACCCTCCTGCCTTCCCTCTGAGATTCGTCAATCTGTTCCATGCTTAGATGTAAATTCTTTTAAAATAACAGGCACCTTTCTTCCCCAAACTCATTGTATAAAAGAGTTCCATCAACCCCAGGACAGTGGGCATGTTTGTCTTCTCCATCTAGCCCTGCTGCTGACAGTTTAACTGCATGCCCCAGGACCTGGTTCCTTTCCTGGCTAGCATGTGGCTCAATAACCCTTTTGTTCAGAACAACTTTAACAGTAAGGTATAATTACATTTCTAGTATTAGTGTTGCCATTTGTTAATAATGATTACTATTTCTTTACTGGCATAAGTGATAACATTATTTAGTTCTTTCAAAAGTTTCAGTGGTATACCTCTGCAGACTTTTGAAGGTTATCATGGCATGGAGCAAGAAGGGATGTCTTCTCCCACTTCTGTGCAACTTGATTGGCTTCTTCTATCTTCTGTTCACAACTTTTTTGAGAATTCAGTAATGTCACCTCATAAAATTCTTGAATATCTGTGAAGAAAATGTAAGGAAAGAATCAAAATGTCATGTATCACATCATAAACAGTTTCTGCATGCATGTGTATATGGAAAATCTTGCTGATTAAAAGAAGTGCATAGCCCTGGCCAAGTGGCTCAGTTGGTCGGAGGGTCATCCTATGCATCAAAATGTGGTGGGTTCAATTCCAGGTCAGTGCACTCACAGGTGGCACCAATGAATGTTTCTCTCTCCACATCAATGTTTCCCTCTCTCTCTCTCTCTCCCTCCCTCCCTCCCTTTCTAAAAATCAATGAAAACATATCCTCGGATGAGAATTTTTTTCAATTGTCAAGAAAAGAAGTGAATAAATGTGTATCCCAAAGGAAAATAATAAAAATAGAGGAAATACTGAAAATTGCATTTCTGCCTGCCTGCATGAGAATTCTTACAACAGCTTTATTCATAACTGCAAAAACTGGCAGCAACCAAGGTGGCTTTCAGTTGTTGAATGGATAAACAAAAGAGTAAATCCATATGATGGAACATTCTTCAGTAATTCGAAGGAATGAGCTATCAAGCCTTACAAGAACATGAACGAGTCTTAAATGCATATTGCTAAGTTAAAAGGATATATTTTTCATTGTATAGTTCCATTTTTATAATATTTTAGAGGGGAAAAAAACTAAGACTACAATAATCAGTGACTGCTAGAGGTTCTGGGACGGAGAGGAAGATTGAATAGGTAAAACACGAGGTGTTGAAAATGACACTGTAAAGGTGAACACTTAGCACGAAGCATTTGTCAAAACCCACAGAACTTTACAGCTTAAAGAGTAAATCTTGATGTAGGCAACTTTTTAGAAATTGTTTAAGAGGTCAGGGAATTCCAAGATGAAATGCAGAATGTAATAAGAGAATTTAACTGTATTACAAAGGTAGGATGGTTTTATATAGTTTCTTTGTCTTTGGTTTTACAGTCTCTACTAATTTTCAAGTCATCACCTTTTTCTTCTACTGCCTTCAGTGAGGGTATTTCATATATTTGAAATGCAATAGGGAAAACGGGGGGATACACTGGAACTCTCTGTACTACCTTAACAACTTTTCTATAAGCATTAAAACTACTCTAAAATAAATAGATTATTTTTAATTGTTTTTTTTTTAAAGACATTGCACAATCACTGTTAGAAATCAGTCCAAATAACCCCCAAAATGAATGCTTTCATGAATCCATCTTCAGGTTTACAATGTGAATGAGATTAAAAATCATTCCACAGAGTTAAATTTCATAATCGTTTAACATGAAATGTGTTTTTGAGGTCATCTGCTTCTGATACTATGGATAAGTGCTCTGCAGATTAACTAGGCACCGGATTGGATGGGATGCATGCTTTGAAGCATTACTGATGGTGCAGCAGATGGGGTAGGTCTCCAGGACAAATCTTTCTCTCTCTCACACACACACACACACACACACACACACACACACATACACACCCTGAGCTGAGATCAGAACAGCTAGGAGACTGAAGTAACAGTAGTGAATGGATGAAAAGGATGGGATTGTTCTGAGGGCAGATACCAATTACAGAATTGCTATCAGCATATTGGACCTTATATCAGTAAGTAGAAGCAAGGAAGCAAACCCTTGAACTTTCTCATTGAGCCAAGATACTCAAGGGATGCTGAAGTCATTCTATGTCAGCGGCTCCCCACTGGCTACTGGCAGCAACAAAAGAAAATATTTTCTAAAGGAAATCTTAAGGCTGAAGGATTCTCATAGATTAGGATCAAGAAATGAGCTCTCAATCAAAGATCACAAACCAAAAATTAAAAAATTTTTAAAAAGGCTTGTCACTATGGGTGAAATTCAACAGGATCAACAACTTTAGGTTGAGATGACCATTTATTGTTGATTTTGGAATTTTCTCATACAGAATATAGAACTATGTAAAGTGTTAAAGAAATGATGCTCACAATTGCAAAGATAAGCAAATAACAAGGCTCCAGTAAGAATAAACAGGCAGAATGGGGGAAACAAATGCAACTTCTAAAAATTAGAAATATAATTCTTTAGAAATAGATTAATGGATGTCTAGAAAGATAGACTGATATGATATATAACAAATATAATAAAATGCTAATGACAGAATCTATGCAGTAGGTGCACAGGTGTTCAGTGTAATATTCTTGTAACTTAGCTGCTTGAAAACTTTCCTAATAAAATGTTGGCAAAGAAGTAATTATTTAAAGTTTAAAATTCAATGGATGTACCAGCAGACTAAACAGAGCAGAATGAGAAAATATACCCAAAGAAATTACCCAGAATGTAACACAAGAGAAAATGAAATGGAAAGTAAGAAAGCAATGGCAAGATATACAGAGGATAGATGAGAAGGCACACTTTTTTCCTAATAGCTGTCTTCAGGGAGAAAATAGAATAAATAGCAAATTATATTTAAAGCAATAATAGATATAAAATTTTTAGAACCTATTAAAATATGAATGCACATACCCTGAAAGTAACATCTTATACTAAGGATAATAAAAGAGGGAAGGCGGGAAGGAGCGCAGGAAGAGGTTAACCAAAGGACTTAGAAGCATATGCACAGCCCATGGACACAGACAATGGACAGGGGAAGAACTTGGGAGGGGTGGGATCTGGGGGAGGGGAGTAAAGGGGAGAAAATGGGGGACATCTGTAATACTCCCAACAATAAAATAAATTAAAATAAAAAGCCTATGCCTAGAACTAGACATATAATAAAATTGCAGAATACCAATGTCAAAGCAAAGACCTTAAAAGCAGTCAGAGAAAAAACTAATCAGATTTCTCAATAACAATAATGAAAGCCAGGCAACACTAGAATAATAACTTCAAAATTTTGAGAGAATATAACTCTTTGTATAGGCTATGTTCCTTCGCAAATCATATATCTGATTTAAAATTAGAAATACTTGTCTCTAGAGCATATAAAGAACTCTCAAAACACAATAGGAAACCAAACAACCCAATAGAAAAATGGGTAAAAGATTTGAAGAGATATTTCACTGAGAAAATAATAGATGGCAAATAAGCCCATGAAAAGATATTAAACAACATAATTCTAAGGAGATGAAAAATTAAAACCACAATGAGTTATCACTACATATTTATTAGAATGGCTAAAATTAAAAAGGCTGAGCATATCGAGCACTCACAGGAACGTGAAGGAACTGGAACCCTCATACACTGACGAAGGGAATGGAAAACGGTACAACCACTTGGAAAACCAGTCTGGCAGTTCCTTAAAAAGTTAAACATACAGCTACTATATGATCCAGCCATTCTTGTTTTCATATATGTCCATATGAAAAGTCAAATCTGGAAGCAACCCAAATGTCAATCGGCAGATGAATGAATAAACAGATTGTTGTGTACCCATACAACAGAATACTACTCGGTAATAAAAAGGAGCTACTGATACCAACAGCATGGATGAATCTCAAAATAATTATGCCAAGTGAAAGAAGTCAGACAAGAATGAGTGCATCTTATATATTTACAGTTATATAAAACTCTAGAAAATGCACACTAACATATATTGACAGAAAGCAATTCAGTGGTTGCCTGAGAATTGGATGGGGGTGGGGTAAGGGGGGAACTGGCAGGAAGAGGTGAGCGGGAGGGGTTACAAAGGGTCAAGATGAAATTTTAAGGAGTGATAGATATGCTCACTACCTTGATTGTGCTTAGTTTCACTAAAGTCTATATTTTTAGGTGCCCATACATGCATATGTGAAAAAACATATAGACCAAACAATGAAGCACATGAAAAGATGTAGTTATCTCAGTGGAAGGGGTAAGCAAAAAAAAAAAAAAAAAAATGCGATAAGAAACAAACACGTAGGTAGACACAAAATAATCTACTTCTAGATCTAGTGGTGATTTCAGAAATGTTTATTATTCTGTTATATATGTTATATATAAATTACATATATTCTTTCATATGTATTAAAATTACTTTTTTAAAGTAATGAAGAAAAATTGTTTCATAAATATTAAGATTTATATTTAAAAGTTACAAATACTCAAATTTTATGCCCAGCTACAACTTTATTCTGCCACTAGTAATAAAATAGCTGTGAAGTCATGTTTGAAAAATGTGTGAGAACAGAGGGTAAAAGCCACACAGATATAAATGCTTCCCAGGCTTTTAAATATAATATGGGTTGGTAGGATATTAGCTAAGTTGACAAATGTCATAGAATAAAGAATTAAAAAAGTAAAATCCAAAAACTAAGGTATGTTTGCATTATCTGGTCTCAAGTATTAATTAAAAATAAAATAAGTGAACATGTTTGCAGATAATCAAGTTTCGAGATTTCTTTGCATCAATTTTAAGGCTGTAAACACTGTTTCATATGCAGCATTTGCAAGCTGCCAAATTTTGATATATTAGGTGTATAAATTATCCAGAAATAGAAGCATATTTATTATACTCATTTTAAGGATTCATACCAAGTTATACTTTGAATACAATGAATATTGGTAATTTGATCACATTTAGAAAAATGCTCTGGACAGAATTTCAATATTAAATTTGAAAATTTTCATTAACTTATAACCTCCAAACCTGATGAAGTGCTCAGTCTACGTAACTCCTTTGTCTGCTTACTCTTCCTGCCTAAGCGATGAGAGAGGAAGAAGGTGATCTTAATACCTTGCTGACCGGCTATTTCCAGCGGCTGGCTACTTTGCTCAGCAAGATGTTTAAAATTACTTAAGTTAATGTAAGTGCAGACAGGAGTTAACCCATGACCAGTCAGCAACGCTTGGACACAGAAACATGAGTATACTCATGACTGGTCAGCTAAGTCCAATATTTCTTCATTTGAAGATAATTCACCAACCAATGCTAAATTTTACTTCTGGCCAGTCAGCATTATATATATATATATATCTTTATTGATTCCAGAAAGAGGAAGGGAGAGGGAGAGAGAAACATCAATGATGAGAGAGTCATTGATCAGCTGCCTCCCGCACCCCCCCTACTGGGGATGGAGCCCACAACCCGGGCATGTGCCCCGACCGGGAATCAAACTGTGATCTCCTAGATCCTAGGTCGATGCTCAACCACTGAGCCACGTCTGGCCGGACAGCATTGTTTTTTAATACCTGACATATATCTGTTCATCACTTTCCAAACATCTCTTTTTGATACTCTCTCATCCCCACCACCACAAAAATCACCACTTTCTGTTCATTCCCACTGCCAGGCTTCAGGGCCTCACCATCTCTCGTGCACTCTTCCCTTCACCCAGATGCCCTTTCCCACACATACAAACCCCACCTTTCTTTCAATCCCAGTCCCAGCACCATGCCTTGTATGAAGAATATTTGGCCCCAGTTGGTGTGCTCGGTGGTTAGAGCGTCGGCCTGCACACCACAGGTTCTGGGGGTTGATTCCCAGTCAAGGGCACACAGGGGCACGTGCAGGAGGCAACAATCAGGGTCTCTCTCTCTCTTCGCCCCCTCCTCTCTAAAACATCAATGGAAAAAAATATCCTTGGGTCAGGATTAACAACAACAACAACAAAGAATATTTGAAGTCACAGATCTAAGTATGAAATGTCATCAGCATAGAAATTATTCTTACTAAAATTGAGTTAAATTGAGTAGAACATGTGTGAGAGTAAGAACACCCATGCAGTTACCATCAAAAGGAAAAAAATGCTTGTGTGGGGTGTTATGGGAGGAGATAGGCAATGCTGTTCCTTCCCACTCCCACAAAGTATTGTTCAAATCTATTTAAGAGTTCTTTCTCATTGTACTTCATATTAGAAGTTGTTGTTCACCTACCTATTCTCAATTCAACATTTCAATTCAATAAGTAATTTTTAAGTGCCAAGCAAGGCCCTTAAGAATGAAGACGATAGTATCATTTTTTACATTTAGTAAATACAATGAAGGCTTGCTGGCTTTCCATGTATTCTTTACTATCTAGCATCATTTGTTACATTTAGTGGGCACAATGAATGCTTACTAATTTTAGTTTACTTGCATTCTCTCTCTATTTAATGCTGAAATAGAAGAAAAATCATTGAATAAAGTTAAATCTAACTGTGCCAGAATCAGCATTATCTGCGCCAGGTCTCCCATTATCAAACAGCATGATACAGGGAATCCATAATAAACAGGATTGTCTTTTAAAGCACAATCTTAAAAACTTATGTACTCAAAATAATTCATCTTCTTCCAAGCAGAGACAACCTTTTTTCAATAGTGGTGCTATTTCTTCAAAAGACCCTTAAGAACCCCTCTTAGAGATATGCCTTTAAGCAGCTGAGAAATTCATTTTGAATATCCTCAGAAGTGAATCTTTTTTTATTTGATAAAGATTTGATTTTTTTTAACGGCTAAAATTCATCAGACAAACTGAATATAGTGAGTGATGGAGAAATGGATACCCTTTTGCATGACTTGAATTAAATTAAGGAAATATGACTCAACTCATGAAATGTTTTTCTTGTATGATTCACAAATTGTTCTGCAATTATCTACTTAACGACAGTAAAACAAAAAAGTAACAAGAATGCAGAATGCTTAACACATTTACATACTCTCCTATCCCTTAGCTCACAGGCTAGAAGAGAAGTGATGGGAAAGGCTCTCTTCACTTCCTCCCATGCCAGCCTTCACGTTGCTAGGGATAATATGATGGGGAGTCACCCCTCCCCCCCGCAAACCAGAAGCATCTTTGGAGCTTGTTATTGTTGGTTCATTTATTGTGTGTGTGTGTGTGTGTGTGTGTGTGTGTGTGTGTGTGTGTGTGTGATTGGCACATATGGTTATAACTCACCAAAGCTGTTTAATCCCCAAAATTCACTGAAATTAGCTGAGCATTTTTGCCTTAGAGCCTCATGGTAATCTTTGTAAGTGAGCCTTCTTATAAAACATATGTATTATGCTTCTTCTAGCATCCCTTGCTCTCTGTAAGGTTTCCCACATCACATACCTAATTATGAATTCACCAGAACAGTATAACACAGTTTTCTTGAAATATTTAAATCTGTTACAAAGTGCAGTTTTTGTGTTCCATTACCCTTCCTTGAACACCTGGCTCTGTTTGGGGAGCCAGATAAATGCTCATATCCAACTTCCTTACACTGCATCCAAATTCCATGCTTTATCTCCTGCAAAGCAAAATATATCATTACCCTGGTTCATTTGAGTCCAAGACTACTAGACACTGAAGCACAGAAACAGAACTCCCAATAAAGACTATCAGTGGAGCAAGTATCCTAATCCTAGACCTCCAGCCAGACGAGTTTCTTTAAGGATATTGCTTGGAACTAGAAGAATGAAGTTGAATATGAGGAGTGGGCTATAGTTAAATGTGAATGAAAAGAAAATGCAAATTAAATTTCACAGCGAAAATTAGAGTGAAAAACAGGTTAGTAGTAGGTGGGAATCAGGTACCAAATTGGAGAAAAAAAGGGGCTCAACCGAAGCAGAGATGAGTGGGAGACCCAGTGTCCAAGGACTAATATGTGATCAAACCTAATAGATATGAAAGAGGGAAGACCAGAGAATGAGGAAATACTTGTACACAAAAGGTCCAGTTTGGGACATTGTTCCAATTGTCCAGATTTCTACAATGTTCTGATATGACTGGGCTCCGTCTATGCCTGGATAGAGCGCAGAAAAAGAAGGCAGGGAGGGGAAGAAAAGATGAAGTAGGGACGCAGAAAGGAAAGGAGGGGGGAGGAAAGAGGGGATAAGGGAGGGAATCTTGGTTTCAAACACTTTCCTGTACTGAAAGGACCGAGGGCTTTTTGGAGAAAGGCTAGCTCCAGGGCTAGAACCCGGAAATTATAAGATAAACCTGGGCCATTCTGTTGCACCAGGAATTAAAAAGTACTGAAAAATCATGGAATCAAATCAAAAGGACATCAAAGCCAGCCTGAAGGGGCTCCTACTGAACAAATCTAGAACAACTGAGCACTAAAATAATTAACAATAGTAATAGGTTATAACCTAGTGAATAAAGAATCCGAGAGTCCATTCTGACATAAATAAATGAGTGATTAAATGGCAGAAAAAGGAAAGCTCTTCTTTACAGAAGAATTCCAGCTACTAAATATAGAAGAAATGATGGAATCAGAAAATCATCAATGGACGTGCAAGTAGTGGGTAAAAATTTAACAAGGAACATGATGTTCCATAGTCTCATGGTATCTCCCCACAAATTAGAACAAACTTTCAGTAGGTGTCTCCTATTATCATGGGCCAAAATGAACATAGCATCAGTTCTGTGATATTCCCTGCAAAAAATGCATAAGCTGAACCTAATCATGAGGAAATGTCAGACAAAACCAAATTATAGGACATTCTACAAAATACTTGGCCTATAATCTTCAGAAATGTCAAGAAAAGAAAAGCTGATGAAGGATTGCAGATTAAAGGGAACTAAAGAGGCATTATAGCCCTGGCAGGGTGACTCTCCCTCTCTCTCTCTCTCTCTCTCTCTCCCCTTCCTCTCCCCCTAAAAATCAATAAAAACATATGCTTGGGTGAAGATTTAAAAGAATAAAAGAGCCATATTTCATTTTTAAAAAAAGACATTTTGGAGACAACTGCTGAAATTGACCATGGACTGGGCATTAGATAATAGTATTGTATAGGTGTTAAATTTCCTGATTTTGATAACTGCACTATATATATATAAGAAATATTCTTGTTTTTAGCAAATATACATTGAAGTATTTAGTGATAAAGGGGCCAGATGTTCCCAACTCATTTTCAAATGGTTCATTAATAGTAAGTATATAAATATATATATATATATATATATATATATATATATATATATATATGTATATGTGTGTGTCGAGAAAGAGAGAGAAACACACATATATGGAAAATGATAAATCAAATAAGGCAAAATGTAAATAATTGGTGGGTGTGTAGTATGTGAGAACATGGGCCCCCTCTCAAGCTCCAACTGCCCCCCCGCCCTGTGGGAATATGATGAAGGCCATCAGTAAGCGAGCTGTGAGGCCTTGGGAGCCTGGCCAGCTGCTTCTAGATGTGAGCCTGGACTATAAACATCTGCAGAGAAATAGCTAGCGTTTTGATCTCACATAGCTTAGTGCAAACATGATTCCCCCGAACACCCCACTTGCTTTGTTTTCTGTACTCTATATAACCCTGAGCTGGGAAAGCCTAGGTTGGGGTAAACGTCACCAGCTGGCCGCCACTGGTGCACATGTAAGTCCTAATAAACCATGTCTTTCACAGCCAGTCCTCCGGGTTGTTTCTTTGGAATAGGCAAGCAATACACTGAGGTTTTCCGGGACCTCTGCTCTTTGCGTAACAGTGAGTCTGGGTAAAGTAAATATATAGGAGCTCCTTGTCCTATTCCAGCAACTTTTCCATAGGTTTGAAATTATATAAAATATAAAGTTTTTAAAAATGGTAAGGTGACTAGGAGATATCAGTTTAAGTATTAAATTGAGGAATGCTCAGTAGCATTGGTGAGAAATATCTAGAGGAAGAAGTTTCAAGTGCAGAAGTATAAAGTACAAAGCGCAGAATGTGATGGGAGAGGTAGCTCAGCGGAGCGTAAGTGAAGTCATATAGGAAAGAGGCAGAAAACTATTACATACAAGTTTTAAAAAGTAGCTAATTGAAACAGAAATTTTAATAGAAATGCAATAAGATGTGCCTAAAGCAACATGGTATGTTTTCCCTCAGAAAAAAAGGTTTTTAAAAACACAACCACTAAACCAATTTTAATTCAAAATATCTCTGATGAATAAGTGTGATACTTCAAGTTGCTCAAAAAACAGACACTAAATAAACTCAAGATATTGTTAATGCAAATCAGCTACCTTTTATCAGCACTTACACTCCCAAACCACCACCAGGTGTGTGTTATTCTATATCTAGGAGATAATTAACCTTCAATTTCACACCAATCATCCAAGATACAGGAATGATATAAATCTTTTCTATCTCACAAAGATTTATCACGTAAACTCTACAAAGCTTGGAAAGATAGGTCACTATAAGTAATCTTATGTGATCCTAGTTTTAAATTCCATATTCCTGCATGTCTCTTCACCTGCCAAAAAAATCCAAATATCTTCTA
The DNA here is from genome assembly GCF_964146895.1 of Miniopterus schreibersii. Classification (NCBI taxonomy): domain Eukaryota; kingdom Metazoa; phylum Chordata; class Mammalia; order Chiroptera; family Miniopteridae; genus Miniopterus; species Miniopterus schreibersii. Next base: position 27,405,008 of record NC_138112.1, on the reverse strand, counting down.
GTCTGATTAGGTATTGATATTGCTCACTGAGAGAGGGAAAGGAGGAAAGAAATTAGCATTTGTCATTTATCCACCATATGCTAGGCAGTCATTCTTTGAAAACATTCATTTCACTCAGTCCTCACAACCGTATTATGAGGCATTACCATTACACCTATTTTAGAGATGGAGAAACTGAGTCACTCAACATCACCAGGCTGTGCAGTGGCAGGGCTAGGATTGGAATCTGCATTTGACACAAAAGCCTATCCTGTGTGTTTTTTAAATATGGTTTTACTGATTTTAGAAAGAAAGGAAGGGAGAGGGAGAGGGAGAAACATCAATGTGATTGGCTGCCTCCTGCACACCTCCTACTAGGGATCAAGCCTGCGACCCAGGCATGTGCCCTGACCGGAATCGAACCAGCGACCTTTTGGTGCATGGGACGGCTGAGCCACACTGGCCAAGGCAAGCCTACACTGCTTTTGCTACAACATGCTGCAGTAACACACCTAATGGAACATTAGGGGTTAACTAAATGGTATCAATGCTAAAACAAGCATATCTCATTGTAAGTGCATGACTAGAATATTATTTAGGAAATTTTTCAGATCACCAGATGGAAGGAAAATCAAACCTAAGAAACTCTTTCAGAAACTTTCCAAGGCCTGTTACCAAGAATACTTCAATCTCAACTGCACAGTGCTTAGCAGAAGCTATTTCATTTCTCTCTCCATCAGCAAAAACTCAAACAGAATGAGTTTGGACTCCAGGGACCATATCTTTCTGGCTGATGAATGCCAAAGGGAGGCAAGTATGTTCTGCATAGAGATAGCTACAGACTATCAGAATAGTTATGCTTAGAGACAATTAAATGCAAATAGAGGTTATTAAGGATGACTTTATTAGCATCAACACCTTCTCTGGTTTGCTTTACTCATGCTATGAACACAGGGTACTCGATAAATATTAGATAGGCAATAATATTGTAGCAAATTAAGGTAATTATCTGTAACAGAAAATAAGATGAAAGTAAAAAAGATGGTAAGATAGGTCTGAAATAGAAACCAGACTGTAGGGCAAATAAGAAGAAAATAAGAAGGTAGAACAAGATGGCAAGATAGTTAGGAAATTAAAAACCAGACTGTAGGGGAAACTTCTACTGTCAGGCACATAAGTATAGATTTATTTAATATTCTGTTTAATGGTGATTTTATGCAATTTTATAATCAATCCAATTAACCAACTCAGATGAGGCCAGAACAGCATTCGGTCTATAGGGAGATGTTATCCACAGAGATACGTTAAATAGGAAAATTAAATTTTTTCTCTGACATGCAAAAGGGACAATGTTCCTCTCGTCTCCTCAAATCCGGTATAAAGAGATTCTTATTTCAACTTGCCAAATAGTTTTCTGTGTCCCAATTTGTTCTTTACTTTTTTCTTATTTTGGACATACAGTTCTGGAATCATAACACAAGACTCTATAGACTTTTATTCATAAATACCAAACGCTTAGACTCTTCTTATGTTTAACATGAGGTGAAGGGTATTCCTTTGGCAGATTAAACATCTAATGTCAACTAGCACTTGAAAAAAGTGTCACATTCCACTGCTCCAAAAAGACTGATTTAAATGGCAGTCTGTAATCACTTCATTTGGAATCGGTCCAAGAAGTGACAGCTGATGGCTAATCTCAAACAGAACATAGCTCTTCAGCACTGGTGTACCAATTTATCTGAAAGATCAATTTCAGATTGTAAAAATTATTGAAAACATACTCCTATCAAATTTATGATAACATTTTATTATAATTATGATATCATTTCCATTACATGTAATTACATGATTCTACATAAATGGCTTCATTATAATTTATTATAGTGTATAAATTATATTAATTATGTAAAGTTAATTATCATACACACCATTATAGCACAGGTATAATTATATCCATTATGTTATATTAAGCTTATGATCCACTGTATAGAGTAATCTTAAAACATTGTACTTCAATAAAATTATGGAAAACTAAAGTCTAGAGCCATTGGACATGTCACCTCCCGTTCTTCCCAACTTTGCCAATATCTAAAGAGTTTGCGTAAGAGAAAATTTTATGTCCAAATATTGAAGTACAAATTAGAAAACATGCTACCCTATGTATTTAAGCTATAATTAGCTTACTTTTATATTGGCTAAATAGTGTATACTGCCTTTTGTTCTGAAATGACAGTGGAAGCCAGTAATATCGATGGCTGGTTTTCATGGAACAAGAGCTACCCAATCCATTGCAGTCCCCAAGGTGACGGAAAGGGCTCTTCTCTCTTAGGCTACCTAATATTGTGCAATAACCTTGAAATGGCTGGGAAGCCACACCAGACCCCACAAACAAAGCAGAAGGCCATCCTGCCTATTCCCAGACAAGGAAAACATCGTGCTAGCAGCTCCGTTCACAATCTTTGGACAGTAGTAACACTTGCTCCTGCTTTGTTGAAAAATACGTCTATCAGCTCCTCCTCCTACTTTCCTATTCCTCTTCTCGTTCCTATCTTCCCTTCCCCTTCCCCTTCCCTTCCTTTCCTGGAAAATTTGGTCCCAAAGGCATTGGGTAAAGTAGAACAAGGTCTATCCTGGTGGTGGTAAAAGAAGCTATGGGGGCCCAGAGGAGGGCAGCAGAGCTCAAGCAAGGGGAGGAGAGTGACTACCCGTGAAGGAGGCCCCGAGCAGGTACAGAGCCTGACAAGAGTGAGGAGGGGATTCTCACAGAGAGGCAGCCTGAGGGGAACTGCTGAAAATAAAACAGGTTGAAAGGAACCAAACACTTAGATACTGTTCAAGCACAGTGCCAGAGCCTGAGCACTGTGAGGAGCGCACCCATGCTACAGGAAGGGCCTGGTTAGGGAGAGGGGTCACCTATGCAGGATTGTGGGAGCCTGTGTTTGGTGGGGAGCTGTTTGTGCTTGGGCAGCAGTGATGACAGAAGATTGGTTACGTACAGGGAGGCTGATCAAATAAGTAAATAAACTAAGGGTAATGACGATCTATTAGAAAAGGGAGTCAAAATACAGAAACAGAGAAAACCGCAACGTACTATATGGTGTCAGACCGGATGGATCTGGAGGCATCAGTGTGAATTCATGGTTTTGATCAGATGCAGAGATTAACATAAGATGTAAATGTGTATGTGTATTAATACACACAAAAAGGAAAAGAGAAACTTCACAGCAAAGAAGCCTAGAACCGGAAACCAACTTGAACTAAGTGTTCAACCTGAACATCATCAGTAAGTTGAACGCATACAATCAGGAGCCACCTGATAAGATGCACCGAAAAGAATCCAGCCTTACTCTCATAACATTCCTGCCTTCAGAAGTGTCAAAGTCACAAAAAACGAGCAAAGGCTGAGAAGCTGTCCCCGAATTAAGGAAACTGGAAGAACGTAACGCTGAAAGGCAATATGTGATTCTAAACTGAATTCTTCACTATAAAGCACATTTTATTGGGACGTCATTAATTTCCTGGTTTTGATGGCTGCATTGCAGTTATATGGGAGGATGTCCTTATTTTCAGGAAATACGTACTAATGTATTAGGAGGACATGGAAAAACAGGTTGACCACTTACTCTCAAATGACTTGAGAGATAAAAAATTTTGTATTATGCTCTCAAGTTTGAGATTCTTTCAAAGTGTTTTTAAATACATTAAAAATAAATTTTAAAATTATTTTTAAAAAAGAAAAAAGAAAAATTATATCCAGGAAACAGAAGATGTAAATTCTTCCTGGTTGTCTAGATGAGGCATCTTACCTAACTTTTCAAAGTCAATAGTCTATTTTCATGTGAGTAATAAGTACCATTCATCAACCCTTTACCATAGCATTGTATGTACATGATCTCATTTACGATTCAAACAATCCTACGAGACAGGTACTATTACCTACCCATTTTACGAAGGATAAACTCAGGAAGAGAGAGGTTAAGACGTTTGCCCAGTTTGCTGAATTCATAACTGTTGGACCCAGGATAGGACGCACAGATGTATAACTCCAAAGCCTGTGGTCTTAACTACTACAAACTGCCATTTTATGTCTAGAGTGATTGTCATATTTGCTCTGTTTTGTTCCAGCTTTACAGGGATTTATTCTACATTTATTAAGGACATATTATGTCTGGTTTTGGAGATATGGCAGTGAATTAAACAGATTGGTTTCTGCCGTGATAAAAACTAACAGTCTAGCAAAAAAAGGAAAGAAAGGAAAAAAAAACACACAAAACCACTAAACAAGTGAGGCAAAACATTTAACACCTTTACCTTCACTTCTATTTTGCCCTGTAGACTCCTCACTCTGAAATATCTGAAGGGTCTAAATTAACCTTCAAAGGCATGTGGACCTGAAAACTTGGCACTGTCCCACCAGCTCCTCAGGGGACAATAGATGGAATTACTGAAGGAGAAGCTAAACAGACAGGCAGAATAAAAGGAAAGAGAGGTAGTAAGACCATAAAATAAAGACCCCTTATGTCCATCAGAGGTGAACTCTATTAACAGATAGATAGGAAAGGAAAACAAGGATTTTGCAGCATCCATGTACATTCATATTGTCCAGAAAGAAAATTTTATTTCTGGACATAATAAGGACACATGTAATGGTTTAATCAAGTTATTATTGAAGTGTCATAAATGTCAGGCTAGAAGAAGTGTAAGATGTTATCAGAATGCATGATAGAAGTCCTATTCTAGGGAGTTTGTTTCCCAAAGGAAGGAGAACTTTCCACTGAGGTCTTAAGGACGACTACGCATTTTTAGGCACGAGAGTCTGGGGACAGGGGAGTGGAAGGGATGGAGAATGTGCAAAGGCCTGAGGAGGAGGAAGCAGGGCAGGGACGGTACAGAAATCCCGTAGAATAACAGGAGATGAGGCTGGGAGGCGGGCTGTCCCGTAGAGTAACAGGACATGAGGCTGGGAGGCGGGCTGTCCCGTAGAGTAACAGGACATGAGGCTGGGAGGCGGGCTGTCCATAGAGTAACAGGACATGAGGCTGGGAGGCGGGCTGTCCATAGAGTAACAGGACATGAGGCTGGGAAGGCGGGTGTCATATTCCATACCTGAATTTTACAATCTTGAGAGCAGAGGTCATAGGAGTAAATTTTGTATCATCATTGCTAGGAAGACAGTATACGCTCAACAAATGTGGAATTAAAGAATCAATAAAAAGCTGGATATATGCATGCATTAATAAGTGAATGTTTTGTTTGCTGGGAGTTTTTTATTGCTGCTTTGATTTCATCAGTTGTCATTGTCCTACCCATGTTTTCTGATTCTTCCTGATTCAGTTTTACATGATCTCACTCATTCATATGTGGAATCTAATAAACAAAATAGACTCAGGAAAAAAATAGATCCAGAGACACAGATGCATGGAACAGACTGATGAATCTCAGCGGGGAGGTGGGGGTGTGGGAAGAGATTAATCGAAGAACTTATATGCATATATGCATAACTGATGGACACAGACAATAGTCTGGTGAAGGCCTGGGGTGGGGGGCGCGGATGCGGGGTAGAGGGGACCAATTGGGGGAAAAAGAGGGAATATCTGTAATACTTTCAACAATAAAGATAAATTTAAATAAACAAATAAGAGAAATGAATGAGCAAAGAGTATATATGGTGCAAAAGACAGAGGCACAGAATTGCTGGCATGAGCTACAAACAAAACATTGAATGGACAAATAAAAAACAGAAAACAAGCCTGTGAGTGTGAATCATGCAGTGCTAGGATTGTGAGAGGGCTGAGAATCAACTTATTGACTCCTAGGTGTACAAATAAAGGAACTGGGGCTGGTGAATTAAGGTGACTTCTCCAAGAATACAGATCCAGTAGTGACTAAACCAGGGCTTGAATCCCCTGATTCCCAAAGAAGTTTTCCACTACAGTCATGGCTTGTTCTGTACCTAGAAACACAAGAATAAGCTTATAACAGTCACTGAGCATGCAAATGCCAAGCACATCAAAACCTTATCCCTACGGATGCATAACTAGCAGCTGCCACAATCTTTCCAGTTAGAACTTTAGAACCTAACTTCGGAGATCCAAGAGAAATACCCATCCTGCCCTGTCATCAAATTGATTCATTGGAAGTTTTAAAAAAATCACTGTTACCATTTTCTTGTCTTCCTTTAGCCTAAAAGAATTAATACAAATGGTACAAAATGATCTGGAGAGCAATTGAGGTCAGACTGTCAGGGGAAGAAATCTCTCCAAGCAGCTGCATAACTACCTATAACTCACAGCAGGTTAGAGTCAATGGAATTCTGAAAGGCTGACTCCACATTCTGTTCCTCTTTAGGTTACTTACTACTGTTTGTCAGAAACTTGGACAGACTCGAATCATATATCACAAATACAGGTTTTTCCCTGAGTGACCTTTGTGCAGTCTGTTGTTTTATTTCCAAGCTTTCTTTTTCCTCTGCTACCAAAATTCACGAGCAACACTATTACCTAAACAAACAATATATATTTGGCTCATTTAAGCATCATATTTGTTATTAATCAGAGTATTGCACTTGGGCTATTTTTTTTCCATAGACCCTGTACTGATCAATCATGGTAGGTATGAGTTACACCCCCCTCTTTTAAGAAGCATTGGAAGGCCTGCCAGGCCTACATTCCCCTTTGGAGGGACTTCCTACATATAAGCTATCTTACAGCCTGCCTGGTGATTGCTAAGCACCTCACCCCAGATCAGTCAATTGCTAGACTGGCCAGTAGGCTATGAAATAGCCTGATATAAGAACTCCGCCTTACAAAAATAGTGATAGGCTAAACCGATCCGATCCTTTCACTTGAGAAGTTTTTTTAAAAAAAAAAAACACACAGAAAAAGTCAATTAATATAATGATATGAGGAACAGAAGCCAAAACACAGAGTTTCACTTAGCACAGTGGTAGACATTAGAGCTGGGAGTGTTGCTTCCAAAGGTATGGCAGGATAACCTAGTAGTTAGTAACGACAAGAAAATGACGATAACTTATTAAACCCTCACTGTGTTCCAGACATGATAAGAAATTCACATGCATTATTCCACCTCTACCATTCACCTACCTATGAGGTAGTTTCTCTTATGATCTCCATTTGAGAAAAGTGAGGCAGAAAGTTAAGGAAGTACACAGTCACTCCTGTAGTAAGGATTCTAACCCAGACTTGTTTGATTCCAGAAACCCTGTTCTTAACCGTTGTCCTGACTTAGACTTGTTTTGTGTCTGGAATGACATTTCAGGCTGCATACAGTGTTTAATATCCCAGTCTTCTTTGCTAACACCTGAATTTGTACAGCAAACACTCACTACATAAGGAAAGGGGACCTAACTTGTACGCTCCAACTTGATTTTGGAGTACCAAGGCCTAAACTTATGTTTTCCAACCTTCTCATTGTTACCTACTCAGATTTATCTTAATCACACCTCTGGCATCTCACTCTGCATCAGCTTCATCATCATTCTTTATTAGTTTCGGTCATGGGAAATGTTGATAATATAGAGGGGGGGAGAGAATATTAGACTATCCCAAACTATATGTAAATATCTTAGTCTATGCAATTCAACAAATACTTATTAAGTGCTAGCTACATGCATGCAAATGTATACATACCCACGTGTGCCCCCCCCATCTGACCATCTACTTATTCCATATAACCCAGGTTGATACAAAAATCACAATGCAGCATAACTATGTGTTATGCTCCTGTCTCTCAATCTCTGTACCTTCTGTCACCACACTGCAACATATCAGAGTTGATGGAAAAATCAGCAATTGTGTATTTATATATGCAACATGGGGTAGTGAAAAGATTCAGAGATCTGAGTTCTAGTCCCAACTAACATTAACTAGTTATCTGGCTAAGGTCATATTACCTCTTTGATTGCAGCTTCCTCACCTTTAAAATTGGATGACTGAACAAGATAAAATCCAAGACACTTTTAACTATGAAGTTCTGCTACTTTTCATTTACTTTTGTTAACAAAGGGGTAAAATTAATTGACTGTATTTGACCAGACAGAAATAGGTACGCTCTCCAAGTATGTACAGGTCAGTTTCCAGGACTTAATAAAATAGTATACAAACTATTTTACTGATAGTTTTCAAAAATCATTTTTGTGGAAGGTTGGGATCAGACCCTTTAATCAACAAAATGTTAGACAAATACAGATGAAAGAAGGAAGAAAAAAAGGGAGAGAGGGAGGGAGGAAGGAAGATCTGTTGAAGAGAGGGTGGAGGGAGCCTAGTCATCAGACCCCTCAGATCCTGAATGAATGAATGATCATGTATTATGCCAGGTATTATGCCAGGTATTAACTGTGTATCTATTTTAAAAGGAAAAAATTGAAGTAGAAAACACTATCATGTTGGCAAAACATTTTATTACAGACTTATTTAAGAAATTAAAAACATAAAACAAGGTATAAACTACTTATACTTCTAGCTCTTATACAACTACAAAAACTAAAATTTAAAAATTAAGTCAAAACCACACAATAAGTAAACTTAAAATTAGCATTAATCTAGTGTGAGGAATGATCATCTTTTGCTGAAACTAAGCTGCTACTTCTAGCATAAAGGATATGACTATTATGGTGCAAATTATTTTGTGTTAACCATGCCTTGATGTCAGTTGACCTTAGCTGGGTGCAAAGCAGTGAATGCAGATTAAATCCACCTGGTTCACTTTACAATAGGCTGTGACATTTAAAAGATTACTACTTGTCTCCAGTGAATCTGTAAACACAAGCCCCAAGTGCAGGCCTTTCAGGAAATCAACAGGCAAGGCACAGCTATAACGTGGTTACCCAGACAATCACAAATAGGTTTTCAAATTTATTTCTTTTATACTATGATTGAGAAGAAAACACAAAAATGTTTTAAATGTCATAGACAATTTGTAGCCCTTAGTGTAGATCTAACTCCCCTCCACCCATGGACCCAGTTCCTCTATTTTCCTACATCCCTGAATCACAGGTGAGGAATGCAGAGAGGGACCTTCTTCCCTTTAACACTTTAGAATGAGACAAACGGGTTTGAGTTCCAGCTCTGCCATACACCAGCTGTGTGACTTTGGACATTTTACTTAACTTTTACAAGATTCGAATTCCTCACATAAAATGGGAAATAATACCCATCTCATAGGATTATTGTAAAAATAAGTTAAATTGCATATAAAATAGTGCCTGGTAGAGAATAGCCCATAGATGTGAGTGTGCCTCCCTCCCCCTCTCCTGGTTCCATCTCTCCCATAGGAAGGTAGGTGTTTCCCGTTACATCACCATTCACGATGCACTTGTTCTAAAAATATTTATCAAGCATTTTCTGTGTACCTGTCACTGATCTATGTACTGGAAACATGGCAAAGAAGAAGGCCCCTGCTTTCATGGCACTTAGTCTATGGCATGCCTGACTCAAGTGGAGTGAGAAGATAAGCATTTTAGGTGGATATTAAGGAAATACACCTAGTCCTGGGTTCTGGTCTCCGAGGTGAACTACAAACCGTCTGGATTTGTTTGCTTCCAGATTGAGGGCCTGAACAGGCCTTCTGACTCTTTATGAACTGTGAGTAGAAGCATGGCCTGTGCAGGTCAGTAGTTGATACTTTTCTAATTTAGTTTTATCTTTAACCTGAAGGCTGAAGATTCCCAAGCCCTAAATCTGATTTCAGTAGTCTCCCCTTATTCGCGGTTTTGCTTTCTGAGGTTTCAGTTACCCACGGTCAACCATGGTCCAAAAATATGAGAAATTTCAGAAATAAACAATTCATAAGCTTTAAATGGCATGATATTCTGATTAGTGTGATGAAACTTCACACCATCTGCCTACGACATGACTCATCCCTTTGTCCAGCACATCCGCACTGGTACACTACTCTCCCTTAACTAACTTAGCCATCTAGGCTATTAGATCAATTGTCGCCTATAGCAGCACTTGTGTTCAAGTGGCCCTCATTTTACTTAGTAATGGTCCCTAAGTGATGCAAGAATAGTGATGCTGGTAATTTGGATAGGCCACAGAGAAGCTGTAAAGTGCTTCAAGTGAAAACGTATGTATGTATAGGATAAAATATAGTATATATAAGGTTTGTTACTACCCTCCGTTTCAGGCGTCCACTGAGGGTCTTCAAATGTATCCCCCCACGTGGCTAAGGGGGAACTACTGTAGCAAAGAAAAGGGGCCTTTTGTACTAATGACAGTCCTGAGTTTGGGAATTCATGACAAAGTGAGTACAATCTCAAGAAGAAATGCAGAGACTGCGGGGAGGGGAATAAAAAATACAAGAAATGAGCAAAAATGGAACTGAATAAACTACTGCAGGTAATGACAGGCTGACCATCCATACAATACAGTGAAAGGAGAGGCTGACCTGTCTCCTGGGCACAAGGCATGTGCTCTACAAACATTTGTTAAACAGATAAAGAAATGCCTGTGACTGTGATCTGTCAGAATGACCTTCCAAAACCAGGACAGAATAAAATGAAAGGAGAAACTAAAAGTACATAGAATAGAAATCTAATAAATGAAACACTTGAGACAAGTAATAAAAGATTCTTAGAGCTATTGAAATAAAAAGAAAGAAACAGGGTGTAGAGAGGGGAGGGAAAAAAATAAAAATTTCTGCCCAGATTCTAAGCATGTGAAAAAACTCCTCTTTTAGTTAGCACAGAATTTAATTACGAAGAGAATTGCTTTATATGGAAATACTTTTTCTAGCATTTTTTAGCAGACTTTGGCTAGCTGACAGCAGCGATGGGCCAAATTCATAACGAGGTCATTTTTCTCTGAACCATGATGATCTCTCTGCTCAATTTCACAGGAATATCGAATCATCCACGGCATATAATAATTTCTAAGGGCAATGGGGGAAGGTGTCTTCTGATTCTGCAACAGCATTGATCCAATGCCATAACTGTGAAAATAGATTCTCTACTAAGGACACTGATTCAGCCCCTTATCTATTTACTATCTAGTCTGGCCCCTTATTGAGCACAGTTTTATTTTTATTTAATTGAATAATGAAATCGCTGACATTTAGGCTTTCAATGTTTTTGGTAGAGAAGAGAAAGCAACAACCTTTTTTGGAAAACGCGATTATTGTAAAAAGAAATTCCCAACAGGAAGAAAAGGAGTATTATTTTATTATTATTTGAAAGCTCACAGATTCACAAAGTACCCTGGTTGCCCCTTCACATCCATTCCCCACCTTTCCCTTCCTTGCTCTGCACCCTGGGATGCTGACTTCTACAAGACTAAGCCACTAAGATTTCTTGTCCTTTTGGCTTCTGGTTGGGACCAGCTAATACGAGGCTCTAGCAGAAGACCAGAGAGTAAGAGGAGAGAAAGGCCAGGGCAGTTATTCCACCAACTCTCTCCCTGCCAGGCCAAGGATTTGGCAATGGCTGTGCTCTTTTTTCTAAGGCCACAGCTCCTATCAGGCAGCACATCTCCTATGGCTGAAGCTCCTACTGAATCTTGGTAAAATATTGCCTCTCAGGCCTAAGGGTGTTAATAGCTTCCAATTTCTTATGGTTTCCCTTAACCATGCCTATTCTGTGAATAATCCCTCCATGAAATTATATTCTAACCAATTTCTGGGAGTATCATTTGTTTCCTGCCAGGACTGACTAATACACAAAATTATTTAACTTTATTATGCAACTAACTGTAGCACTTATTGAATGTTTTTTATATGGTAGACTCTAGGCTAAGTACTTTAGCTGGACTATTTTTCATTTAATCCTTACACAAAAAGATACTGTTGTTGTTAGTATTCCTATGATAGATTACATTATTGTTCATACATAGTCCCTTCTTCCTCCTCAATTCCATGGGACAAATATACTTGCTCCATTGACGCTGGGCTTAGTCAGTGATTTGCTTTGGTCCGTAGATAGGAAGGAAGGAATGGTATGAAAATTCTGAGCCTGGGTCTTAAGAGGTTCTCACTCTCCTGCGCCTCTACCATCACCGTGAGTGAGGCATGCCCAGGTTAGCCTCTTAGTCCCAGGAAGAAGCTTAGAAACATGTGTACCAGAGCCACCCCAGTCAAAGACAACAAATCGATTCACCCCTGGTGACCTCTAGCGTGAGCCCAGCCAAGACCACCAGAACCTCCCAGGAAACCCAAGCCTAGATCATACAAACCCAAGCCAACCAAAAGATCCATGAGAATACAAGCTTGTCATTTTAAGTCAGAGTTTTGAGATGGCTTGTTATGCAGCAATTTTATAGCAATAGCAAACTAATAAAATACCTATTTTATATATACGTGACCATAGGCTCCAAATGGAGTGTTTTAACAACAACAAAAAATTAGTGCAAGGTCAATAAAAAGTCATCTTCTAATAAAAACCACATTACAAGCTATTGGAGTAGTAATCTGCAAAGACATCTTATCTCAGGAGAAGATTCCCAGTTGCATTCAGATGAAACATAAACTCATTACTGTAATATACGAGGGCTTTTCATAACCTGGCCCTTGCTTATACCTTTATTCTCGGAACCTGGCAGCCTTCCTGCTCCCTCTGATCACTAGAGCCACACAGAATTATTTCAGCTAGCTGAGCATGCTATACAGCCTCTCAACTCTGTTCCTTTACACAGACTGTTTCCTCTGATTAAGAAGTTCTTCCACCTCTTATCCCCTAACCCCTTCAGCATCATTTTACCTTCATTCCTGCAGGCTGAGTGTGGTGCCCTCGTTCTGTGCTTCCCTATGTGTCCCTCTCTCCCAGCCCTCATAGCACCATATTTTAACCGTGAGTTCCCTGAGGGCCAGTAATCTGCTTTCTGTTCATCACATTCCCACTATATAACGTGTTATCCGGCACATAGCGGGCTCTGAAATGCTCACAGAATCATCTTTGAAAGCTATAAACTATCTAATTGCACTGGAGAAAATAGTGCTTTGGTGACTAATAGAAAAGGGAATGGTGAGTAAGAGTTTGTCAGTCTGAATTCAGCACTATCTAGAAGGAAAGTACTTCCCTGTTCGTGAATCAAATATCCCTAGAGTACAACAGACAGAAATCTCAAAGGGAAGGCGGGGGTGGGGGGGGGGGGAGAGATTAACCAAGAACTGATATGCATAAATGCATAACCCTGGGACACAGACAATAGTGTGGTGAAGGCCTAGGCGTGGTGTGGGTGCAGGGTAGAAGGGGTCAATGGGCAAAAAAGAGTACATCTGTAATACTTTCAACAATAAAGATAAATTTAAAACAAATAAATAAAGGGCCATGAACAAGAAGTGTAACCAAAAACTGGAATAAAGGAGCATCGTGTTCTCTTCAAAACAAATATCCCTAGAGTAGAGAAAGGAAACCCATCAGGCTGCCTTAAGCTGAGGTGCATATTCCTTAAGAATATCTAACCCTTTTTGTCTAATTCTTTGCTTACTAGGTAATCTTGTGTTGTCTAAGTTTGTTTCCTGGGTGGAAGTAATATTGGGGGGGGGGGGGGGCGGGCGGGGGGGGAGTAGGGAAGAAAAAGATATTTAAAACAATCAATGTCCTATTCTGGCCAACCACACTTCATAGAAATAGGTTAGCATGCATCTATTTCCAGAAGTTAATCTCCTTTGAATGAACTAAAACTTTATTGTAGGATTTCCAATCCTGATCTATAAAAAAGTTCACCAAGGGACTGTGTCTTTACTCCAGGAGGCCTGGCCTAAAACCACCAGCAGATGTCTTTGGACACCTCTTTCTCTACAGAGCTCTAGTTTCACTACAGTGGCAGCAACTGCTAGGGAGGAGGCAAACCAGAAAACTCAGACTGGTGGGATAGCAAACCCAGCTGCTGTCCTCCCTGTTGCTAATGGTTACAGGATTAGACTATATGGGAACTGTAATTAGGCTCTTGGCTTTTATATCTGACATGTTTACAGCCATCGTGCTATTCTGGGGCTCTTACGTAACATTTATAGCTGTTGCTATAACAGGCATTTTTGTGAATCTACTCCCTTCCTCTTCCATCGAAGTAGCTCTGACACATAAGCACTCCTTTCCTTCTCCAAGTCCGGACCTGAAATGTCCCGCTATGTGTACACTCTGGAAATACCAGCTTCTCACCTTAACTTTTTTTAATTTTTTAAATCCTCACCCGAGGATATGTCTTTACTGATTTTTAGAGAGAGAGGAAGGGAGAGAGAGAGAAACACCGATGTGAGAGAGAAACGTCGATGGATTGCCTCCTGCGCATGTCCTGACTGGGAATGGAACCCACATCTTTTGGTACCCTGGGACAACGCTCCACCTGTCTGGGGCTCACCTTAACTTCCTCATAAACTCAGTTGATTTCTCTTAATTTTATACTTCTTATTTATTTGGTTAATTTCTTTATTCATGTATATCAGACATCAGCAAACTACAGACCATAGACCAAATCTGTCCCACCGTCTGTTTTCACATGGCTTATGAACTAAGAATGGTTTTCACATTTCTAAGGCATTGTGAAAATACAAACAAACAAAAACAAAGAAGAATATGCAACAGACTGTCAGTGACCCACACAGCCTAAAATATTTGTTATCGGGCCCATCACAGAAAATGTGGGCCAACCCTTCCTCCATGTCAATGTTGTCCGTTATAGATCCTGAGTCATTAAACATAAGGAAGGCTAATTTCTCTAGCCTTTGATAATAATGGCGATACTGACTAATATTTGTACTATGTTTACCAATGTAACTAGGCTAAGTACTTTGTATAGATTATTATCTCCGTTAACCTTCACAAGCATTCTTTGAGGCCAGTGCTATTAGGGCCTTATTTACGGATATGGAAAGTTTAAATAACTTGTCCATAGTCACATCTATAAGTAAGTTGTGAAGCCTGGATTAAAACCCACACAGTCCAGATAGAGAGTCCATGCACAGCACTTCCCAGAGTCAACAGAATCATAACATCTTAAAGTCAATATATAATCCCCTTTACAATAATCTGATAAAGGATTAAGTCATCGCTGCTTACTCACACTGAAGTGAACTGGTCTATCAGTGAACATTCTCAAATTTGGAAATCTCCCACATTTTAAGATGAAACCTCAAGATAACTTTCATCCTGTAGTCTTGTTTCCTGTGGACCACATAGACTAAATTTACACCATTTATTTTATGCCCTTCAAGTATTTCAAGATGGTTCATATCTTGCCAAAGTTTTATTTCATCCTACACATCCCCTAAGGACTCTTCAAGCATTTTTTATTATTTTTCATTTAATAGAATTTCCAGGCTTTCTATATCACCCTAGTCATACCATTTGGTTAGCATTACAGCATAATGTAGGTTGAGGCATACGAAAAACTATAAAATACTAAATATCTCTACAGTTTCCTAGCTACACGGACCTAGTCAACATTCACTAAACACATCATTCTCTTGCATGACCCTAGGCTTTTGCATCTGATGCTTATCTCTAGGAAGAATGTGATTTTTAACATCCCTTTACTTATTTAACAAATTTTTAATCATCTTTCAAAACTCAATTGTCTCTGTTTTAACTACAGTCTGTTCATACCTCCACAGTAAAATCTGTCACGCTGCATTGTATTTATTAGTTGCCTGTCTCACATACAAAATTAGGGCTTCTTTTCTTTAAGATTAGGGCTTCTTAAGAGAAAATATTATGTCTTATTCAGTTTTGCACTAATGAATATATTTATGAGTCAAGAATGGATAACATCACAAACTTCAGTCATGAAATGAATAAGGTGTGAGGAGGTAATGTATAACAAGGCAACTATAGTTGATAACACTGTATTATATAAATTAAATTTGCTAAGAGACTAGAACTTAAATATTCTCACTGGAAAGAAGAGGTAAATATGTGAGGTGATGGGTATGTTCATTAACTCTAGGGGAGAACTCTGTAACCACACAGAAAGTTCACTTCTTTAATATGACCTTTTCTCCTTTGTTTCCTTTTGATTCAAACTGGCCTCATCCAGCACCCTGACTCACCTGCTCTCTCTCCTTTGCGAGTCCACTCCCTCAATCATTAAGCTCCCAGGACAATGAGGTTTTCTGGTCAGTATCAATCTTAGAAACAACAACTCAGGTCTATTGATCACAGAAACAGAGTTTCAATCAAACTAGAGATAACATCTAAGCCTCAGTTGTGATTCAGTTCCAGAATGACCCCACCAACAACATCCTTGCAAAACCAGAGGAAGAGATGCCACGGCTGACATCAGGCCCACATTCAATGATTACCCCACACCCTAGTGCCGACCAATCAGTAAAGACCATGACCCTGACTCCCTTAGTCCCCTATATACCACCCTGGAAGTCATCTGAGAGTCAGGTCTTTGAGCACAAACAAGCTCACCTGTGACCCTGGGTGTGGTGCCATTTCCTCAACTAATAAACCTCTACTTTCTTTGCTGCAAACTCCAGTTCATATCTTATTGGGCTTTGATCCGTATAGGCAAATGGACCCCTTCAGTACAATAACAAATCCTTTCATAATACAGACATTTATCAAGTCATCACACTTTACACTTTAACTATCTTACAACTGTATTGTCAATTACACCCAATAAATAAAAAATAATGGATAATACCTTATCTTGTGATAATACATTTTAAGCTAGTTCACATTATTTAGATAGCTAATGTGAAACCTATTTAAGAAAATCCTAAAAATGAAGTTATCACTTGGCCTTGTAAAACATGTAATTAGCATTCATAACATATTATATTTCTTTGAGGTGAAATATAATATTTCACATTCTTTGAGGTGATATCAATATTAAATTTGATACTAGTCATTGTTTTAATGGAAACATGATTCATTCATGCTGATAGCATGAAAAGACTCCCAAATTTCTGTTTCCAGATCTTACTGTTGCAGTTTGACCATGATAAACAGAATTCAGACCAGAAAAAAATCCAAGACAGATTTGTCTCCATCCACTTTTTAAAAATCAGATTTCACTCACTTAGGAGCTTGAAAAATCAAATATTCTAGAATCAAAGAGAGAGAAAAAAACAAAAAAACATCACTCAAGGTCTATGAACCCTTTAGAAATTATTTTCTGTCTATGCAGCCTGATACCCACCTCATTTTATTTTCCACAGATCAAGAAGCTTTTATATTAAATTGATACATGTGACTTGTAAAGTAAAACATTAGGACACTGTTGAGAAATGGTTAATTTTATAAAACATCTTCAAATCCTTTAAGATCTCATGCTCTACCCACTGAGCTAGCCAGGCTACCCTCCAATCCTTCAGGATCACAGACAAGGAAAAGCTAAAGGAGTCATCACCACCAAACCAGGATTATGACATGTTAAAGGGTCTTCTTCAAGAAGAAGAAGAAAGAAGAAAAAAAAGATAAAAAAACTGAACAGTAAAATGGCAATGAATGCATCTATCAACAATTGAATCTAAAAAACAAAATAGAAGAACAGACAAAACATACACATAGATAAAGAGAACATTTTAACAGTTGCCAGATGTGAAGGGGGTTGGCAGAAGGGGGAAGAAAGGTGAAGGGATTAAGGAGTACAAATTGGTTGTTACAAAATAGTCATGGGGATGTAAAATACAGCATAGGGAATACAGTCTATAATATTCTAATAACTATGTATGGAGTCAGGTGTGAGATTTATCGGATGATCATTTAGTGAGCTATGTAATGTCTAATACTGGGGTGCACAGCTGAAACTAATATAATAATGTATGTCAACTGTCATTGAAAAATTAAAATGATTTTAAAAGGGAAAAAAAATCCTTCAGGATCAAAACACTCTTTAGAAACTACGTCAGAGATTGCTAGCCATCACCCAAACCCTTTGGTCACACAGCCAGGCCATAGTTTCCAGCTTCCTTGCATTCAGATGTAGCCATTATTGCTGAGTTCTGGCTTATGGGATGGAGCAGAAAGGGTGGATGTCACACCCAGGCCTGGTCAATAAAAAGTTTTCACTGGTGATCTCGTTCCTCGTTTACCCTATTTTGCTGGTTAGAATGTAAATGATCCAGCAGAGATGACCTTGAGAGCCTCTCACCCACCCCACATTCTATTGAAGATGGCAGTGGCAATATCAAAAGATGAAAGAAACCTAAGTTTTTGAGTCACTGCTGGAAGGAAAACCATCTGACCATGTAGATCTACATTAGACTTTGATGTAAACAAGAAATAAGTGCTCATTGTGTAAAGCCCCTGAGGTTCTGGGATTTATCTGTTATAGCAGCTAGTGTTAACTAATATAAGGACAGATCAATTTATACAATTTCCCAGCAATGAAAAGGCCTCCATATTTCTTCATGAACATTTATGTAGAATGAAAGACTAAAATAATACAACATAGTCTATATCAAATAGCTAGGGTGTTGACAGTGTTTTTCATGCAAAAACATCCCAACAGGGGTGCTACATTGAGATTACGTACAAAGTGATGTTTACAAAGGCCATTAAATACCTAACATTTAAATGTGAAGGGATCTATTGACCCATCACTGTAAAGTGCAGCATTACTAAAGCTAAAAGAATCTACTTCTTATTTGTTGTTTTTGGTACAGGTCTGTTGGTATGTCTTTTCTTTTTTAATATTCAGCAGCTGAAAAATATTGAACAATAACTATGATCCTACTGAGATAATACCTTTCTCTGAATATATAACCTCAATTGCAAAACTCATTGAGCCTCTACTGAGTAATTTAAAAATCAATCTGATCTATAACAAGAAGTCAATACAATTCCTGAAAAACTTAAATAACACAATCAACTCCCTCTGGGTTAAAAATTTCAATAGCAAAACTTATTTATGTATAAGGATAAGCTTTATAGAAAACTTAAGAAATGACCCAAAAGAGATAAAAACTAAAGAAAAACTGGGTGGTTTCCAGATTTTAGTGGCCTGATGTTGTTATCATTCCTTCATTCAAGAAACATTTATTGAGGACATACATTGTTCCAGGTTCTGTAATAAGCAATATGAGGGCTATAAAACTGCCTCTTGATTTCTAGGACTGTATAAAAGATAAAAACATGAACAAAGTAATTAATTGCTTTCTTTTAGGATTCTGAAGTCTAAAATATTTGTGCAGGACATGATAGAAAAATAAAGAAAAGCCCAGTCACTGCTAATAAATCATCTTTAGGAAATGACAATAAATTGTGCGTAGGATTAGGTGTTAACTGTAAGAGTAAAATTCTCACTTTCTCTGACTCTGTCTTAATTCCAGCCTGCATTTCTCCCATGGCCCTCAGGGAAGTAGCTCCTGCTATAGAGGAATTCTGCTTGAGGCTTGAGCTTTTGGCAAAGATTTTCAGAAGCGTCAAAACTGTACTTAGACCATCAGGGGTCAAGGGACCTAGGAATGAAGAGATTTAGACATTTCGCACTCTTCCTTGGATCTCTGTTGGTGCCTAGTCATGACATACCCCTTGTCAGGTCCATTCTCCCTTCTTTTGACATAAAAGAAGCCTGAATTCTAGGCTTTCTTAAAATAAATTTGAGGAAGCTTTAAGGCCCCCCCCCCATCTTGTTGAGTTGGTGCCCTCTTGATCAATAAACTTTTCCCTACTCCAAATTCTGAGTTTTGAACATTGGCCTTTGAAGCACTGGGCAGATAAACCTTGAATTAGTAGCAATAGAAAGGAGATAATGACAGATCAGCTAGGAAAAGATTTAACAATAGAAAGAATCAGAATATATATACCTTAATTTTGTCAAATTTCACATAATGGTATGTCTTAACTCAGGTCCCCTACAAAGCAGAGCTTCAGGCAACTTAAGCCTTTTTTTAGAAGGTAGAAGTCCTTTATTTAGAAGGAGCAGTGAAGAGAAGAAATAGGGTGAGGGGAGCAGAGAAACATGCAAAGCAATGTAATGCAACGTGTAATTACACCAGCTTCATGAAAAGCAGGAAGAGCCCCAGCAGGTCTCTCAGCAAGATCTTCGTTTGGAAGGCTTGCAAGGAGAAACTGTGCCACGGAGCAGCTCATGGAGGAGAGAAAGAAGAGTTATGGTGTCCACCTGGTACAGCATCCCCATCTCCCACCTCACTCCCATACAGAGCTAATTGCCTATATTTTGTGTCATTCAGCTCCCAGTGACTACTTCAGAGGCCAGATCCTAAATCCCACGTGTCATTTCATCTAGATCTGAAAGTGAGACGTGACTTGGGGTGCATGGGAGTGGCACAGAAGCTTATGAACATGTAAGCCTGGAGCTCCAATGTTCTAGGGTTGTTGTGAGGATTTGAGGCATGTATAAAGAGCCTGTCATAACAAACATGCAAAAACAAATAAAGACTTTCTGTCTGGGAAAGACCTGGGAGTTAGAGTAACATCACTGTCAACAAAACTAGTTCCTGGCAGGATCATCGCTGAGCTCCCACCTTCCCCGAGTGCTCTCCACGGCCCTAAGAAATGTCTCACAGTAGCACTGTTGATTCTGTCAATGCTGCTAGCTTCTCCTTTCTTAGCATTTGCCAAGTCTTTCCCTGTCTAATCCTGTCTTAGCATACTGTCTGTCTCACAACATCTTCAATCATGAAAAGCCAGGTTGGTAAACCACCACTCCAGCTGCAATGACTCCCTGGGTACAATCACTGCTGAGATAGTATCGTAAAAGGCTCGGCTCTGCTGAACATTAGGAACGGGGTCAGCAGGAGAACTCAGCAGTGGCGTGACCCTGAAGTCTTAACAACCTGGGGTACAATAGGTCACTGTATTCCTGGATTGCCACACAGCACCACACTGGTACAGGCACAGCCTGCAACACAGGGATCGACAGTGAGCATTGTACATAAGGTCACACAGCAAAGGAAATGTCAGCATCTCAACCCAAGATGGGGACGGACACCTCTTAAAGCAGCTCTCGTGTTTCTTCAAAACCAAAATTGCGTACCAGAGCTGCTTGCTCTACAGCTGTCTTATTAGGGTGCCGATTCTCTAAGACTCAGTCCACGGAGAGGTGCAGCCACTTTCTTTCCTATTTCCTCCAGGAGGCTATGCAGGATACTTGGAAACAGCCTCCCCACTTTCCCCAATCTGCAGAGCAGTGCCAGGTTTTGAAAAACATGGGGACTAATAAAAATGTTCCCCAGTCACTGGATGGAAGGCTCTCCTGCTTCTCTTCAGTCCACACCCCACCTGGCTTCTTTGTCAATGCCCAGCTGCGTCTCTTCCCTCTCCAAAGATTTGGCCTCAATTCATGTAAGGAAAAAACTAAATAAAGGATCAAATTTCTGTTCATCAGTTATTAGGTAAGATTGAGTTATGAATAAGTCTAATAGAAACGTATACATTTTTTTAAAAATCTGTGAATCCAGTCTGATCTATGTACAAACAGATCAAGTAAACTATTATTATTTACCAGATAGTTTCTTAATAGCTGAGTCTTTGTTCTAAAATAATTATCAATTTCACCAGTACAGTTAATGTTACTTCTATTTATAAATAGTTCTTCATAAACTAGAAGCGAATTCTGTAATCTAAGTGCTCATTTAAGCTATACTAATGTCAGTTATTTGGGCCTGAGGTGTTATAATTGTAATACTTATATTTTGAAATTTCTGGCACTCCTACCAGGTAGAAACAATATTGGGGTTGAGACATTCCCTTGAAACCTCCAAGTGGCATTATTATGGGGCAGTGCGGGTGTGCTGCCAGGCAGCAGGAAAGGCAAAGGATGAGTGGAAATTATAGATGATGCACTAGAATAAGGAAGGAAAAATATTTCTTCTTCTTGTGCCTATTTGCTGCTTTGAGCCAATGCCTCTGACATACAAAGGTTAAAGAGGACACAGCTGGGAATTTGGACAAAGTGACCAGAACGAACTCAGCTCTGTCTATCCAGAGGACTTCCTTACTGCATTCATGTGAGAAACAAACTCTGCTGTGCCAGGAAAAAAGGCACACAAAGAACAGGTAGAATACAAATGGGTTTGATTTTTTCAACAAAAATTTTTAAAGTGTTTTCTCTTTGCCTGTGACTATACAAGACACAAAGCTTAACATGATAAACAAAATAAAGCATAGTCTGTACCTTCCCAGAATTTACCGTCTTGTAGGAGAAACGAAAACAATCATCAAATACAAATACAGTAGATCTCCTTTCTCTGTGGTTTCAGTTTCCACAGTGTCAGTTACCCGTGGTCAACCTTAGTCCAAAAATTAAATGAAAATTTCCAGAAATAAACAATTTATAAGCTTTAAATTACACTTCATTATGAATAGCGTGGTGGATCTCACCCCATCATGCTTCATCATGACAGGGCCATGAACCATCCCTTGGTCCAGCATACCCAAGCTGTACACACTACCCACCCGTTAGTCGCTCGTGGCTGTTATCTTGGTTACCAGCTTGACTGCAAATCATACATGCCCAAGAGAAGCTGTTCTTTTTTTTTAAGTGAAAATGTGAGTACAGTACACAATAAGATATTTTGAAAGAGACCACATTCACAAAACTTTTATTATAGTCTATTGTTATAATTATTCTAGTTTATTATTAGTTATTGTTAATCACTTACGGTGGCTAATTTATAAGGTTAATTTATACCTTTATCATAGGTATGTATATGTAGGAAAAAACATAGTATATATAGGGCTCAGTACTATCTGCAGTCTTAGGCATCCACTGGGGGTCTTGGAATGTATCCCCCGTGGATACAGGGGGACTACTATAAATAAATAAAAGCTGTAGTAAGTGCAATGTAGAAAAGGTAAAATATAACACATCTAAGGAACATGACCTCTTCTAGGGTATCAGGGAAGGCTTCCCTGTTCCCAGATGAGATCCAAAAACTGAATATTAATGATCAAGGTAAATGATTGCAGGATGAAGAGATTGGGTACAGAGAAGTTACATTCCAGGCAAGGGAAACAGCATGTACAAAGGCTCTGAGGGAGGAAGGAACGTGGTTTGTTTGAGAATCTGAAAGGCCAATGGCCTAACGCAAGTTAGAAGAGCATGTGGTAGAGCTGCAGAGGTAGGAGCCACATTTTGGTCTTTATCATGAAATAGGGTAAAGCCATTGAAAGGGCTCAGTATTAATCTTTCATTCTAACTAAAACTCCCTGAGCAAACAACACTGCACCTCCTCTGCTTTAGAATTACAGGTACTATAAAGAACTGAAAAGGATCACCATCCACAAATCTTCTAAAATAAACCTCGGGAGCCCCACATCAGGAGGTGGAAGGGATGATAGCTGTAACAGAAGCCTGATGATACAGTTTTATGCCCCCAAAATAGGATATGTTTCTTCAGTATGTAGCAGGCCCTGGGTTAGAAGAGAGAACCTTGAGAATATTATGCTAAGTGAAATAAGCCAGTCAGAGAAAGCTAAGAACCGTATGATTTCACTCACACGTGGGATATAAAACTGAAACTCATGGACACAGACATCAGCGTGGTGGTTACCACAGGAAAGGGGGGGAGGGGAAGGGGGTGATACGGTGATAGAAGATAGTTTGACTTTGGGTGGTGGGCACGCAGTGCAATATACAGATTCTGTATCTTAGAAATCTACACCTGAAACATATATGATCCTATTAACCAATGTCACCCCAATAAATTTAATTTTAAAAAAATTTTTTTAAAGCTAAGCCCCACTACTCTCTAGATGACAGCAAGTGAGTATAAACAAGGATCATCTCAAATGACTAATTACATTTTTATTTTTAAATTAAAAATGTTGTTTTTCAAATGACTCTATCTGTAACTTAATGATCTGTTGCTTTTTATACATCCCTACTCTGGGGTAATTCATAGCTAAGCAATTCCTTTAAGCCTCAAATAAAACCATGTTATAAGTTATTTCTTAATAGTCCCAAACCACAAAGAGTAATGAAAAAAAAAATTGAGAATGTTTATAAATCTTTCCTTTCCCCCAAACTAAGTTGGAAATAGCAATTTCTCTTCTAAACCCATATGAAACTGTTAATATTGAAGTTTAACAATAGAGAACTTGGAGAGTATTGTTTTGGGCCATTAACTTTATGAAATGGTCTAATACTTCCTACATTGTGATTTTCTCCACTGCTTTATAATAGTACAAATATTTATTCAATAATTCTGGGACTCTTGCTATAGAAATGTTTTTATTAGGGTTACATGATACAATCTACTAAAACACTGTCCTCTGTGTCTTAAAGAAAAGCCTCGTGAGGTGCAGTTTCAGGAATTTGTGCTGAATTATGAAGCTCATGCTGTAAGAAGATATCACGTGTAAAGGGCTGTAGAGAGGAGACGTGAAGCACAGCATCTGAGTGGAATGAAAATTATTAAGGAAGAAACAACCAGCCTGCCAAGAGAATCCACTGAG
Source organism: Miniopterus schreibersii (assembly GCF_964146895.1). Taxonomy (NCBI): domain Eukaryota; kingdom Metazoa; phylum Chordata; class Mammalia; order Chiroptera; family Miniopteridae; genus Miniopterus; species Miniopterus schreibersii. The sequence goes on along the minus strand of NC_138112.1, from coordinate 27,380,704 downwards.
GCACCATCCACAGAGAACGTCCCAAGTGCATTAAGTAACATATTCAATACAGTTTAACAGCATTTGTACTCCTTGGCTCTTAGGGAGTTACAATCTCAAAACACGGTGTTTCTTTCATGACCTCCTCAATGGCAGCTGGTGTTTCTTTCATGCCCTCCTCAACGGCAGCTTGAACCCTAGGGCGTCTCCACCATTCATCTTGTTCCTTTATGTATAGTTGTGATTTTAAATCACTCCTAAGTCAAAGTGCATGGCCTAATAATCTTAGCTGTAGGGGAGGAAAAAAAAAAGGCATAATTTTGGGCACTCAATCAGTTTATCCCTTTATATCAAGAAAAGGCCATAACCCTGATGCAGATAGGAAAAGTTGTAAACCATGTTCTGAGAATGTCTCGTGTGTTTTACAGTTGCCTGAACAAAGAAGCCATGTACTACCAGCACATGCGCCTTATGGAGAGCCTCTGCAGACATCTCTCCACATGTGGTGACCAGGACATCTGTCAAAGAGCCCAAAGAATAAGAATTTATAGGGGCATGGGCATTGCTTAAAGATAGAAAGGCCCTTAGAATTCATGTAGTCCAGCTACCATATTTTACAGGTAACAAAACCAAAGTTCAGAGAAAATAAATGGCTCGCCTCCATTTCCAGAGCCTATAAGTACCAGACTTGAGAATTCAGGTCCATTTTACTCTTGATGCAGCATTTTTACTTCTATTTGATGCAGCCTCTCAATAAAAAAGATACACTTTATTCATTGAACAAAAAATTTATTTGAGAAGTGCAGGGATTATAGCAGTGAATGGAAAAAATAGTAGACAAAGTCCCTATTCTCTTAGATGGAGCTTACATTCAAGTGTAAGGGGAAAAATCCTAGAATTATATAAACAAAATAAATATCTGATGTATGTCAGGTGGTAGTAAGAGCTCCAGGGAATAATAAAGTAAAGGGATGAAGACAGTGGAAAGATATTATTTTATATCAAGTGGATGGTGCTGAGGTGAAATGTAGGCAGACACCTGGAGAAAGAGATGAAGCAAACCCTGGAATTATCCAGAGGTAAAGTATCGCAGGAAAAGAAACAGAAAGCGAAAACATCTTAGGGCAGGAACGTGCTAGGCTTGTTCAAGAATTAGCAAGAAAGCCAGAGAGGCTGGAGCAGAGACGACAAAGGTGAGTTATGACAGAAGATGATGTTGGAAACATAATGTTAAGCATGTTATTTAAGCCTTTGGCTTTTTTTTCTTTCTTCTTTTTTTCAGAGAGAGTCAAGTCACTGGAAGGTTTTGGGTAGAAAAATGTCAGGATACAACTTCCATTTCCAAGTGTCCCTCTGGCTACCGTGTGGAGAACAGGCAGCTCCCGAGCGCTCCAGGCGAGAGGTGATGGTGGCTCGGATTAGGGTAATAGTGGTCAAGGTAATGAAAAATTGTGGGGTGTATTTTAAAACCAGGGGCCGAGAGATTTTGCTGACGGACTAAATGAAGGCCATGAGAGAAAAATAATCAGCTATTTTAGCCTGAGCAGTTGGAAAAAGGAGTTGCTGTTTACCAGAATGGAGAAGACAGTGGGAGAAGCAGGCTTGGAGCAGGGCCTGAAGGGTTCGCTTGGACGTGATCACCCTGAGATGCTGGTTAGATATCCTAAGTAAATACTGAGGAGTATTTGTTCTTATAAGTCGAGAGTTCAAAGGAAAAATCATGGCTAGAGAAATACGCTTAGAAGTTGGAATTCTATAGATATATTTAAGGCATGGGGCTGTACAAAATAATCCAGGGAGTGTGTACAGGGAGGAAGTGGAATGACAGGGTGCGAAAGGGAAGGGACGAGCAAGACTGGAGGCTGAGCCCTGGGACACTCACTCCAATCATTAGTTATTAGGGAAAATATAAAGGAGGATCTAGCCCGGCCGGCGTGGCTCAGCAGTTGAGCATCGACCTAGGATCCAGGAGATGGCAGTTCGATTCCCGGTCAGGGCACATGCCCCGGTTGCGGGCTCGATCCCCCATAGGGGCCGTGCAGGGGGCAGCCGATCAATGACTCTCTCATCACTGGTGTTTCTATCTCTCTCCGTCTCCCTTCCTCTCTCTGAAATCAATAAAGACATATTAAAAAAGAAAAAGAAAAAAAGAGATTATAAAAATTAACCAAGAAAAGTACGGCAACAGTTCCCTATCTTCTATTACATCTCACTTCACTCCACTCCACTTCTGTACCTACTCCCCAAACCCTGTCATCACTCAAAACTGTTCTGTTGTGTCATAAACACATCCCTCCCTCTGGTCACAATAGCCTATTCCCCCACATCTGTGCTCTGACTCGATGGGAACCTCCCGTGTATTGATTCCTCTATTTCACTGCCACCCACAAGCCCCTTTCTGTATTAATTTTCCTCCCCACCCAGCTCTTATTCCTCAGTCCACCACCTCAGTCACTCTCCTGTTTATAAGATCCTAGACTCCTTTCCCCCATTTTCATCCCATCAAGTGCAGAAAATCTCCAGTCCTGGATGAAAATTATTTGCCTAACCTATACCAGCAGCTTGGTTACTGAACATGGATCAAGTAAAATCACACAACAGGAAAGACTTGCATTATTATAAATTAGTGATCAGCAGCCGCAAGTGGCCCTCAATACTAGCCGGTAATGTTTCCTATCCAGATTGTTTTCCCATTTTCCACAACGTACATTTTCAAAAATGTCCACTCTTTGACTTGTTAACCACAAATAAAGAATCAAAATTTAAAACCAGCGTAACCTTTCTTTTCTTAATTAATTTTTTATGGATTTTGAGAGAGAGAAAAGGCGAGAGACACGCTGATTTTGTTGTTCCACTATCTGTGCATTCATTGGTTGATTCTTGTAGGTGCCCTAACCTGGATCGAACCCACAACCTTGGCATATCAGGACAGTGCTCTAACCAACTGAGCTACTGGGCCAGAGCCTTAACCTTTCTTATTTTAATGAAACAGTAAATGGCTCTGCCTACAAAAACCAAAAGCCACCTCCCCCACCAGTGTTTCCCACATCCACGAACATCTCCACTGACCACCTCGCTGCTCACCCGCAGTCTGGCATGCCACCTTTAAATCCTCTCTGCTACCTCCTGATTCAAATCAATGATCGAATCCATAGATTCTATATGACCAGCATCTCTTGATTTGTACATTTCTTTCCATCCCCACTGTCACTAACTAAATCCAAGTAGCCAGCATCTTGCATCTAACACAAGAACCCTAGCTCCCTCTTTCTACACTATAGACAGAATATTTTAAAATTATAAGTCCGATTATGACATACACAATTCCCCTTGATTTAACCTTTCAATGACTGTCCATTGCATTTAAAATAAAGTAGAAAATTCTTAATATGGCCTACAAGGCTCCCAATAACCTGTTTCTTTTTACCTCACCTGCCACTATTCCCCTTTACTCTGTATCATATTAGGCTTCTGTCAGTAACTGGAGGAAAACTTTCTCTCTCTTTTTCTCTCTCTTGTCTCTAGGCCTTTAACTTATTATTTGCGTTCTACCCTCTCCCCACCATCACTACCATTAACAGTCTCCTAAAATACAGTCAGCTGAAATATCAACTCCAAAGGATCCCTTTCCTAACTAGGCAAAACAAGTTAACACCTGTACTTCCCCTTCAAAGTTTTTGCTGCACACACAATTATTGGTTAAATGTCTGTGTACCTTACCTGCTAAGATCCATGGGGGTAGCTTTATATTCCTATCACCATTATATCCCTAACTCTTACTACACAATATTTATAAACTGACTTGAATTTAATACCTATTTTACCTTAAATATATTTATCCAAAATTGAGGAAACAGTGAAATCATCTGAACATTTGACTATTGATACACTATTATCTGTAAACTTTCAGAACTTCACCTCCATTTACTAAAGAAAATGACAATAGAAATCTAGATTTATCTAACCATTGTTTTACCTTTAGCAATTGCCAACATACTTCAAAAGCGCTGCCTAAAGAGAAAAGCTGAGTGGGGAGCTTTGAAGTTTATGGTATTTCTGAAGAGTACAGGACAAAGAGAAATGATCTGAGAAAGACTGAAAGATGGTGTACCCGAGGAAGGGAAAAAGAAAGGCAAGGAGTAACTGTCTTCCTTTGGTGTATTTTACTCAAATCTCTTACATGCAAACCCTTATTTCCACCTGGTGGTTTTTAACAGCAAACAAGTGACGATTTATATTTTCCATGTATACCAAGTATTGCTTCACCTAAAGTGAATCCCTTCGACACGCAAGAATGATAAAACATAAGTTGTTTATGTAAGACATGGTGCCTGTGTGCATTGTTTTGAAAAATTTAAAGAAATACTCAACTATAAAAATACACTCAATAAAGTTGGCATTCCCTTCACTTGTCCAAGCTTATAGATTCAGTTTTCTGAAGATCTGAACCTGATATTTTAGTATTGTTTCCATGGCCTGTGAACATGTGGCATAAATTTCAACACAGAGGCCACAAACCATTTTCCTGAGAACACTAATATCCCAAACATGTTAATAGATGTTCCATCAAAAATAAGAGTTTCCTGGTCAAAAAAAAATTTTTAAGAAATCCTTAATATACATACCTCTTAGAGGATAATGTTGCCTGTTCAAGTTAGAGAATGCACTGTCTCACAGATATACTTAAAGATGAATCCATTTTCCTCACAAACCACCCACTAAGATCTCATATGACACTAGTATTCATCCATAGGCCTGAACAATTGCTGGCTTCAACTATAGTCATGATTTCCATAGTTTGACACATAAACTTATTCACATTGTTTCTTAAAATGCATAAACATATAAAAGGCAAAACTATAGCTCTTCATTAATCAACTGAACTAAAACTTGAGGAGTTCAATAAGGTCAGAGAAGAAACCCTAAAGGCTAGGAAATCAAGTGAATAAGACACATTAGCCCCAACTATTATCACGCTCAGCTTAATTTACTCTGGGTTTTATTTCCAAAAGCAATTAAGATATATCTATGTCACCCTGAATTCTTCTCTTGGGGATATTCCAACTTTCATATGGTGTGCACACCTCTAGGTAATTATTCTCAAACTTAGTGTTTATTAGGCTCACTTGGGGTGCTTATTACAAACTGCAATTTCCTGGGATCGGTACCAAAGTTAATGAATCAGAATTCTGGAGTGTAAAAGTCAAGATTTTGAGTTTTTAACAATTACCTTAGATAATTCAGGAAATTCTTTCTCTAGAACTTTAATTTCTTTGAGTCAGAAACTTGATTTCAGGTGCTTATAGTTATCAGAGGACTTCTCCAGCACAGTTTCAGACTGCCTAAATCTACCTGCTTAAACTGATTAAGCTCAAAAAAAAGAAAGTCTAGGTAAGCCATTCTAGGTGCACTACACTAGGAAGATATAATATTTCCTCTGATGTTTCGGCTTCTTCTTACTCTGTACAACTAAGACAAAAGAGAAAAGGTAACACTATGAAATTGTCTTCTAAACTATTAGCAAGAAATTACATAACTGTCCTTTTTTTGCCATCAGAAAAAAGTATCTTTCCTCTTTCTGAAAAAAAGAATGAGAAACTTTTCCTCCACATATTTATTCAACCACTAACTTTGACACTAGTAGCTTAGGTTGCCTTTATCAACCAAATTCTCTAGCCTCTGTCAAAAATACATGCTGAAACGGTAGGAAACTTGTCCAAGCAAGACATTCTGGGCCCTTTTCACCCTGCCATTTTAACGTACCACTTTGACTGGGAATACATTTTGGTTCTTCTGTTTGACACTTCTGTTTATCCTTTGATACCCCACCAGCGTGAGCATTTAGTATAAGGTACACAAACTAATTAGGAGAATAGGAATCAACTGCATAAGGATAAAATGAACCCAGAAATCTAAGTCATTCTGAAATAACAAGGAAATGGCTCTTGATTTTCTCAAGATTTGACTAAGAAACTAGTACAAATTATTTTCTAATTCAATTTATCCAATAACACTCACTATTACTGATAAGAATATCTAATAGAAAACAAAATTGACAGTGCCTGAATTGCAAATTGTAAATATTCAGATTGCAAACTTTGAACTTGATAAAATGTGCTTGAGAAAACAATGTCCCAAAGGAAAACTCACAACTGAAGATATAATCTCATTGTGGGGGGAAAAGTCCTCATTGTATTTAAAACTTCTTTGTATGGATTAAGTGAGGAAGAGAAATTATTTTGATGAAAAACTTTCAGTATATAAAAATAATTTTTAAATTAGAAATCATTAAGCTCTACTGTAGAAGAAACTAAGATGTTACATTTTTCAAAGAAAATTTTTCACTATTGATTTAATTCTGAAGAAAAACATTGTCAATTACAGTATAAAGTCAACATGTCCTTATAGTTAAAACTGTGAAGTTAGAACACTTATTGGGTTAAATGTCAGGGTACAAGTATCCTACACTTACACAGTGAACATTTTAATCAGAATTTCCCAGCACAAAATTTTTCAGCGTTTTAAAATAGAAACTTAAAATGGTCTAATTGAGCACGCAGTTCAATATGGCAGATTGAATACATTGACCTTTTCTCACTTTCAAGATTTATTGAAATGGGTGGATATATATACCCATATGAAATGAAACTATAAGGCAGTAAGTCAGGTTAGATGTCCAGAGAAATCCTCTCACTTTAGAACAGAATAAATGCTGAATAGAACTGTTTTAATTCTTTTATATGTTTGGCTGAGTAAAGAAGAAAGAAAATCCTCAGGGCAGAAATGAAAAGAAAGCAAAATTCCAGAGAGGTAAGCAAGCTCTGAACCTGGCATGTATCCTAGGGGCAACTACCGATCCAAGGGCTCAGCGTAAGTTTTTACAGAAGACAGACCTGGGCCCTGAACAAGGTGAGAGAGAAAAATTGGTCCCTGTAAAGATAAGAGATCTAAATGAGACACCTGAACAAAAGTAGGACCCTCTAAAAACTGTACCAAAAAAAACATCTCCTAGAGTGAGATCGTGGTGAAGCCTATATGCTTTGGCCTTAACTCTTGAATAGGAAAAAAATGAAAGGTAAAAAAAGAAAGAAAGAAAGAAGTCTCCATGGAGAATTCCTAAATACAAGTCTACCCTCATACTGGTTTGGGGCCAAAATTTATATTACCTATACAGACTTAAAACTAAAAATGATTAGAGTGGTCCCAGCTTTGTGAAGCCCAGAGCTTGGCGGAAGTAAACACCTAACAACCCAGGCCTCAAATAATCCCTCCGAGGAACATGAACAGTTTTTAAAAAATTACTAAACTTCTAAAGAAGCAAGCTACCAAAAGAGTAAAAAAACAACAACAAAAAACAACAACAAAAAACACCTCCACAGATATAAGGATATTCATATGTAAAATATAAAATACTTAAAACAATAAAGGAGAGGTTGAATGTATAATGAAAAAAATAAGACTATTAAATGTGACCAGGCAGATTTTCAAGAGAACCAAATAGAACATTTAGAAATATTAAATATAATCATTAAAACTTAAAATGGCAGATTGAATATAACTACAGAGATAATTAGTAACATGGAAGACAGAGCTGAAAAATGTACCCAGAATGAAACACAGAGTGGTAAGTTTTAGACTATACAAAGTAGAGATTAAGAGACAAAAATATACACTGAGTTGGAATTCCTAGAGGAGAGAACAGCAGGAATAAAAGGGCAGCACTATTTGAAGAGTTAATACCAGAGAATGTTTTCCATAAATGAATCTTAAATAAAAGTTATATTTCAGGGATCATTCTAGAAAAAACAAGAACACAAAGAGTAGAACATAAGGCACAAGAAACAGTGGCAGCTAAGTATCACTAGAAAAACAGAGGAGTAAAAGCAGCTCATAATAAACTAAGAGACAATCCATTTGACCTTGACACTTGGAACAGCAGTTATGTACAATTCTTTTGGCTTTTGGCCTTGCATCGTCCAATCAAGACAGTTTGATCAACTTACTTAATCACACACAGTTACTTGGGTTAGTTGTTTTCTTTCCGATCCGGTTAGGTGATTCATTTCTAATAGTTAGGTCAATCGTTTAGTACTTGTATTCCATATTGGGGTTTCACCTGCATTCTAGTTGGTTTTCATTGTTTATTTGGGGATGAGGGATACATGAAATATTACTATGGTTCTAAGAGTCAGAGTTACACACACACACACACACATGAACTCAGAGGAGTGTATCACATCCCTGCTACCAGAATCCCCTTCCCTTCCTCCCATCCCTTTCCCACTAACCCTCTGTAAATAACCAATTTCTTTCATTTTCTACTTCGCCTCCTTATATTTCCTTTGCACAAATAAGCATATATCTGTGTGTTTGGGGATCCCCTTCTTTCTTATATGAAGAGTAGAATATTATAGATACTCTTCGACCTTTGCTTTTTTTTTTTAACTAAACAGCATATCCCGTAATTCATACCATATCGATTCATAGCCAGCTTCCTCTTTTTTTAAACAGAGCACAGTATTTCATGTGGAAGTACCATGGCTTTTTCAATGACTCTCCCATATATGAAAATTTTAGTTGTTTCCAATATTTTACAATTATAAACTCTAATAAGACTACTTTCAGTAATCTTCATATCCCTAGAAAATTTTCCATTTCATTTAGATTTTCAAAATTGTCTACCAATATGACAATGGTTTTTCCTCCTATTTCAGTGGTTACTTCCTTACACAGCTTATTTTGTATATTTGTATTTTTCAATTTCTTTCTTCAGCAAGTTATCTAGTGTTTTATCTATTTTTTTAATTTATTTTTTTAAACAGGATTTTTATTTAAATCATTCTGGATTCTCTAAACTAAGACTGTCTCTTTAAAACAAGTCTGCTCCTCTAAATCACGTGGCTGGTCCTTAAATGGGGTGTATTTTGAAATCCCTTTCCTGCAGCACTGCTCTGACCTACCCAGGTGCATTTAGAGTATTTTCAGATTTAGGATGGATTTCACCTTCCTAGTAGTGGTTGTTTTGACTCTCCCTCAGGCTCCCACTTCAGCATCCCTCATCTGTCATCTTAGTAATTTTTCTTGGTTGACTTTGCTCTCAGCGAAGCTCGTTGGCAGCTGGCTAGGGGTGGGATTTTACAGGACCCTGGTGCTAGATGTTTTTTTCTTTTTGCTCACAAGTTTAAATAATAGCATTTTTGTAACTGAAAAGTAAATCATATATAATTTCAAATAAACACCTATTTTCATATTTTTACGTTAAAGTAGCAACATGTGTAATGTGTATAATGTATATAATAAGGCAATAATATTTAATATGTATATGTAGCATGAGATAAAGTAATAGCATACATGCATAAATATGTAATATATAAATATGTGTATAACATCTTTAAGTAATAACACATGTGTGTAATGGAAAATTTTTTTTATCTGCTATAGCTGTGTTCTCAGTAGGCTCTCTAAAAAGTTTGTCTCCATAACTTACATGCTGTTTCACAGTATGAATTTTTCAATTACTATTCTCTACCTTTCTATGTCAATACATTTTCATTTCCTCTAATACAGTCCATATTCAAATTGCAACTAATTGTCCCAAAAATGTCCTTTGAACTGCTTTGTCCAAACCAGTACACAACTCGGGCCAACATATTACATTTGATTATAATGTCTCCTAAATTTTTATGTCTTTTAATCCAACACAACTCTGTTTCCCCTCATTATTTCCTAGGAGATGGACTTGCTGAAGAGGCCAAACTAGGAGTCCTGCAGCGTGTCTTACCTTCCAGATTTGTCTGACTGCTACTCTGGGTGGCTCTGAGATTGTTCCCTCTCTCTCCTGTATTTCCTGTCATCTCTCTCTCCCTAACTAGATGGCAAACTTCTAATTACCCATGACTGTGACCTGTTCATTTTTGTATCCCCAACAGCAATACCATGCCAGGCCCAGCCCATGCTCACATCTTTTTGTTTGTTTGTTTTGTTTTAATAAAATATGTATTGAATTGACCAGTGGTAAGGATTAATAGCAAGACCTGGCATTAATGATTTCTATGGTCTAAAAAGCCTCTCTCTCTCTGGCACAGACACACACACAACAATAGCAACAACAACAAGTAGGAAATACCTTTTGAAACTACAAGAAAAGAGTGATGACATATGACTCTGAGGTAGGCGGGAACCTGGTAGAACAGTTAGGAAAATCTCCTGAAGCAGAAAGATAATGGTAGTGATTACATAGTGTCAACGTTGCTATTAAAAGAACAAACGGGGTGTTTTCCACAGCATTGAGCATAAATGTTTCCAGAAATCATGCATCATTTCATCAGAGGAAAGTCAGATGCAGATGCCGAATGGAAATGATACACAAATCTATCACTTATTTGAGAAAGCTGTTATGAAGTTAATAGTAATGATGAAGACGGCAGTGCCCTTTGTTTACAAATGAAGCACACCAGTAAGGAGGCACTCACAGTAAGTGTCCGAAATCCTGATTCCAGCTCCCTCACCACTGTATGTTATTTTCAATAAAACATTTTACTTCTCTGTGCCTCTGACCTCCATCTACAAATTGTAGACAGTACTTTGTCTTAAGTAGGCCTGCTGGCTTCTTGAATCAATCAAGCCTCATCTCTCATGGTAGACAATGAAAGGACGGTCTTCTTGTTGGGTATCTTTGTCTTAGGCCCCAGCTCTTAGATCATGACATTCATCTTTTCTAAGAAACTTTCTCAGGGGACTTTTGGAGACTGTCCCTACACTGCCATTTCAGAGACTCAGGGCTTAGTTTTGTTACAGGAATTGGTGACTTTCTTACTTGAGTTTCCTAATGACAGAAGCTTAAAACAAAGATAAGGATATATAAATTTAGCTTGTTCTGAAAGTAGGTATCAAATACATTCTATTCTCTTACTTTTGGACAAGATAGAACCTATGAAGAGGTCCTCTGAACTTTTATTAAATAAAAACTGTTTCTACTGTAATTTCTTCCATTTCTTCTTTAGATTATAATGTGTAATACTGGTTATTCTGATAAGATACTGTGTAAAATATAGTAATTTATCATTTTGATTGTGTTTTCATAATTTCTCAAAGTACCTTCCATTATGAATCTTGTAGGCTATAATCTATACTCAACTGACCTCTTATTTTTATATGATATCGATGAATCTGATTTCCCTTAAGGATATAGTATATTTTTTCTACTCTTGCTTACTGTTTGTTTTTAAAACTTTGTTATAGAATTTACTTTAAATATTAAAAAACTGATGGTAACACTGAATGCTACATACTATTCCAGAGAGGGGAATAAAATTCAAATCAGATACGTGACTTAAAACCAAAAGAATAATGGGAAAGGCTGTTCTTAAACAAAGCAGAAAAAATTCAATATAGTTGTTTCTCTGTTCCAGAAAGTTAACTGCAAATCCAATGTCTTCCATTATATCAAGAGGATAGCAGCACAAACACGGGTGAAGTACCAAAGCCAAATACCCTCTAAGTGCACGCTGGACAACACCACTGCACAAATGGACAATTTCAAATCGTTATGCAACTTGGTCTCTTTATTCCAGTCATACGTCATCTTAAATAGTGACAATGTTCTCCTTGAGAGTTTATAAAGGCTATCTTTAACATTAACGGTAACCACTGGGCTTTCTGTAAGCACTGTCATGTTAAAGGTCTCAGTGTTCCTTGGGATACAATACTGCTAACCACCCCCAAAGGGAGGCTCCCCACAATTTGAAAGAATAAGCTGTACATAGGGTGTCACTTCAGGGGGACTTCAAAAGGAAAAGAAAATGAAATTCACATGTTTTTGAATTACCAATAAATGTCAAGTAGTACGTATTTTTTCATATATTATTTATTTTGATTTCACAACAACACTGTGAGAAAATTGAGGCTTGAAGTGGTTAAGTAATTTACCCAGAACCATACAGCTAGAAGAAATGGAACCAGGATTCAAGCCAGGTCTGCACGAGGAGTCCATGTTCCCTTCTCCAGGTCATGCTGCATTGCTCTAAGGCTCTTTTTTTAAATTGAGGCATAATTGACATGCATTATATTAGTTCCAGATGTACAACATAATGATTCAGTATTTCTATATATTGCAAAGTGATCAGTACAGTAAGTCTAGTTAATAGTTAACATCCATCACCATACATAGTTACAGATTTTTTTCCCTGTGATGAGAATTTTAAAGGTTTACTCTTAGCAACTTTCAAATATGTAATACAGTATTATTAACCATGGTCACTATGTTATACATTACATCCCCATGCCTTATTTACTTTATAATTGGGAGTCTGTACCTTTTAACTCCCTTTACCCATTTTGCCCACACCCCCAGCGACAAGACTCTTATTCCCTAAAATATGTCACCTGGCTAAGAAGCAGCCACTACCCCTCTTCCATCCCCCTTTCTGCGTACCTGAAATTCTTACCTTCATTATCCTGATGGAGAAGATCAGAAGACAAAGGCTTTACAGAAAGATTTGTTACCCTGAAGGGCAAGAGCGGCTTGTCTTTGTGATATCTTCTCCACAGCAAAAGTGAGTTGATCATACATGAAAAACCCTTGCTTTAAAAAATGACAACTTTGGCTCATATGATTGAACAGATGAGATTCATGGGGCTGCATTAAGATATCAAAAGTAAGGGATGTCACAAAGAGAAAGCAACTGAGGATGAGCCATTTATTCCCTAACAGGCTGGGGACAGATATTAGACAGTGACTGAAGAAGGCAGACCAAGGGGCAGGAATTGTAGAAAGGTGGAGAAGACAAGAAGACAGGGCCCGGGAAATATGCCAGTTCTGACCAAGGGGCAGGGGTAGAACTTTACAAAAGTAGAAAAAGGGATCACAGAAGCACTATGGGAAAAAATTATTTTTAATAAAATACAAAGCACATCAATAACAGCAACCTACCCCAACTACTCCATACTTTTCTTCTCTTGGAGACAGAATTACCATTTTAGAGTAACCCAAGCCAGAAATTTAGGAGTCAATCCAGACTTTTTTCTCTCCCTCAGATATACATCCAGTCAACTACTAAGTCCTGTCAGTTCTATCTCAAAGCATCTCTCCAACCTTCTTCTCACCTCCATCCCATTAGTACATCTTGATTCAGGCTTTCACTATTTTTTTTTAATATATATATCTTTATTGATTTCAGAGAGAGGAAAGGAGAGGGAGAGAGAGAGATAGAAACATCAATGATGAGAGAGTCACTGATCAAGCCTGCAACCGGGCATGTGCCCTGACCTGGAATCGAACCCCAATCCCCTGGATCCTAGGTCGACGCTCAACCGCTGAGCCACACCCGGCCGGGCAGGCTTTCACTATTTTTATTTGAATTGTTAAGATGCTTCCATACTGTGAAGGCATCCTTTCTAATATGCAAATTTTATCAGTTTACTTTCCTGCTTAAAATCCTTTAGCCATTCACCCTCACCATCTCTTTCAAGATAAAAATCACAACTTCTGAACTTGATATACAAAGCCCTTCTCATTTTAGTTTCTACTTGGCAATACACACACACACACACACACACACACACACACTACAATGCAGTCACACAAAATTATTTCTGCCTCCTTGGGCATAGCACACGGACCTTTATCCATGTTCCTTTACTTGAAATGTCAGACCAACTCCACCTCTTCTGCTTATCTTTTAAGGCTCACATACCTTAAGTAATATTTGTGCTTGTTTTTATTATATATTAATCTCATCAAATTATAACTATTTTAACATGAATACATGAGTGACTGAAAAAAATCTAAAGTCCTGATTCTGTCATTAACTAATCCCAAATCACTTAACCTGTCAGAGTCTCCATTTCCTCAGCTAATCATAACTGCCAAAGGTTAAGCTACATCCCAAGGCAAAAATCACTGCATGTAAACACTCTAGGGGACAGTACTTCTTTTCAGAAGTCCTTGGGAAGAATTCCTTGAGAATACCTTTAATCAATCCTCAGTCCCCCTCTACAGCCAATGCAACTCTCAGTCACTATGTTTATTTCTTTTCATGCATATTGGTTGCTACTACCTGAACATACTAATAGCAATTTCTACCCAACGTGAACATGGGATACTATACACAATAGCAATTTCACATATCTGCACATAACAACACAGAGAAACTTACTACAATTCTCCTCAATATATAGCATGCTAAATTCTTCTCTTTGGGAAAACAAACGGGGCCTCTTTGAATGAGAAAACCTAGAAAACTTAGGGTCTTGGGAAACTTAGTTAATTTAGAAATGTTAGGAAACATGACCCTGATTGCTCTGACAATGCACTTTCTGCAAAATGTTTCTAGTTTCTGATTCTTCCCAAGCCTTTATCTGAAATCTTGGGTCATCCTTTTTAATACAAGTCCTGTTTTCTTCCATGTTTAATAGAACCACCTTCATTTAGTTTTTCAAATATCAACTGTTATGTGTCAAATTCTCTAGAAACAGAACCCAAGAGGACGATTAGTACGATGCAATTTATTGAGGAAGTACTTTCAAGAGTAACCAGTAGGAGAAACAGGGCAACATTAGGGGGAGGGAAAGGAGCTTTGCAAGAACATGTTGGATTCAAGCAAAGATCTGCTACAGCCCTATCAGTCTTACAGGGGACGCGGGACTGCTTCAAGTTTAGGCTGCTTGGATGTCCCAAGGTTAATGGTTCTAAGGAGGTTATAAGTGTGAGACATAAGCTCACTGAACCTGCATCAGATGTGGGCACAACAGGAATACTATGCAGCCATAAAAAAGAAGGATCTCTTACCCTTTGAGACAGCATGGAGGGACCTGGAGACAATTATGCTAAGCGAAATAAGAAAGGTAAGTACAACACGACCTCACTCATATGTGGAATCTAATCAACAAAATAAACTGACGAACAGAATAGATCCAAAGACATGGAAGCATGAAACAGACTGATGAATCTCGGGGGGGGGGGGGGGGGCAGAAGAGATTAACCAAACTATTTATATGCACATATGTATAATCCATGGACACAGACAATAGTGTGGTGAAAGCCTGGGAAGGGAGAGGGGTGGAGGGGGTCAATGGGGGGAAATAGGGGAACATCTGTAATACTTTCAACAATAAAGATAAATTTTTTAAATTTTTAAATAAGTAATAAAAATCCACTTTAACGTGAAAAGAAAAAGAATTCCCAGGTGATCTGTGTGGAGCACCAATAGCCATCCACTTTTCATCTCTAATCATACTTCATCAGACCTCCAACATCTTCATGTATCCAGCAGATACTCAACAAATATTATGCAATAATGATAAACTATATTCAATCAAGCCTCAACTAATAGAAGAATGGAACCCCTTCAGTAAGTGTTTAATCAGTTATTGCTAATTAACTAGACAGCACAATCAGATAACATTTCAGAGTTTAAATGGCACTTTCAATACATACAAATACAGCAATGTCCATAAGATAGGGTGTCTTCTCTGATATCTTCCTCTAAGTAAGCCTAAAAATTTAAATTCTCCCATCACATATTTCCACTTAATTCTACATAAACTAAGGTGATATGTGGACTTTCTAAGAGAGCCATGGTCTTAGAAATATAAAACGAATTCTAAACTCTAGTAAACTGAGAAAAAAATGAGATAGTTAAGTAAATTTGGAGTTATGATTTACACTTTATTAAGATAAAGCTGGCTACTGCACTTATGAGTTTAAAAAACCATACTTCTATCCTAGAATGTACTTCAAATTGCTACTCATAGTTCCCTTAAATTGAAGATATATCTTCTCTATCACCAAATCTGAAGTAGCTTAAAAAACATATTTAAAAAATAGTAAAATACTCTGTTTTGGTTCATAAATAAATGTAGTTTAAATATACTTGCATTTATTTGCAATCTCTAGGCCCAGAAATTCAAATTAAAGGGTCTATTAATTAAAATGACACCTCAAGGAAAGGCAGAGTCGAGACATTCACTAGAGCTTCTACGGATGGATAAATAAAAGTGTAAAGAATCACTGCTCAGAAAAGTGGCTTAAATTGTGGAGAGGGAATAAGAAAATCAGAATCTGATTGTGGCTATTACAGACATAAGCAGTAAATTTAATTTTAGAAATATTTTTAAAAGTTGAACTCTACCCTCTTACATCGACAGAGATTGTATTCTCACTCAATTTCCATAATCTGCCACAGGCCTGGCACATAGTGGTAGCTCACTGCATGTTCTTTTAACCAATGTTGTAAAAATCAAGTATCTATTGGGTTACACTATACACAGGACTATGCTAGTCTTCTAGGAGACTACACATTTGATAAAGAGACAAGAGGTGCAGTACACCCACACACATGAACACATACAGAAAATAGTATCAAGTTTACAATTATTATATAATCAAGCACTACACTGCATAATTTATATATTAAGAGTTCAAAGGAAAGGGGAATGACACACATGCTAGAATAGGTGAGAAAGACTTCATAAAAAGATGAGATTTGAGTTGGAACTTGAAGGGTGAGCCAGATTTGGAATGAGGCAGAGAAATGACATGGACATTCTTCATGATTGTGACATACTGACTGAAAGAAGCACCCCTCCAATCTTACACTCCTCATCACTATAAGAGTGATGTTTTTAAAGTACAAATATCCACCCTCTTGAACCTACCCTTCATTTCCCATCCTCATTACTCTTATATCTCCCCTAATACACCAAGACCTTTTGTACACTCCCTGTCACCTTCCTCAAGCAATACATGCTACCTGGAGTGTCTGTCCTCGCACCAAATCCTAGTTCTAAGGCCTCCTAGAGACTAATTTTTAAGACCTAAGCCAAATATCCTTCATTAGCAAGGCCTTTTCTTACCTCCCCATATGGAATTCTGTCTCCACTCAAGTGGCCCCACACTATTCTGTCAGAATCTTATTATAGCACCTGTAATATGTCAAAGCATTAAATTATTTACATCTGTGTCTCTCATGACATTGCAAGCATCTCAAGGAAAGAGATATTTTATTCATTTTTTGGATTTTTAACAACTGGACATATAACAAGGGTCTTATAGATGTTTGGTCAGCAAAGAAATAATTGGAAGGAAACTAAAGGGAAGAAAGGAAAGAGGGGAGCCAAGCTAACTAAAGTAGAGAGAAAATTAAAATAACAATAATAATGAAAAGGCATATATTATGGAGAGCTTTGAATGCCAGGCTCAGAAGTCTGGGTTATTTAGGGTCCTGAATCAAAGCTATGGAATGATAAAGGGAGAAAAAAAGTAAGAGTAGCAACAGCACTGTGTGAAATCTAAAGAAAGGATTCTAAAGGAGCATGAGAGAGGAGGCTGATGCACTTGAATTTCAAAGGTTATGTTAGGAAAGATTCCCCTTTCCCCCATAGACTATTGGCCAAATTAATTGTATTGCCTGTAAGCTGAACTCCAGTTTAAAGAATCAATGGTACTTCTGGTGGGAATTTTTTTTTGAAGACATGAATTTATTTTCACTCCCTTTTGGAAGAAGAACACTGGCAATGAGTTTTCAAAATGCATAAATTCACACAGATGAAGAGAATGGAACGTGAGGCAACAGACACCAAACTTTAGATGCCTAAAAGCAACTGGGTACACTGTAGCAGATCTAGAAAGCTTGATGAAGGAATGAAGAGAGCCAAGAAACAACCCAATTTACCTTGCAGAACTTCCAAAAGCATCAAGAATTGCCAGTACTGAGTACCTCTCGAAGAGTAGACATAGGGCTAAAACAGGAGAATCTTATTGAAAACCTATCCAAGAAGTACCTATTTAGAACCTCCGATCCCTCCCTCCACTCTGTGTTCCAGATGACTTCTCTCCATCCTAGCAAAAATACGGAGATTCATTCTTTGCATGGAAAATGTGGGAGAGTTTTTGGATTAGGGGACACAGACAAAGGTGAGAATGAGATACCAGAGAGTAAAACATAGAAATTCAATGAACATTTGCATACCTCCACTCTTTTCCTTAATTTAACCACCAGAAGACCTTGTAACTTCCAGGAAAAGCACTGGAGGGTCCTTCTCTGCAGAGTGTGGTCAGCTCCAAAATAAAAGCAGAAGATGCTGACACTGGAGTTACCCCAGTTGAACAACTCAGCTAGATCACCTTACTATGAAGCCCTCATTAGCAAGTCCCAATGCAAGGCCTCTACCCAGGTTTTAATGCCCCAAATTTGATTGAGCAGACAACAAAGACCAAAGATCAATGAATATGTGATGGATCCTTCTAAAAGATAACAAACAAAAACTTGGATGAGGCAGAGATAAAAGAGAAAGAAAACTTCAGAAAATAATCATTAGTAGCCTCTGAAAGATGAGATCCTAGATTAGATGTTAACAATGCAGTTCAAAGAACAAAAATGATCTAAAACATGATGGCAGAAATCAAAAGTTGAGTAGAAAAATGAAATGAGAAAATCACTCAGAAAGTAAAGCAAAAAGACAGAGACAGAAACAGAGAAAATCAGATGACCCATCCAGAAGTCCAATATCTGAGTAATAGGACTTCTAGAAAGATAAGTCTGAGACAATAAAGGAAAGAAGATAGTAAGATAATTTAGGGAACTTTCCCAAACATAAAGGGCATGTGTTTCCAGACTTAAATAGAGCTCACCGAGTACCCAGCCAATGGACAAATATCCACATAAAAGATCATCATCATAAATTTCTAGAATACTGATGACCAAAGAATATCTTACAAGCTTCCTAGAGGAAGAGTGAAGGGCTTGGGGAGAGAAAGCCCACATAAAGAAGGAACCAAAATTATGACACTGGACTCAACAGCAACATTTGAAGCCAGAAAATAGCGAGGTATGTCTTCAAATTTCTGAAGAAAAATTCTTTGAAACCTACGATTCTATATCCAGCCAAAGTGTTAAATAACTGTGAAGTCATTTTCAGACATGAAAAATCTCACAAAATGTATCTTATATGAATCTCTTATAAAGAAGTTTCTGAATGCCCTGCAAAATATAAGAATAAACCAATAAGGGAGAAGAGATAGTATATAGGAAATAAGAGTTCAAACTCAAGAAGTAAAGAGAATCCTCAGGATGATGGTAAAGAAAAAGCCCAGGAAAAGGACTTGACATTGTCATAGAGTTTGAAATTAAGTTAATGATTGGTAACATAAAAAATAAGCAAATAAAAAAAATCAAGTATTAACTTCAGAGGAAAAAAAATAGTGGGGATATTAAAAATAATTAGATTATACTGTATGGCTTAGCTGTGTGTTAGGTTTGGGTACTTGTACTAACACACACACACACACACACACAATATTGATCTAACCAAATATATCCTTATGCAGAAGAAGAGGGCAGGAAGCAAAAATGCATGCACGTGTACTGGGTGGAGGGGATTTCCTAGGAAAGACAGCAATATCTCCACCCTCCAGGATGGGAAGTTAACAAATAATCCTCTTTAAAAACACTCAAAAAAAGATAAGAGGAATATGCATAAGTGTGTTACTTGGTGATACAGAGACACACAAAAATTTAAAGACTCAGCTATAAGAATTAAAATTGGCTACTTCTGGGGAGCAAGAGATGTCAGGAAGAAGGGCCAAAAGGTCACTATAGACCTGAACTTGTCAAAATATCTGAAACATTAAACTGTGCACATTATAACTCATATTTAAAAAGTAAAAACTTAATTTAAAATGATTGATAGAAACAACTATGTATCTAAATCCATAACAGAACACTGTGTTTGCACTGTAACTTGTAAAAACTAAACCTTACGGGTCACTGTTTCACCTGGAGGAATCAGTTCTGTTTAGGTGTCATGCTGTTACTCATTTTTCCCTATTCTTCTTCTCTGCCCAACCACCCTATATGCCCCAAAGCAAAAGGGAATAAAGAAGTGATTACCAGCTTTTAATCTTATAGTATCGTAGGATTTTAAGGCCAAGGCAACCTCATGTCTTGAAAACATTATTCCAAGACTTAAAGTAAAAATTGACATAAATTAAAACTAACTTGACAAAATTATTCCAGTGTTTATTGGTTTCTATAAACCAACCACACTAATCATATATTACCTATTTTTTTGTGTATATAATTACTGTAAACCCAGATATACTAAGGCCACTCTCCTGCATGAAGAGAGAAAAAAGGAAGTCTACAAATCTTTGCAATGTCACCTTCTCATAAAGTCATTATCACTTTTCCCTTGAACCTCAGGGGCATTCCATGTCTCCAGCTTTCATAATTCCCAGGTCTCATCTCATGGAGGTACCAATACATTTTGCTATCATGACAGCCATGTGCCAGGTTCATTATCTAATTTGAGTCTAACTTCTCTAAGGGTTGAGTATCATCTTGGTCTTTGGCTTAATTCTTGGTTAGCTAGTACTTTGCTGAGTAACTGCTAAATCATACCCAGGAGATGCCATATTTGACTGGTTTTCAAGGTCACTATTACCATGTCTCTCTTCCTCTCCTCTCTCCCTCCTTTCTTACATACACACACATTTATATATGCTCACAAATACTGCTATTTATTCCTCAAATACTTTTGACTAGTCTCTCCCACATTCCCTACATGTCTTAGAACAGAGGTTACTACAAAACAGAGAGAGAATTAACTCTTGTCCCTTCCTTTTTACAAATGAGAAAAAAAAAAAAACAGAGAAATGAAAAAATGTCTTTCCCAAGGATTATAATCCAGGACTTTGGATTTTCAGTCTAGTATTCTGCACCATGCTACCTATTTTGTTTTTTGGACAAAAATTTTGAGAATATGTTTTCTATTCACCATCCATCATTGAATAAGAGGCTTTTAAATATTATACATGAAATTTTTGTGGTATATATGTAATATATACTAAATTTTTCAGTACCCAGCACATAGGAGATGCTCAATTAACATTGTATAAAAGATTAAATATTTATTGAGTTTCTATTATGTGCAAGGTGTTTGCCTAGGCATTAAAGATTTGATTACTACTTTATTGATATTACAATCCAATATGTGGACAATGATCATCCAATTACCTTAACACATTTTGAAATAGGGCAGAGTTTATTTTGAATTTTTGTCTTTATTTTTCTTTTCCATTTTGTTTTCTTTTTTCCAAAATTCCTAACTTTTAAAATGATAGTCAAGTATAATCCTGTGAATTTAATATATTGAAAAATACTTATGAATATTCTTTCTAAAGTTTTATTAGTTGCTCATGTTCAAAAGAAGTAACTGGTTCAATCAACTTAAAATTATACTAGGTTTCTCAGAACAGTTTTGTTGCTGACTCAGTAATACTAGGTTTTCTCTTGGGAGATGACGTTGAGATATATGCACTCAACTATAAAGGAAAAGCTATACTTCTGCTTACAGCATGTGATTTAAAAATAAAAAGCCTTTTTAAAAATTTTTAATGAAATGTTCATGAAAGTTTCTAGATAGCACAATATCGACCCATCCCACACCCCAGCTCAGGCAGTGGTAAGATAAAAATTTCCCATGATGTTTTGTTAATGTGGCCCTGTTTGCTGTCCAAGACTGAGACCTTAATCTCCATGTTTAGTCACCCTTGGGATTCTCTACAAAACAAAACTGTTAATGAGCTAGCTAATGAGATTGTCCTTTCCCACTATTTATCAGCTTTTTACTGATCTATTTAGCTGCATTTGAGAAGCTGGGCTGTGACCCATCTTGCACAAACCACCAAACACCCATTGGAGAGTAATAGCTTTGGCTCTTTAGAAGCAGAAGCTTAGAGATAAAAAGAATCTGAATCTCATTACAAGCTGCCTGAGCTATCCGTTTAGTCATATCAAAGCCAATTTCATATTGCGGACAGGTTACAAGAAAAGAAGGAAAGCCACAGGCTCTCCACTTGGTGCCGTTTTCTGGGAAACCACAGTGTAAACAGGAGTCCTCTATCTTCATCTGTTGCAGCTCATCATAATTCCACATTCTTTTTTGCTCTTGTTTACACAGTGTCCTTGCTGAATAATGTTTCCCTTTCATTGGCATTTTTGCCATTAACACTGTATGATCCTTTAGAGTCTGAATTGCTTCAGACTGAGAAGTAACAGAATTTGCCCTTTTTGAAACATAATGATGAAGAAAGGGAATCATACTTGATACTGACAGATGAGAATTCAAGAGGAGAGTGTAAGCTCCCAGAGAACAAAGAAATATTTGTGGAATTATTATGAGTCAGAGGCCCAATTTGTTAAGTCTGAGTAAACCTATTACAGTGAGCCCTTCAAAGTAAGAGAACTGCAAATTGCTTATTCATGACAAAGAACATTATGAATTTCAATGGAGCAATTTATTCCTTGAGCATGTCCCAGTAATCAATGATCTCAAGCTTTAAAAAAAAAATTATTGAATTTATTGGGGTGACATTAGTTAATAAAATTATGTACATTTCAGGAGTACAATTCTATAATACTGTGTGTTTACCACCCGAAGTCAAGTCTCCTCCTGTCACCATATATCCCCACTTTACCCTCTTCTGCTTCCCCCCACCCCTCTTGTAATCACCAAACTGTGTCTATGAATTTTGCTCAATCCCTTCATCTTTTTCACCCAGTCCCCATCCCCCTCCCCTCTAACACCTGTCAGTCTGTTTTCTGTATCTATGAGTCTGTTGCTAATTTGTTTGTTTTGTTCATTAGCTTCCATGTATAAGTGAAATCATATGGTATTTGTCTCAAGGTTTTTTTGTATTTACAGAGACAGTATTCTTTCTTTTGCATCTATGAGCTCCAGGAGGGCAGGAAACATGTCTGTTTTGCTTCCTATGGCATGTCCTACTTCTGGAGCAGTGCCCAGCACACAGTAGCCGCTACATAAAAATGTATTGAATGTATATTCATTCACTGAGGTACTTGAAAACTTTGTGAAACAAAAAAAAAGATAGATATATACACACACACATATATACACACATATATAGTATACATGTGTCTGCGTGTATACACACTTCATCTTGTGCAATAAAATTTATTTCACTCACTCCTCCCATTCCTGGACAGTGTGTTTTCAGAATGTTTTCAAAGGACTTAGGAAACAGGGCATTTTCTAGAAAGTTTCTGGGTTCAGAATTCAGCATAACCTAAACTTCAAATTCCCATGTATAATATTTGGCAATTTACAGAACTTAATTAGTTTTCATTCTCTTGTGAAAAATGGTACCAAATAGGTATTCAATACACATAACTGTTAGTATTATTATTTGATGATTTTTTTTTTTCAAATGGGCAGGTGGGGAGGCAAGTTTTAGAGCAACCTGTTTCCTTTATACCACATGTATCCCCCAAAATGATGAGGTTTGAGAACAACTTTTTAGATTCCTTACCCTCTCCCGTCTCCTTTAGTTGGAGGCAGCGCTATTGTAATTGTTTGCCTTCTTGTCTATGACAACAACTTTCCTGATCTAGTTTATGGGCTTCCTCTTTTCCCCAACACTTTAAAATGTCAATAATGGCGGACTCATTATTCGGCCGAAGGCTCCTTTGTGTAAGTATTTAAAGGTGATGTAGCTACTATATATGTAGTCCTTACCATACGCCAGGCGCTGTTCTAAAGATTATTTTGTTTGACCCTCACAGCAGCTCTGGAAGGTATTATTACTGCCTCTCCCCCTCAAAGAATAAAGATGCTATAAGAATTATTAAACATAATGATATACACTGTATGTATGTAGATGATAGACAGACAGCCTATTAAATTGTATTATATATGTAAAGCACTTTGGATGGTGACTGGCACATAGTAAACACTCAATAAGCCTTACAACTATACTTCCTGCCTCTAAGGACTTCAAACATTATTCTAAAATCATAGGGAGCCAATAAGGATCTTTAAGCAAAGAAGTAACTTGATCGGATTTTTGTTTTACAAAAACTTTTCAAGTGACAGAACTATTGAAATGCAAGGCATTGTCAGACTAAATTAATAAGACATCTTAGAGAATATTTTAAAGAAAATGAGCTATTTGTTATTTTTTCATATATGTGTAACTAAAAAGGCTAATAATCACAAATAGATGTTTTAATGAGCATATCAGAATTATTTAAAATTAGCAAATAGCTTACCGTTTTTTTCAGATAAATAAAATGGATTTCTAGTAGTTAGCTAGACATCTCCTTTCTGATGAGAACTTTAGCCTGACCGTCTAAACTTCACATTTCAGACAAAGCTCTGAAACCAAAATAAACATGGCTTTGCTATCGGTATTCATCTGGTGCTGAGAATTTTAGCAGATAGCCACAGCTCCCTCACTGTCTGGTAGATGACTGAAAAATAATTGCTCATTGAATGTACATAGATTCAACTTAAGGAGGGATTGTACTCTTTGTAAGATAACGGTAGAATATTAACAACTTCTTGTTGACTTGCTCAGTTTTTTAAACAATAGCATTTCATCATAGCTAATTACTTCTTCCCTTTTTCTTATCTAAGTTTCTGTCTCAGAACTCACTACTCTGTACTTTATCTGAAATTTATACTAGATTTGCCATTTGCTCATTTAAAAATCAGCAAGTCAAACAACCTCCAGGAATGCAATTTCAGCGAGTTATTTAGTGAGAAGCAGATGAAACCTTGATCTTCAGATTATACAAAGGCATTGTTATCACACTAACAATTTACACATTTTCATTAAGTTGGCTTTTAACCTGATGTCTCAATGGGTAAAGTTCACCTTAGAATCCTTTTAATGAATAAATCTTCAAGCTCTAGGTACTTCAATGATGGGTGGTAATTAACATTAGATGAACAGAAAGAATTCTCTTTGCTCAACGAATGAGTCTTCAGCCTACAAAATTCTACCAAGGACCCAATATAAGGAGATTAATTTAAGCCTACTTTTTAACAAACCATTAACAAAACAAACTATGACTCCTCAAATTCAAAGGGGAAAATAATTGCTCTGTTCAGAGATGAGAGCAAGGTGAGCTTAGGAAAAAATGCATTATGAAAATCTGTGCTCTTTCAATACCAATCTAGTCATTATAATTTGTTCAAGAAATAATCACATGTCTAATGCGTGCACAGTGCTGAGCACTGTGGGGAAAACAAGATCAGTAAGACATGGACCCTGCTCTTAACTACCTCACAATCAACCAGAGGCAACATGCACAACCAATAATTGCTTAGCGTGGTTGTAATTATGCTGTACTGTAATTAGAGAGCCGACGGCTTAGAGGATGCTCTTTGCTAATAAAGGACAGGGTATGACAGAGGATATGTCACGGGGGAGAAAGAAACAAGGGGGGCCGGAGAATAAGAAACTTGAACGACTTCTGAACTGGACTAGGGGTGGGAGGTAACAGAAAAGCAAATAACAGAACAGAAAAAGGAAAAGGTGCCCCCCTACACCCCTTCTACATACACAAAACTCCACTTTCTCCCTCCTTTCCCCTATTAAGTGAGTAGGCACGGCAGAAGATTTCAAACTTATCTAGAGAGGTAAGTACACAGACTAAGGTATACCCAGTTTCCACCAAGCCCCAGCAGGACCACAGGGGACACCCACACCTGAACTCTCAGAGAAAATGACAAACCCCGACTGCATGCTAGCTGGCCCACTGCACAGGCCAAAGGGGAAGCCAGCTCAAAACAGCACCCTCGCTCTTAGCTTTAGGTTGGATTCCCCAGATGCAGACCCTGAGAACAGGGTTCACGTGAAAGTTATTTACTAGAAAGTGTGTTCCTAGAAAAAAAAGCAACTGAGCAGTAGAATAGTGGGACTTAAAAGAGGCCAAGCAAGGGTACAGCAGTGAGCACAATCTGACAGAGGGTATCTCTACCTGGAATCCACAGAAGGCCCTGGAAACAGTGCAGAGAACATCTAAGAAGTCCCTGTAGGGGCCCAGGAGGCTGGAGTATTTCTATCCCCACACCCTTGGGTCACTGGTGAAGAGCTGCCCCTGGTGGGAGGGGGAGCAGAAGGGAGGCATTTCCAGAAGCCCGAGGGCACGTCTCCCGCAGTCACAGGTGATGGCTGCTGGAAATCAAATGATAATGACAGGAGCACGGCCAGTGTCTGCTACTCTCTCTGCTGTGAGTGGTGAGGGTATCCAGCAGTGGGGTTTGTACGGAATGAAGAATCACAGTTCCTATGTTCGGTTTTCACTGAAACATACTAGTGCCAGTTTTCATATATATTTTTTGTTCATTAAACTTCTGTTTTAATAAGGGCACTGAGAAGAGGGTTGAGAACCCAAACTCAGATCCTATTTCAAATGCTCCCAGGACAGCAGGGAGGTAGGAAACTATGTCAGTAAAGGCAATTCTATTTATTTGTTCACTTAGTCAGAAAATGTTTATTGAACACCTATTAAATGTCACATATTCTCCTCAAAAAGAATAATTTAACTTGAACAAAACAGACAATATCCTGCTCAGCGAGGCGTGGTTGAGCAGTTGAGCACCAACCTAGGATCCAGAAGATCGGGGTTTTATTCCCGGTCAGGGCACATGCCCGGGTTGCGGGCTCGATCCCCAGTCCGGGGCGCGCAGGAGGCAGATGATCAGTGACTCTCCTATCATTGACGTTTCGACTCTCTCTCTCTCCCTTTCCCTTCCTCTCTCTGAAATCAATAAAGATATATTTAAAACAAATAAACAACAACAAAAAACAGACAATATTCCTATCTTCTTGGATCTTACATTCTATTTGTGAGACAGATAATAGACATACAAATACATTGATATGTAGCACAATATCAGGCAATGATGCAATTATTTTAAAAAACAAGGTAAAGAATCTGAAAGTGATGCTGGGAGTGCTATTTTAATTGTGGGTCAGAGAAGGCTTCTCTGTGAGGGATAAGTCAAAGGATATCTGAAGGAAAAGTGTTCCAGGTAAGTGGAATAGCAAGTAAAAGAGTCCTGAACCAGAAGAATACTTGGCATGTTCAAGGGACAGAGTATTTAGAAGTAGTGAGCTGGGGGACAAGGGTGGGGTGGTAAAGAGATGAGCTCTAAGAGGCAGTGGCGCTGGAGGCAGGGATTGTTTATGCATATTATTCCATTCATGTAACTCATAGAAGTTTCTACTGAGTTCTTGTTATTACTTAATGTACAGAATGGAAAGTGATTATCATCACAGAGGATTGTAAGAGAAATTACTTGTGGCAGGAGGTGAAAAAAGATCTCAGGAGGGATATGGCATTAAATTGAGCTTTACAATGATAGAATTTATATTAAAAGATATGGTAGAAGGAGCCTTGACAAGACGAGGAACTATACAGAAGTAGACATAGAGGCACAAAAACATTTAAGGTCAAGAAAGAACTGGGTCAAATTTAGATTGACTGGAGTGTGGAATAATATAAAAAGAATTTTGGACTCCATCCTAAATGCCAGTTTCCTAATCCAAACAATTCAGCATAATATAAAATTTGTATATCATTAGTATACTATCACTGCACCAATCTACCATAATAAATGTTATATTAGTAAACTTAATAAAAGAAGGATTAATAAATACATTAATTAGAAGGGAATGTTGGCTGATTAAAGAAAACCACCACCATGTTTTGTATATTTACTTCATGCTAATTGCTCTGATACATTATGTTTTACCAATGAGGAAACTGAGGTACAGATAAGCATAATTTAAAAA
The DNA here is from genome assembly GCF_964146895.1 of Miniopterus schreibersii. Lineage (NCBI taxonomy): Eukaryota > Metazoa > Chordata > Mammalia > Chiroptera > Miniopteridae > Miniopterus > Miniopterus schreibersii. The sequence continues at coordinate 27,353,121 of NC_138112.1, read as the reverse complement.
AAAAATACCTGACTATCACACAGCAAGTAAGTGGTGGAGTTTGAATTGTCTGACTCAATGTTATATGGCTCCATGGCCTGCATTCTTAATTGTTATATATACTGCCTTTATCAGATGGTTGGAAATTTATAACTGAACACATAAAGAAGGTTAATAGTCTACAAAGATTATTGGAAAAATCTGAATTTGCTTTTGCTTGCCTAAAACAAATAATACTAATTGAAGAGATGAAAGATCTGACTTAAGACTCTTAAGTTAAAGGAGATCTTCAGTCCAATCCACAAAAACCATGACAAGAGAGAAAAAGGATATTCACTTTGAGATTAAAAACATCCCCACCCTGCCTGGTATACCAGTATGAAAAAGACATCAGAGACCTGAGTAAAAATCTATAAATTTTTGTATAATTCTGTGGAGTTTCCCAAGAGCTTCCACTCAACAGAGAGTTGATCTTGACTCATTTAAATCTAAGCACTAGATGAATCCTATGATAAATAATGCATGAGAGAATAAAGCTTTGTTGTTAATAAAGTGGTTAAAATCATAGCCCCGAGTCCACAGGTACAGATTTATTGAGTATCAGTAATGTGCCAGCTACTGTTCTGAGACCCAGGCGTACAGCAGTGAGGATGATCCCCCCTCATGAAACGAACAGCATCAGGATCAGGGACAAAGGACTCGGACAATAAAAACATCAACAATTAAAATGCTTCAGTGAGAGCTGGTGATACATGTGAGAACAGAAATCAAGCCAGGAAGGGATATGGGGAATGTTGGGGAGAAAGACGAAGCCTTTATAGACCATGATTAAAAAATGATTTTTTTACCCTCTATGAGATGGGAAGCTATCTAATAGTAATGGACAAAGAAATTTATCTATATTATCTCATTTTATCCTAAAACTACCATGAGTTCATTATGAGTTAGGCAATAAAATTAACCCAGTTTCTAGATGAGGAAGTAGAGGTTTAGAAAGATTAAGGAATTACCTCAAGATTACCGTCTAGAAAATGGCATAACCAAAATCCAAAACAAGTAGCCTGATACCAGAGTCCACACTTAACACCCATGTTTATTGCCTAAGCAAGAACAGTGGTTGCTTTTCTCAGACAATAGCATCCAGGTGAAAAGAGCGCATCATCTCATCCTATTCAGTCTGTGCCACACATCTAGAAGGTCTATTATATGAGAAACTGTTGAAAGAACTAAGGATGCTTCAGTTGAAGAAAGTTAAGACTTGGGTGGGGAGAAATAATAGTATTTGAAGAGCTATCATGTAAAAATAAATAAATAAAAGGTTTATTCAGCCAGGTGTTCTCCAGTGGATGGAGCTTAGAACAGGACAGATGTCAGCTGAATGTAAGGAGAATTAGCAGAGACCCATTCTCTCTGTACTGAGCTCCTTGTCACAGAGCACGTGCTGACACAACAGGGCGTCATTATACAGAGGGTCCCTGCACTGGAGAGACGGTTTGGTTAGATGGGCAAAGTCCCCACCAACTCGAAGATCCTGTGATCTAATTTTCAAAGCAACTTTCAGCAGTTTTCAAAAACTTCAGAAAACAAGAGATTTAGAATAAAAACACAAAGTACAGTCTAGCAATTGAGAGTGTAGATTATGAACTCTGAAAAACTTCCATTCTGCCTAAAACAGTTATATACTAGAAACATAACCTTGGGTGAGTGACTCAACCTTTCTCAGCTTTTAATTCCTCCTCTGTAGTTTTAGGACATAGCTCACACAGCTGGCCCTAGGAGTAAATAACATAATACATGGAAAGGGCTCGCTACGATGTACTGTAAACAGTACACAGTAAGTGCCCTTATTAGTTGGGTCTTACCTTCCCTGCTACTCTCCCATGACACCGTCCAGCCCCATAGTTATGAGATTTACTTTTGCTTAGACTCTTTCAGGCTGCCACATCATTGAGCAACGCAGCCTCAACTGCTTGGTCTGGCCTGATCCTGCGCAACCTTACCGTTAAGATTCCTCTCCCACTACAGGGAGGCTCCTGCCAAATTGGTTCTAAATCACCAGGTATTTTCCCTTTGTTCACATTACTAACTTTATCTGAAATGTCCTCCCCTTCTCCCAAGCTTAGAGTGACTCATCTTTCAAAATTCCCATCTAGGTTGCCTTCTTCGATAAAAGCTCTCCCAATGCAGAGGTAGAACCAAACACAGAAGCTATCTTTGTGCAAACAAGGAAATGGAAGCTCAGAAAGGTCGAGTAACTTAGCCAAGGTCACCGACTGGTAAGTGACTGTGGTAACAATAATTGCAGGAGTGGTAATAATACCTCACAAGCATAGACTGCCTTATTGTCTCAAAAGGGCTTTCTTACAGCATCCCCTTGTATTTTCACAACTCTGTGGGAAAGGAATTGTTTTCTTCTTTTTTATGGATCAGGAAACTGAGGCACAGAAGGCCTGAGTGACTCTGCTAGGTCACATAACTTTTCTTGTTGAGGGCACAGTCATACCAGACCCCAGACCTCAGATCTGCTCGCCCTTAGTCCACTGACTTTTCCTTACAGAGTACTCTATTTAGTAAATAAATGAAATTAGCGAATAAGTACAAAACATAAGGACTCTGAGTTCATTTTGTTGACGCACAGTACCTCATTCAAAAGCTTTGAGCATGTCGAGGGCAAGAATAAAGCCAAGGAGCAGCGCTTCTTAAAAGCAAAGTTTTCTCTCCCCACAATTGCTGAGCCCACTGCAAAGGCATGGCGAATTTGAAGGGACTGAAGTTAGAGCAGATTTTGGGAAAGGAACAGTCAGGAAGCTTGGAGGCCCTGCTGCAGAAGATACAAAATGTCACAGGTAACGAACCAAACTGAAGCCTAAAACAGTTTGTGAACGAGAGAGTTTAGAGTGATTTCCAGAGCAGTGGCTCTTAGGAGTCCTCGGCAAGCCTGAAATTCCTCACGCACTTTACAAATTTCAGGACATCTGAAGAACAAGTGAAACGATGATGGTACTCGCTGGGCTCAAAATGATGGATCAGTTAAACACGATGTTCCACTGAGAAGAAAAGTAGGAAATGTGAAGACTGCCTCTCTGTGTAATCTTCTGTAAATTCCCAGAAGTTTTTAGTGAGCTATTCTCCTATTAAGGAAGCTGTCAACAGCTAAAATAAAAAAGGGGACTGGAGAGACATGGGGCTTAAACTGATATAGAAAGACTTTTAGGAAGGCAAACGTGTCTCAAATTTATATTAAGGGTGAAGATTTCCTCTGCATGTGGGGACACGTCTTTAGTTAAACATGTTGAATGTTACTAAGAGACTTAACGTTATTTGTGTCTGCCAGACAATGCGCAGACATCCATCTAGTTAAAATTAGCATCATGCCTGACGTGTTTTAGATACTCGATGTTTGCAGAATAAATGAAAGAATGGAGAAATCTACTCCAGAAATTCATTACTAATGGTAATTGAGTTTCAAAAATATTTTTTTAAATACCTACTGTGTACCAGACACCATTCTAGGATCTAGTCACTTGGAACAGTTTTTAAGTGCTTTGGTATTTTAATACTTATAAGACATGAAAAATGTTCATTCATCTTTTCATATGGTTGTCAGAATATAACAATAGTAATTGAAGATAAATTCAGAGTCCCTTGTACCATGCAATGCAGGGAAATTATAGCTTGTATATTATAAATTGACAGCATCATTTCTCATATGGTATGTAGAATGACTGGTTCGTAGGATCAAAATAAGTCTAGTCCCTTCCAATCATAAACCAGAAATCATGTTTCTTAGTATTAATAACAAAATTTTGCCAACAAACAGATATAATTGCATTTGCATTTGTTTCTAAGGACCAATATTTTATAGATAAACTGAGTTACAGCAAGATTCTTTCATTTCTTTAGTAAACAAGTACCTTGGTTGAGTTCCAACTAAGTTGCTTTTTCCAAATTCTCCTTTACAGACATATATTATGAGATGCTGTTGATGTTATTCTACTTACAGAAGAAAAAATTACAAACTCCTAAACATGTGGATATCAGAATCAGTACTGAAAAAGATGTTTTTAAGATGGTGCAGCAGACGCTGTCAATATCCCAACCACAGCGCCCCAGGCTCATATTATGATGCAGGCAAGATTTACAAGGGCCTTAGGCTTTTTCTGGAGCTAGAGCCCACTCTGCCAGTGTGCAAGACAGGCTGGAAGGCCGGAGAATCAACAAACACCCACTAAGGAGCAGCCCTTAGACAGCCCTAGCAACAGAGGTTGGCATGTAAACACTCTAGCTCCTTTGTTGTTGGAGGAGACAGAGATTAACAGGCTGACTGACTCTCCACTAACTTCCAGAGCTCCCTAGTTGGATTAAGGTACCAGCTTCCTAGTGCACCCCTTATTGGATATCTTACCTTCCCTGGCTTGTTTCCTCACTGTTCTTCTGGTGCTTTCTGGGATCATCTTTCAGAAATACCAAAGCACTTTATTACCACTTAAACTTGAATTTGAGTCTTTGTCTTAGGGCCTCTTCCAGGGGAACATAAACTAGAAAAAATTATTAGGCCCTTCAATATTCATATTTCACACTACCTTTACAAAATACCATCTCCATCACCACCTAACCTTTTTCTGTTTCATCCATAACTGAGTGTAATATGTCATGTATCTCTTCTTTGCAAATAAAAAATAAATATTTAAAAGAATATTATTAACAAAATTATTATTCTAGAGCATTACTAGGCCAGACCCAAATAAAAATGAAAAGTCAGGAGTTCGTATGGGGCATTAGAAACAGAAGAAACTTAGGACAGAAGTCCAAATTCAGTCAGTCAATGCCTTTACTAAATGGATAGCCTATTAAATGGATGCAGGGTAATTTAAAAACTACTGTTCTGTTGTTCAACATTCAAACTGTATTTAATCTTTACTATTATAAACAGTGCTGAAATTAATATTCTTATACATAAATCTCTTTCCTCATCTCAGATTATTTTGGGGGCTAAATTTCTAGGAAATTTGTGAGATAAGAGAGTTAAAGTATTTTTAAGTATTTGATTTCACCAGAATAGTTGAACTTATTTTCATTGCTACCAATATGGAATAAATGTTTCTATTTTAACATATTTTCATCAGCCTTGGGAACTATACAATCATAGTGAAGCATGTATTTCTAAACTTTTTTCAATCATTCATTAATAACTATATTTTTGTGAGTTCCCAATTCATGACTTCTCAACTACAGTTTTGTTTTTCTCATTAAATGATTTCATGCCTTTTATAATAAACCTCCAGAAAAGGTTTTTTTAAGATAGTGTTGATTTAATGCATTAATAGTCCTTTTACTAAATTTAATGGTAATACATTTAGTGTTTTTTAAAAATTTATGAAGTAAAATATCATCTGTGATTTTTAGATAGATTTTTTTTAAAATCATTTTAAGGAAGTGTCATTTAATTTAAAGAACAAAGTTTTTTGGTGGCTGGTTAGTTTTGCATTGGTTGCTTTTGTTTATTATAAAGAATGAATGTTCAAATGTCTCGGAAGCTATATAGCAACTGCCCTGAAAGCAGACTGACTGAATCCAAATCCTAACTCACCACCTAGTAGTGGGATGATCTTGAGGAGTTTACTTAGGCTTTCTCTATCTTATTTGTCTTATCTACAAAATGGAAATACTATCTGGATCCTATCGTTATAGTGAGAATGAGTTAAATCAAAGTGCTTAGAGTAGTACCTCACACTGAGTAACCACTTGATAAATGTTAGACAATTATAAATATTACAACATTTTTATTGTTCTCTATTGGGAGCCAATCTGAGTGATTTAATATTATAGGTTCTTCCTGGGTTCATATTTTAGCTCTCACATATAATAGTTGAGGGAACTTGAGCAAATTACTAAACATGTCTGTGTTTCAGTTTTTCTCATCTAAAATATGAAGCTATATTATCTACCTCATGGGGTTTTTATATAAATTAATCATACATATGTATATATCAAAATGAACATATATATATATGAACCTACATGTATATATAAAGCACTTAAAACAGTACCTAATCATAGCTCACTGTAGGAATTTATTTACATTTTTTATTGATTGATTTTTGAAAGAGAAAAATGTGAAATTGTATCTTTGAGCTATTAGTGATATGTTACATTAATAGATTTCCTAATAGTAATCCCCATTGTACTCGTAGAATAAATATTTCTTTGTGTTTTTTTTGAAAGTACTCTATTTCCCCAGCTTTATTAAGATATTATTGACATCTATCATATGTAAGTTTAAGGTATACAATGCAATGATTTGATATATGTATATATTGCAAATGGTTATCACAATAAAGTTAGTTAATATCTCCATCCCCTCACATAATTACTATTTCTTTGTGTGGTGGAAACATTTAAGATCTGCTCTCACAACAACTTTCAAGTATGTAATGCAGTATTGTTAATTATAGTCACCATGCTGACATTAGATCCCCAGCATCAGCCATCTAACAACTGGGAGTTGGCTCCCTTTAACCAAAATCTCATTTTCCCCACTCCCCATCCTCATAGTATTTTCATGTATAGATAGTTGTTCAAATTGATGTTTCAGGGGAAAGACAAGCGATAGGAATTCCTATGATACCATTTTACTGATGTCCTCAATGTACTTTTTTTTTAAAATATGTCTTTATTGATTTCAGAGAGAGAGATAGAAACATCAATGATAAGAGAGTCCTTGATCGGCTCCCTACTGGGGATCGAGCCTGCAACCTGGGCATGTGCCCTGACCAGGAATCGAACCACGATCTCCTGGATCATAGGTCGATGCTCAACCCTTGAGCCACGCTGGCTGGTCTCAATGTACTCTTGAATTAGACTTATTGGTACTTTGATCATGATCCTTAATCTATATTCACAAGCGAGATCAATCTGTAATTTCTTCTTTTAATGTTATCTGTGTTTAGTTTTGATATCAGAGTATGCTATTTACTTAAAATTAAACAGATAGGTTTCTTCCTATGTCACTGCTTTGGAAATAGGTACTTATCATGAGAATAATCTATCTTTGAAAGTTTAAAATTATTTCCTTTAATCCTACTCAAGTTTGTTTCATTAGTTAAAAATAATTCTTTGACAAAATTTTAATTTATTCCAATTTTATGAGTCTATTCAATTTTCAATTGCTAATTGGATCAGTTTAAGAAATTTATGTTGTAGAAACAAAATTATAAGACCATATTCTTTATTTCAGCAAGAAACTGTAAATGAAATAGAGGTTATATTTATATTCTTCAGTTAATACAGCTGCTTCAAGAAGACAAAGACATGTATAGCCATCACTTCTCACTAAACTGATGAGGCAACTTTATTCTCCCTGTTGTTCTGGCCACAGTATTTAAAGACACCATTGATTCCTCTCTTCCTTGACATCTAATCCATCAGCAAGTCCTCTGAAATATATCCCAAATCCAATCACTCTCACTATCTCCACTGCTCCCCTACACTACACACAATCATTATTTCTCACTTGGATCATTTTATTGACGTTTTGATAGATCTTCCTACTTTTTCTCTTACCTCATCTAGGATAGGCTGTGGTGCACTGCCCAGATCTCTCCATCAGAACCAAGGCCCTTAAATGCCTCGCTGCCACGTTTGTTGGCTACTGACAGCTCACAGCTGAGTTCCTAAATAGGAACTGCTCTCACTCAAAAGGAGCTCCTTCCCCCAAAGTTACACCCCTTCCTACAAGATACCCAGTATCTAATGACTGGTCAATGTGAGATCTGGTCCCCTTGACTCCATTTAGGACAATTCTGAAAGGTCATCTAAGCTCCTATAGATCAATTAAGGACTTGTGGTAACCATGGTGCAGCTCAACTTATCACTTTGCCCAATCCTGCTTCCTCACTCTCACAGGCATTGTTACTGAGAGCACTATCAGTCAACTTCCAATATGCAAATTCTCTGTCCCTGAATCTAATTCCCAGGGTCACTGATTTTTGAGCTGCAGCACTCACCCGCTGGCTGACAGTGAGGACCCCAATACTGGTGGGAGGTAGGGTACTAATAATAACTCCAGGTATCTTCCAATGGTGCAACTGTTAAAACTTTCACCTGTGGTGAACCGGAATGAACACTGGTGAGAGAGGAAACACCGGCAGGTATAATATCTCAGTCATGCAAGAGGCTCAGACGAAATAATAAGTACAAAAGGTTGGAATGAATGTTTCTAAGTGTGATCAAAGCTTTGGAGACAATGAAAAACTAAGGGTGATTAATCACTAATTTAAGGCAAATTGTAAAAGTCAGAATAACTCATTAACAGTTCATAAAGACATCCTCATGTCCTGCAGCCAGAGGTGAAAATTATTGAGGATCAAGTCTGGGATTTAATTATAAGGATAGCAGAACTTCAGCAAAGGCTGAATCCACTTCTGAGGCAGAGAGAGAGAGAAAAGTCACCCTGTAAGGGGAAGTCTCTTGGACTTTTGGCAGTGAAAGGAAAGAAGGAAGCAAGTGGTAGAAATTAAGGGCCCAATAAAAACAAGAAACACAAAATCAGAAATCGACTAACCCCACTCTCATCCCAAACAAAGCCCCAAATACTTTTTAAATGGATTTTACCAATAAAGAGAACACTCAAACTAGCAACTCTAGCCAGCCACCCAAGCACCTCTCCCTGCCTACAAAGAATCCCCTGTTACTGCTTGTCCAATAAAATATAAAATATTTCAAAAATGAAAAGGAAACCACAAGCAATAATCATACACACCTAGAATAAGAAAGAAACAAAAAAATGTAATCAATGTATTCTGTAAGAGAGTTTTATGTCCTTAGGAGATACATGCTAAAGCGTTACAGTGTCATAAAATCTGCAATATAATTTCCAATTATGCAGTAAAATATATATACAGAGAATATAAAAACATGGGAGAATATTAATAATTGGATCATCTAAAAATATGTGGGTGTTTTTTTACAATACTTTTAACTTCTTTGCAGGTTTTAATTATTTTAAGAGTTGGGAGGAAATTTGAACTTGCGATGTAGAGGCTAAAAATTTTTTGTGAATTTTGCAGAAACCTCTGATGTAAGGAAGCATTCAGGTCACTATAACAGGGGCCATTTGGATATTTATAACATCATTCGAGGGCCATACAAAATTATCAACTTAAAAATTAGCCTGCTATATTTGGTCAAACATTTAATTAAATTTCATGAATTTCAAGTCCCGCCTGCGGTTTCCCTGGCAGGGCCAGACCAAAGGATTTTGCAGGCTGCATAAGGCCCTGGGTCCGGATGCTCACCACCCGTGTGTAGAATGAGGGACCAGCGCCTTACGGGTAAAGAAGGGAAACAATAGGACATGCTAGCTTGAGTGTTCTCTTTATTGGTAAAGTGCATTTTAAAAATATTTGGGGCTTTGTTTGGGATGAGAGTGGGGTTAGTCTACTTCTGATTTTGTGCTTCTTGTTTGTTTCTATTGGGCCCTTAATTTCTACCAATAGACCCAGACATAATTAAAGATTTTCACCAATTTCTTAGTGATAAAGGAATGAACATTAAATAGCAGATCCCCATATATATTATTTAGGATTTAGTGTATGTAACTATGCTAAACTCTATAATAAATAATTTATTCATCATACTCCATCTAGAGTGTTTGTTTTGGGGGATTTTTTGGGTTCATATCACAGCTTTGCCCTTACTAGTTGAGGATCTTTAGCAAGTTGCCAAAACTTCTTTATTTCTTCATCCATAAGATGGAAGTTATAATAGCACTTACAGTTCAAGGTTGCTGAGAGGATTAAATGTAAAGCGTTTAGAGTGCTGCATTGCATATGCAGTCATCCTTCAGTATCCCCAGGGGATTGGTTCCAGAACCCCCGGCAAACACCAAAATCTGTGGATGCTCAGTCCCTTCTATAAAATGGTATAGTAGTGGCATATAACCTATATTTGCATAGAGGCTACAGCAGGGTACGCCTACACATTACTGCCTTTATGTGGAGCTCAGCATGTAGCAAATTCAAAGTTTTGCTTTTTGGGACTTTCTAGAATTTTTTCCCTAAACATTTTTTATCTATAGTTGATTGCATCCATGGATATGGAACCCACACATATGGAGGGCCTACTACAGATACCTCTAATAACTGCTAATTATTAAACGTGGTTGTGCTGTGTCTAATACACATGTACACACACCTCTGAAAAGTAACTGTCAACCCCAAAACACTCTCCTGTTTTAAGGTCTTCAATTATATCTTAAGTTCATTGAGCTGACAGGATCTCATTTAATCATCTATAAATATTTGAATCTCACATCTCATTGACAAATACAAGTGTCCGGTCTTTCTTTCACTTCTTTTCCTTCTCATTTCTTTCCTTTTCCCTTTGTTTCCTCTTATTCTTTGCTGCCTGTCTTCTTTTTTGCTTTTATTTTTGTATCCTGGAACACTTTCTACATTCACAAATACTGTCTTTTCTCTCATTGTAATGAGACTGAATAAAAACATTCTCATTATCTGCCCAAACTGATCAAATGTCATAGAAGTGTTACTTTATGATCTTGTAGGATATTATAGGACAGGCAAAATATATTCTGTGACTGCCAGCACTACCTCAAAAGCTTGTGAAAAGTACAATACACATCATAGATTTTCTCTGATTAAGAAGCGATGTGATGGTATCTAGATTAGTGAACGTAAACCAAACACCCCAAATTTTTTTTAAAAAATATATCTTTATTGATTTCAGAGAGAGGAAAGGAGAGGGAGAGAGAGACAGAAACATCAATGATGAGAGAGTCATTGATCGAGCCCGCAACCCGGGCATGTACCCTGACCGGGAATCGAACCCTGATCGCCTGGATCCTAGGTCGACCCTCAACCGCTGAGCCACGCCCGGCCGGGCCAAACACCCCAATTTAAAACTGCCTATTCCAGTCATAATTCTGAACAAAAGTTGTTATATATGTAGTCAGTGATCAGTGTGGTTTTATTGTTTCAATAGTGTTTAGTGGTCCTTTATGGTTGTATTAACACAAGTGTTTCCTCCTTACATTGAGAGCCTAAAAGTCACTGATCTGATTATTCAATTAAATTTTAACAGTTCCAAGGACAACATACCTAGCACGCAGACATTTATCACGATTTTTGACTGTGCTCTTGTAAAGCAAAGACCATGACAATTTGATCTGGACAGCACTTAGAACAATACAATTTATATTCAGGAACTTAATAAAGGCTTTAACTGTCCTCCTGGTTGACTGTCCCCAAGGTAAGATATTTGGAGATATAGAGAGGAGTCTGATTAAACATGTCAAAAGTAAGCTAGAAAATAAGCACATGAGAAAGAGGAGTGCCATATACAAGTAGATATTAATAATATTTTACATTTGTATACACTTCCATTTATAAAGCGCCATTATACAAATTTAATTCATGTCAATTCAGTAGTTATGGAGCACAATACTCAAGGCACTATACCAGACAGTCTACGGGAAACAAAAATAAACATACACCCACAGAGAGCTTACAATTCAGTGGAAGATATGGTCTCTTTGACTCAAAGAAATAGAATATTGCAGAGATGTAAATTGTTGTAGGAATATAAGAGAGGAGAGATGTAATCTAACTGCAGGAGTCAGGGAAGGCTTCATTGAGCAGGTGGTGCTTGAATTTGGGCTTTGAAAAAATTAAATATTATTTGATTAATACCAAACATTATGAGCTAATCATAGCAGTCAGTATTATGTCCTTTCACAGTTTAGGAAGTTAGGGCTGACAGAGGATAAGAGGACTCTCATCCAAGGTCACAAAACTGGTCATTGTCAAATGGTTCATGAACCCATGCATAAGGATTTCTGATTCCCAAGTTCAGCACTTATCACTATATCGCCCCACAATGTGTCTTCATTCTTAGGCAAGAGAGCACACATTCTCTCATGATAACATTTTCTTTTTAAAAAGATTACTCATTTCAATGTTAATAAATTTGGCTCTCCTTTGTATACCATATGAAAATAAATATTATCCTCTAAGTATTAATGTTATTTCCCTCTGTAAGTACAGAAAATTCCTTGTAATATTTTAAATATGAGTACTGAAGAAATCAGATCTTTGCTTAAAGATTAAGAAACCTGTTTGAAAAGAGTAAAAACCAAGTTCATAATGACAATTAGAAACTGTAATATGATAGTGTGGGTGATGCCCTACCAGTTTTTGTGTCCCCAGAGGGTAGAAGAAGAGGGGACAACAGGATTATGCTTCACTGGCTATCAGATAACATTTTCCTAATGGAAATAAATACCCAAGGAAATAATAATAACATGTGTGAGGCTCACTATATGTCAGGCACTGTTCTAAGAATCTCGTACTTACTTAATTCTCAAAGAACTCTACGAGGTAGGTATTATTACCACCGTTTGTGAATGATGACTCTGAGCCACAGAACCACAGCCCAAGTCATGTAAGTGGTAGAGCTGGGATTGAAACTCTGTCTTGCTATAGAATCCTTGTTCTTCACTACCCACCTCAACATTTGTCACAAATAAGTCTACATATTCTCTTTTGATACAAGTACAAGCCCTAGCTGGTTTTGCTCAGTGGTTAGAGCACCGGCCCTCGGACTGAAGGGACTGGGGTTCGATTAAGTCAAGGGCATGTCCCTGGGTTGCAGGCTCAGTCCCTGGCCCCAGTCAGGGCACAAGTGGGAGGCAACCAACAGATGTGTCTCTCTCACATCAATGTTACTCTTTCTCTCTCCCCCTTCCACTCACTCTGAAAAGCAATGGAAAAAAATATCCTACAGTGAGGATTTAAAAAAAAGATACAAGCACAAATTACACCTATGAGATACAGTATGAGTTCATGTTCTAGGAAGCAGCCGCTTAGCTCAGCATCTAAGAACACACTCTGAGAGCAGAAAGACCAGGCTTTGACCTATTCAGTCGTCACCTACCTGTGTGGATCTGGGCAAGCCGTTTAACCACTTAGAACTTTAATTTTCTCCTTTCAAAGGAAGGTAGCTATTATCTTGAAATGGAAAGGCAAGCAGCACAGTATGGTAAGAAAAGCACTGAACTTGAATGTGAAAAGACTCAGATTATAGCCTCAGCTATCAGCCATGTGAAATAGGGCAATCAATCCCATCAATCAACAAACATTTATTGAACCTTATATATAAGGCTCTCCCATAAGTACTCTGGTGATATAGCAGTAAAAAAGACATCATTCCTTACTCTCTGAGAACAAATTCATTCAAGTTTGTTTATTTTCCTTAATAACTGACCTAAAGCCCCAAAGGAGGTACTTCCTGGCATTAACATTTTATGATTCTGAGACAGAGCTTGAATAAAAATACCATGGTTTGAATAAAAATACCATGGTGCTTCTGTTTCTTTGCTAAGTGCAATTTGTGTGTACATAGACAGGGTGTCCCCAGAAAACGTATACATACTTTGAATACCATTATTAATTCCAATGGGTTAGATCTGAGAGAAAAGAAACATCAATTTGAACTATCAGCTGTTAAAATGTGTATACATTTTGGGGGACACCCTGTATATTTCAATTCCTCCTTTTGATACATGAAGGGGATACATGCAGAAAAGGGAAGAAGCTGAACTCTCCGCCTAGTCTCACTGCGTTCACCACCTACAGCTGCTGTGCCAGCTGTTCCCACACATTCTCTCCACAGGGCGCATTTTTCTGGAATGTAGATTAACACATGACACCACCACTGAGCTACTGTAAAAGACAGCAGAATCGACGTGATTTACCGATGCTTGGTAGGAAATGTGGTCTTGTCTTCTCTTCCTCTGAGATGAGCTCAGTGACAATTCCAAACAATTCATACAGAAATTGAAGAAACCAATTTCCACAGCTTGAATGTGTTCCCATTCCTCTGGCTGACATAAACTAACTGACCACACTACTGCGCTGTGCTCATGGAATACGGTCTAGTGGTGATCAGCAGCATCAGTTTGGGGCCAGGCCGACAAGCATATGGGTAGATGAAAACATACAGAGATATAATCTTCCCTCTAGCACTTACAAACTGGGAAACTTTAACTGCTCAGATCCTCAGTTTCCCCGTATGTAAAATGAAAATGATCCTACTTAAATAATCATCTCCTAAAGTTACCAAGTGAGATAAGACATATAAAATGCTTGGCTTGTAGCACTTTATTTAATGGCTAGTCAATAATTAATGACTGATAATCTATTAAGTTTATTGTCGTCCTTAGCTATTAAAAATAACTACATGTATGCTGGAAGAATAAACTAACTCACTTTAGTACAAAGAAATACTAACTTATTTTAGTACAAGGAAAACTACTTTTTGCAGATTTCGTGTCAAATGTCACAGAAAACACCACTTAGGGGAAAAATAGACATTTTCTTCCAAATTCCTAGGTAGGCAGATGAATATTTAATACATGTCATTGAGATATTTTGCAATCTAGTACTTAAACCATATAAAATAGCAAACCAAATTGCAAGTTTATTTTCAATACTTACAAGGTTACACATAAGAGTTTGAATACATCTTTCCACATACTTGTCAAACTACAGTAGAGGCATTCTGACAGGAGATATACACATATCACTTCTAAGAAAAGCTCCAGGTTACTGGGCAATTCTGCAGCCCTTTGTCAGCACTCGAATCTCTGCTTTATAATCATAAATGCAGGAATGGCTTTAGTAGTACACAAAACAGGCAAAGCAAAGCAAATAACATATGATAGCTCCAGAGTTCAATATTTCTGAGCAAATCGTTAGGGAAATATTTCAGATCACCAGTCATGCCTCAAACTCTGTAAGAAGGTCAATAGGAAAGTAATTAACTTACAGTGAACAAGAACTTCCTTGGACTCCATGAAAATGTTTAGGATAGTGGGGTAAACTTATACTGCTAAATACAAATGCCTGCTTCTCGTTGGTAGAATCCCCAGCTCTGTCTCTTGCTCACACCACCTCACCAAACATATGACCACAGGCACTCCCCTTCCGAACAGCTGACTTTTAATCCTGTCTTTAGGTTTAAACAAGATCTATTCAAAACTATGCAGCATGTAATACTGAAGTCACCAAGGAGAAAATTATTCTTAAAAATCATCCTCTAGCTTTATTTCCCTACATATTCCTCAAAAAAAGAAGATTGGCTTAACTTAGGAGCTGAACTATATCATTTATTTTCATATCCATTGCTCCACTGACTATGTTAGGACTACCCAACACAATTCTCTTCTTTGAGCTGGAAGATGTGCACTCTGGGATGCAACGTAAATGTCAAAGCCATTTGGATGCCACTGAAGATGAAACATTAATGTTATAAAGGCAACTGGTGCAATCAGAGTATATTACCTCCAGGAAATAAATACATACTACCTACTCCAGGCTTTCCCACAACACAAAAGCCTACAGCCAGTGGTCAGCACTGACATTATAGACGTTCCAAAGATACCTCCTGGCTGCTGTTCTCTGTAATATCAAGTAGGACGTGAAAAGAAGTTATCTTCACCCAACTCCCTAAAATGCTAAGAATCCAGGGCCCCAGTATCTATTCACAGAAAGTAATTTTAAATTACAAAAAATCATTAGCTCTTTCTTCTTTTTAATATGTCACAAAATATCAAGTTTCCTGCTTATTAGCTTTGTCACTTACTAATTATATGTGTGGAATAATTAAATAAAAGAAGGTGAACATTATTTCCTAGCACTTTCTGTGTCATCAAAACACAAATGCACTACTTTTGATTTTTCACAAAATTACTGCCCCCAGGGCTCTTACACACATATGAAATCCTCATCTAAATATTATCAGAAACTAATATTCACTCAAGGTAAATTTAGTGAGCCTACTAAGTGCCAGGCACTGTGCTAGATTCTAGAGATATTTTTAAAAATAAAAATAAGACACACTCCTTTGTGAAAATTTACAATATATATAGTGGTCCTTTCAGAGGTATATATAATGTTACTACATTGAAATTCTTCTTCAATTTTCCTGACGTATTTTATTTTGATGCAATTGTAAATGGGATTATTTTCTTAATTTCTGTTTGTGATCATTCATTATTGGTATATAAAAATACAACCGATTTCTAAGTATTAATTTTGTATCCTGCTACTTTACTGAATTCATTTATTAGTTCTAGTAGTTTGTTGGTAGATTTTTTTTTTAATCCTTGCCCAAGGAATGAGGATATTTTTTCCATTGATCCCAGAGAGTGGAAGGGGGGGGCAGAGAGAAAAAGAGGAGGGAGAGAGAGAGAGAGACAGAGGGCAACAGTAATGTGACAGAGACACATCGATTGGCTGCCTCCCACATGCACCCCAAATCAAACCACGCCTCTACCATGCACAGGCCAACACTCTAACCAATGAGTAACGCTGGCAGGGCGTGGTCGACTTTTTAGGGTTGTCTGTATGTAGTACCATGTCATCTATTTAAAAAAATAACAGTTGTACTTCTTCCTTTCCAGTTTCAGTGCCTTTTATTTCTTTTCTTGTCTGGTTGCTGAGGCTAGGACTTCCAATATACTATGCTGAATAAAAGCGGTGAGAGTTGGCATCCTTGTCTTGTTCTTACTCTCAAGGCAAGTGCTTTTAGCTTTTCCCTGTCGAGTATGATGTTAGTTGTGGGTTTGTCATAGATGGTCTTTATTATGTTGAGGTAGAACAGTCTTTTCAACAAATTTTTTGGGACAACTTAATATCCACATGGGGGCATTAATATCCACATGCCAATGAATGAATTTGGAACCCTGCTTCACACCATCTGCAAAAATTAACTCAAAATAGATCAAAGGCCTACATGTAAGAACCAAACAGTAAAATACTTAGGAAAAAACTAAGTGTAAACCTTTGTGACTCTGGGTCAGGCAATGGTTTCTCAGATATGACATGAAAAGCAGAAGCAACCAAAGGAAAAAAAAACAGACTTCATCTAAATTTGTGCTTCAAATGAAACTATCAATGGAGTCAAAAGGCAACCCATAGATGGGAGAAAATGTTTACAAATAATATATCTGGTAAGGGTCTATTACAAAAATACATTAAAAACTATTACAACTCAATGACAGAAAGACAAACCAATTTTAAAATAGGCAGACATTTCTCCAGAGAAGACAGACAAATGGTACATGAAAAGATGCTCAACATCATTAGTCATTAGGAAAATGCAAATCAAAGCCACATTGAGATACCTCTCAGAAAATTGTGGGTACAACAAAAGGCAGAAAAATAACAAGTATTGGTTAGGATGTGGAGAAATTGGGTTACATTGCTGTTATAAATGAAAATGGTGCAGGCACTTTGGAAAAACTTGGCATTTCCTCAAAAAGTTAAACAGAGTTACCAGCAATTCTATTACCAGGTATATATTTCAAGAAAATTGAAAACTTATGTCCACACACAAAGAAACCTTACACAAATGTTATAGCAGCATTACTCATAATAGCCAAATGAACACAATCCAAATGTCCATCAACTGATGAACAGATAAACGATATGTAGTATATCCGTGCAATGGAATTTATTTGGCAAATAAAAAGGAATGAAGTACTGATGCATACTACAATGTGGATGAACCTTGAAAACATTATGCTAAGTGAAAGAAGTCAGTCACAAAGGACCACATATTATATGATTCCATTTATCTGAAATGTCCATAAAAGGCAATTTTACAGAAAGTAGATAATAGGTGCTAGAGATGGGGGTAAGAGGATTTCTTTTGGGGCTGGTGAAAATGTTCTGAAATTGGATAGTGATGATGGCTGTAAGACTCTGAATATATCTAAAAGCCACTGAATTGTACACATTAAAGGGTGAATTGCATGGCATATGAATTATATCCCAAGAAAGCTGTTATTTATTTTTTTTAAAAAACAGACACAGCCAACTCACTTTGCAACCTCTGCTTAAAAGCAATTCTAAGTCAAAATAACATTTACTAATATTTTTAAAGATTTTAGCAAAAATTAGCATGCAGTAAATAAAGTGTTCAATTTTCTAAATCAACCAGCACGCATAACCTATTTTGGAATTTCAAATAAAATTTAGCACTTTAGTAATAACGACATGTTTTAGGAAAAGAATAGTTTGAGACTTGAAATGGCTCCCCTCTATTTGCTGAGTAAAGCCTGTCTCCTCTTTTCACAACCTAAAGCGAACTGATCTCTCCAGCCTCACAGCTCATAAATTCTTTATAAGCTCCCCACACTTCAGCCAAGCTAGGCCCTCTTGATGTCTTGCAAAATACCTTATACTTTCTTAAATATGCGGCTTCTACTTGAAATGCCCGTCTCTCATAGAAGCTATATTAATTCTACCCATCCTTCAGTATTTAAAATGCCACTTTCACCTGGCTGGTGTAGCTCAGTGGTTGAACATCAAACTATGAACCTGGAGGTTATGGTTCGATTCCCAGTCTGGGCACACGCCCGGGTTGTGGGCTTGATCCCCAGTAGGGGGCATGCAGGAGGCAGCCGATCAATGACTCTCTCTCATCATTGATAGAAGTTTCTGTCTCCCTCTCCCTCTCCCTTCCTCTCTCTGAAATCAATAAAGATATATTTTTTAAAAAGATGATGAAACTGAGGCTTAGAGAGAGTAAATCACTGATTCAAGGCCCACCGATAAGTGGAAGGTCTGAGATTTGACACTGGTCCATCTTTGATGGCATCTTTGTTTCCCCAAAGTGCTTAATACACAACATTGCCCATCATTGGTCTTCAAAGATGATTCACTGAACAATTAATTAGAACTAACATAAAAAATATTAGTCACTTTTCTTGAGTTTTACATTGAGACTTAATTTAGTTTAAATTTCAGCTTCCCATTTACAAAAGGAGCTGAGTAAGTTATTGAATCTTAATCTCAATTTCCTCACTTACAAAACAAAAATTATAATACTTAGGTAATTGGACTATTGTGAAAATGAAATAAGACAAGAAATATTAAGTCCTTAGCACATAGTAGGGGCTCAATAAATGTAGGTTTTCTTCCTTTTCATACTCTTGTCCCCCTTGCCCTGCACCCTACTTACAATGGCTTAATGAGTAGACTCTGTTCTTTGAGGTCAACACATTTGTTATGGCTCTACAACTCTTTAGGTTTCTGACTTAATCACAGGTAACTTACTAGCCAAGTTTGAGTTCCAATTTTTGCATCTGTAAAAAAAGGGACAATGAAACTGTCTTATACAGGAATTGTGAGAAATAAATGAGTTAATCTGAATCAGTGGCCCTCAAACAACATTTTAGCAGCAGAGCTTGATGAAGTTATTTTATGGAAGTTCAAGATGTGCTTAAATTGAGGATAAGGGATGAGTGCTGTCACCAGGCTGAGACATGTCATTGTGCTCCACAGTCATTTATTTGCTGGTCAATGGAAGGTACAGCTGAAAGGGTTTCAGACAAAGGAACTGGGGGATTTATTTCTTCTCAAATTTTATAAAGCTCTGTATAAGGATGAATACATAAAAAGAGCAGAGAATCAGAATGAAAAACATAAATTCCTTTAGAGCAAACCAGCAGGTGGGGAGCTTCTAATCTAACGGTGAACAGCAGAAATCCAAAAGCAATCTGGATCTCACGCAAGATCCAAGCAAGATGCAAACAAATAAGAACAGCAGTTTTACCTGTTCACACAGCTATGCCTTTATTCCTAAAGTCTCACTTAGGCAAGTTATGCTAGGGGTGTGAAACTGATGACTTTAAACTTATCCTCACCATCTCTACCACCACTGCGGCCAGAGGGAGCCACAGAAACAACAGGTGCTCTGAACAGCTCGGGAGAGACAACTCAACTCCTCCTCAGGACGATCCTAAGAACTAGCAAATTTTCAAAACCCTGTTGGAGAAGAGACACAAGTAACTCACCTCCAAGACAACAGTTCTCTTTACTCCGCTCACAGTCCCTGAGAAGTGACGTGCACCACTGTTTAGTGCTAATAATGCTCTGAGAGGCCAGAGTTCGCCCCCAAGGAAAAAAAGTATTTTAATTGAGAGTCCTTTGAACATATTTTCTTTGAGAAACCAAGAGAAATTTAGTTTATTTCTGACAACTTCACTTTTTAAATGTTGTGATCCAGACATAGATGTGTGTTGGAGGCAATATAAAATTATAGAAGAAACAGACGGGAACCTGAAAAATCTGTCTACCATATCCTAGCTGTGTGATTTTAGGCTTGTTATATAATAACAGTTACTCTAACCTGTTATTCTAACCACTTTAGTATTTTCACTTATTTAACCTCATAATAACTCTATGTCTAGGTATTATTATTGATCCCATTTTAAATATGAGAAAACTGAAGTTTAGAGAATTGAAGAAGCTTTCATCAAACTCCACAACTAGTAAGTAACAGAACTAGGTTTTGTATGCAGGCGCCCTAGTTCCAGAGACAACACTCCCATCTACCACACTGACTTCAGATGAGCTTTTACTGATAACTGTTGTTTTCCTCATTTCTTTTTCTTCAACTGTAAAATAGAATGAATTCACAGGGACAATGTAAAGATTACATAAGATAACGTATGTAAATAAAGCACAGTTCCTGGCACATAGTAGGTACATGATAAATAGATTCTATTATGATGATTGTTACATAGATCATGCTTTAGGGTCTAAAATTAAAGCAAACACATTATTGTCTCTCCCAGAAACAGAGAAATGTGTGTGTGTGTGTGTGTGTGTGTGTGTGTGTGTGTGTGGTGTGTGTGCACGTGTGGAGAGAGAGGGAGAAGATACCATTTCGTGATACTTTGGAGAGCAATGTAAAGAATTAAGAGGAATTCTAACATCAATAGTTCTGTAGCTTATGTATATGACTTAATACTAACAAATATTACAATTACCTTATGTTTTAACTTTTCTGAGTTATAAGTCATAACATAAAAGGGAAATAAAATTCTTAAGGGTCATTTAATCCAAATTACAAACTATAGTAGAAATACACTCTACAATATCCCTGGCCTGCAGTTTTCAAAATCTATTTTCATACTTTCACCTAATTCATTATGTTACTCATCCACTATTACACAATTTAGTTTTCAGAAAGTTATATCTTCTACTGAAATAAAGTAAGCTTACCTTCATAAAATTTTTTTTTAAAATTATTGAATTAAATTAAAGTAGCCCCTCCACACCATTGTTCTAGTTTGAAATACAAATGTTGGAAAAGTTATAGACTCAACCCACATCTAAAACTCTCCCTAATGCCCTGGTCTCTGCTCTGTTCACTCCCCTGAGTCATTTGTATACATGTCTTTTTAACTTCATTTAATTATTTGAAAGGAGGCAGCTTATCTTTTTATTTATCCTGTGACTGTTAGAGTTTCCAAAACTGTGCCTGGCACAAAGGAGACACTTAATAAATATTTGTGAAAGAGAAGGAAGCATACGAAGGAGGGAGGAACTGGAGTGAGAGGAAAGAAGAAAAAGAGACATATAGGTAAAGAAAACAGAAAGGCAACTAAAAACTACAACCAAAAATATAAAAGTTAAGATTAGGAGTATTCTATCTTTTTTATTTTATTTTATTTTATTTTTATTGATTTTAGAGAGAGGAAGGGAGAGGGAGAGAGAGATAAAAACATCAATGATGAGAGAGAGTCACTGATCGGCTGCCTGCTGCACACCCCCTACTGGGGATCAAGCCCGCAACCCCGGCATGTGTCCTGACCGGGAATCGAACCATGACCTCCTGGTTCATGGGTTGATGCTCAATCACTGAGCTCCACCAGCCGAGGAAGAGTATTCTATCATAATAAAATATATTTCATCTTTTTAAAGAACATTCCAGTGCACATCAACTACTGCAAAGTATACTCCAAAATCTATTTCATAACATTATATCCGTTGTCTTAGTTCAAAGCAGTTGTTCCAGGAAAGAAAATGTAAGGTGGCATACAGTGTAGGGGCTTGAAAAGGAACAGACCCTGAGAGGTGAGAAGGGGAACAAGAAAGCATTTGGAAGTTGCTTCATCATGGGGCAGGATCATCCATTCTTCCAGCATAACGTTCACAGGCCCATAGCCAGGTATTTAGTCTATTTCACCTAAAAACTAACCAGCTTGAAAATAGGGTGATACTTTTGGACTAAGGGGAGCTGTCCATTTTTCTAAAAAATCAGCAAGTGTCAGGTTTAGTTTTCCCATTTAAATACAACTACAGTAGTAGTGAGTTCCCAATGTGTACTCAATGTGTAACATTCTCAAAAGTCAGTTTTAAGGAAGGGCCACTATATGAATTCATGTTTTGTCAGCTGCCAAGTAACCATTTTATGTCTGGCAGCTGTGGACAGTGAACAATGCAACTAATGTAGCTGGCAGGAAACCAAGTATTCTGTTTATGACCTCAATAGCGAATCATGAATACTGGCTAATTTCTGCCCACCATGTGCAAAAGGGCATCCTCTAACTTTCTGTAAAGCAAATAATATTAGAAAGGGGGACATATTATTCTGAGTTCAATAAATCTAGAATAATGGGTATAAAACCTAATGACTGTGAAAAATGGAAATTCTAAAAAGAATTCTATATATCAGCCCAAGACAGGTTGTTTACCCTGCCTTCTATTTCCTTCTGTCTTTTGCTTAAAAGTTCAGAAAACTGTAACACTTGTATACTTGAAGATAGTTTTAAAACAAATGACCGCAGTGGCTTAAAAAGCATTAGTCCATCTGAAATTTTTTACAACTAGCAAGCATGGCAGCAGCCGATTTCAGATGAAAGGAGTGAAGCTTTGGGAGCTAAAGCAAGAGATAACCCTCAACAGATGTCAGGCCCTGACCTTGACGAAACAGGCTGAAATGTGTGACCATCTCTGGGTTAGCACAAAAGATGGTTAAAGTAATTGTTAAATTCTCAAGGAACTGAAAAAAGGTAGCAACATTTAGTCATAATTAATTCAACAGACGTTTATTAAGCTGTGAATCACTGCATAAGGTCCAGGACTCAAGAATATAAGACAAATTCCCTATTCTCCCAATCTAGTGTGCTCTACTCAACCATAAATGGGGAAAAGAAAGTCTTAATAAAGAGCAAACTGCTAAGATATTTAGGAAAGGCCTTGCAGAAGTAACATTCAAGTCAGGTAGAAAAAGCGGAGAAGTGCATCGCAGGCAAATAGCTTGGCAAAAGGGAAGAGGCACAGAGCATACAAGGACCTAGCTTTGGGGGAGGGTGAAATTCAGTGAGACTGGAGTCTAGAGTTTGCGGCAGTGATAGACGGAAAATGCAGCTGGAAATGCAGGCTAATATCAGGTTGGGAAGGTAGAGAGTGAAAACCTACAGAGGTCTTTCAGCAGGACGACGGCAGGAGCCTGTTTGTTTTGCGGGGAAGGTGCCTCAGGTAGCCATGGAAGACGGACTGCAGTGGGAAGAAGCTGGTGGCAAAAAGATCCGACATGCTCAGCCATCGCAATACACCAGTCAAAAGAGGGCAGAGGCCTGAAACAAGACATTGGCAGTGAAAGTAGAGAGCCAGGGGTAAACGCAAGAGATTTTTCTAAGGTAGAAGTACCAGGGCCTGATGAATGATGGGATGCGATAGGTGAGGGGAGAAGCACCATACAGAGCTTCAAGTGTCCCGCTGGCATGTTTAGGCTGGAAGTGCTGATGGATGCTCACACACTTGCAGAGAAGAAAGAGACAGAAGTACAGCTTGAACGTTTTACAAAAGGGGAAGTTCTGGAAATGCTAACCTGGACTAGATTAGAGATAAGGGCAGGACGCCAGGTGAAGCTACTTAGAAGACTGAAATACAAGTTTGATCTGAGGTGAGAGATCAGTATTAGAGACCAATATTTGGGAGTTGTTGGCACATATGGGCATAAAATAGGAGAAAATAAGATGATTCAAAGAGAGTGCACAGAGGTAAGTTCAGAAGAAGACCAAAAATGCAGGCCCTGGAAACACTGCCACTGAATGGATTCAGTCTCCATCAATGGAGATTGAAAAGGAAGGAGAATTTTTTTATTCCAAATTGTTCAACTATTCCAATATTATTGGTCACCTATGATGGACCAATCATTGTGCCAGAGAGTAGGGAGATAAAGATTGTGACAGAATTTCTGCCCAAGGATTGTTGTTTAATGGGGTTTATAGATGAGCAGAGAGTCACTTGGAAAACTGTTGCACAGATACTACAACAGAGAAAGTCACAGGGGGTGAGGAGAGCACAGGATGGAAGCTATTTAAAAGAGCCAAGAAAAGTTAGAGCGATGAAACCAAGAGAGGAAAGATACTCGAGAAACAGAAAGCATTAGTACCGGCAAATGTGATCTCACACAGACATTATTAGAATTTGAGTGGTGATATTTAGAGCCTGTATCAAGTTGCTCTTTCCAGTAAAACATACTAACTCTTAACCCTCAAAATATCTTCAGTGGCCACTTACTGGTTTTATCTGAGAGTATCACGCAGCAATTGAGGTGTGTCTAAGAGTCTCTGAAAAGGAAAATAATTCTTATTCTATAGGTTCTACACCCACATTAGCCATACTGAGACTGTAAAGAGATCCTCTAACAAAGGGTCTTAGAAAATGCTTTGAAATTCCATATAAATTATATATTTTGCCCTGAGATAGAAAAGAGTGCTGGAGGAGGGAAAGCAATGACTAATACGATTTTTTTTTAATTGCCCAGTATTTCTGAGAACCCTTGGCACTCCCAAGCATCATGAAACTTATGTTCTGTCCCACCTCTGCCGCTTGCATACCGGATTTTAATTTTTCCTTTTATAAAATGGGTGATTTGAACAGAATGCCTTAACATTCTATAACTCAGTGAGTCTAACTCATACAAAGAAGAGACACAGTCTCTAAGGAATAAACGTCTAATAAACAACAATGTGCAGCACGGCCAAGCAGTCCTTACACACAAGGTTTTGTCCTCTGTGAATTATTTGTTTAATAACAATTCCACCTAATAATAGCCAGAGACCTAAAAACAACAAAAGAGCACGGGCAAAAAATTAAAGTTTACATGGAGAACAGAAGAGAGCATGCAGATCACTTCTAATCAGCACGAACATGTATCTTGTGTGTATTTAAAAACAATTACTATGCATTGAACTCTTACCATCTGCCAGATACTATACTAAGTATTTCAGATGCACTATGTTACTAATTTTCATAACAACTCAGTGGAGCAGGAATGGTTATTATTCTCATTTTTCAGATAAGGAAACAGAGACTCAGAGAGGTTAAATATCTTCTTCAAGGTTACAGAGCTAATCGCTAACAGCAAGGGGTTCAAATACAAATTATCGGAATCTACAGCGCATGCCCTTCACCATACACCCATACATTAGAGTAACAACAAACTGGAATGAAAGGAAAAGACTGAGTCCACAACTGTGCCAACAGACTGGAAATTATGTGAAGTCAATCAGAGAAAACCTCGTGAAGGAGACGAATCTGAAGTTGTGATTTAAAGTTAAATTATCAAGAGGTGCTACCACAGAATTGCTCTAAATGGTCCAAATGGGTTTCATTTCCACGATAAAAAAAAAAAAAAAAAAAAAAGTTAAATTAAATATACTCCCTTTAAGTCAATAGTTATCATCTAATCACCACATTCAATTGTACTTCAGAGGTCACAGGCAGTACTGAGTTTCCACACAATTTATTCTTCAATTATAGAGTCACCCAATGCATATAGAGAGGGCAGGCTGATGACTGTCAAACTACAGGTTCTGAATGGAAAAGTTATTCATGAGACGCCAGACAATTACATCCTAATATCTGCGGCAGTTAGGGGAAGAGAAAGCAGACCGAAGGGTAATCAATCGTCTCTGACAGCGACGGCGGGGGAAAGAGGGAGCGACTCGAGCACCCGTGGAAGTGAAGGTGAGCATCCCTGGGACACGGGCACGCCGCACCAGGGAGCCTGCGGGTCAGCATTCCAGGGAAGTGGAAGACACTCCCGGAGGAATTCTTAAAACCTAAAACAAATTAGAATACTGAAAGCACTCTCAGCCGCATTGAACAGCCTCTCCAAACAGAATTCTCTGAAGTCCAAGCAGCTGCTCTGATGTGTCATCTTGTCGCAGAGAGAGAAAACCCAATTATGACTTTAATGGCCAAACCATAAAGACACTGTGACTGGGGAGGGCCAGCAAAAAATGCTGAGATTCAGGAACATCATTTGGTAGGAAATCGCTAGTCCTCTGGCATTCAATAATAACATTAATCAGCACGAACCTTATACATTCATTATTTAACAAATATCTATTGAGGCCACTGTTCTGGGCGATAGGAACACAGTAAGGTGAATAATAATGTTCATGTAGAGCTTATATGCTGGCCCAATAAACAAATTTTAAATGAAATATATAGCATACAAGATGATGTTCTGTGCTATGAAGAAAAAATAAAGCAAGGAAGGGAACATGAGGAGCATGGGAGACCGGCACAGGGGAAATAGTTTTAAATAGGATTGAGGCTGAGGGCCTCACTGAGCAGGCAACGTGCAAGCAGAAACCTAAAGGAGGTAGGGATGAGCCATGTATATAATGCGGTAAGAACAGAACAGACAGTGCAAAGGCCCTGAGGCAAGAATATTCTTAGCAACTTATAGGAAAAGCCTAGAGACTAGTATGCTTGGAGCAAAGCGAAAGAGGGAAAACTCATGGGAAATGAGGTCAAAAAGGTAGTAGAGGAAGAGAGGCCAGGTCATGTATGAACTCTGGCTTTTACTCTAAGTAAAATGAAAAACTTCCACAGAATGTTTAGCAGAGAAGTAACAATACCTAACCTACATGCTTGAAGGTGGTAGAACCAAGAGTAGGAGAGGAACAGTTAAGAGACCGTTCATATGAATATTATCACGGACACATTGGAATTGTCATCCATTCTTAAAGAAAATGGTTAGAGCTAAGGTTCTGAAGTCAAACCTGTGGGTTCAAATCCTGGCTGAAATCCAAGCCTCGATTTCCTCCTATGTAAAATAAGAATCCAAAAAAGGTATCATGAACAAGTACTGCACATCAGACCCATTCTGTCATGTCTAACTTTGGGTTTCCCTCAGAAGCAGACTGGGAGACAAGATTTTGAGTGCAGGTGGGGGTGGGGGGTGGGGAGAGATTAATCAAAGAACTGATATGCATAAATGCATAACCCATGGACACAGACAATAGTGTGGGGAAGGCCTGGGGGAGAGGTGGGTGCAGGGGGGGGGGTCAATGAGAGGAAAAATATTACAGACATCTGTAATATTTTCAACAATAAAGATAAATTAAAAATAATAAAAAATTCAATTTACTGTACTATTAAAAAAAAAATTGAGTGCAGTTTAGTAGGAAAGTACAGAAACCACATCAGGGTGGAGGGAAAGGCAGCCTATAGAAAGTGTTTTACTGAACCAGCTACTGCAGGGAACTAGAGCTTAATCACACACGGAAATGCTGGCAAACAGACTATAACACAGATTCGTCCCGCCCAAGGAGCAAGGGAGATGGAGTAATATTTATACTCCAAGTCAGGTCAGTCATGGTTTAAGGGCCGCTCCTAGGAGGTGTTCATTTCCAGGCACTTCCAACCTGTGCCTGTCAGTCTTGCAGGAGCGGAACAGCCCCTGGGGCTCTTGGAGAGCCCTCAGGCGCAGAGCGGCACACGCTGGCACAGGCTGGCACACCCTGGAAATCTTCCCGAGCAGAGTAAAACAGTCTGATCTGAGGGATATGGCTGGGCACTGACATCCATTGCTGCATAGGCACAAGAGGAAAAAAGACTAGCGGTAAACACCACAGAGTGTTAACAGTGATTACTTCTGAATGATAAAAATTACTTTTGTTTGTTATGTTTTTTGTGTGCACCTCTCATCTTTAAGATTCTGTAACAAATGTGTTATTACTTGTATAATATCTGATATAGAACATAATGTCAAATATTTATAGAAATCTTTAACAGCACCTTATCTGTTTGTTTTTACTGAGCTCTTACAACAATTTTTTGAAAAATGGGGATTATTATCTCCATTTTACAAAGAACACTGAATCTTTGGGAAATTGAATGGATTGCTCAAAGTTGCCCCACTACTTATTGGTCAAGAAAGCCTCGGCTGTAGATGTCTGGTTTTCATGACTTTTCCATCCATAGATTGATCATCTTAAATACACATATTACCTAAGTTAAACTCTTTATCTTACAGATGAGAAAACTAGGCTACAAAGTAATTAGCACACAATCACACAACCAGATAAAAGACAAGACTTCAGTTTTTCAGACCTGGTTTACATGGAATCTGATTCACACATAATACGAAGTTTAAGCATGTGGGACCTGCACCCAAACTACTTGTGCTCAGATGTTACAGGGACCACTTTAGCTATGTGGCTGTGTGCAGTTTTTCCTCTCTAAAACAGGGAATATGAAAACATCCAAATCAGGATAGTTGAGAGCTAATTAATAATTAATATCTGAAAACTCTGCTCAGGAGTATATTTGTTATTTTTATTAATCCAAGCATTGCACCGAAGAGAGAGAAAATAAATGGAAAGAGAAACAAAACCTCCTAGGAGTAAGGAGTTAGGTGGATCTTGGAAGAAAAAGGTTTTGAGAATTGGAATGTAGTCCTGTTTATATGCTAAACCATCCTGAAAGTGCTTTCCACAGTTCTGATCAAGGTTATCAATAATAATTTTAGTGGGAGGCAGTACATGTTTTTGGAGAAAAACACAGGTTGCTGGGTTTGAAATATGGTTCTGCCACAGCTATCTGACCTTAAGCAAATTCTTTAAACTCTGTGCCAAGGTTTTCTCATCTACAAAATTGAAATAACAGACGTATCTAAAAACTCTTCGAACAGTGCCTACTACATAGGAAGTAATTAATAGGTGTTGCTCACTGTTGTTACTGAATGTATAATGCTGCTCAATTAAATGCACATTAAATTGGAAGAAGAAAGCTGTGATAGAAAACAACAGGATGCCATCTCGGAGACAAAAGGTACATTCAGTGCGATCCTAGGTAGGGGTGTTTGTGTGGACGGGTGTGGGTTTGGCTCTAGTACGGCACAGTGGTACCATTTTGCATTCTCAGCAGCACTGAGATGTATATGCTCAAACAAATTACTGCTGCAGTGTTGAATGACACATCCGACAGGACTAAGACGTTGGCAAGTCAGTGAAAATGAGGAAAAGGAAACCATGTGTGAACAGGAACAAGGCAGAAAAGGCATTTTTCTCCCAACGTGACAATCAGCACCTCATTTTTTATATTAAAGATACACAGCATTTCGCTTTCTTCAAAGTGAAAGATCTGCCTCCAGCAGCAGAAACCAGATGCAAGCCTCGGGAAATGAAATATTAATAAATACAGATTAAACACAAATCAGGGCTCTGGGAACACATAAGGCACTTCTAAGTAAGCTAGAAAAGGGTGCCCCTTCCTCACAAAAGTTTACTTTCATCTGCTAGAAAACTGCCATAATATAATGATTTTCTTATAACTACACACTTTACCGCCATCTGCCAGAACTGTAATGAATATACAAATTTAAAATGTGTGTGATAGGAATGGTGTCCCCTAGGACTGTGTGGTGCAAACATGTACAAGTGCACATCAATGGGTCTGCTGGTGTGTGTTTAATGAATGAAATGTTTGTCATAAAAATGCACTGTGATCAGTGCAGAAGGCATAGATGTTTAAGAAAATATAGCTCAGCCCTCACAAAGCTCACAATCAAATAAACATTTACACTATGGTATAGTAAGTGCTACATTAAAAATTAATACAAGGTGTTAATGAAAGCAGAGGGGAGGGATTCCTAACCCTGCCTGAAAGAGGTGTGTTAACAGATTACATTTATTTTATGTATGTAATGTATGTATGTATTCATTCATTCATTCATTTTATTTTAAATCCATTATACTGATTACATACCATAGGATAAAATAAGTGCAATTAACAAAAGTAGAAGGAATTATGGAATTAGAACATCACCCTTTTAACCACTATAGTAATAACTGTTTCAGGCAAGAATTACTAATGGATGCTAAAACTGGCAGGTGGAAGTTTGATCAGAAACAAAGTACTTGCATAGTCTCAAAGTATCTCCTCACAAACTGCTCATTAATTACAAGACACCATTTTAACCAAGTGATGACACAGATATCATGCACCTCCTGATATGATGCATTGAGAAGGATACATTATTTTTGTTGTATTTCTGACAAAAAGGCACAACCTAAATTTAAAGGTGAGAAAAGATCAGACAAACCAAAATGGAAATAATTCTACAAAATAAATGGCCTGTACTCAAAAAAAAAAAAAATGTCAAGGTCATAAAAAGCAAAGAACCTCTACAGATTGAAGAATAGATACTGGACAACTAAATGCAATATGTGATATATGTGATCGTGGGTTGTATTCGACACAAGATATTTTTCTTTTGACATAAAGAACACTAGTGGGACAATTAACAAAATTTGAACAAGATGTGAATTACATAACAGTGCTCTATTAATTTTTTAATTTTGATACAGCGAATACTAAGAAAATGGAAATGGCCTTGTTTTTAGGAAATACACACTTAAAATAACATATCATAGGAGGAAGAAGCATTATGTCTGTAATTACAACCAGAAAAAAAAAAGAAGAATATATAGAATAATGATGTAAATGTGGTAAAATGTTAAGATCTGGGAAATATGGGTAAAGATACACAGGAAAGCCATGTACTATTTTTACAACTTTTCTGTAAGTCTTAATTATTTCAAAAGAAACATTAAAAATAGCCCTGGCCAGGTGGCTCAGTTGGTTGGAGTGTCATCCTGTACACCAAAAGGCTGAGGGTTTGATTTCTGGTCAGGGCATATACCTAGGCTGCAGGTTCCGTCTCCACCGAGGGATGTACTGGAGGCAACTGATCTATGTTTCTCTCTAACATCAATGTTTCTACAGCGCCCCTCTCCCTCTCCCTCCTCTCCCTCTCCCTCTCCCTCTCCCTCTCCCTCTCCCTCTCCCTCTCCCTCTCCCTCTCCCTCTCCCTCTCCCTCTCCCTCCCCCTCTCCCTCTCCCTCCCCCTCCCCCTCCCCCTCTCTCCTCGGGGAAGGATTTTTTTTAAGTTAAAAATAAAATAATAAATTATAAAAAGACTAAAAATAACATATCATAGTCTCTTTATAAAATAGTTTATAGTTTTCTAAATAAGACATAATATATAGCAGGTGATGCCCTCACCCAAAACTGTCAGTCACCACCCTCCCTATAGAAGAGTCAACACGGTAACCTGACATTCAGGTCCTCGGGCAGTCTGACCTCAGCCTAGGCTTCTAACCATATTTTCCCAGTTCCTCTCTTGCTCACTATATTTCAGTCAAACTTAATCTTACACAGTTTGCCCTAGAACAACACTAGTTTGAACTGCACAGGTCTACTTATACATGGATTTTTGTTGTTGTTATTAATAAATACTGTAAATGGACTCCGGCCAGGTAGCTCAGTTGGTTAGCGCATCATTCCCATAGGCCAAGGGTGCAGATTCAGTTCCCTGTCAGGGCACATACAAGAATCAACCAATGAATGCATAAATAAGTGAAACAACAAATCAATGTTTCTTTCTCTCTCTCCTTTCCTCCCTCTCCAAAATCAATAAATAAAAAATATATAATATATATAAAAAACTCATACAACTCAATAGCAAAAATATATATAAGGGGTTAAAAAATGGGCAAAGGATTTAAACAGACATTTTCCAAAGAAGATATACAGATTGCCAATGGGCACAAGAAAAGATACTCAGCATCACTAATCGTCAGGGAAATGCAAACCAAAACCACAATGAGATATCACCTCATGCCTGTCAGAATGGCTATCATCAAAACGACAAGAAATAACAGGTGTTAGAGAAGATGTAGAGAAAGGGAACCCTTATGCACTGCTGCAGGAATGTAAATTGGTATAGCCACCATGGAAAAGAGTATGGAAGTTCCTCAAAAAAATAGAACTACCATATGGTTCATCAATTCCACTTCTGGGCATTATCCAAAGAAAACAAAAACAATAAATTAAAGATACATGCACCCTATGTTCATTGCAGCAATATTTTACAACAGTGAAGATATGGAAATAACTTAAGTGTCCATCAATGAATGGATGGATAAAGAAGAATGAAAATATCTATATCTATAGATGATAGATAGATGATGATAGATGATAGATAGATAGACAGATAGATAATGATAGATGATAGATAGATGATGATAGATAGATGATAGATAGATAGATGATAGATAGATAGATAGATAGATAGATAGATAGATAGATAGATGATAGATAGATAGATAGATAGATAGATAGATAGATAGATAGATAGATAGATAGATGATAGATAGATGATAGATATAGATGATAGATGATAGAGATAGATAGAGATAGATAGATAGATGATATAGATAGATAGATGATAGATGATAGATAGATAGATAGATAGATAGATAGATGATAGAGATAGATGATAGATAGATGACAGATAGATAGATAGATAGATAGATAGATAGATAGATAGATAGATAGATGATAGAGATAGATGATAGATAGATGACAGACAGATAGATAGAGACAGATAGCTAGATGATAGATAATAGATGATAGATAATAGATGATGATAGATGACAGATGATAGATAGATGATGATAGATAGATATAGATATATAGATGATAGACAGACATATATATACATATATATATACATACATATATATATATGTATACAATGGAATACTATTCAGCCATAAAAAATGAAATCTTCCCATTAGCGACATTGATGGACTGTGATGGTATTATGCTAAGTAAAATAAGTCAGACAGAAAAACAAAGAGCATATGATTTCACTTATATGTGGAATCTAAAAAACAAAACAAGTGAACAAACATAACAAAAAACTCATGGATACAGAGAACTGATTGGTGATTACCAGAGGGGAGGGGAATTGGGGATGTGCAAAATGGTTGAATAAGGTCAAGAAATACAAACTTCCAGTTATAAAATAAGTAAGTCATGGGGATATATAATATACAGCATGACTATAGCTAATGATATTGTATTGCATATTTGAAAGTTGCCAAGAGAGTAAATTAAAAGTTCTCATTACAAGAAAAAACTTTTTGTAACTTTGTATGGTAACAGATGTTAAAGTAACTAGACTTACTGCAGTGATCATTTAGTAATATATACAAATACTGAATCATTGCTTTGAAACTAATGTTATAAATCAATTATACCTCAATAAAACAACATCAATAACAGCACTGAGGTGCTAGCAGTTAAATGAACAAGGAAATAAATAGAAAATTTATGATAAAGAAAATACATACAGTAAAGAGCCAATCTTTCATTATTAATACCCAATTTTAGTGAGGCTTTGGTAAAATTAGTTCACTCATGTACACATGACTGTTAACACTTTAACTTGGAAGGAACATTTTAGAATATAACTTAGCAATACATTGCAAGAGCCTTGAAAATACCTATGCCTTTTGACTTAGTAATCCTACTTTCTAGAAATTATGCCAAAGAAATCATCCAAGAGGGGGAGAAAAAAAACCTATATAATTGAAAATGTTGATTATGGTGTTATTTTTCTAATAAGATAAAATCGAAAAAAATCTAATTATACTATAGTAACTTTCTAGTTATAAAAGTATTCTATATCTATTGAACACTATATTCAGAACTTATTAAAAATCCAATTTTAAAAACTTAAACAATGTGGGGAGATGCTCATGATGCAGCATGAGCTAAATTATTAAAAGCAAAATTAAACAATTCTGGATATTCCATAGAGTTCTCAAAATATTTGCTTGGTAGCTCATATTTAACCTCACATCACTGACTTTGGTTGCAAATGGGAAAAAAACTGTCAAAGTACAATATTTGCCATTAAATGCTGTTTTCTGGCCTATTTTCACACAGGTAACTACAGCCAGCTTTTAAGGGGAATGAACTGAAAGGCACAGCATTCAAGCAGAAAACATTCTGAAAATGATTCTTGCATTTTTGAATAGAAAAGCAGTTCAGTCAAGAAGGAAAGCCAGTGTAAAAAATTAAAGAACTTTTTGTTGTTTAGAATAATTGGGCTTGATAATTTCTTTTAATTCCTAGAAGTCAAACATTTGTAAAGATCCAACTCTACTGGCTTAGATATTGAAAACTCATTAATTCATAATTGCTTCTCTTAGCTTGTTACCTTACAGTTTTCTTTCCTCATTGAATGAAAGAACTATTGAGAATTTGCACTCTAGTATCAACAAATGTTATCTTGCTCAAAAAGTGGCACACTTTAATATGCATAGTATTGATATATGTAATCATTCATTCATTGATCAACATATTTTAGCATTATTCTAAGGCACTGTGATAGATACTAAAGATACAAAAAACAAGACATGATTCATGCCTTCTTAGTGCTCATATCTAAGGAGGAGTAAGACATTTATATGTAGTATTATCCATTGGGATAAATACTATAGTAGAAGTTATGTATGATGTGCTACAGGATATAATTGGAGGAAGGATTAATTCTACCTGGAGTAATCAGGAAAGTTTTATTTGGTAAGTGAGAAAGGTAACATTTGAACTGAATCTTAAAGTATAGATGGTTTATTATACATATATAGAGCTAATACTTTTCTGCAACATTTTTTTTTTAATTTAATTGTTGTACTCATGTATGTCTTTCTTTTCTACAGGACTATTCATGATCTGACAGCATTTAATGGAAATTTCAATCACCGTCACTGTAGATTCACATGCACTTTTAAGGAATATAGAGAAATGCCTTTTATACTACATCCAGTTTCCTCTGATGGTAACTAAAAAACTATATAGTACAATATCACATATAGTAGGCCACACAAGGATGTTGACATTGATACCACTCACTAACTATTCGTATTTCCCCAGTTTTACTTTTACACTCATCTGCCTGTGTGTTCATATACACGCATCCATACTTAATTCTTAATTCTATATCATTTTATCACAAATGTGCATTCCTGTATCCAACACCAGAGTCAAGATACTGAACAGTTTAATCACCACAAGGGTCCCTCTTGCCCTTTTATAACCCCACTCACCTCATCCACCCTCCTCTACGACCACCACCAACCACTAATCTGTCTCCCATTTCTAAAATTTTGTCATTCCAAATGTGTTATGTAAATGGAATCACACAATATGTAGGCTTTTAAGATTGGCTTTTTTCTCAGCATAATTCCCTGGAGGTTACTCCAAGTTATTGTTATATTCATGGCTGACCTCTTTTTAAAAATATATATATATATATATATCTTTATTGATTTCAGAGAGAGGAAGGGAGAGGGAGAGAGAGAGAGAAACATCAATGATGAGAGAGTCATTGACCGGTTGCCTCCTGCACACCCCGGACTAGGGATCAAGCCCGCAACCCAGGCATGTGCCCTGACCGGGAATTGAACTGAGATCTCCTGGATCCCAGGTCGATGCTCAACGGCTGAGCCATGCCCGGCCGGGCTCATCCCTTCTTATTGCTGAGTAGTGTCCATGGTATGAATGTACCAAAGGTTGCTTAAACATGTACCTCCTACTGAAGGACATCTGGGCTGACTCCAGATCTGGGCTCTTACAAATGAAGCTGCTGTGAACATCCATGTATAGGACTTTGTGTGAACATATGGTAATTGCATGTTTATTTTTATAAGAGAGCGTTAAAGCCTTTCCCAGATCGGCTGAGCCACTTTGCATTCCCACCAAAAGATGTCTCAGTGATCCACATCTAGTTTTGCGTTCTGAATCCGCTGCACGTTTACCATGTGCACGTAGGTGGGTTCCTTTATCACTGTAAGCCTTTGTTTCCTCAGCTTTTAACACAAAGATGATGATAACTTTTCAGAGCTGTTACTTCGATTAAAGAAAACGAGTGAAGCAAAAAGTGAACAAGTAGTAACAGGGTGTACAGTAATGGTTAGGAAGACTGGCTGCGTACCAGGGAGCCACGTTTTATGAATAAATGCTTGAAGAAAGGAAGGAACTGCCTGTAGGCAAGATGTGAGGGCTGGACATTAGGAGGGAAGAGAACAGGACCTACAGGATCGTGCCCTCCCCTTTTAATAGGATCTTAAGTGATGAGTACGTTATCTTAGTGGGTAAAATGCAGAGGCTCTGAAGTCAAACTGCGTGGATTTAAATTCCGCTCCTGACTCTTACTTGGGTAAGTTGCTTAGCTTCTCCTCTAGGTGCTTGAATATCCTTGTGTGTAAAATTGTGATGCTACTATTGACTTCATCAAGCTGTTGTGAAAATTAAAAGTGTTGATGCACATAATGGATTTAGAATCATGCCTGCCACAAAATAATTGATAGCCATTATTATTTTTAAATGTCTGCTTTTCCTCCCTTCTATGTATTAACTGGGTGACCTTGTGTCAGTTTCCTTGTCTATATAAAAAAAGAATAAATTTTATGGAGGTGGGAGAAGGCATAGGAGTGATAAATGGTGATGGAAAAAATAAAGCGAAATAAGGAAAAATCACTTTATAGGACTGTGATACGGATTAAATGAGATAACACACTTAAGATGATTGGCACAGAGCAAACATGAGATAAATGTTAGCTCCTTTCCTTTCCTAAAATCACCAATTATTTTACTATATTGTAAGACAGGCATTTTTTTTTATTTCCCCCATGAGTCAGGCTGTCAGCTGTCATTTTCCTAGGAATATGCCTCTGTGCAGCTGTTTAATTTGCTACATAAAGTTTCAAGTGCAGGAGCTTTTTACAGCAAACTATATTTTATTAGCCCAGAAATGTCTTTATGCTCAATTTTTGGTTATAAACTGTTTTTAAACTGAGTTCTAAAACCACGGGTCTCTAAATTAGTAAAGTTATAATGATGATAATTCTTTTTTTCAAGAGTGAAATACATTGAGTCAACAAAATATATTCTTACCTTGTCTAACAGTGTATTAGATGAACTTGGACTCTATGCGTGGGTATGAAAACACAGCAAGTAGAATGGGGGTTCCTGGGGGAGCCTGCAGACAGCGACATTATAAAGTCTATGAAACGTTGAGTTTAGGTGACTTGATGAAGTGGATAATTTGGTTCTGTAAACTCAAAACTAGTGAGATCTCTAGTAGACCCCTCTGAGATGCACAGTGGCTCCCCCACATGTCCCTTTCACTCGGAAGTTTTGACTCAGGGACATGTTGGTACTGGGCCATTTTGACACCTCCTTAAAGCAAATGATTTAAGTTGAACAGCTTTAATGATTCCTGTGTGCCGTGTGCCAAGACGGGTGCATCATCCCAACGCCTCACCTCTTTGACATGAGGTTAAGGATGGGGTCAGGAAAAGGGGGTGGGATTGGCAAATGGTCATAATTCAGATTGGTCTGAAGATGGCGATAGAATGAGTGAAAGGGTTACTTCAGGATGAAATAAATATCAGTCCTGGGAGGAAATTCAGAGATGGAATGCGGACAAGTAGGAGAATGAGATGAGGCTATGGAACCATCTAGTAAACAAGTCACAAAGAAAATCACGTTTACCCTCCTTGGACACCTCGGAAAGGGCGACCTGTCCTTGAAAGCAGAGTCTAAGCATCTCTGAATTTTAATCTGTGTCTTGAATGTTACGGATTTGCATCTCAAAATTTGCTATTTCGTCTTAAAGTCTGCAATGGTCATTTACAACTACTTCAAAAATTATTTTTAATCTGACTTCTCCATAGTGAGATTTTTTTTTTCCATCTTCCACTTAAAAATCCAAACGATAAAATGAAAGTCTTCCTAATAGGTTAGTAGCCAGAAAGAAACACGGAGCACAGAATACAAAGAGTGCAATGAGGTTAAAAAAGAAAAAAGTTCATATCTGGTTGGAGAAGAATCAGAATAGGCACCGTGGGAAGGTGGCGTTTGCAACAAATTTGAATAACGCATTCCACCCTTATCTCTGTCACTAAGTAGCTCCCTTAACCACTCCAATGGAGCTGCTCTCATGAAGTCACCAAAGGACTTAACTTGTTTTAATCCAATGAAAATTCTCAGTTTCTACGTATGAAAACTCTCCGTATCATTCCATACTGTTCACCACTCTTGCATTCGTGTCATTTCTCCCTCGGCTTTTGGGACACAGTCCCTTTCCCCTTTGTTCTTCTACCACAGGAGTCTGCTTAGTCTCCTTTGGGAATTGCTTTTCCTGGACTCACACTTAAACTTCCCAGGAATTATCACCGTAACCGTCTTCTGTTCTCAACTCTAGACACTCACTCTTCTCCGTCTCCGTATCAGCCAGCTTTTGCTAGGTTATGCTGCAGCAACATATAATTACAAAATCTCAATAGCATATTCTCTTTTTAAAATATTTTTTTATTAATTTTGAGAAAGAGAGGAAAGGAGAGGGGCAGAGAGAGGGAAACATCAATCGGCTGCCTCCCGCAGGCACCCCAACCAGGAATCGAGCCCAAAACCTGGACTTGTGCCCTGACCAGGAATCGAACCAACCACCTCTCTGTGCACAGGACAACACTCAGCCAGGGCCAGTAGTGTATCCTTTTATAGGTCAACACTGCAGCTGGGCTCTGATATTCTGCTCTGCTGAAGGAGCAGCCCCTATCTGGAATGCGCTGATCTCATGACAGAGAGAAAGATGGTGCCGGACAACCTGTTTCCTAAAGCTTTTTCTTGGAAGTTGCACGTCAATTCCCAGTTCACGGGCCAAGGAGAGTCACATGGCCAAGCCTGATGCCAGTCGGGTAGGGAGGTGAATTCTCCCTCAATAATGAGCCAGTAGGGAGTTGCCAGTAAGGAAGAGAAGCATATGGTCTTATAATATGACAATCTATCACAATTTTTTTTTAGATGCCCAAATGCCACCTATATATCACACTAATATATAAAACCAGCTCAGACATCTGACCTGGGCACCGAAGTATCTATCTTATTAAAATTTCTGCTGGGCATCCCATAGTTTAGGTTTGGACAAACTCAAGTCCAAACCTAAACTTGCCTCCTTCTTCCATTATCTCACCTCACCTCTTCCCCTTGCCCCACTCCACTCCCAATCTGCTTCTCCTTATCTTTGTAAGTGGCACCATCATCTGCACTTCCTCCTAAACTCTCACCCCCTCCCTTTTCACAGCCAACCCTTTGTAATAGGCACTGTGTATTCTCTAGTCTATCCTCTCTGTACTTCTTAAATCTCTCATTTCCTTTCCATCCCTCCTCCCGTTGGCTTTGTTGAGACACCCACCCCCCCATTACCACTGAAATGGTTTCCAAACTGTCCTCTCTGACTCCAGTTTCAATGAATTGAACATTTATTTATTCAATCAACAAATATTTACTAAGTTCCTGTTATGTCCTAAGCCCTTAGTAAACAATGGAGAGCAAGGCCGGCATAGTTCCCACTCGTGTAGAACTTATAGTACTCAGACAAAGAGAATTAAATTATTGAGAGCACAAAATGTGGTAAATGCTATGATTCGCTCATCTAAAAAATATTATTGAGCACCTAATTATATGTGAAGGCACTGTTCTGGTTCCTAAGAAGATAGCGGTGAATGACAGACAAGGATCATGATGCTCTCAGAAAAGAATATTTACATTAAAAAACAGGATAATTTCAAGTAGTGGCAGCTGTTATTAAAAATAACAAATAATAATACGACCAAGAAAAAGTGGGCCCAGCCGGGCGTGGCTCAGCAGTTGAGCGTCGGACCTAGGATCCAGGTGATCGGGGTTTGATTCCCGGTCAGGGCACATGCCCGGGTTGCGGGCTCGATCAATGACTCTCTCATCATTGATGTTTCTATCTCTCTTTCTCCCTCTCCTGTTCTCCCTTTGAAATCAATAAAAATA
This sequence comes from Miniopterus schreibersii, assembly GCF_964146895.1. Classification (NCBI taxonomy): domain Eukaryota; kingdom Metazoa; phylum Chordata; class Mammalia; order Chiroptera; family Miniopteridae; genus Miniopterus; species Miniopterus schreibersii. Next base: position 27,313,300 of record NC_138112.1, on the reverse strand, counting down.
TATTTTTAAAAAGAAAAAAAGAAAAAGTGGGAGATATGAGGAAGCCTAGATGGCCTGGGTGGTTGGAGAAGGCTTTTCTGATTGGAGCTAAGACCAGAATAATGAGAAGGAACCAGCCACGAAAAAAATCCAGAGACAGAGTGTCCTGTGCAGGAGAAAGAACCAATGTAAAAGCCCTCAGACAGGACAAGCTGAGGCACACTGACTAAGGAAGAGGGTGGTAGGAGATAAAGGCAAAAGAATCAGTAAAGAATATGCCCCGTATCCCCGGCTGGCATGGCTCCCCAGGTTGAGCCTTGTCTCATGCACCAAGAGGTTGCCGGTTCAATTCCTGGTCAGGGCACATGCCCAGGTTACAGGCTTGATCCCCAATAGGGGGCATGCAGGAGGCAGCCAATCAATGTTTCCCTCTTTCTAAAATCAATTTAAAATATATATATATATATTTTAAAGTATATATCATGTAGTGCACTGCAGAACATGGTAAAAGATTTGGACTTTTATCCTAAGTGCAATGGAAGTCCATTGGAAAGTTTCAAGCAAGAAAATGACACGGTCAAATTTACATTTTTAAAGGACACCTCTGGCTGCTGTGTCAAAAATGGATCCCAGGAGTGAAAAGAGAAGTAGGGAGACCACTAAGGCAACTATGAAAGTGATCCCAGCAAGAGGAAACGGTGGCTGGGAACCACAATAGTAGCAATGGAATATGCAAGAAGTGGCAATATATTCAAGGTGTATTTAGAGGTACAGTCGGTGAGACTGGGTGGCAGATTGGGTGTGGCTAGGGGACAGACGAATCAAAGGGGACCCGGTGATTCGTCAGAGTTCAGCGTGAGAATCAGGGCATCTAGTGGTGCCATTAGCTGGCATGAGGAAGTCAGAAATAACAAAAAGGTTTGTGACGTGCAGCAAAAGAGAAATCAAGAGTTTTCTTTTGGACAGGCTAAGTTGTTAGGCAAAGTACAGCGATAGAACCGCATACAGTAAAAGCAAGTAATATAAACTGGTGGTACCAGGAAAGATTTACTATGACGGGGTAGGGGAGGGTTTAAATGTTCTTAATAGAGGAAAACAGATGGGGGGAAATCTCCATGATACTGTCCATAAATCTTTATAAAATAGAAATTGGATTAGAAAATCCCCCTGCTTGAAATCCACCATTGAGTTTTGATCAACTACAGCAATTTCTCTGAATACCCCCTAAGACGTCGGTCTCCTCCATCAGACTATGAGTCCCATAAAGACAGGATTCATTGTCGTTCATTCAGAGTTTAGCACAATAACTAGAACATAGTACTTGCTACACAGAACATAGAACATACCCAGGTGTTAAATGAGTGAACTAGCTGTGTAGTAGTCAAGTTACTTAGTCTCTCCGAACCTATTTTCCTCAATTATAAAAGGCAGCTCTCTTTAAAATCATTTTCAACTTTAATAGTCTATGATTAAAATTTCTCTATGATATTAAGCCTGAAAGTCAGAAGCAATCAATTAGAATTCTAATCCAGGCTTACGTGAGCCTTAAATGTGCTACACAGCCAATACCTCTGTTTCTTCATGTGTGAAATGAAAACGAAAATATTGCTCTCCTTCACATAAAAATCTCATTGATGACACAAACCATATTTAAACGTCAAATGATTAGAATAGTAAGCAAAATTCTGTAAATGAGGGATTTCTTTGTTCTAAAATGATTGGTGATAAGAGATGAGGTTCATTACCTGCTAAATTACGCCTTACTGCATTATGAAAGGATATGTTCATAACTAATGATTTCTCTGTTTCATCTTTTACCAAGCTGTTCTTTTGTGTGTGAATCGTTAGAAGGACAACATAGTACACCCTGATTTTTTCCAAGGGTGTATTTATAAGATATAATTTGCCTATAACCTCATTATATTTCTTTCACCAACCTACTCTATTTTTAAATCATTGTGTCCAATCTCTCATTTTTAAATATCTACCGCCGGCAAAGTGTGGTTTGATTGGGAAGCAACCTTTCAAGAACTTATTTCCCATTGCACAATCTACACTTTATGTTCCATAGTTCCATTTCATTCACCTTCTACCACGATTTGTTTTTACAGTGGAAACATTTTTTGTCCCAATTTAAAGCTTACCAATACAGAAAAATCCTTTAGAAACACAAAAATATGCCTTGAAACATAATTACACATAATTAAAACATATGAAACAATTTTAACAATTTAAAAATATAAACGGGGGGGGGGGGAGAGACTGAAACACAGTGAACAGGGTTCAGGGTGCAAGCACTGGTAGGATGTTTGACCAAACACATGCAGCTATAGCTACACAAGAAGAAAATTAATCCCAGTGCAACTACTCTATGCCTAAAAGCCAGCATGTCAAAGGCTGAAAAAGATCAATTTCTTTCCAGGACAATATGGCTTTTTAAGCCCTAGAGATATTTTGGCAGAAATTGGCTACATGCTCACTAAACCTGTTACCTCTGCTACCACAGAACACAGTGAGATTCCATGACCAACTTAGAATCTGATACCAAGCTTCCTTTGGAGTTAGACGCAGCCAGATAACTGAACTGTGGCCTGTACAATATGGAATGAAGCTTCTCCCCGACAAGGCAGCAATGCCCCTCCTCAAAAACTGCCTCCTCTCCTTGGGTCTTTGCTCAAAGGTTACCTTTTTAGTGAGATTTTTCCAAACCATCCTACTTTAAATTGCAATGCTCTTCCATCCTGGCACTCTCCCTTCCCTTCCTGCTTTATTCTCTGTAGTGTTTATCACCATATGATATTTTATATATTTTAGTTATGTAATTTATTGCCCCTTTTACCCACTAAAACGCGAGTTCTATGAGAAATTTTGTGTGTATATTGTTCGCCGTGCCTAAAATAGCACCCGATCGTCATGTATGCAAGAGGTGTTCAAAAAGTTTTGTTGAATGGGTAAGTTCAGAGAAGAGGTATGAGCACAAATAAAATCGGAGGCGTCATCAGTCTACAGGCAGAACCTTAATTCATGAGACTATAGGCAATTCACTGGGAAAGAGTAGAGAGAAGGGAGCACCAAGACCAGGGACCATCATATTTGAAAACAGAGTAGAAGAGTAAGAATCTCCCCGGGAGACGGAGACCTGTGAGAGCTGAGAAAACCCTAGAAAATCTGTAATATTGGAAAGCAAGAGACGAAAATGAAGGAGCAGGAAACCTTGTGAATGTTTTTGAGTACACAAGTTAGGTGGGGACCCAAAAAATATGCATTAGACTTGGCGACGCGGAGCTCATGGATGAGTCTGACAAGTCCAGTTCTTGCTGAGAAGTGGGGAATATTTCCAATAAGGGTGTTAGTAGCGTACTTAGGCGGAGACAAAGCCAGGAGCCTATAAAAGGTGGCTGATGTGCCCCTTTCCACCAGCTTTCTCATGAAGGGCAGACCAGAGATCTTCTCCAGAAAATCGCCTCCTGCCCACAGTCTCCTTCTTGATTAGAGCCTGCAGTGCAGTTTCCTCAGAATCTAATGGTTGGTTAGGTCACATGGCTGGGATTTCACAATGTTCACTTCCCAGCGAGCGGTCTAGAGTGTGTGGGATATTAGAAGGTGGAAAGTAGCACTGCTACAGTAAACCGTGTGCCTTCTGCACAGAAAGAATAATTCCTGTGCTGAGGAAAGTAAACCCCTCTATCTGGATACACTGTGTGTATTCTACAAATGGGCACAGAGATAGTAAACAAGTTGACCAATGGGTCTCCTAAAACCCATCCCTTACAACAGCGATTTTCAACCAGTGTGCTGCAGGATTTTTAAAACACGCAATACCTGACTATTCAGGGGTGCTGATCTCTTTGCCCTTAGATTGTCAAGTAAAAAAAAAAAAAAATTACAGCTAACACAACAATAGCTGTCCAGTGTGAATGAATCAGAACTAATTTTTTTGTCTGATCGGCAAAAAAATATATTTTTGGGTGTGCCACACAATTTTAGTAATTAGTTTATGTGTGCCATGAGATGAAAAAGGTTGAAAATTGCTGCCTTACTAACATGAGTTATGGCTTTGTTTTTTAAAGGATCTTTACCCCTTAAGTAAAATGACAAATTTTATCTTATACATCATCGCAGTCTGAATTTATCAGTTGGAAAAATAAAATGTTGCTATAGTGTTTTGAGTTACTTTAAAGTGAGACACATTAAAGACAAAATGTTTGAGAACATTTAAAGATCTTTTAACTCCTTGAGGCATGTCAAGTCTGAAAGAGTTAACATACCTCCACAAAATGCACAACCTCCTCCAATCATGCTGATGGGTCAAATCCAAAATAGGTCCTATTAATTAGCACAAAAAATAATACTGCTAATTGTAAACTTCGAATGAAATTGTTTTGTTATATGTTTCTAAGGGAAATTAGTTCAATTTTATTTTAAAACTGTAAAATGTTGCTCATAGTCTTTCAGAAGTTAACAGTTCTTATAAGGTAAAGATATACAGCTTTGAGATCCTCATGAAAATTAATTTCTTAAATAATAAGTTATAATAATAGCTTCCTTTCATTTAGTAAATATTATTGATTAAGGGGTCTAGGTGCTTTATAAACATCTTCCTTCATCCTCACTCCAGGCCTGTGAGATGGAATGCTGTTTTTCACATTTTACAGTTTCATACGGCTTAAATAATGTAACCTAATCATTTAGTGTAATACAACCACAGTGACAATCCAGATGGGTCTAACTCTAACACCCATGCTATCTCCACTGTGTCCTCATGGAGCCATCTTAGAAAAAATGTTACTCAGTGGCACCTCCAGTTGGGTGGGAGTGTGGGGGTGAGGTATTGTTTTAAATTCAGAATTTATTTATTTACTTACTTTTTAATATATCTTTATTGATTTCTGAGAGAGGAAGGGAGAGGGGGAGGGAGAGATAGAAACATCAATGATGAGAGAGTCACTGATCGGCTGCCTCCTGCACGCCCCCTACTGGGGATCAAGCCCGCAACCCGGGCATGTGCCCCGACCGGGAATCAAACCACGATCACCTGGATCCTAGGTCGATGTTCAACGTCTGAGCCACGTCTGGCCAGGCAAGAATTTCTTTTTCTAAGAGCAGTTTAAGGTTCATAGCAAAATTGAGGGAAAAGTAGGTACAGAAATTTCCCATATATCCCATGCCCTGACATATGTATAATTTACCCCATTATCAAGATCCCCCACCAAAGTGGTACATTTGTTACAATTAGGAACCTACATTGACATATCATAATCACCCAGAGTCCATAGTTTACATTGCTATTTGTGCTTGGTGTTGTGCATCCTGTGGATTTGGACAAACATATAATGACATGTATTCATCATACGGTATAACAAAGAATTTTCATTTTCCTAAATATATATATTATTTTTTAACTTAAAATACAAATTTATTTTTAAATGAAACCCTTTTTAAAAAAAATTATATTAAAGAAAAGAAATACATTCTGCCATTTTAACAAAACCTTTTAGGCCAACAATTTTCCCTTTTTTATCTCATAGCACACAAACTAATTACTAAAATTTTGTGGCACACCAGAAAATGTCATATTTTTTGCCAATCTGACAAAAGAAAATAGGTATAATTTTGATTCATTCACACCAGATGGTCATTGTTGTGTTAGCTACTGTCTCTTTTTATTTGACAATCTAAGGGAAAAGAGGTAAGTGCCCCTGACTAAGCAGTTAGGTATTGCATGTTTTTAAAATCCTACGGCACACTGGTTGAAAAGCACTCTTTTAATCTAATGCAATTTTACATTATTTAGAAACAGGAAAGACACAACAGAATGTGCATTTATTTTATAAAAAGCCAAGTTATCAATAGGTAGTTGTTCCACTTAATCTTGGCTTCTAAATTTAACTATTCATATGAGAAATTTGCCCCTTGTTTTCTTATTTCAGGCAATTTGACTTGGCTGAATCAAATGGCTACAATTTTGACTGCACATTGGTTAGGTGAAATAAAAAGTAAATGGCTAAAGTCAGAAAAGATTATCCTAAAAGTTAAAAGATCATCTTAAACTAGCAACACTTTAGGGGAAAGGAGTCCCACTAACTGACTGTGTCTTGGCTGCTGTCAAATCCTAAATTTATTATAACCTTGCCTCAAAAGTAACACTGGAAATTTTATAACCATACATTAATCATACATTAACCATACATTAAAATGTTATTACTTCATGCTTTTTCTCCTCATATCAAATAGAAGTTCTAATCTGCCAGCCAATTGATTAAGTTGCCTAAGTAATCCTGCAACTCTCATTTTATGTCTTCAAATTTCTCCCATCCTGATATTTTTTTTTTTTTCATTCAACAAATACTAAGTTTTAGAAACTATGATAGACTCTAGAAATACAATGATGAATAATATATTTGTTATGGGCTGAATTGTATCTCCCCAAAATTCTTATTTTGAAGTCCTAACTCCCGGTACCTCAAAACCTGCCTGTATTTAGAGATAAAGAGGTAATTAAGTTAAAGGAGGTCATTAGGTTAGGCCCTAATCCAATATGACTGTGTCCTTATAAGAACAGGAGATTGGCCAGGCCCAGCGTGGCTCAGCGGTTAAGCATCGACGTAGGATCCAGGCAATCGGGGTTTGATTCCAGGTCAGGGCACAGGCCCAGGGTGCAGGCTCGATACCCAGTCGGGGGTGTGCAGGAGGCAGCCGATCAATGACTCTCTCATCATTGATGTTTCTATCTCTCTCTCTCCCTCTCCTTTCCTCTCTCTGAAATCAATAAAGATATATTAAAAAAAAAAAAAAGAACAGGAGATTGGGACACAGATACACACAGAGGGAAAACTATGTGAAGACAGAGAAAACAGCCATCCACAACCCACAGAGAGAACGGAAGAAACCAGCCCTGCCAACACCTTGATCCTGGACTTGCAACCTCCAGATTTGTGAGAAAATTAATTTATCTTGCTTAAACTACCCAGTCTGTGTTATTTGTTATAGCAGCTTTAGAAATACACATTTCATTATCTATTTGTGTTCCTTCACTCATTCCCCTACACACTCATGTGAAAACTGGATGCTTAAATTTCCCAAACAAAACTATGAACATGGTTAAATCCCAAGGATTAGAGAACTCTTGGGAATGTTCATTTTGGAAGTTTAACTGCCATTATAGTTGTAAATCAATAAAAATGGGGAAGGGAGAAGAATGATTTTGAAACAAAGTAATTATCAGCCTCTTTCCTTGCAAATGTTTTCCCAAATGTCTAATAATTCCAGGAATTCTCTGAACTTGGAGACGGCATGGAGCAAGGAACAAATCATAGGCTTTAAAGACAACTACATCTGCTATAGGACCCTGAGCAAGTTGCTTAGCACTTCTTGACTTAATTCCGAATATGAAAATTAAGAAGCTCCTAGTGAGAATCAAATGAGATCATCAAAATTAAAGCAATTTTTACACTTGAAAGCACGTTACAAGGACAAAAAATAATTCTCCACATCTACCAACTAAAAAAAACTAAAAAACAAAAAAACCTATGAGAAAAGAATATCAATGAATTTCTAATCTGTTAATATATTGACTAGGAGCAACATCAAGTTTACCAGTTTCCTGAAACTACTCTTTTTGAAAACACTACATTCAGTATTCTGGTATTTCCTCAATTCTCCTTGAAATGCTGAATGATGAACAGAGGCCCTGAGACCAAATGTGAAGTGAGAGAGTAAAAAAATAAACTTGGGCACCACAAATTTGCCCTGTCATTCATCAGGCTGGAATAATAGAGCCAGATAAAGCCAGCTGCAAATTTAATAGGAAGCCGTATTTCTCTCAAGGACGTGCTGCAGCTATAAAGTGTCATAACAACGCCGCTCTTTGAACGACTACTGCTTTCTTATCCGCTGAGAAACTCTGTGCTCTAAAATTATAGATGATCAGAGACCGCTTCTGAAATTATATCAGCAAGAATGAAATACCCCACTCTTGCCTGGAGAGTCTGCCACGTTGACACAGATAAGAGGCCTCTGTTTAGGACCCAGGGAAACAGCTTCAGATAAGGGCAGGGTTTGGAAGACACAATATTCCAAATCTATCTTAACTCTGTTGCTTTCAAGAGGTTTTTCATTTCAACATCTACACTTAAACCATTTACACAGAGCCTTGCTCTTTTCTTCCCTTTTAAGCCGATCAAACACTGATACATTTACAGTAGTTCCCATTTTTCATTCGTAATTGTGTTTCTAGCTCTCCTTCCTCTCATCAAACTGGCCAGAAGCTGATTTGCCTTAATCTTACGTTTATTCGGTTTGTTTTCCCTTTCAATATCTTTTCCACTTTATTATTTCCTTCTTTCCTATTGAAGTGTATTCTGTCTTTTTCTAACATCCTAAATTGGATTTTTGGCCCATTAAATTCCCTGCTTTTTTCTTCTCTAAAATATTCTTTATATTTTTCTTGGTTGGAGTTTTTTATTTTTGGCCAAACATTACGCATTTGTTATTACTAAATGAGAAAATCTCATTTGTTACATCAACTCATTGCTAGTTAGAGAAATGCTGCCGTGAAGACAGTCGATGTTGGGTCATTGGTTGGGATTTTCTGTGCTTCATGACATGGAATTATGTCTTCATACATTCTGGAAAATTCTTATCCAGGTCTTGCAAATTGCTTCTTCCACATTATTTCTAGTCTCCTCTTTTGGAATTCCAATGAGAAATGTCATACTTTCTCATTCCTATCTCATGTCTCTTAATCTCTTTCATCTCTTTATGATAATTTCTGCAAGTCGATCTTTTTTTACGAATTTTTAATTGACTTTCCTATTTCAGTTGTTGTCATTTTCATCCTTAGAATTTATACCTTGTATTTTTTTGGATCTCCTAACCTGTCTCACCTTTTTTTTTAAATTGTAGCTTGTTCCTTTCTTGGATTTAGAGAATCCATCTATTATTTAAAGGTTTTAAACATTATCTGAAGAGCTCAAGGACAGTTTCTGCTGACCTTCACTCATGGTGACATATATATCATGTATTTTGTAATTTGGATTCTTAACTCACATTTTATTGAAGTCTTTTCTGAGGAAACCCTATGATGCCTGGGTTGAAAAAGCTGCATTCAGGGAAGGATGATATGCCTTTGCTTCCACCAGGCACCCCCGAAAGCTAGTAAACTGGAAGCTTTTTTTTTTTCTTCTCAGTTCTAGATTGTTCAGACCACAAAACGACACAAAATTCTAACCCGAAATCTATATGAGGGTAAGCCTTTGTGGTTATCAGTTCTCAAGGCAGATATTTCTATTGCTTTCCACTCAGAGCCCAGGCTGAGACACAACTTGCCTTGTTATCTTTCTTAGTTGACAGGGAGAAATCTATTTTTTCAACTCTACTCTTCCATTAATCATAGAGTTAAAGTCAGATTTATGTGGGTTCTCAGTGAGACCTTTCCACCCGAATGAGTGCAGGGATTTCTCTCCTGCACTGTGGAGGTCATTGAAAGCAGATTACCAAACTCAGCAGATGTCCTCAGGGGCAGCCATCATGTACAACCCTGGCTTCCAGCTCCTCTGTTTCAGCCCAGCAGATATTCCCCTTCCTCCTGAGTTCACTTGTGCATTCAAAATTATTGTCGCTATTCTATCAAGTATTTATAGGTGTTTTAAATTATTTTACAGAATCATTCTTCACTGGATAATATATTGATCCATTTGCTTTGCCTCTGCTCCAATTTCTTCATAATTATCTTTTAGGAGATCCTGAAGAGAAGCTACAGTTCCCCACTCTATAAAGAGTCTTGCACACGTGCCTGCTTCTAAAAACTAAGAACAGGATTAGCTGTGTTGTAGTTTATGTTCGTTTGTGAGGTTTGTTGTGGGTGGCACTGGTGGTAAATTTTTATTTGGGAGGGGGAGTTGGGATTTTATAGTTTCATTTGTCTTGTATTTGGTTACTTTGTTTTGCTCTGTTTTAATTTTTGGTGGTGCTTCTTTGTTGGCCTGTACTAGAAAATAAAGAGTCATTTTTTCAAAGAACCACCCAAATAATTTTTCTTTTAGCAGCTTCTAATTCCTAAACTTTACTATTCATACAGAAACAGCAGTTATTTTAGTTGGACTCGAGTTCCCATGAAAGTTACACACACTAGGAAACCCAGCATATATAAAGACAGAAAGACTGTGGAATAGGTATATATTAAGGTCATTTCTCAAGTTTATTATATACTCCATTTAAATGTGTCAGGATGCTTGCCAAAATAAATAGAAGGCAGAAAAGAATACAGTTGAGGGGAAAAACAGTTTTCTCTTCTTTCAGGTGTGCTGACAATTGTTACAAGGAAAAAGAAGAAAAGAAAACACGATATTTGGCCAAAAAAAAAATAGCTTAGTAGTTTTCAGGGTGGTGTGTATTGTACTGAAATCTGAGTATGTTTCTGTGCTTGCAACTCATGTGACAGAGTGTGAGAAGGCCTTGAGCACCTGGGCCTGGGGAGGCCAGAGATGGGAGGGCCCCTGCCATTTTTTTAATGATTGGATTGTGTTTACTTAGACCAAAGAGAATATTCCCTGATTTTTACCTTCAATAGCTCTACTATCTTCACTTTTCCAAGCCATACTCAGCCTCAGAAAGGGGATGAAAACTGCCAAGAGAAGGTATCAGTCTAGCATGTGACAAACTCCCTGTTATGGACTGAATATTTGTATCCTTCCAAAATTCATATGTTGAGTCCCTAACCCCCAAGTAGGGTTATATTTGGATTAATGCCCTTAGAAGAAGAGACATCAAGGAGTCTGTCCTTTCTCACCCCATGAGCACAAAAACAGAGGTCATGCGAGCGCACAGCAAGAAGGCAGTCGTCAACCCAAGGGCAGAGCCTTCACCAGCCCTGCTGGTACCCTGATCTTGGACTTTCGGTCTCTAGAACTGTAAGAAAATAAGCTTCTGGCCCGGCCGGGCGTGGCTCAGCGGTTGAGCGTCGACCTGGGATCTAGGCGATCGGAATTCGATTCCTGGTCAGGGCACATGCCCGGGTTATGGGCTCGATCAATGACTCTCTCATCATTGATGTTTCTATCTCTCTCTCCCTCTCCTTACCTCTCTCTGAAATCAATAAAGATATATTTTTTTAAAAAAAAGAAAAGAAAAAAGAAAATAAACTTCTGTTGCTTGAGCCGCCCAGGCTGTGGTATTTTGTTTATGGTAGCCCTAGGAAATGAATTCACTCCCCCAACAGAAGAAATGTTTCATTCTTCTTTGTATCTCCAAGAGTATTTAAAGAATTCAATAACTCCCAGTTTCATTAAATTGAAGGTTGGGTTAGTCCCTCCCCTCCTCTCTTTGTGTTTCCATCACGCTACATTTCAACTACTATTATCAATTTATCAATATTAGCACATCTTTTCATAATAAGTTCCTTTCATAGTTTTCTCCCTTACTAGACTGTGGAAAAAGGGAGAAATTGTGCCTTATTTAGCCTTATATTTATTGTCCCAGTGTTAAGTGCAACATAGGTGTGACAAATACTACCCAAAATCCATTTTAATGGGGTTTTTGCAGATAAGGGAGCAATTTGACTGACTCAGTTCTAAGCACTAGATATAAGAAAAATTTTGTTTTCCTCATTTAATACTGCCCATTATTTTTTTATTTTTTTTCCTTAGTTATGCACATCTAGCGTGCCATTTGCATGTGAGGCTGGAGTAGTAGCAATATCTTGCTATCATGAGATGATAGGCATGAAGAAAAGATCATGTATTATGAAGTGTGGAATGGAAAGGTAGTAGGAAGCTGGAAATTTGATGAAATAATGGAGTCACTGAACCAATCCTGGCATGCTTTTCTCTGGACTTCTTGTTTTGAAGGGGGGAAAAAAGCCTTATTTCATCAAGCACAATACTGAGGACTTTGTTACTTACAAGTGAATGAAATCCTAAATGATACGGTAGGGGCTCAATAATTTTTTTGACTTGAACTGAGAGGATGTGAACAGTATTGCCAAAGCTGATGGAGAAACTATCCAAGTTAGGTAAATCCATCATAGGCAAAATTTTCAGTTGGAGTGGGTCATGCTGTAGAGCTACGAATACAAAACTGATGATCTATGGACCACCTATGATTAGATATGTTCTTTGTTTTAGGAGCTTCATACTACATTAATCAGTCAAAAATTGCAAACTGATAAAAATTCAGTCAGGGGAAAAGTAGTCAATACTGTGTTTTTCTTCAACATCCCTCTGAATTTTGAAGTGTTATTAACAGATAATGTCTTTGAAAAGAGAAAGCATCAGAGGATACACAGTATATTAATGTACCATGCAAGGTCAAGGAGAAATAAAAAGAAAATAATAGAAGTGAGTAATATGTGGGACAGGTAAAAAAAATACATATATATTCATTCTCAGATGCTGGTATTGAGTGCAGGAGAGAGAACTGTATCAGAGAAGACTGACAACGGAGAGCACTCGAGCATATAATAATAGCAGGTACAATTATCTTCTTGACACTTACTATAAGGTAAGCACCACACTATGTATTTAATATATCATCTTACTCAGCTCTCACAATAAACCTTTGAGATTTCAGATTTATACCTATTTTTCAGATAAGGAAACTGAGCCTTAGAAAAGTGAACAAAAATGACATATTAAAGAATTTGTAGAGCAGAATTCAAACCTCTGTCCTCCGCTATGTCTTCACCCTGAGTATGTCACAGCTCTCTGGTGCCAATACAAAGTACTTAGTCTTAGAGGCTGACACAACTACCACTGTGACAACTGGTTAAGAGGCAGAATTGTTTAACTGAATAAGCTGTAGACTCAATTTAAATCCTGGCATTGAGGCTTACTACTTCTGTGACCTAGGGCAAGTTATTTATTCTCCTGTCTCAGATCTTTCTTAGCTAAAATAATGATTAATAATGCCCACCCTGCCTACCTTGTACAATTATTAATGTATTCGTAAATGCTAAGCAATTTTTTTTTAAAGGTAAAGAATTATCAGGAGGAGACAAAAGCACAGTGGTAATTTGCAGTTCTCTGCAGCATTTGCACAATAAATTTCCTCTGGACGAAAAATATTTGTTCTGCTGAATATCTAAAAATTAATCTCATTGAGTTATAATGCTGTGGTAAGACCATAAGCACAAGTACAAAGGGTAACTCTCCCTTAATCCCCAAAAGTGATTTACATTGGCACTAAGACACTATAACCAGTATTCACTGTAACATTTCTGTGGCACCAAAAAACCAAAGTAGTGTGTGTGTGAGCTCCCCTGTGCCCATTAAATTCTGAGATTATGAACAAGGATCTAACAGGACTAGACATCAAACTCCAGCCACTGGGGCTGTTAGCTACCTAATTAGGGAAGCACCAACCTCTATCTTGGTGTGATCACAGAGGGGTCAAACAATAGTACTCATGTCACGGTAGAAACTTGGCTGTCACGCCTCTTCCACCACATTGGGGTTCTTCAGTAAGAAAAGCAGCCTTGCCCCCAGAGTTTGGGGTACGAGGCTTGTAATTGTTATTATTTGATGTGGCAGACGAGTGATCTACTCTACCGGGACTGATTGCCTTAGTATTTGGTTTCCATGGAGCTGTAAAAGAATGCAATTTCTCTCTGGGAGGCCAGGTTGAAGGGAATTTTTAATTAAATCTTGAATTGAACATAATACCACCAGTTATCCATCTCTACAACCCATTCTTAATACAACAGTGTGAGTGACCCATTTTAATCAAAAGTCAGATCATGCTCCTCCTCTGTTCCAAGACCTCCAGTGGTTTCCATATCGCTTGAAATAAAATCCAAAGCCCTTACTTTAACCTATGAAGCTCTACAAGGTGTGCCTACCCTCCCACCACCTCTCTAACGTCATTCTTGCCATTCTGCCCATCACTTACTCCCCCTACAGCCACACTGTCACTCTAACATTCTCATCAAGCTTTACATTTACTATTCCTTCTGCTTAAAATGTTTTCTCCCACCAGATAACAAAAGCATCTCTGATGAGAAATCATAAAGGTACAAAAACAAATTATACTACCTGTTTTTTACAGAAATCCCCAATCCAACAATTTAACATAAAAAAACTATTCCTTGTCCAGAAATATCCCTGAGGTACTTGGAAGAAGCAAAAGCAAAACAATTTCAGTTAAAAATTCTTATATGCTAGGCCACATGGGATTCCCATGGTAGGGGGAAAAACTTCTACTTGAAGATGTTACCATCAGGAAGTATTTTCATGTCTACATGGTTAGGGCTTTCTGAATAAATTTTACTGACCACTGAGACGACAAGCCTTAGAAGTTAAATGATGACTACGTAGTGAGAGAACTCCTGAGAGATTTACCTTCCTAGGAGTATATGTTTAGATTTCAAAGGTGCGTGACACAGAGGCATTCCAAGCATTATAAACCCAGACAGTAAGCAGTCTTATCTTCTCCCTGCAGACCTGTATTTACATTCCAAAGGGTAAGAACCCAGAAACCTTCCCTTTCTCTTCCCTTTCTTCTAGCTTATATTAGAGAGATTATGTTTCTCTCCTTCTCTCTGGAGGGGAGGGTGACAGCTCTTTAAACCATCCTAGGGCTTCTGGTCAAGATGGCGAAGTAGTTAAATGCAGTACTTATGTCCTCTCACAACCACATTAAAATTACAGCTAAACTACAGAAAAATCATCATTCAGAACAGCCTGAAACCTAGCCGGACAAAAGTCCTATGACTGAAGATATAAAGAAGCCAGGGTAAGACTGGTAGGAGGGGCGGAGAGAGGAACAGGCTGGTCCCACACCCGTGTGTGTCAGATAAAAACCAGGAGGGATATCTCAGCTGCAGAGTTTCCCTCTGAGAAGCGAGAGGTCCCAGCCCAGGGTTCCAGTTCCAGTCCACATATCTGGTTATACAAACCAGTAGAAAGCGTGGCTGATTAAGACGGAGGGTGGCTGGAGTCCCAGATGCTTCTGTTAAAGGGCCAGCACACACACCAACTCAGTCTCACTCACTGAGTTCCAGGGCTGGGGCAGCAGCTTAAAAGGCACCAGGTACATACAAGGAGGAACTGAGTTGTCTGCCATCAGGGCAAGAGCTGTAGGGGCAGCTTTCTCTCAAACAAAAGTGCTGGCAAAGGCCATTGCTCCTTTTCTAAGCCCCTCCCACTCCAGAGCCAGCAGGCAGGTGCCATATCCGAGTCTCCATCAACCTAGCTATCACTGTTTCCTCTGGCCTAGTTTTCCCTTGAGACCCCCTCATCAACCAACTTGGGGGCCTACCCACGTGGTTTCCAGTGACTTTTCAATACAAATGGCCTGTCTTGGCTCATGCTTTAGACCCTAAAATTTCTCAAACAAGCAGCATCTAACCTTGGCATGACCCATACCTCTTACTAAGCGGCCCCAGATCCGACACTAGTGACAGCTGGCCTTGGTTTTCAGCTTGGCCTCTCCTGGGCATCCCAAAGCCCAGCACAAATAGCAGCCATCTGAAGATCACTTTGTAGCTCATGGCAGGTGGTCCTGGGCAGAACACAGGTGGAGAGTGACCTTGGTCTGCACCTCCCAGGGGGCTCCAGAACCAGTGCACCCAGTGGACTGCTATAGACCACATCGAAGTAACACCCACCACCTCCACAAGCAACATATTCAGCAGGCACCAGAGCCCCGCTGAAGTAAGTTCTACTCTGTGGAGTCAGCCCCCGCACAGCCAATCTTCCTTGGTGGTTGCAAATCAGGCTGGGAGTCAATCCCTTCCATTGACATACCAATAGCAATCAAGGTTTCACTACAAATGGAGAATGTACACAGCCCACACAGGGGCACACCTCAAGTTCCTAGCTTGGGTACACAAGGAGGCTGTGTCACTGGATTCTACAGGACACCTGTTACATAAGGCCACTCTACCAAGCCTGGGAGACATAGCAGCTCTACCTAATACATACAAACAAACACAGGGAAGCTGCCAAAATGAAGAGACAAAGAAACATGATCCAAATAAAAGAACAGAACAAAACTCCAGAAAAATAACTAAACAAAATGGAGACAAGCAATCAACTAGATGCAGAGTTCAAAACATTGGTTATAATGATGCTCAATGAACTCAGGGGAAGAGTAGGTGAACTTAGTGAAAACTCTGACAAAAAGATAGGAAACATAAAAATGGAGATGGGAAACATATTTTAAAAAACTGTCAGAGATGAATACATTACAGCGAATCAACAGTGAAGTAGATGAAGCATAGGATCAAATCAGAGATTTGGAAGATAAGGAAGCAGAAAACAATCAGAACAGCAAAAAAGCAAAAAGAATCCCCCCAAAAATGAGGATAGTATAAGCAGCTCTGGGACAACTTTAAGTGTAATAACATTCATATCATGAGGGTACCAGAAGGAGCAGAGAGAGAGCAAGGAATTGAAAACCTGTGTAAAAAAATGACAGAAAACTTCCCTAATCTAGTGAAGAAAATAGATGTACAAGTTCAAGAAGTGTAGAGAATCCTAAACAAGATGAACTTAAAGAGGTCCACCCTAAGACACATCATAATTAAAATGCCAAAGATTAAAGATATAGAGAGAATCTTAAAAACAGCAAGAGAAAAGCAATTAGTTACCTACACGGGAGCTCCCATAAGATTGTCATTGATTTCTCAAAAGAAACATTGCAGGCCAGAAAGGATTGGCAAGAAATATTCAGTGATGAAAAGCAAGGACCTACAACTAAGACTACTATACCAACAAGGTTATCATTTAAAGTTGAAGGAGAAATCAAGAGCTTCCCAGAAAAGGAAAAGCTAAAGGAGTTTATCACCAGGAAATCAGTAGTATAAGAAATGTTAAAGGGGCTTCATGAAGAAGAAGAAGATAAAAGATAAAAATATGAATAATAAAGTGTCAATAAATATATAGCTATCAACAATTGAATTTTTAAAAATATACATACAAGCAGAACAGAAACAGACTAAACAAAAAGTAGCTACTCTTAAGTCTTTAAAGTTTGTTTTCAACTGTACATAGGAATAAAAACATAAATTTTAAACTATACTGAACACATGTAAAAAATGCCACATGCATATTTAAGTAAAACTTCTTTGAAGTAGGCAAAACAGGATGGTATAGTAGAAAGAAACTTTCAGTTTACCCTGATCTGCATTGAAATCCTGACTTTGCCTCACTGGCTGTGTGGGCCTTAGCAAGTCATTCAGCCTACCTCAACCTTGCTTTCTTCATCTGGAAAATCCTACACATTTCCATTTCCCCATTTATAAAATTTCTACCAAATCATATTCTTAAAGGGTTGTGTTTGTGTTTGATGTCTGGCACATAGTAGGTGCTCAATAAAAAGTAACTGTATCAGACAAGTGGTGTCTGATCAACAGAGTAGAAATTAAGATGAAAAGTGCCAATTAAGCTGGTGATTAGATGGCTTAACTATATTTTTTATTTTTAACTACAGAAATGAACCATCCAAACAGATGAAGTCTTGACAAACTGTGGTGTTATGAACATACTGTAGTGTAGACTTTTTTGTTCAAATCAGGTAGTCGTGACTAAAGTAACCCTCACTCATTTGTATGACCATTTTCCTTTAATATTGATATTCTATTTCTATTTCTAAAATTTGTTTTGATTGTCATTGTCTCAAATGCTTTTTAGAAAAGTATAGGAAAAAAAATATGTAAATACAATTAAGTTTCTGTTTCCTTTTTTCCATGTCATGGAAAAGCAGTTAGGTGTATTTTTACCAAATTTGGAGGGGATATGTTTGGGATGCTATGGCTTAAAATACAGACTACATGGCACACTAGAAGTCAGTGAGTGGCCCTGAAGAGGTCAGGTATTCCAAACTGAAAATGTTGATTTTTGATGGAGTGGTTTCTCAAGGAGACAACTCTAAGTATCATACTCTGAGTTCAACAAGCACAAGGATTAACTTAATTAATCATGATTAATGATTTCCATAGTCACACTGACAGGCCAACTATAAATAAAGGCACCGATAAATAAGCAAACACAAGTAGTAAGCAGGAGGCTTACAAACAGGCTACTGATGAGTTGGTAAAAATACTTGAGATTATGTAAGGTACATCATATGGAATTAAAACCAATAGATTTAGAATTGGTTTTGAAAACATTTTCAATTATAACTAAAAACTGGATACATTCACAACTGCACTTCAGTCCAGCCACACTACCTTTGCTCATACCCATCTTAGACACTTAAAGTTGCAGCTCCCTCTGCTTCGAATTCCCTTCAAGATCTTCTCAGGCCTCACTCCTCATTTCATTCAGTTTCTGCTTAAATGTCACCTCCTCAGAAAGACTTTCTTCAACCTCATCCAAAATAACCCTATCACCTTCTTTTATCTTACCTTGCTTTATATTCTGTTATTACATATATGACTTTTGATAAATTATCCATATTCCAAAAGGAGAGGAAATATAAATATTTTTAAAGTAATTTTTCTTAAAACAATAACTTTCTAAGTAAAACGACTCATTCTGTTTGGTTACATAAGTTTATAGTCTCAAATCTAAGGTGATGTGGGCACTGGAAAAAACTGAAACATAATTTTTATTCCATTCACTCATTGCTTTAGGTAAAAAAGCATAACCAAACAAGAAAAAATAAATAAAAGTAAGCAGAGTTTGAGTTTAGAAGTTTGGTGTGGTTTTTTTCTTTTTTATATCTTAAAAATGAGACAGCGTCCTGGATTAGGCTGCTGATATACTTTTTCTATATTACATAAGTTTATAAAATACTCTTAGAAAATACCTTCAATATATTTTATCTTTAGAGAGTCCAAAGATTAATGAACCTCATAAAAATGATAAATTATGTATTTCAGAGGCACATTTGCAAAATAAACCATTAAAGAGCCTGGGCACAAGAAAAAGTTAAGGCTAAATGTAAAAGAACATTATGAAGCTCTCAAAGATATATAGGAGAATATATTTATAACCTCAGGTTATAAAAGACTTTTTTTTAACAAAACACAAAAGTACTAACCATAAAGTAAAAGTGATACCATAAAAAGTGAAAAATATGCCAAAGAATAGGATACCTATATTATGTATAAATAACAACAAAGAGCTTATTTGTGGATTTAATAATCTACTTCCACAAATACGAAAAATACAGTTCAGTACAAAATAGTCAAGATGTTTGAACTATAACTATTCCCTCACCCCCAAAAAAACAATAAACATACAAATCAATTCTTAACCTCATTAGTAATGAAAGCAATGAAAATTAAAACCATAATGAACAAACACTCATCCACTAGATTGACAAAAATACTAATAAGTTTGGGCAAAGATGTGGAATGGTGTAAAATCACAGCTGTTAGAAATCTAAATTGGTACACTTTGGAACCAGGTTAGCGATACATAGTTAAGAAGAATCACAATCTCTAAAATCCAGAATTCATCTCAGAAATATACCCTAGAAAACCCAGGTGCACCAGGGTACACACACAAGAATGTTCATAGCTATCAACTGAAGAATGACTACATTAAGGCATAGTCATACAATGGAATACTACATGGTAATAAAAACGAACAAACTAACACTACTCCCTACAATATAGATGAATCTCATAAACATCATCCTGTATGAAAGAATAGACCCAAATGAATACATAAAGCATTATTCAATTTATACAATGTTCAAAAACAAGCTAACTATATAATTTAGGGATGCATATACAACTGATAGAGCTTTAATGCAGGGGTGGGGAACCTTTTTTCTGCCAAGGGAAATTTGGATATTTATAACATCATTCAAGGGCCATACAAATTAGCTATGAGGAGGAGGAAACAAGATGGCAACGTAGGTAGCAGCTGCACCGGCTGCCTCCCGCAACCACATCAACATCACAACTAAAATGCAGAACCACCAGCACTCAGGGCCTCCTGAGATCTGGCTGCACAGAAGCCCCACAACCAGGGACCTGAAGCAGCACCGAGCCCGGGAGGAGGGGCGGAGACGCGGGCGGCGCGGGGCTGAATCTCGGAGACCCGGCTGCAGGCCCACACCCGGTGCAGCAGTTGAAACCCGGGAGGGCATCTCCGCGGTGGGGGTTTCCCGGAGGAGTGAGGGGTCCCAGCCCCACAGCAGGCCCCCAGCCCAGGGCTCCAGGCCGGGAAGAGACGTCCCCACAACTCTGGGCTGTGAAACCAGCAGGGACTGTCCCTGAGGGTCACTGAGGCCGCAGGAGCCCCAGCAGCTTCTCTCAAAGGGCCCGGCATGGACTCACTCGGACGCTCCCTCTGAGCCCAGCGCCGGGCAGCAGCCGGAAAGGACCTGGGACACTCGGGAAGGAACCAACCTGCCTGAGATCCGGGCGAGAGGCGGAGGGCGGCTTCCTCCCGGGCAGAGGGGCTGGCGGAGGCCATGGCTCCTTGGGCGAGTCCTCCCCGCACACAGCCGGCAGGCAGGCACCATGTTTGAATCGCCAGCACCTGACTCTCACCTTTGGCCCCGCCCCGTGATTCCCGGAGGCCCCGCCCCTCCCCACCTGCAGGCTCATCCGGGCCATTTCCAGGGGCTTTTCTATGCAAGTGGCCTCTCCAGCCTCATGCTCAGGACTTTCCTAAAACCTCTCAAACAAGCAGCAGCTGCCCCATATGGCTTGATAAGCGGCCCCAGGCCTGGGACTAGCGGCAGCCTGCGTTGGCTCATAGCTTGGCCTCTCCTGGGCACCTCCAAGCCCAGCACAAGTAGCAGCCAACTATGGTTTGCTGAGTAGCTCATGCTGGGTGGCCCTGGGCAAGGCACTGGCACAGGCTGACTTTGCACCTCCCGGGAGGCCCCAGAGACAGTGCACCTGGTTGTCAGACTCGACCACGCTGGATTACAACCCTACCACACCCACGAGTAACACACACAAGGGGCACACTTGGTGAACACCAAAGCTCCACTGAAGTAAATCCTGCTCCATAGGGGTGTCTCCAGCACAGCAGCTCTTTGGCAGTAGTTGCAGCTGGTCCTCACAGCCCATTAGCCTGGGCATCAATTTCTCCCAGTGACGCCAACAGCAACCAAGGCTCAACCACAACAGGACAGTGCACACGGCCCACACAGGGGAGCACCAAGAAGGCCCAGCTCAGGTGACTGGGGAGGCTGAGCCACTGGGCCCTACAGGACACCTACTACACAAAGCCACTCTACAAATTCCAGAAGACATAGCAGCTCTACCTAATACATAGAAACAAACACCGGAAAGCAGACAAAATACAGAGGCAAAGAAACATGTCACAAAGGAAAGA
Organism: Miniopterus schreibersii; assembly: GCF_964146895.1. Taxonomy (NCBI): domain Eukaryota; kingdom Metazoa; phylum Chordata; class Mammalia; order Chiroptera; family Miniopteridae; genus Miniopterus; species Miniopterus schreibersii. The sequence continues at coordinate 27,292,079 of NC_138112.1, read as the reverse complement.
ACAGAAGAAATCTCTAGAAGAGGAAATAAATGAAATAGATCTAAGCAAGCTAACAGATATAGAGTTCAGAATTTTGTTTATAAGTCAGTCTGAGAAAGACAAATACCACGATTTCATTTATATGTGGAACCTAAAGAACAAAATAAATGAATAAACAAGTAGACTCATAGACACACACAGAGAACTGGTGGTTGCCAGATGGGAGGGGGGTTGGGGGACTGGTGAAAGAGATGAAAGGACTAAGAAGCACAAATTGGTAGTTACAAAATAGTCACCAGTAAGTAAGTAAAGCATAGGAAATACAGTCAATAATATTGTGATAACTATGCATGGTATCAGTTGGGGTACTGGAAATATCGAAGGGAACACTATGTATAGTATATGATTATCTAACCACTAAGCTGTACACCTGAAACCAGTACAAAATAAAATTGAGAGAAAGAAAAAAGAAGTGAGACTTTAGGGGTAGTGTTACTCTTCTATTTCTTAATCTCTGTACAACAGTTACACAAATGTTTGCTTTATAAGAATTAAATTATTGTGCAGTTATCTTTTATACTTTGTTTTCAAACTTTTTATAAAGTTATATTTTAAAAGGCTGAGAAAATATTATAGTTTTATTTGACACTTCTCTTTCTCTCACTCTCCCACTTATGACCCGTCAGCAAATCCTGCCTCTACCATCGCAATATCTCCAGCACCTAGTCACTTCTTACCTCTTTGTCTAAATCACTACACTCTCTTTTTTGTTCTATTGCAGTAACCTCCTAAATAGTCTCCCTACTACTACCGTCTTCCTCTATAGCCTATCCTTCATAGATTATCAGAATGGATCTTTTAACCAGATCTTGTCCCTCCTCTGCTCAAGTGCTCTGCTGTGGCTATACTGACATGTTTGCTTGTTTCTACAATATGCCATTCATATTCCTGTCTCAGAGCCTTTGCACTTGCTTTTCTCTCTGTGTTATCTACTCTAGAACCAGATATTTGCTCAGATTCCTTAAGCTCTCTGCTCAAATGTCACTTTTAGGAAACATCTTCTCTCTCCATCCTATGTAACACTCCTTATCTCCCTACTCTGCTTTATATTTTTATGGTGCATCAGCTGATATAGTTAATATTTTATTTCTTTATTTTTCATCTCCCCTCACTAGGTTATAAACTCTATGAGAATAAGAATTTCATCTGTTTTGTGAACTGATCTATCTTCTGTCCTCTAGAATAATAAATAGCAAATAGTATGCACTCCATATTTATTGAATTAATTAAAAATGAACACAAATGTACCAGTGCTTAACAGTAGTTATATCTGGATAGAGGATAAATATCTCTGTGTTCTCTGTATTTTCCAAATGTTCTACTTTCAATTTATATTGCCTTTATAATCATAAAAATAAGTTATTTTTCTAAAGCAGAAAAATTTTACCCAGTTTAGTATCTGACAAATGTGGGTAATCAATAAACATGCATTAACTTATTAATTAATTTAGACAAAAGGTTAACAATGACTTACTAACTTTGTTGATGGTGAAACATATAAAAAGCATTATAGTTTATTTAAGGTCTTTGATTTGGTCTTTCCCATTATTTGCACTGTTTTCTCCTAAAACACCAAAAGGGGTGAAAGTGAGTTTTTATTGTAAAATGCTGCCTAGGAAATGTTTACTCCATATCACTGATTTTGAAGCTCATGGTTTCACTTACACACACAAAAAAATGAATTTCATGGTGATCTACAGGGTTTACAGGGATGGATTTCTTATACTCATGGTTCCTGCATCTGAGTCCTGGAAAGAAACAAGTCTGACAAAGACCAAGAACTACAGCCTTTCTTCAAAAGACAGCCTATATGGAAATTAAATTAACACATGTGAAATGAACCAAAATCTTAAAATACCACACTGTAGAGACTCATTCAGCTCACAAAAGCTATTTCTTATTCTAATATGAATTTCTAAGATCTAAAGGCATTCTCACAATTTGGAAGCACTATTTTCAGGACTGTCTCAGTGCACAAAGCACCTGCTATTGACCAACCTGGATGCATGCAGGGGACAACAAACCACCAGGATGGGGAAGGGCTCTGGTCTGTCATAGGAAAGACAATTTAAGGACAGTTTATGTGTAACCTTTCCTTCAAAGACAAACATTCTAGCTGTCTCAACATTTTTGAAACATTTTTGTGTAGAAGTAAAATTTTCCCATGTATGATCATTTCATTCATCTCATTCAACAAATATTTACTATGCACCTGCCATGTGTCAGGCTCTGTGTTCAGTGCTAATAACTATCATGAAAAAAACACACACAGGGGTAATGGGTTAAAAGGATATTCATCTACTAATCATTGGTTAGTTTAAATCATAATTGTGATAGAAGTTACAAAGAAGAGGTTCAGAGCACCATGAGTGCATATAACAGGAGAATTTGATCTATATCAGGCAGGTCATGAAGAATTACCTTAAGAAACAATCATGCTGAAACCTAAAAGGTAAAGGTTAATTTGGTGAAAGATGAAAGGAGACTGGAATGAGAGCTTTCTAGGCTGAAGGAACAAACAGCATATGCAAACACCCTCTGGAATAATAAAACGAAGAAAGAAAAACTAAAAGGTCAGTGTGGCTGGAACTGATTGGTTAGGGAAAAAAACATACAAAATAAAGGTTAAGATGCAGGCAAGGGCCTGGCCATGATAAGGAATCTGTCTTTATCCTTAAAACAATAAGAAGCCAATAGGTTGGAGTGACTAACTTCAATATTCAATGACATCTATTCTAAGAAAGATTTTAAGAATTTAACCACTTAAGCCATCCGACAATAAAATGAGCTGCCTCAGAGACTGAGCATCCCATTACAGTTGGGTAATCAAGTAAAACCTAAATGATCATCCTTCAAGAATGCCATAAAAGGGATTGTGCACATCTTGAAAAGTTATCCCTAAGGTTTCATCCCTAAGATTCAATGATTCAGTTATTTAAACACCAAACAGGGATTTTACAAAACAGTCTAAAAGTTGAAGTCGCAAAATGGAGTATTTATAGTTCAGATCAACATGCAGAACCAAAATATTCAACTGATGGCCCTGGCCAGTGTTGCTCAGTGGTTAGAGAGTCGGCCTGCACACCGGAGAGTCACCAGTTAGATTCCAGGTCAAGGGCACGTACCTTGGTTGCAGGTCCAATCCCCGCCCCAGGTTGGGGCACATGGGGGAGGCAACCAATTTATGTGCCTCTGTCACATCGATATTTCTCTCTCTCTCCTCTTTCTCTCTCCCCCTTCCCCTTCCCTTCCACTCTCTCTATATAATCAAAGGAAAAAATATCCTCACTCCTCTGGTGAGGATTGAAAAATAAAACAAAATAAGATAAAATAAAATAAAATAAAATATTCAACTGGCCCAGCCGGGCGTGGCTCAGCGGTTGAGTGTCAACCTAGGATCCAGGCGATCGGGGTCTGATTCCCAGTCAGGGCACATGCCCGGGTTGTGGGCTCGATCCCCCGTCGGGGGAGTGCAGGAGGCAGTCGATCAATGACTCTCTCATCATTGATGTTTCTCTCTCTCTCTCTCCCTCTCCTTTCCTTTCTCTGAAATCAGTAAAGATATATTTTTAAAATAATAATAATAAAAATGAGAATAAATAAAATATTCAACTGATGTTTCCTGGTATTTCTTGAAAAGGACTATAAGGTTACACAACAGGAGATGCCCTTTCCGTTTGGCTGCAGTCAGGGAGTGGCTCAGTACATGGCCAAGGCATAGATAGAGTGTATCTGAGGGGAAAGTGCTCAAGTGAAAGAAAGGGATCAGAGAAACAGAAATAACAAAGAGCTCCATCTTGGAGCAGAACAAAGATTATTTTCTTGGCCACGCTGGTGAAGGGTTCTCATCTCGTCCTTAGCAAAGTAAACAGAACGCGCTGGGTAAGGATTTTAGTTGAAACAAATATGTATGCTGAGGTTAAATGTAGAATAAAATACATAGAGTTCTTATTCTAGAACATAGGTTGATATTAAGAACAAATATTCTATTATCTTCAAGTACAGAGTTAAATGCCTATGGATAGAGTATCTATAAATAATATAATCTGGCCTATTACCTATAGATAACATAAACACATCTGTAGACAACATATCTTAAATTAAACAGTGCCTACTTTACTATCGTCTTCAAAAATTATCACTTAATAGGGCACTATCTTAGCCAGGCTCATTTCTGCTGAATGTGATACATGTTATATTGGTACCAACTTCTTTGTACCATACACTTAGAGTAGGCACATGGTAATTGGTATACTTGCTAGTGGGTTGTCCAATTGGAATATTTCTGTCCCCTAGCCCCTTAGCCCTCTTTTCATTTCAATGTCTAAATTATTTTCTATCATATATCATAAAGTAGCATACATATTTCACCAAATTTTGAATTCATTCCCTTTTTACCTCTCTTTTCCTTTTGGCCAGAATTATTCTGAATTCTAACCCAGTGCTTAAAATTACAACCTGATTTCATCTATAAGCTTGATGTTCATGGTCTCTGTTCCATTATATAAGTTACTAAGGAAAATTACAAAGAATCAGGCCTAGGAGCAGCTTCTTGCTGTCAGAGGCCATTTATAAAAGATTGAATCACTTACAAACATGAATCAATGCAATATCAGTGCCAAGAATATATGAGTCAGGAATATTTGTTCTGCACATGCAGAGAAGTCACAGAAATGTGGCAGGAAATAAATACTCGCCCGCTCAATTATAGGTCTTGCTCAGGAATAAGCTCATTCTTGTTATTGTCTATTCATGTGGATAATGTTAGAATTACTTTTGTTCTGAAACACCCACACAATACAACCACAGGGAACCTCTTGGCTTACAGATTTAACATGTCTGTAGAAAACAGCATTCAAATTCAATGTCTTCTTCCTCTTAAGTGCATCCAACATTTTATATGATCATGACTGAACACAGTAACGGACATAGGTCAATGGTCCTTGAAGTTAACAGAAAATATCTTTAAAAGTATAAAGTCTAAAACTTGCTGGGGGTAAAATGAAAATTACTGTTTTGTTTTATTACTAACTATAGTATAACATGACCCAAAACCTCACATTCATTAAGAAATTATAATGGCCCTGGCCGGGTGGCTAAGTGGCTAGAGCATTGGTCCCAGCACACTTAGTTAAACTATATCATTCAAGAAAGAGTAAAACAAAGAAATTTTCAGACAGCAAAATTTGAGAAAACTTACAAAAGTTAGCCCTTTAATGAAAAAAAAGTTAGAATTTTTCAAAAAGAAGGAATACACAAAAAGAAGGCCTCAGATACAAGAAAAAATATATATGATAAGGAAATATTGCACTCTGTGGATAAATCTAAACAAACACTAGCTGTATAAAATAACAACAATAATATTGATCACTCTGGTCCAATATGGCAACATAGGAGGCTCCTGAACACACTCCTCCCATGGACACACCAAATCTGCAGCTACTCAAAGAACAATTCCCTCTAAATGAAATCCAGAGACTAAGTGACTTCTACACATCAGGCCAAGGATGAAACTCAGCACAAAGGCGGCAGACAGAGATGTCCATCTCCCATCTCCCATTCTTTCCCTGAAACAACTGTTTGTATATCCTAAAGCTGCAGTCTGAGGGTCAGGCTCCAAATTTAGCACACAACTAGGGGTGGACTGTGACCTGCCCCAGAGACTAAGAAGACTGGCAGGAACCATCCCCACAATCTCCCTCTGCCCAACTCCAGGATGCTGGTATCTCCCTGAAAGCAGTTTGCGCACTTGTCTGAAGCCCCATATTTTGCAACTGTGGCACAGAGGATATATCCCTTGATCGCTTGGCTCTGGTGGCCAGTGGACCTTGCATTTGTGGGTTCAACGTGACTCACCAAATAAATAAATAGTTCCTAACTGGCTATCCTCCTAATCTTGGAACAGACACAGAAGTGAGGAATGCCCATCTCCCAGTCTTTCCCCAGAAGAGGGCAATTTGCACATCTTAAAAGCTTCAGCCTAAGGTAAAGCTCTTAATTCAAAATCTAGGGGCCAACTGCTATGCTCTCCAGAGTCCAAGGAGGCCTACAGTGACATCTCCATGTTCTCCTTCTGGCAACCTCTAGGTTTCCAGTGTCTCCTCAGAATGAGTTATACATATGTCTTGTGCCCCAGGTTTTGTGGCTGCCAACTACAAGAGGCACACCTTGATTGGCTGGGTCTGATGGCCAGTGGGGCTTTTGTTTGCAGGCCCTACAGACAGTAGCAAACAAAAGAACACTTCTTAACCAGCTATTACTCTGGGGCTCAGCAAAGAGAGAGTATACAGAAACACCCATCTCCCAGTTTTTCCCTGAAAGGATCCACTTCTATATTTTAAAAGCTGCTGCCTAAGGATATGGTTTCCAATCAGCCTTCATCTCAGTGCTGAGATCCACCCTTTAGGAACACCAACAGGTTGTGGCACACCAACTACTCAAAGGCACTAAAAACAAAGAAGGCAGCTTGGACAGTCATAAAGGTTTGGGAGAAAACAAAGAGTTAGGGCCCAGATAAATGATAAGGTTCATCTCCTGCAAGAGGCCACTCCATCAAGACTGGGAAAGGTGCCTCTTTTAATCTAAAAGAACAGGATAAAACTCCAGAAACAGAACTTACTGAAAGAAAGGTAAGTGATCTACCTACTAATAATGAGTTCAAATAAATCACCATAAAGATGCTCACCAAGATCAGGAAAATAATGCATGAACAAAGTGAACATTTAAACAAAAGGATAGAAAATATTTGAGAAGTACCAAACAGAAATCACAGAGCTGAAGAACACATAGCAAAAATGAAAAATTCAATAGAGGGGTTCAACATCAGACTCGATAAGGCATAAAAAAGGGTAAGCAAACTCAAAGAAAAGTCAATAGCATTCATCCAATCATGGGAGCAAAAAGAAGAAAGAATGCAAAGGAATCAAGATAGTGTAAGGGACTCATGGTACACCATCGAGCAGATTGATTTTTATATTGCAGAGGTCCCAGAAAAAGAAGAGAGAGAAAAGGAGGCAGAAAGCCAACTGCTATGCTCTCCAGAGTCCCTCTGCGGTGACATCTCCATGTTCTACTGGCCACCTCCAGGTTTCCAGTGTCTTATGCTTATTCAGAAATAGTGGATAAAAATTTTCCTACCCTAGGCAAAGAAATAGGCATCCAAACCAAGAAGCTCAGAGAGTTCCAAATGAGATGAATGCAAAGGAACCTCCACTAAGACACAGTATAATTAATGTGTCTGAAGTTAAAGACAAGGAGAGAATCTTAAAGATTCCTCTCAGCAAAAGATAAACAACTTGATACATACCAAAAAAAATTCCCATTAGACCAGTAGTATATTTTTCACCAAAAACTTTGCAAGCCAAATGGGAGAAACATCATATATTCAAAGTGCTGAAAGAATACTCTACCCAGAAAATGTCCTTCACAACTGAGGAAGAGATAGAGTTTTCCAGTTAAGCAAAAGCTGAAAGAGTCCTTTGCCCCTGCATTGGTATACAGAAAATTTTAAAGGGAGTCCTTCAAGCTGAAAAACAAGGACACTAATTGGTATCATGAAAACATATGAAAGCATAAATTACACTGGTAAAGGCAAGTATACAATTAAATTCAGAATACTCTAAAGCTCTAATGGCAGTGAGTATATGACATAAATCTAACACAATGGTTAAAAACAAATGCATTAAAAATAAATATAACTACAATATTTCTTAATGGATCTTAAAGTAAAAAATTAAATTATGGCATTAGAAACATAAAAACTAGAGTGAGAGAGTAAAAATATAGAGCTTTAGTATACATTTAAATTTAAGATATTATTAGCTTTCAATAAGACTGCTATAATATAAAATGTTGCATATAAGTCTCATGATAACCACAAAGCAAAAACCTATAATACATACACAAAAGGTAAAGAGAAAGGAATCTAAGCATACCCCTACAGAAATCATCAAATCACAAAGAAAGAGATAAAGAGTAAATAGCCAGAAAACAATTAACATGGCAACAGTAAACCCGTGCCAATCAATCAATATTTTAAATGTTAATAGATTAAATTTGCCAATCAAAGGACATCCAGTGCTTAAATGGATAAAATATATATATATATAAGACCCACCTATACGCTGCCTACTAGAAATTCACTTCAGATGTAAGGACACACCATACTGAAAGTGAAGGGATAGAAAAAAAAAATTCCATGCAAATGGAAATCAAAAGAAAGCAGGGTTAGCTATACTTATATCAGACAAAATAGACTTCAAGCCAAAGACTGTAATAAGAGACAAAGAAGATCATTGTATAATAATAAAAAGTTCAGTCCAACAAGAGTATATAACATTTGTAAATAACTATACAACCAACATAGGAGGCACCTAAAAATATAAAGTAAATATTAAGATACCTGAAGGAATAAATAGGCAAATAAACAGAAAGATAGTCTATGCTCATGGATTGGAAGAATCAATATTTGTTAAAGTTTCCATACTACCTAAAGCAATCTACAGATTCAATGCAATCCCTATCAAAATTCCAATGGCACATTTCACAAAATTGTAACAAACAATCTTGAAATTTACATGGAGCCACAAAAGACCCCAAATAGCCAAAGAAATCTTGAGGAACAAGAACAAAGCTGGAGGCAATATGCTTCATGACTGCAAACTATATTACAAAGCTATAGTTATCAAAACAGTATGTTATTGGCATAAAAGCAGGCACATTGATCAATGGAACAGAATAGAGAACCTAGAAATAGACCCTCATATATATAGTCAATTAATTTATGACATAAGAACCAAGATTATACACCATGGAAAGTCTCTTCAATAAATGTTGTTGGGAAAACTGAAACTGGATCACTATCTTACCCATCTATAAAAATCAACTCAAAATGGATTAAAGACTTGAATGCAAGACCTGAAACCATAAAACTCCTGGAAAAAAACATGTAGTAAGCTCCTTGACATCAGTCTTGGCAATGATTTTTTTTAACACCAAAAACAAAGGTAACAAAAGCAAAAATAAACAATATTACATCAAACTAAAAAACTTCTGCATACATAGCAAAGAAAACCATCAACAAAATGAAAAGGAAAACTATGAACTAGGAGAAAATATATGCAAATTATATATTTGATAAGGGGTTAATATCTAAAATACATTAAAGAATTCATACAACTCAATAACAACAAAAATACAATTTAAAAATGGGCAGAGAAACTAAACAAACATTTTTCCAAAGCAGACATACAGATGTCTTACAGGTATATAAGAAGGTGCTCATCACCACTAATCATCAGGGAAATCAAAACCACAATGAGATAGCAGCTCACATCTATTAGAGTGGCTATCATAAAAAAGACAAGAAATAGCAAGTGTTGGTGAGGATGTGGGAAAAAGTGAACCCTTGGACACTGTTAGTGACAGTGTAAATTGGTACAGCCATTCAGAACTGCATGAAAATTCCTCAAAGAATTAAAAATAGTACTACCATATGACCCAGCAATCTCATTTCTAGATACATAGCTGCAGGAAATGAAAACAGAAAGTCAAAGGGCTATCTCCACCCCCATGATCATAGCAGCATTACTCACAATAGCCAAGACGTGGAAACAATCTAAGTATCATCAATGATGACTGGATCAAGAAGATGTGATATGTATATATATGTGTATATATATATGTGTATATATATATGAATATTACTCAGCCATAAGAAAGAAATCATATCGTTTTCAATATGAATGAAACTTGAGTGCATTATGCTAAGTGAAATATGCCAGAAAAAGAAAGACAAATAATGCACATTATCACTTATATGTGCAATCTATCTTAAAAGACAAACAAACAAAAAACTCCAACTCATAGAAACAGATAGTAAAAAAGTGGCTGCCAGGGGCTGGGCAGTAGAGGAAACAGGGAGAGGTTGGTAAAAAGGTATAACTTTCAGCTATATGGTGAATAAGACCTGAGGGTCTCATATATAGCATGGTGACTATAGTTGATGCCACTACTGTATAACTAAAATTTGCTAAGAGTGAAATATAAATGTTCTCACAAAACAGTTAAAAATCAATCAATAAATATATAGTAATGATATGTTAATTAACTGGATGAGATCAATCCTTTCACAGTGTATATGCATATCAAATCATTAAAATGCACACTTTAAATACCTTTAATTTTATTTGTCAATTACAGTTGACATTCAATATTATTTTGTATTAGTTTCAGGTGTACAGCATAGTGGTTAAACAATCATATACTTTACAAAGTGACCCCCCTCTTGGCACCACACATAGTTATTACAATATTATTAGGTATATTCCCTATGATGTGCTTTACATCCTCATGACTATTTTGTAACTACCAATTTGTATTCCTTAATTCTTTTACCGTTCCCATCCAGTCCTCCTCCCCTCTGGCAATTTTTTAATTACACCTCAATAAAGCTGAAAAAAATAGAATAGGTTAAAATGTGGGTCTGGGATAAAGATAGATGGTATAAGATGAAACCAAAGCTCAACAAAATCCAAACTATATGGTGCCCAATACTGGTAAAGTATTTTGGTGTTTTTCCAAAGCACAATTGGAAGACACTGAGTGTTGTTTCTATTTTGCTCTGATTTTTTAAGTATGCATATATGAAAACATAGCAGGAAAGGAATGAGAATCAAATTTGCATTAAAAAGATACTTCTGACTCCAGTGTGGAAAATGGATTAGCAGAGTACATGCCAAGAACCATTTCTATAATTTAAGTAAAAGATGGAAATTTATGTGAAAATAACCAGTACATTGCCTTACATACAGTTTTTTCTCAGTTATAAAGTATACATGATTATCAAATCAACTCATCTGAAGCAAAAATATTGGGACAATACATAGAACCGTTTTTGTTTCTTACATAAAATGGAATTTCACAGAAAGAATAATAGCCAATATCTGCCATCAACAGATAAAACAAAACAGACATTAAGCCATGCATGTCAATTCTATTTAAGTGTTGACATCCATCTAACTCTGTTTTGCTATTGCTCAGTGATAACATTCTATGTGAATCATCGACGTTAGATCTATCTGATGTCCCCCTAAGCCAGAGTTTTAAGAACAATAATAATGATAATTACTAAAAATACTAATGTATCTTCACACACTAGTTAGGAGCACATTTTCCTAAGTTCATCTCCTCTCCACCCTCCACAGCCACATACACACTTGCCAAAAACTGCATTCAACCATCAGTAAACATGCATTCACCAGTCACTGCACTAATATAAATGTGAATAACCTAAAATTCTGGAGTTTAAGGTGCTTACAATGGTTAAGGTGCTTACAGCCTTTGTCCAACTAAGCTCTATTTCAAATTCAAAATAACACAAAAGGATATACAGTGTAACATGGATCTATAATATTCAAGAGGCATAAAAGGAGAACACTATGTTTGGATAGGAGTAGGAAATCTGTGAGTGAATAAATTAGCATTCTTTCCATGCCAGAACAGAAAGGAAGAGTGGCATATTTAGGCTCTCTTCCTTGATTAAGCCCTCCAGTAGCTTTTTTTTTCCTTTTTAATGTTCTCTAAAAGGCCAAATTATATTAAGATTTAGTAGTGAGAGTCAATGTGTTTGATTAGGATAAGTAAATGGAAAATAGATTTAAATCAGTAAAATTATTGGGATTTCACCCTTCAAATTACAGGAAATTTAATGCTATTTTAAAACAAATTACATAACCTTACTCTGCAATCAAGCAGAGTTGATTCTATTTCTTTCTTGTCATCTTCTGTTAGACTGGACTATATCTAGACCGTGATAATAATTTATTATTGTGCTTTAACTCATCACTAACCAGATTTCCCAAACTTAAATTCTTATTGCCATTTGTGGATGGAAGACCCACAAAACCTCACGAACTTCCACTATATGAGTGACAGCCTAAGAGTGTAGCTGAGTTATCATCACACAAAAACAAAAGTAACATTACAAAGCAGGAGCAGCAAACAAATGTTCCATGTTCCTTTTTCCCCCTTCAGATCTTCCTCTTACATTATTCCACTAACATAACTTACCAGTCTGTATACCAAGTCCTAATGGTTCTAGTATTACCATGTTCCTCTCTGTCTCAATGAGGGCTGCACACATAACTGATACACCATCATCATTAATCACCATCATCATTGCTATCATTTTCAGCACTTCTTATGTACTGAAGCACTATGAATTAAACATTAACATAGATGCTGTTATTATCCCCATTTTACAGATGAGGAAACCAAGTCCTAGAGGCTAAGAAGTTCACAAAACTGAGGTGATGGCTTAGGGATTGCTGAAATTCACATAGGTAGTTAAATGGCGGAATAGGTATTCAATCAGGCCTAACTCCAGAGCCCAAGTTCTTGACCACAAATTAATCATACCTGCCCAGGTTCTTGTCACCATAAAATGTCTACATTCTCTGCCTACAGGATATGTCTTAAAGAATTCATATTCTGTTAACTGACCACGTTTCTTAAAAAGATACTGATTTATAATAGAATTATTAGGCTTATCAGTAGTGAGAGTGACCCCTACCCAAAACTCAGGTACACTAAAACCAAAGCAGATGAACATAAAGCTGAGCAACAGAAAGAGACACTACCAAAGCTCTAAACGTATTTGACAACTCTATTTAAAATAAAATAACTAATGCACAGAAAAAAACTAATGCATAGTTTTAAAAGATATAAAGAAAAAAGAACCATCCACTGTGTAAAGTTCTATAAAAAGAATATGTAAAGCATCTATACCCAAAGATAAAAGCAGTTTCCACAAGGAGATAAAGAAATGGCTTCAAAATTTGAAAATAGCATTATCTTAAAAAACAAGTAAAAGTATTCTGGGCAGTCAGAGGGGAGAAAGCAACCAGATGGATAAAAAATTATATATGCCAAGGGAAAGGTCAAAATTAATGGATCTCTCAAAGAACTACAAAGCAAGACAATCTGTGAGTAAAGAGCACTGCTAAAATCAAGCTGGAGAGGCAGGTGTGGACCAGATCATAGTAACTCTAAATACCACACCAAGAATTTTGCACTTTTTTTTAAATTAAATTTATTGAGGTAACATTGGTTAATAATTACATAGGTTTCAATACATCTATGATACATCATCTGTATATTGCATTGTGTGCCCACCACCCAAAGTCAAATCTTCTTTCATCACCATATATTTGACCCCCTGTACCCTTTACTATCCCCCCCACCTTCCTTTCCTTTGGTAACCACCATACTGTCGCCTGTGTCTATGAGTTTTGTTTGTTTTTCTTGTTTGTTCATTTGTTGCTTTCAGTTTTATATCCCACATATAAGTGAAATCATATGATTCTTAACTTTTTCTGTCTGACTTATTTTGCTTAGCAAAATAGTCTCAAGATCCATCCATATTGTTACAAATGACAGTATTTCATCTTTTCTTGTTGCTAAGTAGAACTTTCCATTGCATATATGTATCACACCTTCTTTATCCAATCATCTAGCAAAGGGTACTTTGGTTGCCTCCATGTCTTGCAACCATGAATAATGCTGCAATGACTACAGGGGTGCATATATCTTTGCAAATAATGTTTTTGGATTTTTCAGGTAGATACCCAAAAAAGGGGGTGCTGGGTCTTATGGTAGCTCTATTCTTAATTTTTTGACCTCTCTGTGCCTCAGTTTGCTCACCTGAAATTAAGGGAATTATTATTATCAACCTTTTAAGATTCCTTACAACTCTAACATTCTATGAATCTGTAAAACAATAAATTATGACACTGTAAGTACTTTCTCAGGCATAGTTTTTGCTTACACAGAAACTACCATCTTATTAAAGTGACAGAAAGGTGCTCAGGTCATTACGTGATAAAAGCTATAATTAAATACAAAGTGCTATGGATGCAAATCAGTTTAGCCCTGTAGGACAGGAACTAGGCTTCAATGAGTTTATGGCTCTCCTCATCGGTTGGGAAAATACTTCTATCTAAGACACAAAACACCTTCTACTCTTTATTGACATGAGAATTTTACAAGCCCTTTTCTCAGCTACTTTAGGCCTGGCTTCTTTAGGGCCACACATACAACTATGTATTTTATACAATACACAAAGGCACTCAGACAAGGAGATAGGTTGGACTTTGTCTATTAGTCAAGTCATGCATCCTCCCATAAGGCTGTGGTAGGACTGTGATCTATTTTCTTTATACAAAGTTACCACCTTTTCTTCAAGCCAACTACCCTTAAGGATAGACCTGCCCAGAAAGGGTGTTTTTCTCACGAACACATTTAGGCTAGCAGAGTCCCTGAATTTGCCTATCTTTAACAGTATTATATACTCCAGGTACTTATATACCAAAGTTTGCTTTGGCTCTGCTTTGCTTCAGCAACCATTCTTATACTTCTTTTGGGTGCCCCAATAGTTCATTACCAAGATCGCTTCCCTGAGTTTATTCGCCTGAGGCTGTGTATTAGAAGCAGAGTTGGACTATTTTGTCCCTACGTGCATTACTGCAACTCTCACACATTACTACTACCTTTAAATCCATTCACTTGGACTTAGTTGTATTACAATTTTCTGAACTTGATCCCTTGAGTGGGAAAGGGTGGGGGACAATTTGGGACTTCTTTATTTTCAGAGACTTCCTGCCCTTCCCTTACTCCAATCATATATAAAATGAATTTTATAAATCAGACTAAGATTTTCAAAAATAAATAATCAAAATAAAAACTCTTAAAATAAGATATTCTCTCCTTACTACTCATTAAAATCATTTGTAAAAACTAATGCTGAAAATTTCTATGTCCAAATCCTGATCCCATCACATACAGTCACATGCACCTGGAAAAATTAACCTCTCTGCCTGCTTTTTTATTTATAAAATCAGATGATAATTCCTCCTTTGACGAACAGTTGTGAAGAGTAAGAGCACCTTACACGCAGTAAACATTAACTCAATGGCCACCATTCTCCTTTGTTAAGAAAGATACCAAAATAACTGTGTGGTCTTGCCAATAAACTATATATGAAAAAAAATTACCTTGAGGTGTTACTTGTATTTGGATTTTAACTTTTTTGTTGTTATTATTTTATTTTTTATCAATTATACAAGTGTACATGAAAATCCTCCCCTTCATTTCATGTCATGTAAATGAAATAAAACTCCGTCTGTTTTCAAAAATAAAATAAAATGTGTCTCTCTTTAAAAAAACAACAAAACAAAACCTAAAAAAAACTAATGCAATTATTTTTAAATGCCAAGAATATAAAATCATATGGTTGTTATACATATAAGAAGTAATACTAACTTTTGGCCCAAGTTTTAAAACAAGAATTGTAAAATGATCACAGTGCTGTTACTCCATTATCCTGGATCCCAAAATAAGCAGCATACTCATGACTTGCTGTTGAGAGGCTCTTTCCAGTGATGTAGCATGCAGATCATCAGCAGGTTCTTAGTCCAGGAGCACAAGGCAAGACCGTGTCAAGCAAGGTGAATTGAGAACAATAAGAACTGCCACCCCTGATTTCTGTAACCCAAGCCAGTACTTAACTCTTTTTTTTATTTAATATCTGCCTTGTGCCAGCACTTCAGGGCATTAAAAAATGAATCACACCTGAAAAATTAGAGTGTCTCACCCAAGAGCTCACAATTCAATAGAGCAAAGAAAAGTAGACTGTGATTGTTGTTACACACAAGGGGGTTTTTAAAGAGCAATGAAAATACATGAGAAGTCGAGAGAAATGAGATCTGGTGGGAGGAAGAGGCATGGTGTGAGACTGTCTTTGACAGGAAGAGAAGTGGGAGAGGGCCCCTGTGAAGGCTTAGAAGTGCAATGAAGTTAGCCCGTGACTAAGTCGGGTCTCATGGAGGCAGAGTGGTGGGGCGAGACACTGAGTGAGAACGGAAGGCTTTTTAGCTCACCCTGGAGTTGATAACAATAACGTATTAAACAATCTTTGAACGGATTATGTTAAATCTCACAATAACCCTATGAGGAAGCTGCTAATAGAGTACCTCTTTTATAGATGGATACACTAAGAACAGAAATGTTAATCAACTTTCCCAACGCCACACAGGTAGACTGTTGAAAGGCCTGGGATAACAAACTTGGGGAATCTGACTCTAGAATCTGGGTATTTAACCACAGTGCTCCACCCACTGCTATCCAAGTAGAGATCAATATAAACAAGAAAACGTTGTGTTTAATTTATTGAGATATAATTTATATCAACAAGAGAAGACTTTTTAATAACCCCTAACTTTTCTAGATTCTCACTCACATGGTCCTCTACATTATACAGTATAGGAAAGAAAATATATTTTTCAGTATGAAATAAAAGCACAACTGATGTTTAGTATATCTTTTCATTATTATTATTCATTTAGAGATTACAATGCCCAGAAAAGAAGACAGCAGAAGGTTAGAAGGAGCTGACTTTAGCAGAGCTTCCTGAAAGATTTTCCAAGGTTAGTTTCCCTGATTTTTCTTCCCCTTTAGGAGCAGGCAAGCCTCAGACCTAGAAATTCAGCTACAGGTCACGTGTTGCTATTCTCTATGCCTCCTTGTGGAAATTCTGGTTCAGAAATACTATGTATTCCTTTGCTTTTATACCCCTTTCCTCCATCTTTGAACAGAAACAGTTATAGGCTTAAGTTTACGAGAGGGTCGTAGAGAACACTAGCCACCGATACCCATAAAGAATGCTCTACAAATAGAACAGATGATAACTCTCAGTGCAGCGATATTCATATAGGCAGTGCTGCCATACCTCAAGCCCTTTCTTTTTAACCTGGTCTGTTAATAACACTTTTGGAAGACAACACTCTCCCAACTTAGAGAGCAAAAAGGTAAGTATTCCGCATAGCCCAAGGACACAGACAATAGTGTGGTGAAGGCCTGGGGTGGGGCAGGGGCCGGGTGGAGGAGAGAAGTGGGGGGAAAATAGGGGACATCTGTAATAATGTCAACAATAAAAAATAAACTTAAAAAAATAAAAATTAAAGGAACTCTTTAACTTATGCACTTAAAGAAACGCTAAGTATTCTTTCATATACCAATGACCCTTTTAAGGAGGGCCCTTAATAGATAACTGGCCCCAGCTATTAATTTCTGTCATAAAGGATTACAAATAAATTATCCTGAAATCAAAGTCATCATTTTAATGTTCCACACCTCTCCTCAACTTTATCTTATGCTAAAAATCCCACAAAACAAAAATCAATTCCTTTTCTTCATTTATAAGATACATTTTACAACCAGGTTATCTTGGAATTATGAAATCACATGGCTCAAATTTAGAGGTTCCGAGGGTGCTTTGCTTCTATTTTATTTTTCATTGGCTAGGCTGTGCTTTTGGTTTCGCTTACTTTGGAGCAGAGTTTAGAAAGAATTGTGACTTGCAGCAGGGGACTGTCGGGAAAGGAGAGAGACCGTCGGGAATTCGTAGGGAGATCTGTCGACTAAGGCTTAGGAATTGGGACTTTGTCTGCTTTGCAGCGTGGTGCTCTGAAGTGTTTGGCTGAGCACTGTGAGGGTAAAGAATCATTCCAGACGCTGTAGATATTATAAACATTGCTGTACCACTGGTACCCTTCCCCTCTACGTCTGTGAAAACTATACCAAATGCAGAGTGGTTTGCTCTTAATTATTTCTGTTGAGTAAACTGCATGAACGAAAAGAGATACTTTTAAAATTCCGTACTCTAAAAGTTTAAATGTGGAGAACTACAACCTGCATCCATTGCTGGTGGGATTAAACAATGGTGAGACCATTTGAAAAACTGTTTGGCAGTTCATCAAGAAGTTAAACATACAGTTACCATTTGATTCAGCAATTCTACTCCTAGATATAGCTGTAAGAGAAATAAAAACAGAAATTTCCACAAAAATCTGTGCAAGAATGTCCACAGCAGCATTACTGGTAATAACCAAAATGTGGGAACAACCCAATGTCCATCAACTGATGAGTGGATAAGTAAAATGTGGTATATCCTAATAATAATAACTATTATTATTATTACTGGATATTATTTGGTCACAAAAAGGAATGAAGAACTGATATATGCTATACCATGGGTGAACCTTGAAAACATTATCTTAAGTAAAAGAAGATAGTCATAAAAAGCCACATATTGTATGATTCCATCTACATGAAATGTTCTGAACAGGTAAATCTATAAAGACAGAAAGCATATTAATAGTTTCCAGGGGTTGGGCACAGGGGGAAATAGGGAGTGACCGGTAATGGGTATAGGGTTTCTTTTAGGGGTTATGAAAATGTTCTGGAATTAGTGATGATAAATGCACACCTCTGAGAATATACTAAGAACAACTAAATTATACACTTTAAAAAGGTGACTTTTATAGTATGTGAATTATATCACAATAAGCTGTTACTCAAAAAATAATAATTTTTAAAAATTTTGATATGCCTGTAATACAGGGGTTGTAAGAGTCAAGGCAAGAGAGACAGGTTGGGTCTATATTATAAAAAGCATAATTGCTCTAAAGTGTCATTCTGAGTTTTTACTTAATTCCACAGATGGTGGAAAGCAAAGAAATGAATAACCTTATCGGATTCAGAAAGAAAAATTATTGAGACCACTGCTACTCTGAGTGGAAATGATATACTTAATATCTATGTACATATAGCTTTAAGTTACAGTGGATGACTTTCATTTACATATTAGGTTATTTCTCTCATTTTTAAAGACCTCACAGAATTTATAAAGAACTAAATTCTCATAGAACTAAATAGTATATTAAAAATAACTTAGGCCAATTTCCTCATTTATTAGGTAAGGAAACTAGGCCTAGAAAAGTAACTTACTTGCCCAATGTCATACAGATAATGGGCATCACTGTTTATAAATATGTTTTATCTTTAATAAATATCTATTTATTATAATATATACTAATGGGCTATATAAAAATTGGGTCTGTAAATGACTTAGAAAATGTCCCTCAGATCCCTTGAGATGGCTGACAAAAAAAATTGACATTTGCAATGGAACAATTAGTAGAGTAAGTGTAAAAAATACATATTTGAATGCATAGAAAATTACCTTGAATAATTACAATTTGAGCCACTGCCCTCTAGTCACACAAAAAAGTGACCACTTCAGCCAAATTACGCATTATGAATCCAGTGCCCCTTTACTTATCTCCCCCCCTCCTGTTCTTTTGTAATTATTCCATATCTTTAAATTCTAGGCTTCTTGTTGAATTGCTAATAAAATCCAGGAACTGCCCTAAGGAATTTAATTCAGATATAAATGGAATTATTTGAGTTGTTTCTGTCTCTGCTTTTAAAAAACCATAACATGAAACAGTGTGCTGTTTACCTAAAGCCCCACAGACTTCTCAGCTTGATACCCGAAGTAATTTAGGAGACTAAGAGGAAAAAAATCTGTGACTTACAGCAAATTTATTTACAACAATTTCAGAATTGAGAAAATCCACCCACACATGTTATACAACAGCTTTCTCTTTTTTTTTTGTCCTGCTGGTGCTTTCTTCTCATTTCTTTTTCCTTGCTGTCCTCCTCATTTGAGGTGCCTTCAACAAGATTTTAGTTACAATTCTCAATTTACTTCTGAGTGCAACCTAACTAGGAATTACACCAAAAGAAACAAGGGCCTGGCTGGTGTGGCTCAATTTCTGAGCCCTGACCCATGAACCAAGAGGTCATCAGTTTGATTCCTGGTCAGCTCACATGCCCGGGTCTAGGGCTCAATCCCCACTATGGGCGTGCAGGAGGCAACCGACCCATGCTTCTCTCTCATTGATGTTTCTATCTCTCTACCCCTCTCCCTTCTCCTCTCTCTAAATCAATAAAAACAAATAAATAAAAGAAAGAAAGAAACAGGGTACAGCCTCCATTGCTAAGCTATCTCCTGGAAATACAATATGATAAGAACACCCCCACAGCCCTGGCCAGTGTCGCTCAGAGATCAGATCATCCGCCTGTGAACCAAAGGGTCATGGGTTCAATTCCCAGTCAAGGGCACACACCTGTGTTGCAGGTTCAATCCCCGGCCTGGTCAGGCCAAGTGCAGGAGGCAACCAATGTGTGCGTCTCTCTCGCATTGATGTTTCTCTCTCTCTCTCTTCTCCTCCCTCCCTTCCACACTCTCTAAAAATCAAAGAAAAAAATATCCTTGGGTAAGGATTAACAAAAAAAAAAGAACACCCCCACAGATCTGCACAAAATTGTGTGTACAAATTGTCTTGCAAACAAATGGAATGATATCTATGTATTTAACTAGTCGATGAACTGTGCAAGGTCCTTTAAAGCTAAAATCGAACAAAATGAGAAATTTTAGTTCATGTGTAAAGAAAATTTATGAGTGAGGCTTCATCTTTCAAAGTAAATACTCATATCTTCAATATCAGCTTTACTTTTCCTTTGTAAGTTTGCATAATATATGATAACATGGATGGTGAAAAGAAAGCTGACCTGTCAGCTCTCAGTATTAGCCTAGGATTTAAATTTCTCAAAGGTCTCTTTAAAATCTAAAATTCTATGATTCTATTATTCTTTAGTTTTCCTTTTTGTGTCATAGCACAAATCACTTGACATGACATTTCATAGCCAAAAATGTCAAAGTAAATAATTTCAACACTGAATTAATTTTTTAAAGAGTGAAAGTCAGTCCCAGCCCAGGGACATTTAAAAAGTAATGAAAATAGTCAAATATATCAGTCAGATACATATAAGATATATGTGTACATATGTGTTTGTATAGGTATAAATTTAAATATTTGGAAGAATATCCATCAAAATGTTACTGCTTTGACTTTCTAGGCACAGTCGGGTTGTCTGGCATGCTGCCAAACGCAAGAGCACCAGAAATCCTGACAGTCACTTCTTGGGAGGATCCTCTAGATGGCTTATAGAGGTGCCACTGGATCAAAGCTGAAATAATTGCATGGAGATTTTCCTACCAAGAGGGGCAACTGGTTTATTTGGGTAAGATAATTCTCATCCCTGCTATTCAGCATCATAACAATCCTCCCCTGGGTAAATCTCAAGTTCAAGGCTGGTTCCTCTTTATTAAACCACAACAACACCCTTTCCTTAGGCCCTGCCTCTCTGTCATACTTAAGGCCATAGCCTCTGACATGATGGACACTAGGCTCTTGAATGCCACGTATCTAAATTGAGAAGAAACAAGTTAAATCACCTGTATCCTGAGAAAAATTTTTCAGAGACGATTGTGTCTTGTAGTCAAGAAAAAAAACACAGAAATAGAATTGGTACTTCAATACTGCTTAACGCCTTCAGTAGCTCCTCATTAGTTTCATGATGAAATCCTAAGAGCATTATCCTATTGATCTTTTCCCAGGCAAGCAGTATGCAGTTCAATGCACTCTCATGACGCTGAGCAGTGGCCACAAGCCATGTGATCACGGGTAAACAACCAATACTCTTCAATCTAGTACAAAATGCATTTTCCACTTATGATGGGCCTATCGGGATGTAGCCCCACCATACATCAAGGAGCATCTGTACTCTGAAGTGTACAGATCAATAGCATTAATAACTTCAAATTTTTCCCATTATTTATTTGTGCACTTTAACAAAAACGTCCAGCAAGCAATTCTTGAAACTAACGATAACAAGTTGTCACATAATAATTTTGTGAAAACTTCGTTGTTCACTTAAAGATAAGGTTAACATAGAGATATTGTTTAAATGGGCATATAAGGATACCTAATAGAACATTCTAGGAATCAAATATGAAATTCTCTTCACTGTGTTTACTATTACATTTACATGAAATCTCATTATGTAAAACCCCGAAGATCTATTCCAGCTGAAATTCGGATGGAGAACCGAACACCTTACTGGTTTAGCATCCTCCCCACATTCTGTCCACTCTCACCCACTGATTTCAGAACTCTGCAAAATTCACTTTGAAAGCCAATGAATTTACCAAAATTACTTTTAAACAAGATCATGTTGTGGTTTCTTCATAATTTATAACTTCCCTTGACATACCCAGAACTATCATAAAAGCATATTATATCAGTTGTTTCCTTTACAAAGTCAAGTTGGCTATTATCTTGCATGTAATCTTCTAGGTGTTTGCAAATTAATTTAATTTTATAAATATATCATAAGGCTATTTGATCTGAAAGCATTTCCTCAAACTAATAGTTTGTTACTTTTTAAATAACTAATGTTCTTACTAAGATAGAATTGTTTCTCTAAAATACAAAAGCCTAAGGGAATCTAGAGCACAGATGTGGTAGCAGATGTGATGAGTTGGACAACTGATCAGATTTAACAACTCAGGAAACATTATAAACCCAACCATGTGCACCAGGTAATCAGAATGACAGCAAAATAAAAAACTCTTACAATATCACAGGAGAACCTTCAGAATGCTTCTTTAAATGAGTAACTTCAATCAAGCTTCACTAAAAAGTTCATTCTCTCTTGCAATCTCAATGCAGACATAAAGGAAATACATTTTATCAGATGATTAAATTTGTGAGGTACCTATCCTCTGAAACGCAAGTTTGATATGATTGAAATTCAAAACCTTAATCACTGCGTAGAAAATTTCTGTCTGTGTAGAAAACCAACATGAACAACCAAAAAAAGCAAGCTGTTTCAAATCTCAAATCTTTCCAAAAACTCTCTGGTGTGGTAGTGGGGATAAGTTATTTTTAATCATCCCAAAACCCTACTATCAAAAATAGAATGAACCAGAACATATTTAAGAAACAAAAGAATAAAATTATGTATAAGATACTATAATTTAGTAGTAACATAAGCTATGAGAAAACCAATGAAAAAGAAATAAATGGTGAAGGAAGGAGAGTTGGCTTTGGGTGGTGAAAACACAATACAATGTACAGATGACATATTATAGAATTGTACATCTGAAATCTTTATAATTTTATTGACCAATGTCTCCCCAATAAATTCAATAAAAATACAAATAAATTTTTAAAAAATTTTAAGAAATAAATGGATCTATTCTCATAAATACAGCACATGATGTCTCAAGTTTACATATCAGGAACTTAATCTAAAACATATACATAGAAGTTATTGTCTACCTGAAAGGCAAACAAGCATGTTAAGTGGATGCATATATATTCATGCAATTGTATCAGTCCCAAACACAAATGAATTATTCCTTTGAATAAATAAGGTTAGATTGGCTTTGCTTTTAAACAGAATATTTTTTTAAATACAGGATTTTTAGAGCCTAATTTCTTGTTACTAAGTCAAAAAATAGCAACTTGTTTTTCCAACTAGTTGACAAGGTTAATTTAAATACTCATGTGATTCAATTTTCTGCAGTGTATTTCCTAGAGACACCATAATTTGGATTGTAAAAGATTGATTTCCTTGGAAATGCAAAAGCTTTTGAAATTTAAGTTGCAGAATTAGTTGTCAAGGTCTAGAAAAGCCTATAAAATATTTTCCCATTCTTCAAGGTACTAAAATAGTTGTCTGTTTCACAAGATGCCAAGACAATTCAATATGGAAAGGATAGTCTTTTCAACAGATGGGGTTGAGACTATTGGAAATCCATAAGCAAAAAAAAAAAAAAAAAAAAAAAAAAAAAAGGCCTTATTTTCCTTACTTCACACAATACACAAAACCTAACTCAAAACTGATCCCAGGTCTAAATGTAGAAGCTAAAAAAGTAAGTACAAAGTGTCTAGAAGAAAGCAGGTTACCGTATAACCTATCAATTCCACATCTAGGAATCTACCCAAGAGAAATGAATACATATGTCTACACCAAGACATATATACAAATGTTCACCGCAACATGATTTATAATAGCCAAAACTAGAAACTCCCCAAATGTCCATCAAGTGGTAAATGAATCTTTTAAAATGTGATATATCCATATTGTAGAATACTGTTAGGCAACAGAAAGCAATGAGCTACTGTTACATGGATGAACCTCAAAAATATTATGCTCCATGAGACACTCCATGTAAAAGATTACACGTTGTAAGATTGAGTTTATATGAAATGTCCAGAAAAGGCAAATTTATAAGAGACAGAAAGCAGACCAGTTGTAGCCTGGGGCTGGGAGTAAGGAGCTTTTTATGGTGACGGGACTGTTCTAAAACTGGATTGTAGTGATGGTTTCTCAACTCTATAAATGTACTAAAAATTGAATTGTGCAATTATGATGGATAAATCTGATGGTGTATAAATTAAATTTCCATAAAGCTGCTTTTAAAAAAAATCTGTGCAAAAATTTCCATCTTTTCCTTTACTTTTGCTGACAGTGAGTAACCAAAAATATTTCCAAAACCTTGAAATTACTGTCAATATTACAATAGAGAAACTATACATATAATTTTCAAATTCAGGCTTAAGCCACTGTTCACCAGTTTTCAACATTTCCCTTGCATTTGGCAGTCAGAAATCTAAAGGAACAGCGTAATGAAGGCAGGAAGCATATCTGGCAGTAAATAATTATTTGAATGGATAGAGCTCAGAAGACTTGTCAAATCAACTCCGTAAGAAATGGTACCACATGTGGTTCTACCCTGATAGACAATATTGTATACTAACTTTGCTATACTGTTAACCTTGTAAATGTTCCAGTCAGTCTCTGGTGCAGCTCTCCTAGGTCTGTAAGTTATCTAATTGAGATTTCTTTCTGGATAATTTAATAATGATGCTTATGGCAATTGTTTTATTGAACATTTACAATACGCCAGTTACTATACTAGCTATTTCACATTTAAAATCTCATTTAATCCCTACACAATCTTGTTATGTGTTGTTAGCTTCACTTAACAGAATGGAAATTGAAGCTCAGAGAGATTGGGTCAAATAAGGCTCAAGTTTCACAGCTAGTAAGTGACTTATCTCCAAGTTGACTTAGTAGTCCATTTGCTTCACCACAGAACTATGCTATCTATTCCACAGAAAAGCAAAACCACACCTTTGCTTTAAAGAACTGCACTACCACAACATGTCATTGTAGGCATCTGCTTACAAGCTAGAATGCCCACTGTTGCTGATGTGATTCTACCATGAATTTTGGAGTCAAATACAAAAGGAAGTTATCAGGAGGGTGTTAAAAAGTTGATACAGGCAATTTTAAATGACTTCGAACTATTTACAGCCTAGAGTCCTTATAAACTTGAAAAGACCATGTTTAAGACTGATACTCAATTTAGAGCTAAGAATTCCTGAAAACCAATGATAAGAGAAATGAGAAAAAGAAATGTTTACCATTTGCATTGACCATCTGGTTTTTGCCAAAGAATATGCTACATTCTTCATATACCTTATTTCAGATATCCTCAAACCAACTCAATAAGTATCACTATCTTCAATTTGCAGATAAAAACTATGGAAATCTGAGAGGTCAAGTAACTTGCCCCCTAATCACACAGCAAGTGGCAACACCACGATCTAACCCAAAAGTCCGCATTCTTTTCACCCTCACACTCGGAGTCCTCACCCCCGTCCTTGTCGGAGGGCCTGCCTTTGCTGTAGCTCGGCTTCTCATTGCATTAGTGGCCGGTTGGCACAATGTCCATACCAAGGCAAGAGCGGGTCTCCTGTGACCTCTCCGTCCTCACTCTCGCTGTCTTCTTCCCGGGGGTTCCAGGTGTTTGCATTCATTCTGGCTCTGTGACCACTGTCCTTGTTCTATGCAGCTATAGCTTCTCCCTCCAGTTTTTACGAAGCAGCAAACTATGGTTTCTGTTCCGGTATCTTGTTCCTCAACCCTCTCAGCTAAGTTAGTAGCCAAGAGTGAGGTGGATAAACTCCTTTTCCAGTTGGTATTCCCCTTCTATTTCCAAACTTTTGCCACAGCCTTTAAAAGGGTATCAGTGGCCAACTAAACTGCCCCTAAAAGTGGCCACTGATAACCTTTGTACCACAGTGGCCACTGATAGCCCACTGTACCACACTTCGTTACCACAATGGGCAAGATGACACTCGGCAAACAAATGTTCCAGCCCACCCAGTGTTTCAGGGTACCCCATACTCACAGGTGGGCCACAAGCATTCAACCTACAGACCTCCTCTCCCCACATAGAGGTTGATGGCCAACCCTGGGTTTCCGGAGGAAGCTTCTTTCATCCCTTTTCCCATTTCTCTGATCTCCTGACTGGCTCATTAATTGTAAAAATTTCCTGGGGCCAGGAGACCAAATAAAGAGGCTGACAACTCCAGAATATCATCAAAAGTTTATTAAGAGAACTTAAGAACAGAAGCAGCGTCTTGGATGGTAGCAAGACAGTGATTTACACACCAGAAAGGGGATGGGGCTTGTTATATTTAACCAAAGGCAAATGCCTTATAGCCAAGTGGCACGTGCTTGTTAAGAGCTGTATAATCTAAAGCAGTAAACAACTCAATGGGCCTACTTACCTAGCAAGAATACTTCTTTCAGGGGATGGACATTCCCAGGATGAACTGGAGATCAGTCTGCTTCCTAAGATGGTATTGGTCATGTTAAGTACCAGGAATCATTTCACCTAACAACTACCCACCTGTGAGACAGGGTATGACATAACAGCTGCCATAGATAAAACCTACAGGAGCTGTCCAGAAGAAGGAAGACCATCCCTCCACACGGCAGAGACCAGCTCCATCCAACATGGAGACTAATTTCACCTTATGGTAACCCCTAGCCTCATTAAACATTCATTGTAATATATTAGCATGCTAAAGAACACACCCTGAGCTGCTATGATTGGAAAGGAAAAGCCCATAAAAGGTCACAAAATGGTGAATGGAGCTCTACTGAGAAGTCTCCACCCTTTTCCCTGGAAAAATTCTGAATATTACTCCCCCTTACTGAATGCCCTACCCCTTGACTAAATGAGCCTCAATAAAGAAAATAAATCCCACTGGGGAGGGGCTATTCTGTCTGTGAAGTAGCCCATTCTCTGTATCACTGTTTCACTAATAAACTCACTTTCACCTCAAACTCTCTGCTAGCTGGCATTTTCATTTTTTCCTGCTCAAAGCCAAGAATCTACAGTGGGTCGTGGACCCTTGGGTCGCCGTCACCCACAACCCACGTATCACCTGGAATTAGCATCAGAACCCACAGGTTAAGGGCTCAGTCCCCCAACACTGTCCATCACCCCACTCTAGATGGCAATCACAAATCTAGGTTGTCATCTGTACTTCTGACCAACGTTATAAATTGGTGGCTCCTACAACCCACTCCTCAGGTTCAATAATTTGGCTATGATAGAATCAAGAATGAAGGCACAGTGAAAAGTGTTAAGGAGCCAGAATCCAGCAGTGTGGTGACTAATAGCCTGTGGTAATGGCTAAACAGCCAGTATCCTTAGAACGCTCTTTCTGTGGGGAAATCTTGACTGTGCATTGTATTTCTTGGTTTCTATTTTTTCTCTTTTTTTTAAGTTTCTTTATCTTTATTGTTGAAAATATTACAGATGTCCCCTTTTTACTCCCATTGATCCATCCCCTCTACCCCACATCCACCCCACCCCCAGGCCTTCCCCAGACCAATGTCTGTGTCCATGAGTTATGCTTACAAACATGTAAGTTCTCTGATTAATCTCTCCCCACCCATTTCCCCCTCCCCACCTTCCCTCTGAGATCCCTCAGTCTGTCCCATGCTTCTATGTGTCTGGATCCATTTTGTTCATCAGTTTATTTTGTTTATTACATTCCACATATAAGTGAGATCATGTGGTACTTGTCTTTCTCTGACTGGCTTATTTCACTTAGCATAATGCTTTCTAGTTCCCTCCATGCTGTCCCAAAGGATAAAAGATCCTTCTTTTTCACAGCTGCATAGTACTCCATGGTATAAATGTCCCACAGCTCTCTTATCCACTCATCTACTGATGGGCACTTGGTCTGTTTCCAGATCTTAGCTATTATAAACTGTGCTGCTATGAACATAGGGCTGCCTAAGTTCTTTGTGATTGGTGTTTTGGGTTTCTTAGGATATATTCCTAGAAGTGGGATCACTGGGTCAAATGGCAGGTCAATTTTTAATTTTCTGAGGAACGTCCATACTGTTTCCACAGTGGCTGCACCAGTCTGCATTCCCACCAGCAGTGTACTAGGGTTCCCCTTTCTCCACACCCTCGCCAGCACTTGTCATTTGTTGATTTGTTGATGGTGCCATTCTGACAAGTGTGAAGTGATACCTCATTGTGGTTTTAATTTGCATCTCTCTGATGATTAGTGATGTTCAGCATTTTTTCATGTCTCTTTGTTTCTTGCCATCTGTATGTCCTCTTTGGAGAAGTGTCTATTTAGGTCCTTTGCCCATTTTTTAACCTGCCTATTTTCTGAGTCTAGTCTAGCCTCCCTGCAGTTTCTATAAGGTATCTTATAACCTTCTAATAAACCCCTTTTCTACTTCAATCACATGCTATTGGTCTGTTATTTTTAGTCAAGAACTCTAAGTCCAAGAGTCATCTATTTCTAGCCTTAATCTCTGTCACATTAGAAGTGATCTTGATTAATCAATTCCAGAAGGCTTGAAAGTTAAATTCATGTATGTTAATAAATCAGGTAGATTCTTAAAATGCTTGAATAAGTATGACCTCTTTTAAATTTCAAATTGAATCCAATAATGCTACTATTTATGGAAATTAAAACTCAGGCCAGTTAGAATAAACTTTTTATCTAGTAATCAACTCTTTCCAGAAGTTAGGAGAAAATTTTTTTAATTTAAAAAAGGTAAAAGCTAATTTTAAAAGTCTGTGCTATATCCAGCTAACTAACTAGTCTCTATATGAAAATTTAATAAATTTTTTGCATAAAATTTGGCAAGAAAATATAACACCTCAATTATGAGAATTATCCTTAGAGAATAAAAATGTTCATTGTATTGTACATGTCATGACCTCTCACTTCTCCATTCAGTCTCATGGTTTTAAAAAAGCATTCATAATCTGAGCTCCCAAATTTAAACTTCAATCCTTGATGTCTTTCTGGTACCTCAAATTTCTGTATGCAACTGTATACTTAACATGTCTACATGGGTGCCTCAAATTTCATACCTCCAAAACTAAACTCCTGATCTTCCACTCCACCTCCCAAATACGCTGCTTTCCTAGACTTCCCCATCTCTGAAAATGGGAATGCGACACTTCCAGATCCTCGAGAGAAAAAAAAAGAGTCCTCTTAACACCTCTATTTCTGCCATCCCTGACTCCCATTCTATTAAAAACCCAGGGCTCTGCCTTCAAAATCTAGAATCTGGCCACTTCACATCATTCTTACTTCTGCCACATCCTAATCTAAGCCACAATTATTTCTACCTGAAATATTACAATAAACTCCTAACTCATCTCCTCCATTTCTTTCTTTGCATCCTTTTAGTCCACTCTAAACATGCAACGCAGTTGATCATTTTATTTTTTTATATTTTTTTAATATATCTTTATTGATTTCAGAGAGAGGAAGGGAGAGGGAGAGAGCGGGATAGAAACATCAATGATGAGAGAGTCACTGATCGGCTATGAGCCTGCAAGCCGGGCATGTGCCCTGACCAGGAATCGAACCCCAATCGCCTGGATCCTAGGTCGACGCTCAACCGCTGAGCCACGCCCGGCCGGGAGGAGTTAATCATTTTAAACCTAAGATAAATCATATCACTTTTCTCAAAACCTTCCAACAGATTCCTAGCTCATTCACAATAAAAGTCAGTCTTTATAATGGCTAAAAATTCCTATATAATTTGTTGCTCTACCACAACCAAGCTCATTTCCTACTACTATCTCTCAGTCAAGAGTGATTGAGTCCATCACACTGGACTCCCATTATTCCTGGAATAATCTAGATATGCCCCTATTTCAAGGCCTTCCCTTGAAAGTCAAGAACTTTTCCCCTTGCAAGTAGCCATATGACTCAGTCCCTCAGCTCCAAGTCTTTACTCAAATATTTTTAGTTCCCTCCATGCCCCATACTATATGTTTATAATTGCTGATATCCATCACTTAACTATGAATTCCATGAGAGCAAAGTTACCTGTCCGGCACTGACATATACATCTCTATCAGTTTTTAGCACATCATAGTTGCTTCATAAATATTTGTTCAGTTAACAAATATATTAATGAAAAGCTTAAGTAAATACATCATAAATAATTGTATTGGTACGAATATATTTTTAAGTGGCAGTTTTAAATTTCTCAAAAAAGCTGAGATGTGCCCTAGTCAGTTTTGCCCGGTGGTTAGAGTGTTGGCCCACGGACTGGCGGGTCATGAGTTCAGTTCTGACTAAGGGCATGTACCTCGGTTGCAGGCTTGATCCCCAGGCCCGGTCGGGGTGTGTGTGGGAAGCACCCAATCAGTGCATCTCTCTCTTTCTCTTTCTCTCTCTTCACCCCCCCTTCCACTCTCTCTGATAAGCAATTTAATTCTCATGTGATAATTTAAAAAAAAAAAAGCTGCGATGCAATAAAGAAGTCTAAGGGGAAAGTTCAACTATGTAAAAGAAGAAAGGTATTTGAGAAGTCTTCTACATTAAATACTAGAAGCTAATTCATATTAATAGCAGAGATTCATATCTTTATTCTGTTAAATTTTCATAAATTGCAAATTACTATTTCATAGTATTGCAAATATCATAAATGTCTTTCATATCATCAGCAGTAATGTCAAAAAGGAGCAGGACATGTAAACAAGTAAAATTTGCATGTTTTGATTGGCCTAGCAATTTTAAATGATGCTGTTTTGATTGCTGCAAACCAGCAAACTCCAAGAAATTGCCTGGCAATGCAGTGGCATAATTAACCTAATGTACTTTCCTGACCTCATAAATCATGTTCTTTGATGCCCTGCGTTCCTGGCACAAAGACCCTAAAAATAAACAGAAAATTCCCACTGTACTGACAATAAAATATTGCAAACACAGGAACCTTCTTTAAAAGAATATTTTTTTCAACACAGTACTTTTCATCTAAAAATCTGATTCAAATTTTTTTTTAAAGCAAAAACAAAGAAAATGTTAATGCAGTTATATTGATCATCAGTAATAATTAGTCTTTCCTTCATTCACCAAATTATATTAACTTCTATTATATTCCATGAACTCTACTAAGCACTGGGATTAGAGGCATGAACAAGGCAACCAAGTCCCTGCCCTCAAGACTGCATTATAGTTGGGAGGGAAAGACCACAAATAAATGTGTGTTGATAAGCACAATAAGAAAATTTAAATAGAGTAAGGAAAAAAAAAAAAACAGTGGGAGAAGGGTGGCTATTTTAGACAGGATGGTCAGAAAGGCCTGAAAAGATGGCAATTAAACAGGTACTTGAAGAAGAAAGTGGGCAAACACCAACAGGCAGAGCAAACAGCAGGTACAAATTAATGCCTTGAAGTAGAAAGCTTGTTCAGGAAAGTCCAAGGCCAACATGATTGGAGGGGAGTTGGCAATGCTGAGAATGTTAGTAGAAGAGGTGGGAGAAGTGGCCAGGAGTCAGATTATGTGAGGTCCTACACTCAGGACCAGGGCTTTGAGTCTTGTTTGGACAATGACAGGAAGCCAATGGAGGGTTTTCCAAATAGTGAGGTAAATTAATTACCTTTTGATTCAAAAGGTCATTCTGGATGCTGTACAGAGAATAGATTGGGGCAAGACTGAAAACAAAGGGCTGTCAGGAAGCTATTGCAGTAGACCAGATAAGAGACTATGGTGACTTAGGGATGGTAAGAAGTGGTAGGATTCACAATGCAATTAGAAAATTTGGCAACAGAACTTGCAAATGGATTGGATTAGGATGTGAAAGAGGGGAATGGATGACTTCTGGCCTAAGTAACTGGGTAACTGATGATGGCATTTACTGAGATGGTGAAGACTGAGAAAGGAACATGGTGGGTGGGCGAGGCAATCAAAACTCCAGCCCAGGTTAAGTTTTGAAACACTTGATAGGTATCCAAGTGAAAGATAATACGTAGGTGATAGGATATATGAGATAGAAGTCAGACATAAGCTTGGGAGTCATCAGCCTGTAGATAATATTTAAAACCATGGGATTACAATGAGCCTATCTAGGTAGTGAGTATAGATTGAAAAAGAAAGGGGGGGGGAAAGGCCTGAGGACTTAGTTTAGGGGACTTCAACATTGAAGTTAGTAAAGAAAGTGGTACAAGAAGGTAAAACTCACTATGGCAACTGTTGCTGAGAATAAGATAAATCCTGAGAATTAACCAATGAAATTGGCAATATGGCAGTTTCTATAACTATTTTGGGTTTCTGGGGGAAGGGGGCTTCTCATAAAACACCAAGCAAATCTTGGACAGCAGCAGGGTGTTGGAGAATCTAATTTAATTCTTACACTGTCTTCCAGGAGATAGTGTCAGAATCCACAGGTTGAGGGTTCACTCCTATAAGACTGCATACCCCCATCCCCAACTTAGAGGCCAGTAGCAAGTCCAAGGTGTTGTGTGTGCTTCTGACCAACCAGCTATAGACTGGAGGTCCCAAACACTCCTCCAACTCAGGATGCCAATTCCAAGTCCAAATGTTACCTGTACATCTGGCGATAAATTAGTGGTCCCCACATCCTCCTCGGGTTTGATTAACTTGCTAGAGAGTCGTACAGAACACTTTACTCACCAGATCACCAGTTTATTACAAAAGGACATAATGCAGGAAAAAACAAATTGAAGAGATGAACAGGGTAAGATATGGGGGAAGGGTGTGGAGCTTCCATGCCCTCTCTCCCCAAATCTCAGTGTGCTCACTAACCAGAAGCTCTCCAAACCCCATCCTTCAGGTTTTTATGGAGGCTTCATTACAAAGACATGATTGACTAAATCACTGGCCATTGGGAAGTGAACTCAATTTCCAGTCCCTCTTCCCTCCCCAGAGGTTGGGGCTGGGGGAGTACTAAAAAATTTCCACTTCTAATTACATGGTTAGTTGTCCTGGCAACAAGCCCCTCATCCTTAGGTTATCTAAGGGTTTTCCCAAAGTCGCCTCATTAACACAACAAAAGAACCTATTGCTCTTATCACTGGAAATTCCAAAGGTTTTAAGAGTTGTGAGCCAGGAAAGGGGAACAAAACCAAATATATATGAGAAATATATTTTCATCATCTGAATGACCAAATATATATTTCTCATAAGTCCCAGTATCACAGTAACCTTGACAAGTACAATCTCATTAGGATGCAGAAGACAAGAGCTTAATTTGGAGTAGCTTCAAGAGACAATTGGAGATGAAGTATAAACTGGGAGTATAAACAGCTCGTGATAATTTTTGTTCTAAAGGCAATTAGAGAAATGGAAGAGGGGCTACATGACAGGAACTGTCACCTTAAGTAGAAGAACACAGTCACTGCTAAATCATGGCCCAGAAGGAAGGGGGCCAGAAGCATAAATATCCCAACCTCTCTTCCCTCCCCTCCTCTGATCTGTTAATACCTTCCATTGGCCAACTCAGAAGCCAGAAGACAAGGCAAGACAAAGTGAAGGGAGGTGACAGATGAAGAGAGTAGATTTTAAAGATGACAGGAACAGCAAACACTGAGTTTATGCTAGGCACTCTTTGGAATGCAATAAGTATGCTAACATGTTTACCCTAACAACCACCGAACAAGAGAGGTACTTTTATTTTATTATCACCCCCATTCCCAGAGTGGTTATGAAACTTGCCCAGGGTAGCACAGGGAATAAGTAGCAGAGGAACCTACATCGAACCCAGGCAATCTGGCTCCAGGGCCCATACTCTTAACCCTTACTTTGAATTGTTTCTTTAAGGGGAGATGTTTGTGTGCTAATAGAAATAATAGAATTTGAAGGTAAATTAACTGCAAAGAGAAAAAGAGCAAGTATAGCATATTCTTTGAGTAAAAGGGGAAGTACAGGGACATAACCTGCCATGAATCTTCTACATTTTCCTGCCCTTTCAGATCATCTTTCTTTGCTGATCCACCCTGCTCTGTGCCCTGGGAAGGCTATGTCACCTCAATAGACTATGCCACCCAGCTCCCTTGTCCTCTGGCTTCCAATTGGGGTCCACTATTGGGAAGCACCAGCAGAAGATCAGGGACGGGAGGAAAGAGGGATTGGGATGTTTATTCCCCTGAGCTCTCTCTTTTCTGGGCCATGGTTTGGCAGTGGCTGTGTTCCTCTTCCTGAAGTCATAGCTTCCATCAGGCAGCCCTCCATGGTTACAGCTCTCTCTGTTACAGTAACAGCTCGCCGTCCCCGCTCCTTCGGAATTCTCACCGTTCCTAGTCCCCAAAGTGCTTTGATCCCCGGTTAGTCTCCTTAACTCTGCCCATACCTTTGTAAACAGATCTTCATTAAACCCTCGTTGAGAAGGCCTTCTGCGATCTTCCGGGGCCCTGACTCGATACTCTATCCAAGGAGAGGATTTGGTCTTCGATAAGAAGAGAGACAGCTTGTCCACTTTAATAAAAGGGAAGGCAGGGTATACAGATACAGATGTAGGTAGGTTGGTAGATTAAGTGGTAAAAAGATGAGAACGTTCTTTTTTTATTGTTTTTATTGTCTCAATAAAATAAGAAGGTCATCAGTTAATGTTGAAGAAGGTGAGGTGTACTGCATTTGAGAAGAAAGAAGTTCTGTATGAAATGTTCCCTGTGAGAAAAAGAGAGTGAACTGTCCAAGGAAATGTAATAGGCTTTTTGGTCATAAGTTTAAAGTAAAACCAGTTAACAAAGTTGTATGTATTTCTCCAGCTACGTTTGGCTATATGGGTACAGGCATGGAATAGAGATGGGTTTAACCAGAGGTTGGTTTTTCCAGCAGATGGAGGGAACAACAGTGAAATTGCAGATGTATGCAAATGAGTAATTATAGCAATGAATCATGTATTCTAAACCGGGTAAAGGAGAGACATGAAGACATTTATGGTGGCTAATAGATCAGAAAAATGTATAGGGCTGATGGGTTAGCAGTACTTGTGGGATCAAAGAATGACTGGACATGGGAAATATAGAAATAAACTGGATCAATAGAAGGTGATGGGTGGTAGTCAGAGAGTGGAGATTTTAGAGGGGTATGGTTACTAATAATGGTAAGATATAGAATAAAATATAAGATTAAGTACATGAGATGTGGTGAAGAGATTACTGTTAGAAAGCAGATTAAGACATTGATCCAAGGAATAAATTGTCTACAAACAAAGCCAAAATAATGAAAACAATTCAAATTTGGAAGTATAAAATTATCATGTTGAATATTACTGTCCATTTTACTATAACTTTTGTTACTGTGCCTGTGCTTTATCCAGCTGCTTCAGACAGCCTCAGGCCCTGGTTA
The DNA here is from genome assembly GCF_964146895.1 of Miniopterus schreibersii. Classification (NCBI taxonomy): domain Eukaryota; kingdom Metazoa; phylum Chordata; class Mammalia; order Chiroptera; family Miniopteridae; genus Miniopterus; species Miniopterus schreibersii. The sequence continues at coordinate 27,256,781 of NC_138112.1, read as the reverse complement.
ATAGGTAAAAGTGACACACAGTCACTTTTAAAGTATAGTCTGATTCAATAATTTAAACAGTCTCTCCCAACTAAAACTGTTCATTTATATAGCTTCCCTCCTCTCCTGCTTATCTCTCTCTAAAATAATGTCCAATTGTATAGGAGTAGACAACTGGAGGAGGGAAGGTAGGTAATACAGTTTATCTGCCATCATAGCCTTGGGGGCAGAAATAGGTTGGGTTTGTTGGATCTCCATGCTGTCCTTTGGCTCCTTTGGTCAATTTGCCTGTCCATCTGATCACTGGACACACTGGCCTCTGATGCAGACGTGGGGCCTGGCGTCCTTTCTTTTGGCCCAGGCAAAGCTCCCAGGTGCTCAGCCTGGCTGACAACACTCGCCTTGGGCTTTACTGATACTATATCCCCGCATTCCTCCCTGAAGTCCTGTTCTAATTACCACTGAGCAAAGACATTGACCAGAACTTCCCTGAGATGCTGCCTTAATGCCAACCTTCCAACTTCTCCCTATGTAGTAAAAATAAAACACTACTTACACAAGCTTTCTACCCCTTTCAAATGAGTACATTTCTAACTACAACAAAAATCTAACACAGTACCAGGCATGCAGCAACACTCACTTATTCACCCATTTATTTAACAAATACTTACTTGGTGGCTATTAAGTGCTAGACTCTAAGCTAATATAAAAGATACAGCAATGGGCAAAATAGCTGCTCTTACGGAATTTACATTCTCGTGGAGAAAGTCATGGAAAACACACATAAACAAAATGTCTCAGAGTGATACAAACAGTGACAAAATAAAACAGGTAGTGTGACAGATGTGACTTGGGGGTGGAGTATAGGTGAGGAAAAGAGTGGATAGCCACTTTAGAGGCACTGAGACCTAAACAATGAGATCAGCCAATAAGGCAAATATCTGGGTAGAAAGGTACTCCAAATAAACAAACAAACAAAAAGCGAGTGAAAATGTCCCAGGCAGCATTTCAGAACAAGAGAGAAGGCAGTGTGGCTGGAGTACAGTGAGTAGGGAGAGTGGTAAGAGATGAGATGAAATGAGACAGATGTGATGGGGAACCTTACAATTGAGAAGACTGAATTTGATTCCAAGGATAATAGATAATTACCAGAAGGTTTAAATTAATAAATGCTATCTAAACAAACATAATACAATAACATGAATTTGACCAGTTCAAGTAATTCTTATGATTTTGGTGTTTAATCCACATAACTATTTATTTCAAAGTACATATCACAATTGTATTTATTTGTTTACTGTGTGTCTCCCCTAGGAGACCATGAGCTCCATGAAAATAGGGTCCACATCTCTCCTGTCATGAATTCCCCAGAGCCTAACACAGTGTCTCTTAGATTGTGGGCATTCAAAATATATTTCATCGAACGAAAAAAAATTGATGATGGAATGAATATTCTATGGTAGACACTGTGCCCCATACTGAATTAAAACCAGTCCCTGCATTCAAGATGCTCACAGTCTACTGAAGGAGACCAACATGTAATCAATTACCAATAATACAAAATAAATACTACACCAGAAATATGCACAACTACTATGGGAACACAAGGGAGAAAGTGATTACTTCCACTTAAAGGTAGACAAGTATTAAAGAAGCTTTTAACCAAGAAATAATAAATATTCATTTCCTTGGGATGAATGTTTATGCTAAGAAAGAACATCTATATCATGTCCTATTAATTTTATTAGTTCTACAGTTCAATAGAACATGTACTCTGTTGACAAAAAAATTTAAGCATACTATTACCATAATATTTCAAGATATCTTGAAAGGGTTTATTCATAAAATCTTTTAGGATATTCCTTATATTTTTGTTATTATGTATATCAAATCCCTATACCTGAAAGTTAAGCTCAAGACTAAAATATTCGTATTATTATGCTAGCTATAGGAAATCCTAGATGGGGAGACCTAGTGTATGCTGCTTTCTTGCCAGGTACCATATACAGGGGTGGGCAAAAGGAGGTTTACAGTTGTTCATATGGAAAATAATACAATAATTAATAAATAATATAAGAATAAACTCTGTATTTCACTTGCTTACAACTAAAAACCCACTGTTGCCAACCCCTGTATTAGTGATCGAGATCACCACTAAATTTTCATTTATTAAGTACTTAGCAGAAATCACCAGATCCTTTCCTGTTCTCAACAAACTTCTGGGGTTTCATTACTCTGTATAGAAGTCTCATATGCCATCAAAATAAATTAATTTTGCCTACTTCAGGAATAGCACAAATAAAAGCATCCTCCACTTAAAAACAAGCAGCCTTATACATAAGGTACATAAATTTAGTTAAATGGTGCCATCTGGTGACATAAATCCTGCAGCAAACACACAAAGTCCAGAGCTAAGAATGGCAACTTATCCTCTTGATGGCATCTAATCTAGTGTCAAATTTAAACTTAAGAAATACTGAATCCCTCCTGACATGAAAAGCACAGCTAATCACACTCAGTATATGACAGTTTAACATCATAAATAACAAGGATTATTTGGTCACATTTTATGCTTACCACTCTTGTTTCTCAAGTTTACCTTCAAACTTAAGTCTTTGGAAAAGATTTAAGTCTAACGCAATGCCCTATCCAACTCCTAGAGGACATTTTAAAGGCATAAATATCAAAAACATCTTGAACCCCTGTGGTAGTCAAACCCATTTCTTCACTTTTTTTCTGACCTCTATGACTCTGTATAATTTCTTCACCTCAAATACCACTTCCCTAAGAAAACTTTTCAATTCCACTGCTAAGGTTAAGCCTCTCGCTCATAGCGCTCTCTGTCTCCTTTATCACATTTATCACAATTGTAAATACAGTGGTGCCTCGGTTTTCGAACATCTCTGTTGACGAACATTTTGGGTTAGGCAGGCCGTAAATCCGGAAGGAAATGCTTCGGTTCTCGAACCCGCCTCGGGAGTCGAACCTGCCCCGCGGCTTCCGCTGAGGGCAGGATCCTGGGGCCCCTCGGTTTTCGAACATTTCGGAGCTCAAATGGTCTCCGGAACGGGTCACATTTGAAAACCGAGGGACCACTGTATATACTATTTATGCCATTTTGTTTAATGCTCGTGTTTCCCGTGAATATATCAGAGTGCTGGCACAGTCTTCAATAAATATCTTTTGTATGAATGGATGGACGATGGATTGATGGGGAAAATGTCCTTCTGTATCTATCCTTTCTTCTTACCCAAATCCTATCAGTTACAAGACCCAGTTCAAATTCACATTTTATATAAAAGTTTCCCTAGCAACACCAATGTTCACTGATCCCTGCGTCTCTGAACTCCTAGAACATTTCAGTCTAGCCTCCAGAGTTTAGTCAATCCTTAATTATATCCTGTCTTGTACCTGTTTATATGCATGTAAATATTACCTTCCCAACTGACCTTAACCTCCTGGGGGGTAAGGATTTGGTCTTTAACAACACTCACCTGCATATATCCATGTAAATAGGTAAACACTTCATAAATGCTTCATTAATTATTTTTACTCAATAGCAGTAACTAGAATACCAGCACACCTTTTACTTAAATGGGTACTGTAAACAAATAAGTAGGAACATATTAGACCTTAGTATATAAGAATTTAACATTCACCATTTTGACCGTCAAGACTTATTTGAAGGTCCATGACATGTAGTAATTTATTTGTTTCACTAGAGCACATGTTTGGAGGTTGTGAGTGGCAGCAGGCACTAACCTAAGTGAGTAAGCCTCATACAATGCAGCTTTGCTGTTCTCTATCCATAGCACCATATGCAGAAACTACTATTAGGTATCCAAAGGGGAGGGGGAATCATTTAAATGTTTCAGATACACTATTGTATTTTTTAATTAGGTTTCATAATGATATTCATTAATTAATAGATTCTCAAAGTACTCAAGATATATCCGAGAATGGTAATGGCTCTTTAAACTAGTTAAAGATCAAATCAGATGTTTATAAAACCCAAGAATGAAGAAATGCCATTGTCACATTTTCTCATTTATTAATAATATTCACGTACTATATTACTTTCTTTGCATGACAAAATATCTAACCATTTAGAACACATGTTCTCAAACTTTAGCATGTCTCAGAATCACCTGGAAGGCTCACTAAAACACTATGTGCTGACCCCTGCTTCCAGAGCTTCTGATTCAGCGTGTCTGGGATAGGGCCCAAGAATTTGCAATGCTAACCATGTTCCCAGGTGCTGCTGCTGCTGCTGCTGCTCCAAGAACCGCACTTTGAGAACCTCTGTTTTGGAGGACTAAAGCCAAGTTGTTCCAAATTCACATAACTGTGTGGGCCTTCGCACTCACTGTCACCTATACAAAATCCTTGGACTTTCTTACGATCACATGGCAAAAATTACACATTATGGTGAATAATTAAGACCCGAATAGCCATGAGGTTTTCAAATAGATGTTACCTTTGAAATAAAAATATTATATTAGAATTACTATATTGGAAAAATATGTAGTGGCTTAATTTATTCAAACTAAAATATGATAAAACTTATACAGACTTATTTTATAGCACTTGTCACCATTATATTTAAATAATTAACTAACCGCACACCTAATGTCTCTTTCCCCCCACTTGATTGCTCTCACTTACCCATGAGGGCAAGGACCATCCTCTCCTCTTTAGTTTACTATTGTATCTCTATTGCCTACCACAATGTTTAATACGTAACAGGTATTTTAAAAATAATTGTTGAGTAAATGAATAAACAAAATTTATTGACGACTATGATTATAAAGGTCCACATACTGATGCTACAAAAGTTAATTAAATATAACTTTAACTCTCAAGCTACTCACAGTCTATTGAGGGGGAGAAATATGCTCAAATAATCATAAAGCAATGTAATAAGTGCTTCATAGTAGTATATGCAAAATGCTCAAGTACATAATGAAAGGGCCGCTTAAAGCTGCTAGCAAGTAGGGACATGGTAGAAGGTGATAAATACCAATATGTGATACATCTAATGTCTCATCCATGTTGCTAGTAATCTCAACTATCCACAGGGTTCTATGCTAAGCTTTATGGAAATGAAAAGTATTCTACTCTAACACAAAATTGGACATGCAAGTCTCCATAAAGCAGGATAGCACTTTTTTAAGATGTTGCTACTAGCAGGGTTTTAAGGAACATATCACTTTACTGTCCAAATCCTTCCCCAAAAATTCCCCCTCAAACACTACACAGTGAAATTTAAATTTTCAAAGTATCTGGAAGAGATGTGTAAAAATAATTTTTTAAAAAACTAACATTTCATCTCGCTCCTTCAGCACCTAAATGAAAAATAAATAACCTGCGTGCTTAAAAATTGAAGTGTTTTAGCAATACTAAACAAAGGAAACAAATTAATTTGTAAAATATTACAGAATTTCAATTCACTTCTATTCAAATTCTTTAAGGTGTTAATAACAGTCATCATAGAACTATAATTTATCCATCAGACAAAACATTTTCCTTGGTGTTACCACAAGATGTCACCCTAAGCCTAACATCTAGCGTACAGCTTTTAGCACATCGCCGTTTTAGGCATTTTTCTTTTTTTATACATTAATAAACACTAATGACTAACTTTTAAGAGCTTTGAGTACCTTTTACCACTGTCAATTATTAGTAAATGTAAGATTAAAACAAAATACAGGGACTCTAGAAGCAAAGAGGAAGAAAGTTAAACAGTTCATCATTCTCCATGCTTCTCATATATCCAGCTATTTACCATAAGAGCAATGCATCTTACAACTGAATTTTCTTCTTTTTTATTTTTATTTTTTTTAATTTTTATTTTCTTCTGTTTATTTTTAAAATTTTCCAGAATAAGCATATATGACTTTTATAATCAGATAAAATTACACTTTAAAATTAAAAAATAATAATAATACCTTTGCTATCACCTTCTACCCTATTATCAGAACCCACTTATAAAATGCTTTTATGCACTATAATACTAATCAAAGTTATATATACAGAATTCCAACCTCAAAGATTATACCATCTAAAACATACTAGCTTTTGGTGGGAAGGCCCACAAAAGGAGAAAAGTATTCATTTTCAAAGCTATGTTTTTCATGTGTAGAGAAGCTTCGTTTCCTGGTCACATGCAAGTGTTACAGCACATTGTGCAATAACAGTATTTCACTTTATTATTCATTTATGTTGGGGTTTATGCATTATGAGTCTCTTCTATTTCTTCAGTTAATTGAGATTCGTGCAAGTTATTATTTCAACATACTGGCTATTTAAACACCAGAACAATGGGTGAAGCCACCTGTCTTCCCTTACTTATAACAGGAACAACAACAAAAAAAGTGGGGGAAGGAGTTGGTTCAAACAGAAAGCAAGTTATAGGCCATAAACAATGCTGTGTTTATCAACAGCTCCCTACTTATCCTTTTGTAAAGCTTTAATCCCCTTCAGGATGCACAGGGCTACATGGTTTTTCTTCTTTTGTGTCCTTAAAGAGGATGCACAGTGAGACCACTCAATAGCAATAAATTTGTAATCAGTATGTAGCAACCCACATAGAATTGAATGGAAAACTGTATTTTGTTGTATAAGGTTGCTCCATTTTTTGCAGTCTAGTTTATCCCAAAATGGCTTTTAAAAACCAGCCAAAGCAAATCTATCCATTCAAAGCTGGGCACAAGGATTACTTATATAACAGCTTTTAACAGATTACTGTTGTCTCTCATTTTTTAGACATGACAACTACGCTGTAGGCTTTTTGCCAAAATATTTACTGCTCACTCAAAACAATTACAAAATGCAATTCTTTGTCATTCATTTGTCATTTTATTCCCCATGTAATAATGTTGTGATACCAAATGGTTACATTGCCAAAGTATAGTACCATTATCTAAAGCATCCAACAATACTCTTCCTAAATCAAGTTTAAAAACTGAAACTCTCAAAAGACTTAGCTAGCCTTAACTAAACATATCATACAAATTTATTCAGAGATTTTGCCATTCAGTTAATGGCCTTTACTAATGATCAACTCCATGAAACTATTCATTTTTAATTGAGAAATTTGTGGCTTAAAAAATGTTCTCAACTATTATTCTTTAATGACAGGAATTATTTAAATTCTGCAAGAGTCCATTTAGAGTTGTTTTTACTTAATACCAACTAAGATGATTATAGTTATTTGTGTCATTAATTCTTACAAGCCACAAGAGAATATTTTAAAGAACTTAATCCACAGGGCAAATAATCCTATAAAGCTTTCTTCTTCTGTTCTTATTCAATAGAGTGATTTTCAAATTTTCAAAATTTAATGTTTTTTAAAATTATATTCAGAACAAGTTGGAGTTTTTGTAAGTGTAGAAATATACAATAAAAACATAGATAAAATATTTTCAAGATTCTCATAATTCCCATTTTTAGACTCTGTTTAAATAACTACCAGACCTTAAAAAGTAATAATAATGTCCAGTAGACTCAGTTATTTCCTTAAAATGTACTATTAAGCCCAGTTAATATATATATATATATATATATATATATATATATATATATAGTATAATTAAGTGGGGGTTTTAAACAATTTTTCATAGTTGGCTATTTTTGTTGAGGGGAGGTGTTTATATGTTTTGCTATTTTATTTTCACTTTTAAAATATCATAAAAAAGAATTAAAAGTTACCTGCATAAATACAAAAGATGTATGTATAAAGTCATAGATAAATAAACCATATCCTTGAATTTTTTCACAATCTTTAATAAGTTAGAGAATAAACATAAGGTTAAACATTATGTAGTTAGATTCATGACAAATTAACAAACATTCCAAAGCACTGAGATTTTCATCAATCAACTTCTCAATTTGAATCATAATCTTTCATAAGAGAAGCAGAAAAGAGGAAAATAATATTTTAATGTTTGTTTAAAGAAGAGAGTAAAAGTAGAATTCTGATTCTAACTGAGGAGACTGTGGCAGATTGTTTTTGTGCTAAGTAATTCCTTCTCGAGAGGAAAGTAGCTTCCTTCCCTGGCATATTTGTCCTCAATTTTTTGAAACAAACTACTCAAGATTTTTCCTGTGTAAACTTTCCTTCCTATACAAATCATTTTTCAATATTTACATTTCTTAATAACCTACACTTTATTTCTACTCTATAATAGTTCTTTGTTAGGCTAACTTTATATAAAAAAAGAACTCAAACCTTTCTTTCTACTATCAAGGAAAATTTTTCCAGTTTTAAATTTGGTTAACATCAGTTTCTTTGACTACATTACTCAACTATTCAGCCCAGTGCTTACCATTAAGATAATACGTATTTTTTTAACACATACCTAGCAAAGCTTGAAATAAGCTGCTCCTAAAGATGCCCATCACCTTTTTAACAGCGTTTTTCAACTGCTGCTCCTCTGGTTTCCTTAATTTTTTGCAGTACTCTTCCAGTAACGATAAAGCTCGGTCAGTATCTGAAAAACATGATTTTAAAAGTCTATCTTATGGTCTTAGAAAAATATTAAGCTTACATTAAACGATTCTATAGTTGCATTCCTAATTTCATGACATGAAAGAATTTTTTTTTATTGATTTCAGAGAGAGGGAGGGTGAGAGAGAGATAGAAACATCAATGATAAGAGAGAATCATTGATCGCCTGCCTCCTGCACGCCCCCTACTGGGAACCGAAGTGTGACCTCCTGCTTTATGGGGTGACGCTCAACCACTGAGCAACACCGGCCAGGCATGACACAAAATAATTTAATAAAATAATCATAAATTGAGAATTACACTCAACTCCTAATTTTAAGAACCCACTTGTATTTCTATATTCCTGTCTTACAAGAGTCCGTAACCATGAAACAACACAAAAGTCCTGAATGCAATGCTGGCCAGTTGTTCACACAGCAGGTATGATCCTCTCTTGTCAGAAAAATTATTTAAAATTGATGACTTCCTACAAAATAATGCCCAAATTCCTTAACTCAACTTCCAACGTCTCCCTCCCATGACCTTTATACAACCTATATTTTCAGCCATATTTCCCACTATACATTCTCCTTTATACACACACACAGTGTCCAAGTCACATTGGATTTCTCTCTCCCTCTCTCTCTCTCTTTCTCTACCTCCCTCCCTCCTTCCTTCCTTTTTCTTACCTTGGTACTTTTCTTTGTTCCTACTGCTCCCTGTATTGGAATATGCTCCCCCAATTCCATTATCTCTCCCTAGAATCTATATATGATATTGGAAGTGGTTTGTTGTCAGCTAGATCTGGCTTTTAAATTCTACTTACTAGCTGTGTGTGACCTTTAACAAGTTACTTAACCTCTCTGAACTTCAGTTTCCTCACAGGTAGCAGGATCAAATGACACAATACTTAGTACAATGTCTAGTATATAGAAATCAATCAACAAATCTACTGAAAACCTCCCTTTCCTTAATTTACACCTAACTCGAATGCTCTCTTCCATAAAGCTATCTCTGACAGTTAAGATTAGTCACTCTCACACAAAAACTATAGGCATTCTTTTTTAAAAAAATATATGTTTATTGATTTCAGAGAGAGGAAAGGAGAGAGAGAGAGAGATAGAAACATCAATGATGAGAGAGTCACTGATCAGCTGCCTCCTGCATGCCCCCGACTGGGGATCAAGCCCGCAACCAGGGCATGTGCCCTGACCAGTATTCTCAAGACTCCCAAATTTATATCTATATCACTCAGACCTTTCCCCTGAATTACAGACTCATGTCTAACTGTACAGTCAACATTTCCACTTTGATGTCTAATAAGCATCTCAAACTGACTTGTCAAAACTGAACTTAAGGTCTGAGTCACCATCCCCAACCTACTTCTCCGGCAATGCTCTCCATCCCTGATCTTTTCAGTTGTTCAAGCCGATATCCCTGGAGTCATCATTCGTTCTTCTTTTCTAATTCTCTACACCTAATCCATCAGTAAGTGTTGTTGGCTCTGACATCAAATTACATACAGAATCCAATTACTTCTCACCATCTCTGATGCTACCTCCCTGGTCCAGGTCACCATCGTCTGTCTCCTGCGTTACTGCAGTCACCTCCTACTAATCTACACGCTGTCACCTTTGCCCTCCTACAGTCATTTCTAAACACAGCAGCCAGAAGGTCATAGGTCAGATAACGTCGCTCCTCAACTTAAACCCTCCAGTGACTCCCCATCTCACTCAGCAAAAGCCCACCTCTCTGATTTCAGCTCTTACACCTCTCCTCTTGCTCAGTCTACTCCAACCACAGTGGTCTCTGCTCTTTCTCAACTTACCAAGAACTCTTCCACCTGAGGGATACTCTTGCTATTCTACCTGACCAGTCTTTCCTCAAATATCCACAAAGCTTGCTCCTTGACTTCTTTCATATCGCGGCTCCTATGTCACCTTATCAATAAGGCCTTCCCCAATACTCCTATATGATATAGCAAACCTCAAGCTTACTCCCTTGAAAGAAGGGAACATTTTGATAGGCAGTAATAAATGGAAAACATTGTGTAATTAGTTCTTTTTTTTACCTAAGAAGGTTAGAAATATAAAAATGAATGTGGATTCACAGGGATCCCTCTTCAACTTTAAAATAAGAAATATTAACAAAAGATGGTGGTATAAACACATGCTAATACATTTGTATAGAACTTTAGTATTTTTATGCTTTCATACTTTACCTGATAATATTTATAACAACTCTTTGAATCAAGAATATTTAAATCCTCATTTTCTCAATAATTAAACAATCAACAGTTTCCCTAAATGACAGTGGTTTACTGACCTCACTTTCTAACCCATTCCTAACCATTAATGTAAGTAATCAACAACAATTATACTATACCTCCCCCAGTACTTATATGTGTCTTTGGACTCTAATTATCTGATTATCTCTAGTGCCTCAAGCTTTAGTCGTTTTTTATTTCTTCATTTGTTAGTTTTTGAAATTTTACTAAATACCAGGAATATTTTTCTTTTCTTACAATTGTAATTTTTAAGCTTTTTTTTTTTTTTCACTTCTGTGGCATTTTTGCAGGTATTTACATATTTTGATATTTTATTCTTGTGAGCAGCAATTCTCAAAAATGTAACAGCATTCCCATAATCAAATCCGCAAATATAATTTGCAAGGTAAGGGGACGTTCACTAATTCATTCAGCACATATTGAGTAACTACTCAAGGAAGACACTGTATTGATTCAAAGCAATTCAATAGCCTCTAAACCAACAGAGTATATTATGCCTCTAATCTTTGTATGAGAAAAATCTGATACATAAAACAAAATGCTAGATTATTAAAAAAAAAAAAAAAGCTCAAATATGGTCAAGTCTCTCTTAGAGCTGGAATTGTGGGTGCCCTTTATCACCACCTGAGGTCAATTTCATTGTGCTCTTTACCTCTCTCTATTTAAGTTCTTGTTACCGATTAATAAAAGCTTGAGCTTCTGGGTAATCTAAAACTAGACAGCTATGCAAAAACAATAAATTAAGCAAAAAATATAGAGAGATATACAAGATGACAAGGATCCTGTTGTACAAGTCAAACATCCCTAGCCAGATGTTGCCAGTTGGCAAGTTGTAGAAAGTGGAAAGTTCAATAATTATCCAAGTAAGTCAAGACTAAAATTTTAATTGATGCTCAAATAAGCAGGTATAAGTGCAGAATTTTTCAACTGAATTGCCAATATAACGGCCTCAGTTCTCCTATTTTCTTTATTAAAGGAAATCTATCTTCACATGACTCCTGAGTCTACTGAAAGAAACTAAATTTGGATTACCTGAACGCAGGCACAGGGGGAAGTGGGAGGGGGGATCACTTTTTAAGATAAATTTTTTTGCATGACATATGCAACCCAAAGGATATAATGAATGTTACATAATTAAAATCGTAGGTAATCATGTGTCTGTTAATTAAGGTGTAACTCTTTTTGGTTTAAAAATAGAATTGCCAAAAGTTATAAATAATTTGGGACAGGTAATTTAAATTTGAGACAGCTAATGGCAATAGTGCTAACAAATGAACTTTTAGAAAGGAAATGACACAAAATTATTTACTACAACTAAAACAGAGAGACTTATAGAATATATATTAGGAAGACTAAGAGCAAAGCATAGTAGAGGAAAGGATGAACTTAATACACAAATCTTGGAAAGCAAAGCATTTAGAATAATGAAATTCTTTACGAAACTTAACTTACTAGGAAAAGATCACAGTGTTTCTTTTTTCTGTAATTGTCCTTAGCAATTATACTTTACCCCCCTCACAGCCCCCACACCAAAATTTATATTACTACCTTTCAGATAAGCCATATTTTCAGATTTTCCATAGAAATGGGAAAAGTGCAAGGTTAAGTGGGAATAAATAGAAAGAAAGAAGATAGCACATTACATCTCCAACTGAAAACTGAAATATACATTACTCTAGTTGTAACAAACTAGAAAATGAAAATGAAATAAAAAACAGATAAAACTTTTTTTAATTGTGGAATTTAAATTGTGGAAAAATGTCTGGCCAGACTTAAAGCATATCTACAGACTGCAATCACTTTGTAAATATTGGATGGTTTACAAATAACTTTAGTATATGGAAAGAGAAAATATGCTCAGAGGAAATGTCATCATAATCTATTTTTAAAAAGCACAGGATCTGTAAGCAGATGTGCCCTTGCCATATCTGCACAGGCTTGTATGACTCTGAACCACAACTAACCTTCTTCTTGAACAAGTTTTTTAAAAGTGTTCTGATAATAAGGAGTTGTGTAGCCCTTTCCTATTTACAAAACAATTTTACGTGGACTCAGTGTTTTTATTTGTCACAATAATCTCAAGAGGTGACTCTTATTAGGATGGTCACTGGATTTGAAGCTCAATCTGTTGATTTTCTTCAGGTGACAAAGGCAGCTGACAGAGACTGGATTCCTCCACTGCACCATGACTCCCTTCGCCTGTTCAAAGAACACCACAGCCTTACAGCGAAAGGAGCACTGGATGAGCTTCTGATCCTATCTACCGCTAGCTAACTTCGCAAGACTAAAGTTCATACATATTATATTATTTGAAGTGGAAAAAGCACAATATATATTGTGAGAGAAGAAAGTATTAAACCCTTTCAGAAAAGGAAACCGAAGTTCAGAAGGACTACACGATTTTCACAAGGTCACCTGGTGGCATCACCATAAGAAGGCATGTGAACTTGATGTACACGTAGGAGACTGGCACTTTGAGATAATAATGTTTTTCTCTCCCTAAATTTTCCCATTTCCTTTCTTCTTATTCAAGCTAGTAGCTGGCTTTGTACTTTGTTGCCTCAGAGAGGTATGTGCTAGGACAGAAAAGAAAAGGATTTTAAAGTTATTCTACTTCTGCTTTTCTAAAACCTAAGCCCTCAGATTAAAAACAAAGTTTGTTACAGAAATAAAAGAGAGATTCTCAGGTACATTCAGAGGGAGAGACAACATCCCCAGTCTAGACAAAGATTTTTTCAGCTGAAGGAAACAGAGAGAAGTCTTTGGATCCCAAGGGAGCAAAGATCTATGCTCTGCTTCTTGGCACCACTGTCTGGAAGGCAGGAAGACCCCAGAGAAGGATGGCATCATGAGGCACCTAAGTAAACAGAAACAAGTTCTGGGGGAAAATCCATGTCTTAGAAATAGCAAATCACTGCCAGACCAGAAAGAACTACTGTATATAGATACAACTCATATCTCAGAGGTAAGCTATTATATACAGACCAAAGTAAGCTATTATCAATGACCAGAGTTCCAAGAGGAACTCTACCATAACCCTAGGGAAGCAGGGAAAACCTTAATATAGAATGGAGGTATTTTGTCTACCACTCAGTGCCTAAGGGTCAGAAATAAAGTTGAACTATGGAAAATGAATGGATATTTCTTACATACCTAAATTTATAGACTGAGAATCCATCTCAATGATTACATGATCTTGTCTCTTCTAAAAGGTAGATCTTCTGACCACTGGTCTAGGTTTTTTTCCGCATTATCACTGATGATGACACTGCTGATGATGTTGATGATGATGATAGAGGTCATGGTGATATAGTTCAAGGCCAAGAAAATAAATAATGATCTGAAACAGTATCTTACCACTCCAAACATTGTTTGGTAACCTTCTACGTGCCTTCTGTGTCTCACCTTAAATGTCATATCTCCCAGAAAGAATCCCCTGACTCCCCTAGATGTGGCTGGGTGCTTCTCCTCTGTTTCCAACACACAGTGTGTTAACCTCAACCACAAAACATTGAAATTGCCTGTTTCCGCATCTTTCTAATAAATTTTAGGTATCATAAAGTCAGAGACTAAATATCATTTCCCATTGCAAAGCATGTTCCTAGCACAGTGCCTGGTGCATAGCAGGCACTTGATAAATCTTTGTTGAGTGGATAAATGATTGAATAAATAAATGGAAGTAAAGCCATTGCCTTAAATACATACACAATTTTACCTTTTAAAAAATGTACAGTCTATTACCTATAAGGAATTTTAAATAGAACAGAACTTAACAGGTTTATTCCACATCTTAGCACACTTTCAATGATAAAAATATCAGAGTTCTCCAAAATAATAGGCAACCTACAGAGTTAGGGCCTCAGTGACTAGCAAGAAGGTGTCATCAGAAGTAACAGGCCACATAATCTTACACATAATCTTTGAAAGCTTTAGCATAGTAATTCATTTTCACAGGATTTTCTACTTTATAACATCATTCCTCTTGGTCTTAATTTTTTTTTTTTTAATGGGGTCAGGAGAATTGTTTCATAATGGAGGTGATTTGGCCATAATTCTTGAAATAGCTTTGAGAAACTTACTAAAAATTGAACTTATGCAGAAAGCTTACTAGTTGGAATTCAGAATGACTGACTGGACAGAAGAGACTGGGTAAAACTCATGATCCTTTGCTGACAAAGCAACCTACATTAAGGATACAGAGCCCTCGTGCCTTGACTGCTACAATTCCTGAGCAGGAATTATAATAGCTGGGGAACAGGTCCTCTCTGCTAGTAAAAAGGATTTTACACACCTCAGCCTTATACTAAAAAAAATTTATAATCAATGACATGGTTAAACAATTAATATTATGAAACAACAGCATATAAGGAGAGTCTATAATTAAGAAAGATGAGCATTCTTCTAGTTTATTGAATATATTGTTATAGAATGGACGGGTGGATTGGTTGGTTGGTTGATTGGCAAAGGTATGAATGCCTTAATTCAACGTTTTAAAAGTCCAATATTTTGTGTACATCTCACTGACTAGACTCTCCTACCCAAAAAAGTAACCAATAATAGGCCTAAAGGAGAGATCAAATATTCTATCCCATGGAGCAGTTTCTCAAAAACCAAATAGTTCAAATATTTTTTGGTATCAAGTCATTAGCATATCATTAGTTCACTTTCCCAAAATATAACTATAAAATAAATTTAATTAACAGATTATTTTAATGCCATGCCTATTGTTTGCCCCATGACATACTCCTAATCAGTAGTTGAATACAAAAGTATTCCTCTGTTTCTTTCTCCAGATCTCAATCCAAATACTCCTGGATTGATGAGTATTTTCCAACATCAGGAGACTTTCAGCTTTATGATTTGCAATAACCCTCTCAATCAAGGTCATAATGGCCTTTTTGAGAGACTTTTAAATCTAAAATTTTCTTTAATAAAAATTATCTATTTTACTGTGACTTACAGAAATTGAAAAAGTTTGAAAACAATCTTTTTTCATCCCTCTCTGGAAAGATTCAGTACTCGACTCTTTTATTGGCTGGGGAAGGGGGGGGGGGGGGGCGGGGTTGAAATAAAAGCAGCATCTGGATATAAAACTGGTATAACAAACATGAAAGTTTAAACACACATTTGCAAAAGGTACAGTCAATAAACTCAGGTATATAATTTCCCCTTCAGAGGATCTGGAAAAAAAATTTATTTTAAGAGGTTAAGAAAAGCTAGAGATAGAAAGATAGTACACTCAGATAATGAAAGGCATATATAAATTAGTAAGATACTACCAAAAAAGAAAGTAAGGCACAAAGTGCAGGAAACAGGTAATGAATAAAGAAAACTTTGCATGAGGAAGGAATAAACAGAAGAGTTCTAGGGCTCCCTTCCCCAGGGAGAAGAAGAAAAATAAAAATAAAAATAGAAGTGACACTTCTCTGAAGTATACAGTCAACCAAAAGGAAAGACTGTGAACCCAGGAAACAATCTCACTTTCAAAGATGCCCGTGAGATATATGGCAATATCATCTCTTTGAGTTCTAATTACACATTCTTCGGCCTTCTTTAAAAAGAACAATGTCAAGATATATGAATTATGAAAATGATAGTATTTAACTTTAAGTATGTGGTAAAAATAAGTTTATGAGAGCTCCATTATATCACTGAGAACAGTTGCAAAAAAAGAATTCAAAGGAAATAAAGGGTCAGAGAAATGAAAAATGTCAGGTAGACTTCTTTACCAATTTAAGAGCTCAGAAGACAATAGGACAGTATTTTTAAAACACAGAAAGGAAATGAGCATCAACCTCAAAGTATTAAAAGCATTGTTTTCTCTCACGTATTTAGTAAAAAGAGAGTAAAAAACTGTTCAAAAAAAAGAAATTGCAACGGACTAAAAAATTCTGGTAAAGCATATTTTATCATTAAAACAGCAACTTTCCACTGAAAACACAGATAAGGATACAATTATCATTAACTTTTATTTCTTACATTAATCCACCTTCAACATAGATCAAAGCAATTCAACAAGTCTTGTTGAAACAGCACTTTACCATGATCTTGTATCACATCAGAGAATGCTAAGATGACTGATCTTGGATTGGCCCTGAATTTTCACAGATTAAAATAGGTCAAAGTGTCCTCAAGGTTCAGTTGGGAGAAAATCAAGTTATTACTGTAGAAAAGAGAATCCTAAGTGAAAAGCTAGTCTTGGAGAAAAAAAATCTCTAATGAAGAAATGGAAAAGTTGATAAAACTGAGATCTACAAAAAATGTGCAGAGAGTGGGGTGGTAGAGGTAGGAAGTAATGTCATAAAGCAAGAAAGCAGTGACCACAGGGGTTTGAGGTACAGCAGTCTGAGCCGATCTCAGAGCAGTCAAGAACAGTGCCTAAAAATGGACTGAGATGTCACACCCACTCCCACTGCCCACCGTTTGTATGTCAGCAATCAGAGGATCTCCCCCTACTTTCACAATAACATACAAAATAAACACCAAATGAAAACCTGTCCTATGAAAATGTCTTATTTTAAGAATATATTCAATAATGAATAAACGCTTGACTCAATGAAAATAGTTATTGTTAAAATTACATTAACCTAGCTCTCCCATCATATCTAATAGATGTAACAATGAAGAAAGAAAAAAGATTCAAGGTGACAGAGGACAGTACTCCCTACAAAATGAATCTAGCTTATACTTTAAAATATTTGTCTTACTCGTATTTTAGAAATTGTACAAAAGTAAGCTTAGCCAATTAAAAATAAAATGCACGTGTCATCATTTGTTTGGCTAGTTGTCTATAAGATTCAAAAATATAACTTAATATTAATAGTTTTAAGAGATTAAAAACAAGATAAATTGTTTTTCTAACTAGGTCACTTCAGAAAGTAAATTAAATAATGCATAGACTTTAGTATAACCCAAATATATAGTTTTTGCTAATTAAAACTTGTTGATTCCTTAAAATTTGATCCATTATGATCAATCCATTGTTAAAAAAGAAGGGGGGGAGAGGAGAGGAAAGAGAAGGAGGGAGAGAGGGAGGAAAGAAAAGAGGGAAAAAGGGGAAAAGGGAAATAAACGTTAAATTATTTCTCATAAAGTATGATTTTCAATAGTTTATCAGCAATATGTGTAACTTCCTTTAAAGGTCGGAATTTTTAAGAGGCTCAGTCCACTGGGTTTAGAAACCTTAAGATCATCCTGCTTAGTTAAGTTACACCTAAAACATCAATTGCCTTTCCTCTTCCTTCCCAGATACTTTTATCCCTTCCTCTCTCTCTCTCCCTCCCTCTCTCCCTCCCTCTCTCTCTCCCTTTCTCTCTCTCTCTTCTCTTTTCTCTCCCATTCACCTCCCTCCATCTCTCACACACACAATGTGTTTAATTCAAGTATTAGTCTAAAATAAGGTAATCCATAAGGGGCAATGCCTTGAGAACAATAAATGGTAGAAAGAATAACTGTAAGTTAAATATGTCAAAAAGCTATAATAACATTTATTGGCTACATTACCAAAACCATTTTTGTTCCAGGTAAGCCAATTGTGTCAGGTCTGGACAGGTGCGGCTCCAAAATCTCATAGACCGTTTACCTCTCTCAGTGACATTATGGGGAAGAGTGGGAGAAGGCAACAATTCCAGTCTGAAAGCCCAGTGTTCAAAAGGGATATTTCTCAGTGTTTCAAAGGTTTTATATACCACTGTCCATCTCCACAGCTGGCTGGAGAAAGCATCACACTGATCACGTTTCCTCAATGCACTTTCCAAATCCACAGGTAGAAGGATTCATCATAGTGCACAGCCAGGTTACGCTTTAACCTTCACACTGAACTTTAGTTTCAGACTGAGCAACTCACATAGCTGGTCAACTTTTGGATCTATGCTAGCCCAGTATAATTATAGTTCAAGCATGTTCATATAAATTTTGGTTCAAAACCGTTGAGAAAACTCTATAGTTGATGTGATCTTCCATACCATGCGGAAAAAAACAAAAACCAACCAAACAAAAAAAAACTGGTGTCACTATGATCCTTAGCAACAAAGATGGAGTAGAGCTATGCTAAAGTGAATCCCCAAGTCTGAGCCATAATAAACTATACTTCAGGAATCCACTGATCTCGATCAATTCCAGGAAGGGGTAAGAGGTGGGGACTCAGGTGTTTGCTTCTTTTGGGGAACTTGCCAATCATGTTATTGGATAAGGCATACATCTGGAAAGCACAACAGTTACCAAAGTTGTGCTTTATCATAAAAGTGAAGATTTACACTAGAGTAAACCCAAACATGAAATCTATTTTTTAATCAAAAGATAAATAATAAATCTATAATTTTGTTCAGTGCAAACAATTTTGCAATCTTTTACAATATCTAATTCACTTGATAAATATTACACCCATGAGGAAGAATTAGACTGCACGCATTTCTTTTTTAAAGATTGTTTAAAAGTGACTTTTAACAAGCTAAAGAAAATCCCAAATCTATACCAAATCCATGCTGATTGTAAATGGTGATTTATATCACCTCATTTATGAAATCATCAGTGTCTGCAATTAAATACTACAGTCCTACTTCATTTCACTTTAGCAAAGTAATATTACTGAATGATGTGCCAGAGAAAAGACATTATTGTAATAAATATTTCCCCAAGCCCAAGCAAAATTTTACTCTCAAACGGAATACAATTTAAATTACAACTACCAGAATCAAGAAACATATATTATATAGGAAGCTTCATAGCCCACCTTTCTTCTTGACTGGCATTCTTGGTCTTTCCACTGCCACAGGATTCAAGATCTCTTTTCAGCTCTCAACTTGATGCAACTGGATTGAAGCCAAGAGCCAGGTAACTGTTGCAAACCGCTTCACCTATTTGGTTTTGAAACCCAGGCTGTCTTCTCTTTCAGATAAAGAAAAAAATAACGTATTTTTTCCACTATTAAACTTTTGACCCTGCCCACAGAGTTTAGAGAAACATAACTTTCGAGTTTTTCGATTTTTAGAAAATATTATATTTTTAAAAAGCTGAGAAAATCATTGTAAGCATAGAAAACGTTATTAAAACTCCTCTTCAGGCAGCAACATTTTTTTTGGAGTTCAATGGCTAACTCGATTAAGGCACACACCAAATTCCCAGAGCTGTTCCATTACTCTCAGTACATGATCAAATCCAAAGATGACCTGGTTGATGATAAAGCTCCTCAATTCTTTAGAGAAAAAAATTAAACACTCCCCCTCCTCTTCCTCCCCCCCTCCCAAAACAGCACTTTTGAAAACCTCTTTGACTCTAGTCTCTAAAAAGGTGGGTGAGTTTCAACAGTTTTCCGGAGCAGAACACAGACTGAAAGGCCCCTTTCTGTTTACTGGACCAGAAGTTCCAGCTCTCACCCCTCAGGAAGGCAGGCTCCAGGCTGCTGGCACTTTCATTTTTTTTCTGCCGTGCTCCCCAAGCCCCTCAGGCTTGATCCTGAGCGCCCCCTCTGATCCTGATGCTCCCATGTATTAACCGAGAGGGCTGAACGGGAGGAGGGCAATGCCCTGGCACCGAGACATTAAAGTGACAGTGCTACTCAGTGGGCACTTGATGCAGGATGAGTTGGCGAAGGCGATTTCTTCCCCCCGGAGTCATTCACGTCGTGCCATTTCTTCGCATCCGAGAGGCTGCCTTGCGAGCGAGGAGAAACACCCAGGCTGCTCCGGAGAAGTGAGACCTCCCCGCAGAGGCGTTTTCGGAGCCGCCGGGGTAGTGTTTGGCATGTGAGCGCCAGCTGTGCCAAGGGGCGGCGATTTCCTAAGCGAGAGAGTTCGGCCGCCGGGCTTCCACGTCCCCCCCGTCTCTCAGCCTCTCTCCGACCTACCCGCCTTCCTTTTGCAGAACAGACCGGAGCTCTCGGCCAGCGCCGGCCGCCCCTGCCCACACCCCGCTCCGGCACCGAAGCGCGCAGAAACGTCCTGCACCCTCCACGCGATGAGGTGTTTCCTCAGGCGGGAGGAACGGCAGCGCTAGAAATTACATAACTCTCCAGTTTGGCTTCTCTAAGACATGGAGGCTGGAGGGTCGGGGCTTGCAGGTCTGGGAGACGCTGCCGGGCGCGCGGCGTGCGCCAAAGGGCGCCAGGCCTCCTGGCTGCGCCCCCCGCCCCGAAACACTGGCTGGCGAGGGGATCTGCTCGGGAAGTGGCGGGGCAAATGTCTCTCCGGTCCCTTTGCAAGCGGAGTGAAAGGATGGAATATGAGGGCACCAGGGACTGGGGAGTGGAGTCAGACGGCCGCGAGGGGAGAAGGCCGGGCGGGGATGCCCTGGTGGCCGGTTAGGGTCTCGGGGGAGGAAGCGCGCGAGGAGCTGGAGCCGTGATACATGGGCCAGGCCAGAGGGGCGAGCTCCCTGGAGAAGTGAGAGGGACGCGCAGCTCGGCCCCAGCTCACAGAGGCGCCCTGGAGAGCAGAGCGCGTAGCTACAGCCCCGGGCTCGCAACGCCCCGAGTTCCCCTCCGGAGGCGAGAGGGAGCCGGGCTGGCAAATAGCCGCGCGAGGGAACGCGGGGCTGGCGGGAGGGGCGGGCCCACGGGCAGCTGGACCTCCTCGCAGCCAATGAGCAGCCGCAATTTCAGGACGCCGCGCCCAATCCCAGCCAGGATGGAGGGCGCGGCGTTTGACTGGGTCGGGGCGGGCAGGGACTGCGGGCGAGAGGCTTGAGCCGGAGGCACCGCCCTCCCGGCGCGCTGGGCCCCGCCCACCTGCTCGTCACGTGGGCCCCAAGATGGCGGCGCTCGGGCGCGAGGTCGGGGCCGACCTGAGAGGTGGAGGTGTGGTGGCGGTGGGCGCCGGGGAAGTGCCCGAGGTAGGCGGAACCCGGGGTGGTTTGGGCCGTGATTTCTGCAGCCTCAGTGTGTTGGCGGACTCTTCTGAAACGGTGCACATACAAGGGATTTGAAAATCTAAAGAGAACAGCTCCCGAGTCCGGGGGCCTCTCAGTCAGTTAAGTCCCCAGATGCGGTGGAAACGCGCGGAGGGAAAGCAGGAGACCGCTTGTGTTATCTCTTGCCTCCTGGCCGCGGCTCTGGCCTCACCCTCAACTTGAAATACTTTCCTACCCCTTTTTCTCCCCACCCCAGCCCCCTCCCCCAAATTCTCCTCTTTCGGATATATATTTTAGTTGATTTTAGAAAGAGAGATAGAGAGAAACATCGATTTGTTCCGCTTATTTGTGCGTCCATCGGTTGCCTTTTGTATGTGCCTGATTGGCGATCGGGACCAGGGCTCAGCATTTGTTCAAATGTCATTTCCTACGGGAAACCCTCCCACACTTCCCCCAGCTAAGTTAAGTTTGTTTCTCTTGTTTTTTGGTTTGTTTTTATGACACGCTTGTTCCGCGTGTAAATCACGTGCCTCGGCCCCGCCCTCGCGCTGGGTGGCGGGTCGCTGGGCTCGACCACATTTGGTGATGCCGGGGCCGCCCAGCGGTGAGTGAATGTGGTGTAATATTTGAAGGTCGGTAAAATAGTGCACAGAATAGCACTGCAGAACCGTAAAATACTTTGCAAACTCTAAACCTTCATAAATTCACGCTTTCCGGTATATTGAGTGGCCATCGACTGATTTTTAGATAAAATGTTGGTATAACCAACGTCTTTACATTTCAGTACTTGTTTAAAAAGTCTGTCAGAACGTGGCCCACCTGTTTCTCTGCTTTAATAACAGTGCCTTCCAAAAACTAGGTAAGCACTCAGATATTTGCTGTCTTGTTTGAGCATTTTAGGATCATAATCCTGGATGTCTGTAGACAAGGTAGGAGGTTGATACAGGTCACTGCCCGAACGTTTTCTTTGTGGGGAATAAGGCACTTCAATGAATTGGATGACAGCAGAACAAATTTATCCAAGGTTCCTGGTTATCGTGTTACTGACATCTGCCTTCTTAGAATATTAGATTATAGAACCTCCCTCAGATACCACTATCCCATTTTTTATTTAGATGTCAGAGAGAGGCAAAAAATTAAGTCTAGTCCCTTAGAAACTGTAATTTGTAATTTTTACCTTGTCCTCTGCAGGTATTCTAAACAAGAAGATAGAACTACTTGGGTCCAGTCTGTAATGCTGCAGGGAAAGAAACTGGCCCATTATTATTGTGTAATACCATCTGAAGGTTCAGAGGAGCCCGTATCTTCAGGATGTTGATACCAGGGATGAATTGGCCTTTCATTAGTTAGGGTTAGTATTGCTACATATCACTTATTCAATAAGTGAATATTACAGTGATGTTCAACATATGTCCATTGACTACCAGCATCAAAAGAATAACTACTAAAATGCATATTTCTAGGCTTCACCCTACTCCTATTGAATCCAGATATCTCAGGAGGGAGCTCAATAGACTGCATTTCAAATGAACTCCCAATGTGATTCTTGTGCACACTAAATGTTGAGACTCACTGATTTATTAAGCACCTTCTGTGCTATGCTTAATCCACTCTAATTCTCTTGCCCAGGAGTCCTGAGATACGAGATTTAGCCTGTGCCCTTGACTAAATTTCATGTTGTTAAAGTGCAGATTGCTATAAATTGTGAAGGGCAATAGATTTTTTAAATCTATTCATTGTCTAATTTGGAATCTCATAATGCTAGTGTGGCAAAAGATTTAACAAATGTTTTTATTAAGAATTTTCACAGAGATCTGAGAGTCTTACCAGAGCACAACATTCAGAAAGGAACTTTTCTGAGAATCTAGGGTTCTTTTTGTTTGTTTTGCCACTGGTTTCTGTTAAGATGCTGCTTGCCAAATCCTCATGGTCCCTTGACATTGACAGCCATGTATTCATACATCACACTTGGGATACAGGAACCTTCTAGCCCTAGAGCCCAGTGCCATGGGTCCTGGCTCACTGGTATACTACACAGCAGTTTCCAGTAAAGGTCCTGCTTTGCCCCAGGTCCTACTAGGGAGGCATTTGTATTATATAATCAGTAGCCATGAGCCACTGTTTCTTCCTAGCCTGGAACAATCTCTCTCTTTATGAAGTTCTCTCTCACTATTCTCCAAGGCAATCCCTGCTCTCTCCTACCCCTCCAGGAAACGCAACATAACCTCCAAAATGAACTCAGGCTTTTATGAGACATAGGATAAAGTTGTCAACAAGTAGCTACTGTTTTCTTCCAGCTCTGAAAAAGCTAGAGCAGGGAGAACTGCAAAGGGCCTGGCTACCTTTGGGGAAAACTATAAGGAAAACAAAAATATTTCAGTAAGTTATCCTTCTACACTAAGTCCTAAGGCAAGCACCCTTTCAAGCCTTATTTTTCTCATTTGCAAAAGCAGAATGATAATTATCCTACCAGTTTTTCAAAATGATTGAATCAAAAAGCCACTGTCTAGCAGATAATAAGAGCTCACTAAATGTTAACTGAATCATTCACATCATTAAAGAAGTATGTGAAAGCAGATGACAATACCTGACACGTTACTTTAAATGTTTTTTAATCTGAATCTGTAGAATTTATAATATTAACATCATTAGCTATTATCGTTCTTGAATTTTGTGTTTTCTAGGACATCAAGATGACAACATACACACATGGTCAATCCAGTCCTTCTCTAGGAGATGCAAAACTCAGACCAATGGTCATCGAAATCATAGAAAAAAAAATTGAGTATCTTAGAAAAGACAAGTAAGAGACACACCCAGGCTGAAAATCAATTAACTTTATTTTTTTTTCAGATCTTCTGTATTGCCATTGTTTCTGAATATCTAACATCCTATTAACTTCATTGGATTGGTTATGAAGAAAGCTTATTTTAAAAAAAGAACTGGAGAAAACACTGACAGATGAAAATAGTGGTTTGTTGGAATATTGGGACTGTGGATAACTGCTTTTGCTTCTTAAAAAAAATCCCAATTGTTATTGAAATGTTATTTGTGCAGTAAACATTTTTAAATTAAAAGTAGTTAGGAGCCGGCTGGCGTGGCTCTGCAGCTGAGCATCAACCTATGATCCAGGAGACTGCAGTTAGGTTCCTGGTCAGGGCACATGCCTGGGTTGCAGGCTCAATCCCCAGTAGCGGGCGTGCAGGAGGCAGCTGATCATGACTCTCTCTCATCATTGATTTTTCTCTCTTTCCCTCTCCCTTCCTCTCTTTGAAATCAATAAAAATGTATATTTTTTTAAAAAGTAATTAGGCCCGGCCAGGCATGGCTCAGTGGTTAGCATCGACCTAGGATCCAGGCGATCCGGGTTCAATTCCCGGTCAGGGCACATGCCTGGGTTGTGGGCTGGATCCCTAGTCGAGGGTGTGCAGGAGGCAGCCAATCAATGACTCTCTCATCATTTATATTTCTCTCTCTCTCTCCTTTCCCCTTCTCTGAAATAAATAAAGATATTTTTTTAAAAAAAAAGTGATTAGGAGAGCCCTGGCCAGGTGCTCAGTTGGTTGGAGCATTGTCCCATACACCAGAAGGTTGTGGGTTTGATTCCTGGTCAGGGCACATACCAAGGATGTGGGTTTGGTACCAGGTCTGGCACAAACAGGAGGTAGTCAATCGATGTTTTCCTCTCTCTCTCCTTTCCTCTCTCTCTAAAATCAATTAAAAAAAAAAAAACAACACACAAAAAACCCACATTACCTTGGGTGAGGATTTAAAAAAAGATTAAAAAATATAATTAGAAGAATACCATTTTGGGGGCTATTTATATTTAATTGGAACAGTTGTAATTAAATTCAGCTTAGAATGATTACCTTAACCACAGTGCTGAGTTCAACAAACAGGAATACAGATTCCATGATGTACATATAGTTTCACATTACCATTTTGACTTTTAGATTATTAGAGCTCAAAAATCAAATCAAAAGCTGTTGACCTTATACCTTACACATTTCTGGATTTAGGTATGAGTCAGACTAAGTAAAACTAGATCTAGCAAATCTCTTTGGATGAAGTTTTGGAAATCCTTGACAAATTACTTTAAATGTATCTGGACTAATTAAGAAATAGTTGTTTTTTAGAAGGCCTAACCGAATGTAAAGAGCTTTTTTTCAAATGATCTTAACCAAGAGCAGTATTCTTGGATTTAGATAGCTCATAAAATTTGGCTGCATTGGAACATATTTATATTTATTTGTGACCAGTTTATTCTCTCTTTAAAAGAGCTCCATTTTAGAACTGCGCTAAATATTCTCAGAAAGAGAATTATATCCTCTGATTAGAATGGAAGTTCCAGGGGGCGTGGGATGTTTTTTTTCTTCTTTATTCCCTGCCCTCTCCTCAACATGTAGAAAATACCTTTCACCTAGTAAGTGCTCAGAAAATATTTGATGCTGAATAAATATGTAATAACAAATAATATATCTATTAGGAAAATATGTTGAACTTAATTCTTGTTTTTCCATTAGGACTTTAAATATATATGGAACAGTGGTCTTTGGAACAGCATCTAGTTTCTCTGGAATGTTGGCAAACTTCATTTTCAGACACTGCTTCAAGGTTAAACACGATGCTGTGAAGACGTATGCATCACTGACTACACTTCCATTTTTGTCTACTGTAGTTGCTTATAAGCTCCTTGTTACAGATGCTTTGTATTCAGGTAAATTTAAGTTCATTAAAGTATAATGTGTTCATATCTAAGTAAAATTACTCATTAACATATACTGTTGCTGCTGCTAATAATAATCCCTCACATTTATGTGTCGCTTTACCACTTAAAAGTACCTTCACATATATTGTCCTATTTCATGCCCACAACAGTCCTCATCAGGCAGGGCAAGTAGTATCATCTTTTTTACAGATAAGCAACAAAAAAAAACATGTTCAAATCTAAAAAGCAGCATAATACACTGAGAAAAAAAGCAGGCGTTGGCATACTACACACAGTTTCAGATCCTACCTCCTACCCCTTGAGTTTTGTGACATTGGGCGAGTTATTTAATCTGAGATTCAGTTGTCTTATCTATGAATTAGGACTAATAGTACTTACCTCACAGGATTGTGAGAATTAGGAGAGTGTATGTTAAATGCCTAACATAGTACCTGGCAGAGTATGGGCTTCTAATGTTATTTCCTGCCTCCTCTCTTTAAGTTTCTCAACTAGTAATTGATGGAAACTCTGACTCCTGTTCATCAGGTCCCTGCTTAAATATCTCTTCCCCAGGGAAACCTCTGATTCCCTCAAGGTTTCTAGATACATTCTCTATTTGTTTTACCTTCAAAGCACTGTGCGCTTAAAATTATTTATTTAAATATCTGTCTAATGTCCTTCTTTCCTGATAGACTAGCCTGAAGGTTAGATATTGGGTCTCTTTTATGCAACACTGTATCCCTAGCACCTAGCACATGCCTGCTACATAGACAATAAAAATATATTAACCTAAAATCCAGATGTCTGGTCTGCTAGTTTAATTTTCTTTATTATAAAGTTGCTTCTGCAGCAACCACATATGTAAGAGATAACTTTCCTTATGTAAAGTATAATAAAAGCACTTTTAAGGCATGCCATAGACGAAATTTCTAATATTCTTTCTACTGTTTCACTGTGGTTGAGGACAGTACAGATAACTACTTTTTGAGGGCACAAGACTTTCTTAATGTTTATCCTGAGTTTTAAAGGGAGACCAATTTACTTTTGTTTTCCAGGTAATATAAGCAAGGAAAATTGTGCTCTGAGAAGTTCACTGGTTGGCATAGTATGTGGTGTTATATATCCAACTGGTTTGGCGTTTTCTAAAAATGGGCGTCTGGCTGTAAAGTAAGTCTGTCTGTTTGTTCTTTCTCTTCTTTTTTTTTTTTAAAAAATATTAGTAAACTCTCCTTATTCTTTAGCTGCCAGTGACACATTTTAATCAAAATATAGTAGTTTGGTATTGCAAATAGCTAACTTTTAACCTTTTTGCTAGCTGCATGGAAGACCTAGAATAGAAATCATCAGTTAAGGAGAAATCAAATTTTTCATAGAATATGCATCCAGGAGAAGTGCTTACCTCTTTTTCCTTTTTAGGTATCATACTGTTCCACTGCCACCAAAAGGAAGGGTTTTACTTCATTGGGTGATGCTTAGTCAAACACAGGTAAAAGGAATGGCGATTCCTCTAATCTTTCAGCTGTTCTTTGGAGTATATAATGGTCTACGACATTATGCAATATTTGAAAGTACACTTGAGAAAACTGTACATGAAGATTAACCAAATAATGAATGGATTTTTTTATGATGAGGACTCAGGTATTGCTGAAAGAATTCAAAGTAACTCCGGCCAATTTCTTTCTGTTCTTTTTGCCTAGTATATAGCAGGTTGTCAGTAAATATGCAGTAACTCAACAAATAAATGTAAGTTTTGTCTTTCTTCCTCATTGTATGTGGAAATGGGTTTGAGGCCTCAAGTTCTGACCTATACATTTATATATTCAGTCATTCATCAAACATTTAGTGAGTACCTGCTGCATCTCAGGCACTAGAACTCACAATTAGAAGAGAAATTAAAAATGTCAACACATAGCATGAGAGAGTTTGAGAGATATACACATAATTCTGTGGGCACATTGAAGATGTGGCTATTAATTACTTGTGGCTATTAACTATTTGTGAGCAGAAGGGAAAGCTATAGGGAAAAAGAAACATTTGACCTAAGTTTTTAAGAAGTTGAAAGTTCATAAGAAAGCAAAATATAGAAATAGCATACAGCCCATTCCTCTACCCTAAACTCTGATTCAGTATACTTACTAGCTTCTTATCATTAACAAATTATTTTCATTGTGCTGTTTAAAGAACATATATTGAGTGCCTGTTTGCTATGCATTCATATAGGTACCAGGGGTACAAAGATTCAGTCCCTGCCCTCAATAAGCTTAAAATCTAAAGATAGACAACACAGTATGCTTCTTTAAGTCTGCTAGAGTATTCCTGAGCTACACATTTATCTTAATTCAGGAATGAACACTGATGAAAAGAGTAAGACACAGACTGGAACCCCACCCACAGCCCACTTTCCTTGTCTTAACCATACTCATACTGAGATTAAAAATTTGATCATCTGAGGACCCAAGCAACCCAAAGCAGAAATGGAAGTCTTAATAAGGCGCTTATAGCATTATATATAACAAACTGAAATACATGTATTCTTTTGTAATGAAAAAAAAAAGACCAGTTACCCATCTAGTTTTGTATCAATAATACATGATACTTGAAACTCTAAGGAAAGGGCAAGTGATTGGGGGGGGGGGGGGGAGGCAAAGCAAGGGGCAGGGGGAATCAAGTCAAATAGATAATTAGATCAGTGGTGTTCTTAACTCTTAAAAAATTAGTATATGAATACTTTCTCATTCTGAGATATTCAAATGATCCAGAAGTATATATACAGGGTCGAGCAAAAGTAGGTTTACAGTTGTGAGTATACGAAACACAGAGAATACTTGTATTATTATTTATTAATTATTGCATTATTTTCCATATGAACAACTGTAAGCCTACTTTTGCCCCACCCTGTATATACGTTTGCTATATAGAACAAGACTTGGAAAGTCTTCCTGCTCTCCCACTCCATCCTATTTCTACTCTATTCTCCACTATCAAGTTAGCATGCCTCTTTACTTGCAGTATTCTTTTTGTAACACATATTTTAAAATAAATTTTATTATCCATACATATTTTTCACTTAACTATATGTCTTGGAGCTCTTTCCAACTCATTACATATTGGTCCAACACATTCTTTTTAGTGGTAGTACATTCTTGATTCTAGTATTCACATAGGTGATCCTTCCCATACCCTGGTCTCTCTACCCTACCTAACTTATTCTCATGGTCACACTTTAGACCCGTCTCTCTGATATGATAGTCAGTAGCTACTATTCAGCATTTGCAATGTGAATAATCTAGATTGAAATGTGTTAAAAGTGTAAAATACACATAAAGATTTACTCTGTAAAAGAAAAAGTAAAATGTCTCATGGATAATCTATTGATTACATGTTGAAAGGTTACTCTTAGTTATATTGGGTTAAATAAAATGCATTAAAGTTAATTTTATTTGCTTTTTTTAATGTGTCTACTAGGAAATTTAAAATTACATACATAACTCACATTATATTTTTATTTGTACTATGTTGCTCTAGACCTTGTCATTATCAATAAATTCAAATTCTCCACATTCTCAATTTTAAAGTCCAGTTTTCTTATCACTATCTCCTATCCTTCAAGATCTTTTCATTCTCATACCACAACTCCAGCATTACTTCAGCCTCACCAGAATCTATAATCCATCGATCCCATTACCTTTTCACTGTCCCTCACTCCCCTCACACCCCTACTGCCCTTTTCCAGCTTCAGCCACATCAATCTTTTAAAGTTTCCCAATCTCGAGGCAAAAAGAAAAAAACAAAAATGAGTCTAGCTAAAGTTGATTTTTAAATAAAGATATTGGCCTCTTGTTTTCTTTTGTGAATTTTCTGTTCATGTCTTGACCATTTGAATGTAGAAGCTCTATAAACAAAATCAAGGACAGCACCACATGATTATCTCAATCAAGGCAGAAAAAGTCAACACTGTTTTATGATAATAGATACTCAGCAAACTAGGAATAGAAGGAAACTACCCCAGCAGAATATAAGCCTCATATGAAAAGCCCATAGCTGATATTCTCAGTGGTGGAAGATTGAAAGCTTATCCTCTAAGATGAAGAACAAAGCAAGAATGACCACTCTTGCCAATACTATTCTACACAGTACTGAAATTCTAGCAAAAGTAATTAGAGAAGAAAAATAAATTGGAAAAAAAGTAAAATGATCTCTGTTCACAAATTACATGATCTTATATATAGAAAAACAAAAAAATTCCAGAAAACACTGTTACGCCTAAAAACAATTTCATCTAAGTTGCAGAATACAAAATCAGCACACAAAAATTCATTGTTTCACTACACAAACAACAATCCCATTTACTGCAGTATTAAAAAAGATAAAACTTAGGAATAAACTTAACCTATGAGGTAAAAAAAAAAAAAAAGCTTGTATACTCAAAACTACAAAACATTGCTTAAAATATCAATGAAGATAGATGTAAATGGAAAGACACCCCATGCTTGTGGACTGTAAGACTCAACATCATTAAAATGTCCATGTGACCCCAAACAATCCACAGATTCAATGCAATCTCTATCAAAATTCCATTGGAATTTTGAAAAGCAATGGAATAGAAAAGCAATCCTAAAATTCATATGAAATTTCAAGGGACCCTGACTAGACAAAACATTCTTGAAAAAGAACAAAGATGGAAGCCTAATACTTCATGATTCAGAACATACTACAAAGCAACAGTAAGATGATGTGGTACTGGCATAAAGCTAGATATATTAACCAATGAAACAATAGACAGTCCATAAATAAATCCTTGCATATATGGCCAAATGATTTTTGACAGGGTGCCAAAACACATGGTGTTTGAAAAACTGGATATACACATGCAAAATAAAGTTGGACCTTTTCCATACTCAATATATAAAAAGTAACTCAAAATGGATTAAAGACCTAAATGTAAGGCCAAAAACTACAAATCTAGAAGACACAGGGGAAAAACTCAGGACACTGAATTTGAGGGTGATTTCTTTCCTATGACACCAAAACATAAACAAAAATCAAAATTAGACAAATGGGAGTACATCAAAATTAAAAAGTTGTCCAAGTCAACATAACAGAATGGAAAGGCAGCCTAAGGAGTGGGAGAATAACCCCTTATATATCTGATAAGAGGTTAATATCCAGAATATAACTCAATGACAAATAACAATCCAATTAAAATATGGGCAAATGACTTAAATAGACATTTCTCTAAAGAATATATAAAAGCCATGGCCAGTGTTGCTCAGTGGTTAGAGTGTCAGCCCAGGCACCTAAGGGTCTCGGGTTTGATTCCCGGTCAAGGGCACGTACCTGGGTTGCAGGTTGATCTGCCCTGGTTGGTCAGGGCTCATGCAGGAGACAACCAATCGACATGTCTCTCCCACATAGATGTTTCTCTCTCTCCCTCCCTCCCCCTAACTTCCTCCCTTCTACTCTCTCTAAAAATCAATGGAGAGAATATCTTCAGGTGAGGATTAACAAAAAAAAAAATATATACAAATGGTCAATAAGCACATAAAAAGATGCCCAACATCACTAATTGTTAGGGACATGCAAATCAAGACCACTCTTGAGATATTTCTTCATATCCATCAGGATGGCCACTATGAAAAGAACAGAAAATAACAAGTGCTGGCAAGAATGTGATGTTGGAACCCTTGTTCACTGTTGGTACATATATAAAATGGTGCAGCCATTATGGAAAATAGTATGGAGGTTCCTAAAAAAATTAAAATATAAATACCACATAGTCTGGCAATCTCACTTTTGGGTATATATCCAATATAATTCAAAGCAGGGTCTTGAAGAGATTTACACACCCGTGTTCATTGCAGTATTATTCACAATAGCCAAGTGGTAGAAGTATCCCAAATGTCCATCAATAGATGAATGGATTAAAAATGTGTGATATATACATGTACATACATTGGAATACTATGCAGCCTTAAAAAAGAGGGAAATTCTGTCATGTGACAAAATGGATGAACCTCAAGAACAGTATGCTTAATAAAATAAGCTAGTAACAAAAGCACTAATAATGTATGATTCTAGTCATATGGAGTATCTAAAATAGTCAAACTCATGTAAGCAGAAAATAGAAAGGTGGTTACCAAAGGCTAGGGAGAGTGGAGAGGAGTAATTAGTGTTTAGTGGGTATACAGTTTCAGTGTTGCAAGATGAAAAAGTTCTAGAGATCTGTTGCAAAACAATGTGAATATATGTAACACTACGTAACTACATACTGTACTTTAAAATAGTTAACATGGTAAACTTAATGTTATGTGGTTTGCCACAGTTTTAAAAACTAAAGCAAATACCTTTTTGACATGCAAAATATAAAAGAATTAACCACCAGAAGATTTGCTTTCTAAGAAATGTTAAAGAAAGCCCGGCGGGGCATGGCTCAGTGGTTGAGTGTCGACCTAGGATCCAGGAGATTGGGGTTCGATTCCCGGTCAGGGCACATGCCCAGGTTGCGAGGTCGATCCCCAGTTGGGGGCGTGCAGGAGGCAGCCGATCAATGACTCTCATCATTGATGTCTCTATGTCTCTCTCCCTCTCCCTTCCTCTCTGAAATCAATAAAGATATATTAAAAAAAAAAAAAAAAAGGTTAAAGAGTATTTCAGGTGGAAGGAAAAAGATACCAGATAGAACATGGATCTATAAAAAAATAAAGAGCACTGCAGATGGCAAATGTATAAAGTTTTCCAATCGAAGCTCATGCTGACTTTCAACCTTGAAATCTAACAAGCTGTTTTTATTTTCTGTTTCACTCACCAGAGAATATTTGATATCAGATAAATCCTTCTTAGCCATGGAGTTTTGGGGGCTCTTCTCACCCTGCCCACCTCACCTTAATCTGGAATATCACTTTCTCCTCTGATAAAGCTCAATTACTTTGAAAGCAACCTTGGTAGGCACTTTTATTGGATGCTCACATATTTACAAAGTAATCAGCGAAAATGTTATTTTCCCTCCTGTTTTACAGATGAGAAAGAGGCTGCTAGGATGAGAACTGAGACGTCTTCAGAGGCTCAGTCCAAGATTTTCCTTCTCAGTTGTCCTGCCCGCCCTCCAGTTTTTCCTTGGCCACACTCACGCACTCCTGCAGCTCTAAGCAGTCCTAAGCAGGGCGCCAGGGGATCCTCAGAAAATCAAGCTCCTTGTCTTGAGGTGCTGATTATCTTGAAGTGGGACGATCAACCAGATTGCAACATGGCACAGGGATCCAAAGGAAAAGAGAAACTCGACGGAGCAAAGAAGTCTCAGCTCCTTTTTTTATCTTTTATCCTAGTACCCCACCGTAGGCCAAGGGCTGTGCTGTTGTCTTGCGCCCCACGTCCACATCGTGAGGGAGGCTCTATCGGCCGGGAAGGTAAATAACGTGCCCAAGGTAGGTTTTCAGTGGAAAGGGCCGGTTTAGGGTCACCCGACTTGCACCTGGCAATGTCACAGTCCGCAAAGCTCTGCCCTGGGAGGCAGGGGGTGGGTGGGACGAACGTTCTCCAGGTGACTCCGAGTCCCACGGCTTACGCCCAGCATCTCCCTGGGCGGGCAGCTCCTCAGCCAGAAAGTCGCAGCTGCGCGCAACCTG
This sequence comes from Miniopterus schreibersii, assembly GCF_964146895.1. NCBI lineage: Eukaryota > Metazoa > Chordata > Mammalia > Chiroptera > Miniopteridae > Miniopterus > Miniopterus schreibersii. The sequence goes on along the minus strand of NC_138112.1, from coordinate 27,222,852 downwards.
CCTCCGGGAAGCCCAATCAGCGGCAACCTGCCTCCGGAGAGCCCAATCAGCGGCGACCTGCGTCCCGGGAGCCCAATCAGCGGCCGAGGCCCCGTGCCCGCCTCGGGCCGAGTCACGTGCCACCCAAAGATGGCTGCGCCCGCGCGCGTTGAGCGAAGGTTGCAGTGAACCTCAGCGGCCGAGGAAGAGGAGGAAGCCCCGGCAGCTGGGAGGAGAGCAAAAGGTACTGACGTCCCCGAGAAAGAAGCACTTCGGGAATGAGATCCCGGGACTGGGTCGGGAGGGCAGGGGAGGGGAGGGGAGGGGAGGGGAGGGCAGGGCAGGGGAGGGGAGGGGAGGGGAGGGGAGGGGAGGGGTCGGCTCTATGGCGCTGACGGGCTCTTCATTTTCCACCTTAGAAGAAAAGAACTTGTAAAGTAAGCCAATAGAAAAAAATAGAAAAAAAATGCCTGCACATGAATTTAATCCCGGGTTTACTGCCAGTTTATAAGGTATCCTGGGGCTAACTTCCTTTTCAGAGGCCCCCTTTTCTTATTGCCTCTCTCGGAGCTATCCTGAGTGACGTGAGAAAGCGAATTCAAAAGCAGTTTGACATGTTTGTGGTATTTAAAGGCGCCATTGTCTCTGATAGGGATTTATTATTAATAACGGGGACAAAAATGACCAACTGCGGGCTGCCGGGTCAGAACTTTTACCGAATTAAGGACGACTTTTAATAGCCGCACCGTGGCAGTGGCAAGTTCACAGAACTCAGAACCTTACCAATATACAGAGCATAGAACAGAAAGAAAACTATGATAGTATTAGGCGGGACTTTCTGAAATGATTTCTTTTATTTCCGATATCTAAACCGTACACTTTTTATATACCGAATCTGATCGCTTTTTATGTATCGCTCCACCTCCCCCACCCCCACCCCAAGCAGAGTCGTTCAAAGCTTCTCTAGGGTGGAGACTGTGTCTATCGTGTTACTGTAACCAAGGCCCTCGAAAAGTTTTGAGCCCAGGATACCTAGACATGAATTTCTGAGCCTGCATTGTACTTACTAGGTTAATTTTAAGTCTAGGGATATGAAATATTAGTGCCCTGAACATTTTCCAAATGATCATATGAATCTAACAAAGTACCCTCCAAAAATCTTAAGTTACTCGGTGTCATAAATTAATCTTGTAGCAAATGAATGATAGTGAACGAAGAAAATGTAATTTCATAAAATCATGTTGTCCTGTGCGGTTATCCGTAAAGTTTTGCTTAACCCTGCTACCCTGAAATCTTAATAAGCTAAAAATCTCCGGGGGAAAAGTTACCATTCACCATTTCCCTACTCTGACATTCACCCCAACTAGTACATGGATCAGCAAACTGCTGGTTTGTGGGCCAGCTAAGCATGATATTTATATTTTTAAAATTATTTTTAAAAAGTATTCAATAAAAACCATAGGTGACCTGCAAAGCCTACAATACTATATGGACCTTTAGAGAAAAAGTTTGATCTCTGCTGTAGGGTATACTTAGAAGTGAAGTTCTTAGGTATGTCTTCTACCTACTAAATACCATATTCCTTTCCAAAGGGGTTGTACTCAAAACTGGATATAATTTGTTTCCACCTGCAGCACGAGTTACCCTACATTCTTTGGAGTAATTGAAATAGTCAGATTTTGTGTTGTTTTGTTGTTGTTTTTAGCGAACCTAGGTACACATATTGGTGTCACTGTGGTTTTAATTTGTTTCCCTGATTATGAAGTTAAGCATATTTTCATGTTCATTGGCTCTTTGCCTTTCCTTTCAGTGAAATGCTCGTTCAAACCTTTTGTCAATTTTTCTGTTGGGTTGCTTGGTCTTTTCTTGTTGATTTGTACTTCTTTACACATTCTGGGTACTAACTACTATTTACATATATATATGTATACTACTATTTACATATATATATGTGTATATTGATTTCAGAGAAGGGGAGGGAGAGGGAGGGAGTTGAAATATCAATGATGAGAGTCATCATTGATCGGCTGTCTCCTGCACACCCCTGACTGGAGATCAAGCCCGCAACCTGGGCATGTGCCCTGACCGGGAATCAAACCACGATGTCCTGGATCCCAGGTCCTAGGTCGATGCTCAATGCTGAGCCACGCTGGGCTGGGCCTAACTACTCTTTTGTCAGTTATAGTGCAAACATTTTTCCCGCACTAGTTTATGGTGTCTGTTGATGAACACAAGTTCTTAGTTAACATTTGTTTTATGTCTTTTGGTGCTATTTGCAAATTAAATATTTTTAAGGGTTACAAAAAATATTCTGTATTCCTAGAAGCTTTATATGCTGCTTTTCATGTTCTGATTCTGTTTCACTTAGGATTGATTTTGGGGATGGGGAGGGTATAGTGTGCATGCAGATCATGAATTCAATCTATAGCTAATTCTCTTGAAATTATGGCCTTCAGAAGGCTTTTTATAAGCTCTTTTGTTTTTTTTCTATAGGTATACATTATTGGAAAGTGATATTAATTTCTTTAAGGCTCAAGATGGAAAATCATGAACCAGATGATACTATGAAGGAAAACATTTTTGATATCATAACCAGAAAAATTAACCAACTTCCAGAAGCAGAAAGGTAGGATCCCATCTTAATGGTGAATTTTCATTGATTATCTCAAATTTATTTGGTTTCTATATAAATAACAGAATGTCAGAAGGAAACTAAAACAGTTTTCTTGCCTTGAGAAAACCAAGGCCCAGCAAGATTAACCATTTAGCTCAAAGTCAAGGCTAGAATTCATGTCTTTGGGCATATATAATTATATGATGGTTCTCTTTTCCATTAGGTTTATAATCAAATGTACATTTGTGGACTTATTTAAATAGCAAAACTTTAAAAAAGCTTTTAAATTGTCTTCATTTCTATCATTATGCTTACCAGTCTAAGAGAAAGTCATTTCACACACATAGCTAGACAAGGGATCTCAGAGAATAGGATCATGGTTAAAAGATCTTTAAGATATTATTGAATAGAAAAAGTTTATGTAGGAAACGTACTGATCTATGAAGACAACACTAAGTGAACTATAGTACACAGTTTCTTTTTGGGAAGTAGATTTTAGGTAGAAGAAAAAATGAAGGCCAAAAGGAAAATGCCTGGTAATCCTGGTGAGTAGTGATGGTAGGGTGGTGACAGTTAAGGTAAAAATAGGATGGATTTGAAGTACAAAGTAGTTCCACATACCATATATTTCATTGCCACTTGTTAAATTTGGTCTTACATTTTATATGTTTAGTTCATGTGTCTAGTTATTTTGTATGTCTTGACAAAATGTCATGAGTTTCTAGTTGTATAGGTACTTTTTTGGAAAATTGGCAAAGGGTCTGCCAGATAATTTTGTACTTACTGAATTATTAACTAAAAAATGTGACTTAAAACTATAGTAAATTAAAATCTGGTTGGGAGACAGCAAACTTGGCTACTCAGATTCCAGTTGTACACCTTGTTTTATTTGCATATTTATTTTTATCATATGTTTTACAGCAATACCAATATATAATTTATAATATTAATATAATATGCAAAAAATATATGGGCAAATGGTTTTCCTCTGAGCATTCATTCCTATGACTAAAATAGAGATGCTATATATTGAATAGGATTGTTATGAAGATAAAATAACTTAGTATTTTAGAGGAAGGGTTGAAATTTCCCACTCCCACAAAAATAGGTCTTTAAAATTCATGTTTTTTGTTGTTTGGTAGGTTCTTTTCTAGGTTCTCATCAATCTTTAAAAATTATCTTACATACTTTAAGTTACTAAACTGCCTCTCTCCTACTGCCATTACCATAGACTTGTGTTGTATTTCAAGTTTACATGTCTTTCATCCTCAAAATAATAAACTGAAAACAGTGAAGGTAGAAGGTAAATTTTTGTGCCTTCGGCAGCAAGTCTGCTGCCCATAGTAACATGATTGAATGGCAAGCAACATTATGCCTGCAAAGTGAAAGGTTAAGAAAAGTAATACCTTATACAATGTCGGAAGCTCAATTAGGAATTCCTAGGAAAGTTGTTTTAAGAGTGTTAAACATAGAAGTCGGAGGGGTTATTGTGAGGCTAGTTTGGCTAAGAGTAATGGGATTAGGCAAAAAACCAGTGTGTATATATATATATATATATATGTAAAACACATAGACACAAACAATAGTGTGGTGATAGCCAGAGGGAAAGGGGTGGTGGTGGTGGAGATGGGCAAAGGCCAGGAAAATGGAGACTGAAAGAGACTTGACTTTGGCCAATGGGCACTCAATGCAGTGTGCAGATGATGTTTTATTGAGTTGTACACTTGAAATCTGTATGGTTTTGTGAATCAATGTCACCCCAATAAATTCAATTAAAAAAATAGTAATAAGAAATTTAAAAGATCGACACCTGTGTTGTAGGTTGCAAGGTGGTAAAGTTAAGCGGTAGGCTGAAGAGTTTGGACTATTTTCAATATCCAGCAATAATTTTAGGTATTATTTTTTGCAAAACTAAAGAATGCTCAGAACATGCATTTTGAAGTCATACATACCATAGCTTAAAAAACCACTTTTCTCAAAACATTTTTATTATTTCAATGAGTTGTTGTAAGGAACCTGGTATGGAATATCCCTTCAATGTTAGTACTCTTCCAACCCCCAATCCTGACTCTAATGCTTTTAGGGATTAAATGAAAGGAAACGTTAACTCCACCTCTTTGAATGCCTTCTGTGTATCAGGTGCTATTTAAACCGAGAGGAATTTCTTTGTATTCATTGTCTTCAACTTGTTTACAGTGGGGAACACTAGTGAACTCCTTATAATGTGTTGTGCTAGAGAGGTAAGAAGTATTGGGTATTGTCGGAACCCAGAGAGGTATCCAAATCAAGCTATTCTCTGCTATATATAGTGGGGGAAATTTCTATACTAATATCCTTTGCAAAATCACAAAGTATATTTAGCAAAACCTAAATGTATCACTGTCTCCTTAAGTGTTACCAAGTTCAGAAGCCTTTACAATAAAAATCTAATGTGAAATATAGTGACTTTTAAAGGTTTTTGTTTTATGGAGCTATAAGGGATAACTGTTGTATCCTGTTACTCCTAAAGTTCTGGTAAGTTCTCTAACATATGCCAGAATTGAGAGCATACGAGAGCTCCCAACACACAATAGTGCCAAAGAAAACTTTACTATTTTTTTTTTCACCCACTCAGGAATGTACTTGAACACGGATCAACATATATTGGACTTAATGCTGCTCTCTGTGGCCTAATAGCAAACAGTCTTTTTCGGCGCGTCTTAAATGTGACACAGGCTCGTATAGCTGCTGGTTTACCAATGGCAGTGATCCCATTTTTGACAGCGGACGTATCCTACAAAGGTTTTATAAGTCTACCGTTGAATACAGGTAAATCCTATTTCACTATTACCAGAGAGTTTGCTTTGGTATATATTTCTACCCTACATTAATTCTTAAAATGGCAGTTCATGTTAGGATGGCCTACCAAACAAGTGCACATACACAGCAGTTCTTAATACTTTCCTTCGTCTAATTTATCTTTTCCACAGTGCTTAGAATAAAAAGTATTTGGAAACTTAATTTTTTTTTTAAATGCTGACCACCTTAGTTTAAAAAAAAATCTGCAGAGAACTTTCTTTATGGGAATAAAACTCTAAGTAGTAAATCTTGATGTACATACAAGAATTATTAAATGTATGGAGACTTGATTTCCTTTCGACAGTTTACCGTATGTGCTGAGTGCTTTGAGTATAGCTAATCATGAAAAAGGTTTTGATTAATGATTTGAAATAAAAGTATTACAAGTGATGGTTGGGAAGGAGGCAGTCCATTTAAGTTTTCTGCTAAGTGTTGCTCTAAATTTGTTTAAACTGTTTGAGTATTTTGCTTAAATCCCTATAATCAGTGTGAAAAGAACTTTTATGATCCAGGGAAGCCTATTGCCCAGTGAACTGAGCAGACTGACTGAGGAAAACTTAAGTTACAACTTAGCTTTCTATTTTTAATATACTTTACACTAATTTGGAAATGAAGAATTTCATAAAAATAAAGTCACTATATAAGTATAAATTGTAAAAAAATTCCCATGGATTAAAAAAAGTTTAATACAAGTGCAGCAAGCTATGAGTGTAAACTGAGATTATATTCAATCAAGTTCAGAACAAATTAGAAATTTTTCCTAAGGTGGTTAATCAGTTACTCCTAGGTGTTTTAGGTTATCTGTACATGTAATTATACCTTTTAACATGCCTTGCAGAATTGCATTTGCTTACTGCCTGAAAATTGAGTCTCTGTGATTCATATAAGGGGACCTTGCATTCTTTAAATGTTTGCTTGACTATCATGACCTTCATTTCCAGAACTATTTTATTTCCTAGGTGATTTGAATTGTGAAACCTGTACCATAACACGAGGTGGATTGGTTGGACTTGTTTTTGGTGGTCTGTACCCTGTTTTCTTGGCTATACCTGTGAATGGTGGCCTAGCAGCCAGGTAGGATCATTTTCTCATTATCATTGAAAAACTTCAGTAATATATAAATGATTACCTAGAAAACATTTAACTTAAAACAGCAAATACGTTTTCTAAGGAATGTTACCTTTTGATTTGAAAAAGTTAAGACTTTTTTCCTTTTTTTTTTTTTTTTTACTGTATTTACAAGTTTCTTTTTTTTTTGGAGTTCACATATAAGTGGTATCATAGAGTATTTGTCTTTCTCTATCAGACTTACGTCAGTTGACAAAATGTCCACAAGGTATCCATGTTGTTGCAAATGACAGATTTCCATCTTTCTCATGGCTAAATAATATTCCATTGCATATTATACCACATCTTCTTTATCCACTCACCCATTGACAGGCACTTAGGTTGTTTCCATATCTTGACTATTATGAATAATGCTACAATAAATATGAGAATGCATATATCTCTTCGCTATCCTATTTTCATTTCCTTTGGGTATATTCCCCGAAGTAGAATTGCTGGATAATATAGGTTTGTTTATTTATTTATTTATTTATTTATGTAACTCCATACTGTTTTCTTTTTATTTATTTAATGTTTCTTTATCCTTTATTGTTGAGACCATTACAGATGTCTCCCTTTTAACCCCACTAATCCCCTCCACTCTACATCCATCCCACCCCCAGGCCCTCCCCACACCAGTGTCCACATCCATGGGCCATGTCCATAAACATACAAGTTTCTTGATTAATGTCTCCCTACCTACACCCCCCTCCCCACCTTCTCTCTGAGATCCCTGTTTGTTCCAAGCTTCTATGTTACTGGATCCACTTTGTTCATCAGTCTATTTTGTTTATTATATTCCACATATGAGTGAGATCATTTGGTACTTGTCTTTCTCTGACTGGCTCATTTCACTTAGCATAATACTCTCTAGTTCACTCCGTGCTGTGCCAAAGGTCCTTCTACTTCACAGCCGCATAGTACTCCATGGTGTAAATTTGCCACAGCTTTTTTATCCATTCATCTGCTGATGGGCACTTGGGCTGTTTCCAAATCTTAGCTATTGTGAATTGCGCTGCTATGAACATAGGGGTGCATAAGTTCTTTGTGATTGGTGTTTGGGTTCCTTAGGATATATTCTTAAGAATTTGAAAACAGTTCTAGAAATTTATCACACTGTACCTCTTGGGTATATAGTTCCAGTTGTTAACCTTAATTTACAGTTTAGGTTAATTTACAATTTACAAAGCCGCAAGTAATACTATTCTAGCATTAAAACCATGTTATTTATACACACACACACACACACACACACACACACACACACACACACTCACTCACACTGTTCGTAAGAATTTAAGCATTCCCACTAAAGGAAAACTCCATCAGAAAATGTCTAGCTATAAGTCTTCTACTCCAAAACTGTTATTCTCTAATGAACTTATATCAAGCAGTCTATGCTATATGAGCCTCCGGAGATGAACTGGAGAAAGAGGCAAAAAAATTACCCCCAAAGGGACAGTTTTTAGGACTAATAGTAGCAGTGCCTTAATATTTACCTAAACTAGTCAAGACTTCTGGGATTAATACATATATTGTACATTGGTTTGCCACGACAGTCTTCCCCAGTGAACTGCTCTCAATGTTTTCTTACAGGTATTCCTCAGCCCTGCTACCAGAGAGAGGAAACATCTTAACCTACTGGATCAGACTTTCTAAGCCTATCTTTAGAAAGATGTTATTTCCCATTTTGCTCCAGACTGGGTTTGCAGCATACCTTGGTTCTAGACAATATAAACTACTTATAAAGGCTCTTCAATTACCTGAACCTGGCCTAGAATTTCAGTGATTGTTAAGCAAATGTGTACACAAAAATAAATCTGTAAGAATAAACTATGTCTACTGTATGAATAAACAAGACTTAAAATTTATCACATGAGGTACAACTCCTGAGACCTACAACAAAAGGCTTCACAGGGCAACAAAAGGCTTAAAACCACTAAAGGCTACCAACTTAAACAAGAGCATAACTTCTTGTTTGCCCAATAGTACCTCTCCACCACTCTTGCTCTTTGCCTTTAAATTAGGCAGAGTTTGATCTTTAACACAGAAAAAAAACAAACATGAAACAGTTTCCAATAAAGACTTCATAAAGAATCCAAACAGGAATGAAAATGGGGGGTGGAGTGGGAGTATCAGTATACTACAGCAAATGTTATTTACACTTCATTTTCCCAATTCACTGTTTTCATTGGTATTATAAATCCATAGAATCTTAGAACATATTTATTAACCTTCCTTACAGAGGGACCAATTCCAGTATTCTTTACAGGTGGTTATTCAGGCTCAACTTGAGCTCTCCTGAAGTTACATACTTCAAAAGTCACCTATTTATAAGCTATATTCTTATAAGATTGAGGCTGATCTTATCTTTGAAGTTTCCATCTAGTATGGAATAGTTCTGGAATCACAGATCTCAGTCTTTTTTTTTTTTTTAAGCTGTGTGACGTTAAGCAAGTTAACGAGCCCCTCTCTAGCCCTCAGTGTTCATCATTAACCTCACTCAGGATTGGTATTACGTAACATGTAATTTGCCTAACGTAGCACCTGACGGTATCAGGCACTCACATGGTAGCCATTTTCTTACTATTGCTCCTGGTTTTGTTTGCTGAAATATCCTAATCTTTCCTCATTTCCTAAAATAGATTATTTAAATTTTAGAAGTAACCTATTGTGTTCCCCTTCCTAAAACTTTTGATCTCAGTTCTTTAAACCATTTTGTGACAGCACCTAAATCAGTATTGTCCAACAGAACTTTATGTAATATTTTATATTTGACTTACATTAGCTATTGAGCACCTGATATGTGTCTAATGCAACTGAATAACTGAATTGTAAATTTTAATTAAGTTTTTAGCCACGTGTGGCTAAAGTCTAAAGTACTGGACAGTACCTATTTAGACCAACACTTTTCTGATGAAACAAGCCAGTTGTACCAAATAAGATATTAAGTGATATCATAGATCATTTCACAAGCATTTAACTATTCCTTCTAAATATAGTGACATAACTGTTGTGATCTTATGCTACTTAAAATTGTATCAAAGGAGAATGTAGCCTGTCACCTAGAAGCACCTTCGTGAAATAGGCTTTCAGTGTCGCTAAGAAAGCAGTGCAACGGAAGATTAAAATTTAAATGAAATTTTAAAAATACATTTTCAATCTTTCAGAAAGCAAAGATGCTTTGTTTTATCAGCAGGTACTTAAAATGTGTTATACAAGAAATAACCCCAATTAGGAGGCAAAAGATTCTGTTTTACTGTGGATAGTCCCACTGGATTACAGAATTATGGATTTTTCTTGATTCCTTTTTGGATTTTCTCAGTTTTCTATAATTAATATGCTTTATTTTTACAACTAGAAAAAAATATATATAATTTAAAAGGAAAGCACTTACCTATTTCACAAGCTAAAATGTCAAGGTAAAGCTATGACCCCAAGTTATATATTTTATCTGCATTCTGTCAGCTTTATTTAAAGCAGAGTTCTACTTAAATCACAATGAAAAAAACACTGAAAAATAATTCCTGACTTCAAAAATAAGAAACCCAAATTACTAAATTAGACTCCTTAAAAGCAGAGAATAATCAACTTGGATAATTTGAAACCCACTGATGCAACTAAATTGGTACAAATTGTTTCCTTACATATCCTTAAACATTCCTATCATACCATCTGTAAATGAATAAAAGAATTCACAATGGTATCAAGATTTTTTTCTAATGTGTCCTTTATACCATGTATTTCTTAAATCATCTTTTCAATTAATAGAAACGCACAACATAAGAGAATGTTATTTTAAACCGGTTGCTATAGCCCGGCCGGTGTGGCTCAGCAGTTGAGCACTGACCTATGATCCAGGAAATCGTGGTTTGATTCCCAGTCAGGGCACACGCCGGGGTTGTGGGATCGATCCCCACATCATTAATGTTTCTCGCTCTCTCCCTCTCCTTTCCTCTCTCTGAAATCAATAAAGATATATATATTTAAAATAATAAGTAAATAAATCTGTTGCTATAAATCAAACCAAAATTTTTGGTCAGGGGGCAGATAAGTGACATAAATCTGCATTTTAATTTAAGGAAACAGTCATCTGTAGCAAAGACCTAAAGAACACTGCCTCAGTCAGGAAAACGGTTTTTAATATTTCAGTTCAGTGACAGCAAACAATTTAAATCTGTCATTTACAATTTATAGTTATTTGGCTTTAAAAAGGGTTCACATATTCTACTTAAATTAATATAAATTTGTAAACCCCAAACTATAAGTACATTAAAATCCAGAGGGGGTCTAGGAAAATGACCTCAATGGTTATAGAATAGGAAAGATACAAAATTTGAAGGCACATTCTAAAGGAAGTTGGCCCACCAATAAAATTCAAATCTTTGCATATTAGCAGAACTACACACATGTTCAAAATGCCATTAGTGGCTAGATTTTAAAATTAGGTTAACAAAATTGAGAAAAACATTCTCATCAAAACAGGTAATTTCAGGTGAACAAAATTTTAAAAATTATTAAAGTCTGTTGTGAACTGGCTTCTTTTTAAAAATGGGGAAATACCTGAGTAAGAAATCTTGAATGTACAGATTGGGAAAAAGTTAAAAAACCAGAAATGAAAACACCATTATCAGTAACTAAAGCAATGAAAAAGTCGAGTTAGAGAACAACTATCAACCTATATCTAAAAAAAAAAAAAAAGAAAAAAAATCAAATTTTCTCTAATTTTACGTGATTTATGTTCCTAATGATAATTTACTTTCTGAAATAAAATTTAAAATACCTCGTTTAATTTTTCTTTACTTCAAAACTGAAAGTAAATGACCATCTGCAGTCTAGGTCGGTCAGAGTTCAATCTGAAATTATAAGACAATAGGGAGTAACTGGTGAACAGAGTATGTAAGTATTCAAGTTCAAATATGTGAAATATACTGTGCTGGCCAAACAAAACACTCTACAAGCTTCTAATGAAAGACCTCCCCATCTTTTATTCCTGGCTTAAGTGGTAACTACCTGGCTTCTGAAGGAAAAACAGCACAGTAAAACAAAAATATAAACATTTGGGACGGTCTCAAAACTTTGCATTGATAAGGAGTCTGGGAGAAAAACTAAAAACTTGAAAATATTTTACTACCTAGTTATCAGATTGTTTAACTTAAAAACTTGACCAAGTTAGTAAGATATTAAACTAAACCTTTAAAATGCTAAACTTGGTAATCACGTATTTTAAAAGATAATTACTCATTATCACTGACTGAATTATCCACTCCATGTTCCATCAAAGGGGGATAGCTGATGCCTAATCATTGGTTGTGGAATTATAACCAGCTGTACTGTTTGTGCTGTAAAAGCATCCATACAGTTATAAGCCACTGGGAATACTCTTTGCTACCAGGCATCACAAACATTGAATACACTTAGAATACAAGAAACTGAGTGGATTTAATAGGTTTTGTATAATACCATACAATAACCAAAATGTATAGTTATCATAAATTATTCTGGGAAGAAAAGAAAAAAGAGGCTATGTCCTACCATTTCCCACTTCTACCTGCGTACTTCCCAAATGTAAGATAGCACAGCTCGGTCTAGACCAGGTAAAAGAATGTATTAACATAATCCAACAAAAATGAAATAAAACAATCCAGAGTTTTGAGTGTTTTTCCACACTGTAATAAACTGGAAAAATGTTTCCATTAAGTAAAACAACCGTATTCCATGAAAAAAGCCACTCCCATCATCCAAAATACTAAAGCCCTTACATAACACTAGAGAAACTTTAATTTATATAAAACAGTAGAAACTAGTATACCATTCATTAGGAACCTCAAAATATTCAAAAAATTTTGTGTCAAGTACTCAGAGAAAGCTCAAGAAGCCAAAACCTCAGAATCTGCACACATCCTGGTATTACCCTGAATTGCAATTAACTACCCACACATTTAATCATAAATCAACTTTTTCAAAGATATACAGACAATGCTTCTATTTAAAAAGATTCCTCTTCATAGTTAAGGACTTTACATTAACTTTCACATTCTACTTGGCAAGATCTGTCTGTACTTCAGATTATCTCCCATGTTCCAGGACATAAATACAAACTCATGATATGCCTGTGATCAGTGATGGCTTGTTTATGCAATTCTACTCCACTAAATATAATTCCATAGAATGTGCTCTTGATTATGTAAAGAATCTAATTCTCCTTGATGAAATACTATAATTCTCTTCTCCAATGGTTACAATTTTTAAAAAGGTATGCGAAGAACTGAGTATCACTCCTATGAAAGACAAAAAAAAAGGTATAATTTTGTTCCAAAATTAACTTAGTCTCAAGTATTTCTATTAAGTCTTTCAAGGATTCCAGAGAATCTTTTCATATCTCCATTTCTGGAAAGTGAAACCAGTATAGAAGTAATTTGGGAACTTGAAAATGGCATTCATTTTTTTCAGCAGATGCCAAATTTTTGACCGACATGGCTCCCACAATTACTTTGTTACCATCAGTCCAGTCAGTTAACAGGTTGTAGGAAAAGATTCACTTTTGCAGACACTGCTAAGCTGTTTAAAGAGAAGAGAGAGAGATTAATTTAGTGATTATAAAATGTACAAGTATTTAAAATATTTTGAACACTTTTTGTTGGCTTATATCAGAGGTGTGACTACATTCTAACAAACATGGACATTTTTGTTAAGTCAGGTCAAGGAAGTGCAGAAACAGTACGTCAATATGATAGAAGTAGTAGGTCAATATGATGTGTTAGTTCAATTAATGTATGAATTCCTGTCACCATCAGAAGACAAATATTAAAAAGCTACATCTTTAATCTAGTTCTATATCATTTTGCCATAGAGGCAAAATTAGGAGGGGGGAAAAAAAAGGTTGTCCAATACTAAATTGTTTTCATTCATTACAGTAAATAGAGCCAAACCGGAAAATTTCAAAACAATCCATATATCCCAGAAATCTCCTTTACACAACTATTATTCACCAAAACACAATTTTCTAAAAATAGTAAGACAACAGTTTCATATTAATAACTTTTTTAATTAACAAGTAGTGAATAGGACACTTTAAGATATTGCTTACTACATACTAAAACACATCTGTTGTAAATTCAGAAACTCAAACATTTACAGTAAAATGTGCTTACACATAAATATGACCAAATTTATTTAACGCCCCTGTTAGATAGGTCCTAAATACATGCAACCATGTAAAAACAAGACTATGAAGTTGATGTAAAAATGACAAAAATCACTGAGTCACCAAAATTAGGAAAAAAAAGAAAATGAAATGGAAACTAAGAAAAGACAGTTGCAAACATAAGTAACCTAACAAAGCAGCTTTAAAAATAGGCGATACTAATCTCCTCTTTCAAAAGTTCTTAATCAAGTATTTTCGAAAACTGCCATTTATAAAATGACATTCTAAAAATCTACACTTGGAATTTCAAAGCATCCCAATTCAGAAAGCTTTTGACTACTGTTTTCCCCCAGCCCCAACTTCAAATAATGCAGGGAAAGCATTGACATTAGGAAGAAAATATTCCAAGGAACTGATATAATTTTTAGAAAAACGCATTTACTGCTTCCAGAACCTTTATGACCCACAGTCAGCATTAACAACAATCATTTTTCCTATTCTCATCCATTATTTTTCAATGTCATATTAGAGATGAAAAAATTCTTTGAGCCCATAACTGAAAGATCAACAAACCTGGTTTTATTAATGATACCATATTTTTGTCATTGGTACTGCACAAAATTATATACAAAGAAATATATACAAAATGTTCAAGTATTAATTAAATTTCAATTCAAGGCTTCTGTTTCAAAAATCTACATTTAACATATTCCATAAAGATAGCACAAATTAGTCATTTCAAATAATTTTTCCAACTACTTTTGGTTATATATATATATATATATATATGAATAATTCAGTAGGCACTAAAAATCCATGCAGCTGCATCGTGAGGGGCTTGCTTCTGCACTTAGGTAAAAGCAGGTTCATCACTCCAGGTTGTGAGTTTGGCTACTACCCATTCATGCTCAAGTGCAGTAGATGATTTTACAAAATTGTTGTGATGCACTGGAAACCAGAGACCAAGTTAGGTCTCAAATAGTATTATCTAGCAACAAAACATTTACAGTTGTGCAAGAACAAGGATTCCATTTTCATAACCAAACAACAACAAAATAAAACATTTTGTGAGTAAGATAACTTACATCTTTGGACTGCTGGAAAAACTTTTTAATTATGAACATTTTAAAAGAAAAGACAGCAGAAGCCCTGATATTACCTCTTTTTCCTCATTTCTTATACTACCTTTTAAAATAAAGCAGGAAATGTGGCCAGCAGCTGGTCCCGTCTCTTCTGCCCCAACAGCTGTATCCACTTTAGCACAAAGAAAAACAAGGATGCTAAATAGGTATATACTTTATCAAACAGTGATGTTTCACAAAGAATTTCTTAATGCCTCTTACACTGAAGGCCACCGTAACTCAATTTATAAAACTGGACGATAGATAACAGAGAATTCAAGGGAAGAATACATCCCATCTTTTGAAAAAGTGTCAATCTTGTCATTAAGTAGCCAGAACCACTCAGTTTTTAAAATGCCTTTGAAATATGGAAAATAAGATTCTTTGTGAAGCCTCACTTTACATGTTTTCATTCACATTTCACAACCTTCAAAATCGAATCATACATAAATTTAACCTAAAATTTTAATACAACAAAAATAAAGGTGTTCAACAATTTATTCATACTCAGTGATAGGGTAATCACTGTGCTGGTTCTCAAAGAAACATTTCATTAACCATTCTTATTCTTCCTTCAATTAACTAACACAGGGGTCTGATATGCCTGTTAATTTCCATTTCTCTAATGGTGAGATATTAAAATCTGTTAATCTGAATATTGTAGTTCTAGATCTACTTAAAACTAAAAGGCATTCTTGAATATTTAAGTTATTTTGTCGTCACTTCCAGCAAAATAACTATCTCATTTGTGCATGCCCCAAACACTTGTCAACCTCTGAAAAGTTGCTCTAATACTGGAATTCCAATTTGCATCTTGTACAACTCGGAACTTCCATTTAACTTCACCTGTTTCACTGTCTCCAAACTGTATCTCTATTAGCAGCTTTCAGTGTACAGTTGGAATCGATGTCATCCAAGGCCATGTCCACACTGGGGACAGAAGAGCTAGGTACGCGCAAGTCTGAACAAGGGGATACATTAACAGCTATTTCAACCATAAGAAACATCTTAAATACATTATTGACCAGCACAAGTCTGTTTCCAGGGTGGACAGGGCCCAAATTAGATTCCCCTCCCGCCTTCCAAAAAAGAAAAAAAAAAAAATCACACACACACAAAATTGAGATGTTGCCCATTAAAGTAGACTAAGCAGCAGAGCATGAGCGTTACGTGAAGAGATGGAACCTTACCAGGTTGTGAGGCGGGAACGACTGTTCTGTAACCCCTACAACGGAGCCTGGCAGGAAGGAAATCACCTAAAAAAGAAACTGTCAGAGAGATTTAATAGTCACATGTTATCATTGGGAGCTGGTTACAGTGTCACATTCATGCTTTTAGCTAAACACTTAAAAGACTCAATATTACTTTTTTTCCTCCTGAAATGTGTCCAGTGACGATGTCCCACTAAGGTGTTTTTACATGGTGTAAGGGAGCTGAAAGGGGTAAACGCGGATAAAGAGCAGATTACTTGACCCTACATTTTCAGAGAAGACGACGCCTTCCGGGCGCACGCCGAGCAGAACTCCACCGACACCTTATCCTTGTCCACATGAAGACACACTCCTCCGGCCGAGTCGTCCTCTTCCAGCAGGTCCTGCTGCTGCTGCTTTCCCACCGGCAAAGCGTAGTCATGGTCACCGGCGGGCGAGTCTCTGAAGAGTGAGGT